>NC_048531.1:2500000-3750000 GCF_008121235.1 Drosophila subobscura
GTTTTGTTGAGGTTGGTCAATAGAAATTGATTTTGAATCCAAGTGCATTGCTCAATGTTGCTACAGTGTTGCCTGTGCGCACCTCCATCTCCATCTCTCTCTATCTCTGTCTGTCTGTTTGTGTGTCCGTGGGATAGATTTGTGCAATTTTCACACAATTGTTCGCCGCATTCGCATGGCATGTCGAATTAAGTTGTTACAGTAACTAATCTGCTGACTAATTAAACAACAATTTCAAATGCAATTGGGTCGCCGGCAAACGGGTCACCCCTTCCGGAGGAGAACTACCGCCTTCGCGACGGGGGAGACAGACGCTCAAGGAGTCGCTCAATTAATTATGACTACATTTTTCCCTGTGCCAATATTTGCCACATGATTGATGTGTGTTGTGATGATGGGTGCCACCAGCCACACCACCGAGGGGTGGGCTTGCAGGGGTACTTATCTTCCGAGCTATCAATGTTACTTTTACTAACGGTTTCACGCTCTTTTCCAGCTTTAATTACTGCTGCTGGTGCCACCACCACTACACACACACACATACATATGTATGTGTACATATACAGACGAGGGGCAGAGCCGCAGGGCGCAGCCGCAACTCAACTGCCGACTCATTGGGAAATTAGTCAAAGCCCAATCCCTGCCAATGATGCGTTGCTTAAAGTTTCTTTTCATATGTTATACTCTTCCAGAGGTTGCTTGGATGTTGAGTAAAGGTTTGCAGTGCAGACAGGTACATAGTCCAATCACGCTTCTCCGATCATTCCATCATATTGTGATGCTCGATACGGCAGAGCATTGCGAACTTCGGCCCGGCATTTCCTGAGTCTTCATCGTTGTCTTTCCATTCACCCCCTTTTCACCTCTCGGCATTCCCCATGAGCCGCTGCAGTAGCAGCAGCAGCAGCAGCAGCAGCAGAGAAGCACAAACAATCTGCTTAAACGAACGGAAGTTGGAAGTTGGCCCCCACCCCATAGACGCCAGTCGCTGCTTTAATACTGTTAACCGATGCTGTCCGATTGGTTTTGGTTATCTGTCTCTCTTTCTGCCTCCGGCTTCCTCCTGCTTCCCATCCTCTTCTGCGCTGTTACTTGGCTTTTGTTCGTTTTCAATTTACGGGTGAAATGGCTTTTTCTCTGTAAAAGTTGTTTTCACAGACGCGGCCAACAAGAAAATAATGTGAAAAGAGTCCAAACACACTCAAAAATACTCAAAAATCAATGGAAACGATTGAGTTCCAGCGGAAGTGCACGAGTTGAGCAAACTGTTGCCATTTCTCGCACTCATGGACAGGTCTGACTCCAGTCTATAAATGTACATACATATGTACTTATGTTCCCGGTGCTCGTTTTTGCTGCTGTGCAAAGGTTTTCAATGCTACGAAAACGGCATTTTAGAATGACATTGACACCTGTCCGTGCGTCCACCCTTTCAGCCGTCACCCAAGCCACCGGAGCCCTCCACCTCCTCCTCCACCTCTGAGCTAGCGCATGAGTCGCATGTTTCTCTCGCCGCTTTGGGCATATGGCACGCTCCAGTGACCCACTAGGAGTGCACGGCGATCACAGCACACAACGCACACACTGACACGGGCACAGAACACACAAAACAGTTTTAGTTGTTGGTTTTGGGACAAGGCTTTGGAACTGCTTGCCCTATGGCTGCTGCCTGCCCTTCACAGTTTTCGCTTCAACGACTACGATGTTGATGTTGATGCTGATGCTGCTGCGCTGACCGCTTCGTAAGCTTATCGGCAGCGCTACGCGACACTCGGTCGGTACATACTCGTACTTGATACAAAAGAGCTGCAGTTGTTTTATCAAAGCGCACCACGCGACGCAAAGGTTGAATCGCGAATGCCGTGAGTCTAGAGTCTAGAGCCGGAGCCGCAGCCGCAGCCCCAGGTATGAGTCGAGCTTTGCTCTCTCTCACTCTCTCTCTCTCTCTCCCTCTCAGCCGTTATCTTTCTCTCTGTGTGTGGGGACTGCCCTCTCTATCTCTCCATTGTTGTTGTTCAACAGCTGGCAAGGTAAGCGAACAGAAATTTAGCGGCAAACTTTTGTTCTGTGTTGGCACTCTGTGTACCTGACAGAAGTTAGGGGTAAAACACGTTCTAGGGGTAGGGATTGCGTTGCCAAACGAGTTCCGTTCCCCGTACAAGCTCAAACTGAGTTCTGCCTTAAGCCATAGGCCTTAGAGTGCCTTAAGAGTGCGACTATTTTCGCATTTGCATAGCCCCAATTCTTGTCACAAGTACTTATCTACTTTCTTCCACTTTGTTTCTTCTTTTGCCAGCGCTCCCTCTCTCTCTCTCTCTCACTCTCTGGCTTCCTCTTTGAAACTTTTCAACTTGGCGCGTTGTGTGCTAAAACGTTAATTTGTATGCAAGGAAGATTGAAGATGGGAGTTGAGAGAGAAGAGAGAAGAGAAGTGACTTTAGGGGACGAACAGTGGAATCGGGAGACTGACCACTCAGTGGCAGGCGTAGCTGACGGGGGTATTCGGTTACACAAGTTCAGTTAGCAAGAAGCCTGACTCGAAAGTAGTGACAGCGATAATAGACAAGCTATAAATAGTTTATGATCCGGCCAGGCAATGCGGTAAATACCCTACTGTTCATCCACAAATACGGGCCAACAGAGAGGGAAAGAGAGAGAGATCGTAGCCGGATTTGTTTATTGCCTTGCTTTACCCAGCACAGAGCCGCGCTGCCGCGCCGCCTGCTGGTTTGGCTTGGAGTAGGAAGCGTTTAACTACCTTTGAAAGACATCCGATATGAGTCTATGTACATATGTACATACGATACATGCCCCAGACAGAGCTTTGTCGGAGTTTGTGTTTTCTTCGTTTTCTTTTCGCTTACGTATGTACGTACGCTTCCTCCACTCCCTCCGTCCATAGCATATTGCACCTGATACACTCACTGGACTCGAACGCCTTAGTAAAGCAAAACAGAACTTAGTTCTACTTACTTAGAGCTTGTAGCTTATAGCTTTCATTAAAACTATCATTCTGATTGGATATCAAAGGCTTTCTTTGACGCATTGGTTGGAGTAACGAATAATTTGTTGTTTTTTTTTTGTTTTGACTTTAAAAAACTTCCAGCATTCAGCAAAGAATGCGGTAAACGCAGTATTCCGCTAAGATAATCATCAATGAAGTGAATGAATGGAGAGAACGAAGAGAGTGAATTCTCCCATACTTACATATGTATGTGCATATGTATGTACGTATGTATGTATGCGTGTATAAGCCGCTTTTGTTTATGGCCGAAACGTGGGACAGATCTCCCCAATCAAAGAGTTTCCATTGAGGGCCAATAAAATACGATGGCGCCCCGAATATTGAACGGTGAAAGCATTTCATCAACCGCACCGCCACTTTCGATGAGCAGACAATTTCGATTAATTCGTTTGCATAAATCATATTAATGGCTTATGATTGGCCTAATTCCCGTCATGAGAATTAGCTTGATGCGCGAAAATGTTGAATCTTGGTATTTATTTGCATCAAGCCGGATCGGGTCACATCCACGCACTCCAAGAATTGAAACGGGTAGCCAGTACCCCCGCAACAGTCGATCGATGGCTTCCCAGTCAGCTCGTAAAGAGCCGCAACAAGTGGCTACGGAACTTCGGACACGGGCCGACCGGAGCCCACCATTAACTGTCGCTAACCATCAAATTCAAATCCAAATCGAAATTACCAGATTAATTTAAATTTAAGCAGCATAGCAGCATGGGTAGGTGAGTGGCGGGGAGGGAAGGGTAATACAACGAATTAATTTATTTTCAGTTGTACCGTTTATTTAAGGTCCTTCGCGAAGGAAGAAGGATGCTTTGTTTGTACCTGCGCACTGGCCTGGGAGAGGAGAGGAGAGCTGTGCATCAGCATCCACAGCATCCAACACAATGGCGGGGTGTGGAACCCAAGCCTGGCGTATAAAACGGACAGAATCAATGGCATTTGCTGTACTCCTTCGAAGGGTTGGCAGCGAGCGAAGCGACGCAGAGAAGCAGCAGAAACAAAACGAGGCAACGAACGCTTTGCAGTTGGCGAGTCCTCTGCAAACAAACACTTAGACCGTGAATACCAAGTACACGTGGGTTAATCCTGAAAGTTGTGGCACGTCGAAACGAGTCCAAGTGCAGTGAAATGTTCTTATTCTAGTCCTGTTCCTGTTCCTTTCCCCATCCTCATCCTCATCCCGAGCAGCATTCTAATACGAATTCCGTTTCGCCTTTTGTTTCCATTCAAAAACTCCAACGTCCCACAAACGCACACAACTGCCACGCTACGCCACGCCGCAACACGCGTTTTAGCGCGCAAACGGAAGATCCTGGCTGGGCCCTGAACGGAGTGACAAAGTGCCGAAGGGTAAGTGCTAGTGCTTTCGACTCATTTGATTGCAATTAAAAGGAATTGCTTTAATTGCGAGCTGCCAAGTGCTGGAATGAGTGCATCCGAGTAGGGAGGTCGACTCTGATTGTGTGCTGCAGCCTTGCACACGTACTCGTATGCTCGTATTGCTGGTCTGGTGGCATCAACAAGCTGCAAACGCATCAGGCTGAGCGCGGCAGAGATGTGAACGTGTCAGAGGAATAAACAAAACACACTTTAAGTGAAACTAAAATCCATAAATTGATTTTTCCGCATGCATCCGAGCAGGACAACAGACAAAAGGTTTGCCCAGATCCGCATCCAGGTGTCTCCGGTTTTTATTTGCGCCCAAGCAGGCATTACCAAATCCGAGTCCAAAGCAAAGCTAGACAATGCCAAAACACAGACACAGCCAGCCAGAGGTTATTTCTCTCTCTTGCTCTCCGCCACCCAGAATCTCTCTCACTTCCCTGCTTCCTTGTGCGGGTTGCCGTTCCGTGCAGCTGCCACGCCACTCGCCGCCGAGTCCAAAGCTCCACACCACACACCATCCGACGGCAGAGATGTGTGCGAGAGCAGCGTTGAATGTATCCGTTTCGTGTCTGGCTGGCAGCCGCAGCCCTCTTCCAAGTGTTTATGTGGGCCCGTCTGTGAGCGTGTGACGCAATGTTTGGAGGTTTTTGAACTGAAGCACTCTCACACACACACACACACACACACACACACACACACACACACACACACACACACACACACACACACACACACACACACCCAAGCGAAAGCGTCAAGGCATTGGAATGCTGAAACGCCTCGAAGCGAGGAAGGTCCTCAATCAGCACTGAAATCCGTATTGCCCAGGGGCGTCTTATTAGCAGCTTTAATCAGGCAGAACCTGAAGGGAACATTTGAACTTGAGGTTTAGATATTCAGGTATTTGGCATTTGAACTGAATACTTTTCTTGATTACTGACTTTCATTGATTAATCTGACGCTGTCTTCGAAACCAATTCCACTCTGACTAAAAATCGGTGACTCCAAGTTAAATCCGGGCTAAGTAGAGTTGCAAACTGTTCAAATAAAGAAGAGTTACGACTTCATTTGTAGAGGAGATAATTGAAATATGAAAACATGGTCTAAGTGGATAAGCCTCGAAAAACTGAATGTTGGAGAATATTATAAAGTAAATTATTCTCGCAGACACGTAAATATGTTTGAATATTTTTGATGGATTCTGCAGCGAATAATTGATACACTTTCATATTGGATGGTTTATGAAATAAACCGATGCTCTTTAATAGCCAATAGATTTCTTAAGGATCCGAAAAACTTTCATAGCTTTAGGAAATCCTCAAACTAAGCTCCATACCCATGAGATCCCCCCTTATAACCGTTTATTCCTCTTGCAAAATATTCTGAGATAAACTGCAATTGAAGCCCCAGCAGAGGCATTTCCATTCAATGCCACACATAAATTGAATTTATAACTCGCCACAGCAAACCACAATTTGATTTCGATTAGGTCAATTGGCACCTTTTTGAGGGGCATGGCCCACAGATACCAGAGTAAAGGCAACCAAAGTGTGGGCGAAACTTTTCGACACGTAATTGAGTCCACAAGAGCTGCGGTACAAACGCAGTCATGCAATTATAATGGACAAATGGCAACAGAGAACACTGGCACTGCGACTGCGACTGGGACTCAGACTGAGACTGAGACTGGGAATGGGGCTGGGGGCAACGTTATTGATTGGGTTGGCGAGAAAGTAGGGCACTTCCTGGTGGCAGCACAAATTAATTCTAAACTACCCATTTTACCACAAAATGCACTTTCAGAGAACGCTCTCATGAGCAGCATTAATTATGACAAGCCAGAGACTTCGATCCCAGACCATTGGGTCTAATCCAAACTTGAGCCCCGCATTCAGGTCAATAAATAAGACTCGGCCGTAAATTAACGAGCGAAACATAAATAGCAAAGGAAACACGACCTTTCGCTGGGGAAAAGAACGAATGGATGAGAGTAAACTGCACAAATGCCAAATGCAGAGTGAAAAATGAGCCAAGAGAGCAAATTGGCGACGAAAAAAAGGACCACTGCCATAGAAGTTAATTGCAAATGTCCAATTAGGGAGCTGACATGGCCATGGTGGCTGTCCAGAAGCGGAAGCAGTCTTTGATGCAATTAAAAACGCATCTGAATACAGAAAGCTGAACAAAACTGCATACTAATCTCAGATTCGGCCAACTGGCACTGCCTCTGCTGCGGTGGCGAAAATTGCATAATTGAGGCGGCGCGACACCCCCCTTTGAAGCCGCAGCATGTGACGCAGGCAGGAAAAGGGTCCAAGAACTGCGCCAGCATCTGCGGCGGCTGCAGCAAAAACTTTTCCGCTGATAACACGATTTTTCCTCAAGCAACCCAACCAACTTTTTCTGAAAGATATGGGGCTTAGAAATGGCCCACCGAACTGCCAGAGTATTTCTTTAGTACCCGAAAAGAACTGAAAACGAGAAGGGACGTATGAGACGCTTCTTACGCGTCACAACTTTTATACCCGGCACTCAGTACTACATCTGCACCTTAGCGGTTATTTGTCAAATTTTACATTTTTTCTTCATCTGTCATCTACATCAACAACACTACTCACGCCAACACGCTCCTTTAGCTCGCCACCCTCCCCTAGAGCCACACACTGCAGAGTCAGGGCAGAGACGCGGCCGAGGCAGAGACGTATCAGAGGCAGAGGCCACAAACTGCGCGAAGCAGAGTGTGAATGAGATAATGTGTAAAAACCAAATATAAGCTGCGGGACGGGGTGGGTTTAGCCACTGCAAATTAATTTCTTCTTTGTGACCTTAATAATGATCCAATCGGATCCCAATTTGGTGATCTGATAGATATCGTCATTCTCACGGAATGGTTTCTTTTATCTTCAAAATTGTAGGTTTGGGAGGTTTTCGCCATTTTGCAGGGGCGGAAGGTGGCGGGGTTAATTTTTGAAATACACTTCTAACAGTGTGAGCATACAGCAGTCTGGAGCCAAAATTTGGTGGCTTTAGCTCTTATAGTCTCTGAGTACTAGGCGCTCATCAGGACGGACAGACGGACAGACAGACAGACATAGACTCGGCTATTGATGCTGATCAAGAATATATGTATATACTTTATAGGGTCGGAAACGTTTCCTTCTGTGCTTTGCATACAACCGTTATTCGCACAAATACAATATAAATACCCTATTTACTCTTCGAGTACCGGGTATAAAAATATTAAAAATAAAAAAATCGAAATTGTGTCGGTATTTAACGGAAAATTAAGTGTTTGTTTAAGTGTCAACCAATTTTAGCTTAGCAGAATTTCCATATATTTTGATAGATAATACCTAAAACGACGCCAAATTCATGAACTTTCACACAAAAAAATGAAAGGAAGCAGGATATAATTTTGGTTTTACTTTTCCAGAGTTTCAAAATGTCTTTAAAAAAAACGCTAAAAAATCATAATTGTTGAATTTGAAAGCTTAATATTTCCCAGACAGCGAGATAAAACCACATAGTTTTGGGGTAAACTTAGTAGAGGCACTTATCACATTTTTAGATTGGCAAAGTTCATTACAACCAGATGTAAGATACTTCATTTATGTGAATAAAAGAAAACCTACCTCTAAAAAGAAGCCTTCCAACAAAAAAACAGTTTTTTAAAACTCCTTAAAAAAAGTTCTGCCCTAGAAAACAAACCATAATTCATTCAAAAACTGTAATGCCCCAAATCTTTCGGAAAAAGTTGGTTTAAATAAAAAAGTGTTCGATTTTGTTTAATTCGAAATTGTATGCGGTGAGCTCAGAAGTATGCCACACATTTTTAGGGAACGAAAAAGCTCTTCAGCAGTAAAATACATTTTATGGTAATTTATCTAGCTTAAGCACAATCCCACTCCCTCTTCAATGACACAAATTTTTTAATTAATAAATAAATGTTGCGGAAATTGTATCGCATTCAGAGGAGCAGGCTGCCTCCGCATGCAAGCGGCGCATACATACAAACTCACACACATACATAGTGTATAATTACGCGATTTGCTGGGGATTAAGACAGACTTGACAAATGCCTCTCCTCCACCATCCGTCCTCTGGGCACCAGCAGGCATTAATGAGCCCGCCTAACGGTAGGCCACATAGCAGGGAGAGACGAAGAGTCACTAATACAAAGAGCAAGAATCCCACTTGAGCGCACAAACACAAATGCGAGAAGGCGCCTAATGTTCCCCGCTGATTATTCCTCCCCTTCTACTTCTGAGCGGTGGAAATACATAACTGCCTGGGGCTATCTCATCTCATTGCACCCATTCCTCTCATTTAACTTGATTTAGAGCCCAGTGTGATGAGGCTGGCCGCAAATGACCAAAGGTGTTGGGCGCCCGCTCTCGCAAATTGTTTGCATAAATATTTCCCTTTCCATGGCCCCCCCTTTGCTCGGACCTCTGCTGCTGCTGGCTGCGAGGCTCCTAATTGGGGCCGGACTCGAGCGCGAGGATTGTGAGAATCCACTTCTATGTGTGTATGTCCGCTGGACATTTGTTAGCTACAAATTGCATTTCGAATTCAGACGGCGGCTGAAGTGAAATTAAGACAAAGGCATTGCACTGTTCCTAACTCCCGGACAGCAAGAGTGAATGAGAAATGTAGCAATCAGCCCTCGGGCTTAGCTTTGCAAGCAGCAAGCGGCATGCGGCAAGCGGCAGGCGGCACGCGGCACAAGTGGTTGCGCTAGGGGGAACGGAGGTGTTAGAGCATGCGGGCATTAAAAGGATTACGACTGGATGGTGCACTGAGAATCCATTAGCAGCGTATACGGCAGTTGATTTCGCCGGCTTACGGTTGTACATCGTCTAACCAGCCAGCGAAACAAAGCTAGCACCGACTTTGACCCATGGAATTTCCCCTTTTTGATGGCATACTCGTAGTAATCCACATGACCCATTGCCATTGGTGTGTCTTTTTGCATGCACCAGCGTTAAATGCAATTGTGAAGTCGTAAAGCGATTAGGAAACTTAGAAAACTTTCGTTTTCTCTTTCTCTCTCAGACATCCATTTCACGTGTCTTAGCTAAACGGTGTAGATTTAGATTTAAGAATAATGCCATTCGAAAAGGGTTACTTAACTGATTAGATTCATTATTATCTTGTCGACGATAAAGTTAGTTACATTTGTAAAATGTGATTATCTGACGAGTATCATTGATTCAACGATTCCAGCATTTGCGGTTGCAAATTATATTGCGATACTCACAGAGTGATATACGATGCAAGTATAGCCCCGAAGCTGGTTGTTAATTGTCTGTAAAACGGGGAAATTTTCTAGCGTGCATAACAACTACCTTTTTAACATACATATCAAAAATTACTGACTTTGGGAGTTGCGACTATACGCTACCTCGTACGCAGACTTTAAATAAAAAAGCATACTAATGAATTGTTTATATAAATTAAGAACTAAATTTCACCCTCTATCTACCGAAGGACAAATATTCCAGCTGATTCCCTTTCTCTTTCAATAACGAATTACCATCCGGCCGCTTTATCTCGATTAAACAGCCAAGAGGCGAGTACTTGAAGAGGCAGAGGTATTATTTTCTTCATTCTTGGTTTATTATTGTTCCGGTACAATCCATATGTCATATGCCATATGGTAGATAAATGCGTTATCGGCATTCTCTTCAAAATTGCGTATGGCATAGTTATTCGATGTTTGAGTTGGCGGAAAGGGGCTGGCACATATTTTAAAACAAACTTTATTCAGTGCGACATTGAAGGAGTCTGCAAACGGTTCGATGTACAGAGTGACAGACGG
Source organism: Drosophila subobscura (assembly GCF_008121235.1). Lineage (NCBI taxonomy): Eukaryota > Metazoa > Arthropoda > Insecta > Diptera > Drosophilidae > Drosophila > Drosophila subobscura. Next base: position 2,510,236 of record NC_048531.1, read on the forward strand.
ATTAACGATTCTAGAAAATGTAGGACTGCATGGAATTTGGCTAGCAAAACTGTACATACATATCTATACGAATGTAATATACCCCTGTACTTTGGGAGTGCTAGTTAAAATGAAGGCAACGAGACGTGGCCACGACCACACCAGATGCCAGGGAATTACTTGAACAAACAAAAATCCATTCCGATCATGGGGATTTACGGAGTCACAAACTGGTTGCCATCGCATAATAGTAGTAATCTCCCTATAATACAATAATCAGTCTAATGTCATGTTAAATGCTTATCAGCACTCGAATTAAGTTGTTATTATCGGGTGTATGAGCAAATATGTGTACAAACAAACATACGTACTAGTACAAAGTTTGCAAATCGCGCGACCATTTCGCATTTCCCAGAACAGAATGACAGTGTACCAAATGGAGATAAGTGTGGAATGGAGTGGAATGAAACAAATGAAGGTACGGGTACTCTCGTCCAGCCCCCGCCCCTCGCCACATCTGGCCCAATTCCCTGTCTGTGTCTGTGCTAACATTTGCATTATAAATAATAAAACATAATAATTTTCCTTAATCGAATAATGACCCCCTGCCATCCAGTCGACATTGCGACGGTGATGTGGCGGTGGCGGTGACGGTGACGGTGGCGTCGCTGGCACGCTGTGAGCCCTGCCAGAGCAAAGCCCGTCTGGGACTCGGGACAGGGAAGTGCAAGTGGAAGTTCCCGCTGGCAGATTATTCAATAAACAAATCACAAAAAAAAAGCCAGAGAAAAACGTAAATCAAATATGAAGAGAGTGTCGGAAGAGAGCAGGCAGCCCAAACACACGTGCTGCAGTCAGTGCGAGGAAAGGTGGGTAATAGGGAAGTGCGATAAAGGAGGCGGTAGAGCAGAGCAAAGAGTACATTTCAAAACTGCAGTTATGTGAGAGTACAGTGAGGGAACAGTGCAGTGGACTGCCAAACTTTAGCCCTGCCCTTGACAACTACCATTACACGGTACATGCAATGGTTCCACAAAGCGGGGACTTACTGTATGCTGATTCATTACAGCTGGATATACATATTTTTATGAGCGAGTCTCTTTCACAACAGATATGAGTCCAAGCGTCGGTCCATCCCAACAGTGCTCGACAAAAGTTATGCAACCGAAAAGTGTAACTTAAAATTCGTCAAACGCCTAACCCAACGGCTGTGTCGTAAACTTGTTTTTTATTTTTGTCACCCCAAATGATTTGTGATAATTTGTGGAGAACATAAATCCCAAGTTCCGACGGTGGAGTACCCTTGATTGAGATGATTACGAATGCCTACGTCCGTACGTACGAGTATTCGCATTATCAGAGCAAATGATCAGACACTTCAGAGTGCCACTTGAAGGGGGTGGGATCGTGAGATACCGTGGTGTAGTCCATCACTTTGCTCTAATCGCGCTCACTGTGGTGTGGGCCCCGGTCCCACTCGAAGTGAGGGTATTGTATTTGGTTGGTTAGTTTGTAGCGTTCTGCGCGCTGCCATCGAATCAGCTGTTTACAGCAATAACGGCAAATACTAACAGCGGCGGAGAGCCGAAAGCGTTTTGCAAATCAACATTGCTTGCTTTATGACGAGAGTTGAGCGCTCGTCGGATTCCGTTTCAGTGCCGCTTTGTCCGTTCGCGATTGCGTTCTCAATACTACGTCTCGTCTCTCGTCTCTCGTCTCGTCTCTCGTCTTCCCCCACCATCAGTCGTGCTCCACCTGTGCCGCCTCCATCAACTGTCAGAGCCAACGTGGAGTGTTTGTGTGTCTGTGTGGCCTAACCTTTAAGCCTTCTGGTTTGGCCCGATTTCCCTCGGTTCAGTGCAAGGCTAAATCAAAAATGTACGTGGAGGTGGTGTTATGGTTACGGTTATAGTTATAGGAAGGGGGTGTTGTGGGGAAAAGGCAATTTCCTACCTTCAGCCTGTTCGGTTTGAATTTTACAGTGATTTGCTCTTAGTCATGCCAGGGTCTAGCTCGGTCTAGGTCTTGGCTATTGGTCTTATCGCTCACAACAGCTCATCGAGTGCAGGTGGAACGCGAATATTCGAACCATTTACGAGTACACTCATATTGATGGAGACTCCCCCACATTGGTGGCCAGTCCCAAGATAATGGCGAAGGTTGTGAGAAGACTAGGAGGAGAGGATAGAACTTCTTCTCCAAACACAATCCGCCCCATCGAGGTCAAGTCAAGCCAGCAATTATCTCCGACCGTTCCAGCGCCGGCCCTGCTATTGTGCGAAATTGAATCTGAATGGGGTAAAATTTCCCTGGGCTGGCATTTAATGAGGCAAATTGATTTAAACAGACTCATTATCAGTTTTAAAATCAATTACGGGGCACACGCAGCTCTAACGCATAGTGATAGACGATAGACGGCAGTGCAGTTGCTGACCAGACCTGACCTAGCCCACCCTATCCACCCAGTGAGCGATCTAATTAGGCGATATGGAAATGAGGAATGACATTCATTTGAACAATTTGTCAATGGTCTCGGCATGCCAAATGGGAAAACACAGCATTCCCCTTTCCATTCGGATTCGGATTATCCAAAGTGCAGCTAATGGAATTTAAAGTTTGCACGGAATGCACTGCGGCCACGTGCCAAACGAGCCAAGAGAAACCAATATCAGTCAGTGAGAATGAGACAAAATCAGCGCAGAACCCAAATCTGACATTCCAATTTTGCAGCGTGCTTGCTGGGTGAAATTCGCTCAATTTATTTAGAGGTGGAGCCATAGCCAGAGCCAAAGCCAGAGCCAGAGGCAGCTAAAGTCAGTCAGAGACAAAATGATTGCATTTCCGAAAGCCGAAAGCCCAAAGCCAAAGCCAAATCCAAATCTAAAGCCAAACGCAAAGCCAGAGGCAGAGTCAGTGTCAGTCCGTGAGCAACAAGTGGCCGTGAGGGTAAATGCTGTGCTTAAATTTGATTCAATGACTTGATTTAAGCAATGGATGAGCGAGCGTTCGCAAATTGGAATGTCACAACAGCAGCAGCAGCAGCAGCGACTGCAGCAACAAATATGCCACTTGAATAAATGGGAATTTGCGTGTAATAACCATCATCAAAATGTTAATTAAGCCGTATTAATGTAGGGTATTACACTGGTCTGGTCTGGCTTCCAAAAGCGAAAAGCAATTTCAATAATAGCTGCAACCATAACGACCCTTACTGTTGCCATTCCACTAAACAGAATTTTATAATTTATTTATACTTACCATATGGCTAACCATATCCCATATTCCCATTTAATGGCGAATCCCATTACTGACTTAGCTGTAAGTCTTCAGGTTTATGAATCAATCGAAACTGCCCAGAGAGAAACGAGTTTTAATAGAATTTCCAAGTTCAAGGCTGTCTCATATCCAGATACTTATGTATCATGTTTCCATATGTGACCACAAACATATGCATTGCAAGATTAGGTTTGCGCCTTTACAATAATTGTCAACCTTTATGTCTATGTCGCTTGCAGAACCACGAGGGCTAGTTGGGAAAGAGAAGAACTACACAACCGAGCCACCACTGCACCACTGCACCACTGTCAACGACACCACCGATCACAGCAATAGCTGCCACACAGCACAATCGCCCAAACTCCCAGCAGCACGATGGATCTGAAGCACAGCGGCACTGGAGCCGCTGAGAACACTGATTCCTATATGGCTGCCAGCAAATCCACAGACATGATCTCGCCCAAGGAGAAGGAGAGTAAGGGGGCCAAGGTGGGAGTGGGCGTGGGAACGGGAACGGGATCGGGCAACGCTCCTCCAGAAGGTGAGTGGCACATTTCAGGGTGCATCCAGTGGCATACATCTGCAATCCGCTGAATTTATAAGCCATTAAAAGAGGCGATCCATAAGGCTCGGATGGATGTATTTCTTTACTTTAACTGCACCTCGAGGTAGGCAATAGTTTAGTGGCTTTAGTTAGTGTGGCATGGCTGGGACTTGTGAACACTCACACATGCAGGAGGCAATGCCACGAGCACGTGGCCAAGAGCCCAACCAAAGCCACGGCTGTGCACAGGCCCCAGCCACACATTCATTTAAATGCACTCCTCGCTGCATCCCCATACGGCATATGCCACTAGTATGTACATAAATACATACATACATAATACATGTAAAGCAAACAAATAAATAAGAAAGACTTCAAAGCGTCTAGTGTGTGTGTGTGTGTGTGTTTCAATGCCATGCATACCAAAATGTTGTCAGCCAGTCGGTTAGTGACAGCGCATCCAGCGCCATTGAATCGACACAAAAGATGTAATGGAAACTTGCACACTTAAAGGAGAGAGTAGCTGCAAATATAAATGGAACCAAAGCGAACATATCAAAGTGCATGCAAACAGACAAATATCGGATTGTGATTTTAGATAAACAATTGTCCAGCTGGAGAGTACGAGAGGATGTCAGTGGATAAACGAAGAAGAGAACATCAATTCTTGTATTAAATAATAGTTTGTTTAAGCAAGGTAATCGATCTGAAGACTCTTTACTTGGTTTGTGACCCCCTAGCGTTTAGTTGCGTTTATAACCCCCTTAGTTATATTTAACCAAGTAAGTAAGTAGTTGGGTAAGCCACCATCCTTATACAGTTAATCCCGTGCGACTGCTGCCTGAGGATGGGAGTGGGCTGTCGTGTGGTGGCCTTGAGCATGACTACATGACTACAGGACTACACCTAAGCGGTTCCAAAGAGCATTTCAAGTGGCTTTCACCTGGTTCCCATTCTATTTGCAGGCTACAAAGTCTACGCCCGCCGCTGGGCGGTGCTCATTCTCTTTGTCTTATATTCAGCCTCGAATGCCATGCAATGGATACAATACACCATCATCAACAACATAATCACACGGTAAGAGAGTAAAGAAATGTTTCCTATGAGCGAGGCTCGAGGAAGCAACCAGAAAGGGAGCAAGGGAGCAAGGGGGAGTTGTTGCTTATGCAATTTAGGATCGTGCATCATATTTAATTAAAAGTTTTCATAATGCTCATTAAGCTGCTTGAGAGCTCTAGCTGCTGCTGCTCTGGGGCAGTTTCCAAAGCTTAATAAATTCAAAGAGTTTATTCCCCGCTGTGCAGTAGCAAGGACTAGGCCAATCGGGCTCCATCCACATCCACATCCACATCCAGTCAAGTGCATTTTGGTACGATTTTTGAATTCTAATCGGGGCTCCTCTCTGTTCCGCAGCTACTATGGCATTAGCGACAAGTGGGTGGACTGGACGTCCATGATTTATATGATCCTGTATATACCACTTATTTTTCCTGGCAGTTGGTTCTTGGACAAAGTGGTAAGTGGGAAGGGAGCTAGCAGCCGAGGGGCGTGTCCTTCGCCTAGTTCTAATTGTCACTCCATTTGTTTGGTTGTCCTCCACAGGGTCTACGTATAACCGCCCTAGTCGGCATCGTTGGGACCTGCATAGGGGCCTGGATAAAGGTCTGTTCGGTGGATCCGTCGCTCTTCTACGTTAGCTTCATTGGCCAGTCGATTGTGGCCCTTGCCCAGGTGTGCATCCTCTCGCTGCCAGCCCGCTTGGCCGCCGTTTGGTTCGGACCCGATCAGTGCTCCTCGGCCACCAGTGTGGGAGTGTTTGGCAACCAGGTGAGTAACCAGGCAAGCCCATTTCCAATTTCCAATTGCTCTTGCTACTGGTGGAGCAATCTGCACAGGGAATATGGCGATGTAAACCAGCGCAAACATCTCTCGTAAAATTCACTCAGTCTCGGGACATTGCTGCGTAAGAGTAACTTACTCAGCCGAGAGCAAATTTGCATTAACACAGAAGAGGCTGCACCCTGCAGCACTCGCAGCCGGCAGATTGATGCCTGGCAGGAGCGAGCCCTGCCCACTTCCGGCTTGGCGGATGTGGCTTACTCAGACATTTTCTCTCATTTCTGGTCCGCTCTGGTGGTTGGCTGGCAATCTCGAAATTGGGGAAAAACCATGGAAAATACGAGAGAACTGCATCACAAGTTAAACAAAACTGACAGCGACAAGGTCGCACGCTCCTGCCTCCTCCTGGCCATGCCATCTTCCACATCAGTGGACACCAGCAGCAGGCCTCGCCCCTGCCCGTTGCTAATGCATGCGAAAGGGTCCTTTGATTTGCCGCACTGCATCTGCCCGGAGACAACGTTCAATTTATTCTGCAATGAAAACAAACGGAACGACCTCTTCAAATTCCTCAACGGCTAAGTGATTGGCAGGACTACGGTCCAAAGTATTCCTGGGGGGCCGTGACCCGGGACGGGGCAGGGACAATTGTAATGCCACTGAGGCGTTTGCGCTCCAATGATGCATTGTGCGGCTAGATCGAATGGATGACTTGAGACTGTGGCTGACCAAAGAGTTGAATATTTGTTTTCACTCACTCCACTCACTGCACTCGAATCACTCGAACAAGCCGCAAGCCGCAAGCCGCAAGCAGACCCCAAGCTAATTACGAAGTAAATAGGAGATGTGGGACAATGGCAAAGGATAAATGATATATCCCAAGGGAATAGTTGTATTTCCTTTGCTCAAGAGCCATTTCCATCCAAAGAGCATTCAAGCTTCGTTTTTCAACTCCGCCTGCCGTGTCCTGCACAGCTCAATATCAACCGGATGTGGCTCTTGCTGAGGACATTTTATGGGCTTATAACACCGCAAAACAATTAGCCTGCTTGCTCAGCCATTAGAATGCCATGTCGGGTGAGGTTTCGGGTCGTGAAAGGTGAGGCATACTAATGGGATGGGATGTCAGGGGTGTGCTCTCAGTGTTGATTTACGAGGCAATGTGCAGTGTGCATGCTGCCTCTCTGGCTGGATGCGAGTGCAAATATGTGACTCAAACATCGAATGACATGCTGGCAGGACGCATTGCAGCCTAACCTGTAATTGTACGAGCACGTGTGTGCGTGGACAGGTGTGTGTGTGTGTGTGTGTGTGTGAGAATTGTCATATTTGCCTTTCACTCGAGCGCAGATGAAAAGGCGTATAATTTCCGCTTGTTGTTCGCCAGCACCAGCACACAGAAGCCAGGAGGAAGTCACCATGGGATGTGACAATATGAGACGAGGTGATGATGAGGTGAGAGGTGCCTGTGTCTGTGTCGATGTTTGGCAAGAGCAACGAAGAGCCCCATGGAAAGGAAGAGTAGGTCAAGTGGCCTGGCTCGACACGACTGAGTTGCTTGATAGAGAAATTAAACGCAAAGAGCGATGAGGCGATGTGGCGATGGGGCGATGGGTCGACAGGCAGGCAAGGCTTTAAGTCTGCCAGTGTAATCTCTTGTAGAAAGTGCAAGCCAAACTTGTCCCCAAAAAAACCCTCGCGCAACGTTCACATGAACACGCCAGCGGGGGGTGCATTGATGGCCCACACATGGTGTGGCATTGAATGAGCTCGCTGGGCCCCACTCGCACCCTCCTCCTGCTTTGCTTCTTTGGCTTTGCTGATTCGACTCGTCTCGTCTTCGCCTTATTTGGCAAGGACAACGCGTCACACACTGCGCCCTGCCCCCACAGCCACTTTCGCTGATTCCTGAGCTCAGCGGCGGCGGATTTGGCAGAGAAACAGCTTCGGGTCGTGGCCGGGGTCGGGGTCGGTGCCGGGCATGGGGCTTGCCATTGTTGCCAGAGTGCTGCGCAAACATAGTTTCTTTTCCTCTATTTTTTTCGGTGTTTTTTCTACGTTTTTACGTAGTTGCCACGACAACAGCTTGCCGCGCCGTGTCGAGGTGCATGTAAACACGGCAAGAGCGAATTCCGCCATCAAGTAGGAAATGTTCTCCAGCGGCCATTCCAGCCGCTGCCGTGAAGCAGCACACGGCTCATGGCCGCGCACGATGCTCGACGATTGCTCTTTCAATTTGCACAAAACCGTTGGGACCCAGACCCAGACCCAGAGCCAGACTGAGACGGGAACCCAGGCAAAGACTGAGCCAAGTCTCCAGTCAGCTCAAATATGTATTCTCGATACCATTGTGAGATTAAGAGCAGGGGAAGGAGTGGCTTTAAGTCTCACGCGAATATCCTTTCGCGGCTCTTTATAATAATTCCAAATAGCAACTCAAAACGGAATCCGGGCGACAGCGTTTAGCTCTGGGCCAGCCTTGCGTCTCGATTCCATTTATGCAAATTACGAGTATTGCAATTCCATGAATTTCTTGCCCAAATTGTTTCCCAAAATCATAATTCGCTTTTTCCTAGAACAGCCGATTTTATGCCCAATCCAATAAAATTATTCATATTTGTATTCATATTGTTGTTAACGGCATTTTCAATGCAATTCATTGTTTCAAATCGATTTACTTTCATGGACTTTATATGTACATATATTTTGATGGTAAAAAAACATAAACATATGTATGTATGTATGTATGTACATACTATGTATTTACGTATGTATACGTGTAGAAATTTACATACATATGTACACATTTATGGAAATATTACTGTCCATTCTCGAGTTTTCCCTTAGTTAAATAACAATTGTGTTGTTTCTTTTCTGTGATTATTTACTTATGCTGAGAGTTCATTTTTGTATTTATTATTATTTTTACAGTATAATTCTTCACAGTCCTCTCCTTTTTAGCATTTGATAAACTAGTTTTATATGGAAGTGACTGCCTCTGCCATATAATAAATTATAGATTATAGATAAATATGTTTTTCTGTATGTGCTATAATCTGGATCAAATCGAACCAATCAAAAGCACCGAAATCCCGAACCCGTTTCAGGCAAATAAAGATTTGTATGAATGCAAATTGATTTCATTTAAATGTCCCATTTCCAATGTATGTACATATGTATGTATGTATATATGTATGTATGTATTGTCTCACTCCCCTGCTGCTTGGAAGGAGCCAATCTGGCGTTGGTCAGTGTGGTCATGACAATGGTTTTTTACAGTAGAGTTCCCGCTGCACCGATGCCTTTGACTTTTGTCTTGTCCTGTCGCATTCAATTTTAAAACGGAACAAAGTGCTTCATGTGCATTGTACTCGAGGTCTGGTCAAATAACTGATATTCCCATTGTTTGTTTGAATAAAAACAATTGAAGCAGCACCGTAAAAATTATATTTAATTAAATTTAATTTAATTTGAATGCATGCAATCATGAAACCACAGATAAACCGGAGGGGAATCAATGTACATATTGATACAAATCGTTGGCCAAATGCAAGATAAACTACTCCATCATCTGCTACTGGACGGTGGAATTTAACGGTAGATTCGCTCGAATAGTTTCACTCGAAAAAGTGTTTTTGTGGGCCAATTTATTCACCCGTCTGTCAAATGTCAGTTGGCCTTAAATACTCCGAAACTGCCATTAAATCCGATTTATAGCTGGCCAAAAAATATGCCAACCAAAATATGTATCAAGAACGCTAAAATGTAGTGTGAGGACTATCCGATACCCCCTACTCAAGTGACTTTCATGTAGAGTAAGCTGAATAGGATTTTGTTAGACCCTGATTCGCTGATTTCTCCCCCAGATATGCAACCGCAAACAGAAATAAATCCAACTGCTTTAATTCTCAGAGCACTGGGCACAGGATGTAATCCCACAAATTCTGACAAAATTCAGCGGAAAGCACTACATCATCAGATGGCCAGTGTAAAAATAGAGAAAAACATTTTAAAAAAATGCATAGCTCAACTTTGTGCTTGGCGTGTGAAAAAAGCGGAGCTGTTACAGCAGGGACCCGGACTCAGGCTGACCTAGAGCCCGGCGTGTGCATCCGCGACATGGCGCCACACACTTTGACGACAACAAAAACAGAAGCGGAAGCAGGAGCAGTTGCAGAGAGCGGTAGCGTGAGCTGGAATATGCAGCTACGAATAAATCAATCTCAACGCCCCACCGTAAATAAAATAGTTGAGAGATGGGGACGGGTAGGGGGACTATAACGGGGCTGGGGCTGGGCCTGGGTTTGGTAGAGAAAGTGAAAGGCCGGAAGGAAACCAGAAATAGTAGCGGAATCCAGAGCCGAATCAGAGCGAATCGAAAGCGGAAAAAGTTGCCGTTTGGAGCAAAATGTACAATGGACACTCATTTTATTTCCAGCTGGGCGTGGCGATTGGTTTTGTGCTGCCACCGATGCTGGTACCGAACTCCGAAGATCTGGAAACGGTGGGCAAGGACCTGCAGATGATGTTTTACATGGTGGCCGGACTCACCAGCGTTCTGCTTGTCCTGATGGTGCTATGTAAGAGAAACCCTTGAACGTTGCGAGGATTGTTAATGCAGGAGGAATATTTTGTGCTCTCACAGTCTTCCAGGACAAGCCACCGACCCCGCCGTCGGCCGCCCAGGAGGCTTCCCAGCGGCTGGAGGGTAACGAAGCGGAGCAGGTCAGCTTTATGCAGTCGCTGAAGAATCTGATTACCAATCGCAACTTCATCCTACTGCTGCTCTCCTACGGCATCAACGTGGGTGTCTTCTACGCCATCTCAACGCTGCTCAATCCGGTAGGAGTTTCATTTCGAGAGCCTTTAGTCCCTTGCTAACGAACCCCTGCTTTTCAGGTTGTTCTCAAGTATTATCCCAACCATGAGGTGGACGCTGGCCGCATTGGCCTTAGCATTGTTCTGGCTGGCATGCTGGGATCTGTGGTCTCTGGCATTGTGCTGGACAAAACGCACAAGTTCAAGTAAGTAAAGCGGCAAAGGGCCAAGTAGAGCCCCATCCAAACCGATGAAAACTCATTACGCATTCGCATTCGTGGTCTGGTAAAGTTTGCACAGGCGGAAGCAAAAATTCAAATTAATTAAATGTAGGCCTCTTCCACTCCATGACTAATGAGCGCCACTCAATGGTGTTGTTTTTCCTGCCTATCTCTCTATCTTCAGGGAGACGACGTTGGCGGTGTATGCACTCTCCATGGTCGGCATGTGGATATTTACCTTCACCCTGGACACAGGACACATTGCGGTGGTGTACCTAACGGCATCTCTGCTAGGGTAAGTCATATACATTCGGACAAGGGACTAGCAAGTTAATTACTCTTCTACAGCTTCTTCATGACCGGGTACTTGCCGGTGGGCTTTGAGTTTGGCGCCGAGCTAACGTTCCCCGAGCCGGAGGGCACATCGTCCGGGCTGCTAAATGCCTCGGCCCAGACCTTTGGCATTTGCTTCACACTCTTCTACTCGGAGATCTTCACAGCATTCGGGGACATTGCCGCCAACACCACCATGGCGGTGATGCTGATTGTAGGCACAATTATTACGGCCGCCACCCGATCCGATCTGAGGCGCCAGAATGCCCACGCAGGAAGTGCGGCTGGCAACCCATAAATACCCCATCCACCTCCACACCCACACCCAAACCCACTATCCTCAGCCACATCCACAACCACAACCACACCAGCTCAGAGACAGGATCTGTCGACTGTTTTTATGTATAGTACGAGTATTCTGCGCATATCAATTGTTTAACATTTTAATTTATTTTACTCATTGTTTACTGTATGTACACTTCCTTTGTAGCCTTAAGTGTTGAATTATGAAATGTTCATTAAAGATGCACAAAAACACACCCACCCACACACACACACACACTATGAGTAAGGTTAGACAAATATTTTTTAAATTTTATATTGGCCAAGGCATAAGATTTAGTCAGTAATACTTTTGCAATACAATGACTTGCAACGAAATTCGCTTTGTCCCTTCTGTTGCCACTGCACCGGCCATGCCCCACCACACTAAACAGAGGATACCACAAGATATACTGTCACACACCCTGTTAAATAGCAAATATCTATCCCCCTCAGTATTATAGCCACCAAATATTGTAGAGAACTACTTGTATTGTATCGATCGGTTGAGGAAACCCAAACCTACTTAGTTATGTTTGAGTGGCCAAGGCAAAACTATTACCAAACAGTAGCGGGCTGGGGACTTTAGCTTCCCCTCCCCCAAAATATATGAACTTCAATACACCGACCCGATCCAGAAGAGCACACTCGCTATCGTTGTACAAAGCACGAGAATATCCTGCGAATATCTGGCATATCTGGCAAACTGTAATCATTTTGGAGAATTTACAACCACCAAGCGTCTGGCCTGCAACCTGCAACGAGCAGACAGACAGATTAGAGTCAAACAAACACAATATACACACAATATACCTACATATACATATATCCAATATATATACATATATAAAATATGATATCGTTGTGAACTAGAGAAAAACTTACGAGGGAAAAGTGTATTCAAATTTTGTAGATAGCCTTTAGGCCAATGGCCACCTGACATATGTATGTATGGATGTACGTAACCTAATCGCCAACAAAACTAGCGTCAATTCAAGTGGCAGAGGCAGAGACAGAAACATATGTAGGAGCACACATACTAAACTACCTGACATGAGCTGTTACCAACAGAACAACCAACAACCACCTACACAGTACGTACACACAGAAAAGATGGCCGCCTGTGATGAACAGTGCAGCCGAGATGGCGATGACACGCAAGCTTTAACTCTCACTGGACGTTAGATAGCGAATGGCAAAGGATAGAAGCCACATCTTTAGAGGCAATAGTTATTATGTGTATATTAAAAGTAACCAATAAAGTTATCAGTGTGTAACAGAGATTTTACTGGGATTTAAATATATATTTTGAGACACATCCAAAAGACGGAGTACATTTTACATACGTTCTACATGGTTTAGTCGTACATATAAAAGGGATTTGAACAATGCTTTACAGCAGGGGTCGGCACGGCCCTATCTAATGTTCATTGGAAATGCTCCTGCTGGGCACCAATAAATTCTTCCGTTCCGCACACAAAGGCCCTGCAAAACATGCGAGTGACTGGGTGCCGACCGATGCTTTATAGATTTAAATAAATATAACTCGAACACAAACATGTGCCAGTAAGATACGAAGGATTTGCAAATACAGAACATGGAAACGCAAAAACAAAAAAGGAAGCCAAACGCAATGCAAATTAGAACATTAAAAAACTTAAAAAGACAAAACTTTAAAGAGGCCACCCTGTCTGCGTCAGGGGTCAGGGGCAGTGGTCAGTTGTGAAAGCAATTGCAAATGTTGGGGGTGGTCCATGTCAAATGTGGTCCCGTTCAGCATCAGTGGGTGGGCCCCCAAGCTCGTAGCAGAGTCAGAGCCTTGTTGAAGTAAGCGGACCACTCCTCGCGCTCCTCCTTGGTATCGGCGGAGAGGAGGTGGCGAACTGTGGTGGTGCGTCCGTTGGGCACTATTATAAGCGACTCTTGATCCGTGTCCTTGGCCGGGCGCTCGCACTCCAGCAGCATGGTGTTGAGGCGGGCGCAAATGTCGCGCGGCGCGGTGGTGACCTTCTGTGAACTGCACGCATGCAAATCTATGCTGCCCATGGGCGTCTTCTTCTTCTCATCGTCCGGGTACTTCCAGAAGTTGAGCACAGAGCCATTTAGATAGCACCAGCGACGATGCCAGGCACCAAAGCCGGATATGTCCTCGAACATGGTGAGGAATCCCTTGTACTCCACGCTGACGGACAGCTCACAATTGACCTTCATGTGGACGACACCCTCCAGAGGGCTGACGCCTAGTACTTGGGTCAGCGTCCAGCTGGTTCGCTGTATCTCTCGCAGCGAGAAAATGGCGAACCCGTATTGCACCAGCTGAGGCGTTCGCACAACATACGGCCCGGCCGGACTCTGCACTGGCGGCATGACCAATCGATTCTCGCCTCCCTTCTTCTTTGGCGTCTTCACGCCGCCCTTCTTGTTCAGGTTTATGTGGTACTTGAGGTCGTGTGGCAGCTGATCCCTCTGGGCCAGCATTCCGTAGATTTCCAGCGTGATCTGCAATGAGGATTCATCAATTAAAGGCGCTCGATCGATGCCAAAGAAAATGCTTCGAACTAACCCGAAAGTCAGCATAGACATTGTTTAGCTGGAGAACATCGGGAAACTTAACGGACACCAGTCCGGGCATGGTCGGCACCGTCTTGGTGGCCAGCACGTGCTCGTTGTACTTGAGAAGACACACTAGATGATGGCCATTGATGCTGCCCGATGCCATTTTGCGCAAGTACTCATGCCGCAGGGGAATGGTAATGTCCTTGACAGTCAGCAGACCCTTTTCCTTTGGTGCACCCACGGGTCGGACGCTGTTTTCCACACGCAAACGCTGCACCTCATCCAGGCAGGACTGTCGACGATGGGCTGTAAGAATGGCGGGCTTTAGTGGCGGACATTCACATTTATGCACATAGAAGATCTACGCGAAACGAGACTCACTTGCCAGCAGCAGATACCGCTCTCCCTCTACAGACTCTGTGGAGCCGGAGAACTCCACGGTAGCTGCGCACAAATTCAGAGCCTGGCTGGCCTGACCCATAACCTGTTGCTGCTTGCACACTTCGCTCAACAACTTTTTGATCTTGTCCTGGGCCTGTGTGGCGTCATTGGAGTCCCGCGCATTATGCTGCTCCTCGTCATCGTCGTCGTCATCTGTGGGGTCATCCATGATGGCCCCGGCCCCGGCCCCGTCGACAGCATCCGCCATAGAGCCATGCTGGGGTGAATCATATTCCAGCTTGTGCTTGGCATGGCAGTCGCCAGCCAAAGCCGATCGCATCACTTGCTGTTCGCGACATATCTTGCGGACTGGTGTGGAGCTTGAACTCTGAAGAAGAATCAAAGATTGGGCACACGTTAATGCGAAGAGTATGGGTATGGGTAGGGGTAGGTAACGCACATTTGCACTCTGCTGACGGCGATAGAAGCTCACTGTGTGCACCAGTGTCACCAGATTGTCGTTATCCTGGTTCACGCTCAGCTCCGACCTGACCGGTTGGGCTCCGCTTAAAAGCGGCGTCTGCACGTCCATCAGCTCCTGCTGCTCGCTAATAGGCAGGCAAGTCGTTGAAGCCGAGTTCTTGCGGAAGGAGAAGCTGTTTGAGGCAGTTGTACCCTTGCTCTGTAAAGACGACTAAAAGTAAGAGGGGAACAAATATGCAAACGTTGAGGAAAACTTACACCCAGCGATAGGTGGCTGGAGTTGTGCCCGTCCGCGCCATCGCTGTCATCATCCTGAGTGCTTCCATAGTCTTCGACCAGCGCCTCATCCAGATAGTCATCAATGCCCGCTGAGACCTGCGACGAGTTAAGCGAACTGTCCTCCTGGCCGTCGTGGTTGTAGTAGAAGTCCTGATCGGCATAGCGCACAGTCTGCAAAGGACAATGAGATAAGTAGACACCACCCGCTGGGCCAAGAGTTTTCTACCTGTGCTGTACTCACCTTCTTGCCTTGCTGCTGCTGCTGGATATCCGCTTCATTGCGCTGCACTGCGTTCATTATCTCGCGACCCAAGCTGCCATTGCACATGCCGGTGCTGCTGTCCTCAGTCTGCGACTGGTCCTCCGACTCATCCATGCAACTGCACGAATCAAAGATAAGCGGTTAGTTAAGCAATATTTTTATTGTTGGCCTTGTCTAGAGGGAATTAAAGCTATGTGAGGGCTAGATGAGAGGGCGGGCTATGGCTGCATCAGTCAATCAGTCAATCAGTCAAAGGGGTGAATAACAACCATCTATTCAATGCAGAGAAAGAAAAGCAAGCAGGAGTAGCATTTGTCAGCGCACCTTTCAGTTTCGTCTTCCTCCTGATGATCGCTGTCGTCGGTGGCTGTGGCCGTTACCGTCGCACAGCAGTTGTCCTCGCTGGAGTCGAGGTCGGAGAGTGCAGGATAGAGACGCTCTGAGTTCGATTTGCGAGCCCGTTTCGACTCCTCGTCAATAGTTGGCGTATCGCCAGCTGAAATTACAAGAGTGTCAGCTAGAATGTTATTTGGACGGACGCCTGACGTTAATCGTGGCTTACGTGAGCGCCTCTTGCTGCTGGCTAGGGCAGGAGAGACCCCGGACATTGGCGGAGGTGGCGGCGGCGGCATGGGCCGTGTCACCTTATTGGGAACTGTCACCGGTAATGACGCTGGTGTCGCTGTCGTCCTCGACGCTGGCTGTGGAACAAAGAGTTCCTTCTGTTTGTTGAAGCGATTCGCAATGATTTGCATGTCTTCCTGGCGCTGCCTATCAATATCCTTGATGCGGCTCTCCGCACTGGACTGAGCATTGGCCACCAGGGCGGCCACCTTGTCGCGCAGCTTATTCTCTGGCTTGGGCTTCTGAGCCGCCACACTGCTCACAGTGGAAGAGACAGCAGCCGCTGTTACAGGATGCACAGCAGCAACATGGGCTATGGGTTCAGGAGAAGTTGCAATGGAAGTTGGAAGTATCATTCGACCGAAAGCGCACTCACCCTTCGACTCCTCGGGTCTCATCTGACTGATGCTGGGTGCAGATCCTATTGGAGCCTTCGGCAGCATGGCCTTATTGTTGCCGGTTTCGAACAGCTTCATGCGCTCCTTCAGCGACAACTCGCATGGATCTTTTTGGAAGCGGTGCCCTCCTTGCATCTGCCCCGTCTTATTTTCAAAGATTGCTGCACGCCCCGAGACCAAGCCAGACTTGATGCTGGGCCCAGAGGCAGGAGCCACTTTCGGAAGTACCGGCGCCGAAGTTGTGGACCCGAAAGTCTTGGCCACTTTGCTGACCGTCGTCGATTTTTCCGGCACTGGCGGCTTGGCACTGGTGGTAACAGTGGCAGTGGGCGCCGCCTCTCCCTGTTTGGCATAATCATAGGTATGTTTAATGGTGGAGGAATCACGGCGCTGAAAACCTTGTGCCTCCAATGAGCTCAGTACCTTGGGGTCCCATTTCAATTGCTTTGTTTTGCCGCCTTCGTCGATCTCTTCTCGCTTAGGCGGTTGCGGGGCGGGTCCTTTCTCTCCCCGCCGGCTGGGCAAATCAGGTTTGGGTGGGGCCAACGCCCCTGATTCAATGGGTCGGTGCACATCGTGATGTGCTGTGTCGTCCTCCCACTGGTTGATGGTGTCGGCGAGGGCAGCCAGTTTGCCTAATCGCTGTTTGCCCTGACGGGGACAGCGACGACTTGAGTCGTCGTCGTCGTCACCTGCATGGAACTGCGCCTCCGTTCGATGTATAGGGGAGGACAGGTCGGCAGTGTTAGAGTACAAGTCACCCATGCGCTTCAATTGACTCCTCGAGGTGTCCCGCAATCGTGCCAGCGGTTGATTGATGGCCTGAACTTGATTATCGACGGCATCGCCAGGCGCCTCCTCGTCGTCCGTCACATCTTGCTCTTGAATTTCAACTTGAACCTAGTGGAATGTACATACATATGCGTGAAACATCAAGCAGCAAGAGGAAGTTCAACGACAAAGGCCACCAGCCAAACGTATAGCCGCGAGACACAGACGTGGCCACGGGAGTGAAGACGAGGAAATGAGGACTGAGGAAGTGAAAAACTTACCCCAATTGCCTTGGCTGACGTTATGTTTATCTCGATGCCCATTTCCATGTTTTCTTTGTTGACGGCCGTATAGTGACGGACCGGCTTGGTCGGCGATGCCTCCAACATTGCCTTGTCCAGGATCACAACTTTGCCTCCGCCGTTGCTGCTGGTGATGCTTTGGCCTGCTGGTGAGCGACTCCTGTTGGGCGTGGGCTTCGTGGGTCTCAAATTTGTGGCTGCCGACGATGACGCTACACTGCATTCGGTCAAGGGAAATTGGCTAGCGTTGCTGATGCCAAGCGCGCGACTGCGCTGTTCTGCCTTTTCGAGCATGTGCTGGAAAATTGCAACACAAACAAAAATGCAAATGCAGTTAGACAAAGGGCTTCATTGTGTGCACGCGCGGCCAAAACCTTGTACCTGAGTGAAGGGGTCCATTTTTGTTGTTGCTGCTGCTGCTGACGATGCTGTGATTGCAAAGATTTATTGCGCGCACTTCAAATATTGTTTGTTCTACTAGCACTAAACAATTTTATTTCTTTCCGTGTTGTATTATTATTTGTATATTTTTTTTCTGACGCTGTACGCGTCCGTTGTGTTCGAAATTATGCGCGTCGCTTTTTTTTTCGGCGGTAGAATAGGGATGAGGTATAAATATATCGATATACTCTTTTTGTTGTGCTGATATATTTTGGACTGAAATGAGTTTGTATGTGAAATATTAAATCAACGAAACTACTTTGCTGTTTACACTATTTATAAGTTGTTTCACATTGACATATCAGATATACCAACTTTTGTTTATACTTATCGATACACAGAGCTAGTTATACAATATATCGGTATTTTTGTGCGATAAGAGTTATGCGCCGTTTTATTCAAAAAACCACGATCATAAAAATAAATTATACTTTCTTTAGGTACAAATATTATTGCATAATTTTCTTTCCAAATGTGGTTGCAGTGAATTGTTTCATATCTTATATAGTTAGGTAATTTCGCCACTAACACTTTCACAATCGTATTGCTCGTCTTGAGTAGTTCCTTCACTAACCGTTTACCGTATGGATCACCAGAACTCAAAACATGGTCGATGCAATGGAACATGGTTTGGTGAGCAAGCTGTCCTGAAACAGTTCGTAAAAGAACTAGCAGTCGGAATTATGAGATTATTTTACTGCTATCGATATTGCTATCGAGTATCGAACCATTCCAAGTAGCGATGTATTATAATTAAATCTTGTGAAAAATTAACTAATCAATCCGATAAATTTATATTTTTAGGGCTCAGCATCCTAACCTGCTGGGAATATTAAGCCGAATATCAAAATCGAGGAATAATATTCCTGATAAAGGACTTACATCGGTATTTTGGTATATTTTAAAAATAAGAAGGTATATATTTGATCGACAAATCCGCGGTCACACTGCCACACTTGTAAACAAACGCATGTGCTGCTGCCTTCGACTTTACTAATACAGAAACTCATACTCTAATTCTAGTGTTCGTTTGCTCTTTTTTGAGTTCAAAATTTGCAGTAACTTTTTATAATATTCAACACAAAACTGAAGTACCTGGTTCAATGCGGACTCATCTCTGCGACCAACCAATTTCGCTGTAGCGATTAAATATAAAAAAAAAAATAATAATCAGTGAAATGCAGACAAAGTGAACTCCATTAAAGAGGGAATATGTAACAAATTATAGACAAGTAAAGTAAGGTAAGTAGCGTAGAGTGGTTTGTATAACGTTGCACAAAAACAAAAAAAAAAGCAAGTTTCA
The DNA here is from genome assembly GCF_008121235.1 of Drosophila subobscura. Lineage (NCBI taxonomy): Eukaryota > Metazoa > Arthropoda > Insecta > Diptera > Drosophilidae > Drosophila > Drosophila subobscura. The sequence continues at coordinate 2,529,367 of NC_048531.1, forward strand.
CTGCAAGCAATCAAATATGACCCCTGTCAGTGATGACTATTTTGGCTTTTGATATAGCAGAAAAAAGCTAACATAAAAATTGTGTTAAATGCAAACCATTCCAGATATGGCCGAGCAAAAGACAGTAGACTTCCTATGGAACTGCGCAAACAAACTGAGCGCACAATCACACGCCGAAAAGTTGGTAAAATCCCATTACATGTAAGTGGTATACCATGATCTTATTTCGAATTCTGAACCCAATCCGCATTGATTGCAGTACCACCTGCCGAAAGTTCGCCAGGCACAACGTGCAACTGCCCGAAGACAGCTTTGGAGCGGCACGGCTATGCGCCCGCTGTGGAAGCCCGTGGACCGATGGCAACTACCGGCTCCAACTGCAGCCCCAGCGCCTGGCGGACACTGCCAAAAGAAAAAGACTCATCGCAAGGCTCGAAACGGTCAAGGCGAGTCAACAGAAGGGCATGCTGAGCACTGCAGCGAGGAATCGGGCCAAGTGGCTGAGGAAGCACATGGCCAGTAACATTGTGAGTGGCAGAAACTTCGAATGGATGGAACTCTTTCTAAAGCTAAATCAAAATCTTTTTCAGGCTGTGGGCTGCGCCGTTTGTCAGCACAAGACAATGCTGCCACTCGAGAAGCGAAAAGGGAAGAAACGGGCGAGAGCAAACGATGAAACAATAGAAGACCCAACGGCGACGGCGCTTGGAATGGATGCAGCCACAAACCAACAGAAAGGGAACAAGAAGAAGGTCCGGAATAAGGAAATGAAAGCAATTAACCCGAAGATTTCACAGCAGAAAAAAGCAAAGGCGCCTACAACTCCAGCACGCCCCTCGAAATCGATCCAGTCTACCGCTGCCAAACGCCAAACCCCAAAGCAGAAGAAGAAAACGAAAACGAAAGCAGCGCAGTCAGCGCCAGGCTCGAAAACGCAGAAACAAAACGCGCTGTTGCATCTGGCGGCTCAGCTGAAGTCGAACGCGTTTAAAGACGCGAGCAAGTCGCAGCAGAACCGCTTGCAAGCGTTCCTCAAGTAGCGTGCCAAGCTAAATAGCACTTGCCAATGGACTAAAGTACACAAGATTGTTGTTTAGTTGAATGAAAATACTTGTTATTGCACATAATTAAGCGTTAGCACAATACTAAACCCATTGGGGCATGAATCAGAGTCTTTGTGGTGCTGAACGGGCAGAGATCGAATCGATGGTTGCCACGGCAGGCCCCATTATTGAACCAGAGCTAGCAAGCGACTGTCTGGCTGGCCTCTTGATAAAAATAAGCTCAATGTGGGAACCTGTTATCCAGCCCAGCCTGGGTCGAGTCACGCAACGGCAATGGAGTTATCACTGCTGCAGTTGGAGCAACATTGCTGCTGCTGCTGCTGGCACTACCATCAAGACGTCCAGACTCAAGGTTGCCAAGGTATTGCGCAGCGAACAGGGCCAGAATATTTAATTTATTTCTCGGAGGGAAACATTTAATTAAAATTGAGTTGTTTGCTATAGCCTTGTCTCCTCGTCCACGTCCTTCATGGTGCATCCAAAAAAGGCAACCAACAAAGCTCCGCCACGAATCTTTATCTACCGCCAAATGCACAAAGAGCACGGACAGCCGCAGATTGGCTTCCCCGCTTATTCGAAGAAGGCTCTCGGATTTCTTCTTGGTCACAGAGAAAAGGCAGCAGCAGCTGCGGCAACAACATCTGCCTGCTACCGCTTTCTTGTTGGCTGCGCACATTAGAAGATTTCTGGTTATTTTTATTTTAGTTGCTTTTGGCATGGGTATTGGAGCCTGTTTTGGTCGCACCGATTTTGGTCATGATGGGCTCTAAAATATGGTATCAGAGGCGTGGAGCAGCAAAGCAGATTGTTTGGGTAGAGTAGATGGATGTTGGCTTCGCACTAGGACTGGCCCAAACTAAGCTTTGGCATCCACTAACGTGCCGGCCGGCTTTCCATCTGCGTGTCCAGCGCTTCTATAAAACGAAACGAAACGTAATAAAATGATTTGCAAAAACACACTCTCTCGCAGAGAAGAAAGCCAGACCCGACTGGGCCCCACTCGTCGTGCGCTCGGCTCTGGGGCTGCTCCAACTGCGAGGCAGTCAACAGCCAAGTCGAGCGGCAGTTGTCAGTTGGTTCTCGCGCACCGAACAAGCTGGTTCTTTACTCAGTGTCGTCGCGGTCAGAGCGGGGTGATGATGGCCGACGCTCGTTCTTAGGCTTTTGCAGAAAAAGTAACAGAGGACGGAAACGAAAAGGTGTCAACGTAGTCAGTGCAAACAAGCACAAAGTGTAATCGTGTGCTTAAAAGCCAAAAATATCGGAAAACCGGATGAAAAAATAAAATTTGTGCGTGGATACGAAACATTTCGTAATTGTGGGTCCGGGGCTGCAGGAAGGCGAGCCGGAAAATGACCGGAAATGCACTCGGAGCTGGATAGAGAGAGAGAGAGACGACGACGACGACGTGACCAACAGACAGACACGCCTGCGCACAGGCCATTACCCCGTTTCTATGCCGGAAAAGCCTCTAAGAACACGAATACTAACCATGTGTGGGGATAATATTCGTCGGAAAGCCACAGTCTAGCCTAGCCAATTTCATAGAATATCTCTGTCCAGAACAAACAGAAGTATAGGGTTGCGTTTCAAAAGTGTGTTCAATCAATAAATAAAAATGTTTATGGCGGCGATAAATTGCGATGCCATCGTGCAACAACAACACTTCACGGCCGCCAGTGGCAAATAATATTACAATTTCTGTTTTACAGTGGTATTAAAACTGAAAAGTAAAAGCTCGTACCCACAGCAAGTGCTGTGCGATGGGAGAGACGGTCAGACGGTCAGCACTTGACACTGCATTCATTTTCATGGCATTGGCGAAGCTCTTTGTTGCTTTCCGGCGACGACACGCGTCGCCCCATTCAGATGAGTCACAATGAAAAGGCTTGGCCGGAGGAGGCCCAGGCCAAGCTACTGCCCCGTGTGCATGTGTGTGTATTTGTTCGTGTATCTGATGAACATACATATGTACATATAACTGTGTTCAATTCTTGGCCACAAAACAGTGGAAACCGCAAGTGACAGAGGAGGCATACATAGAGATACGATAGGATAGATACAGAGACTTACTTGGCATACACCCAGACAAGTGCACCGTGGCTTTGGGCGCCCGAAACAGATTTCGTAATAGCGTTTAATGACAGACAGAGTACGAAAATATAGGTAGTATATGTATAAGTATATACACATGTACACTCTCGATCCGCCGTATACACTGCATAGTTAAGTGGGGATGAAAAACGGAAAGCATAACGTCATCAGCCGTTGATTTTCCATGAGGCGGCAACCCAAGCGTGCAACCCAAGCCAAAAAAAAACAAATTTAAAATGAAAATGACAACAAAAAAACGCGATTGAGCGCATTACAAATTGTATTGTGCTTCGACGCGTAGCTGTTAGCGATATAATCAAGTGGTGCTCCCGAGGCTCGATAGTTCATCTATTAATAGACCAAGCCAAGCAGACAATGCAGTCAACGACCACAGCGGGCTGCTCGCCTGCGCCCTGGGGGAGATGTAATCTCAACGGGGAGATCGGAGCGGTAGAGATCATCCAGCAACACCTTCAGTAGCTTGTCAGTTCCGTCTCTGCCAGTGCGTGTGTGTGTCGTGTGTCTCCATAAATACTTGTGCACCATAATACTGTCTATATTTTTTGGCAGTGCAGCCCACTGTAGCGCCATAGTGTTTCCCTTCGTGAAACCCCCCAAATTCCCCAGCACTAGCCCGATATAAACAGTGCATGTGATCTTATAAAATGTGTTATCTACTTTTGACAGCAAACTGTTAATTTCAAAGGCAAAAAGGCAAAAAAGCAAAACTGTGTGCATTCGATGAACATGCCAGATCCGAATAAAAATAAAACGACAGCCGCCAAAGAAGCCACAATAAAACCCGAGCGAGAAATCAAACGATCTACAGAACAAGCATTCAACGCACATTAACGCAAAACGCTTCAAATTAACACTAAAAAAAACAAACATAAAAACAGAATGGATACAATGGCAACTACTAAACGGCCCGAAATGGAACAGTTTTTGTTGGGTAAGGTGTAACCAAAGTGAGCAAAAAAATTAAAATCACTTACTGGCAGATTCAACACTAAATCTTTGTTACAAAAGTATACATGGTAAAAAAGTTAAACAACATTTCTTATACATATGTATGTACATGGGTACATATGTATGTATGATCAAGCGGAAACTTCGTGCCTTGAGCCTGCCCGCCCGGAGCGTGGTACACCCCAGACAGAGGAGAACAGAGGAAAGCAGAGCAAGCGATATCCAACTGAATCTTCAATCCACAAACTTTAATAATAACCCAATGTAGTATTGACTCATTCCACGACGCCCCACCGCAGCAGCGTTGGAAGGGGCCAACGCTTAAATACGCTTTTGTTCTGGCTCTCTGGATCGAGCTCATGCTCCTCATGCTCTTGTTTTTTGTTCTTTTTCTGCGGCATACGAGTATTGTGTACACTTTAACGAAGGCGTTTGAACGCTGTTCCATCGCAACATATACATACATACATACATACATACATACATATGTACACATTTATACTTACACATTCGGATACAAGTTCGGATGCCCTCAAGGTATACATACATTAGTACAATAAAAAGAGGATAAACTAAGCTCAAAGCGCTTGTTTAAGCCTCCGTTTCTGGGCTTAATTTGAAGTTCTGTGCTTTGCCATTGAGAAAGATGAAGGGCGTAGTTAGGGAACCATATCAAAAGTTGAAGCAGTGCGAGGAAAGCAAGTTGGAAGTGGAAGCAAGAGTGGAAGTTCCCAACTGCAAAAGATTTATACTATCGAATTGAGAAGTCGAATGGAAATATTTCTTTGAGTACATACATATTCATGAGTAATTCCATATACTTATCGGCTCCAGGAGTTCAGGATAAACGAGAAAGACTGTTTCATGAGCCATCTCCGCAACTTCCATTGATTATTTTTAAAAGAGAATCTCTTGTTCGATTCTTCATCTACAAACTTCCAAACTGGGGCTGGTGCCTTATTCCCATAAACTTCTCCAGAGCTTTCGTGCTCAAATTTTAACAAGATTTCTTGCAAATTTCTTTCCTTCTCGGCTTACAGTTAACTAATTAATATATATATGAATTATGTACGCCGTACATATGTATGTACATATATATGTATGTAAGTACCACGAAAACTGCTTAGCAAAGGAAGAGGAGGAGGAGGAGGAGTTGGAGAGAAGAACAAAATAATAAAAAACGCAGACGTAGAGTTAACTTTCTTGGTCAGTGAAATTATTTTTAATTGCCGCGGTCAATTCGCAGTTGACTCTTGAGCGAGAGCTTATGAGGTCATTCATGTGTAGTTGTTGGGCTGGGTATGGGCATGGGACTGGGTCTGGTACTGGTACTGATACCAGTCCAGAGCAATTAACTGAACCATGGCTTCTCCGCTTCCTGCCTTGCTCTGAGCTGAGTCACTGCACAAGACACTGCCCCAAGCTAATTGCCCTCCGCAGACAGCAGCAGCGTCTATGGAAATGCCTTGGCTCTTGCTCAATTGCTCAACGGCTCACTGGCTGGCGGGGCAGAGGCAGCCTATTAAGGCCAATGATGCGTTTCGAAATTAATGGCTAATAGGCCGCCACCATATTTAGCAAGAACAGAACATTAGATCTCATGGCGGTGATCTTTTTCGTTGCAGATGTACGCGCCCACTTTCGTGCATCGCTGGAGACATCAGAGTACGAGAACACCTCGAATCTCTTCCACATGACGGCCGCCGAGCAGACGGCGGAGCTGCTGGAGCGCTGCGAGCTGCTGCTGGCGGGCTACGCCGACGGAGATGGAGACGCAAACACAGACGACCAGGTGCCAGCCCCAAACATCAAGTCAAATGGGAATGGGAATGGGAATGTAATGGGCGACTGTGTCGATAGCAAAGTGGGCGCGGAGACCGGTCCTAGTTGCTATCTGGAGATGTTGTCCTCGCCACCGTCGTCCAAGAACTCGCGTGAGTGAAGAAGGGGCAGAGTTATTTGCCTGGAACCTCCAGTAATTAGTAATTACCCCTAATTGCAGTATCCGCCTCGCGGGAGTATATCGATCTGAGCAGCAGTTGCTCCTTGGACAGCGACAAGACATTTCGCTTCTCCGCCAAACAACCGGGACCAGGAGCAGCGGCTAAGGATGATAGGGAGCAGCAGCTGTATGAGACCTGCCAGAGGCAGGACCAGAGCCAGGAGCAGGTCGAGGATGAGGCGCAAAAGGCCATACCCTTCAGCCATGAGCTGATCATTGACTGTCCCTACGCCGACCTTCCCGCCGGACACCTGGCCCTGCAGAGATCCAATAAATACGGACAGCTTCAGCGGATCGTGCCCAAGCGGTTGTTTTTCGACCAGACCAGAAAGTGCTACTGCGGCATCCTCAACGAGTGGATGCTGTGCTATGCGGACGGTCCGACTGCCTGCCGGCCCAGCAGCTGTCTCTACCTAAAGAGCTCCGCCATAGAGATTGAGCACTTTGGCGAGGGGAAGCGGCGCGACATCTGCTTCCAGATAACCACCGACGATCCCAACATGAAGTACGTCTACCAGGCCAACAATGAGGTCGATGCCAAAGAGTGGATCCACGCCATTGAGGCGGCCATACGTGGCGATGCCACCAGCACTGTGCACCAGTCCCTGAAGAGCCCGCTCCCACGCAAGCTGCCCACACCGCCAGTCACGAAGAGGACAAACTACCCAACCACGCCCACGGCGACGGATAGCATTTACGAGGAGCCTTCGCCCATTTACAACCTTGGCGTGGATCTATCGGGGACCCCACCCAGACTGCCCGAAAAGACCCACAGTCCCAGCTCTCTGGCGAGGCGCTTCGAGTATGACGTGCCAAAGTGCCCGCCGCAGCCGCTGCAGGAGGCGACCAAATCCGTCGGCGAGGCGGAAATTATGGTGCTACTAAGTGAGGGCGAACCCAAAGCACAGCCACAGCCACAGCCACAAGCGTCCAGTCTGCACGGCAGTCTGGCAATGGACTTTCAGACCAAAGTGAAGACCGTCCACAATGAGCTGTCTAGTCAGCTGACGGCGGGTGGGCCCAGTCCGGAGCGCCTGAAAAAGGCTGTGAAGAAGAGCTACTCATGCGCAAGCAACAGCAGCGATTCGGAAATGCTATCGTTGTCGCTGACGAATCCTGCCCAAAGCCCAAACAACAAGGAGCAGAAGAAGCAACGCAAGTCTCAGACATCCGCACAGACGAGTCCGCAGAAGACGACGACCACGCCCGGGAAGGACTGTGATAAACTGGCGAGGAATTGGTTTCTCAGTCGCCTCAATAAGTCCACAGGCCAGAAGACGGCGACCACGGCCAGCGCGGCACCCGGCAATACCAAGTGCAAGCAGAGCGAGAAGGAGAATCTGCTGACAGATCCGGATCTCGGAGAGGGCTACGGCTTTGATGGCGGGGTCTCGGGCGAACGCGACCCGAGTCTGTCGAACAGCAAGCCCACCTCCCCCTGCCTTAAGGCCGAGGCCAAGAGCAAAGTGAACATGATCATCAATCAGTTCGAGAGCAGCGGCCATCTGTCCACCATGTTCAGTGTGGAGGCGCTGGCGGCGAATGCGCTGGCCTCGCTCACCTCCTTCTGCGACGGCGACAGCTGCAACAACTACGAGCCCATCATGCCACTCTCCACACCGCCCAGCAGCTTCCTCAAGAAGGTGTAGGCCACTTGTTCGTCTCTGCGCTCGCTTTATCCCATCCATCCCCATCTCCAGATGCATTGTAGATTTAGTCCCTAAGCTAGTGGAAACCGCTCTCTGGATGTCACACTTTTAGAATGGCATACAATTTTAATATAAAAACATATTTGTTAACATATGCTGTACGAAAAGCATTCATTATTGCGTGTGGATTGGTGTGTGGATTCTTTGCATTTACTCTCAAAGCATAGATAGAGTAGCCGCAGGCAGACTGAGGGTGGGGTGGATCGAGGTAGTAGCTGCCACTGATGCCACCGTGGGTATGTGTTGGATTATAATACAGTTGGGTGATAAATTCAAGTTTAGTTATTGAGCTGATCAGGGTATAAGGATGTGCCTGGGACGTTGGACAAGCTGTCCCTTAAATGAGATTCGATAATTTCCTTGAGGGCGCGTCTCTTGCGATCATCTCCCAGCAGCACCAGCTTGCGGGGTGATTCCTTGGAGCTGAAAAAGCCGAGCACCTTCTTGCCTTCCACTTTGACAGTGATTTGTACACCGCGAGACGTCGCCTCAACGGAGCTAATGTCATTCCATAGGTACGACCAGAGCGACTAAAATGGAGACAAGTCTCATTAATTCATGCTTAAAGGTTCATGGTTCTGAAGTACAACATACCGTCCAGATGCCGAACATCTCGTTACGTTGGATATACACCAGGCGGTAGTTGGTGACCAGAAGATACTCGGCCTTCTGAATGATCTCTTCGCAATGCACGAAGCTATCCGTGCTGGCATATTTTCCCTTGTCGAGTTCCCTACAGCGCGAAACAGCAATTAGTTAAGTCAGTTGATCTGTAGCGACAGATGCGCGCAACTTACTTCAGCATTTTGTTGCCCATGGCCTCGTTGTAGCAGTAGGGTCTCAGCACATGATCATGGTGCTGGAAGCGCGTGGGACGCAGCCGCTTAACGTCTTCGTTAGCCTCTGTGGCGCGCTTTACCGCCTCAAAGCTGCCACTGGCGAAGTCCACCACGCCAGCGGTGGGGCGAGCGACCAGACCAATAGCTCCCTTGCCCAGTCCTTTGAAGAATCCCTCAACGCCATGGTCGCGAGCTCCACTCACAGGTTTGGTTACAACACCAGTGACACCGTCGACAAAGCCCTAGGTGAGGGGTAAATGTTATTCAAAATGTTCAATGGCTTATTGTCTCTACTCTAGAGCCTTACCATCACCAAGCCCTTGCTGCTTCGCGCTAATCCCTCGTGGAAGTTCTTCGGCTTGTTGTTCATGCCTTGCCGCCGTTTCCTTTGGTAATCTTCGTCAAAGGTTAGCGCTGCCAGTCCCTTGCCCATAGCGCCAGTAATCCTAATGGATGTTCATATTAAATTAGATTGCGTAAATCCACGAGCTAAATGTCAGTCTCAACTCACTTGGACATGGCACCAGCGGCTCCGCCTACCGTGTGACCGAAGAGGGACTTAACGCCCAGCACTAGACCCTCAGCGAATTCACCAGGCCCTTGTATAGCCCCCTAAAAAAGGGAAAATTTGTTATTGTTTATGGAATGCTTGGTGTTATGGTAGGTGTACCTGGAATGGCTCATAGAACAAGTCCTCTACGCCCTTTTTGAGTCCAATTACCAAGCCATAGGGATTGCCAAGGACATCCAGGCCTAAGACGAGGACATAGAGCTGCTTCAGTGCCTGGCCCGTGTAGTGGGAGGTGATCTCGTTGATCAGTTGCTGCTGGGTGAAGAACTGATATTCGCGCTCGAAGAAGGCCAGTCGGAACACGACATCGTTCACGTCGGTTAGGGTCACGCCCACGCCTTGTACCAGGGTGCCCAGAAATCCGGGCAGTGCAGTGGTGTCCGATCCAGCCATCGAGAAGCTGACGTGTATCTTGAGTGGGCCCAAGTGGAGACTGTCGTAGAAGTTTTTCTGCTCCTGCTGCGAGTGAAGTTCGAAGAAGGCGGACAGCGGCTGCTCAATCGAGTCTACGTCCTGGCGGAACTGCTTGGCTGCCACCTCGTCGGACACCTCCTTGGCAAACATCTCAGCAATGGCCGTCAGGAACAATATGTCCACCTTGAAGTGGAACTCCTGGATCAGTATCTTGGCGTACTTAAACTGTTTGACCGTCGAGTTGGGCATGACGCGTTGCACCATGCTGCACTCAATGAACGGCTTGAGGGTCGTAGTGCTGGCCACGCTCTTGGGCGGCGGTATCGGGGCTAGCACCACTGGGAATATGGGATCGATGAACTGGTTGTCCACCTGGACGCGATTTATTTTGATATGAAGCTGATTCTGGAATGGCGACGACTTGTTCGACACCCAAATGGCCGGGTAGAAGCTGCGCCTCAGCTGTCGATCAGAGGCCTTCTTTAGCACCATGTTATCGAAATCGATCTGAAAAAAGACAAAGTGAAGTTGTAGACAGTGAAGAGCGGAGCGTAGTCAGTGAGTGAGTCAGTGATTTTTACCGGAAATTTATTGTCCAGCCTGTAGCTCTGGACATCGTTGACGCTTTTGTGCACCAGATACCGCTGGTACTCGGCCTCCAGAAGATCAGTGTCGTGTATGGTCATCTCCTTAAAGCGCTTCTTGCTCTCCTTCTTCGACTCCCAAATGATGCCAGAGCTGGTGACCCCCAGGTACAGTATGTCCAGACCGGTCTGATTGTTTATCACAGACAGGCCGATGCCATGGATGCGCAGATCGATGCTCTGCGTAATCGTCTGCAGGGCGGCGGTGGATTCCGTACGTTTGGCTATCGACTCGTCTTCGGTGAAGAGCAACACACGCTGCAGGCCGTCCAGGAAGGAGACCCAGAACACCTTGGTACCGTCTTGCATTCTGTCAAGTTGAATTTTCGTTAGAAGAGACCAAAGCTACATGGATACGATGTGATACTTACACGACCTCACCAATGTCGTCACGGCGCAGATCGGTTTCCTGTTTGTTTTTGCCAAAAACAAGAACCTTGGGCCCCGTCGGATCACTCCACGCGAACATTATATTGCTCTTGGCATACAGAATATTCTGATCTTTGGTGTTCTTCTCGTGGTAGGCGATTTCCCTTTGAGTGTGATTGATGAGCAGCCCCGGTGCATCGGATTTCTGGTACTCTGTGAAGGTTATGTACACGCCGCCCTCCGTTGTCTGCACGTCGACGTTGACGCCTCCATGTATGCTGTTCTCCAGCTTCAGCAGGGTACAGATCACCTCCGTGTAGTCGAAGGCAGGCGTCACCTTGTCGTCCACCCGAACCACGAGCTTGTGCTTGTGGTCGTTTTTCGGCCAGAGGGGCTCAAACTGATTCGGCTTAAGAGTCATCCACGGATCGCCCGGGCGGCTTTGCTCCTGAAGCTCGATTTTATAGGGGCATCTGTTGCACACGATATAGAAGGGTATGAACGTAATCTGCTTGGTTAACGAGTCCTGTGTCAAGTGGTTGTGGACGCCGATGTGATAGTTCTGATCGTTGGCATAGCAGGTGACCTCTCCCACCGAGCCAGCCACGTCGAGGGGAATCTTCTCGCTCCAGTCTCCATTGTCGCAGCGAACCGAAGCCTTCTTCTTATCGAAGAACATCTTATCGCGGAAGGTAAGGAGTATGGGTCCACTGTACTCCGGCGGATGGTAGAGCACCTCTACGGATGTGGAGTCCGTCTTATACGTGAGCATCTCTCCCGTTTTGTTTATCATCCAGAAGGGGCTGAACAGCGTGAGCATCGTGCTGCCGTGTCGGTTCTCTGGTCTGCGGGGTAGAAAATCAGAATATCTGATCGAACGGAGAACTGAATTCAGTTTTCTTACCGCACATTGAGATCCATATCGACTTTCATCTCAGAATCGTATGAGGAAAATGTCCAGGTCGTGAGGTCTCCGTTGTACTGGGCGATTTCGGTGGCACATGACCAGTCCTTCTCTAGGTATTGCAGCAGCTGGGAAGCATACAGGCTCATCAAATGGCTCTTGGGAATGGGTTTGATCAGAGTCTTAACGCCGTAATACTCACTCGCACAACCAGAAAGCTTTTGCCGTCCCTTCCCTTCTCCGACAGGCGGACTGTAGGCAAATGGAGCACGTCGCCAGGGTTCACTTGCTTCTCGCCATAATCCAGGAAGTCCTCCTTGTTATGCTTCCTAACCAAATCGGTGGAGCTGACCTCGAGCGAGTCCTTTCGCACAGAGCAACCAGCCACCGAAACCATTATGTTTATGGGCAGGGCATTGCGTAGGTACAGAGGCGGTCGCAAATGGATGGTGTAGAAGGCACTCAGCAGCTTGAATTTGTTGGTATTCTCGTGGTAGACCTCATCCTTCTGCCTTGTGGCATTTATGTACAGCGGTTCGAATGTGGAGACGGGGTCGCACTGCAGCTGATGCGAGTAGTTTAGGTCCGAGGGACTGGCGTTCCAGGAGATACCCTGCACCGAGGTCTTGTAGCCCGGCAAGGAGAAGAATAACTCCTTGGAGTCCGCATAGATGGCGTGCAGGGGCACATGAAACACTTGGCCGGGACCAGCGTTGCCCACTAAAAGATCACTTCCGTCCGTCGCCTTGCGGCGGTACACGCTAATGGTGGTGGTAAAGTGGTTAAATACCTGCAAAGATTATCCAATTAGCAAGCGTATTCAACAGACAAGAATGGTTTTCATTAGCATACGCTGACGACTCCATGAATGTTCACTGTGGTGGTGCCATAGTCTTGCTTCACTTCGGAAATAATGCCCCAGGGATCATGGGATATGCCTCGCATCAGGGGGAAGTATCGCGTGTCGGACTTAGACACAGGCACCACGACTCCCTTCTCGATGGAACCAATCTAAAACAGATACCATGAAGAACAAAAAAATCATTAGAGACTATTTCCATCGTACTATGCGAGTCTATGCCGTTATACCTGCAAATAGATATTGTAGTCCTCTGCCTGCTCATCGGTTAATGTGCTCAGATCCTTGGTCTGCAGATAGGCTCGCCCGCCTGGTGAAATTGTGCAAATATGTATGTCATTGGGGTCCACCTCGGACGAGAGTTCGCTTGAGGACATAACCAATGAACTGTTGACCGAATGAACACCACCACGATGCACCTCGTGTAGGGTGAAAATGCCGCTGCGCAGATCGATGGTGAGCTCAAAGCCCGTGTCGTTCTCCACGACATAGGGCGCCACAATGTCCGGCTTGGCCAGACCCTTCTGGTCGATGGCCTGCGAGAAGGCCTCGCTCAGTTCGCCGAGCAGCGCCAGGCTTGTCTTGCTGAATGTTATCTCTAGATTTTCATCCGAGTGGATCACCATGTTGATAGTTTGCTGCTGCAACTCATCGTTTGTCTCGCTCTGCACCTTCTCAGTGGCCAGGTCGAACTTCAGCTCCCACGGAGTGTACTCGCTCACTCCGTTGCGGCCCACCACCTCGTTCAGCTCAATGATTGGCTCCCACTCGGCGAGGCACTGGTTGTAGTAGTTCTGCAAACAAATTCAATTATTCGATTAAAGGCTCCTCTCGTCGTGATGCCGTGATGCCCTGCTTACCATGTTGAGGGTCAGGGATCCTTGGGCGCTTAGATTACGGCTCCAATTGTTAAAGACGGCTGTGATGCGTGTGTCCAAGGATATGAGTGGCTTGGTGTAGTATCCCACGCCCGACTCAATCACGACCGTGATGCTGGGCAGCTCAATGACACACTTCTCAGTCTTCTGCTTCGAGGCATCCGTTATTTCGTTGGTCATAAATTGCAGGGCATCGAAACCCTGGTCCACCCTGGTGAACCAATAGGTTCGGTTGCGGAATTTCTGCGGGTACCAGAGCTGTGAGTAGTCTATAGTTTCCCTTTCCACGACTGCCTTGCCGGCAGAACCGCTGGCTATGCTCATGATAGCCTTGTTCAGCAGCTCGATGGTGGCAGGGGACACGTTGATTATAATGTCGCTTAGCTTGAGGCTAATGTGCAGACCCTGTTCTTCGGGTGTGGAACCCTGCAGGCTGATCACACACGGGTGCAAAATGTAGTGGCGCGTTTGCTCCCGCCGCTCCGGCAGGAAGGCGCTCATGTAAATCTTGAGTGCATCGATTTGTCCATTGATGATCTGTTTGTCATCTATGGCGCGATAGTTGAGATGAGCTTGAGCCTGAAAGGGTACGAAAAAACGGGGTTATCGGGGACCAAGTTTATGTTTTGAAATTTTCTTCGACTCACATTGAAGATGATGGCATTTGTGTTCAGATCGTCCAGGCTTTCCACCAATATTATGTCCGGTTCATCGATATGCAGTATGAGGTTTATCTTCTTGTTGGGACCAGCAGCTAAAAGAGAATCATCGATTATTGTCGGGTGACGGATGTTGAACCCCATTCAAGTACATACCCACTGACTCCTTGTCAATAAACTCGCTGGCTGCAAGTGCGGCTGAATCTCGGATGGAATTCTGCGCATATTGAGCCGTCTCCGAAATGGGCTGCACTTCCAAAGACTGTCGCGGTGTGGTATCTGGCGGCAGGATCAGGAAATTGGTCAGCTTGAGCAGGAAGTCGATGCAGACGATCAAATCGAAGCCACGCACACGAACTTCGGCTGAAAATGCCAAAAGCAAACAATTAAATATCTTTCTCGGGCTTTGGATTGCTGGCGGGAATGAATATTACCAAAGATATCGTTCTCCTTGACTATGGCTGTGACATCAACCATAAAGTTGCGCTCATTGTAGCAGGCGTCAATGATCTCGTCCGTCTGCAGCATTGCCTGCACCCAGTCCTTGCGGCTCAAGTACTGCCTTATCTGGCTCTTGGTTTTCGTGCGCATGTCGTCCAGTTGAATGTTGCAGAGAACCAGGGAAGTGCTCAGGGTGTTGTTGACCAGCTTAGTGCCCTTGACAGATAGGAAATATATGCCAAAGCGCGCCAGTCCCTCATTTTCGTCTAAGAGGGGGATTTTTTTTTGAGTGACTCGTAGGATCGTACCCTCTCTCTTCCTCTCACACTTACCCTCCATCAGATTTATTATCACGCCGTCAAACTGGAAATTGAACTTGAGCACCTCGTAGATCTTTTCGTTCTTCAGCAACGTCGGGGCTTGGAAGGAAGGCTTACGGGTGCTGCGACCATCGGTGAGTACGCTTGCCCGCGTCGGTGATGGTTGAGTGGGCGGTGGGTCGTCACGTGGCGGGAACTCTTGCACGCCCTCGTTGAGATTGCGGTTCAAGATCGACATGACCAGAGCGTAATCGTCAGCGAAAAGTGTGAGCTGATTGATTGATTCAGTATTATTGATTAGCGGATCTATACACATAAATTTGATCTGAAGGAATACTCCACCTCTATGGACTTCAGGCGACCGGACAGATTCAGCTCGGGCAGTTCCTTGTGCCAGGTGCTCGACAGATTGCGAGTGACCAGCAGAGTGAAGCTCATGGGGTTCATCATGTTAAACTTGGACTTAAAGCCAACGGCAGCATCCACGTCTAAGGCAGAATGCGCAGTCAGTAAATGGAGCAACAGATTGAATGGGCTTTAAAACTCACCATCTATCATGGACTCGTTGCCAGTTAATATGACGACCTTGGACAGTTTGACGTCTCTCAGCTGCAGCTTTATCTCGTCAATGACGGCCCGTTCGGTTCTATCGGCCACTGCGACCGTCACGGTGTTGTTCGTTAGCTCTAGCATGCCCAGATCGAGGGACAACGCATCCCTGCTCTTGGAGTCGATGGGTATAATGATGATGGGCGCCTTTATCCGCACATTCAGCTTCATGCGCGTCGCCGTCTCGTAGGCATCCATCGCTTTCTGTCGGGCGGATTCAGCTGCCGCAGCACTGGCCTCGGACAGCGCCTGCTGGGCGGCTTGGAAATTGTTGAGAAAGTTCTGCAAATGTATCAAAGCCATCAGCAATCGAGGGTCCATCAATTATCGAGAGAGACCTAGACCTACCAGCACGCCAGCGACAAACCAATTTAAGAAGATAATCTTCATGCAGCCAATATCCACTGTGATCTTCATGTCATCAGAATTGTAGTCGACAGTTTCGGGCTTGTTGTAGAGCACCACCTGGCAGTTGAAGGCATTCTGGCCGACAATGCTCAATATCTGTGTGCGGAAAGAATCAGAC
This sequence comes from Drosophila subobscura, assembly GCF_008121235.1. Lineage (NCBI taxonomy): Eukaryota > Metazoa > Arthropoda > Insecta > Diptera > Drosophilidae > Drosophila > Drosophila subobscura. The sequence goes on from NC_048531.1 coordinate 2,545,238, forward strand.
AATTAGTTCCTTTGCACCGCGCCGCAGAATGCACGAGAGCCAATGCAGAGCCACTTACATTGTCGTGAATTGTGTTGGGGTTTAGGTCAATGATCTGGATATCCTTGAGGCCGAGATTCAGCTCAGTGTAGGAGCTCTTCATGGTCAAATTGGCTACGAATGTCTTTACGTTCATCTCCGCCAGCGGGCGAGATCTCGAGGTGAGCGTCAAGCCCACTTGATTGAGATTGGCGATCAAGCGAAGCTTCACGCTCTCTACACGCCGCTGGGATTCCTTCATCCGCCGATTTCTGGTCTGCTTGGTGGTCAGTATTTGCTCAGTGTCCTCCAGGATGACATTGAGCTTTTGTTTAAGCCCATCGCCGGCACCAGCGAGGGCATACCGGTCCTGCGGCTTGTCGTGCTGCAGCAAATCGTCCAGGCTCTTCTGGAAATCCCTCACCAGCTCCAGCACTCGCAGCAGACACTCCTGATGCAGCACAATCTGCAGCACCTCAAAGTTGGCGACAATAAGCTGCTCGGTGGAGTTATATTTAGTGCTGAACTCTGGCGACGTCTTGTCAGCAATCGTACACGAGATGATGAACAGGTAGTTGACGTCCTCGCCCAGGCCCTGACCCTCTGTGTAGCCAGGCGTGTCAATTATGTCCAATACCTCCTGGTTGTTGTCCTGGCAGTCGAACTGTTTGATCTTCACGCCCCCCAGCCTGAAAGTAAGAGTGGATGTTGGGTGGGTATGGCCCAAATTCTCTGCACGAAACTGACAGAATGTACTCACTTGACTGTGGCAACTGTCTCGTATGTTCGCTGAGCCAAAGTCGCCTCAAGCTGGTGCATCTGAACGGACAAAATCTGCGGCGAAGAACGCCTTGCAAATGACGCCTCCGGGCTCGTCTCGGCCGTGCTTGTTGTCGTCTGTGGCCCATCCACAGGGGACGGCAGCTGTGTTCCTTCTGGTGTCAGAAACTCAACGGTGACATCCGAATCGTTTTCGCACAGTCTGTTGGACTGGTACAGGCCGAAGGAGATCTCTTTCAGTGAGAAGTTTACCTCCAGATTTGTGTACTGTATGATCTCCTCCACTGCCGTTGCCTTGCTGCTGCCCACGTTGCTGCCGAACTTGATCACCTCCTTGTTGATGAAATTGGAGAGCGAGCTACGGGATCGCGTCATTACCAGCTGCGCTGCTGGCTCGGTGGCGGCTGGCAGGGGTATGCTCGTGGCCACTGAGATGGCATCCATCACCCGATCCTCGGAGACGTTCACTTGGACAGTGGCAAACTCAATGTCAACCTTCATCTTGGGCATGCGGGGGTCATCGTCCACCACACAGAGGGCGGCAGTAACCATCAGGGAGGCGGGCTGCAGTACATGCATGTCCGTGGAGACGGCGGCCTTGAGCGCCTGGTCCCATGGCTCGCCAGGTCGCACCACCAGCAGCTGAATGTCGTCCACCTTGATCGTATATCTGTCATATGCGTTTTCCATGACGTTCCTGAGAATCTCGCCACGCTCCTCGCTGGAACTGAACAGGCTGGTCGACGCACGGCGCCTGGTCTGCGTAGTCAAGTGCACCTGTCCCATGCTTACGACCACAAGGGAGGACTCGTCAGCCACATATAGCCCTTTGTGGGGCACCACCAGAATGTTGGGCATCAGCAGGATGTCCGCATCTAGGATGGACTTCATGTCAATCATGTACTGCATGCCCGTGGCCGAGCGCTCCTTGATACTTGTAAGCTGTACGCTGGCAGCGTTCTCGAACCTTGAGAGTGTCACATCCTTGGGCGGCTGAAAGACGCTGATGAGTTTCAGAATCGTTTCGGCATCGTATATGATTTGCAGAGGACGCGCCACGATCTTGACTCTCTGATCGCATAGCCCGTCCAGTGGATTCGTCTCGAAGAATATGTCAAGCAAATTGAATTCGTCGGTGATCTTTGACTCCACCAGTGTGGGGGTGTGGCCGTCGCGTCCGAGGCCTGTCACCTTGAGCTCCTTCATGCCAGCCGTAATGCTGAGGGCTTCTGCAGCTGGTCTTTGGGTCACCGAGGCCGTGGCCATGGAGAACTTGAGAAGCACCAGCGAGGGCAGATCCTGGTAGTCGTACGACACCTTCGTGTCGGCGACCGAGCGCGTGTCCTGGTAGAGGCCCACCTCCAAGGCAATCAGCTTAAAGTTCATTCTGATCGCTTCATAATATTCGGGCACATCCTGGGGCTTTGCGTTCTCCTGGTAACCAATCGCCTTGTACATCTTGGCCTTCTCCTCCGTCGTCATGGCAGCCTCGAATTTTCGTGCTACAAAAGAAAAATATAGATTGTAGACCCGTGCCCACGCACGCACTCATATAAGCAGGGTTTCTTGCCAAAATTCTGATCGGCGCCTTCGTTCTCCTTCTTGGCTCCGCCGCCCCACCAGCCACTTAACCAGCCCGCCTTCTCTACGGGCGCTGCGACTCGTAGCTTCTCTATCTCGATATTAACGCGCTGTCGGATCAGCAGAAGGTTGAAGGCGTCCAGTTCCTGTTCCAGCAGACTGCAAGTCTCTGTTAGAGTGGCTGCAGGCTTTTTGCTCAGCTCTCGCTCCTTGTATTTCTGCAGTGGACAAAATAATAACACGTTTAATCAATGTAAGCGGGATAATAGAGAAACGCATGGAAGACCCACCTGGGCATAAGTATTGCAGCGATCGCGATGCTGCTTGATGTGCGCCCAGGTCCAGCAGCGTCGGGGTCTCCGCACGTGCTCCTCGAGTATGGAAGTGGCTGCAAACTGCCACCACTCCTTGGCATGCCCCTTGATAGCTATATGTTGGAGAGGAGGCAAACGCATAAGTATTTGGGGCTTTGATATGTAGCAATGGGGAATTCTTACGCAGGTCGTACGGTCGATATTTGCGGTAGGGAACTCCCAACTGCATGCGGTTCATGGCATCGCCCAGCTTGAGGATGTTGTCGAACTGGGTGTTGGTTAGACCCACATTCAGGGTTTCCATTTCCAAGCAGAGATCTATTTTGGGTATCTGGAAGGGTGGGCTATCGAACTCGGGATTCATGTTCAGCTTCAGCTTGGCATTGCACGAGATGGGCCCCAACACGTAGTTGTAGTGCACTGGCTTGAAGTCTTTGCGGGCTATGCTCGTTTGGAAGAGTTCCGTGAGCGGGGTCGTCTCGTTGGCAAAGAGCCGAGCGGTGCAGTTCATGTAGGCGGAAAGGCAGGAGAGATTCGCTATCTTAAACACCTGGGAGGCCTGTTGCGTCATGTAGGTCTTGTCCCAGTTGCAGTCCGTGGTGAAGAGCTCCAGACTGTGCAGCGATATGCCAAAGGAGAAGGGGCTGCCCGTCGTTGTGCTGTCTTCGTATCGCAAATGCACATTATTTATCGTCACCTGCAGATTGTTTACAATCTGCGCCGTTAGTTTCTCGGCAAATCCAGCATCGGGCTTGGCCACAACTGAGAAAGAGAGAAACAAATGAACAAACAATTCCAATTTTCCTATTTATATTCTGTCTCACTCTTCTCCAGCTCCTTTTTGCGGGCCGCCTCGAGGGCATCCAGCGCCGCCATCTTGGCGTCCAGCTCGTACTTGGCCTCCTTCTCCGCATTATACTTGACATTGTTGTTGGGCGAGACCAGGACATACAGATCTTCAATGTTCACGATCACGGGCTGACTGTACAGATTCTTCCAGGGTATCTTCAGCACCAGTTTTCCTAAGAAACACAAGACTTGCATTACAGCTCAAACCCACAGGAAATGAAGAGTCCTCACCCAGATAGCCGTAGATAAGCTGCACTGGCAGGTCCAAATCATCCAGCGCATTCTCGCGTATCTTTAGGTTTTGCAAGACCACATCGCCTGCCAAAACGGAACAAAGAGTTGTTAAATATTCGTGTAATTTCACATTTTTATGTACATATTTATGTATGAATATTGTATAAAGGTAAATAAATTTTTCATGACATTGGCTTAGAAATGTCCAGTAATTAGTCAACTTTTTGATTTATTGCTTCAATCTGCGATGCACGTTAACAAAAGCGAAGCGGCGATAAACAAATAGCTGTACAGTGCGTGACGATACCATACACCTCTACAGAGAGGGATACAAATTCCACTATCGGAAAGAAAGTGCCATTGAGTAGAGAAAGAAATTGCTGTATCTATGTATAGGGAGACAGCACAACAGCACACCCCTGCCAATATATCAATTCCGATTAAGAGCGTCTGGCTTTTGGGCATGCCGCATTTTATTTGTCGAGTGTTTTCTTGAATGCTTTGAATTTTATATGAGTAGAGGAAGACGGTGAATTTTAATTGAATTAAGTATGTATACGCTTGTGGGTCAATCGTCCGACGACCAAGTTCCTTAACCACGCAAATCAAATAAAACTGACATCATAGAGCAGCCACTGATAAGACCCACAAACGAGCAGAGTTCAAAGACATGCTATCTGATCAATAGAGGCTGACAAATGATTCCCGATTGGCAAGAGAATTACCCAAAGAAGAAGATTCGATTGCTCTAATATCAGCAGAAAAGCTCAGTTAGAAATCTTTGAAATAAATACGACTAATAGGCGATACACGCTATTTTCTTTATCAAAGAATCGATTCATCGCAAAATATTTAGTAAAGCAATCAGTTATTAATTCTATTTATTGGGAAAATATTACGATTGAGGCCACTCAAGATAAGATTTGTATTTTTCCAATACAAACAAAAGGAGTGCCATTTTTCTTGACCTCAAACGAATCACCCACCAAGTGATGACAAATGAGGGGGAATGCTCGTATTTTTTATTTCATTTTTGTAATGATGCTTTTAAATCTGAATTAGAAAGGGAATCCCTACAAAAACTGATCCTCAAAGACCTCTTCATTGGTGTAACATTACATCAATAGTATCAGGGTTACGCCTCTACTCGTAGTAGAATGAATGAATGCCTTTTGTTAGCTTGTCTTTCGATACACTCTGCTCAAAATATTTTTGGGTTCGAAATTAATTCGTGACGCCGCCCGGGTTGGCATTATGTCATCAAGTTCAAGATGAAACATGTACAAAAAATGATATAAAACAGGCTTGAAATAAATCAGTTTGTTTTTCGTTGTTTGGTGGAGTTTTATTAGTAGTTCCTAGACCCTTGAACTTGGATATTTTTTGGTGATGTGGACCCCACGGGTTTGCCCGGTTGTCATAGTATGTACTTACTTACATACATATGCATGTACATACATAAATGTGCATTCGAACGACTTGGTTTATCACATCACTGTTTCAATGTGGTCAGCGTTTGATAAGCCTCAGTGTTTACAGTTTCACAGCCATCCGATATGTACACGTACATACATATGTATGTATGTATGTATGTACATATGTAAATAAAAAACGAGCTTGTGGAGAGAGGCTCAAGCAGCCGAGTGTAAATAGAAGCCGCAAAAACATTTTCCTGTTACCGACGCTTGCAACACCGGGTAGCCTGTCGGGCGCTACGAACACATGGCTCTCAATAGACGCAACAGTTGGCCGCTCCCCGCCTATCCACCCATCCATCCGAATCCGAACCATGGGAGTGCCTCTGAGAGTGTGCAAAATATTCTCAGCTGTGCTGCTCTCAGACCCATGAGAATGTGTCTCTGTTTTGTTCGTTGGCGAAGGCTGAATTTGGGTCACTACGAGTAATCATGAATTGCGAAGGATAAGGTCATCGGTTAGGTTGTTGGGGGCCGCAAGCCAACAGTGCGTGCAGATAGAGCAATAAAATAGCGGCTGATATATTAAATGGATTAAACAAAAGCCAAGGGAGCGAGACTCGCGTTCGGGTGGAGCATAATTGTGTCATACTTTGGGAAAGGGGGAAGGGGAAAAACAAAACTAAGAACTCACCTCCCCAAATGCCTATTTTGAGCTGGTTACGATCCAAGTTCTCGATGTAGTCTCCCAGCACCTTGTTGAGGACATCGGCAACCACTGCCTCGAAGACCATGTTGTCCTAGCAGCTGGCGGTGTTGTTTTTATTTATTGATTTTTCTTCCTTTTTGTTTAAACAATTTGTGGGAGAGGCCGCCGCGCTCTTCTAGCGGGTATTCTGCGTTAAACACTTTTGCACTCGCTTTCGTTGTGGGGATACAGATTTTTCTAAAATTACGAAAACATAACAAAACAGATGGAACGAGGGAATCACATAAACACAATGGAGATGATGTCATCGGCAGTACCGACCGACCGACCACTTCAGAGAACAGTCAAATGTTTTGGCACTTATTACTAGGCCGCATTGTTTCTAATATTTCACGTTAATTGACGCGAAGCAGTGGCACGCTAAACTCCAATGTTCCACACCTTCCGAAGCCCTCTACCAGCGGCCATTGTTTCCATTTATTGCACGTGTTTTTGCTTCACTTTCAACTTTATATGCACATTCATGGATTAGATATCTCTATTTACAAACACCATTTACCAGCCAGCGTAGAGTGCGGCATTTCAATACGCAATACCAAATTCTTGTCCGTTGCGTTTCCGATGGCACAGACACTCAACAGCTGTGGGGCTCAGAGCTGTAGTTTTAGCTTGTTTCATACACAAAAAGGCTGTTTTGTTGTGATGCTTTGATGGTAGCTGTCACAGCTACGACCATTAAATTCGAAAAGTTAAAAATGTTGCTATAGTAGAGCTGGTATAATAAAATCACTACTCAGCACAATTTCTAGCTAATTTATTTTTGGTGTGACAGCAGTGTGACCGCGGACCTATCGATCAAAAGTACCGCACGGCCCTCAAAAAAATTCCAAATATACCGTATAGCTTAAACATTTTCCTCGATTTTGCTCTTCTATTTATTATTACTAGCTAATTAGAGTTATCAGTGCAAAAATGTAGAATTGAATTATTTGATATATCAATCAAACTTCCACAAAATTGGCTACTTTTCATGACTTTCTTTTATTGGATTGTTTGCAAAATAAGGATCAAGCTAAAAAGGTCACCGAAAAAAAAATGTAATGTTCCTATTTGAAAATGTGTTGCTTGTCAATCGAAAGGTACAGTAAATGGTACACCTATTTTTGTACCCTATTTCCATTAATTTTTTTTTTTAGCCATTTTTTAACTTTTATTTAAGATCTGTCTTTTTTCGCAGACAATTATTAAATTTCCTCTCTGGGTACTTGGCAATCTTTTTTCAGTTATCAGTATTAGCAATTATCATCACTAGCATTTGAACCGCTGACGTTTTATTCTGATCTATTTAGATACACATATACCAAGCTATATATAAGTACATTCATAAATTCATTCTCGATATCAAAAATCTGGGAAATTTTGTTAAGATAGATCTCCGATTGGACGCGGTCCACAGGACAGCTTGATCACCAATCAAAAATCCATTTCTTGTGAACGCACTTGATGACCTTTTTCGAAAAAAACACCCTGGTATATGACCAAATAGAGTAGATTATTTAGTTTTTGTTTTATCCAATTTTCCCCTTTAGTTTTCGATAATAGCTTATAATGGCCCTGGAATTCTGGCAGCACTGGTACTGTTACGTTTCGATAGTTCATTCGAGTATAGTATCGCAAACAATCGATAATTGTGTGACGTGTTTTGGTTTCCTACGTGCGAAACAAAGTAAAATTAAAATGAAAACAAGGCTTATTTTGCTGTGCCTGGCACTGGCGCCTGTTGTGCTGGCCAAGAAGTTCACCGACGAGGAAAAACCGGCGTGGGCCAAGAAAGACATACGGGACTACAGCGAAGCGGATCTAGAGCGATTGCTGGACCAGTGGGATGCAAGTTTCATAAAAATGTACAAAAAGTAACCCTCATAATGATACTGGTTGTTTTCAGGAAGATGAAGACCCCCTAGAGCCGGACGAGCTGCCCGAGCACTTGCGTCCGCAGCCAAAACTGGATCTCTCAAATCTGGACAGCAAGAACCCCGAAGACTTGTTAAAAGTGTCGAAGAAGGGACGCACGCTCATGACTTTCGTCTCCGTTACCGGCAACCCAACGCGTGAGGAAGGCGAAACCATTACCAAGCTCTGGCAGACCAGCCTATGGAATAACCACATTCAAGCCGAGCGGTATATGGTCGATGACAACCGTGCCATATTTCTCTTTAAAGACGGTGCCCAAGCCTGGGAGGCAAAGGACTTCTTGGTCGAGCAGGACCGATGCAAGGGCGTTTCCATCGAGAACAAGGAATACCCTGGCGTACACGCAAAGGACGAGCTCTAGACACGCTGTTAATTAGACTTTTACATTTCTCATTCCTATTTTTAAGCACAAAGATGAACAAAACAACGATCATTAGGATTATTATTTGTATCATACAAATTGTATTCTGATTTGTATTATTAAAATCAGAAACTTGAATATTTGGAACTCCCAGCTATCATAACACCTCGTCTGGGTCGCACACGCTGTGAATCGAATTAAGATCAGATCCGTTGATTTTGTGGGTGCTCCAGCTACATGAAGAAAAGAAATGGAAAAATGTATTATTTTGGTTGCAACGAGATTTGGAAAACAAGTTTACATTAATTAAACGAAATAAAATTCTCCTATTTGCCGGTTCACGAACATCTATTCTAAATACGTGACGTTACATACTTACGTTTCATTACGTATGTACACGTTTTAGAGAGACTTCCATTCCTATGTAGTTGCCATGTTTTAAATGTGTAGGTACCATGTAGAAAAAAAGGCATGGATTATTTGTTTGACCTTTTTTGTTGAAATTATATTTTCTAAGCAAACCCAATAAATAAGAGTAATCAAGAGTAGCAAATCCTTTACAAAATTTATGAATTTCTCGAATAAAATTAAATGTTCTGTGCTGACTCTCCGAGTCTGTTAGTAATACCAAAACAAATATCAAAATTGAAGAATATGACATTTTACTCAAACAACAGCTGCAGCTGCTTGCTGCCTCAACAAATTCTCAAATTTATCAAATTTCCAAATGTAACTCCAGCTCCGCTCTCCTCTGTTTGACCTTAACGAGGCAAAACGGCGTTCTCAAGCCCCCAACTGTTTGTTCGATCACTCTGTCGCTGCGCCAAGAAAATGTCGGTCAAAGCTAAAATCGGTCCCAGCATTTTGAATGCTGACCTCGCCAATCTGGCTGCGGAGTCCCAGAAGTTACTGGACAATGGAGCAGACTACCTGCACCTGGACGTTATGGATGGCAACTTTGTTCCGAACCTCACGTTTGGCCATCATATGGTAAAGAGCTTGCGCAACAAGATCAAGGTAATTTGGCTCTGTTTTGGCTGCACCAGGCGAGACATCAACTTACTCCTAATGTGTTAACCCGCAGACCGCGTTTTTTGAGACGCACATGATGGTTCAGAATCCGGAGCAATGGATTTCACCCATGGCCGATGCTGGCGTTAACCTCTACACGTTCCACATAGAGCCAGTGGCCGATGTGTGCAAGGTCAGTCGCCTGGTGCAGGAGGCCGGCATGAAGGTGGGATTGGCCATTAAGCCGGGTACCAAGGTCAGTTGAGGTTATGTTGATGGTTCCAAATGAACGCTGTAACAAATGTTTCCCCTACTACGGATGTAAACAGGTGGAGGACTTGGAGAAGTACATCAGCATAGCCGATGTGGTGCTGGTAATGACGGTCGAGCCGGGCTTCGGGGGTCAATCATTCATGGCCGACATGATGCCCAAGGTGGAATGGCTGCGGCAAAACTACCCCAATCTAGATATCGAAGTGGACGGCGGTGTGGGCCCAAAGACAATTGCATGCTGTGCCAAGTCGGGAGCCAACATGATTGTCTCGGGCACAGCCGTGGTGGGCGCCACCGATCAGCGACAGGTCATCAGGGAGATGCGGGATGTGGTACAGAGCTACCTCAAATGAAGCTGCATTTATCTATAGGAAATAAAACTGTTAGGACATAGTGTGGAGTAAAAGACATGTGCAACAATAAAATATATGTTTTTATACATTTATTTTCTAACATTTATATATATATATATGTATGTATGTATGTATATAGTTTGTGTGTTGGTAGGTATATATAATGTATATATGTATGACATTTGCTTTTAGCATTTAGTTGGTTATACGTGTTTGTGTGTATTAAATGTAGTTACATGTAGGATTCTGCACTCTTCCAGTTATTGTATGGCCAGTCTCAAGCGACCGCCGCTATGTCAAAGTCAAAGTTATTCTCTATTTTTTTCCAAAATAAATGTTCAACAATTTCACGGATTTCCATCAAAATTGTAATGTAAAACTCTTCATAAATTCTCAATGCTTCCAATGCGCTGCGCTCATCCAGCGCTCAATGGAAAAAATTCAGTTTTTATTTTATTGTCAATGTTTGATCTTGTAAATTCTTCACAAAGTTCCATCTGTGCATAAATAACAAGTGCTGCGTCTGCTTCTCATCCAGTTATCATCTTTAAACATATATTGTATATATACTCGTATATTCTGATATTCTGATACTTGTTTGTGTATGTAATGTCTGTTTTTATACTTAATCTCTGCTGCTGTGACACATGTAAATTCAACTAGTTTGTTAATCAGCTTCCTGGATTTTAATTTTAGTGTATTTTAATTTTGCTACATTTTCATTCAAAGTTTTGCTAGAGTTTCTTGATTTTCTTCTTTATATGTATGTATGTACTTAGCCTGTTTCATGTTTCGGTTTCGGTTTCTGTTTCAGTGTCATGGAGCATGTGGAAAATAACCGAAACTTTCAAGCACGGCAATTCAATTAGGACTCTGGGGCTTGCGCGTGCGGGCTCCCTGTGCGTGGGAGTGTTTGTCGCGATTGTATGCATATTGTACTTAGTAAGTATTTATCTATTCGGCTAATTCATGGTGGGCCCCTGTCAGTGGGGGTGACCCTCGCATGTAACTTATTTCACTCATTTTCACTTGACGACAATGCTAAGCATTTTTACATTTATACAATATTGATGTAATTCTTTGTAGACTAATTGTACATAAAGCTAAGCGTTTTGATAGTAGCCTGGAGCATGCCTCTAGCACGGGTGTATAAAAATAGCTCCTCTCGAAGTGGACGATCCATCCACATCCATCGGATGGAACGGATCAGAACTGCAAAATGAATACCAGTAAGATCGAGAAACTGAAGTGGAAAAGGTGAAACATAAAGTGCATTTACATAACTCTCCATATATAATGCAGTAAATCGAAATAAGCATAGTACTCATGTGTATATGAATATATTAATATGTAGGTATGTTTGTATTGTCATTGATATATCTTTATCTCATCTGTTGTCATCGGTTCATTCTACGAAAGCCACAGATTCGTTTGTGTATAAACTAAGCTTTTCCACTTGTGGTAATATGCGTATATGTATGTATAAATTTAGACACCATCACATCTGCTTACAAGCTACAGCTACATTATGTGTATATATATATAGAATATATATATTCCGTTATATGTATATTTCTTGTATATATGTTCTGTTACATGACTTGTAGTTTTTTTGTTTATTTATTATCTCTGTGCATGTTCCTCTTAAACATGCTGTTGTGCCTTGTGTAATATGCGCTCATAACCCCCCAATTAAAACTAGTTATACCGTTTTTCCACTTGTAAACTGATTGTACAAAACATGCATGTATATAATATATGTATATACACATATGTATGTATGTATAGCTATATTTTTGTATACAGGCCAACTAGAGCTACTAGTAAACGCGGTTATAGGTTAGCATTTCTTGTCCGAAGCATTACAACAAGTTTTAGCTAAAAATCATAGGTTGGTTTTGGTAACCGATCGAGCACATGAAGTTCTCGCTCCGATTACTTACCATTGAAAACAGTATCAAAGCTGTACAATTATCGAAGCTCAACTTTGTGTGATGTTTCTTTGTGTGTGGTGTGTGGTGTTTGGTGTGTGGATTCTGTCAGCTGAAACAACCAATTTTGAGTCTTTAGTTACGCATATTTTACATTACATTTCCCTACGTTTCTTTTCTCCCCTTTTCGGTTAGCAAAATATGTAGCTTTACCTTAGTACTGTCTACTAAGGGCTACGCTACGCCAAAGGGAAGCGTGGCATAGGTTCAGGTTCGAGGCATGGGATGAGTGGAAAATCATGGTGATAGTCTTTGTTGGGGCACATGCGAAACGAGTTGAGTCGATATGTAAATAGCTCTAAATATTTAGTTACATTCTTAGTATGTCTAATTCCTAGCCAGAAGCATGTAGACACTCTGTTATTCACATCACCGGGTGTGTGGTGTGAATGGTAAATACATATGTAATACAAGCACATCTTTTTATCGCTCATCTTATTATGCTATTATAAGATTCGCATTCTAGAATCTAGAATCTAGATACATGTTTGTTTTTGTTTTTGTGTATGTTTGTGTTTGTGTTTATATTCTGTACTGTTCCATGTGACATTTCTCTTTGTTCTTTCGTGTTTTTAAAGCTGAAACCCACGCATTATATGTAGTTAGTATTTTCATTACTTACAGACTAATGCAATCATTTGCTTATTGTGCATTTGTTGTTATCTTTATTGTCAACTGCACGTTTCTCTTTTTGGTTTACCTTGTAGATTCTTTGGTATATGAACAGCTCTTGGGAAAAAGACTCTGCAACAGGAACACCTGTAGATCAGCAACAAGTTTCCGCTTGTTTGCATTTAGTTACTTTTCAGATTCTCACTTCAATTTGTTCACTTATTTTCCATTTCGGTTTTTAACACTTAATCGTCTTGTATCTACCATATTTTGTTTTCTTTTCTCTCTATTTATATATGTATATTTATGTACTACACGCACGTAGATATATATTTTTGTGTGTTTATTTTGCGGCAATCATACATTTTTGTTGGGGACTAATTGAATGATTTTGCTTGCCGTTTTCTTATTTATATAAAGGCTTCCGTTTACAGGACCTTCCAACACGAAATTCAGCTATGAAATTGATTTATTGTCCGGGACGACTGGGATATTTAGACACATTTTTTAGACACCTGTTAATCGGCTACATACATTTGTATTTTAGGGTACACTCTATATCTGTGTGTGTGTCTATATTATGTGTAAATATATAAATCGGGTATTCAATATTTATTGACATATAGTTTCGCCTTTTTGGTTTGGTTTGGTTTGGTTTGCTTTGGATTATCTTTGGTTTTGCTTTGCTTGCTCTTTTTTGGGTTCATAGAAATCTCTTTGTAAAAAAATTGACAAATAAATTCGGCAAATTGACACATGATTATGTTGCCCAATCGGTTTACGGTACCGTAAGTTCAGTAGCAAAATATATCCTCTCCGCCACTCGCCGCCACTCGTCAGAGTGTGCAGCAACCGCTGATGCACAAATGCTGTACTCAAGCATTTCCTGCCTCTGTCCCCTAATGTCTCTCGTGCGTCTCATCGAGCTCCTTATTCCCATCATATACATGACATCTGTTATATGTGTGTCTGCGTCTAGTCATGGGTCATGACCTTGCCGTGAGTGTAGTAGTAGGGCTTCCCGTTCCGCATGGGATCCGTGGCTATTTTGGAGAGCATGTCAGGGCCGCCCGGATGCAAATCATATTTGTTGACACGCTCCTCGGCGATGGGTCGCGCATGCTTTTGCATCTGCTCCTGGATCCACGGCACATACTGCACCACGTTCGCGTAGACGCCGGGCAGCTTTGGGTGGGCGCACATGATGCCCCACGACACAATGCCGCCAACAAACCAGCGGTCCTTCTCCCCCGGATACGGACAGAGCAGAGGACCGCCCGAATCGCCCTGCAAATAAGTTCGATTTATCCGGACACACCGCGAAGGGGGGACACTCACCTGACAGGCATCCTTGCCGCCGTCGTCGAAGCCGGCGCATACCATGCCCTCCGAGACGGTGAGGTTGTCGAGCCACTCGTCGCACTGGTTGCGCGTGATGATGGGCACCTGCACCTCATTGACTATGAACTCGTACGTTGACTTGGCTGTGGAGTAAAGGGATAAGGGATAAGTCAGTGAAGCATTCCTGTCGTCAGGGAGAGTGAGGGCCTGTACTTACGGTCCTTTTCCTCGCGCTTGCCCCATCCGATGACGGTGCAGAGTGTTCCGGAGTGGAGATTCCTCACGCTCGGCGGCGGCAGGCAGACGGGCAGCAGATGCTCGTGGAAGGATACACGAGTGGCCAGCTGGAGGAAGGGAAATGAAACCGAAAGGATTGATTGATGGATGGATGGATCGATCGGGAGACCTGCAACCCAAGTACCTGGAAAAGCGCAATGTCGTTGTCGTGGGCAATGGCCATGTTGTACTGCGGATGTGGAATGACCGCCTTCACCTTAACCTTCTGGCCAGTGTACGTGAAGGAGTTGCGGCGCGTCACCCCTAGCTGTATGGTCCAGTCCTCCAGGTCGATGACGGTGTAGCTGCAACCGCAGGAAGTGTAAGATAAGCATAAGGGACACGGACAAGGGCGATGCGATACTTACTTGCCCACGCAGTGGGAGGCAGTGAGCACCCATTGATCGGATATGAGGACGCCGGCGCAGTAGAAGATCTTCTCGGGTCCACCCAGAATGGCGGCGAGGAAGGGCCAATTGCCGGGATTGGCCTGACTGCCGCCAATGATCCGCCTGGAGGGCTTGTGGCGTCCACGCTTCACCCTGCCGCACTCTGTTGAGGTGGAAAGAGTACCCTGTCAGATGGGATTCCCATACTGGAGGACCCTTCCTCGACTCACCATAGTTGGAGCAGGTTAGCTCGGCCATGGGGTAGTCCTCGGTCTTCTTGCAGTTTGCGAACTCCTGCATCAGGGTGGAGCGTCGCTTGGCGTACATCTTCCAGATGTCTGTGGAGACGTTCACCGAGGCCAGCAGCGGACGATGGGTGCGCTGAGTCAGGACACTGGTGGCGTTCACGGCCGAGTAGCCAAGGATGGAGCACACGGCGCTAGGGGAGACGGCCCGATCCCAGTTCTTCACACAGGCCGGCATCCACTGGCGCTGACCGATGCGGTAGACCTCCAGCACCCCGGCGCCCACATCCCCATTCCGCTCACTCAGCCTCACTGCAGAAGGAACAAATCAATCGGAGCTTCCGTGAGACTCAAGAGGATCCCTGTACTCACGGCAATTGCGCTCATCCTGGCCGTACGGACAGTCGATGATGCCATCGCAGATGTGCTTGGTTCCAATGCACTGGCTGTCGCCACAGTAGATCTCGTCCTGGCCGCACCGGTCGCAGCTTCCCTCGTCCGTCTGGTCCATGCAATCGAGGTGGCCATCGCAGACGTACTCCGTCGGCAGGCATCGGTTCTGGTCGCACTGGAAGCCGTCGCATCTGGGATTCGAGGCCGCTATCATAACGTCACGCACCTCCTCCAGACCCACGCAGTCCTCAGCGCTGGGGAAGTCCTTAAAGAGCTTGCAGTTCAGATACTCCGGCAGGCTCAGCCCAAACACATCGAAGAAGAAGCCGCAGCGGCGCATGGTCTCTGTGCAGAGCGTCTTGCAGGGTGGCACTGTGGCACTAAGGAATCGAATAATTAGTCACAGTTCCTGCCGTCCTCAAGGCCATCTCTGTTCTCGTTTAAGCTTACCCACTCTGACCGCATTTGGGCACGAAGAGCGTACACAGGAATAGGGAGACGAGCTCGTAGCAGCGGACGTCTACCAGGGCCTCATACGAGTCCAGGTCCTGCGAGAGTGCGGGAGGAAGGGGTTAATGGAATGGCAAGGAGCTCGCCCCATAATTACCACTTGCGTCTCCAGCTGACCAAAGTGCCCGATGTAGTTGGGGAAGACCGTGTAGTTGTAGGGTATCTGGGAGCCCTGGCAGAAGCGCACGATGATGGGCAGACAGGTGCCTGGGGCGGGGTTCTTGCCAAAGCTCGAGTTCTCCTCCACGTGGATGGTGTTGATGATGGTCTTGTTCACGAACTTGATGGTCGGATAGGCATTGAAGTACGCGGCCAGGCCCCCGGCAATGGCCAGCAGGGCGAAGGCGTTGATCAGGATCTGGAACAGGCGGAACTTCAAGCGTCCGTTGGTGATGTACGGATTGGAGCTCTTGCGTCGGTTGATTATCTGCAAGAGGCATTGATTTGAGCGGCAACTTGAGGCAGAGCGGGCAGGGGATGCGGCTACCTGGTGCTGCAAGGACATGGTGTGGGGTGCTCCGTTCTGGAAGCGCACAATCGTCTGCAGGCTGCTGGGCGGTGCACTCGCCTTGTTCAGCGGCGAATGCGTCTGCGGTGGCTCCAGCTCCTCGATGGGCTCGTGCTGCACTCCCTGGCGGCAGACAATCGGAGCCGGGGCTAGCAGTCGGAGGCAGAGGTCAGTTGCTGATCGGTTGGCTGTGGTTCTCGGTACTTACCGCTGCACAGGCGCTTTGCCGACAAGGAGGGCAGAAGTGGGGCTTCCATGAGTTTCGAGTTGTAGCCGGGGCTGGACGTCTGGCTGAAGCTATCGCTGGAAATGGTCGAGTCCTGGCGGAAATTAATCTTTCCGCGCGGCGGCGGCACTGCCGGCTGCGCGTGCTTGCCGAAGCGTGTGGGTGCCATGTCCATGAGCGAAGTCTGCTGGCGCTGGGCCACGCCCGGATTGTTGCTCTTGCGACCACTCTGGCTCGACGCTGCCAAGGGCAGGAGCGGCACCTCCATCAGCTTCGAGTTGTAGCCGGGACTGGAGCTGATGGAGTAGCTGTCGCTGGACAGGGTCGAGTCCTGGCGCTGCTGCATCTTCGGGTAGACAATCGGTGGCGGCTTGTTGCCTCTCAGTTTGTTGCGCACTGTCAAAGGCGGTGCCGCGTGCACCCTGGGGGCACTGTCCACGGAATCAAAAGAGCTGTTCATTCGCTGTGGTGGCTCCGGTGGCCCTGGACGTTTTTGGCTGATGTTTGAATTGCCAGCAGCGGCCACAGGAACTTGACTGGACGCGGACGCAGACGCGGACGCGGCCGTGGGCGCGATGCCCAAGCCCAGCGACATGGATGACATGGTTCCACTGGATATGGTACTGGAGCCAGCCGATGCGGCGGACGATGTGGAGGCCGATGCGGAAACGCTGCTGGTTTCCTTGTTGGACTCGCCCCCAGAGTTGTTGCTGTTGCCGCTGCCGCTGCATGGAGTAGAAATCTTGACTGGTGGCTGCTTTCGGGCCGGCACCGTCGGTAGCTTGGTGCTGCTGCTGCTGCTGTTGACGACGATATTGTTGTTGCTGGCCAACTCGACACCGGGGCCGAGGCTGAGATTGTTGTTGTTGAGCTTGTGCATGACATCGTTGCCGACGACGGCTCGTTCTCGGTCGCGCTCCAGCCGGAACGTGTCCTTGGCCAGGGGCGAGTCAATGGAGATGGACGAAGGCTTCTCGTCGAGCGAGGACTGTGTGTCCACCGAGGAGAAGCGGCTGCGAAAATCGACGCTGGTCGAGCTGGAGGCAAAGCGCTCGCTGTGCCCACCCGAGGAGCCGTAGGCGGAGTCCACGGTGCTGCTGGAGGAGCGCTGAGCCCGCTTCGTCATGTGGCCCAGCCCGGCGTACCGGCTGGCATGGTAGCCGGCGACCTTGACAGGTGTGGAGGTCAGCGACTCGTCGAACACGGAGTTCTCCAGGCTCGTGCGGTCGTCATCGGAAATGCCATCGGCATCCGTATATCCGTACGCCGGACGTGTGGCTACGTCAACAAGGAGTGATGATTGCACCCCGGCCGCCTCTGTGGTCACGTTTGCTGGCTGCGGATAAACAAACACGGTGCCAATGCCGTGGGCGCCTTCCGGTCCGGCTGGACTCGGCTGCGGCGGCCAGCCGGACTTGCCTCGCAGCATGCGGCGCGGTATGGGCGGCGGTGGCGTGACTGGCGTATCCACACGTACCAGCTGCTGCTTGGCCTTGGCTGTCCCGATGGCTCCTCCCATCGGCGCTGACTTGCCGTATTTCAGGTCCTACCGTACAGAAGGGAGAGAGACAGCAGATTCTGGGTCAGAGGTGTACGCACACAAATGGCTACATATAGCTGGCCAAATAGCAATATCCCGTGAGCTGTGGCTCAGGCTAAGCTCGTGGAGCCAGATCCCTGGGCATGGATGCCGTGCCATCCAGGCGGACGGACTAAGCCGCTAAGCCGACTGCACAAAACCTGACGCAGCTCCGTCGTGGATTTTGCACGAATGGAAAATAGCGAAAACGCGGAAAAGCGGCAAAAGAGATTTTAGTGGCGTTCCGGATTTTCCCCCTCTGCGTTGCCGGCGATGATGTCGATGATGACAAAGTGTTATGGCAGGTGACTGTCGGCAGGTGGATGGTGGCGTGGGGGAAATGAAATGGCTGCATGAAATATCAAGAGCTGACACATCAGCAGTCTTCAAGCTTATCTAAGCCGAATCACAAACCCCATACAGTATACATATACATACATATGTATATGTACAAAGATGTGTCAGCTCGTACGAGCAAACTGTCTCAGTTGAAAGTAGAAAAGGCAGCTGGCACCAATAGGTACAGTATTGGTCTATGCAGTTTAGAGTATCATACTTTGCTCATCAATTTTAAAATCACTTGTCCAAATCTCGCTTTCTGATGCGAATGAAAAGAGCAAAAACGAGAAGGGACGTGTGAGACGCTTCTTACGAGACTATAAAGCCTAGAGCCACCAAATGTTGCATCCAGACTTCTTTATGCTCACACTGTTTCAAGAGTATTTCAAAAATGAGCCTAGCCCCCTCCTCCCCCACAAAGGCCGAAAATCTGCCACAATTTTGAATATAGAAGAAAACTTAAAACGCCAATCTGTAGGAAATTCCCACATCTATCAGATCACCGTTGGGCTCAGATTGGATCAATATTATAGCCAGAATGACGATATTCATTTGCAGTGGCTATACCCACCCCTTCAAGCTGCTTTTTTTGTTTTTTGCACATTCTCTCACTCACACTCTGCTTCGTGTAGTGTGCGGCTCTGTGGGAGGGGGGGGGGAGCTAAAAGAGCGTGTTCGCGTGAAATGTTATGTGGATGTAGATGGCAGATGAAGAAAATATTAAAAATTTGAAGAAAAAACCGCTAAGATACAGATGTAGAACTGAGTAGCGGTTATAAAAGATGTGACGTGTACAAAGCGTCACACAACGTTCCTCCTCGTTTTGCATATTTTGAACTATTTAATAAGTGTTAACAACAAACCGCCACTCCTCCCACTATTAAGGTTTGGTACCGAAATGGAGTGCGACCGAGGTATTAATTATATTTATAGCAACTTTATAGAGATCAGTGGTTCAAAAGTTGCCGCGAAACCACCTTCGTTCTTGTCCCGTGCAAATCGCTTCGTTTTTTGCCGAAACCTCGAAGGTGAATGGTTGGCCAAAACTTTAGCGACTTTAGCACCAGTAATAGAGGTCGTCCAGAGGTGTGTCAAAATGGTAAAAACTGTAACTCCCATTACACAATTCTGCTCTAATAGATTCACTTTACGATTTACAGCACTAAAGCGCGGAAAGTTAAACTTACAATTTAAAATCTCAAAGAAAATATCTCTAGCTGAGGAATTTACTAAATACTTATTGACAGACCGTCCTTCCAATTGCTTTTCTGATGGTTGGACTTACCAGCATTTCATTGGCCTCGTGAGCCAGCTGCGAAGGCTTCTGCTTATCCTCGAGCATGGGGTAGTAGTGGGAGGAGTGGCGTCGCACGATGCTGCTACTGCTGCTGCTGCTGCTGCTGTGGCTGTTGCTGGGCAGTGGCAGCAGGGTGACGGACTTGCACTGCTCCTGCTGCTTGTCGTAAAAGTCCAGCAGGGAGTTGAGAGGCAGCGCCAGGCTGGAGGCACGCTCCGAGCTGCAGAGACAGGAAAGGAAGGGAAACTTGTTCGGGTGAGTCCGGAGGCAGGATTGAATGATGTGACGGCACCTACTTACCGCGAGCGACTGTGCTGGTCGTCGTCCGAGTGCGGATGCTGCTCCTGGGAGACGCTCAGGAATTGTTTATTCATGTCGAGTGCGTTCATGGCTTATTCGTTGAAGCTGCAATGGGAAATGAAACGGAATCGATTATCACAACGCGTATGTGATCCACATGCAAATCGAAAAAAATACGAAAACAATTGCAGCATTCTACCAACTGATGTCCCCGAGCCCAAGCCCAAGCCCGTCTGCCCGCCATGCATATCCAAATCGAACTATTCGCATTCCGACACACAAACAGATTTGGGTTTGGCTCGGCCCCCGGCGGAATGTGCAAGTCATGCAAATCATACATAAGAATCAGTTATACAATCGAACCCATGACACAGCTCACACTGAATATGGAATACAGATAAACTGGGTTTTGGGAGTAAGCCCGAGGGAGAGATACTCGCACGGACACGGACACGGACACGGACACGTGACAATAGATCCCACAATACTCGTACACACAAACGCACAGACACACACAACATATGTACTCTTGTATGGAGTAAGGGAATGTATTGATGCCATCGTGCATCGAGCCACGCAATTTGGCCTTTTGTGTCTAATGGATGCCATTAGTTGGCCCATAACACAAAGAGTGGCCGCTTCCTCCGGCCCCAGACATTGTCCCACACAGTGGCACTGGCTACCCTTCCCTTTCTTGCCCTGTCCTGTCCCACCCTGCTCTCCCTTCATTCTGTTGGCCAAAGAGAGTGTCAGTCAGATTATGCACTGCCACACCAAGTGGCTTATCGGATTCTCGAATGGCAAGTATCGGAAAAAAGGAGTTCTCGGAATACCGAGCTCGTCTTTTCACATGCATCATGGTTCCGCGTAGTTCATTATCGCAATATTTCCACATTTGTAGCTGTTTGCTTTATTGCAAAATCACTCTGCCATTTCGGATTAATCGCGCTCGCCTCTTTGTGGGTCCTGGGGCATGTCCCAAGCATATGCGTTTTCCGTGCGGCTTTGCGGACTTGTAAGAGCGGACTTTACCTACCCACAATCTGCACGAGTGGAGTATGGCAGTAATTGGGGGTCGGCTGTCTATGAGTCTGCAAACCAAGAAGAGATTTCGTCAATATCAAGGTGTGACCTACTTAAATCGGAGGCATTCCACACAGTCCCGAAATCCCATGCCAGAGCGTGACAGGCAACAGGTGAAGCAGTGCCTTGGGGTGGCCAAACACAAAGAACAATCAAAAATCACCCCCTACGCACTGCATACATCCTCCTGATAGCTGCAGGCCACCCAGCTAGTCGAGCAGGCCAGAGCCGAGCTGTCAGAGTTCATGATGTGTCAAGGACGTGTATTGACACTAATAGGATGCAATCAACCCTGACAGGTGAGAGGGCGCCATCGCCATCGTCGTCTCCATCTCCTACACCACCTGTGTTCGTGTCCATGTCCGAATCGAACCCAGGCATTTCTGTACATATGTACATATGTATGTACATATGTGGGTACATACTTGATGGATATTCCCTGTTGCTAAGATTTATTTTCTTAAACAATAACGATTCTTGAACGTTCATTAATCGGGCGTTTCCTCATTTTTTAAGCAAATAGGTAGACACGACACACATGGATGTGCATACAATTTGGCTATTACCACACACACACACACACACACACACACTCGCAGGATACACAGATACATTTCACATAGCAAGTATGAACACACACACCCACATGCAAATGGAGACAGGATAAACACACAAATTCTATTTGCTCGGCATTTGTATGCCGAACAGCAACTCCAAACTCATACGAACCATAAATTGTTTGCTTTTGTGTCGCCCAATCCCCCACTCTGCTCTCCTCTTCGCTCCTTTCCGCACCACTCCCGTTCCTGCCACGAAAAGTTTTACAACGAATTTGCAACGCAAAAGCAATCAGGCTTGCCCAGGAAGGAAGGAATGGGAACGGGAGCAGATGCTTTTAAATTATATTAGGGACAAGGACGAGGACCAGGACCTGGCCTCCATTTCCATTCCCCATACTTTCTCACCAATCTATCGCTGACCTTTGGGTTATTATCCAAATTGTTGGCGCATTTGCCAAGTGTCAGCCTCTCAAATTCCACTCACAGATCTGAAATCTCAGTGATGTCAGTTGGGACCAGCACCAGCATCAGCCCCACTTATGTAAGTTGGAAAAGGTTGAAATTCCACAGCCCCAGTGCAGACAGAACGCCAGCAATTGTTCCTTATGCGCCTGATAGCCTTGGTACACATTATTAAGTATACGTCTAGTTGTGCGGATGCCTTTGGCCCCACTCCTCTTGCTCCTGTTGGGAGTCGAAAGTATTTGCTCCAAGTACTGCGTATGGAAGTGGAATTCCGAGTTAATCAGCAGACGAGAAAATGCCCAGACCGAGAGTCCAGGGCATAGCACTCTCCCAGCGACTCCCAGCAGTTGCGTAAAAGGAGTTAAAGAATTTCCACCTTTCACAACGGGCTTGAACTTTCCCCAGAATCATAGAAATATCAACACTTCTGTCCATTGTCCATTGTCCGTGACCCAGCGGAAAGAAGCCAATTATCGAGGGTCGGGCAGAAGGTCTTGCGGCCATTTCTGAGAAGAAACCAACATCCTACATCCTGGCAAGAGTGTGCAATCAGGATCACATGACATGGGTGAGACAGATTAGGCATATGTAACATTTTCAAATTCGGGTTTCTTTATCGCCCTTGGCATATTTGCCTAGAGCTTATCACAGCCCATCCAGAGACCACCGCTCCCCACTCACCGTTCCCCGTTTGAGCCAGAACTCTCGGAATTTCATTACAAGAACGTCCTGGTCAGCTATGTCAGAGAGAGAGAGAGAGAGAGAGAGAGAGGATGAGCAGATGCAGAGGGTAACCTCTTCAGCTGTGCCCACAATGTCCTGGCCATTTTTCCAAGCACTTCTCTCTGTCCTATCTGTTATGCATTCACCCTGAGTTGGTGTCTCTGGCTCCAGCCATAATTTAAATTTATGACCGCCTCGTTGCCTATGCTCCCGCTTCCCATTTGTCGGGACCGCCACACATAAATTATGGCTGAGCATTTAATTAGTTTGTGCAGCAGCCGGCAACAGCCTTTCAGGTAGCTTTGCTGCCTCGTCCGTCCCGTCCAACATCGGGGACCAACAGAGTCGCAAGAACCCACGGGTCCTCATGTATGTCACATGTATCACATAGTGTCTAACGCTCATCGGATTGAGTGACAGAAAGGCCTTCAGACAGTCGTCACACCGATACGAGTAAATGAATATAAGCATCTGAGTAAGAAATTTCCAGGGCTTAAGAGCTAGGAGAAAGTTGTCAACTTGTTCAGTGGCTTCCGCTTTAGTTTCTCTACTCAAATACTGGAATCTGTCTTTCAATCCACCAAAAGTAAACTGAATATTTATTCATTAATTCGTACATTAATGTATGTACACACCTATGTATCTATGTCCCTATTTGCGCAGCTTTGCGCAACAGCGATTTCTAGAGTGACTGGGTCCTGTGGCGCAACCTCACACAGAGGTATAAGCAGAATACACAATACAAATGATAAGACCACCTTTTTTAATAGGTACAGATATTAAATCTTTACTCGTAGCCATAGCTAGGATGCGCTAGCAGCGGCTAGGATGGGGATGGGGATGGGGATAGGAAAAGGCTGCTGTTGCTGGGTACACAATTAACAAATGAAATATCGCTGACAGAGAATGAGAAGCGAAGACAAGAGAGTTCCATTGTTCGTGGTTGTGCTATCAAAAATGCGATGGTGTGCCATATAATGTGATTGTGAACGTACGAGTATCGATAGCTGTAGGTGTGGGTGCGCGTGCTACAAAGGGTTTTTAGCGGGGCGGAACAGGGCAGGGATGGGGATGACTTCAAAGTCAAATATTACCAGGAACAGAGCGAGTTGTTCAACTATTTAAATTTGTACTAAGAACGAGTATCTACAATCTCATGCGAGTATCTACATGAGTACATCGGCTCTGCTCGCTTCCATGCGGCGTGCGTTTCCGCTTTTGCCAGCATTCATTATTTTGATTCCATTTCCATTTTACATTCAAAGGGCGTTCGTTTCGCTCACTTCGTTCGACTGATTGACAATCTTTGTCGGGCAGGAGGAGCTCTACCCTCCGACCATTTCATCCCAGTCGATTGGTCTCCATCCCAATGCGTCTCATTTCCGCTGCCATCTGATCGGCCACATGAGTTGCGATGCACACGCACGGATACGAGTACGAGATGAGTACGACAACGAGTATGAGTACTCATAGTACTCGTCCCGGTCGGCACACGGAGCACTGCCTGCAATTGGTTGCTGTTTGCCTGCCACTCAGCTGTCAGGATTGATTTGTAGCGCGGGTGTACCATCGAGTAGAGTTTCCGGCGCGGTACCTCAACTAACTTACACAACTTACTCATACTCATACTCATACTTATACTCATACTTATACTCGTATTGGCATAGACACAAGCGTTCCAAGTTTTGCCAAGACACTGCCAATGATGGTCGATGTGCGAGTGGAGGATGGAGTCCACACGTGCTACGAATTCTATCTGCGAGATGTTGCATCCGTTTCATTAAGGCTTTTATGTAATCGTTTCTCGTTCAGTTGGTTGCATTTCTCTGACTACCACAGAACAGGCTGGCATGGGACAGGCCCTTTGTCTGATAGGGGCACCCTTCCTGTAAAATTGTAATGCAATTGTGGCAAAAGTGAATTACCGCGAAAGAAAAGAACTAAGTCTGCCTCATTAATAATGAATCCAATTAGGCTTTACAAGAAACACACAAATGTAAAATATATACACGAACATATCTAAATGTATACAAAAGAATATTCGGGCGGGGTGCAAGGACAGGCAGCAGCCAGGAATGCAACAAAAAAGCTAATGACAAAGAGAGCATTGAGCAATTTGTTTTCTTACACTCAGGAAAAGAGGGGAGTCCGTTTGAAATGTCAGGAGGCCACAAGAAACCGAACTCTTGCAAAAGGGCATTGCGCTTTTATAGAAGAAGCAAAAAACGGAAATAAATATATGTGCATATGTATGCCAGTACATATATGTACATATATGAATGTATGTACATATGTATGGGAAACAGGTCCGACCTTTTTGCAAGTGTAAAAGCAGTAGATGTGTTCTCTGGGATGGGATGGGGTGGTGTGGGGATGGGGATGGGGATGGGGTGTACATTGTACACATTGTACGTACAATATTTACTGTCATCGTCAACGCCATTGTCCTCTTTGTCAGTTTACATTTTGATCGAGAGGGAGCTGAGATGGGGAATGGGGAATGGGGCCTAAGTCCTGGGTCCTGAGTCGTAAGTCCTGAGTTGACATGCTTTACTTTCATTAGTCAATGCGGCCAGGCAGCGCTGACTGACACTGGCGCTTTGTTTCTGACGTCTCGCTGGGCGCACGTGCCAGACTGCGGCTTATGCTGCCTGCCATTGCAATGATGGGTGTCTACTCGTGTGTCTCTCTAGAATTGTGTGTGTGCGTATTAAATGGCAAGAGAGGTCTCTCTCTCTCGAGATAGAGAGAGAGCCAGAGAGATACAGTTTGCAGAGTGTACAACACACATATGTACATACATATATCGTGCGCATCGAGCCGTTAACTGTAGACGTTGGCCGAGCGAGCAGTAGGGCAAGGGGCCAGTAGCGCTCGTATGTCCAGTGGCCAGTCATATGCAGCATTCAGTGGATAGATAGGAACGCTTCTGAGACGCTTCGTACGCGTCACAACTTTTATACCCGGTACTCAGTCAGTATATGTGCATACCTGTGGTTTATCTCAGTGGTTTATTTTTAGATTTTGACATTTTACATATTTTCTACATACGTCATCTAAATTTACATTAAATCCCTATTCGGTGATCTGATCGATATAGTTATTCTCTACGGAATTGCAGGTTTAGTTGATATCCCATATGGTGGCTCTAGCTTTTATAGTCTCCGATATCCAGGCGCTCATCAAGACGGACGGACAAACGGATAGACGGACGGAAACACAGACGGGGCTATGTCGACTCGGCTATTGATGCAGGTCAAGCATATATGTACATACATATGTATGTATGTATGTATATACGTTATGGAGTCGGAAACGTTTCCATCTGCGCGTTATATACATATGTATGTACATCCAGTTTTTACCACCAATACAATTCGAGTATACCCTATTTACTCTTTAAGTACAGGGTATAAAAAGAAAGACAGCGTTCGCTTTCCGCCCCTTCCACTGCCCTTGCCATTACGCCCTCCCCTTCCATCATTTCGATTTCAGTTTCCGTTTTGTTCCGTTTGCATTGTCGTCGGGTTATACGGAAATTGATTTTCGTTCTTGAACACTTCTTCTGCCCCTCCCGTTGCAACGGGTTGTCCGTTATAACTTTCCCCATGGAGGAGCAGGCGGACAGCTCTACTATGTCCCACAGCGGACATTCGGACAGCTTCTTCACCTCAGATTTGAATCAGATAGTCAGAAGTTGCGAAGAATTTGACCATAGTTTTGACTTAATATCAGTTAGCAGGGCAGCCCTCGCTGAGGTGAGCTCCCACTCCCACTCGGCAATCCGCTCCACCCTGCAGGAGGGTGGTTGCATTCCGAATGTCAAGGACACAGAAAGTTCTGAGAGTGGCTGCAGCTTCAGGCGGCTTCAGGAGCTGCGGTGCGGCTGCAATCGGCAAAGGCCTGGGCTGTCTGTGTGCGTGTGTCTGTGGCCACTGCGCAATTCCCAGACTTTCATTAAATTATCCTTTCTCGATACCACACCCTGTCCCACATTCCACACTCAACTCCCATACTCCTCCCTCCCACTTCAGATTTAATTCGCTTGGAGTGTTTCCCGGGCACCGGGAGTTTCATTAAAATCAAATCAGAGCAGTCGGATGAAGCAATTTATCTATCCCATTGGACTGACAGCCCATCGCCATCTCTTCCCACCACTCCTTCGGCTGCTTGGGACATCATTTCTAGGGCCAGTCCTGGGAGCAGTCCCAATACATTTCTTTATGATTAACTTTTGAATGGGTTAAATATGTTACAAGCTCTTTTGTGTCTCAGTGCGCTTTCCCAGAAATTTCATTCAAGCAAAATATCACAAAAATACGATTTTCAGAACTCAATTGCGAATAAATTCAATTTAAATACATCTCCAAGTATCTGTAGGAACAACTGCATCTTTCTTTCCTGTGCTGTCAGAATTGATTTAATTTTAATTTAGGTGTGTCGCATTCTACGGAGAATTTATTCTCTTTTGTCAGTAATATCTATCAAAACGTATCACAAAATTATCATCACACGTCATGGCCCTGCTCGGATGGGTGCATTCCAATAGCTTACTTCTAGAGCATTTGTTTGAATATTTTCTGTTAGGCTAAAGCTATATGCACCGTTAACTGCTAAGCCACACTGGGGTATGTAAGATGGTTAAAACTATTATAAAATCGATTAAAAATTTCACGAATTCAAAGCGCAGCAGGAAAGACTTACAAATACAAATCATAGTTCACTGTGTTGATATTACAGCAAGTCAGCGCAGTTAATTTATGTTGTTTGAATCTCTGTGAGTTCCTTTGAACAAGCTCACTTCATTTAACGAATTGGTCGTGTCTTTGGGTTCCCTGAACCCATTTAACGTGCAGGGTCTGCTCTGGTTGTAAAATGTGTCTGCTGTGTCGCTGCTGGGGGGGCAGACATTGCTAATTGATGTGCGCCCTTTATCGAGAATGCCGACAGTATTGGCAATGTGTTGCATACCTTAGAGAGTCCGCCCTCGCGATGGGATCAGACCCAGTGTACAATAGCGTACCCATTCAATGGTGAGTATTTGCTGGACAGAGACCCAAGAGAAATTTTGTATTGTATTCCTCTTATCGGTTGCCCGGCCTTTTCTTTGGCATTCATTTTTTGTTCCCTCTCATCGATTTTTGAAACTTTTGGCATACCAATTCCTGCCCAGAGAGTATATTATGTCCCTCAGTGTGTGTCTGTCCCTGTTCTTGTGTTTGCTTGTGTGTGTGAGTGTGTGTGTGTGTATATATTTATTTCATCCAAATTGAGTTCGAATGCTGCGCAAGTGGGACAGGACATGGACAGGCACAAGCTGATACAAGTTGTGTATCATGCAACCTGATTTCTAAGTGTGATTCCTTGTAGCCTGTGTGTGTGTCCGTGTTAGTGGTTGGCTGTGTGTGTATCTGCCTTGTTGCCCCGTTTGTTTTTCACTTCAACTCCGCTTGATCCTGGGACCAGAACTGGGAATTTTTACTTACATTTCTCAATTGCCGTCGGTTGTCTCTATCTTTATCGTTGTTCTTGTTGTTGATGTTGCTGTTGTTGCTGTTGTTGTTGTTGTTGTTGCTGTTGCTGTTGTTGGCTTTGTTGCTTTACGACGGCGGCAGCCAGCATCAATCTCTGTCCAGCATTCGGGCATCTTTCGTCTGTATCTTTTTTTTCGCTGCTGTGTGTTTGCTTTGCGCCCGTCGCCTCGGGCCAAAACACCTCAGCGGCAGCGCGCAGCAGTGACTGTTGTTGTTTCGGGTCTATTTTATATTTATTTCGTGCTTTGCTCACCAGTTGTGTGTGTGTGTCGGTTGGCTGGGTGGCTGGGTGGCTGCTTGCCAGGGTGGTGAGGAGCAAGGGCTGGGGCAAGGGCATGTGCAAAAATATGAACTCACACAGACACAGGCAATACAATTTAAGTTGACGTTGAGCAGGCACCAGGACGACGGTATATACATATATGCGTGTGTGTTTGTGTGCTTGTGTGCTTGCAAAGTGCGTGTGTATATTTTAAGTATCCTGTTTGCGCTGCTTTGCTGCTGATGCTGTGGCTTCTGTTGCCTACTTTCTGGCGCTCGAAGCCTGGTATTCCTCTTATTTGGCTTGGCTCTTCTTGTCGCTGTTGTTGCTTTGTTTAGTATTATTTGCGTAAATAGAATTTACGTGTTCTCGACACGTTGTGCCCGTTGATACTTGTATATGTAGCACGCAGCATTCAATGCTCTTGTATTGGTAAATTAACTTTGATTACTCGCTGGGCTGTTTGGCTGTCAATGGCTTTTGTGGCTGGCTTCTCTTTCTCTGCAATCCAAAAGTAACGGCTTCCAGCAGCTAACACAAACGAGTATGTGTGTGTATGTATAATCCAGGTGCGAATAACAAGGTGCAGGTTAAGGCAAATTAATATTTATTGTCACATTCTCAGGGAAAAACACTCCTCAATTCAAATAAAGCGTTCGTTCCTTTGCTTCTCTTTAATCTGTTGTGATTTTTGACGAACCTCTGCTTTCTCTTCTAATTATGTGTCTCAAATTTCACCTTGTTCTTCTCCTTCCTTTACATAAACGCGCCGATTCAGCACTTCCTCTTAGCCCAGCCTCCTCCTAATTTCCGTTGCTTTCCTTTCACTGCCGCTGCCGCTGCTGCTGCTGCTGCTGCTGGTGCTCCTACTTCGAGGATGGTGATGCCGCTGCGCTCCTTGTTTTTGCTGCTGGCCACAACAGCTGCTGCTGCACGCGCCGCACTCGGATAGCACGTGCTGTTGCCCACGACATAGAGAAATCAAAAGAGGAGCCCACGACAGGGAGCCCACGACATATACCCCCAGGGATATTTCAAATGTTGCACTGTGCACAAAGTTGCTCGAAAATGTTGCCCACGATACACACTGGGCAAAACTGCCAATCTAGCGGAATTCAAGTCAAATTTTGATTTACCAATAACGAAATTTGTTTTTTTTGGATTCGGTCACTAATACATTAGTACGAATCCGATATTTGATTCTGATTCTTGATCAGAATCAATAGCCGAGTCTTTATCTGTCTGTGACCCCACCCCCCTCCACCATATAGCGAAAATCTGATGTATCCACAATTTTGAAGATAGGAGAAAGCTGAAAACGCAGTCCGTAGGGAATGACCATTTCCATCAGATCACTGAATTGGGATTGGATTGGTTTATTTTTAAAGCCAGAGGCTAACCCCACCCCGACCAGCAGCTTTTTTTATTTTTTGCACATTCCCTCATTCCCCACTCTGCTTCGTGTATTGTGCGGCTCGAGGGGAGGGGGTTGAGCTGGAAGAGCGTGTTGGCGTAAGAAGTGAGCAACATTTGGTGGCTCTAGCTCTTATAGTCTCTGAGAACTAGCCGACAAACAAGACGGATAGACGGACGGACGGACAGAAATGTCCATATCGACTCGTCAATTGATACTGATCAAAAATATATACACGTTCTGTGTGGGGTCGGAAACGCTTCCTTGAGTGTGTTACATTTTTCCCCACAAATGAAATGTACCTTATTTACTCTTCAAGTACTGAGTATTCAAATAAGGGCTGTGGCCTCTGTGGGCTTGTTTTATTGTCTGAAACTCGATTGTTTTCTGTTATTTAGTATGTGTAATTCTGAAGTTTGGACTGCATGGTTTTCTTTTTAATAGGCCGTGTTAAGTGAAGCCCAAACTCATAATAATTAGTAAAATTTATGTAAATTATTTATGAAATAATATTACTTTTTCTACTGTCATCAAAAAATAAATAACACATAAAAAATGTTTTGTATTTAAAAGAAAATTTAAATTATTCAACAAAAATGTCTTCTAATCTTTTCTAAAAACACCTTTTATTATTATTATTAAACATGCAAAATTTTGAAACTAAAGGCGTACTATTTTATTCCGCTAAATTGGAGAAAATTCGCTTTGATATTCAAACAAAAATCCTCATGCCCATGTTGGGGAACAATGCTGCTCACCTTCACAGAACTTTGCTGCGATAAAAAATTCCCATGTTGCGAGGGAGAAATATCCCTGAAAGGAGAGTGAAAGTCCCCTACGAATAGCAGAGTAAACCCACCACGAAGAGAGAAAGTCCAGCTCTCCGGACGATTCGGAACCGGTTCATTTAGAGAATTTAGGCAAAATTCAAGAAACCTCTAACGTTCACATTCCTTAAACAATGTAATTTAATGGATTAATGAAAATATTTAAAAATTCCTAGAGAGTAGTATTGACATTTGTCTACCCAAAAAAAATAAAAGAGGCCTATGAGACCTTCTATGATGTTACCAATTCTTGGCTTTTTTTTGCCACACAAGAGGAGAGAGCAGACTGCAGAGAGCTCAGACAAGGTGAAGGTGTCCGCTTTACGAATGTGTATGAGCCCCGTGCATTGACTTTGCAGAACTGGAAATCCTGTTGCATAATGCGCCTTTGTATGCAATTAACATTGTGTGTGGTTGCCTCGCATTGTTTATATGGTTTATGGCGCCCTCACAGCCATATCCGGCTTTCACAGGTGAACATATGTACGTATGTATGTATATACATATGTCTGTACCTGGGAGAACACAAACATTTAACTACGGACAAATAAGAAAGGAAGGATAGCCTTGGGCCCCAAAGCTTTAGATACGATAGCTGACGCTCTGTTCCCCTGGCTCGTACGAGTATGATAAAGTTTTCGAATTTTGTACGTTCCGGCATAACTATTTCATTAAACACAGTTGTATGCAATATACATACATATGTACATATGTGTACATATCTACATACATAAATTTGCATCTGCATTTTCTATTCTCGCACATACAATGGATCCTGGCGCTCTCAAAAGGAAGTCATAAATTTAACAAAAGGTTTGAAATAATCGCCTTCGTAGACGATTTGTATTTACGTATTTATGTATGTATGTACATAGCTGTATATGCCAGCAGCTAATCTCTACCTAAAGCACTTTCCCACTTCCCAAGCGAATAATCAGGAAATTAATTAGACGGTACATTGCACTCTTCTACTAGTTTCCCGGAAAATGCAGTCTTTGGCAATAAGCAGTGTTAAGCTTTCACAGTTACTTACCGACTTGCTTTGAATCCTTTGCCTTTGTGGAATCCAAACTGCTGCTGCTGCTGGCGAAGTGCCGCCAGCTGAAGTGCGCTTGGGAATGTCGAGTCGAGCACTCAAAATCATAGCCATGGCCCAGAAAAGGTTTCGCCTTGCGTTGGAAATTCCCGCCTTCGTGTTTTTTATGCAGTACTTTGGGAAGGGCCTGTGATTCAACGGAAACTCTGCGAATGACTGACGGGGCTGTCAACTCAAAAACACAGCCAGCGCTGCGTGGGCGGAAGGATGGAGCCTGTTGCATGCACGTGGCGGTGCCACAACCTCTTTAATAAGCGCCACCTTTCTTTTTGATTTTATTTACCGAACGGAGTGGAGTGACTTGCTGCAAAGCCCAAAATGTTTAATTTAATTCCGTTTTAAGGGCGGCACACCAGAGATGCGGCAGAAAGCAGAAATGGAACGTGGCGGATAGGAGTTATGGTAAGGGATGGAGAGGAGCCGTTACCAACGGCAGCAAGAAGAGCAGCGATAAGGACTCTACAAGTTTCCACTGCTTGGCGCACTAAGCGGATTTAATATAATTAGTTCCCGCTGCGCTTCGAGTCTCAATGGTGTTGCCTGGCAGGAGACGGGCGACAATGGCAACACACCAGCTGCAGGACCCACCATCCCATCATCATCCAGCGGCAGCCGGGGAACAGTTTCATACGATGCGCAGTTAGCAGCAGAGCAGCCCCCACATTTCGAAAGAAAAGAAGAGACAAAAGCCAAGGGCAGAAAGCCCCTCCACGGCACTACTTTCCCCCTCCCCCAGCGAAGAAGAGCGAGAAAGAGGCAAGGAAAAGAAATGGCCGCATGTCTCATGGCAAATTGTCAGGTGCTAAGCTATGATAAAGTACACTCAACAGAAAAAGTTAAGCCCTCACATGCCCAGTAGCAGGGCACTAGTGTGGCGGGGAGTGGGGAGTGGGAAGTGGTGGGGAAATTTCCCTAGCACAACGCGCCAGATAAGAGGGTCAGAGTTGGTCTTTGAATGTTGAGTGTGTACGAGTATGGTATGTGGTAAGGGTAGGGGCAGGGGCAGGGGCAGGGGCAGAGAGGTGTTGTAGGTCCTGGTAATTGAAACGCTTATTTCAACAAAATTGGCATTCCCTGGAAAAAGTCTGCGGTTTTCGGTGTTGCTTTATTTGTGTGTGTGTGTGTGTGTGTGAGGGCGTAGGGGTGCTGGGCTTTGGTTGGGTTTTTGTTTATGGAAGTGTTATTGTTTAACTTTCAACTTTTCGCTTGTGTCCATGCAAGCCCCGGCCAGAAGGGAGAGCGAATGTATGTATGTACATGCATGTATGTGTGTTTGTGTGTTTGTGTGACTGCTGTATGTGTTGTGCGTGCTCTTGGACCAAAGCTGAAACGGCCTGGCCTAAGCAACATCATAAAATTGAATGCGCTCATTGTTTGTGGAAGAAGGTCTAGGCACGCACATAAATCATCTGAGAACTTATCACTTCATTTTATACTAACTTTGAAAGTGATTGAAATTGAAATGTTTCCGGCCTAAAGTATTTTCGGATGGTAACTAATGGCGCGATATCAAGTGTATTTTTAGAGCAGCAAAAACAACGGGCCAATATCTAAAAATCGGAATTGTCAAAGATTATATATTTACCATTAATTGATGAGTATTTAATTTACTAGCTATCATGACTGGAAGGAATTTCCAATACTCTATTCTTGTTACAAATATTTCAGCATTCGTATCAGAATGGTTTAAAAATGGTGAGATATTGTACGTTGTTCTTAAGCACCATAAGACAATGAATTTTGAATTTGATACATACGCAAATGGAGTATTATCTATAAGAAACCAAATTAAATCATTTATGGCATAAGTATCCGCTTTGCTAAGCGGAATGGAATGTCTTATAGATAGCAACGATCGATATGTGTAGATATAAAATACTTTGGGCCTTTCTTGCTATCATTCATATATGTACATAATTTGCATATATCCGATTTCCACTGTAGTATTTTCAGGCGTAGTTTATTTGCTCAGCGTTTTCAGCATGCGCTCTCGCCAGAGTTTTTTTAGCTATCGCGTCGTTTTGTGTGCATTAAGATTTCCATTTGACTTACCCTCGTTGATGGTGGGTTGGCGGAGGAGGGCACAGCATCCGTATGACGCGATAAAGAACGTTGCTTCACTTACTACGTGTGGTTGAGTCCATCTGCACTAGTCGAGACAAGTAGTCTAGGCGGACCGGTCCGAAGTGACAAACGGCACAGAAACTTGGCGGCGAGGTGCGAGAATGGAATTCCTATACAAATTCAGAGCCTGAGAGGTTTGGAATATTAGAAATGTTCAGTCCACGAAGTTTATAGGTAATTCCTCAACTATTTATGTACATATTTTTAATAACCGAAGCCAGCTTATGTATTCTTTTTGTTATTTTTCGTTTCTTTTCGCTTTCTAGGGCTTGTTTGTGATAAGCTCGCGATTTGCTCAATAAACAGTGCTGGCCGTAGAGGGGTCGGAGACAGCGGCGCGAAGCATCCGTGACACTTTACTGTGATTTTCTTGCGCGCCGACCGCTTTTGTGCATTTAATAGGCACGAAAGAAAGAAGCAGAGCCCTGAGAAATTGGTCGCAATAACATTCACGCAATTCTGGCGCGATGGCTACTTGACGATGATCTTAAACCAAGCACGTACATTTATGTACATTTTGAAAGCCATTTGATTTGTCCACTAAATTATGGGGGCATTAGATTATTCAAATTTGGCAGTTGCGGTAATATTGTGAACTATTTCGAATTTACAAGTTCGATTGGTTCGCAGCTGTTTCGAGCCGGATCTAGTTTATATTCAATAAGAGCAGCACAAGTCGATTGGCGATAGTTAGAGCGACACGGTCTGGTATATATATCGACTTTTCTAGATAATTTGATCATGGTCATTTTTGTTTTCTAATTAAAGAGGAAAGATGGAGTTACAAGAATAATTTAAAATCAGCCCACACACCATGGTTAGTGGTTTAACTCGTGTTGTAGATGGGGGCTGAGTGTGTTAAGCTCGGTGTTTTCCTCGGTATATTTACCGTATTTTCTGAAAATGAGAAAGTATATTTTGATATATTTCGGAGGCTCAGGCACACTGAACACTCACCGATGTCCAAAATATAAAAATTATAATATAAAAATTCGTAAACTTTTCTTTATTACGTGTCGCGTGTCGCCTTGATTGATTTGACAATATGGTCGACAACCTGGAACCGCTGCCCCCAAGCCTGCAAAATCTCGTGGAGCAAGACTCGTTGAAGTGGATTTTTGTTGGCGGTAAAGGTGGCGTGGGCAAGACAACCTGCAGGTAAGAGAAAGCCCATACGGTCACCCACAAAAAGGTGCACATGACAACAGAACGTCAGTCCCATTTCTGTTTGGTTGTCTATAATTCTCAGCTCGAGCTTGGCCGTTCAGTTGGCAAGGGTGCGCGAGTCGGTGCTCATAATTTCGACAGACCCAGCACATAATATATCCGATGCCTTCGACCAGAAATTCACCAAGGTGCCCACAAAGGTAATCCCTCAGACTCCGTCGTAAACTGTCCCACTCTCCACTAATTCGACTTGATGCTGCTTTTGCTATCCGCCAGGTGAATGGCTTTGACAATTTGTTTGCCATGGAAATAGACCCAAACGCGGGCCTAAACGAGCTTCCAGAGGAGTACTTTGAGGGTGAAAACGAGGCTCTACGCGTTAGCAAGGGCGTTATGCAGGAAATGATAAATGCTTTGCCCGGAATCGATGAGGCCATGAGCTACGCCGAGGTGATGAAGCTGGTGAAGGGCATGAACTTCTCAGTGGTGGTGTTCGACACAGCGCCCACCGGACACACGCTCCGCCTCATTGCATTCCCGCAGGTGGTGGAGAAAGGCCTGGGCAAGCTGTTGCGCCTCAAGATGAAGGTGGCGCCTCTCCTAACGCAGTTCGTCTCCATGCTGGGCATGGCAGACGTAAATGCAGACACCCTGTCGCAGAAGCTGGACGACATGCTGCGAGTGATCACCCAGGTCAACGAACAGTTCAAGAATCCTGTAAGTAGCTTTAAGAAGCAATCATTTAGACTTTGGACTGACTTCTGTTCTGTTGCCAGGATCAAACCACATTCGTTTGCGTGTGTATTGCCGAGTTCTTCTCCCTGTACGAGACGGAGCGACTTGTGCAAGAACTAACCAAGTGTGGCATCGATGTACACAACATAATCGTCAATCAGCTGCTGTTCCTGAACAACTCCCACAGCTCCTGCAATATGTGCGCCTCCCGCTTCAAGATACAAGAGAAATACCTGGACCAGATCGCCGATTTGTACGAAGACTTTCATGTCACCAAGCTGCCGCTTCTCGAGAAGGAAGTGCGCGGTCCGGACAGCATCAAGGCCTTCTCCGAGAACCTCATGACGCCCTACGACCCCAAAGCGAAGCCAAAGGATTAGGATAAACTGCCGCAAGTTGGCTTGTGACAAACCGAATTGTGTGTGAATTGGAATGCTTGAAAAAATAAACTATATTTATGGTCTCGGTCCCAAAGGATCCGTTCCTACGTGAAATGCTCTACAAGGATCGCCATTAGAGTGTTAGGGTCCACCGCATGCTCGCTCCACTGGCACTGCACGGGGCTGCTGGTTGCTCACAGACACGAGCTTTTGGTCCATGCATATCTTGGCGTAGCGCAGGTATTCAGTATCCCCTTGTACCACGGCTGACATGAGCAGAAGGAACTCGTACAGATTGACCTTGCCCTGAGCGTGGCAGTCGATGTCGCGCAGAACGTTGTGCATCAGATCGACGGGCACTTCCTTGACTCCCATCGCCTTCATCGCTTTGCAACAGTTGCTGATCGTTACATAGCCGGTGTTGTTCTCGTCCAAGGTTCGGAAATGGGTGACATATTTGTGTACCTGCCGAACGGACATCTTGATGGGAACACTGAGCTGGACGGGATCCCCGCTCAGCTGGCCCATTTGGGTGCTGAGGAATCTGCGCGCATCGTCAATCTCCTTGGCCTTTCGCTCGCTGGACCACTTCAGCTCGCGGCCCATTACGTTCGCCACCTGCGGCAGGATCTCATCGGCCACCTGCACATTGAGGAATGCCACGCGCAGCCGACGGGCCACCATGTCCACCAGTGTGCACGCATAGTCTCTCACGCCTTGCTTCACATCGGCCTCTATGTAGGGAAACTCCGAGTGCAGCCTCTTGCCGACAATGGGCCACCCCTTTCCGCTATTCGAGGCGTTGACGGCCACCTTGAAGGCATTGGAGCCGTACGTGTTCGAGAGATGCTCGGCGACATCGCGCTCCATACCGAAGTCCCGCACCAGCCGTATGAACATTCTCGGGGTCCAGCCATTGGCACCATCCAGCTTGCAAGTGTCCGCCGTCACCGAGCGAGGCCGGAGAGCGTCTATGTTGCCGTACTTAATGGCAGCGTTGACCGCCTTTTCGGCCAGCATGCGAAACGAAGACCAAGTGCCGCCCACAATGGACACCATGTTCCTGGGACCCAGATTGACGACATGATTCCTCAATGGGGTGTTATTCAGCGCAGCCGATTCCACGGGCATTGCCTTGAAGCCGCCCCACACTGCAAGAACGTCGCACCGGCGCACATCAAAGCTGGGGCTGACAAAGTGCCGGATTCCCTCCAACAGGCACTGCACCTCTCGCTCCGACGGCTGCGGCGGGGCACACAACGCGGCCTTATTTCCGGGCACATCGCAGGCCTCGTTGCTGGTTCCCACGAGAGTGTGGCCCTGCCAGGGAAGGAAGAATATCGATCCACCGTCCTTTGTGTGCGGATCAAACACGCCCACATGCTGCGGGCAGTAGAAGCGCGGAAAGACGGCAATAGAGCCCCAGCTGCTGGTGCATAGCTGCTCTGCCATCGGATCCTCCATCAGGCGCACGCTGTCGCTCAAGTGGCCGGTGGCATTTATGACGACCTTCGCCCTGATCGTGTACGACTTGCCCGCTAGCTGGTCCACGGCCTGGGCCCCGCCAATATTTCCATCCTTGTTCTTGAGCAGCCTCTCCACTTTCATATGGTTGCAGATGTCAGCTCCGTAGCGGGCAGCCGTGAGTGCCACTGAGAGGCACATGCGCGCATCGTCGTACTGTCGCTCGTAGAAAACGAATGCTCCAAAGAGATCGCCTCTTCGCATCATTGGAAATATATCCACGGCCTCGTCGGCGCTGACGTACTGGAAGTCTTTTGTTCCCTTGGGAGCCAGCATGTGGTAGAGTCTAAGCTCCAGGTAGTAGAGCGGGGCCTGCCACCAATGATGTATTGGAAGCATGATCGGCACTGGCTGGTTAAGATGCGGCGCCAGATTCCCAATTTTGCTTCGTTCCATCAGAGACCTCTGCACGCGTCGAAAGGCTGCTCGATCGAAGCGCCTTATTGCCTGTTCCAAGTCCCTGAAGCCGCCGTGCAAGAGTTTGCTGGACTTGGAAGACGTTCCGCTGCCAAAGTCGTCCCCCTCGACCAGGGCCGTTTTGAGGCCACGGGTGGCCGCGTCCAGTGCGCAGCCAGCTCCCACTGCGCCGCCGCCAATGATGAGGACATCGTAATGGTTCGATTTGAACGCGTCAAGGCACATCTTACGCGTGGGCAGTTCCCGCTTCATCTGTGGAATCTGCTCCGCTCCGGGCGACACATCGTCAAATCTGTAATTGCTGTTGGCTAACTTGGAGCTGCCAAACGTCACTGCCATCTGAATAAACTTGGCCATTGTGGGAAATGTTTTTGGTGTTCTACTTCAATTTAGAGAAAAAATTAGAAAATTTGA
Organism: Drosophila subobscura; assembly: GCF_008121235.1. NCBI lineage: Eukaryota > Metazoa > Arthropoda > Insecta > Diptera > Drosophilidae > Drosophila > Drosophila subobscura. Next base: position 2,583,841 of record NC_048531.1, read on the forward strand.
TACATTTATAAATGATTTTTCCCTGACGAACTAAAACTAAACACTTTTTTCTTGTTTCTTTTTGGAATATGTTTAACGTACACTCACATGTTTGATGATTTATTTTTTTGTTTGGTTTTCAGTTTGTGTCGCAAAGTAAGAATATCATTAATAACAGAACTCAAGCCCCACCGCCTGACGGAATTACAAAGAGTAAGAGTACAAAAGAAGGTCAAATGCTAAACAACATTCAGATGAATTATCTTTAAAAACTTAGCAGAAATGTACTATCGCTACGCCCTGCTCCTGCAACCATCCGATCCCATTCCATTCACTAATCCTCTACAAGAGTCCGGATCAAGTCCGAATTTGGTTTGTAGATTGCGTGTATAACTAACTAAGTGGTAAGTGGTAAGTGGGAGAAACGCACGGCTGTTCCGCTGTAGCAGGCGTAGTTTCCTCTGGCTACTGGGTGTCGTCTACTGCTGCTTGGCACTGCCGAAGAAGTACTTGTAGAAGAGGGTGGCCACCAGACAGAGGACCAGGGGCAGCAGCCAGGACTTCACCGAACTCTCCTCGTTCTGCGTGTCCGTGCTCCAGGTGGGCTCCGACTTCTGTGCCACGCTGGTGCGTTCGCTCTCCACCAGCTCTCCGATTTTGTACTTTGTCATCATTTCACGGGCATCGTTGCTGTGTCCCACATCCTCGAAATTCTCTGTGGCATCCTTGCCGGCTTGCTCGATGAGCACTTCCTCGCCTCCGGGATGCTGCAGAGGGAAACAAGAAAAAGCAAAGGGAAAAGTAAATATTCGCATACATCATTCGCAGCTGGTATTGGAAATATGCTAGATATGCTAATGGGCGACTGACCCTGAAAAAAGACATCCACAAGTAACGAAAAAAGGCAACTGACACAGCGAAGATCACAGCAGATGGAGCGAATGTTTAAAACATGACCTGGCTAGTGGTTTCCTGGGAGCGGCAGCGGCCGCGGCATCGGCATCGGCATCGGAAGACATTATTTGAATTAGAATTAAAACAAGTACGAAGTGCGAAGCATTGTCATCCTCACTATTGCTATTTTCCAGACATGAAATGCAGCGTCATCGTTAGTTTGAAGTTCCCTGCAGCTTATCAGAAGAGCACGAAAGCAATCTCAATGATATCAGTGGGTTGGGGGCGGTTTCTTCGACTTGCTTCATCGGGCTGACGGTGTAAATAATTCGAAATTACACCAAATAACAGCGGAATTGCGTACAAAAATTGTCTAGCCACTCAAATGATATGCAGATGCGGACCCTGGCTTTGCTTAACAGTTGACCCTCGCTCCATGTGGCCATATAATACATATGTATCTATGTACGTACATATTTATGAATATTATTACGAGGGAATAGTTTCGAAACTCAAAGCGTCAAACGATTTTAGCTGCGAAAGAGGAAGGCAACAGCGAAAAGGGGACTCGGATTGAAGTGGCGAGCACAGAAAAAGCAACGTGCCCATGACTACTAGAAATTTCTGTGAAACTCGAAATATAATCGTCTACATCAGCCACAGGTCAATCAACGTTCACGGGTCAAAGTACAGATCTAGTTCCAACTGTTTTTCTTCACACGCAGGGTGCATTCTACATGTGCACATGTAGGCCCGACTCTTCTAACACTTTATCATTGTAGATAGACCCAGATTAGGTGGTGCCGTCCTAGATTCGACGTGTACCAATCCTTTTGTTGTTTTTGTTGTCTTTGGCACCGCAGTGCGTGCTGTCGATTTCTCACCTCATTCAAAAACGCGGTGACATCGTAGACACTGTTGTGGATGAGCAGCCAGGTATCCTTGTTTGTGTTGTGCTTGGCGACCTCGGCCCGCGTAAAAGTTTTCTTTCCATCGCCCGACATGATCTCACTTGTTGATTGTTGTTACTACGCCGTTTGATTTGATTTGATGTGTGTAAAAAATATTTAATGGCTACAGCAAATGGGATGGTCGCCAGTGAGACCGCGGAAATATTGATCAAATATACCGTCAGACCCTCGGAAATATACCGAAATGTACCTTACCATTTTCCAAATATACCGTACTGTTAAATCATATTCCTCGACTTTTATGTTCTATTTGATATTTCTAGATTGCAAAGACTTTCACTAATGAAGCAATAATTAAATCCGATTGAAGAATCAATTTGGCTTATTAGGCTCCTATTTATTGGATTGTATACCTTATGACCCTATATTTTACAAATTTGTATTTGAAATTTGTCATTCCAATCAAGTAAATGTATGTAAATTATTAACCGAGACACATGTTCAGATGTTAACTGATATCATTGACAATTAGTGAAAGCGCGCGGAACAAAAGAGGAAAAGAAATTCTATTGTTTTCCTAAAAATTGCACAAAGCGTTCAATTGTAAGGGAACATAAGTAAATATTTTAAGCTTGGAGTGGTTTTTTTCCTTTCTTTTGCTAAGGATTACCGGATAATGACGAAAAATCAGCATAATCGTCTAACTAATCACCGATTTCTTTGATTTTCTTTCTTTTCTTTTATTTCTATATACTCTCACTTTTTTTCTACTCCAAGTGGCCATCCTTCACCGACGCCCAGCGCCGCAACACCTAAATACTCATATACTCATATTACTCATAATCATTATTCGCATACATATGTACATATACATATGTACATATAACCAATCAGGATAAAAGAATAAATATTAAGAGAACAAAGCACCTGCAAAAACATAAGTTCCTTATAAGATCTAAGTATATACATATCTAATATAGAAGACAAAACACCCCCTGGAAGAACGGCCACACTAACAGCTCGGCGCAGAACGCGTTAGGGCCAAGCCCGAAAATCCTAAACGTCAACAGCTGATCACCGGCAATATAAAGAGGACCGCCGGACCAACTCGTGGCAGTTCATCTTGGACAGCCTGGCAATCCATCACGATAGCCTGGGAGTAACATCCCAACTTTTCTAAGCGGTACTAACGACAAGGTAGTTATTCTACTCTGCCGATCGGTCTGCTATACATACCTACCCCCCCCCCCAGAGTGTGCTTCAACCTCTGAATCCTCCTCCCCGAGTGTGCTTAAACCTCTGAATCCTCCTCCCCGAGTGTGCTTAAACCTCGGAATCCTCCTCCCCGAGTGTGTTTAAACCTCGGAATCCTCCCCCAGAGTGTGCTTCAACCTCTGAATCCTCCTCCTCCCCAGAGTGTGTTTAAACCTCGGAATCCTCCCCCCAGAGTGTGCTTCAACCTCGGAATCCTCACCACCCCCCTCGAGTGTGCCTTAACCACGGAATTCTCCACGGAGTGTGTTTAACCTCCGCAACATACTCGTCTCCTCGGAGTGTGCTTAACCTCCGCATCGATCTTCTCCACGGAGTGTGCTTAACCTCCGCATCGACCTTCTCCACGGAGTGTGTTTAACCTCCGCAACAAACTCGTCTCCTCGGAGTGTGCTTAACCTCCTCAACAAACTTATCTCCACGGAGTGTGCTTAACCTCCGCATCGATCTTCTCCTCGGAGAGTGCTTAACCTCCGCATCCATATCTTCTCCTGGCAGCGGATCCAAAACCTCCGCATCGCCGACTCCGCTCAGAGCGGGCCCTGACCTCCGCATCCACGTGCGGCCGAGCATCCAACCGAAGGAAGACATCGCTCCGGACCCACCGACGGCCCCCACATCAAAACATCAAAAACTCTGTACAATTAAGACCAATAAAGAACGATACTTCTTTCACTGCCTAATCCTAGCCTAGTTCTTGAACCTTCGGAAACCTCTCTTTCAGCTACCACATCCAGAAACCTACAAATTTCTGTGAACCCGGCCCAAGCGACGTCACAGTGGCGCCTGAGCAGGTTGTGGTAGCATAGAAATTGGAATCCCAAGTATGGTCAAGATGGCGAAAGTGTGGATTAAGCAGGCAACGAAGGCAGAACTACTAAGCTTCTGCGAGGAATTCGGTCTGGATAAAACGGAAGGAGTGGAAATCCTAAGGAGACAACTACTACAATTTACAGAGAGGGCGGATTTGCCAAAACCGGTCCTGGACAGACTGGAGCAGCTGGGAAACGGACAAGCAAGGAATATGAGCCCCAGGCAAACATCGCCGAAGTCAACACAAGCCAAGCCGCAAATGAAGGACCAACAAGGAGAACCAAAAACGGCAAGGAAGAAGACACTGGAGGAATTCGAGATGCACGAATCAACATGGCAGAGGCCCCAAGCCAGGCAAAGCTAATGCCGTAGATGTAGACAGAATGGGCATGAATCCCCAACATGCAACAGAAAACCCATTTTATATAGCAGGAGTGCGCACAATAGACTGCTGCAGAAGGCCGCAGGGAAACGCGCAAGGTGCGGAGTCGCACCGCGATGCTCTCGAGCCCCAGAACAAGGGAAGCGGGATACAACCCAACTAAAGTACGAGGACAACAAACTCCTAGGATGGGCCCGAATCGGCAAACAAATGGTGAAAGTGGCAATCGACACAGGGGCCACGAGGTGCATGATCAACGAAGAGACGGCCAGGAAACTACGAAACGAAGGAGTGGAAGGAATAGAGAGGAGGCTAATTAAACTAGCAGACGGCAGCATTCGGAGAATAACCCGCAGGTTCGAAACCAAGGTGGAACTAGGGGGAAAAGAAACCACACAATCGTTCCTAATAATGAACGGAGTACCAGACACCCCGATAATAGGAATGGATTTTCTAAGAGACGCGGGCACTTCAATGACATGTGGACAGGCCAAAGTAGTCATCGGTAAGAACATAGCCCTGGACTTGGACAGGACGGAAACAGATAACACACAGCCAGAGCCGATGGACAATGAAACGGAGAAATGGATCGCAACGGAAGTGCAGAAATTCGAAACTTTCGACGTCCTAGAACTCGGCACTGACAGACGCCCAACAGAAGAAGACGCAGCAGCACCCGAAGGACGACGGACACCAGAGGGCAGCACCATCCCAGACCTGTGGGAGGTGGCGGCCGAAACCAAATTGGACAAAGCCCACATCACATTGCTAAAGAAGCGGTGTGCCGACCGACGCGCCCACGAGCAAAAAAGGTTCAAGATTCGGCGGCGAACACAACAAGCGGAAAATTGCTGGGTGAAGATCGGACGAACCGGGCACGTAAGCATCGGCAAATGGTTCGCGGTCAACCAAAAGAAGGCCCCACCGACCGCGCTCTCCTAGAAGAGGAGGGGGGAGTGTGAGGCCCAGCGCCGCAGCACCAAGCGCCGGCGTCACAATTCATATTACTCATAATTAGGATCAATCAGGATATAAGACTAAACATTAAGAGAACAAAGCCACTGCAAAAACATTAGTTCCCACATACCTAGAAGACATCCGTCCGGACCCACCGACGGCCCCCACATCCAAAACTCTGTAAAACTAACACCAATAAAGAACGATACTTCTATCACCGCCTAATCCTAGCCTAATTTTTGAACCTACTGAAACCTCTCTTTCAGCTACCACATCCAGAAACCTACAAATTTCTGTGAATCCGGAACGGCGAGCATACCCCGGCCGAAGCGATGTCACAATGTCCATCCGCCGTCGGAGCCTCCAGCATTTTTCACGCCTAGCCCATACCCCTGTCAATCTATGTAACTTCGGACTCGGTTGGCAGTGATGCCATCCACAACAGCATCCAAAATCCTAGAGCTACTGTCCCTATGAATTCAAAAAACTAAGGAACCATTTCTCCATCTAATATCAGAATGTTCGCAGTCGTTTAGGTAAATTGTCCAAAATACATACGGACAGTGCCTCTTTTGGATTCGACGCTATCGCAATAACTGAAACCTGGCTTAACTCTTCTGTCTCCGATCGTATATGTTTCCTGTAAACCTCCCGGGTTTTCCAAGTATCTGCCCTACCTAAAAAGTAAAAATCCCGGCGCTACAAAAAGTAACAGATAACTGGATTTTTGTCTTTGTCTTTGCTCAAGATTCTTCTGTTCGCTCTCACATTCTTACTATCAATAAGAAATTTTATAACCTATGTCTTTCCCAATGTGGTAAAAATTTAAGTAGTGATCCCAAAAAATTATACTCGTTCGAAGATAATCGAAAAGAATCCATCCATTCAAAATCACCCTTCAGGAGCAAGGTGCCCTCCTGTGTAAATGTAAATTAAACCGAGTTGCCAATCCTCAATGATGGATTTAGTTAATGTTGAAAACCGTTTTATTTATAATTTTTATTCAAGGTAAGGTTTATCTGACCCCTTCAATACTTGAAGAATGCAATTCTACTGGTGATTTTATTTAGATCAAGGGAGTGTTTTCCACTGTCCATGTTAACACGATTTCTGTTAAATTGAAGCGGTTTTAAATTCGTAGCCTATCTGCAGGTTAATTTGCACCAATAGTGAACTAGTTCCGGCGAACCAATCCATAACGGCTTTATTTGAACTGCAAAAATCATTGGGTGTTTCTGCGCAATCTCAATTCTTACATTTCAACGTACACCCTGGGTTTGTTTGTATTTAGCAAAGGAGACTTCAAAGTCAAACCAAACCTATCCTGCAGTACGCTGTGCTTCACAAATGAAACAGTAGACAAGGATTGGCAAGCAAAACAAGAGTGGCAAAAAGTTACTGCAAATTGCGACGCTGCAAATGCGTTTTTATAATTATTACAAATAAAGTTAACAGACACAGAACATATTTTGATATCGAACAGTTAAATAATTTTATATCTATAATCGAGGAGTACCGACACTTTTAACTTTTTTACAAGGTAAGCTGGAAACTAATTCACATTACGCAATTTACTTTCTTGACATGCATGAGAACAATTGAACGTAAGCCCCAGGTTAAGGAAGCTCCATTTTTCTCCACCTTACTCACATTTTACTGGCGTCGGCACCGTTCCTGTTTCGATTTTTCGTCCTCTGTGAATTTCTGCTGCGTAATTTGATCCCCAGTCAGGGCGTTTTTTGCCGGAATATTCTCTCGTTTATGTATGTACATATGTATGTATGTATGTAATACATACATATGTGTGCGTTTCCATACAAACATTTATGTATCTATGTACATATGTATGCATACATATATGTATGTTCGTGCATCGTCCTTGTATCCTTACTTACCTACCGTAATATTTACATTGTATATACATATGTACATACATATTTTATATTTTCAACCATGAGCGTGTTTAATTGGTGCTACGAATCACAGAGTAAACAACATTTTAAGCGACCAACAAAAGTAAACTCAAGCACCCTTGTAAATTAAAAAGTTTGTTTGTGTATTTACAAGTACAATAGCACGCGTTCGCCCATGCCATCATTAGAGAGCGCTTTCTTATCAGCACTTGATGATTTGGGCCAACCCTGTGTTGCCAAAACGCTCGAAAATGATATAATACCTCAACATAGATTCAATTTAAAATTGTTTACCTGGTTCTGTGAACAGTAATTAATAACACGATTTCTCTGATCTGTGTGTTCACGAAATCAGATCATTACGAAGTCACAAAACAACTTAATTCATGCTCGTATACCCCTGAAATATCACCGGTTACTGAGCATTAAGATTATTGCACAATCAATGATAGTAAATTAGAGTATATGCCACTCGGGTTCGGGTGGAGCGAACCCACAAGGAAAAACAAAAGCTGGACGATCTGTACATGATTGCGTTTGCCGTTGATCGCTTTCGCACACAAAGGGACTAAAAATAGCCCAGTTCATCGCGGTCGACTGTCAAAGAGTGCAATAAAATGTTATGCCTCATTGCTGCATATGTGCATTCATATTATGTACATTTGTATGTACATACATACATATGTAAATCTGCTGCGAGCCACAAGATGCATTGGAAGTGGCCCACATTTTTTCGGCGCGACGATGCGACAAATTTGCATTCCCGATCGATCATTAAATTTGATTGATTCCAACCCATTAAATACAATTAACTGGAACGGCAACAAATGTGGTCGGTCCAACAATAGCAAGAACAACAAATAAATAAATAATTCAGTAAATAGTTAGCTCGTGTGCCGCTGATCGAGATGAGGAGAGAGGATCATGATCTCTTCGGTATGTCCAAAGTTCTTCTTGTCTCTTTAATTGGAGCCGAGTCCGAGCACTTAATTGAAGATACATATGTACATATTTATGTACAAATGTATGTACATTTATTGTTCGTAATTAGTGTATAAATTCGTTGTATGTATTTTAAATTGTACTTTCGCCTTTCCAACGAACAGTTGTTCCGCTAGAATCGGTTTTCTGAGCCTTTAATCTTGAATTATGATTGTTAATTTTGGGTAAAGCTCCTGAACACAGGCTAAAAGTAAGTGGGATGTAAGTTTCACGAAAACATTCCTGTAAATAAACGAATATTTATCTATAAATATGTATGTATATATGTACATACATACGTATGTAAATGTTTACATATAAATACATATATACATACATATGTATGTACATATGGCTAACACAGAAAAACAAAATATGTACGTACAAAGAACTCTTCATTCATCTCCGCATTTGTCTGCCGCATTTTTTCCAACCCACTGCAGTGGAGATGTAGACACACCGAAGCAGAGAGAGAGAGAGAGAGGGAGAGAGAGAGAGAGAGAGTCGAGACCTTGTCAGCCAACTTGTGCGTGATTATCACGCATCCAGCACGTGCTTTGGGTTTGTTCTTACCCTCTTCCACTCTCATTCAAACATCCACTTCACCTACACACCTACATACATACGTACATACCACATAAACATTTATTTGTTTGCCTCAGTTGCTGAGTCTAAAATGCTCGAAACATACATACATACATATGTATGTACATATTTTCGTTGTCTTTAGCTTAGTTTCGAAATACATGCAGCCACAACCTAGGGCAACATTGCTATTTGTTAACGAACTGGAGTCGATATGATAATGATAGCGATCGTTGAAAGACTTTTGTGATCTACTGTGTACAAGAACCTTATCCAAAATTGCTTTGCTGCTTGTTTTGCAATGTTTAGAGTGTTCTAGTGCATTGGATTATAGCCGAAACAGAATTAGACCTAAAAGCTCAGAATGTGATACGATGCGCTTCAACAGAGACTCCGACGTGACTAATGGGGGCATCCTCATCACCCCATCCTTTTGTTGAACTAATACATACATATGCACATACGTAGATATGTACATATGTATGTACATACATACATACATACAAATGTTGTCGCAGAAATATCAAAAACAAATTTGGTGGCCGCCACCCGGCAACACAATCGCCAACACCTTGACAAGGGGTTTCTGACCAGCTCGGACTTTGTTTTGGGCATAAATCTGTCACACGCGTTGGCCAAATGCATTTGTTGTTCTTGATTAATAATATTTTTGTATTATTTTTTATTATGGCTTTTCTCCCTCCTGCGTCTTCCATTTCGGAAATGTGTGTATGTACATACATATGTATGTATGTATATGTATATGTACATATGTACGTATGTATACATACATATATTGTGTGGTGAGGTAGTTCCTGGTGCAATTACCCTATAAAATTCATAGTATAAATGAATATGCAAATTTTCTCATTTCACAAAATATTTCATTTTATAAACGTATGTACATATACATACATATGTATATGTATGTACATATACCAAATGCATTTCTACAGATTTTATAGTCCAGCAGAGAAGGGTAGGGTAGGCGAGAGAGTAATGCAATGCAGAGAGAGAGAGAGAAGAAGAACGAGATACTCATGGCCTTTATTTATCAGGCAGTCAGTGCGTGCTCAACATCTGTTGTTGTTGTTACTGGGCATATTATGCATAAGGTATGGCAGTCGACTCCATAGGATAACAATTTCCTAAATGTATGTATATTGTTTGCCACAAATACTCTCGTATTCTCCGCACAGATCTTCGCATTTTTCTCACATATAATATAATAAACCAACAGTGCCCTAATTCGACGTACCTTACCGTCTCATTAATATACCCCCGGCCGGCCTGTTTTGCTTTTTAGCGGCCGATCCGGCGCATTTACGACTGAGTTGTTCTTTGGAAGTGCGCTGGTCAAGACGCGAAAATCTGAACAAAGTGCAGCAAAGAGAAAGATCCGTCTAACAATAAGAGAAAAAGTGTTGAGTGAAAGTGCTAGTAGTAATTTTCAAGACGGTGTTACATTTAGCTATAATTGAGATACAACCATCGAAGCAAGTGTAAACGCAGAAAAGCGAAGAGAAGAATACACAATGCCGGTCGATATCTGCAGTCAACCACACAACTTGCATAGTTCAAGAAGGTAAACTAAATAGGCATATGGATGCACATTGTACATCCATGTGCACAAATGTACATATGTATGTATGTATGTATGTGCATGCAAATTGTGGCTGAATGAAAGTGGCAGGGGTGACATACATACATACAGCTGTGTTCAATGAAATAGTAGTGCCGCACCTCACCACTTTCAAAACTATTTTTAAGACATTTTCAATCATCCAAATTAAACAAGTGATACCTTTTTAGAAAGCCTGGAATATACACATTACGAACCAGAAGGAATTTTGGATTAATTGCATTCCATATTCTTGATTTACATGACTTTACAAAAATACCCATAAAAACTGCTGTTCAATGAAATAGTAGTGAATTTTTTGAAAATCGAAAAAAAACCGACACTTAAGTTAATACCTATCTTTCATATGCTACATGTTTCTTGAGGTTTAAAATTTAGTTTTTTAATAATTTTGATTTAGTTACTTCCTTGCTCCCGCCTGGAAGGAATTAATAAGGTCCTGCCCAAGCTCCAATAGGATTTTAGCCAATCCTTTTTCAACCACTGGCTCTAACCTTACTCTGGATGCCGGAATTGCATTTATTATAATGCATTTGGCATTTCCCCATAAGATTTTGATAACATTCAGATCCAGGGACTGATTTGAACATCGAAAAACGCCGATCTTTTCAGATGAAACCCAATTTCCCCACCCAGTTGGCGAGCTTTCTTGAGTATTTAGGATCATTATCTTGTTGAAAGCTCCTTTTCAAAGGTTTTTTTCAACTGGAATATGAATGTAATGTATGAAAAAGCATGCTTGCCCACACATTTTTGTAAAATGCTCCAACTAGGAGGCTAGGAAGTACCACTTCATGTGGACTGGAGCTCATAAGGATCAGCCCAACATGCCCAACACCGTTTTTTTTCAAGAATTTGAACAGTAATCTGATGTCTGTGAACGCCAAACCTATTCTTTTTGTTATTTCTTACCATATTATACAACTTTACACTCATCAGTCAAAAGTATTTTTTTGTTACTGCGACACAGCTCAGCCACATGCGTTCTTGCAAACTTTAGCTGTATACTCCTTTACTCTCAGAGACAAACGCGTAGCTTTCTGGGACTTCTTGCAATTAAATAATATGAAGTCATTCGTCAACGAGCTGTCATAACACTTACAGTGTGATATAAAATTGTTTTCATAATTTTTGAGGATATTGAAGACCTTGACCTTGCCTTCGACCATCTTCGACCATCTACTAAAAGACAATTTTTTCGCATAAAAAATCATTTTTCAGGGTGCTTTTTTTAGTTTAAACTATTAAATATAGCAGTAAAAGCACATTCAAATTAGTTTTGAATTCCATTATAACTCCTGATTTTAGTTTTTAGTCTAATTCTAAAGTCTTCCATATTGGACCGTTCAATGATTACTTCTACGCTCCAAAAACAAAAGTACCGCTATATTCAAACATTTCTTTCATCAAAATATTGGGTATATAAACTAAGCTTACTGATGGTAACTCTTTTGAATTGATTTAATTTGTTTTTTAATTTTTTTTTAATACTTGCACCCAGCACTACTATTTTATTGAACAGCAGTTTTCATGGGTATTTTTCTAAATTCATGTAAAACAAGAAGATGGAATACAAATGGAATAAGATTTCATCGGGTTTATAATGCTTACTTTCCAATCTTTTCAAAAAGGTATAAATTGTTTAATTTGAAAGACTGGAAGGGTCTCAAAAATTGTTGTGAAAGTGATGGGGTGCGGCACTACTATTTCATTGAACACAACTGTATGTATGTATATGTAGCTTATCTACAAACATACATACATATGTACATACATAGGTGCAATTTGGGCGATGGTCGATTATCCAGTCATTCTTATCTCTCTGGCTTGGAATATCCCCTAATTGGCGAGCCAGACGGGGCAAATATATTGTACATACTAGAGGCAAACAAAATTACATCTTTTTATGAGCAAATATTTTTCCAGCTCTTTTCGTATATTAAGCAAATCTAATGAGAGGCGGTTCTTATAATTAAAGTATTTTCAAGTCATTGAGGTGAAGGGATAGGGATAGGGATCCATATCAAACAGGAATTTCTGTTCCGAGTAACAAATAACAAATATTTATCTGGCCTGCCCACTTGGCCTTTCAGATACGCCTTAGCTGCCGCACCCCATATGGTGTTAGTTCACGAAAAAAACAAATTACTTGAATATTATTTACATGGGAAATGTTGAAATGCTGTTGGCATTGAAATCTAGAGTTATCGTTTGTGCTGGGGCTTGTACATAGGAAAATCGGACGTAGACTATCAGTTTTTGATAGCATATCAAGTGCTGAAGAGAATGCGATTTATGTACAGCCAGTCCAACCATTCAGATCAAGATTTCATATGATTAAAAGCTGGATTCTATTTATGAATCAATTTAGGCTAACTTGGGCTGAATACAAATTTGTATTCTTAATATGAGATACTTTTTTACGAGATTAAAATCTTTTGTCGTTCGTGTATTTGCAGCGGAACAACAGATACCTCGCTGTCTTTGAACTCATTATCCCTGTCGTCTGTTCTGCCGCCGACCGATTCAGATCTTCATCATACGAAACACAACATGAACAAATTGTGTCGCCAAGTGTCAATTGAGTCTCCCGGGCCGGGGGCTAAAAACTGCGTCTTCAACTTTTTTGTGCCTATCGAGGACACGCCAGCACTGGGTGCTCGGATCAGGATTGTGTGCGCCGGCGCGTGCTATCGTCGTCGGGATCGCTCCAACTCTATAACCAGCATGTCTTCAGTGTCCTCGGATTTGAGCGACTACTGTCCGTCGGTGAATTCTATGTCGTCGCCCGCTCACCAGGGCATTCGAGAGGGCTCGTTCTTTCCGGGCTTCGAGGTGGCTGGCGTAATTGAGGCACTGGGCTCGGATGTCACAGAGACTACCAACTGCGGCCTGCGTATCGGACAGCGCGTAATTGTCTATCCGTTCGATGAGACCCCCGCCGGCTATGCCGAACTTCTGGTTGTGCCCGACTTAAAGCACATCGTGCCCATACCCGACAGCCTGCCAATGGAAGTGGCGGCTATGCTGCCCACGGGCGCCCTGTTGGCCATGAACGCCGTCTTCAAGGCACAGGCGGTGGTCACACAGATCCTCGCTCAGCGCGCAAGCTCCGATCAAAAGAAGAACTGCAAAATCCTAATTGTCGGAACTGGCGGCCTTGCACTGTGGGCCGTGCGAATCGCTTCCTATCACTTTGCCTTGGCTGGCGCCGACAATGTGGACATCACAGTGGCCAGTCTTCGGGACGAGGGCTTCCGCTTGGCCACAGAGATCAAGAAGTAAGTGGAACCCGATTTTGCTGCCACACGCGGATTACTAAAATGGAAATTCTTTGTGTTTGTTTCTGCTTGTAGTGTCAGCGTTGTCCAGTGGAATGAATGCTTGTATGAACCACAGCTCATTGAGCGCACCAAGGATGTGTGCGGTGGGGCCGTCGATGTGGTAATTGACTTTGGAACAACATCCAGAAGTCTCCACCGCTCCATGCACTGCCTATCCAAGGGTGGTGTGGTCTTGATCAGCGAAGAGGTGGCCGAGAAGTTGCTACCCAAGTTCTCCAGGCTCTCGAACGAGTACCAGCAGGAGATTACACCAATTTCGAATGGCACCGCCGAACAGTTGGCGGAACTTGTGGAGCTTGTGGCCAGCAAAAAGATTGAGCCGCCGCCACACTCAGTGTTCCCCTGCGAACAGGCCGCCGAGGTTATCCAGAAGCTGTGTAACTCCGAAATACCAGGACGCGCCATTCTCCGCTTCCACGACATAGAGTAGACATCGGCGCGGAGGCCAAGCGTATTTCTGCTATCAAACATTAACTCATTCAATATCGATATCTGTTAGATGTATTCAAGTGACACACAACCACAAAACAACCTGTAACCTGCAACACTCTCGAGGCGTAATCAATTGTGCTTAATTTGTTGTTGGCCTGGCCCTTGTTTTGTACTTTTATTTTGGACTGCAGCCAAACCAGTGATGCTTCTCCACGTCTAGTTTCTAGTTTCGTTTCGTTTCGTTTCCTTTCATTGATTTAGAGTTGTAAGCATTCTGAGTATTATTGTATGTACATATAGATTGTGATTTATTTTATTTGTAAGCAAACCAAACCAAACCAAATCGAACCCTAGATCCTGCTCGTACTTTTGCGTACTGTATGAGTGCAGATCATCCAACATAAGCCACCAAGCAAATCCCAAAACGAGATTCAGTAGTCGGATATTATGCTTCTTTAATGATTTATTACGTACAAGACCCAACGCAGAAGCGGATTACAGAATAAATGTTATGAATATTATATACAAAATTGTTACGCATGCGATGCAAAATGTTTGATTCAATTGCTTGATGTTTATACTCATTACGTACGTACCCAGAACAACATTATACTCTACTCTTATTCATTAAAATAAAAGCATAACAAATACCAATTCTATAGCTATGGTTGGATGATGACAACGATGCCACTGGTGCAGCAGTGCAGCAGCTCTACAGAGTTAGTTCCTCGCTGCCATTGTACCAGACAGATTGTAGGCAACACATCATAGAAGGCGCTCATTGACTAATCTGATTTGTTCGTTTGTATTAAATGTATAAGAATCGCAAGCCCATATACGGATAGGAATTGAGCAACAGGATCATGCAAGAGCGTCGCCAGAGACTCCGGGCCTACCGCAAGTCCCGTAGAAAATTCTCGGCCATTGTGTATGCTATTACCACGGTTTGGATGTTGTTGGCCCTATTGCAGTGGCTGGGTGTCTGCTTGGTGTGAGTTTTGTTGAGATGAGGTCTAGTTGCCTCCAGATGCACCTTTTCATTTGAATCTTCAGCATAGACTTGCGTGTGACCCTCAACAAATATTATTGGATAAGTTTGATATTCTTTATTTGCGCTATGATTCTCTTCACGATGTTCATATTCATCGAGAGGCTGCGATTCGTGCTCGGCCTAAACTGGCTGCTCTGCATGCTGATTGTGAGTAGTTCTGATCTCTTAGAGCTGTCTCATGCTCCCAACCCCCGTTTAGGTGGAGTTTCTGATCATCGGACTATTCGCCCTTTCGGCCCAAACTGATTGGAAGAACTTACTCGCTTGGTTCTTCGTCTGTGTGCTCTTCACATATCTTTTCATACTAATCGGATCCGTTTTACCGGTAAATATATCCAGCTATAGTCCATCTCATAATCCTCATAATCTTTCATAGCAAGACCTTACCCTGAATGTGGTAATTCTGTTTGTGGTGGCCTTCCTCTTCCTCTCCATCACCGTCTTCATGAGCATGATGCACAAAATTATGGATGTGCCATATTCGTTTTATGCTTATATGATTTTAATTGGGCTCATTGTGCTGATGGTAGGTCTAGGGCTCATCCCCAGGATATAGTATGTCTTATCCTTATCCTTCTCAGTTCGTGATGTACCACGCCCAGACAATTAATGGCGGCCGCTTTGCGGAGATGCGTATACAGGACTATCTGCTGGCATCGCTAATCCTCTTCAACGACTTCATCATCCTCTACATGCTAACCATCTACCCACAGGTCCTTAACAAAACAGAGTCATCCCCGACCACCACGACAGCTGCGTATTATTACGATGACAACGGCTATGAAGACGATGACATTGAGGAACCAGCTGCTCCAGTCTCAAGTACTCCGGAACCAACCACTAGAAGAAAGACTAGAAGACCCAAAACCACTCCCAGGAGCACACCAAGCAAAACTAGGAAAACACCCAAGGTCACAAAACCCAGAACCACTCGTACGAGCAAAATCACAAAACCAAGAACCACACCAAGGAGCAAACCAACCAAAACTAAAAAAACCACTAAGCTAAGAACCACCAGTACGAAAGCAACTAAAAAAACTACGCCTCCAAATGAAACAACTACAACTGATGATGACTGGGCGAATTGGGGTTGAGTGCAACAGAGGTAAAGGTTTAGCGAGGAAGGCGAGAAAAGTTTTGATTACGTTTTGCTAAAATCAGCCAGACACGCAAAATAAAACATACAAATGAACCCGAAGATTACAACGAGCAGTGCACTGGGTTCACGCGTTTATCCAAGTGCTTCGATTCAATTGCATTAAATACGAATAAAATGTCTTTGAGCGTAATTTATTGTTAACGTTTTATTTAAATACAGCTGGTCAGTGCTGCAAAAAGACGCGAAGAACAGTACTGAAAAGCAGTCCAGGGCTGCAAAATCATCGATTGGGTTAAACCATCGATACTATCGATAGTTAAATTGCGCCAAAACGAATCAACGCAAAGAATTTGGAGTGGCTCAGAGAAAAATCAACCCCATTTAAATAGCTGACGAAGGAGAATTTCTGAACTAAAACGCCTCGCTTGACTCTACACAAGTCCACAACGCTATGGTTAACAAAGAAAATGCAATTAGTTCTTGCCAGCAGGTGAAGTGGATCGGCAGCCACGACCCCAGCAAGTTTGTGAAAAATCTGGAGCACAAAAACGTGTACTTCTACGAAAAGTGCATTTACGGCCCATTGACACTAACAGTGGGCGACTACATATTGGTGTCGAATGCGGATGCGAGAGAGCCAGATACGGTCGACGGTTGCGATGTCGCCAAGATCCTTCATCTGTACGAGCTTCGCGAAATGACCCACAAGGAGACCTGTCGCGCAATAGTCCAGTGGTACTCACGCCCCAGCGCCATTCCCCACAAGGAGTTTGATGCAGACGACATTGCCATTGACTTCGGCGTGGAAGTGATCGAAGAGCATCGTCCCTACGACAACGACGTGGCCTTGGGGGCCATCTACCGAAAGTGTCTGGTACTGGAAAGCACAGCACAACGCTCTGCCGAGCAGATATTGCAAAGCGCTTCAAGGAAAGTGAAATCCTCTGGCTGCCCCATGTTTGTGAGCCGATACAAGTTCATCAAGGTAAAGAAGCTTTATCGCCTGATACCCCTGGAGATCCAGCTGGACGAGCCCGAAGACAAGTCGTCATCCCGGTCCCGGAAATCGCTGTCCACCGGCCACAATGACACCAAAAAGGGATCAGCATCAGCGCGAAAGGCCAAGTTGCTGGCTGTTGCTGGGGAAGCAGCCACCACTGAGAAGCGCAGGCGGGCCTCTGTGGCCGCGGCCAGCTCGCTGGAGTTCGTTAATGTCAATTACTTCAGCTGCGAGAACAAGGTGTCGCCCATCAAGATAGTCGGGGGCCGCAGCGTGGTGCGGCTTTCGGAGAAGAAAAAGACCACTGCCGCTGAGGCAGAGATTAATGCCAACTATCTGACGGCTTCCCCGCTGACCGAAAAGAACGCCAAGGTGGAGACGCCCAAGTCCCGGGCGTCGGCTGCACGCCGCAACCTGAATCTGAGTCTGGACAGAGGCGCTGACAGCACGGCGGACTCGGACTGCCTGAATTACTCA
This sequence comes from Drosophila subobscura, assembly GCF_008121235.1. Classification (NCBI taxonomy): domain Eukaryota; kingdom Metazoa; phylum Arthropoda; class Insecta; order Diptera; family Drosophilidae; genus Drosophila; species Drosophila subobscura. Next base: position 2,601,573 of record NC_048531.1, read on the forward strand.
ATAGTGCAGCAGACGCCTGACCCGAGGACACCCTCGAATGACATGAAAATCAAGCTGCGAATCTCGGAGCGAAGAAAGTCTGTGCGCCTAGCATCCATAGATCACGATCCCCTCTCCGTTGACTCTGACGCCAAAGACACTCCAGCTACACAGGGACGCAAGCGACTTGGTGTCAGTAACGGGGACATTTATCACACTCCCACCAAGAAGGCGAGGGATCCGCTGGACACCAATGCCGGCGCTCAACTGACTCCCACGACACGCCGGAAGAGCATCCTCAAGTCAGCCACCAGTCGATTGGGTAAGTCGTTAGCTAATCCCCTCTCTGGAGACGCACGCTCATCTTCTCTTCTCTTCTCTTCAGCTGAGGGAACACCCAGACGAAGCATCCAACTATCCAACATTGTGGAGCAGCGAGTGTTCAAAGACGACGAAATAATATCCACCCCCAAAAGAGGCAACAAAAAGAAGTCCACTGAGGACGCGGACGCGGACTATTCGCCTAGGAAGTCAGTGCAGAAAACGCCAACACGACCCCGTCGCATTAGCGCCTCTACCAAGTCAACAGCGACACCCACTCATGGCACCGTTGCAGCGGCAGCTGCAGCTTCAGCTGCACCGATGACACCTTCGCAAAAGCTGAAGAAGATCCGCTCCGGTGAACTGAGTCCCAGCATGCAGCAGCGTTCGGGCAAGCCCGTGGATGACTTGCTCAAGTCCAAGCTGCAGCTGGCACGCGAGCAGCTGCACGTCTCCGTTGTGCCCAAGAGCCTGCCGTGTCGCGAAAAGGAGTTCGAAAATATCTACAGCTTCCTGGAGGGCAAGATTCAGGACCAGTGCGGTGGCTGCATGTATGTATCTGGGGTCCCCGGCACTGGCAAGACTGCCACCGTCACAGGCGTCATTCGCACTCTGCAGCGACTGGTGGCCCAGGACAAGCTGCCCGGCTTTGACTTTCTTGAGATAAACGGAATGCGCCTAACCGAGCCCCGGCAGGCCTATGTCCAGATATACAAGCAGCTAACGGGCAAGACTGTGTCCTGGGAGCACGCCCACGCGCTGCTGGAGAAGCGATTTACCACGCCGGCTCCGAGGCGCGTGACCACAGTTTTGCTGGTCGATGAGCTGGACATTCTGTGCAACAGGCGCCAAGATGTCGTCTACAATCTGCTTGATTGGCCCACCAAGGCGGCTGCCAGACTGGTCGTAGTCACAATAGCCAACACAATGGACCTCCCCGAACGTCTGCTAATGGGTAAGCCATCAATCCTGCACAGCCACCAAGAGCTTCCACTACAGCGGCCACGCTTTTTGACATTTTCGCAGGCAAAGTAACTTCCCGTCTGGGGCTGACGCGCCTCACCTTCCAGCCATATACGCACAAGCAGCTGCAGGAAATAGTCACCGCCCGATTGGGCGGCTCGGAGGCGTTCAAGGGTGAGGCTGTCCAGCTGGTGGCACGCAAGGTGGCCGCAGTGTCGGGAGATGCCCGTCGTGCGCTGGACATATGCCGTCGGGCCACGGAAATAGCTGACACCGCACAGGACAAGTGTGTGACAATGCTGCACGTGCAGCAGGCGCTGGGCGAGATGATAGCGAGCGCCAAGGTGCAGGCCATTAAGAACTGCTCGCGCCTGGAGCAGATCTTCCTGCAAGCTGTGGCCGCCGAGGTCACGCGTACTGGCGTCGAGGAATCCACCTTCATGGGAGTCTACACCCAGGTGGAGACAATTGCAGCGTTCATGGGCGTCTCCCTGCCACCGCCCGGACGAGCCCTGCGGCTCTGCGCCAAGCTGGGCGCCGAGCGGCTCATCATCAGCGAGCACTCCCGCAACGATCTCTTCCAGAAAATTCTTCTCAACGTCAGCACGGACGATATCCACTATGCGCTCCGCGTGGGAGAGGTTGCGTCCGTCAATTGATTCATATATTAATGTTCATAATTTATATCCGCATAGACAATTTTATAGCTCATTATCGATCCACATCCCCATCCCCGTCCCCATCCACGTTGTGCTGTAGCCAGGTTAAGCGTTTTTAAACTTTTAAATGTAATTACTATTTAAGCGTCGCGTTTAAACAATTTAAAGTACAAAGTCGTTATTACAAATACAAAATAGAACACCAGCACCGTGTAACAGTCATAGAGCACCTTCGGTGAGAAGACGGAATAGATAAAGAGGTGGTAGCGGAAGCCAACCATTAGGCAGAGGTAGAAGGCTGCGGGCAGCATGACCAGGCTGGCATAGAGCGGAGCTATCAGCGAGTCCGCGGCAACCGAATAGGGCGGCTGCAGCTGCATGATGCCCACACTCCGCAGATCGGAGCGGAGCGTGTGTACAATAAGGAAGAGGAAGGAATGTATTTCCGCGCTGTACGTGTTGAGGGTGACGAACAGGCCGACAATGGCCGGATTGTAGCTCGTCTGGCCAATGTAGCCCGGTGTGAGGTCAATGGTCGAGAGGCTGTTCGAGTTGCCCTGGTAGAAGTAGAACATTCTGGCCACGAATATGGTCATGATGATCTTGTAAACGTGCAGCAGACGCACAGAGAACTTCCTGGCACTGGTGCCGAAGGCATCGCACAGCTTGTACGTCTCGTCCAGCGCTATGAGGAGCGTAGGCAGGAGTACGACGTTCTGCACCTTCTGCAGCAGAGCCGCCAGCAGCAGGGAGCTGGTCAGATTCGCTTGCAGCAGCTGCAGTAGAACGCTCTTCGGCGGCATCGGCTTCTCGCCGAAGCTTTTGTCGAAAAGAGTTTGTGGCAGCGCCGCCCGGTATCCCAGCACCAAGACCAGCGCCAGGCAGCACCAGAAGACCACCAGAGTGGGGACCATCAAACGAGATCTGAAAAGCATGGAAATAATTAGAGTCGAAGTCGATTCGAATTGCAGATCGATTGGCGCATACGTCAGGTACGAGGGCAGCTCGAAGAACTGCACCTGGCCGTTGAGACCGCGATAGCAGTAGACCACAAGGCATGCCGCTGCACTCGCACAGCTCTGCGGCAGTTGGGCAAACTTGCGCAGGCGTGCCCAAAGCAGCATCAGCGAGAACAGCAAGAGGGTGCTGCGGATGGCATGGAACCTGTGCAGGTAACGCATGAGCGTGAGCAGAATGAGGACCACAAAGATCTTGCGCTGCTGCCACAGACAGGCAGAGGCAATTTTGTGCAGGTGCCGTCCGTCCAGCTCCACATTGGCCTTGGTGATACGTCGGCGCAAAGTCCTGAGCGCGGTCAACAGGATGAGAGTGTTGCCCAGGTAGTACCAGGTCTTGTACTCGAACTCGATGAATGACGAGGAGCCGAGCGTGAAGGTGCGGATGCCAAAGCACACGAGCAGTGGCAGCGGCAATGGAATGGAGAGCTTCAGGCGACGAGTGTACAGAGGTGGCAGGGCTATCTTCAGCAGAGCCTGCGCCACATCGAACGTCAGATAAATGGACAGGGCTAGGGGCACGACGAGCAAAATGCCATAGAACATTGAGCTTGTGAAGATTATGTCGAGTACATGGCTGGCTACGTTGAGCAGAGCGGCCGTAGCCAGACAGATCAGCAGCTGCCGCGTCTTCAGCCTGTCCAATTGGAGCTGCTCGGTAAGGTCCAAGAACAGGACGCTGAGCACAATGTGAAGGGATGTCTGGAAAACTAATGTTAACGAATGCTGCACATCGAGATTAATTGCAAGAACTTACAGCGGTTGTCAGCGACAGTCCCAGGACAATGAATCCGTAGTCAAACCTCACCAGCGACTCTGAGAGCAGCCCGGAAATCTCGCGAGCCATCCGTATGTAATTCAACTTGGCGTTCTGATAGAGCACCTGGCTGGCCCCGCTGCCGTCCCCATCCCGCAGCGGCAACAGCAGCTGCCTGTGCAGCAGAGTGGCGTTCTGGTACCAGGTGTAGTAATCTACAAATATTCTATGGCTTCATCAGTTGATATGAAAAGGGGATATACGCACCGCTGCGGCGCACTGTTTCATGGCCGAACTTTACTCTGGCCTTGTTCAGCAGATGATGGGCGTTGTAGAAGTAGGCGTACATCTCGTGCTCCAGTGACAATGACTGCAGCATTTCCGGTATCAGGCAGCCAATGGACTGGGAAGGTATCTCAACGGAGAGCAGCACCGCCAGGGTGGGTGCCAAATCGATTTGGTTGTATCGCTTGGAGCCCGAACTGAAGAAAGTTGAAGAGGGGTTTATAGTGGCCAAATACATGGAAGAGTATGAGCGGCTTGCCTTGGCCTGGAGCAGTTCTTCGAGTATAAGTACAGCGGTACGAGAGTCTCCGCTGGCGTATTGCCTCCATGTCCACCGCCTTCAGCCATGCCGTGATCGCCAGTCAGCAGGACCAGATAGTTTGGAAAGTTCTGCGGTTTCAAAATATGTTCATATCTAGCAGAAGTTTATGAACTTTTCGAGTCGCTCACCCTATGCTCGAGTATCTTTTGAAGAGCTTCGTCCATTTCCTTCAGTTTGTGTTGCACCTTTGGGCTGGCATTGCCCTCGACATGGCCAATGTGGTCCAAGCCAAGATAGTGCAGTATTAGCAAGGACCAGTCCTTCAGCTCCAGCTCCGACTCCAGCACTCTCGTCACATTTCTGTCGCCCTGCGCAATATGAATATTTTATGTTTTGGCCAGATGTTGTCCGACAATTACTCACCTCGTAGAAGTCGTTGACAAAAAAGGAATCGTTGTTCTCCGCATGGCGTGTAAACTCGCTGGGAAACAGGTTTATCCAAGTGTGGTCACCGGCAAAGGACACGACGCGGTTCCGCTGCTTGAGCCGATGCAGCAGTGAATCCTCCAGCTGCTCCGTGTGGCCCACGTTGAGTGCTATGTCGATAAAGTTGGATAGGGTGCCGGTGGTGATGCTCTTCAGTCGTGGCATCGTCACCGTCGGTATGTCTACTTGAAGCGTCAACTTTTCGCAGGCCCTCGAAAATGCCACCGGCATGGACGTGGCACTGGCAAAGTCCTCACGCAGAGCATCCACAAGGAATAGTATGAGGGAGTCGTAGCTCGGTGGCGGCGTTTCAAGCCTGAAAAGAGAACACGTTATCGGATTGTTATCTGTTCGCGTGCCCACACCGATAGGGTACACCTACCTTACGCCATGGATCGTTGTTGGACGGTCATTGGGTATGCTGTTTTCTGCCTCCGACGCCGTGTAGGAGGCTGGAAAGAATCCAATGAGGAAGAGCACCGCCCCGCAGATGAACAATGTTAGCATGCAGAGCGTGTACCCCATCCGACTCTTGTGATGCTCCATTTCGCTTTTGCATTGGATATTTCTTGTTCCCACCCAAGCAAACTCGGAAAGTGCCGCCTGTCAGAATCAGGAGATAAACAAACCGCTATCGTTATCGTTATCGATTACGTTACGTAGCAGCTGATCGGGATGTAAACAATTGACTTGACTTGTTTGAGTTTAGCAAAATGGAATCTTGTGGGCTTATCTATGTGAGCAGAGACTACAAAACGTTTCTGATGAGGTGCTCATACTGCCCCACAGACGTTGAGGTGGACAAGTGGCAGGAATTTGTGGTGCACTATCGCAATATGCACAGCGCCCTGCAAGTGGTTGAGGACCACACTGGCATGGATGTGGACGCCAGTTTTAGCTCAAAAGCGGAGTTTCTGGATGAAGATTACCACGAGGACGAAATGTCCGAGGAGGAAGGTGATAACGAAGACGAAATAGAGCAAACCGCGCATCTGGAAGATGGGCTGCAACAGGCCAATGCAGTGGAGCAGAGCACAAAAGTAGAATTGGAAATCGAGGCTGTCCCTTCGCGGACAGTCTCTTCTGTAGACGATTCGGATTCGGAGGCAAGTCAATCCGAGTTTGAGGAAACGGACTTGGAGGCTGAATCGAATAAGTCTGCAGAAAACGAGGATGCATCTGCACTCGCTACGCCCATATACAAGGTACAGTGATAACTGACATTGATACAGACGTATTCCTAACTAACATTACCTTGGTGATTCAGTTTCATCCATCGTTCTTTCGCCGGGACCCTCGAACACTGAAGTTCATTGAGCTGTACAAGGAACATCCGTGCCTCTGGAACCCGGGAAATGGCCGCTTCAAGGACCCCAGTGCATGCAAGGAGGCCTATCGGAAGATGATTAGTGATTTGGAGGCAAAGGTAGCAATGTTTCTGAATGAAATCTCGCTAAGAGCGGCCATAAGAAAGATGCACCTGCAATACAACACCGTGCACAAGCGAGTGCTCTGTGGCACCCAGAAGGCCAAGTCTGTTGCTTTCAGCCATTACACCATCTGCAGCTTTCTGCAAGACTGTGAGGTACAGAGAGACTCGTACAAAAACGAAAAAATACAGGCAAGAATTAGTCTTCAAACTTAAATCTGCAAGTGCTGATCGCTTTTTTTTGCTTACAGCTGGACTTCACCCAGAGGAATAAACTGACTACAGAGCTGATAGAGCTATACGCAAATTTTCCGCAACTCTATGATCAGAATCACAGCGAGTTCTGCAGCATGAATTCGCGAAAGCAGGCTTATGAGAGCTTGGCTGTCGAAATCTCAGTGCCGAATGTGGATATTAACAGCGATGACATCTATCGGGCCATCCAAAACCTTCGACAATGGTACTACAAGAGCACGAAACTTGCCATCAACAATGGCAATGAGGCAGAGCAGTTTTATTTGAAACTCTGTGGGTTCTTGCCTCCGAAAATGTTCAAGCAGAGGCTTGTGTGTGAAATTTGCCATACAGTCACCTCATCCGATCACGTGCTGCAGTCGCACATATTCAAGGCTCACAACATTGGCGAGCTGCCATTCAAGTGCACACTCTGCGATCGGAGCTTCGTTGGACGGGGCGAACTGGCCAACCATATGCAGCGAGTTCACATTGGCAAGACGCACCAGTGCGGCCATTGCGAGAGGAGTTTTGCCGTCAAGTCGGACCTACAATTGCACATTCGTACGCATACTGGACACAAGCCCTTTGTTTGCGAGCTCTGTGGCAAGGCATTTCGACTGAAGTCGCAGATGAATTTGCATGTCACTGCAATCCACACGAAATTAAGAGCCTTCAAGTGTACCATGTGTCCCAAGGATTTTGTGAAAAAAGTCGACTTGTCAGATCATATCAAGGGCCATCTGAACATCCGAGACAAAATATGCACAACATGTGGAAAAGGATTTACGAGCTGCCACTCGCTAATCCGCCACCGCCAAATACACTCCGAGGTCAAGAAATTTGTGTGCAAACTGTGCGATGCACGATTTTCGCAATTTGTTGGCCTGAACTCCCACATGAAGCGCACCCATAATATTGTTCGCAACAATTCACAAAAGGCAACAGAAATCGTGGAGACTGAAATTAGCTAAAAAGAATTTAAAATGTAATCAATAAGTAAACGGCCGATATTTAATTTGAAATCAGTAATGTAATCCATCCATTCGATAGGCAATATCGATATCTGCCGAGAGCCCATGCACACAAAACTGAAGTATCTGGTCAATGCGGACTCATCTCTGCGACCAACCAATTTCGCTGTAGCGATTAAATACCAAAAAAAAATAAAAAATTGGCTTCGTAAACATTACAAACGCGGTGCGCTTGAATAGAAACTCATTGGCTTATTCAGAATTCATTTGAAAGCCGCCATAATGGAGGTATGCGGCAGCGTTTTGGTGTGCAACAACTATCAGCAGTTCCGCTTGAAATGCATATACTGCACAATTGAAAGCGACCTAAAAGATTGGGAGCAGTTCACGTTTCATGTGAGAAATGCCCACTACTTTGAGGAGGAGGATGATGAAAACATTGAGAAATGTTGGAACGAGCAGGACACACGTATTGAGGAGATGGACTCCACAATCCAATACGAAGTCCCTCAAGTCTTAGACGAAGCGGAACCCATTGAAGAAGGGGATGACCAGAGTAACTTGCCATTTTGCATACTCGAAGACGAGGACTGGACCAACGACGAGACAAATGAGAATGTATGTAAATCCCTCATAAGGTGATTCGAATCACTTAAACTTATTCGAAAATTTGCAGAATATACAATACGAGGAGGATAATGTATATGACAATAACAACACAGAAGTCACATATCAAGAAATGGAATCGTCAGAAATGGCGCAGGCCTCATCCGACGCAAATGTGTACGACGGTTTCTCTAGCAATGGTTCTCAGCAGGCTTCAGCGTTTGATGATCTAGATAACTTCTCGTATGATGAACACGAAGAAGAGTGGCCAAAAAGATTCGGCCGTCCTCCCAAAAGAACACGTCCCGGACAAGTTCTTAAAGTACGATGTACAATGTACCGCTTTTTGGCCCCATACTAACACTTGTTCATCCTTGCAGTTGAAGGTGACGTTTATTCGACGCAATCCACGCGTGCTACACCTAATAGAAGCTTACAGGGAGCATCCCTGCCTATGGAATCCCCTGGACGAGCACTACGAAAATGAGGAAGCCCGATCGGAGGCGTACCACCTGATGATACTGCGACTGGACGAAAAAGCCAATGTGCTCTTTACCGAAGAAGAGTTGAAGAAAACCATCCAGCAGCTGCACAGCCAATACACACTTGCAGCCCAAATGGCAGGCGAAAATAAACTCATTGGGCTGGCGGCCCGATACTTTGCCAAATGTGATTTCCTGCGTTCCACACCGTGTACAACCCTATCCGACGACGACGAGGAGGAAGTCCAACTGGATACCATTAAGGTGAGTACGGTTTTACAAGAAGTGTAATATGTCGTCTTGACTGATCCAAATCTTAAATTCCGCTTCAGCTCAACTTCAAAGTGGAGAACGAGGTAACCAGCGCTTTTATAGAAACATATGCAAACTATCCAGTGCTCTACAATACCACGCACCCTCATTTTGATTCGGTGGAGGAGCGCACAAGAGCCTACATAAGGATGGCCAAAGAATTTAGACCTGTGGTTCTGGCCAACGATACGGATGTTTATATTGCGGTCCAAAAACTGCGGAAGTGGGCATACGAAGCCATGAGGCGAATGAAGGCGAAGGAGCTGATTAAAGCCTGCAGCCCACAGGAGCTTCAGTACCTGCAAATGTGCAGCTTTCTGCCCGTCAAACCGGACGGTCACGTATGGTACTGTGAAAACTGCGGAAAGCGATTCCACGGGGACTACAACCTCCGGACACACATGTTCAAGCAGCACAACATCGGTGAACCGCCATACCTCTGCTCCCAGTGCCCCAGGCGCTTCGAAAGGCAACACGACATGGAGAAGCACATATTGAGAGCGCACAGTGAGCGTAAATTTCAATGCAAATTTTGCGATAAGTTCTTTCCCGTTGAGTGTGATCTAAAGGTGCATCTAAAGGTCCACACCGGCGAGCGCCCATATGTGTGTGAGATGTGTGGAAAGGGGTTCCGTTTGAAGCTGCTGCTGGATCACCACGTAAATGGTGTCCATCTGAATATACGGCCATTCAAGTGTAGTATGTGCGAGAAAAGTTTCCGAAAGAAATTTGAACTCATGAATCACCTCAAGGGACATTTAAATATTCGTGATAAGAAATGCGACAAATGCGACGCTACATTTTACGACCATTCATCGCTATCCCGACATCGTAGATTTAACCATAGAAATAAATTCGAAGAGAACTAGTCTTGTGTACTGAAACATTTTCAAGGGTTGCACAAAACTGCCGAAAGGGGTTTCTTGTTGTTATGTTAATGTTAATTTATTCAAAATAAGAAACTATATTTGTAAGTATCAACGTACAATAAATACAACACAACAAATATCGACAATTTTTTTCCGTTTCCCAGCACTGCATGACCAGCTGTTTCACTATGTTGGTTTACTGTGTTGTGGTTTGATGTGATTTAATTATGGTGATTTGTGGAAACATTCTGGCACGGAGCAACTACGAACATTTCGTATTGAGTTGCGGGCTGAGCAATGACTGCGAAGTGCAAATGGACATTGAGAGGTGGAAGGAGTTCGTCCTGCACATTAAGCGGCATCGAGATGAGGACCAAGGGAGTGATAGCGACTTCGATGCCAGTGCAAGCAGCGACAATTTCCTAACAGAGACAAAGCCTGACCTGTCTGATGTGAAGGATGCCGAAGATTGTTTGGCCGAGGGAATGATTGTGGATCTTCCCATGTCATCCGATGAGGAGGATGCCGATGAAGAAGACTGCCCTACAATCCCGGTAGCATGCGAATTGGAAGGAGCACAGACAGCAGACTTCTCGCCCATAGTAAAGGTGAGCACCATCTGTCATGTTTTCAGTGCAAAACTTTGATCCAAATCTTTGTTTGGTTTATTTTCAGTTTAATCCAACCTTCTACCGCCGAAGTCCGCGAATAACTCAATTCATCGAACTCTATAAAGAACATCCGTGCCTGTGGGATCCTTCAGATGCGTCCTATAAAAACAAAGACAAGCGCACAGATGCATACGAGTCATTGATGGATAAGTTGAAAACTTCTGTCAACATTCATCTGACCATCTATAGGCTGAAGAAGTCCATAGCCAGCCTGCACTCTCAATACGCAGCAATAACGCGGCAAAAAAAGATACAAAAACTGACCAAGGTCCCGCTGTACTATCATGCCAAGTACAACTTTCTAGCGAAACGAGGAATTGTGGAGGAAGGTGACAGCGATGATGATGGCGGCGATGGTAAAATAAAGGTAAGCTTTAGTAAACAGAATATGCAAAACACAATATTTAATCATTTTCCCTTTTGCAGCTCACCTTTACAGAGGAAAATCTGTTGACGAGTCTGTTTATTAAACTATATTCCAAATTTCCCCATCTGTACGATCCGGCGAACAAGAACTTCTCGAACCTAAGTGAGCGCAAAAATGCTTACATAGAAATGACTGATGTTCTCTCCTCAGAAGTTCCACTGGGAGTGATCACCCACTACGACGTCTACGACAGTATTCTAAGTCTACGCCAGTGGTATTCTCGAAAAATGAAGACTCTCACTGAGGTTCAGACGGTCGGCCTGTCAACGGCTGAGAAAGAGTATATCGAGAAGTGTCAGAGCTTTATGCCCACGAAGACGTTCCGCCAGAAATTACAATGCACACTTTGCCAGAAAAGTTTCAGCACTGACCATGCGTTGCAGGCGCATCAGTTCAAAGATCACAAGCTGGGCGATGGTGGCTGGTTTAAATGCCCATTGTGTGAGCTGAACTTCGAGCGGCGGTGCCATCTGCAGCAGCATAACCAACGTGTTCACATGAGCAAAACGTTCACCTGCCACATTTGTAGTCGAAGCTTCGCCTTTGCCAGCCAACTGGCCACACACAAGCGCTCGCATGATGAAAAAACATGTGGCCAAGCCGTACATCTGCGAATTCTGTGGAAAATCGTTCAGGCAGAAGATTCAGCTGAGCACCCATGTAACCGCCGTGCACACCAAAATTCGTGCATTCAAATGCACAATGTGCCCCAAAGACTTTTTTACTAAGCGCGATCTCAAGGATCACGTTAAGGCGCACCTAAATATACGCGACAAGGTGTGCGATGTCTGCCAGAAAGCCTTCACCAACGCCAACGCCCTGGTCAAACATCGGCACGTACACCGGGAGAAGACCCTTCAGTGCACCCTCTGCAGCACCCGTTTTTCCGAGCGGGTTAGCTTGGGTGTTCACATGAGGCGCACCCATAAGATTATTAAAAACACTTTGAAAGGCGCTGAGACTACCAACGACGTCCTTCTTAGAAACACATTCCCACAATCTCGCGAGATTTCAGACAAATAAAATACATTTTTAAACTGCAATTTGCTGGAATTTATTCAAACGGTCCGTCCCTATGGCATTGTACAGCACTGCACGAGCAGCTGTTTCTGTTTTGATTGAGCAGACACGTTACGTCGATTCCGTTTCTTGACTGCTGAGCTGAGCGATGAGAGGATTTCTTCCGAAGTTGTGGCACCATTTGGATGCTGTTTTTCGGCCGACAGTACCCAAGAAACATGTTGTCAGAGGAATCAACAGCAGCTGGGGCTGCAGGAGCAGCCGCCACTTGGCCACTAGTGGCGGACAGAACCCGGCAACTAACTTACGTGAGAGACCGCACTGTAATGTGGGAACTATTGGTCACGTAGATCATGGGAAAACGACGCTCACTGCTGCCATTACCAAAATCCAGTCCAACAAAGGACTGGCTGAATACCTATCCTACGACCAGATCGACCGGGCGCCAGAGGAAAAAGCACGCGGCATAACCATAAATGCGTGCCACATTGGGTACGCCACCACGGAGCGTACCTACGCCCACACCGATTGTCCGGGCCATGCGGATTACATAAAGGTGAAGTGTCGCAACTCGGATAACTAACTAGCAACTAACTCTCCTTCTCTATGGCATGCAGAACATGATCTCAGGAGCTTCCCAAATGGATGGTGCAATCCTGGTTGTGGCAGCGACAGATGGACAAATGCCCCAAACCCGCGAACACTTGCTGCTGGCTAAGCAAGTGGGCATACAACGCATTGTGGTGTTTATCAACAAGGCCGATCTAGTGGATCAGGAAGTATTGGAGCTGGTGGAGATCGAAATGCGCGAGATGTTGAGTGACTTTGGCTTTGATGGCGTCAGCAGCCCAGTCATTTGTGGCTCGGCCCTTTTGGCTCTCCGCGACGATCAATCGGAGTTTGGAGTTCCTGCCATTGAGAAGCTGTTGCAGCATTGTGACTACTATATACCAACACCACAGCGCGATATGAAGGCTCCTTTCATCCTGCCAATTGACAATGCATTTACTGTTCCAGGCCGTGGCACAGTGGTGGTGGGAACCATCAAGCGGGGCACCATTCTGCGCAACGCCGATGCAGATCTGCTGGGCTTCAATCAGAACCTGAAGACGAGCGTCAGTGACATACAGATCTTCCGCAAGAGCGTGCCCCAGGCCCTCGCCGGCGAAAATGTCGGTGCTCTTCTGCGAGGTATTAAAATATCCGCCGTGGAGCGCGGCATGCTTCTCTGTGCATCGGGCTCCGAGGATGTGTCCAACCACTTCGAGGGCTCCATGTACTTGCTGTCGCGTGCCGAGGGTGGCCGCTTCAAGCCGATGCTCTCGAAGTACATTCAGCAACTGTTCAGTATGACGTGGAATGTCCCAGCGCGCATTGACATGGGTAAGGAGGATTAAAGCCTTAACAGGAGCCTTAACCTTGAGATGTTCCCAATTGCCAATTAATAACGAATCTTGCAGTGCCCAACGAGGCCATGCTGATGCCGGGCGAGCACGGGCAGGTTCGCGTTACGCTGCTGCGCAAAATGGTCATGACAACGGGTCAGCCATTCACCATTCGGGAGAACGGAGCAACTGTAGCCACAGGCATGATAACTCAGCGCATGCCCCCCCTGGATCTGCCAAAGAACAAGTTGTCAAAGGCAGTTGTCCCTTGCTGAGGGGGATCCTCCTTCCTCCATCAGTTTTGTACACATTGATATATTGTATTTTATTGTACACGCGCATCTGTTAAGTTGATATACATTTGTTCTTGTACATATGTGTATAAGTAGGGTAAATCTTACTATTATAAATATGTAGTTCAAAGAAATGCCAACGGATGTTTAATCTGCTTCGGATCACTCCGATCCGTAATGGCGACAGTTGAGAAACACAAAATTAGAAACTACACAGGAAACGAGATGTACTCTCATAAATAAATATAGTAAGGCAAAGTATCGATGTTCATCATGAGTCTTATCCTAACGCATGTGGTCTGTATTGCGGGCCACACTTTAAGGCATCGCTTGAGTAAATTCATGCTGTATTCTACACATATCATATTTTATTGTAAGGTACAAGGCTGTAGCAAGGACTGCTCTTTATGGTTGGAGGGAGTCTTACTCCCGGCACTTATTGCATTTCACAATTGCTTTTCGATCGGTTCCGAACCTCTCGATCACTTTCACTACAAACAATTTGTATAATAATAACCTAATCCTTGCAATCTTCGGTGGATGCCAGGGCACATTGGAATGGGCTTGGATCACGTGTTGGACATTTTAAGCTAATCAGGAACTAAATGGGGGTTCGCTTCGGCAATCTTCTAAGCATTTCATATTAACTAATGCATTGGCTAAGAACATTGTTAATTTCTATAATTTAATTATAATACACTAAAAGAAAAGGCTCCTTCGTCAGTTTAAATGGCAATCAGCAGTCAGATCTGGAGACACCTATATTTTCTCCAGAAATTCATCCAGATTTAGATGCGACGGCAGCTCGATGTCCTCCAGCTTGATGTCACTGTACCTGAAAGCCACCTTGAAGGGCTGGATGAATTTCTGGTCCATGGTGAACTCATCGCTGTTGCTCTTTTGCTGTAAGGAATAAATGATTGATGAAATGTTCAAAGAAGTGCTTAATGTTCCTACCGTTTGTCGGGCATTCAGCTCCTTGGTGAGTTTCTCCAGAAACACGTTGGTAATCTCATTCTCATAGTCATCCAGCTTGTAGGACTTCATTACCTTTAGGACCTGCGCTGTACTCAGCGACGTGCATAGATCGCAGATCGTTTGCACATCTTGTTCGCTCTTGCGGGACTGCAGCAACTGGGATACCTGGTTGAGCGGCGACAGCGGAGCCAGCACTTCGTTTGACTGAAAGAGCAAAGCGTTAGTTGGGGAATGCTCGATACAGGTTACCCACTCTTACCATTTTCTTGCTGTGCACCCAGTCCTCAATGCAGCCGATATTGTAGCGTATTACCATGCCCGTCTCCCACATGCAGATGTCGCCGCGCAACATCAGGCAATTGAGGGCCACTGCACACACAAAGTACAGCAACTGTTGGAATATCTGCTCCGAATAGCAATTGTCTAGGCCAAAGTGCTGGAATTGCTTGTAGAAGTGCTCCAGCTGGCCGATCAGCTGCTTCCAGGCTGGCCCTCCACCGTGCTCCGGCGAGGATCCCGCACCGATTGAAGTCGTGCGACCGCGCATCCCGTGCGGCTGCCGGCCCCGCTGAATCTCATCGTTCTTCAAAATGGCAGGAACTATTTTGGCATCCAACAGTCCTTGGATCTGCATTATTAAGGCTTGGTACAGATTCACGATCAGGTCAAGTATGACCCGACGGTATTCAAAGAGATTGAAGTTCTTTAGCTGCTGTTGATTTTGCTTCTCAGTATTTAGCTTCACATACTCCTCCACGTCTCCGTACTGCTTGAGCAGATTAAGCAGCCTGTGGGAACGGAGAGAGAAGTATGTTATTTTGAGCAAAGCAATTGAAGGTTTTTTGTGGCTTACGTGATGGAGTTAACCAGCCAAATGACACGGTTCTCAATGGGATGCGGAGTGCGGTGCATTTTCTTGATTTGAATCACGAATTTGCTTAGCAGCTCGCGCACATCGTCATCGGCATTGGTTAGATCAGTGTACCTTGATCGTAAAAGTAGATATTATAATAGATCAAATAAGGCAGACTTTTGGATCTTACCGAATGCACATGAATATGAGATACGCTGGAAACCCAGGTAAAAGTCCAACCACTGTTCGCGGCGTCATGGTGCTGAGCAGACGCTGCAGTATCTTGTCCAGGTCGATGCTGTGGAACTTCATCAGGCCTTGGGGATTTTGAGACTTTTGTTTGGTTACGTTTGCCCCCACGTCGTTGCTGAGGCCGCTACCCTTGCTGCGACTCATCTCCTCCTCCAACTTGTGCTCCAGCTGGCCACCGTTCTGGCGGTAGGCCTGGAGCTTGGCGTTGGCCAGCTTCAACTCTTCCTGCACCAGCAGGAACTGGGCGACAGCCTTCTGCAATTCGCGGCGTAGGTATCGGTCGTTCTGCTTGAGCGTGTCCACACTGGCGTCCTCCGACGCATCGATGCTCTCGAAAATGACCTTCTGCAGCTCATCCTGCTCGTTGTGCAGACGCTCGATCTCCTGTGTCATCTCCACAAGCTTGCTGTTGTGCTCCTCCGTAATGGCCTTCAACTCGTCCTCCAGTTGTCTGTCGATGGAAATGGAAATGGGAAATGAAAGCTGTTCTGTCGATAGATTCTACTGCCAGGAGACTCACCGATTGACCAGTTTCTGGGACTGGAAGGCTTCCAGAAGTTCATTGACATCGCTGCCTCGCAGGTGCATGCTCTCCGGCTCAAAGGATCGCAGTGCCTGGTTTTGTTGCAGCAGGACCGCCTTCAGCTGGATGCACTCGTCGCGGCGTCTACGAACCTCTTCCTGCAGGGCGGCATGTTGGGCTGCAATGGCAGAGAGGGGGGCACAGGGGGACGAAACGAATTAGTAAGGTAGCTGCGTGGAGCGGCCGGCATGCGAAGGCTGTTACCATTGAGCTCGTTGATCTCAACACCATGTTTAATGCTCGTTCGCAGCTGGTCGTGCTCGCTGCGCAATTTCTCGTTCTCTACCTCCAACTCGGAGACGCTATGGTGTGTGGTGTGGTAAGCAGTGTGTGGCATGCAATAATACATAAATGTAGTTGTCGTTGTAACATGGCAACATCGATCGATCGATCACGCTCTTGAGCAGTCATTTGAGGAGGCTTTCAATGGCTTTCAATGGCTTTCACACACTTACCGGAACGAGTCCTCCGTGGGCTTGTAGCGACTTGCCAGCTTTATGTATTGATCTTGCAGGACCTTGTGCTTCGACTTCTCCTCCTCCAAGATGGAGCGCAGCTTCACCACCAGACTGGTGCAGTCCACAAAGGTATCTGCAAGAAATGAGAGTCCATCAGTTGTATCCATTTTATCTGGGGTACGACCATCACGTACGGCTCTTGCTGTGCAGATCTGAGCTCCGATTGATGTCCAGCGTGTTCTTGGCCGAGGCATAGCCAACGTCCTCCTCGTTCTGGCTGGAGGCGTTGCTCGCGGACCGATTGCGCTGGCTGTACACGCCGTTCTGCTGAAAGCGACTCAGCTCCTCCTTCAGCTGGTAGTTCTCGTTCTCGATCACCTCCTTGTCCTTGATGGCACGCTGATAGGCCTCGTTCAGTTCGTCGTTGTCGATCTCGGCCAGCATGCGCACGTTCTGGTCGCGCTGTGTGGCCTCCGCATTCTTGGCCATCTCGATCATTTGGTCCACTTGCTTGCGCAGCTCCTCGTTGGCCAGGCAGTAGCTCTGCTTCTGGCTGAGCCACTCCTCCTGCGAGTGCCCGTTCTCCTCAAGCAGTTGCATTTTTTCGTCCCGCTCCGCCTCCAGCTGCTTATTTAAGGCCGCAATCAGCATATCCTTGTCCATGCAGGCAGCCTTCACGTTCTTGAACTCCCCCTCCAAGTTCTTCTTCATCTCCAGCTTCATTCTGCAAGGGAAAAATGTGTTATGCGGATAATTCAGGAGGATTCACCCACCGACCGTTACTAACTTTAGGACGCTGATCTCGCTGGTTTTGTGTTTCAGATTGCTGTTGTCGCGATTGAGCTCATCGATGCGTTGCTGCATGGAAATGATCTTGTTCTCGAGGCCCATGTACTTGTTCTCCATATGCGATATGGTCTTGGCCTCGGCCTTCATGCGCTTGAACTTACGACGAGCCAAAAAGCGACGAACCGCCGCCTGGCAGATGATGATGTTGCGCCGCTTGTGGTGGTAGGCGCGTCGCGCCAGCACGCCACGAACGAAGCGCTGGATCTGCACGGCTCGATAGTTATCACGCAGGGCGTAAAACTTTCTGCGTGCCAGCATGCCGCGGGCGTAGGTCTGTATCCCAGCGATGGAGTGCCGCAGGCGCAGATAGCGACGCCTGCACAGCCATCCTTTGGCATATTTCGAGAGTATAAGGGCGGCTCGAACCTCGCGCATCTTCTGGACGCGCTCGCGGGCCATGTAGCCACGTGCATACCGCTGTATGCCGCGGATCACCATCTGCAGCCTGAGGTAGCGTCGGCGATAGATGAAACGCCGCACCACCGACTGCACAATCGTGATGTACTTCTTGCGTAGATTGGCACGCACCTGCTCGAGGAAGGCAACCTGTCCGGCGCGGAAGAATATCTGCGTGTTGCCAAACCGACTCTTGTCCTCGTCCTCGATCCACTTGTACACAATGTTGCGGCACGACTGATTCAGGTCGTTCTTGTCTATCTTCGAGCGATGCGCCAACAGTTGGTAGCGCATATAGAAGTCCGGATAGAGCCAGCGCGAGGGGAAGCCGGCGGCCGAGATGCGGACCGTTTCCAGCACACCGCAGGCCCTCAGCTGCTGCACGATCTTGGCTGTCTCCCACTTGAAGGCAATCTTCTCATCATTGGGCTAACACAGAAATATTGGAGTGTTATTAGCAAGTCTTAAGACACTACTTTCAATTGAATTTACCTTGATGCAGCGCACGTAATGGGGCGTGGTGGCATGCAGCGTTGATATAAGCGAGGCCAGACTCTCCTGGAACTGTGAGCCAACAGTTTTCCTGTGTTGCTTGGATGGCACAACCTAATAAAAGAAAATTGCATCAATATGGGTGGAATTGAAAGGAGAAACACACAAAAAGTACTCCCTCTAAGGGATGTGCTGGCTAAAAATGAATTTAGGCTTCGATTTCAAAGCGATGGAATCGTCTTCCGTGTGCATTCAATTCAATAAATTCGAAATCATTGCTGGGACTCGAAATAAAAAGCGCCAAAAACCCGAGTTAATCATGCGCGAGTCAAATGGGTTTCTTGGGTTAGTCATTTGCGGGGAGAACATAAATACAAATACTTTTGGTAGCACTAACTCTTCGACGGGTCTCATTGAGCTCCTGTTGGACGTTCCAGGGATGTCGGTGGTGAACGACAAGCGTATGGAAAATACGAATTAGCAATAGTCAAAGAGGGATAATCACTGTGGACGTTTACAAAGCTTCGCAAATGGCAGCAGCCATGAGCTGATGCTGGCCACAAACCTACCTGCTTTCGGCCAGCGCTAATTACGACACGACCGCCCAATGTGGACGTTGTGTTGGCATCGACTCCGAGGGTGTCGATGTCCTCCAGAGCCATGACCTGCTTCACCAGCGACATGCTGGACATGGCCATTACGGATGTGAGCTCCTTGGAGACAGTGTCGCGGTTCTTCTCCAGGAATCCGTTCACGTCATACTCCACGGTATCCGAAAAGTGTTTGATGAAGAAGCCTTTAATGTGGAATGGGAATGTGATTGGGAATTGGGAATTCCGGAATTATGGAATTATGAGAGCACTCACTGGTGGTGCCAAAACGAGGCTTCTCAAAGTGCGGAAACTTGCTGCACTTGCCGATGAGTTTGCCGGCCCAACTCTCGTCGGAGCCCTTGGGCATCTGAGGGAGATTCATTCATAGATGGTACATTTCAATTTAAAAGCCATTAAGTATGATAAATGCATAGCCTGTGGGGGTAAATCTTACCCTACATTCCTCGTCGAGAAGATCGAGTACACCCAGACGGGACTCGATCAAATCGATGCAAGGCTGGTTGTCGTAGAAGTCGATCATGGTCCAGGTAATACCCTCCTTGAGGTACTCCTCCTGTTCGAGCTTGAAGACGTGCTGGTTGAACTGCTGCTGGAGCTTCTCGTTTGCATAGTTTATGCAAAACTGTTCAAACGAGTTCACCTCAAACGTTTCAAAGCCGTAGATATCGAGCACGCCAATGAAGCTGCACTGCTTGCTACCGTTGTTGAGGCTCTTGTTCAGCACACCGCCGATATACTGAAACAGCTTGGCGTATATGTGCTTGGCCAACGCATCGCGCGCCGCCTGCCCGGCCTCAACGCTGTTCGGTATCAGCACATGTTCATTGACCGACTCTATCTGACGCATTACGAGCCAGCGGCGGAGATCCTCCGTCTTCACACGCAGCAGATCCCCAGTTATCTGCAGATGAATGTCGTTGTGCTGCGCAAAAAGATGTCAGAAGTGAGATGTTTCTCAAGTTAAGTTTTAGTATCCGCTTACGGATATTTCACAGGAGTCAGTGTCTTCCTCTTCGCTGCCCTCGGTGTACTTCTTGGCGACTTCAATGTTGCCCAGATGCAGAATTCCAGCCAGTATCTTTACAATCTCCGCTATCTGCTGGAATGAGAAGCCCAGCACTGTCATGGCCTGGGCCGTCTCGTTGAACTGATCGGCATCCGAGACCCGTTCGATGTCCGGGGCGCCACCCATGTTCAGGAACTGAAACTTGTCCTGGTGGTCTGTGGGAGGAGGATTGACTCCTCAGTCAGATAAGTCTGTCATAAGTGAGATCTCTCCACTTACCCAGCAACAGTTCAGGGTACTTGGCCCGCGCCGCACAAAGCTGATAAAAGATGTGATAGTTGCGCTCCCCCTGCGCCTGGTACACCACGCGCGACTTCTCCAGTAGATAGGTGTGCACGGTGGCGCCCTGCAGGTACATCACACCCATCTGGTTCTTGAAGAGCAGCTTGGTGAACTTGCCAAAGCGCGAGCTGTTGTCGTTCCGCGTGGTCTTCGCATTGCCGAAGGCCTCCATGATCGGCGAAGATGCCAGCACCTTGCGCTCGACCTGCGTCTCGGATTCGGAGCCGCCAACGGCGGCGAAGTAGCGCATGGCGTACTTGGCGGACACCGTCTTGCCTGCCCCCGACTCGCCGCTCACAATGATGCTCAGGTTGCAGTTCTCCCGCTCCAGCTTAGTGTAGGCCTCCTCGGCCAGGGCGAATATGTGCGGCTCCAGATCCCCCATGGACTGACCGCGATAGGCTCGGATTATACTGGGCCCATACAGGGGCATCTCCGCGTACGGATTGATGGCCACCAGTATGATGCCGCAGTAGGTGTAGATAATCTGGCGCTCGCAGAAGCGCACGCGCAGATTGTACAACACCCCGGGCTCATGCAGGTACGAGAGGGTTGTGAGATCATTTTGGCCAACCAGAATGGCCGGATTGCGCAGCGGGGGCAGGTTGCTTCCATCGGGCTTTAGCTTGAACTCCTTGAGGCTGCCCGATTCAGTGCAGATCTTCAGAAAGCCCGCTCCCTTGCGGTAGCTCTCCTCCAAGGTGGCACTCTCCCACACCTTTTCCGCATGGGTCACCCAGATCTTGGCCCCCTGCATAAAGAGAATGGAGAGAACGTCATTAAGCATGGTTGTCTTGAACCGGTTTCCTCCTGGCTTCATCTTCGTCCGCTGCGTCATCTGTGTACCTGTGCCCCTGTGCTAGCACGCACAGAGCTCTGTTTGTGTGCACTTATCGACGCTTATCAGAGACTCGACTGATAAGACTCGTGATTCATTCCCAAATATTTTTTTTTTGGTGCAGTCACTGACTGGGTGACATCAATACCCATCACCTGTCATGGAAAGGGCTAATAGAGCAAGAACCCACCGCTTGTAGAATGAAGAAATGTGAAAAACGAAAATGGCGCAAACACACGAGAGAACACACAGACACGTACACACACACTGGCAGAGCAGAATTCACATTCACGTTATGTATGCATTTTTATTAGCCCCCCATTCTTGGCACTATTGGCGTCCTAAACCGATACCGACACCGACAACGACACCGCCGCAATTTGCCAACAATGCACTTGTAGGGCATCAATATAATGTGCGGAATGGAATACCTTTGCATATAGCATCTCCTCGCTCGACATGGTTCCGTTACGTTCTCCTCTGCACTAATCACAAATCCACAGCACTGGCTTCGTTGTGCATAAAAACCCGTTAGCTTTATCAGGCTGAAGCTGCCAATGCGCTGGATTTTTCTGATACGATGCACGTTCCTTGTGATTCCAATTGGATTCCCTTCCACTTCAAACAAACACTTTGTGTGCACACGATTCTCAGATGACCATGTTTCGGTTCGCCTTTTCTTTTAGGTATCTTAATTTTGCAGCCGAAACTTAATTTTTAAATTTAGTGTAGTAAATTTACTACATTGGTAATTCAACGATAACGAAAATAAATAAGAAAAGCAAATATAACTTGCCACCCGTCTACTTGGCTGACAATCAATGTGTTGTTGCTGTTGCTGTTGTTGTTGTTGGTGCAGTGTTGCCAAAGGGCTCGCGGCTCTCAACCACATTCACAAAAGCGGCTAATTTTCCTTGCTGCATTTAAATATTACTTATTTAATTAAATTCATTTTATTTTGTTAAACTAAAAACTAATTATTTAATTAAATAGGACGAACACAAATGTGGCGCGAACAGGAATTTACACACGTTGCCCAGCACTGACGTACTTACCATAATGTAATTTCCAGCACTAAGAACAGCTAATTTTTCCCGCGTTTTAGTCTGGAAGAACCAGCGAGGCATAGCACAAAAAATATATTAAAACAAGCTCCAGTTTCGGTTTTCAAACAACAGAAAAGGAAAAGCAACTTATTCTGAAATGTCAAGCCCCGCTCGATCGCCCAGTGTTGGATCTGCTACCCCAAAGCAAGGAGCGGGAGTTCGCACACCAACCAGAGGTAAATAGAGCAGCAGCCCAGCCAGCCAGCAAGTCGACTGTTCCATTAATGCCATACTCCCGCCAATTGTAGGAATTGCCTCGCAGGATGTGGAGACGCCAATGCGAATGGGTCCTGGCCGTGCAGCCAGGCCATCGGACAACATCAGTCTGCCCCCCACATCGCCGGGAAATATTAGCCTGCCAGCAACGAGTCCCGCGCGTGGTCTCGGAGCCAACATGAGTGAGATTGATCTGAGCTCGCCCCTCAACTACGGCACGCCCAGCTCCATGGGCTCCATTCGCACGCCACGTTCGGGCATTCGCGGCACTCCACTACGTGCGCGTCCCGACATCCGGACAGACAAGCGAATCCGTCAAGTGGCCATTGGCGGCGGCTCTGGAGTGAGTAGCTCATGTCAGGAGGTGACATTTCTGTGAATCTTCTGAAACTCTACTTCCGTTGCAGCTGGAACCAATACCCGAAAAGGGCTCAGAGACCACTGATCCCGTTTCGGAGTCTTCGCAAGCTCCTCAGCTAGTGGTCTGGGGCACCAATGTGGTTGTGAGCCAGTGCAAGTCGAAGTTCAAGTCGTTCATCATGCGCTTCATCGATCCGACCGCCGAGCAGGATGAAATCTCAGAGAACATAGACGTCAATCAGCCGCTGTATCTGCAAAAGCTCGAGGAGATTCACACACTGGAGGAGCCGTATCTGAATCTGAACAGTGCCCATCTGAAGACCTTCGATCAGGACTTGTACCGCCAGCTAATCTGCTATCCGCAGGAGGTGATTCCCGGCTTCGACATGGCCATTAACGAAATGTTCTTCGAACTGTACCCGGCCGCCCTACTGGAGCACCAGATACAGGTGCGCCCCTTCAATGCCGACAAGACGCGCAACATGCGATCCCTTAATCCCGAGGACATGGATCAACTGATCAGTATTTGCGGCATGGTCATCCGCTCCTCGAACATCATACCAGAGATGCGGGAAGCCTTCTTCAGCTGCAACATCTGCTCCTTCAGCACCACTGTCGAGGTGGATCGCGGTCGCATTTCGCAGCCAACGTTGTGCACCAACTGCAACACCAATCACTGCTTTCGTCTCATCCACAATCGGTCCGAGTTTACGGACAAGCAGCTGATCAAGCTGCAGGAATCGCCCGACGACATGGCTGCCGGCCAGACGCCCCACAATGTCCTTCTCTATGCCCACAACGATCTCGTCGACAAGGTCCAGCCCGGCGATCGTGTCACAGTTACG
This sequence comes from Drosophila subobscura, assembly GCF_008121235.1. Classification (NCBI taxonomy): domain Eukaryota; kingdom Metazoa; phylum Arthropoda; class Insecta; order Diptera; family Drosophilidae; genus Drosophila; species Drosophila subobscura. Next base: position 2,625,191 of record NC_048531.1, read on the forward strand.
GGCATCTATCGGGCCACCCCCCTCAGGGGCAGTGGCCATCAAGTGAAGAGCGTCTACAAGACCCACGTCGATGTTGTGCACTTCCGTAAAGTGGACAATAAGCGTCTGTACGAGGAGGAGGAAGGGTACGCTGCATGATCTTGTCTTCCCAATGCACAAGCTGACACACTTTTGTGTAACTATTTCTCCATTGCAGGAAAGATCACATTTTCCCTCCAGAGCGCGTTGAGTTGCTGCAGTTGCTGGCCAAGAAACCGGATATTTACGACCGGCTGGCCAGGGCCATCGCCCCCTCCATTTATGAGAACGACGACATCAAGAAGGGAGTCCTACTGCAGCTGTTCGGTGGCACCAAGAAGAAACACGCGACCCTGGGACGCCAGAACTTTAGGTCGGAGATCCACCTGCTGCTCTGCGGCGATCCGGGCACATCAAAGTCACAAATGCTTCAGTACGTCTACAATCTAGTGCCGCGCTCCCAGTACACCTCGGGACGGGGTTCTTCTGCCGTCGGCTTGACCGCCTATGTGACCAAGGATCCAGAAACACGCCAGCTGGTTCTGCAGACGTAAATATTCTTCATACCTGGCCCCTGGCTGCGTGCTAAATAAATGTAAATAAATGTTGTTGCAGGGGCGCTCTGGTGCTGGCCGACAACGGTGTCTGTTGCATCGACGAGTTCGACAAAATGAACGACTCGACCCGCAGTGTTCTGCACGAGGTAATGGAGCAGCAGACGCTGAGCATTGCCAAGGCAGGAATCATCTGTCAGCTGAATGCACGCACCTCGATACTCGCAGCGGCGAATCCCGCCGAGTCGCAGTGGAACAAGCGCAAGAACATCATCGACAACGTACAGCTGCCACACACTTTGCTCTCGCGGTTCGATTTGATTTTCTTGGTGCTGGACCCACAGGACGAGATATTCGACAAGCGTTTGGCCAGCCATTTGGTCTCGCTCTACTACGTGACCAGGCATGAAGAAGAGGATACCATGTTTGTAAGCAAACTATCTTTTCATTTTGTATTTTTGTGCCAGCTTTGAACGCTTTTGTGTCTCATGTCTCCAGGATATGAGTGTGCTGCGCGATTACATTGCCTATGCCCGCGAACATTTGTCACCCACTTTGTCGGACGAGGCGCAGCAGCGCCTGATCCAAGCCTACGTTGACATGCGGAAGGTTGGTGCTGGTCGTGGACAGATCTCGGCCTACCCCCGCCAGCTGGAGAGCCTAATACGGCTGTCGGAAGCCCATGCCAAGGTGCGGCTCAGCAATGAGGTTGAGTTGCTGGACGTCGAGGAGGCCTGGCGACTGCATCGCGAGGCCCTGAAGCAATCGGCAACGGATCCTCTGTCTGGCAAAATCGATGTCGGCATATTGACCACTGGTCTCTCTACGGCGGCGCGCAAGAAGCGTGCAGATCTAGTGGCAGCCATTAAGGAGAACTTGAAGAAGAAGGGCAAAGTTCCTACCGTTCCCTATCAAAAACTGTTCAAGGAGATAAAGGAGGGCTCCCAAATTGTAAGTGCCACGCCACTTGTTGGTTGCTTTTGCTATAATAATTGTATTCCCTTTCAGCTAATCACACGCGAACAGTTTGAGGATGCCCTGAAGGAAGTGCAGGATGAAGGCGCAATTGTTGTAATGGGAAAAAATACAATTCGCATTTGTTAATTATTTGTCGGTTAATGCCAATCACTAAACTCATTCATTCCCAGCATCATTTCAAAATCATTTAAAACGTAAAATAAAAATAATTCGAAAAACATACCGGCTATTTAGTACCCTGTTTTTACAGATGCGAATTGGGAAAAAAAAAACATGTTTTGGCGCAAATTGTGCCGATGTGTGTCTCCCATCACTAATTGTGTGGGTTTCGATATATATACACCTATCGCGGCTATCGATTGGTCTGACGACCACAATAGCCCAACAGCTGATACAACTCTTTTTTGGCGTTTTTCCTTTGGTGGTTTAGTTTATCGTTCTCTCTGCTTCATTCATTTCAATCGTGTGTAACAAGCGGGACATAAGTTTGTTCAAACATTCTAAGGTGTGTGAATATGAAAAAACTAGAGGCAGGCAATTCAACTGAAAGGTAAAATAAGCAACTTTGGAATGGAGTGTGGAAAGTCGTCAGAGCATTCGTCACATAGCGCCTCCGAGGCATCGGCGGACTCCGGGAGCCTGCTGAACAGTGATCTGGCAATGGCGGGCCGCGAGCTTACACTAACGCCCACAAAGCGGGAACGGCGCAAATCGCCAGCCACCAGCTCTGATAACACAAGTACCAGCGTTCAGGCTCCCATGTCGCCGACATCCTCGCTGGCGGACACAACGTTCGAGCCCACCATAGACATGATGGTGAATGACTTTGACGACGAGGCCACATTGAACGAGGAAGAGGCGCTGGCCAACTTGGAGGCGCTCAATCCAGATGACGAGATTGCCACGCTCAGGGAGGAGAGCGAAATGCCCATTGAGGAACTGCTGGCCAAATACAGCATGGCGCCCTCGCCGGCTGCCAGCAGCTCGAAGCGTTCGAGCGGCGGCTCAAGGCGGCGTCGAGCCACGAAGCGGCAGTACCAGGAGCTAGACACAGAAACAGCCCATGCATCCACATCCTGCGCCGTTGCAGCACAGCAGGAGAAGGTCGACGATTTCCTTGATCAGTCGCAGGACCCAGGAGTTGGCCCCTCAAAAGAGAACACGTCGCCCAGCTCTCAGCGCAATAAGAGTCCCATGGAGACAGATGAACCGCAGGCTATTTTATCGCCTGATGTCACCAAGAAACAGCATCGCTCCCACTTACTGGATCTCTATCCTGATGAGTCCTTCGGGGAAAGTCCCCCACTTATCGGATCCCTGGAGGAGCTGGAAAGATGTAAGTTTTGGATTCGGCTAATGTCTGATTGCTGGATCGAAGATTTCATTGTTGTGTTGTATTCATTTCAGTCACGCCGCTTCAGGCGCTCTTCGAAGAAGTGGAGGTCGACGACGACGAAGACTCGGATAACGAATCAGATGACGCGAGGAAGATTATCATGGTTGGAACGGACTACCAAGCTGACATTCCCGAGGGTCTCTCGCAGTACGGAGACATATTGCCGTACGAAAATGAGGATCTTTTAATTTGGGAGCCGAGCCAAGTCTCTGAGAGGGAAGTGGAGGAATATTTGGCAAAGATCCAAGAGACCCGAGCCTTGCCACCGCTGGAAGAGGGCGCTGAAGCTCTGGCCAGCGACGAGCAGCCCTCAGCACTTCCCGCCCCGTTGGCTCCTCCAAGAGTTCAGCAAGCGCCAAATGCTGCCAGCGACGGAGAGACGCTGGCTGTGGTAAAGGACAACGAACAGGCCCTGCATTTACTGGTCCAGTGTGGCTATGACTTCAATGAGGCACTGCGGCGCAAGCGGTTGAATGTGCTGCCCCTGAGCGACACCATGAGTAGCTGGTCCGAGGAGGAATGCCTCAAGTTTGAGGAGGGAATACACAAGTATGGCAAGGACTTTTATCAGATACGCCAGAATCAGGTAAAGGGCTGCTCACCGTCTCCTAGCGATTAATTAGTGGGATGGTTGGGGTCTTTCAGGTGCGCACAAGAACCATGCGCGAACTGGTCCACTTCTATTACCTGTGGAAAAAGAGCGAGCGCCGAGATCAGAGCTTTGCGCTGAACGACACCATCGATCACATGGATGTATTCCTCAACGAAGCTGGCACTGGCAGTGGAAACGGAAACGGCAATGGCAATGGAAACGGCAACGGGAAAAGAAACGGCAGCTGCTCCCCACACAGCAGCAACGGCCACAGCAATGGGGAGCACGCACTGGATAAGGATACCACTTGCTCGTCGCGAAAGACCTCCTCGAAGAGCTACTCCATTATGACTGGTGGCCATCCCCAACCTGCAGGTGGTGCTGGCGGGACAATTAGCAAGCGTGCAACGCCCGCGCCCATGACCCCGGAAGACAGAGAAGATAAAGAGGAGGAAGCAAACCAGGTTACCATCTAAGTGAAATATGTACATAAGCAGAGAGGGCAGGAAGGTCTAAGGAAAATCGGCAGCTAGCTTAGGGAACTGACTCCGACATCATCCATCTAGCTTTGAGCGCAGGCGCTTTCGTCTGGGTCAGGCAGGGCAGGGTAGGGGAAGGCGTAGTAGTAAGCAAAAGGTTCCATTACCGTTCACTAAAAAATATATGTATGTACATATGTACGTGTAGGATACAATACATACATATGTATGTATGTATATCTAAAAATATACATTATTCCAGATTCTTAAATCGATATTTCTCATAACTATTAATGAATTTCGTAATTTTAATCATATGAATGTCTATTTGTTACGAGTCCTAATCGATTGCGAAATCCGAGTACTTATGGCTTATTAAATATGTACATATGTATGTATGTACATACATATCTACATATGTACATATGTACGAATACAATATTTGTATTTTCGCTTAATCCTTAAGTTTCGTTGAATGTGTCAATAAATGTAATCTAAATGTATGTATGTATGCATACATGAGCTTTCGGCTCGTTTTTAGATATGATTCGAGGATCAAATGTCAGAGAACAAACAAACCCAGTCGCCAATTGCCATGTTTGCTTCACTTGCATTTTCGCTGGAAGCTAGCATGAAAAGAAGAGCCGAACCCCAAAACGTACGTACACACAAACACACACACATGCACAGGCAGTGAGCTGGGATAGGATGGACAGACATACAAACAGACAGACAACATGCCGTCCCAGGGCCCTGGGATACCTCCCGATCGTGCCAGCAAACCGAAGATGGGGCTTTCGACTCGGTATACTAGCAAGCTGGCACATTCTTGTGTGTGCGTATTCTCTCTTTTTTTCCGACAGCGCTCCGCTCCGTAGCGTGAATATTTTACGTTCACTCCATCTCCATTTCCATGCAGTCCAGCCGACCGTAGTAAAATCCAGTTTTGATAAAAATAAACAAAGCGCAACAAGTACGCTACACTTTGTTTTGTAAGCATTTAAGACAGCCCGAAAAGGACCGTTGGTCTCAATAATAGTGTCTCCTGTTGCAGGACTCTCAAGTGTCCACTGGTATCGATTTGCACTGGAGGAGGTGTGCACTGTGTGCTTGAGGAGGTGATTGGCTTTGGCTGGGTGGGAGTTGACGGAGCAGAGCACATTGGATTCGCTACGGCCTTACATCAGTGTATACGACAGCGCAAGTTAACAACCGTAAAGCGCAGCGAGCCGCCGCGAGCTGCCATGCCAGCGGAAGCTTTACATCCGGACAATATTGCTGATGCCAGTTTGCGGCAAAGCCTGTTGCTGTGCGCCCGTTCTGCCTGCGCTCTCTTCTCGGTTTTCTTTGGACTCGCCTTCGCCATTGCCAGTGCCTCGCCTGAGAGCCAAAAGGCACGGCACGTAAACTGGTTGGACCGTACCCGTATTTTTCAGTTTTCAGTGCTGTTTCTGCGCTTGAGCTGCGTGCGTCGCTTCTCGACTCGTCGTCGCAGTATGGAGGCAGCTTACAACAATGCGTCATCATCTTCGGCCTCGCCGCCCGCGTTCTCCTCCTCTTTCGCCTTCACGAACACCGCCAAGTTGCCAATAGAGACGGTGAAGCGTCTCATTGCGGCAGTCTCTCGCCGCCCAATGCTTTGGTTGCGAAATAACGTCAGTGGCCAAAAGCGCAGCGACATTACGCCAATTTGGTTTGAGGTTGGCCAGGATGTGAACTTACCAGGTGAGAAAGAGAGAGAGTGAGTGAGAGAGAGAGAGAGATGGAGAGCGAACAATAAGTGTATGTACCTCGTGCATGGCAATACATACATACATATACAGACAAATGCACATGTGTATGAACATATGAACGAATGTGGCTTGATGTTTGGTGCTGCCCACATAGACATGCCAACTCAGTTTAATCACGATAGTTGTTGTTCCCTTATTCCCCCATTTCATTCCCTTCAACTATCACTACAACTCCCTACCTTTCTTACAGCTGACATTTGCCGGATCAAGTGGGGCCATCTCAGGGACAACTTTCGGAAGGTGTACATTCGAAACAATCTGTCCAACGAAACACCGTCGACCTGGCGCTTCTACAATGACATGCGGTTCATGGAGCACGCCGTACACGAGAACATCATGCGGCAGACACGCAGCAGCAGTAAGAAGCACCCGCCAGGACACTGGACGGAAAACAACAATATAATGGACGAGAAATATGACGGACCCGCCGTGGCTACTGAGCCCATTTGTGAACTGAGCGATAGCTACGACTCGGAGCTCCACCAGCCCAGCTTCTCCGACATCAGCTCCTTCTTCGAGGACCGAGACTGCCTGCCAGCTCAGCCTCCGGAATCAAAGCGAATCAAACTGGAGCCCAGTCCCGCCGAAGAAGAGGATGACGACGACTTTGACGAGGATGCGGCCTCGGAGAACGAGGAGGAACGCACAAAACGCAGCGAGGCGGTTAACACACCGGACCCGAGTCTGTTCACCATTGAAGTGCTGGACGACGATGAGGAGGAACTGGAGCGGTCCAGCTCCAATGTCAAATGCAAGACTAATGATACCTCCATCAATAGCCAGAGAAGTGAGCCCGATGTCAAACCGTCGCTATCCCAGTCCCAGTCCCCGACATCCGATTTACCCTTTAAGTACATAAGCATGGATGCAGCCACCAACACCGAGTCCTCTCTGGCAGAGCTACAGGACGATGCCGATCGAATGTTTCTTCTCAGCCTGATGCCCTTCCTGCAGAAGCTGGACGAGCGGCGGAAGCTGCGTGTGCGCCAGAAGCTCCAAAATGTCCTCATCGAAGAGTTAGAGTTTGGCTAATCCTAGTCTTCTTCATTAGCCTGGCTCTGTACATTTTAAGCTTAGCTTACAGTATTATAAGCACGCGACTGACTAACCCTGTGGATCTGCATTCATACTTAGCATGTAACCAGTACTCCTGCCCTCCATTTAAGACACCTTCACGCAGATACACCATATGTACACTTAATGTACTAAAATTCATAGACCCGTATTATTTGTACTTTTACAGGCGAACAGAAAATATACAAACGTTCAGCAAAGCGATAGATCGTCCAGCATCATTATTTTTGTGTCAGAGGATAGCCTCATGTCTTACCTGTCGCGCATGGCCTGGATGGTCCGGGCGCACCTGCGCAGGTAGCGACCTGCGTACGCTGCCCGCAGTTCTCTGAAACATCGGGCTTAATTCTATAATAGTGCTGCAGCCAATCCACTACGGAAACAGGAGGCTACAAATTTTTGTCAGTGCAAAACGAGTTCCTTAAGGGTGTTTGGGTTTTCTCTCTGGTCTGGTCTACCCTCTGCCTTTGCCTCTGCCTCTGCCGTTGGTATCTGTCTTCATCAGTCTTTTCCCGCCACACACATGCGCCGTTAGTGTAAAGAGAATTCTCTCGCTTTGCTTTCCTCTCTCGCTCTCTTGAGTGCTCCAATCGGCGGCGACTACGACTTTGGGATGCCCTAAATCGAACATAAGATTTGGTATATTGAATAAATAAGAGGTTAGGGATTTGTTTATACAACACATATATAGCTACGGTAGTATATTTCGATTTGCTTTTTTCATTCAATGGTTTAATTGACAATATTTTAGCGGTACCGTTGTGTTACAAGCAAGTCACAAACGGGACAACTTTTTGGCTATGGCCGCCGTAAAAGAGCATATAATGAAAACAATAACGAGCACGCCAGAAGGGCAGCAGCGTCACTGCTGCGCCGGAGACAGAGTTTGCATCCAGTTTGAGCGTGAAGGTTGTAGATTTCGAGGAGTCCTAGTCCCTCGCCACGCTAAGTGGGTCAGAAAAAGCATTCGGAAAACTAAACAAAACCACGCGCAGCGATTGAAACTTCAAGTAAAAAGCACGCCAAAGTAATAAAAAGAACGGACGCGCAAATTGTTTAATAAGAAAAGAAACATTTATACATGATGTGCGTTGTATACGGCTGCACGAGGGTATTTCCACAGTAGTCACCACAACTAGCATCTAGAAACAACAACTAAGTTCGGGAAAAGTGTACTTAAATAGTTCTTGGCTTGAGCGTGTCACACATTCTCAAACAATATCGATAGCATCGATATCCTGTTTTCTGTGTCGGGTCTGAGAAAGTGAAATAATATTTGTTTGCCAGTGGAAAAGCCTGCGAGTTGCTGACTTGGGAACTGTGTAGAGAAAGTAGAGAAGGAAATTATGCATGAGTGATGAGATTTTTGGATTGTATTTCTCGCTGCTACATGCGATGTGCATGAATCTCAACGAGTATTACATATATACCCCTCTATCGACAAGAGTACCCTGTAGAAAAACAGACGCCATGATCCAATCGACTTCTTAAGGGTCCCTAGCGGGAAGTTATTTGTAAGTTGATGTGACTGTTTCATAAAACAGCTCCTCTTTTTGTTCCCTGTTGGCCAGTTTTTAACATCAGGCACTACCCTCTTGTATGTGGGGCGCATTTGGCTGCAGTTCTTTGCGGCATAAGTGAAAATAAATAAAAGATAAAAATGTGCACATGAGCATAAATGAGAGAGTGTGAGAGCGAGAGAGTCACAAGACCCCAGTTGTGTGCGTCAGTGTTGATAATATTTGTTGTATTCAAATAAAGCTAGATTTGTACAAGGATTTTAGAAACAAAATCTAGCTTCAAAAAGGCTAAATAAAATTAGTATACTCACAAGCAAACAAGCATATAGGGATATATTAAATTCGATATAGCCATGAGATAGAAATATTTGTAAGGGACGGGTGCACTGGACATGTACATATGTATAATTTGGAGATTCAATAAAGCTAAAATGGCAGCGCTGGTGTGCGTGCTGTGCTAAAAGCGAATAAGAGCGTGAGAGAGGAATTGCGCGCGCACATCAAAATCAAAAACTATCTGCGAGATACATTTGGGGTTTGTTTTATTTTATTTTTTGTTTAGCTAGATGAAGAGCAGCAGAGACAGAAGCTGAATCTGAATCGGAATCAGAATCAGAATAAGCAAAAGCAACAGAACAGAAAGAGCAGCACGCACTCGCAGAGAAGAAGAGAGAAATAGAGAGGGAAAGAGAAAGAGAGTCGAGCACTGACACAGTATTTGTTGTGTTTTTAGTCAAATGTATCGTTTAGTCGGAAAAAGGAATACACGAATGTCGGAGCGAATGAATGTGCACGGGCAAGCAAATTACGCATAAGATCTCTGGGTGACTCGCTCGAAAAAGAAAAGCGACAAAATCTTGCACAATATTAAATCGCAAAGAATACCACGGGAAAATCGCGAATAAGAATTAATAGAATCAATTCCCGAATCGAATCAAAGAAAATTAACATCAGAATCAGCGAAGAGTCAAATTCGGGTTTGTCGGTTGTGTCGGGCCGGAGACTGAAGCGACCCATTGAATTTAAGGTGTGCAGTTCCGTTCCACAGCGGCTTGCATGGATGTGGCTGCTGAAAAAGGTGTGTACGAATAACGGAGAAGAGGAGAGTGCTAAAGATGGTGAGAGTGGGAGTGGGAGCGGGAGGAAGGGTGACAGCAACTATACAAATAATTATGTATAAACTATTGCCTTGGATTGAATGAAAATATTGATTTTAATTCGTCTAAATATCAAGATTCTCAAGACTTCTCTCATCTCGATGGGTTTTCTGTGTGGCGAGTGTGTGTGTGTGTGCCGCAGGAACGAAAACGAACCACCTACATAGTACATATGTAGATACTTGCATATATAGAGACTTCTTGTATAAATACAACCCTCATCCCCATCCCGGCACGTTTTTGCGTCGTACCCACACACATACACACATACGTACACCCCAACAAACACACACTGATATGATACAGTCGTTGTAGTGGTGTGTCTGTTTGTGAAAGGACTTTAACTTCTTGGTCATGTTTTTTTCCCTTCTGAGGCTCTGCGACTGCGACAGACCCGTTTTCAATGGAAAATGTTCAAGGGTGACAAGGGTAGTTTCTCTTCGTCTACACGGCACAAAAATATCCTTGAAATGCATCCCATTTCGGGGCGTTGCATGCATCGGAAGAACCAGATGAACTTGAGTCTACATACATACATATGTATGCACATATGTAGACACATATGTACATATATACATACATCCGTCTTTCGTTGATGGCAAATCCACCAAAACCCGTCCAAGCTTACTTTTATTAGCCACCCCCCGCCAACCCTTGCAGTTATGCTATAAATTAACTCGAATTACCAAACATAAAAACAGAAAAAGCAAAACAAGTTCCTTCTTAGTCCGTTTTCTTCGAGTGTAGTAAGTAACCGTTCCCAATGCCACTCTGCCGCTCTGCCCCTTCTCCAGCCCTTCCTCGTCCGGCTGTTACCAAGAGAGGGGATGAAAGTCGGTCGGTCGGGTCGGGTCGGTTGATTGGGCGTACGATGTGGATGGCCCCGTCTTGAAGATGGCAACCAGTCGTTCGTCGTTTTATTGCGTTTTCGTTTTGGTTTTTCCATCCACAAAAAGCCGCTAGCTGGCGCATTTCAGGAGCATGAACAGGAGGGTGTGTAGGATTGGAGTGGAATGGGGAAGAGGTGGTGTTGGTGGGGTCGAAAGAACGGGAAAATGCTAGAACTACGCAATGAGATTTGAGATTACTGCACAGTGCGAGTATATGGGGGTGGGTTGAATTCAGTTCAGTTCCTTTTCACACTCTCCTGTTTTTGTTTGGGGGATGGTGGGGTTTGGTCTCCTTTATTTGGGTTACCAAGCTTGCACACAAGGAGTAAGAGTAGCAGTAGGAGTAGAAAGAATTTGCGATTTGGGAGTACAGCCAGGACTGCACGTAAATCGATGGATTGCGCGCCATTTTGGGTCTTCTTCAGGACAAAAGGGCTCATAAATGGGATATGCGTGGCGAATTTTAAATTCTAAATTCCAATTCCTGGATTCGTGCCGACAGCGGGATATCTCATAATATGTATGTATGTGTGCATGTACGTATGTATGTACATACATATGTATGTATGTGTGTATGTATCATAGGGCTGCACGGCAAGCAAAAAAAATCTGACCTGCTGCCGCTACAGATCGCGCCACACATCTGCTCGGGTCTCGTTTTACGAATTTGGGTCGGCACAGGGGAAAAGGGATCAAGGATCAGCGCCTTGTAAGTAGGCACAATAGGGACGGACAGGACAGGAAAATTGAAGACGAAAAGGCTGAGACTGAGTTTTTCCGGGCTACCTAAGCTGCAGGCCCAGACCCTGATGCAGCTGCAACTGAGAAATCCTGAAGGATGCCTTCTCTCTCCTCTCTTCGGACTACTTAATGCACGTCATCGGCTGTGGCCAAATTAGTTCGTTGCCTCCTCCCGTCTCCTGACAACGTCTCGCGCGTTCCAAACGCAGTTAGAAACCGAAGCCGAATCAAAGACTACCACCATTATCTCTGTCACATTGAAACGTAAAACGTCTAGGAAATTCGATTAAATTTTCCTCATCTCGCGACGATATTTGCAGCGTAAAACTGTCACTCATCTACTGCAAAGGGCCACGCCTGCAACTACGACCAGGACTACCATTACGCTTGTGCTAGAAAAGTGATCTCAAACTATCTTATGATGGAACTCTTGTCAAACAATTCGGTTCCGCAACAAATGGCCAGCAGCAATACGGCCAGCGCCAACGGTGTTGCGTCCTCAAATGCCAACGGCAGCGGGGGCAGTGTCAGCAGCAACGCCAGCAACTCCTCCGAGCGCCTCCTGGCAGGCATACTGGAGTCGTTTCCCGCCTGGGACCTCAACGTGGGACTGCTGCCCAATGTGGGGCAGAGGTGAGTACCAGAACAGTGAGACAAAAGTTGCAGCAGTAACAATCTCTGTGCTTCTTGCAGCTCGCCACCTCGCACGGACTTCTTCATCAATAACTTTCTGGGCGGACTAGACACACATGGCGACTTCAGCATCGGACCCATTGGCAGTGGGCCGCGCAGCAACCCGAAGATGTCGCCAGAGTCTTCCAACAACTCGAGCATCAGCTGCGGCTGGTGCGAGGTGAGCGCCTCCATACGCTGCCTCGAGTGCAACGAGTTTATGTGCAACGACTGCCTGAGGGAGCACCGCAACAGTCCGCTCTCCTCGAACCACTCAATCGTGTCGCTGCCGACACCCATCGGGGCCTCGCCCACAGGCGGCAGCTCGACCAACGCCCACACGCCGCCCAGCTCCAACTTCATCTGCGATATTCACAACGAGATGCTACGCTACGTGTGCGACTACTGCCGCAAGCTGGTGTGCCAGTGCTGCACCCTGCACGAGCACAAGGAGCACAGCTACGCATCCATCCAGAGTTTCATGGTCGGCTCCAAGGAGAAGCTGGAGGGCGCTATCGAGAGCAGCCAGGTGGGGACGCGCTGCATCAAGAGCAGCATTGACAAGGCCCTGGCCTTCATCCGGCTCATCGAGCGCAACTGCAGCGAGCTGAGCGACAACATACGGAAGGCCTTCCGTCAGTTCATCATTGCCATCGAGGACCGCGAGCGCTTCCTGCTCGACTTTGTGGAGAAGCTGCGCATGCGTCGTCTGGCCATCCTCCACGACCAGATGGCGGGCCTGAAGTCCGCCCTGGCCGGCCTCTCCGAGACCTCCGACATGCTCAGCAAAGTAGCGGACAATGCGCTGAGCATGGACCAGATCGAGATAGCTATGAAGCTCACCAATGGACAGCGCCAGATGGAGCAGTTTGCCGGCATCTACAAGGATCTGCAGCCCAAGCAGGAGGTCTTTGCCTTTGCCCCACCCGACTACAGTCTGCTGCAAGATATCCGAAACCAGGGCGGCGTCATACTGGTCGACGACAAGAACCTGCCCATCGTCACTAGTACCAGCGGCATCGTGCCCAGCGTCTCCAATGTTAACGCCGTCACCGCCGCCTCCGTGGGCATCGGAGGAATCGGAGTCGGAGTCGGAGTTGGAAATGGCGTTGGTGTTAATGTCGGAGTCAATGTCGGCGTCGGTGGCGGTGTTGGTGTCGGCGTGGGTCCTGGCAATGGAATGGACTTGGCCTTTGGCATCGGGAGCATTGCCAACAATCCGTTGAGCGTGGCCTCCTCGAATGTGCGTCGTCCACTGCTGCGGGACAATAGCTTCCGCATACCGTCGCCCATAATGCAGCCGCGTGGCGGCAGTGCCTGCGGCATGACTAGCGCCGCACTGGACTGGGAGCTGAACGGACTGCGAAGCTCGCCAGGCCTTCACTTCAGCGCTCCTCGAACGACGCAGGCCATACCCGGCTGCATGGATCTGGTAAAAGTGCGAAACTCCAACTCACTGTCGCTGTCGTTTGCCACCGAAGGACACGAGGATGGGCAGGTGAGCCGACCGTGGGGCCTGTGCGTGGACAAGATGGGTCATGTTCTGGTCTCGGATCGCCGCAACAACCGTGTGCAGGTCTTCAATCCAGACGGCTCGCTCAAGTTCAAGTTCGGACGCAAGGGCGTGGGCAACGGGGAGTTCGACCTGCCCGCCGGCATCTGTGTGGACGTGGACAATCGCATCATTGTGGTGGACAAGGACAACCACCGCGTGCAGATCTTCACGGCCAGCGGCGTCTTTCTGCTCAAGTTCGGCAGCTATGGCAAGGAGTACGGCCAGTTCCAGTATCCGTGGGATGTGGCAGTGAACTCGCGCCGCCAGATCGTGGTCACCGACTCGCGCAACCATCGCATCCAGCAGTTCGACTCCGAGGGACGATTCATACGCCAGATTGTGTTCGACAACCATGGCCAGACGAAGGGCATCGCCTCGCCCCGCGGTGTCTGCTATACGCCCACGGGGAACATCATTGTATCCGATTTTGACAACCATTGCCTCTATCTAATCGATCCCGACATCAATGACGTGAGTGCCCTTAAGCTGAACCATTAAGAAATGAATATTCATGATTTTAATTCTTTAACAGATTCTGTCCGTGAAGGGACACGAGGGCTCAGGCTTCCATGAGTTCAATAGGCCCTCGGGGCTGTGCTGTGACGACGAGGGCCGCATTATAGTGGCCGATTCCAAGAATCAACGCATCCTGGTCTTCAACCAAAATCTAGACTTTATGTGGGATGTAAGTGGCTATCCATATCTCATCTAATCTCATTTTCTACCCTAATTGGTCTGACTGATGTATGTATATTGTGTTTTTCAGATCGAGGTGCGACCCTCTATCAATCCACTAATGCCACCGACGCTGGACGAGAAGGATCGAACGTGCGACGTGGCCATGATGCCAGACGGTCGCATAGTATTCCTCATTGAACTGTCGCCAGACTCCAAGGAAGGGTCTAACCCTTACAAGCGGTTTGTGCACGTATTCTAAATAAGCTTATAGCCGTCAAATGGACTGGGAGGGGAATAGGAATACGAATACGAATACGAATACCAATCTTTTTTTAGACCATTTACAAGAGCTAAACGTTAGCGTAGTAGAGACATCCAATCCAAAAGAAACAAAACAAAAAACTAAAAGAACTAAAAAGAAAAAGAGTAAATCTGAATTGCGAGCAAGGAAAATTAGAAAAAATTTTTAGCTTAAGTGCTACAACGATTACCTCGATAATGCTTAAGAGTTATGGTTACGATTTGGTAATTTACAAAATACTATACGAATTACACATATGTATGTATGCAGATATGGATATATACATATATCTGTATATCTGTATGCGTGTTTAAGCGTATATGTATCTAGCGAATATACAAAAACCCGACCCGACCCGACCCAACCCAACCCAACCCAACCCTGCCACCCAATTAGGGTCTAAAGCGAAGACCAGCAGCAACCGCGGATGGGCAGGAAATACATACATAAATATGTAGGAGATACATAAATGTATAAAACATTATTTGGTGAAGGATCCGAGGCGTTCAGTGCGGTAGACTCTAGTGAACCAAACAGATAATGAAGGCAGAGCAGGACACAACAATAAGGATTACTAGATGAAAATATTACTACCTGTTAGTTAGACTGAAAAGCAGTTCTCTAGCTGGTCAAGGGGAGAAGGAGGAATCAATCGAGAGGAGGGGAAGTGCGTTTTTATCGGGGGTTGCTTAGCTGAACTAGAACTACTAAATAAGATTTTTGTTTCTACGAGAGTTACTATAAATTAGTTTGCAGACAAATTGTTTGGTATGGTATTAATGTTTGTATTATTATCTTAGTTCGTTTAGTTCCGTTTAGAGCTATTTTTTTCATTTATTGTGCATATGCACCTTTATAGGTTTTTTAAACGTTTTTTTAATTGATTAGTTTACAAATAATTTTCTTATAATTGAGACTGAGCAAGTGAGTACACGAAACTTTGTAAAAGGAAACAAAGCAAAACAAAACAAACAAAAAATCGAAACGAAAGAAAAGAAAAGAAAAGAGATGAAAAACAAGAACAAAACAAAAACAAATATTAAGGAAACCCGCTGACTTTTTGGTTGAACTTTTAACAAAGACTGATTAACTAAACCGCAATTTCGGAGCCAACTGAAGAGCCATATATGGTGAGGCCAAAAAAAAGTGAAATGAAAATCACAAAAACACACACAGACAAATTGCAATGACATTGATAACGTAAAGTAACTTAACTTAGCATAACACTCATACATAAATACAAGCGTACATATATTACATATATATATATCTAGATATATATAGAGAGAGATCCACATCCAGTCACGGTCACGGTCGCATCATGAATCATTATAGGCATAGCTAAACCGAGTTTAACTGACATTCGCATACATGCATACATATGTACATTTCATGCAATCATTTCATCCTACACTCATCACAGGGATTTCGGATTCGAATGAAATGATTCCCCCGCAGGGTACAACCAGAAGAGTGTTAGAGTTAGCTAAAGGAATGACAACAGAGAGGGGAGAGCGGGAGGGGTTGCTTGCGGAAGGAAGGAGGAAAAACAAAATGAAAAAAATTATCATAATTTTTGACTCAATGTGTTCATTAGCATTTAGTAGATTTAACAGGCGTGACGACGTAGTGGAGGCAAATGAAGAATCCAGGAGCAATATATGGGCGTATTGAATACACATTTAGGTGACATGTTCCTCGCAAACAAAAACATAACAAGAAAACAAATGAAACTTAAGGAAAGGGAATGTAAAGCCACAACAGAAGGTAAATGCATGGATTAGCTGAATTTTGTGTCGACGAGAGATGAGATTTTAATAGCAAATATATAGTACAGTACACACATAGAATCGACTAGAAAAGATCCTGGGTGGGCCTGGATCTATACTTGGCACCTGAAACCTGGCATAAGTTGCAATGCGTGATTAGAAAGGCGCTTAAAATGTATTAGCCAACTTAGTTACTTAGTTTATTTTTATGTTCTCAATGTTTAAAAACGTTCAATTCTATTATATTTGTGTTTTAACCCGGATTCGGAACCTGATCAAACCAGAGCGAAAGCGAAAGCGAAAGCTAGAGACAGAGACAGAGAGCGACAGCGAGAGAGAGTGAAAGAGTACCAGAATGTGTGCAAGGGAGAGATATATAGCTAACACTCCTTCCACGTATAAAGCAACATTGCATAAAATGCGCAAAAACCAAGAAACAAGTGAAAACCCATAAAAAAACAAATAATTTAAAAAATCCCTACAAATACACTTTAAATAATGTAAAAAAAAAACTAAAAAAATGATGCAAAAATGCCAGATTTGCTCTACGAGAGGAAAGGCAACAAAAACATATACTTATACAATATTTATACATATACAATACATATATACACGACAGAACAAAGGGAAACCTATTATATAGAGCTATATAGAATAGAGATCGTAATTATTTTACACCTTAGTTTAGGCAGCCCCCTCGAGTCCTTGAGTCCTTGAGTCCTCGAGCCCACACGAAATTGCCATAACATAACATGACACAACCTCACCTCATTTTATTCAATCGTACATACCTTGACGCGCCGTTCATTTCTTGTGATCCAGATCGAATCATTCACAGCCAACCACACACAAATCACACAAACAAAGAAAAACTCACGCCAGACCACACCTGCATGTGTATGTGTGTATATATCATATATGTACATAACATACATACATATATGTACATATAGTATAGCGTCTAGCGACGCTTCAGAATGCCATATTTTATACTATTTGTGTGAGGTTTACTAAAACAAATACTAAAGAACAAATACTTATATCATTACAAATGAACGCCGTTTTCTAAAAGCCACAGTTTAGAAATTGTGTAAAAAATAAATGAAACTGCACTAAAAACAAAAACAAAAACAAAAACAAAAAACAAACAAACGAACCGAATAAGGAATCCAATTATTGAGATTTAAGCGAATACAGAATGCCATAATTTAAAATAAAAAGCATTTAAACATATACATATATACTATATCTATAGAGTACTCGTACTAAAGTATGTTAAACAGAAAATGAAGAGAACACTAAAAGTCATGAGAATACTGAACAATTTGCCAAAGGCTTAAGAATCAAAACGAGGGAGCGTAAAAGTAATACACAATACACAAGTAACACACAAACACACAAACACACACACATACAACAAGAGTTAATTAAAACTTTTACAACATTACCATACCAAAAAATAATTCTACATTTAACTTGCAGTCAGGTATTTTATTTTGACATATTCCAAAAAACCAAACAAGTTGCCCCAACCAACATCAACACCAACACCAACACCTACCTAAAACTAATTCTATTGTAAAGCAAAACAACAAAAATTGCTCATATACACGTAGCTACTAACTAAACTAAAGTATATGTTGTATACTATTCTAAAAACGAATCCAAAACTTAAATCAGGTATTCATTTTTTTGGTATTACGTACATATTTAGCGATTAAGAACAGCGAAACTCAAAAAATGACTCAATGACTAAGGATCCTTCGATATGTGCGGCCAAGCGAAACACCGCTAGACGATTCGATTTCCAAAAAGAAAACAAAAGCGAGCACAAAATAAGAATTCGACACGAAGACATATTTAAGTATAAACAAAAACCGTTTTTTGAACAAATCGATTGTGAAATTGATGCTAAAGCAACCAGAAATGAAATGAACTCTTATATCAAAATACAATTTTGAGTCAAATTTTTTAGTGACAATGCCATTCTCGGTTAGCGCAGAGAAATGATTTCATAACTATACTTAAATCAATCTACTTACATATTAAATACCCCATAAATACTTACATTCATACATCGCGCATATTTTGTCAAGATCATTTAGCATTTAAGTTTGTAACAAACTTCGAAAATGCAAAAACAAAATCCAAACAAAAAATTGTATCTAAAATCGAGAACATTTCTTATTTGGCAATGCAAAATTGATTTAACTTACTTTACTAATAGATTGGACATTTCCAAAATTCGAATTATACATACATACATACATAAATAAATACTAACATATGTTATAATTATGGAGCAATTGAGTACAAAACGAGTACAAATTTAAACTTTAAGCCAGACCAGACCAGACCTGACCAGACTAGACTACAGACGCGACTACAGTTGAAATTTTATTTAACTCATCAAACTAAAAATTAAAATTATATACAGAACAGAACAGAATTCACAGAAAAACAGAGAGAGAGAGAGAGAGAGAGAGAGAGAGAGCAGAACGAACAGAATCGAACAAGAAGCATAAGATAAGCCAGATACTGGTTTCGCATACGAAATACTAATTAAATACATACATACGAGTATTTAGGAAGAGGGTACTAGATGGTAGATAGGATCAAGGTCAGGATGGGACTTGCATCTTCTTTTCATGGAAGATCTACAACAAAATCGATGCGATAGCTAAGCGAGAAACTTACTAGCCACGTACATACATACATACATATGCAAACAAATAATACTTAAATAGTTACTTAAACATAGACTAAACCGAATATACTAAACGTAGAGCAGACGAGAAAACGATTACCAAAAATCCCTCCTTAAACCTTTTAATTATTATTTGCTTCGCGATAGAGAAAACACAGAGATGCAAACACAATTTCTCAAAAACATTCTCACCCATAGCATGCATACATAAATATGTACTAGGTACATGCATACATACATACATAATTATACTCATGTATATATACATATATCGTACATGCATATATACATTATAAGCAGACAATTAAGCCGCATGGCGAAAGAGTCTAAGGAAAATCTACCAAAATCAAGCGACAGATTGTAATACAATAAAAGAGTTGCAGTTTAAAATTGTAATTGTCGAATAGTGAAAAGCGGAAAGGGAAACAACAATACCATATATGTACATCGTGGATTGTCATTTTTCTATATACACGCATACACATACATATTTATATACCTAAATATATGTATATATGTATATATACTATATACATGCATAGATCTGGGTAAGACAAGAGTAAGAGTATATTTTATACGATAAACAAATTTTATAACATATTTAATAATAAATTATACACTAATAATTGTGGACACATCCTGTGTTCTTTTTTCTGCATTGCTTGGACTCATTGGAAAGTTGTGTGGGGGAAAGGAAATGCAATTCCAGATATATTTTGTTCCAGTTCCTACTCTGACAATACTTGACAATATTCAGCACAGCCAGCAATGCAATGCCCTACGTAGGTAGCCGTTTTCAACTAATCCCATTATGCCATTAGCGTATCTAACAACTGTTTTGCACCCATTGAAATGCATTTGTATGCCTAGTCTTACCGATGCTCTCATCTAAATTAGGGACATTTCCTAACCAGAGCGTAGGTCAAGGTTGGATACATTTCATTATATGCATGTACATATGTACATATGTACCATCCATGTGCGTCGCAGAAATAAGATGCTGTCATTGTCAAATATGAGCTGAAAGTCCATTAGAATTTCAAAAGGAATGAGCTAAGCTAAGCACTCGTGCATAATGAGATTTTTATGAATAAAGCCGAATGAGGTGCGCGTCAATTGTCTCTGCACTGGGAGAAAAAAGTGAGAAGGTGAGCAGCGGGAGTACGTAGAACAAAGTGTGCTGCAGTACGTGTAGTTTGAGCTTTGGACGTTGCGTGTCTTGAAAAGTGGTGGGGGATTTCATTCATTTGGAAATACTTCAATTCACTTTTTCGTTACCATTTGCTTTGCCGGGCATAAAGCTGAGCAAACTGAGCACAAGTCCAGATCCAAGCTGGGTTAATTAATGATATCTGGAACTTGTAGAATCCAGTTCGTAGGGGGTTACATTGCAGCAATTTATGATCTCCCTGGCGGGGAACACGCTAATCTGCTCCACCTATAATCTGATGTCGGGCAGATGGCCTTAGACGCCGGCTTTCATGGTCAGTCATAGATGCTGTCAGACGCGACGTCCAATACGAGTAGCACTCAAACAGAAATAAGCTATTATCCGTAACCGGTTATTTGTTAGTTTTACTATTCACTGGTGTGCTATTACGGGGAACGGAGTAGGCAAATGACTACCGAAGGGATGGATGATCTTTAA
This sequence comes from Drosophila subobscura, assembly GCF_008121235.1. Classification (NCBI taxonomy): domain Eukaryota; kingdom Metazoa; phylum Arthropoda; class Insecta; order Diptera; family Drosophilidae; genus Drosophila; species Drosophila subobscura. The sequence continues at coordinate 2,645,713 of NC_048531.1, forward strand.
CCCACCTCAACTCGCAGGCACACCACTTTGTATGCCCATCAATCATCATCACCTTTCGTCATTTAATTAGTTGCAGCCCTACGCAGAATCAGTCGAATCAAAGTTGTGGTCTCTTGAGAAAACAAACATCAAAAGAAAACTGGAAAAGCCCCCATATGGCCGCATTCGCATTCGCACTCGCACTCGCAGCCAACTCTGAGAAAGCCAGTGTGCACAGGGTACGGGTTAGATTGGATCATAATATTAGCTGGTCTCCCGACTCAGGCCAGAGCCAACCAGGCGCATACGTGTTTCGAGCGTGGCCGCGTCAAGTGAATCTATGAGTATTCGAATCGGACAGCGCGTCTCTCATCGCCATCGACTAGCCTGGTGCGTGCTTCCAAGATTTCAATACGATTGGTTTCGAACCACTTTTGTTTCCCAGTAGCGGGCGGGAGCGTGGGCCACGATGGCGACAGGTTGCGCATACCAATAGGAACGGCCAGCCGCCAGAGTCTAATTAAAGCACGCTCTATGTAAGCCTGCACCACTGAAGTTGGTGCCGAGGCCGAACAGTTGGCGAGTGCAATGGTCCGGTACGGTGCTATACCGATACCACCTCTGTCCAGGGGTCTGCGGAACAGTTGCTGGCAGCGCGGACTTAGTTTGTGACTGGCCTTTGCTTTGGCTGTTATCGTGCGCGCAGATTTGAACAGATTAAGCCAATTCCCAAGTACCGGACGCATATTATTTAATCTTCTTAGTAACTTGACTTGACTGTAAAAGGGGCTGCAATCGGCGCAAACGCTGGGCGGGGCAGCCTTGGCTATTAGGCAACACACAGAGTTGACAATTAATTGGCCCGAGATGCTGCAACGAAAGTGAAACTGGAACTAAAACTAAAACTAGTATTCGTATACGTACTACTATATAATTTTGTACATATGTACATATGTAGTGCGATTGTGTTGTCATGCAGAAACGTGATCCGGGACCCAAATGAAAGTGGTGAACACTCGTAGTAGTGCTAAATGCGTGCCGTCCATTTACTGGAGTGGATATTGTGCAATAGTAAATGACCCAAACGACATTTTCGTGTGGCTCGGAGTGTGCCATGTTTGAACTTGAAATTGATTATAGGGTGTTGATACTCTTATACACAGAGCACTTGGATTCACTTGAAACCGAGTAAAGGAACCGGAATACCGTGTCAACTAGGGCCAACCCTCGCCTCGAGGTCCTGCAATGCCAATACCTAGACAGGTGTCTCGGAATGTGTGCACCTTAAATTGATTTTCCCATTACCGTCAGTGGTCGAGAACTGATTTTATATGCTAAATTAATTATTTAATATTTGCCACCGTTACTCATCTGTGCTTTGGCTCTCTTTTTGCATGGGAATACCAACAGACTTCCTGATTTAATAACTGCAAGGCAACTGTCTTGTGTTTTGCATCGACAATAATGGGGGACAATGTGACAAAGCCATCTGACAGCGATTCCGACCAATCAACAAATGGTAAGCAATTATTTTCTTCAGCGGAATGCTGTATATTCATATTGATTTCCCATTGTAGCTGCCGGAGATAGGACGATATCGACGGTGATTGAAATTGGTAAGTGTGATTGATGAATAATTACTTTAGAAGGCCACAGTAATGGTCAAGCATCAAAGTTTATTACCTAAGATTAACCAGAATCGTAGTAAATGGGGGAATTATGCAGTTATCTTTATCGTATCCGAGCGGAATACTGGATATAATAAAATAAAATAGAATAGAAAAATTCGATTAATTCGAAGTCATAAAACAAACAAACACATGAACAAAGCACGTCCGGTAAGTAACGGTTCATTTTAATAATATTTTGTCTTATCCTTCGTTGCGCTAATTCACAAAATGAAAAATGTTTTTCTGTATCTGGTACATGTGTACCTTTGCATAGTGCTCAAAGTCGCATGTCATGCTGACTATTTGTCGATTATCAGTCAGAATTTGTACGCAGTCATCATTAGGGAGCAATAATTAAAGGGAAAGCACAAGAAAAATTAAACCACATATGTATGTATGTACGTACATACATATGTATATGTATGTACATATGTATAGGGGAAAGGAGAATACTTTTTACAGCTGCCTAAACTGTAATAGATGGAACTCACTTTGCACGAGAATAAAGTTTTAAATGCTCCAAACATGCAGCCCGATTAGTTGTTATCAGCTCAAAATCCGACCACAACAAAAGTACTTATGTATGTTCGCACATATGTACATATTTATATACATATGTATGTATGTACATACATAATAAGTACATGTATGGCCATAGCCAAGCGTTTGTGTATTTCCTGATAAGAGCCGGTTGTCGAATATATTTTTGGCCCGTCGTAGAACAGTTTACTCAGTAGCGGCCGGCATTTGTGTTGGAAAGGTGTGTTTCTAGAGTGAGCGATAAACAAAAAAGTGATATAAACTAGAAAAGTGTTTCCAGAAAACAGTACCTATTTTCCCGGTAGCCACATGTCTGCTCTTTTTTGCGAGTTGTATATATTTGAGTATACAGATGAGTAAGCAGCGCAGGCCATTGTCAAATTAAACAGAACAACTGACTCAACTAAATAAAGAATTAGTATCAACAGCCTTAAAAATTAATATTCGTGGAATAGCGCAAAATTTGAACGCTTGAAAAGTGTTTTCACACAAATCCGTTGGAAGTGCGTCTGTTATCCGATTACAATCGATAGTCCGATAAGTACCTAAAAAGATGTTTCTGATACATATGTATCAAGCGCGTAGTTACCAGGCAGGTGCCGTGTAAAAAAAAGAAAATTTCGCAGACCTTTGATTTTTTCAATCCAAAAAGTCTTCTTAAAAGAGGCTTCTTTATTATTAAATTAAATTTAATTTTACCATACCAACTAAGGGAAATGTGTTGTACAAATACCGGTTGACAAGCAACAAGTAGTCAAATTACGTAAAATTCCAGTCCCGCTTGCGTTACGTCTTATGCCTTCTTTTGTTGAACCTTGTTTTTAGCTTTAACCTTATTTTTTTTAAACATCTAACAAATCAAAGTCTTGAAAACTAGTGAATCTTGTGTGGAATTGATTGATTTGTCAAATAAAATTCTAGGTTTAGCGCTGAAAGTTCTAAATAGGTGGTAATATTAATCAGAATTACAAAATAGAGGAAAATGTTTCAGGATTTGCGGTATATTTTGAAAAAGAACAGGTATATTTTGGTATATTTACGAGGCCCTGACGGTAGATTTTATCGATAGGTCCGGCTGGCTCCCATGAATATTAGCTTTTGTTGTTTGGAGCCAAAACTTCGAAGCCAACAGTAAACATAGCTCCACATCGCGTTTTATTCCGCCTGCCTGCGTTCGGCGTGCATGTATGCTTCCGTGAAAAGAGTCTCTTCTTAGTCTGAACAGCAACAACGAAAAACGAAAGCAAACCAAACAGTCGGTCCGGTCGGAGTGAATGTGCAAAAGTCAAACAAACAAAGTGTTGCTTATGTTTTTGTGTGTCTCGTCTTCATCTCTCCCACCTCGCAGAACCAGAAACTGAAAGAGAATCCCCGAACGTCCCCGCACCCGCATCTACATCACTGATCCAGTCCGAGTCCGACATAATGGCCAATTTCGACGATGTGAGTGTTGTTCCAGTGCACAGCGAATAAGAAAAAAATATATAACAATTATTAGCACACAAACGAACTTTTTGTATTGTGCACGTAACGAACATTATGCCTCATTGTGTTTGATTTTATTTTTATTTTGGATTTTTTGTTTTCGTCGACATCGTTACCTCCCCTCTGTATGCGTGTTGCATGCTCTCATCACATCACTCTCGGTTATTACGAATGTGAAAAACCAACAACTGAACTGAACTGAACGCCGCCGAATACAATCCCCCCCACACCAACTACGATGAACAACAACAACTACTACCAGACATTGCAACGCGCTCGCCTCGCATTCGCCAGCGGCAAGACCAGGAACGTAAACTTTCGGTAAGTGGAATGGGAATCTGGGAAGACCTGTAACTGTAGTTGTAGATGGAGCTGTAGTTGAAGCTGTTTGTATTTATGCCACCAGCTGAGGCTGAGGTTGGTCATGTTATTATTGCTATTACGTTACATTACAGAAATTCGGTTTCAGCAATGTAGTAATTGTTATGCTATGGGTTTTCTTAGCTCTGTGGTTATGAAACTGATTTCCCGAGCAAGGAGGGTGAACTCTGAGCTTTGGGACGTCCTATGTATGAATGTCCAAATGCGAGCAAAGTCTACAGAAATGTACATTCTGATATGCATTAATGATCTCCACGACCCCCTGGAGTGTTTAATGAGACCTTTGGCATCGGAAAGTGGTTGGGGTTGTACTTTGAATGCAATTAGATAGCCCTGAACTTGTTGTTCTATCTGTCCGGGCATGTAACTGGAATAATTATCATTAAACCCCACGAGCAGCAGCTCGGTCCAACAATAGTCACACGAATACTCAGACAAAGGTACAGACACACACACACACAACAAATTTATGAATATGTTAATAAACGAACAAAATACACATATAAGAGGAGAAGAACAAAGACACATGGAGAACAGGCGATATGCCGATAGTTTTGAGTGCCAAGTGCCAAGTGTGAAACGGAAGTGCGGAAGAATCTGCGCCCAAGGCTGCTGGCCTGGCCATTTAATTTCATGATCTTTCCAAAGCTCCACTTCGAACAAATGAACACGTTCTATGAACATTTTTCGCCTTTGGCAACACAACTTCTCCTCCGGCAGCGATTCTCTACTCTTTGCTTTGCTTTGCGTTGCTTTGATTATATTTAAATACATTTGCTTGATAATTCCAATACGAACAATTTGACTGGTCATCAGTCGACGTCGCCCAGTGCGGGGCGCTAATTGCTTTATTTATATTCACGGCGAATGCTTGGACATATATTGTTTTGGATATCTGAGACTATGTTTATGGCTTTATGTTTGTCATAGCCAAATGGTGTTCAATTGCAATTGCAATTTGCACTGTCAGAGGCTGTTTACCTGACCCTGACTACCGCTGAGATACTCGCACCCGAATCGGATTGATCCGCAGCGATCTTTGCTTGGAGTACCGGTTCAATTGGATCGGGTTTTAGTCTGGTTCTCAAGCCGGTTTTACAGTTCTAACAGCGACTAGCACACCCCACTCCAGTCCCCGTCCGTTCATGCCCATTCCCCTAATTTGCGTTGAGTCACTTTTCGCGTAGAATTTTTCATAACTGGCCATAAAACTAGCATTGACCTTCCCCAAGAGTCGTCTCTCGTGCAGCGGTGATTGAGCATTGATTTTGTTTTGGTCTTTGTTTCGCGCTTTTGCCGCGGAACTCATCCTATCATCATCACCATTTATCCATCTACTAATTATTTGTGGCTTTGGCTTCACATTCGCAGACGCAAGCAGTTGGAGAATCTACTGCGTTGCTATGAGGAGAACGAGAACGACATTATCAGTGCCTTGGAGGCGGATCTGCGTCGCCCCAAGCAGGAGAGTCTGATCGTGGAGACAGAATTCATGAAGAATGACATCAAGCACATTCTATACCATCTGAGTGACTGGGTCAAGGCAGAGAAGGTGAGCTCCAATCTACTGAAATTACCAGATCATTCTGCCATTTATCTCGCCCTCTTTTAGCCCTCCAAGTCGATCATAAATGTGATGGATGATGTGCAGATCTACAACGATCCCTTTGGTGTGGTCCTAGTGATTGGTGCCTGGAACTATCCGTTGCAGTTGCTGCTGGTCCCCGTGGCCTCTGCCATTGCCGCCGGAAACTGTGTGGTGATCAAGCCCAGCGAGATCGCCGGCAACTGCGCCAAGTTTATTGCCGAAGTCATTCCAAAATATCTGGACAATGTGAGTTCCAAATGCCAGCTTCCTTTGCTAATACTAAACTGAAGTTTGCTTCAGGACTGCTATCCAGTAGTCTGCGGTGGACCCAGCGAGACGGCTGAGCTGCTCAAGCAGCGTTTCGACTACATCTTCTACACGGGCTCCACCCGCGTCGGCAAAATCATTCATGCTGCGGCCAACAAGCACTTGACGCCCACCACCCTGGAGCTGGGTGGCAAGAGGTGAGCATTCCACGCGGACAGCATCCCATGGGGGCGGGGATTTATTTGTGTTCTACTTCTTGCTCCCAGTCCTTGCTACATTGACAAGTCGGTGGAGCTGCGTACAGCTGTGAAGCGTATCCTCTGGGGCAAGCTAATCAACTGCGGCCAGACCTGCATTGCGCCCGACTACATCCTCTGCTCGAAGGAGATGCAGGACAAGTTCGTGGCCGAAGCCAAGGACGTGCTCAAGGAGTGGTATGGCGAAAACATTCAGAGCAGCCCCGACCTGAGCCGTGTGATCAACACCAACAATTTCCAGTGAGCAGAAAGCAGAAAGGACCACGAACAACTAATTATTTACACAATTTGTTGCCTTACAGGCGCCTGCTTGGGCTGATGAAGTCGGGACGCGTCGCTGTGGGCGGTAAGTACGATGCCAGCGAGCGTTATATTGAGCCCACAATCCTGGTCGATGTCAAGCCGAATGACCCCATAATGGAGGAGGAGATTTTCGGCCCCATCTTGCCCATCTACAACGTGGAGAGTGCCTACGATGCAATCAAGTTCATCAATGCCAGGTATGTCCGTCTGTGTGCCATCCAAAGGCTGACCGTCGACTGCCCCTTTTGTCCCTGTCTGGATACATTTTTTCTCATTTGTCTTTTCCATCTGCCACACAATATCACAATACACCAAACAACAACAACAACACACCAATACCAATGTCCGGTTCGAAATGTTTTTCTCTTAGAGAGAGTCCGCTTGTCCTGTATATTTTCACATCGGAAACAGAGGTTCAAAATCTGTTCGTAAACGGCACACAATCGGGCGGAATGTGCGTGAATGATACCATAATGCATTATGCCGGTAAGAGACCCCCAACAAGGTCAAAAATCAAATCAAACAAATAAAGATGCTATTGGATGTGGATAATGCTAGCGGCTACGGCTCAAACAATACGACCCCAAGTAGTCCGTTCCGCCTTTCTTTATATAAATAGTCCTGCTATAGTCCCTGTACGGTTTTGGTCTCCTTATTTTTCCACTCAACTTTAAACTGTTTTTAAATTTATACATTTATATCTGGTGTTGGTGACAAATACTTTTGTAAATACTTAGTTCCCCCTCGTTTTATGCTCCCCCTCGTTGTATGGTTTGTTGTTCACAATCCAACCCGTCGGCTGATTCGGGCACGGGCAGCAAGGACTAGCTCTAACGCTCCAACAAACGATCCCTGACACTTTTCATCCTTTTGTCTTTCATCTCTTTTGTCTTCATGTCATTGATGTAATGTTTGCAGATCTGTGGATTAGGACGGAAAACGTTCCAACAGATCTGCGAATATTCCTTGGTTTGTCTTTTATGTGTAACTCTCTTTTTTAGGTCTGGTTGATGTTGAGGCTCGAAGAAGTCGACACATCCACTGCACTCTTTTGTTGAAAACTTTCACTTAATCTGTTTAACAATTACTCCCTTCTCCTTCTCCTTCTCCCTTACTCCCGGTAAATAGAGAAAAACCTCTTGTAATTTACGTATTCTCAAACTCGAACAAGCTCGTTAAAGAGTTCCAGAGCAATACCACAAGCGGCGGATTCTGCAGCAACGAAACCATAATGCATTGTGGAGGTATTTGCTATGCTAATGTACATATGTTTAGATATAGATAAGAGATCGTAGTTGGGTAACACACGTAGTCCAAGTCCATGTAGTACATCCACGTTGGAAGTTGGACCCGTTCGACTGGTGATCCATTTAATGTGGCCTGCGCACTGCACCACTCAATTAATCAATTTTTGCATTGCAAATTATGCACAACCACTCCCTGACACTTGGCTCGAGACAAAGAGCAGCACCACAACTACAGACAGCACAGCACAGTGAGACAAACACGCCGCAGCACAACCTTATTAATTTTAACCAAAGCTTTTTGTTTCGGTTTGGGTTTGGGATTATGTTTTTGGATTTAATAACTTGGGGGTTTTGGCCTAACAATTTAATGCTTGGTGTACATAATACACGTAGTCTAAAGAGTAACTAAGATTACTAAACATAACTTTGGTGGTAGCCCTAAATAGTTGTTTATACCATATGTTTACATGGCTTCTGCTCAAATTCACAGTGGATGTGCTGCCCTTCGGCGGCGTTGGCATGAGCGGCATGGGCTCCTACCACGGAAAGTACGGCTTCGACACCTTCACACACAAAAAGTCGTGCCTGGGCAAGGATCTGTCAGCGGTCGGTGAGAAGTTGGCCTCGTAAGTTTGCAGTTTCCATTGCCGGTTGGGAAGCAGCGTGTAATAATTCACGGTTTTTATTTCCGCAGAGCTCGCTATCCTCCGTACTCCGATCGCAAGGGATCGTTCTTGTCATTCCTGCTGCGCAAGCGCCGACCACTGCCTAATTTCTATCTGACACATGTGCTGGCCGTCGGCCTGGGCGTGGGTCTGACGGTTCTGGCCAACTATTACCTACAGGTAAGAAGGGTATTTATGCTTGGTCATCACGCTCACCGTGAATCTGTGTATATTAAATGTATGATTATCTTCCAACATTACTGGGACATCACACATTACTGGGACAACACTTGAACCTGCACCACAACAACAACACCCTTCACTCGCATTCTACCAAACTCATACACTGCTACTGTCCGCCGTATCTAGGGTAAGCTGCTGTCGCGTTAGGAGCGAGGGCGAGAGACCATCACGCCGAGAGCTTAACCAGTGGAGCCAACCAATTTAGATGTGGATCTGTTTGAAATAAATGTATAACCGTAGACTAGTTTCTTTACTGGGTTTAATGCTCTGCTGATACTAACCACCATCACCACCCACACACACGCCCGTACATTAAATTACTCCCAGAATATTGAGCGACGCTTTTGCATGTGTGCTCTTATGGATTGGAAACCGATTGCCCAAATGAGCGTTGTATTATTTATCCCGTACCCACATTTTTATTTTCAGAAAAATTCAACTGAATAAAGGTCTAAACTTATACTTTTTATACGCATATCGGTGGGTCATGTCTAGCTTTGGATACTTCGTGTTACACATATTAGTTATTGTTATTTAGTTGCTATTTTATACAAATGTGAATGCTTACTACAATATACGTCAAAACAAATTGGCATGGTGTTGTTTTCCTCTGGTTAGTGGGTCGAAATGTTTGAGTTCAACGGAATCTGGCGAAAGCTTTACAACTTTGCACCTACATAACATACTTTTCGGAATACTGAAACTGGTTGAAATATACCGAAAGATGTATTAAATAACTAACCAAATAGTATATAACTACCATATATACTATACTCTATGGTTAGTGACAAAGCTGACCATTTAAGGTATATTTCATATACTTTTTAGGATATTTTGACTACGAAATTGAGTTTACGGTATATCGGCATATAATGGTATATTTACTAAATTACAGCCGTCTATTAAATTCCATTTTTTAGGTATATTCAGTAATGCAATGTGTAATGTTTTTCGAATGCCCCTCGAGGAGTTTCTCTCTTTTCCGTAGGGAATTTTCTCTCTCGCACCAATGAGTCTTTGTTCCATCCCCACTTACGTTGAATTCCATTCACACTTACGTATTTTACTGTTACTGGCAACGTTGTATGTCCATTCCCACCGTTTTATGCTACTTTTTTGGTTAACCTTTTTAGTTTCAAACTTAATTTCCTTCCAACAAAAGAAGATAAAGTGAAAACTTTCCAACAAAACCAATATTGTGGAGAATTTATTGATAAATCTGGTAAAATTACAGTTTTAGCGACGAAACTTCTAACTAGCTAGTTATATCAAATAGAACATTAAAATCGAGGAACATTTAATATTACGGTATATTTTTTAAATGAAAAGGTATATTTTGGAATATTTTTGAGGGTTTAGCGGTATATATTTTCGATATTTCCGCGGCCACACTGCTCACAACAAAATATTTTCGTAGGGCCACACTGACGTGTGTGTGAATTTTTTGTCTATCATTTACGTGAAAATATTGAAAAATAAATTGATAAAATGGCCGCTCGCGGCGATATGATTGCACAATTCATTGAAATTACCGGCACCGACGACAACACGGCCACGTTCTACTTGAACAGCTCCGAGTGGGACATAGAGGTGAGACATGCAAGAGCCGGCGGATTCATAGCAATGATGCAGCAAATACTAATGCATTTCTGCCCTATTAGCAAGCTTTGGGCAACTACTGGAACACCCAAAGTGACATGCCACCCACTCCGACAACGGGGCAGTCGAATGAACCATCGCCGACTACACCAGTAGCACCAACTTCTAGCAGTGGCGCAGCCGCCGCTGCAGCCACCAAAAGCGCTGGCGCTGATGCAGGGAAAAAGGTCCCAAAGGCCAAACCAAAGTAAGTGCAGTAGCTATTTGGATTGGAAACCCTTAAAAGACTTGAAAGTAACAACTATTTGCTGGTAGGTTCGCCACACTAAACGACATGTCGAAGGAGCCCTCAGACGACGAGGAGCATCAGGCATTCTATGCAGGGGGCTCGGACCGCTCTGGCCAACAGGTATTGGGTCCACCCAAACGCAAGAACTTTCGCGAACAGCTTTCCGATATGATGCGTTCCGCTCAGGAGAACGCTGGCGATCTTGGTCCGTCGACCAGTGGTGGCTCTTCTGGAGGCGCTGGCAGCGGCAACGTTTGGGGCCAGGGAATGCGTCTGGGCATGACTGATAGCGATCACACAGCCGTGGGCATAAATCGTACAGCTGAGACGTCGGGGAACAAACCTGTAGTGGTACTTAAACTTTGGAGCCAGGGTTTCTCCATCGATGGGGGAGAACTGCGTCACTACGATGATCCAGAGAACAAAGAATTCCTAGAGACAGTCATGCGCGGGTAAGCAACGATCACGTTCCACATTCGCGAACAGAAAATGTTATTGAGAAAGCTTCTGGTTGCTAGGGAAATACCACAGGAGTTGCTGGAAATGGGTCGCATGGTCAATGTCGATGTAGAGGATCACAGACATGAGGACTTTAAGCGCCAGGCAGCACCTCAGACATTCAAAGGATCCGGCCAGAAGCTCGGCAGCCCCGTGGCAAATGTTGTCACCGCAAAAGCCCCTGCAGTCGCTGCAGCTGTGCCTCCCGCCGAGGCCGCCCAACAGGAGGCCAATGCTCGTGATGCCATCAATTTAAACTCGGAAGCTCCGTCGACCACACTGCAGATTCGTCTTGCAGACGGCTCCCGTCTGGCTGCACAGTTCAATTTGACACACACCGTCTCGGACATCCGTCGATTCATACAAACGTAATACGCACGAATAACATTTGAAGGCTTTCATTCACCTCTGGAAACATTCTCCATTTTCATTTCAGAGCTCGTCCACAATACTCGGCCAGCAACTTCACCCTGGTCTCTTCGTTCCCTACACGTGAGTTGAGCGATGATAGCTCCACCATCGAGAAGGCTGGCCTCAAGAATGCCGCGCTCATGCAACGTCTCAAGTAGAGTTTTAAGTTACCAGAATACCAAAGCTACGTTTTCCCCGTGGGGAGCATCTGGCTTATCAAATTATCGGTGAAGTTATAGTGGATTCAGTGTGTATAATTGTCCAATTATATATCCAATATACAATTTCTGGACAATCTCTTTATGGCAGTCAAGTAATCTCTCAAACGATGAGCTACATGTAACCTAAAACTTAAACTTAGAATAGCACACAAAGGAAGGGCTTAGCTTAAATCAGAAGATCCACCTCATTCCGGAGAGTGTTGATATGTTCCATGAAGTCTGCACGCACTCCATTGCGCCAGTCATGGAGACCATCCGCACCCACATTGGAGCAGTCCACATAGCGATGCGCCAACCCGGTGGACAGCGAAAGCTCAACATGCGCCGTGTTCGCCAGAAGCTGTGTCGGAGGCAGCTCTAGGCGCTGTAGGAGCATTTTGTAGGAAGCTTTCCGTTCGGGGTCATATTGAATATTGTCGAGCAGCAGCTTCTTCTCTTCGTCAAAGCAAACGGAAAACGTGGCCAGCTCGAAGCGCGCTGTGTCGGCGGAGAAGTGTCGTAGCTGCTGCTGAAGCGAACTCTGGGAACGTTCGGCAGCAAAGCGTGAATTTGGATAGAACACTTCGTTCGGCTGTAGTAGTATGGTGAAGCTGGCCTGGTTAACATTCCGCAGCAAGCAATCGGTGTGGATGATTTCGCGAACTCGCCTAGCAGTTTCGTTGCTTTGCTGGAAGGGAAAGTTGAAGGGAAGCCCGTACAGGTGGATATTTGTGCGATCCAGAACGCGGATTATGTTCTCCGGCAGCTCATCGAAGTTGTATACTAGAAAGTGTTCAATGCCGAGAGCCTTATGAATCAGAAAGAACTGAATCAGGGCATTTTCGCTGCGGCCGAATCTCGATGTCATGTTGAAACCCACAAGATCCACACAGACTGTCGCCGGTAAGCGGGCTGGCACTGTTGCTGCCTTGACGTCTGTATTCCCACTCGCACGCTTGAGATGATGCAAACGTAACTTGACTGGGCTCTTGATAGACGTGATATCCGTGAACGATACGCTCTCTGGCTGGCCGAAATCGCGGCTCACTTGACAGAAGAAATGGTAGCTGGTAAAGTTTGTGCTTAAGTCGTTCACCTTGCCATCGAGTTGAAATCGAAATTTTCCCTGAACAGTACGCGTCCCGCCAAAAGCCAGGCTACATCGGAAGTCCACAACAGCTCCCTGTTTGCCAACAACGAGAACGTGAGCTTCTCCGCCGGCCACTAACTCTTTGCGCATCCAGTAGGCGGAGTAGGCATGGAAGGAATCCCCAATGACCTGCCACACTGGCATTGGCCGCCATAGCGCCACTTGTGGCAGATCTTCCTTGGTTCCATTCTCCAAGCGGCGCAATACGGCAACGTCGCTGCGCCCAAAGAAGTTTACATACTTGAGAACATATTTTAGCCGATTGTTCTCGGTCTTGTACATCAAGAGTATGCCCACGCTCAAGCAGGAGATGAGCAACAGCACCAGCTGTTGATATTTACGCATGTTCCTTAGATCTCCTATGGACGGATTGCATGAATTAAAAGGCAGATCATGCGTGGAACACCACGCAATCGCGAAGTGAGTTACATACTTACATTTGAGGTCCTATGGGGGGCTAAGAACCGAACTTACAACCTGACGCAAATAGTCGCAGATTCCTAAATTAATATTTAATTTGTGTTGTTTTTTTTAATTTACAGCACTGTGACCGCAGATTTATCGATAACATATACGGCACGGCCCTAAAAAACGAAATATACCTACTCATTTTCAAAATATACCGTTATCCCAGTACCACTAGTAATAAAGTATACTGCATACAGTAATTTAATAGAATTTAATAGACCGATGAAATTCATTGAACTCCATTTTTGTAGTTAAAATATCCTGGAAAGTATATTAAATTCCTTAAATGGTCACCCTGATGTAGACTATATATTTAGAGGGTCCACCTCAAGAGCACCTCGATCCCGATAGTGTCTTAATATGTGTGGCGCAAACTAACACTTACCATAAATTCCTGCTAATGGCCCACTTAGAAGGTATAAAAACCGTATGACAAAAGCTTGCAGCTACAGCATATAATGGAGGACAAATAGGTCCAAAGTTCTTTGCCGAACTAACGCTCTATCTCTATCTATTAAGTACAATACCTATTTTTGTTTCACTTTTGTTGAATTAGTCGCCATGGATGTGATTTCAAAAGTAGTGGAAACGCTTAGGTCGCCACATATCGATACTATCGGAATCATATATTGTAGCACAAATTAGGTGTTACTGCAACTGTTGTATTCTAAATATACCGAAGCACAGATTCAGGCACAAAGAGTTCCAAGTCTGTCAAGCTACATAAAAGCAGTTAACTTCAGAGTAGAATGGAAGAAGGCAGTAATACTTGCGAAAATAAACGCTTACGCCCGCAAGATCGATGTACTTAATCGAAAGCCAAACTCAAGGAAAGCCTGGCTTTTCTTAAGGAACATTAAGTCCTTTAATGATCTCGTTAATTCCAGCTTTAATGCAGAATGGTCCCTGCCTTACCTTGACTTTCTTAAAAGCCAAGTCTCTGTGGTGGCGAAAGTTCATACCTTCTCTGTCAGGCCAGCTTCACTCAACATTGATCCCTTTAACTTAAGTGATCTGTCTGCTGTTCTCAATAGGGGCAGAAACACTGCGGGAGGAATAGATAGAATCACATATGACATGATAAGAGCCCTCAGGAGCCCAGCACTGAGTAATCTTTTACAAGAATACAATAGGTTATTTACAGAATGTAGAGTCCCTGATCAATGGCGTACAATCAAAGTCATTCCCATCCCAAAGAGGGGTAAGGATCTCCATATCTATCAAAACTATCGACCTATCTCACTCATCTCGGTATTGGCTAAAACTCTTAATCTTATGATCAAGAGTCGCATAGACATGTTCTTAGAAAAGCGTAACACCATGCCCAGACGATCTTATGCCTACCAAAAGGGTAAATCAGCAGCCATGTGCATAAATGATCTCATCAATACCATCATACCTGTGAGAAGAAAAGGGGAAAATTCGTTGCAATTGTAGTAGTAGACATCGATAATGCATATAACTGCGTTAATCTACAAACTCTACAAATGCTAATGGATTATGAACACATTCCCACGCAATATACTCACTGGATTGTTAATTTCTTTTCGTCTAGATTCCTAAAACTGGGTAACTTCATTAAAGAAATCAATGGTGGGTTGCCGCAAGGCTCCTGTCTCTCACCTCTATTTTTTCAATCTGCAAAGACTGCATCAAATTAATGATTCACATACGTCCATTATTCAATTTGCATCTCAACAGGTAACATAAATGATGCTAGCAAAAACTTACAGTTAAAGATCAACGACTTTCACCTTCTTTGTCAAGATCTAGGCCTCAATTTCAACCCCAGCAAATCCTCAGTTATGTTTTGCAGTAGGGGAAGACGTGATAATATCGCAGTTACATGTAATAATATCACTTTCCCAATAAAGGAGTCAATTACCTTCCTAGGCAGGGTCATTAGTGCCAACATGTCAGACAAATTGCACATTAAAAAAATTAGGGACAAATCAGACAAAAGTGAGCTTTTTTTGAATGCTGTAACTACCATCAAAGCGGGACTCAAGAATATAGTAGTCTTTTCGACAATTATAATGAAGCTAAGAAGTACAAACACAGTTCCAAAGCCTTAATTTGTCTGTCAGTCTTTAACAGGAAAAAAACTGACATCTCAAACGAAGAATGCAATGCGATATATCAAGCTAAGCTTGAAGAATGGGTGTCAGGTGGATGGAACATTCTTTCCACTGATGCATCCATCAATGGTGATAAGACAGGTATGGGTATCTTAGATTACCCTAGTAACTTTAGCTATATGTTTAGGACTGAAAGTAGTTCCTCATCTGTGTTTGCAGAGCTTGTGGGTATTTTAACGGCAGTTAAGGTATCTAATATAAAAAGATACAGTAAAACTGTAATTCTCTGCGATTTTCAAGGCGCCTTAAAAGCTCTGAAGAGAAATGAATCAAATTCATACTTAACAGACGAAATCCACCTCAACATGGACAATTCCTTAACGAGCAACTTTATTGTGCACTGGATACCCGGTCACAAGAACATTGCCATTAATGAAAAGACTGATATACTAGCCAAATCCGCCACTAATGTAGGCAAACTATTTAATTTACCCCTAACATTCGATGAAGTAATAAGAAAAGTTAAAATAAAAGTTCAGACGGATTGGAACAATGAATTCAAGGAAATATCAAAAACGAAAGGAACTTATTTTGCGTCAAATTACAATGAAATTCCAGTCAAACCATGGCACTGGGCTCTCGACTGGAGTGCAAAAAACATAAAGGTCATAAATAGACTGTTAATTAATCGAACCAATGATAACGTTTTTTTACACAAAATCAAAGAAAGAAACACCAACATTTGCGAAGTTTGCAAAGTTCTCGACAATGCGGAACATGAAATCTTCTCCTGCCAACGACATGCTATTATCAGGAAAAAATATAAAATTTTGCATAGCTTTAAAGATCTTAAGGAGTTATTGCTCACAAAGGAGCCTCTTTTTTTGAGAGAATTGGCCAAATTTATTAATGAGGCTAATTTGGAGTTGTGAATCGAAACACACTGAATTTTATTCAGGTCGGGTTAACTCGGTGCCAACGGAAGTCACCTTGAGGAGCAACCTTCTGTTGCTCCTACTTTCTGAGGCAACCTTCTGTTGCCTTACACACCTACACCAACACATACACATCAATTCATTTCACTACTATATATTTTGTTAAACTCTTACACACGACCACACTTTAAACTAAGCATCATATTGTTTAAATTATTTTTTTTTTTTTTATATTTAATCGCTACTGCGAAATTGGTTGGTCGCAGAGATGAGTCCGCATTGACCAGGTACTTCAGTTTTGTGTTGAATATTATAAAAAAGTTACTGAAAATTTTGAACTCAAAAAAGAGTTGTTTGCCGAACGAACACTAGAAATAGAATGTTGTTTAAATTATAAGAATTGCCAATGCAACACCATGCACGGTCTCACTAACAACCATCGATAGTCAAGAAAATATCGACAGCCCCATTATCGAACTGAAGTACCTGGTCAATGCGGACTCATCGTCGTGCGACCATCAAATATCGCGTCAGCGATTAAATACCAAAAAAAAAAAAAAATTAGGTGTTAAAAACATTTTCGGAAATCATTTACAAAATCAACGAGGACTGCAAACAAATCCCAGTGGTTTGTTAAACGAACGAATCCGCTTTTAATACAAAGTGTAACGTGGACAGCAAGGCGAGGAGGTGACGAACCGGAGCAGAGAAATACAATATATTTCTTTGTGCTTGTGTGTGTGCGCGATTTAGGTAGTAGTAGTATTTTTTCATTTCTGTTTTTGCTGTACGTGCAGATTGATTCATATTATTTTATTACGTGAGCCACTGACAATATTTCGGCAAGGACGAGGCAGTTTTAGTTAACCAGCGAAGGCCGTCTAAACATCTAGGTCTTTTTGTCGTTCAAATTGTGTAAATAGATGCCCTTTGTGATGTAGAGCTGCTGACGGCCCCCTTCCCACCAGGGGGCCCAGCCATAGCAATTCGAATAAATACATCTGCATATAACAAAAATACGCAAAAAAAGAGAACACAGAGGTATACTAGATAGCCTTTTACGCCGCAATTGAAAAGAAAATCAGCAGCAAGAAGAAGCAACAAACATACGTCAAATATCACCAATACAGTGGCATTATATGTGTCGCGTATTCGAAATTTCTGGCTGCCCCACAAAACAACAACAACAACAA
The DNA here is from genome assembly GCF_008121235.1 of Drosophila subobscura. Lineage (NCBI taxonomy): Eukaryota > Metazoa > Arthropoda > Insecta > Diptera > Drosophilidae > Drosophila > Drosophila subobscura. Next base: position 2,663,159 of record NC_048531.1, read on the forward strand.
GACAACTCCCCCGACATCCGTTCAAGAATTGACAATTGATACGTAGAATTATGAACGTAGAGAACCAATTGAAAACACCGCCAACGCAGCTTCGTAATTTGGTCAAACACGTAAACAAGCGCAATTTTAATGAAACCAGCGAGCAAATAAACCAGGTACGTTCAGTTTTATTCATATGGTTATAGCCAATTCGGATGGAAATAAAATAAAATATCAACAAAAACAACAAGAAACCGATGTGAGTGTTGCGAAGGTTGGCATATATCGGCCCATGGCCAGTGTTGCCAATTGATTCAGTGCCGATATAGTGCCATTTCACTCGCTCGTGCATTTTTGCCGACGCCATTACAGTTTTTTGTGGAAGTAGGCAGAAAAAATTTCTCTGCACAGCGTTGTGCGATTTCTTCCCGGTTTGTTAAGTGAAAATATATTGAAAATGTATAAATTTAAAAGAACTGGTTAGAGTCCTCCGTGTACGTGAGTACGGCCTGCTGCAAGGAGTGAAACTTGTGAATTTCTGAATGTAATTTTTTCGAAACCGAGCTGCAAAAAACGAACAACGAAAAGGCAAACTAGAGCCCAAGCCAAGGGGTTTATACCCTCCCACCCTCTTTTCCATTTATTGGCCGCATAAGTTGACCAAGCCAGTGGAAATTGTAAGTTCAATAATTGTTAAGTTAAGGTGAATAATATTTGCAACCGCGGACCACTTTCTTTTTGCTGAAAATACAATATGCTGGCAGTCTTTTTCGCTCAATCGCTCCTCTCTCCCGCACCGTCATCCGCTTCGTCTCTTTTCCCATGTAACGTCGGAAGTTGTGCAAATGTGAGTGTCCCGAGTACTTTTGTGTGTAATTTTTGTTGTGCAGCAGCTGCGACGACACACGGTCACAGCTGTTGTCTCGCTTCTGCGCGCACCTTCAAAGCAAAGCTGAAATGAAATGAAACCTTGACTGTCCGTCCGTCTGTCTGTTCCCCCGTACTCGTTCGTGCAAACGTAAAGTTTGAAACGAAACACAACACTTGAAGGAGCCTACTGGCCTGGAGTTTCAAATCAAATCAAATCATATCAAGTTTAATTATCAAAGCGACACGACAGGCCTTAGTGCTCGTCAAAATCCAAAGTTTTCAATACAAATTTTCACAATTTCCCATAAATAAAATGAGTCTGAAATCGCATAGAGTTTCTGCTTCGCGGGCAGCTGTGTCTTTTCCGGCCCAGGTACCAGCTGAATCCTTTTTAAAATGATTCTCTAACCACTCGTCCACCCTTCCTCTCTCCCTCTCTTACAGTTCATCAAAGACCACGGCCTGGAAGCGGATCGTAGCAGTCTGCGCTATCTGTTCACTGCGATCAACTTCAGTGACCCATCGCCGAGCGTCTCCGCCCAGTTGCAGGCCAAATTACTGGGCGCTCAGTTGCAGCGGCAGTTGCAAAGCTCCTCGTTTGTGTCCAACATCTGCTTCGCGTTTGACCAGCACTTTGCCAACAGCCAAAAGGTGTGTACACCATCCATCTAAATGGATTCCTCCTAACATCCTTTCTCCCTCTTCTTGAACAGTCGCTGAAGCCGTCAGAGATAGCAGAGTTCATTGGCCAGGTGTGCAGACTGACCGGCGTAAACAAGCTCTGCGAGTGCATAATTGCCTTGGCGGTGACCCACTCGTCGCATCCAGAACTTCGGGACTCGGCCAAAGAGGTCTTGCGTGGCTCCATAAGCGAGCTGCTCGACTCCTATTTGGGGAACAGCAACAGCTCCTCGGCCACTAGTGGACTGCAAGATATATCCATCGATCTGCTCCAGTATCTGCTGTGTTGTCTCAACCAATACGTGACACCGAAGCTGCAGGGGCAATTTTTGATCAAATTACGTGAAGAGTTTCCGCGGCAGGCGGTGCCTTTGATTTTGGCGCCGTTCCTATACGGCTCAACGACGGCGGCGACCTCGAATCCAGTTGGGGCCAGCGCCAGCGAAACTGATGCAGAGGCTGAGGCAACGACAACGACAGAGACGGCCAGCAGCATCAGTTCCGACACGGATGCTTTAAATGAGGTTGGAATTGAAGACATATATGACCATTTAAGCGAAATAATATTCACAAACCAGGTGGGTAAAGCCGGAAAAACATTACAAACCTATGCTATAATATTGGTTTAACTTTTGCAGGGCAAAAATAATATTATGGACACATCTTGGATTAATCTAATCCTTGAAATCGGTTACGAATTTACATCGAGCGTTGAAGAGTGTAAAAATCATCTGTGCTCTCGCGAAAGAGGAGAGCGCACCGAGCTTCAGCCAAAAGATGTTGCCAAAATTGTTGGTCTCATGTGCCGGCGGCACTCATCTTTGCTCGATTGTAATGTAAATCTACCGACACCAGCAAATTTCTGGCCAGGACAGGGACAGGGCGGCGGCAGCAATAGTAGCGGCTCATCCCAAGCCCAAGCCGCCACACCCCAGCAGGGACAGAACTCAAGCAGCAACAGTAACAACAACGATGGAGCCAGCGATGCAGGGGGCAGCTCGTCCAGTGATAAGAAGGACAAGAAAGAGACGACAGATGCCACACAAACCTGGAAGCCAGATGTCTTTGTGCAGGCACTCAAGGAACTGGTGCCACAGCTCAACTGGAAGGACGTGTGCATGGGTAAGGGAACTTAGAACTGAGCAAACGTCACCAAAGCAATCATTCAATAACAACAACAAAAATGACAAATATTTCAGAACTCGATCATCCCGAATTCGTGCTGAAGGATCGCATCGGATTGGATCTTCTGCTTACGATTGTGCGACTGGCCACACAGTCGAACATCTTTCCACATCCAGAATGCATTTATCGCCACTGGGCCAACACGGAGGGTCAGCTGTCGCTGATCTCGACGCTGCTCAAGAACCCCGACCTGTTCTCCTTTGCCGACTTTGTGTTCAGTCAGCCAACGCTGGATGTCCTGAAGACGGCACCGGATGCGGACAACAAAGAGATTACGACCTGGAAGTCACTGCACCTAGTCGAGGTGCTGCTCTCCATTGCGGACAAGGGCTACTACACGCAGGTCCATGAGCTGTTCAAGTTCCCTGCCCAGAATTGCCCAGACGTTCTGTTTTTGGCGCTGCTGCACATAAATCCACCACTGACGCCGCTGCGGCAGGACTTGTTCAATTTGTTGATTCCAACGTTCCTCAACAATCATCCCAACTCGAATGTGATCCTGGCCAGCGCCTGGAGCTCGACCAACTTCCCGCTGCGTCCGAACATTATGAACGCCATGTCCGAGTGGTATCTGCGCAGCAGCGACTTTGACCAGGTGAAACTGTCGCGCATTCTCGATCTCGCCCAGGACCTGAAGGCGCTCTCGTCGCTCCTCAATGCCCGCTCCTTTCTGTTCATTATCGATTTGGCCTGCCTGGCCTCCAGGCGGGAGTACTTGAAGCTGGAGAAATGGCTCACCGATAAGATCCGCGACCATGGCGAGCCCTTCATGCAGGCGATGATCAAGGTGCTGCTCCGGCGTTGCCCACAGGTGGCCAATGCCAAGGTGCCGGAGGAACAGATGCCACCGAAACAGGCTCAGCTGCTGCCCGAGACGGTGACGACGATGATCAATTGCCTCCAGACGTGCATCAACAATTGCATGCAGCCCGAGATGGTCGAAATGATCATGCAGATGACCGCCAATGTGGCCATTATGGCGAACAAGGCACGTGCCCAACAGCAGCAGCAGCAACAACAGCAGCAGCCCGGTTTGGTGCCACCACCGCCGCCGAGTATTCTGCGTCATCGCGGTATGGATCTACCCGGTGGCATTGTGCCACCATCACCACAGCAGCAACAGCAACAGCAGCAGCAGCAGCCCTTCTCCGGCAACCTCAATGCGCAGCAAATGTTCGGGCCCGGCATGGATCCGCTCACCAATATGTCCAACAATCTGGCAGGCCTTAATCTGAGTGGACCGAATGGAGCCTTTAACTTTGGAAATATGTTGAGTAAGTGGAAGCTCCATCTCCCTCCCCCTCTTCTGTGTTATCCCTCTCCTGTGTGTGTGTGCTGTGTGTGTAATTTGACTTACATTATCTATAGATAACATGGTTTCTACTACTCCAGCATCTCCATCGCGTCTAATGGGTCCCGGTGGCAGCCCTTATCCGCTGAATCCCATGCAGATGCCACAACCTCTGCCGCCGCCACCGAATGTCGGTAATCTGGGCCGGATGCTACCCGGGGGACCACAGCAGCCGCCGACACCATCATCGGCACCGCCAACGGCACCCAATCCAAACAATCCTGTGATGGCCGACCTGCAGATTCCCGTGTCCAAGGAGGTGGAGGACGAGGTCAACTCGTATTTCCAACGCATCTACAACCATCAGCCCAATCCCACGCTCTCGATCGACGAGGTGCTGGACATACTGCAGCGCTTTAAGGAGTCCAGCAATCGGCGGGAGCAGGAGGTCTTCCTGTGCATGCTGCGCAATCTGTTCGAGGAGTATCGGTTCTTCTGCCAGTACCCGGAAAAGGAGCTGCAGATCACCGCCCAGCTGTTTGGCGGCATCATAGACCGCAACCTGGTGCCTACCTTCGTGGCGCTCGGACTCTCGCTGCGCTGCGTGCTGGATGCTCTCCGCAAGCCAGACGGCTCCAAGCTCTATTACTTTGGTGTCACGGCCCTGGACCGGTTCAAGACACGACTGCACACATACAACAAGTACTGCGAGCATATACGCTCCATTCCGCACTTCTCGGACTTTCCGCAGCACCTAATCCAGTATGTGGAGTTTGGCATGCACGGCCAGGAGCCGCCGCCGCACAAGCTGCAGGGCCTGAGCAACACAATCTCGGCCCTGGCCACAGGACAACCATCGGAGCCGCTCTATCGCACCAGCGCTATGCAAGGTAAGCCCCGATCCAGCAGTAGACAGTATCGTAGCTAATGGAATGTTCTTTCGTTCTGCAGGCCATGTACCGGCGACTGCAGCGCCCAGCTCTGGCCAGAAGACAACTGTGGCCGTGTCGCATGCCACGCGCATGAAGTCGATTGCCAATGCCACAAATATTGACACTCTGCTGGTGGCCAACCAGGAGGAGAAGGTGACGGTGCCGCCGGAGCCGGTGCAGGACAAGACAGCGTTCATATTCAACAATCTCAGCCAGCTGAACATACCGCAGAAGTGCGATGAGATCAAGGAGATTATGACCAAGGAGTATTGGCCATGGCTGGCCCAGTATCTCGTCCTCAAGCGTGCCTCCATGGAGTTTAACTTTCACACGCTCTACTACAACTTCCTGGATGCCCTTAAGAACGGCGAGATCAATCGTTTTGTGACCAAGGAGACGCTGCGCAACATCAAGGTGCTGCTGCGCTCCGACAAGGGTGTCATCAACTTCTCGGACCGCAGTCTGCTGAAGAATCTCGGCCATTGGCTGGGCATGATGACCCTGGGTCGCAATCGTCCCATTCTGCAGCTTGATCTCGATCTCAAGTCGCTGCTGGCCGAGGCCTACCACAAGGGGCAGCAGGAGCTGCTCTTTGTTGTGCCATTTGTGGCAAAGATCCTGGAGTCGTCGGCAAAGTCGAAAATCTTCCGTTCACCGAATCCCTGGACAATGGGCATCATGTATGTGCTGGGGGAGCTGCATCAGGAGCCGGATCTCAAGCTGAACCTCAAGTTCGAAATCGAAGTGCTCTGCAAAACGCTCAACCTGGAATTGGCCAAGCTGCGGCCAGTCATCTACCTGAAGGACTCCACCCGTGCCCTTCTCATCGAGCAGCAAATGTCTCAGCCGAAGCCCAAGCAGACGGAATCTGTGCCCTCGCCGGCAGCGATTCAAGCGATCCAACAGCCACCGCCGCAGCAGCAGCAACAACAGCAGCAGCCACCGCCGCCGCCTCAGCAGCAACAACAACAACAACAACAACAGCAGCAGCAGCAACAACAACAGCAACCTCCTCCACCGCCTCTAGCGGAGGTGGATGCCGCCCAGGCCGCGGCCATGATGATGAACGCTGCAGGAGGAGGCTCGAACAACACATCGGGATCGGTTGCCTCACCCAGCCTGCCCATCGATCCCAGTCAGGTGTCCCTGCCACCGCCAGAGCCACGCTACTCGTACGTAGACGTCAATGTGACCAACTTCCAGCTCATTGCCCAGCAGCTGGTGCTGCCCCCCAACATACCCTTCCTCCATGCCAATCCGGGCATCAAGCATATCGTCATCAATGCCGTGGAGCGGACCATCACAGATTGGCTGCAGCCCGTCGTGGATCGTAGCATTCGCATCGCCTGCGCCACCACAGAGCAGATCATTCGCAAGGACTTTGCCCTGGATGCGGATGAGAACCGCATGCGCACTGCTGCCCACCAAATGGTGCGCAATCTGGCTGCTGGCATGGCCATGATCACCGGCAAAGATGAGATCGCGCGTGCCATCAGCCAGAATCTGCACAAAGCCTTTGTGTCGGCGCTTACGGGAATGCCCAGCCTGTCGGAGATTCAGGCCGCCTCCATGCAGTTGGCCAGCGAGAATGTGGAACTGGTGTGCGCCTTCATCCAGAAGACATCGGCCGAGAAGGCAGCCCTCGAGATCGATCGGCGCCTTTCCACCGACATCGAGACGCGCAAGATAGCCCGCGAGGAGGGCAGTCGCTTCGTGGACGCCCAGATCCTGAGCTATCAGCAGGAGCGCCTGCCCGAAGCTGTGCGCATCAAGGTGGGCGCTGCTCCGGCCACTCTGTATGCGGTATACTCGGAGTTTGCCCGCACCATTCCGGGCTTCCAGCAGATGAGCGACAGAGACATTGCACTGTTCGCTCCCAAGCCGCAGGATCTGCCGCCGCCGAATGTGTTTGCCAACGACGACAGCAGCATGGTGTATGCCGAAGTGGCCGCCAAGATGGAGGCCTTCATGAACACCGCCATCAATGTGCCGACGCTGCAGCTGCAGGCCAGCAAAATGCACATGCTGCTCAACGCACTGATGGCCACGCGTCGTCAGCGCGACCAGGAGTCTGCGTTCACTCTGCTGACCCGTGCCGTAGAGGGTCTCGCCGAGGGACTCGTCAACGTCCAGGACCACATGGAGCAGATGAAGCTCTACCGCGACATCCATCTGCGCATCCTCAGTCTGCTGCACAACAGCTTTGGGGCCCCCAACACCGAGCGAGCGGTGACCAAGTGCTTCTTCGAAATTCGCGAGGAAGTCCGCTTCAATGTGGAGGCCGCCCGTGCCCTGATCACTGCGCACTTTGTCAATCTCAATCAGTTCGATGGCATGCTGCGCGACTGCATGGACAATGGCAACAATTACATGGCCATCTCGTTCGGTATTGGTCTGATCGAGCGCCTCATTGTGGAGGATCGTGCGATTAACATTGTGTCCGACAACGAGTTCATGGCCACCGTCGAGCTGCTCGGCCGACTCACACAGCACCGTCACCGGTATCCCGAGTGCATTGTCAATGCCATTGATACCCTGTGGTCTGGCAACTTCAACTCCACCGCTGACTACAGTCCCTTCAATTCCAACGAGCGATCCCTGTCCGGAGCCTCCCACTACATCCACTCCGGCATGCATCACGTGAGGGTAAGTTCCCTTCCACTTCCTCCCTCTCTCTATTTTCAACGAAAAACTAATTGCTGCTTTTTAATGATTTAGTCATGCGACACGGACGATCCGCCAGGCTTGCAGGAGAAGACCGAGTTCTTGCTGAAGGACTGGGTGGCCCTGTACGCACAGCAGACCCAACAAACGACACGCGATGCCCGAAACTTTGGGGCCTTTGTCCAGAAGATGAACACCTATGGAATACTGAAGACAGACGATCTGATTACGCGCTTCTTCCGCCAGGCGACGAACATCTGCACGGATGTGGTGTACCGCATGTTCGCGGACCCGAGCATGCCCATAAATCAGGCCAAGAACAAGATATTCCAGTGGATCGATGCGTTTGTGCATCTGATTGCGATGCTGGTGCGACACTCGGGCGAGCCGGGAAACCCCACGACGAAGATCAATCTGCTGAACAAGGTGCTGGGCATTGTGCTGGGCACACTGCTCAAGGACCACGAGATGCGTGGCGTCAGCTTTCAGCAGGTGGGCTACCATCGCTTCTTTATGATGCTCTTCATGGAGCTGTGCTCGGCCGATGTCAACCTGGACTCGCTGATGCACAGCATTGTGTCGGCCTTTGCCTACACGTACCACCTGCTCAGTCCCAGTGTGGCGCCCGGCTTCTGCTTTGCCTGGCTGGAGCTCATCTCACATCGCGTCTTCCTCGGCCGGATACTCGTTCAGATACCCGGCCAGAAGGGCTGGCTGCTCTACGCCACGCTGCTGCAGGATCTTTTCAAATATCTGGCCCCGTTCCTGCGCAACACGGAGCTGGGCAAGCCCGTGCAGCTGCTCTACAAGGGAACCCTGCGCGTTCTCCTAGTGCTGCTGCATGACTTCCCCGAGTTCCTGTGCGACTATCATTTCGGGTTCTGCGACACCATACCGCCCAACTGTGTTCAGATGCGCAACATCATACTGTCTGCGTTTCCGCGCAATATGCGCCTGCCCGACCCCTTCACGCCCAACCTCAAGGTGGACATGCTCTCGGACAGCAGCAACGCCCCCAAAGTGCTCAGCAGCTACATCGTGAACATCCAACCGCCGAACTTTAAGAAGGACCTCGACTCTTACCTCAAGGCACGCGCCCCAGTCACCTTCCTCTCGGAGCTGCGCGGCCATCTGCAGGTGACCACCGAGCCGGGCACCCGCTACAACATGACACTGATGAATGCTCTGGTCATGTATGTGGGCACACAAGCGATTGCACTCATTAGGTAGGCGGTTTTACACATTTATCCCCGTTTGATTGATGGCACTAATGAGGCAACTGATTATAATTCGTTGCAGGAACAAAAACTTTGTGCCGAACACTTCCAACATTGCACACAGCGCGCACATGGATATCTTCCAGAATCTGGCCGTTGACCTGGACACGGAGGGTCGCTACCTGTTCCTCAATGCGATTGCCAATCAGTTGCGGTATCCCAACAGCCACACGCACTACTTTAGCTGTGCCGTCTTGCACCTGTTTGCCGAGGCAAACTCGGAGGCCATTCAGGAACAAATCACTCGAGTGCTGCTGGAGCGTTTGATTGTGAACCGCCCGCATCCGTGGGGACTGCTCATCACCTTCATCGAGCTGATCAAGAACCCCATCTACAAGTTCTGGGATCACGATTTTGTGCACTGTGCTCCGGAGATAACCAAGTAAGTTGGCTCGAGAATTCTTTGCTTTGTTTCGTTGTAGCTTTTGTAGTGAGAGCCGCATGTTTGCCGTATGCCCACATCCTAGTTTCTAACCATCCCATCTCATTCATGTTCCATTAATTTTACCCATTTTGTTTTCAGGTATTTAGTTGAATGTTTAGTAATCAGTAAGCGGGTTATCCACATAATTTGGGCAATTCTCCAATCAATATTTTATCAAGATTCCCAACTACAAACAAACTAACACAAACCTGTGCATCCCCACGCCATTTTGCATGTTATTTATTTTATAATTATGTTTCTTTTTTATTTACATATACACAAATGTTGGTATACAAAAGAAACTCTAATATTTGATTACTTTTTATGGTGGTTGGCATCGAAAAATGGTTTGATAAATTAACATAAATTGAATCTCTCTTTTTAGACTCTTCGAATCTGTGGCTCGCTCCTGCCTGGCCAAGTCGAATGTCACCCAGCAGCTGAACATGGCCGCCATCGATGGGGAGAGCCAGGAGGTGGCCAATATTAACTGAGAAAATGCTACGGTTCGCCGCTTCTGCCAGCAGGTCTGTGCCCTTAGAGGCAGACGCAGGCAGTAGCTGCACAGGTCCCAATGCCCATCCCATGACCCCATGACCCCAGCAGCAACCAACCGTAATTGATTTCTACCCTATATTATTCTGTTTAGTTTTTAGAAAATCGTTTTTAAGGAAACAGTCAAATTACGCAGCAAACAAGATCATTAGCCACAAAAACAGAACCAGAACCCGAAACAATAAGAACAGCAGGCCACGCCTAACTGCTGTGGTCGTCGATAAGAAACGAATCCCGAAACTCGAGCCCGAGAAGAAACGATTGTAACATTTTAAATGACCCTCTCACAAAAGAAAAAAAAACTAAACAAAAAAATGAGAATGTTAAATTTTTAATAGAAGTGTAAAAAAACTGTTGTAAAGTAATCAAAAGAGAAAAAAAAAAAAAAAAAAATGAGAAAAAAATCGAGAAAAGAAAACGAAAAATGAAAAATATTTTCAACAAAAAAATTGCAAAACGTACAATGAAAATGTGAAAAAACTAACAAATGCGATGTAAATATGTAGATGGTTGTTGCTACACACTTATAAAAAACAATCATCGGGAAATCCATAAAGGGATGTAGCAACAACAACATTTTATATATACACATTCATTCATGAACAACCACACAAAGAAGATATACCCTATGGCCGCCCACTCTCAAACGGGCAATACTGATAGACATAAATCGAAGCATACGCAAAGCAGTTGCAGTGTAATTGTATAATTCTCAAGTCAACGTAAATTATCCCCTAACTCTATGATATATATTGTTTTGTCACATCTAAACCTTAACCAAGAGGTTCTTCAGTTAGTTCTCATCGTGTACTGTACTTTTATTTTTAAAATGTGCCGACAAAGCCACAATAATCAATCCCATGTCTGATCTTATATGCATTGTATACTACTACACTACGTTCTTGTTTTTTAATATTTTTACACTTATTAACTGAAATGGGAATATGCATTGAACTCCAGAACTTAAGATTGTAAGTCGTGTAATCGTCATCCCTTGTAGAGAATAGAGGTAATGAGATAAAGATATTGGTGTGAGATCAGAGGACCGATATGCAGTAGAGAGTGTGGCAAAGAGTCGTAGCAATTATCTATATATAAATATATAAAAATTGTATTTCTAAATATAAATACGTAATGTGTAAATCAAATCGGTGTTGATTGTGGTCGTTGGAATGCCACTGGAACTGGAGCGGATGGAAGCAATGGAAGAGATAGTGAACGCCAGTTAAGACTATTTTGAAGGTTATTGCAACAGTACATACAGCCGCCCCCCCTCTCTCTCTCACGCACCCACTGCAGCAGCGAGCAAAGCCCAACTTTATTAGTTTATATTATACATACATTATATATAAATACATACATATAAATAGCAACAAGAACATTCATTGTATTTACGCACGTTAAATTGTATTTTGAATTAAACTGAATTGAAGCATCTATCGAAACGGATCTGATCTATTCGAAAGCAAACCGAGAGGATAATGGTGGAAGGACATACTCGTTGAGGGCGGAAGGCCGGGGCAGAGAGGCGCCATTAATTTAAAGAATAAAACGGATATTATTATGATCATGCTGAGGAATTCGATTCTGATGTATGTGTGTACATATATGTATAATGTATGTACATATGTACATGTATGCAGGCATTCCTTCACCGATTACACGCTATGCCCCACACTTATTCATTTACAAAAAACAAGAAATATTTACTAATCCGTTACAATTACATTATAAATTAAGAAATAAAAAATGTATAAACTGCAAAATTATAAAAAAAAACTAAACTTGCTTTTCCTAAATCTTTCCCTAAGCTTTTCACCGTTACGTTTCCATTTGTGTGTATCTGTAAGAGTGTGTGGTGTGGTGTGAGTGGGTGGTGCGTGTTCGTGGCCCCATATAAAAAAGCTCCTTTAAAGGAGTAAAAGGGCGGGTGTCCGTGGACCCTTCAGCACCCACCCGCTTTGCCTTGTACATATGTACATATGTATGGATTCCATTTCCGCACCCGCAGGCTAACATAAGCTGCCCCACCATATACATAGACACCTCCGCTCCTCCACCGTCTTCTCGCTTGAGGTATGTACATTGGTGGGGAGCATTTGGGTTAAGTAAACAGAGCCACAACGAAATGTCGATAAATGCACAGACCGTGCATGAGCGAGAGAGCCCAGCTACACCGAGAGAGAAAAAGCACATGCATACATACATATGTATGTACATATGTACATACAATTTTACAGCTTTGAAAACTAAAATGTGTCTGGTTGTTTGTACATACATATGCAAGTACTTATGTACATGTGTGTGTACATATGTATGTATAAACATAGCTACATTAATTGAAATGCTGCAGTTATCGCAGTCGTTTTCCCCGTTGCCCCCCGACTTGTCTTGTTTTGGCTGCCAATTCACATGAATTTGTCATAAGGCTGATAAAAGAGAAGAAAGCCAAGTGAAAAAATAAAAAGAATGACCAAAGAGTTGATTTTTTTTGTAGCTTTTGTTAGCGCTTGGCAACCACATTGACAAGGGCGCGCGGGGGAAAAGCATGAACAAAAATTATTGTGGCACACTTAAGCGCAGCGCAGCGCTGACGCCAACGCCAACGCTGAGCCAGCGTCGCTGCGAAAAATTCCACTGCTGCGAGGCCAGGCCAGGCTACAAAGCTACAGCTACAAAGACACAGCGTTCCGTGTACATGGCCATTTGATTGTGCTTAGAAGTGCGCGCGCGCTCTAAAGAGAGAGAGAGACAGCTGGGTTTCGTTAAGAAGCTCTCTGCCCAACACAGTCACGTGTGCGGCCTGTGTGTATCTGTCCGCTGCATGTGTGTGTTGGCGAGCGGGCCTGAGTCAGCAGCAGCGCCATTAGTTTTTCTGCTTCTTCCCCGACTCTTTTGTAGCCCCACAGATACACACACAGGGCCATGGACACGACACACATACACTGCTCGAAAAACATAATTCTTCGCTTAGCCTCTGCGGAGGAGCCCGTTCGATTTGTCGCTTCTGAAATGTGTGCGCAGACCCCAGCGCTCCGCTCCTCAGCTACAACTAGATTTCTTTTTTCTTTTCTTTCTATTTTTCCCACAAGCCACACCAAGCCCCCCGTTGCACTTCCCTGCCCCATTGAATGTCCACACTCTCTGACCCAGTTTTCTAGGCCTGCACCGACACCGACCCAGCCGACTTGTCATCGGGCGCGCTGCTCTTGGCTTTCGCATGAACGGACGTCTCTGCTTCTCCAATGTTGCCACACTGCTGCTGCTGCTGCTGCTGCAGTGAGTCTTGTCTTCCAGCAGGCAAACCCTATGATTATGGCCAGTCCAATCTCATCTCGTTGTCCCCCTTTTGAAACAGAATCTCGTTAAATTGTAAAGGCAACGGAAATTACACCAAAACAAGAAGAACAACTCCCCCTCCCGCATTGGTCAATCGTTAACAGTTATGCCTACATATGCACATACATACATACATACATACATATGTACATACCTTTTCGATGAATGTTCTGCATTTGGTGACCCCGAAGCGCACTTTCTCTTCCGCCCAGAATCGATGACCAGCACGCGACAATCGATGTGCAGATATTCCATTACGCATCCCAGCACCCATTAGCATTAGTTAAGCGTTGCATGTGGAACCTTCAGTGCTCCTTGTGGGCCTTGATGGGAAACATAATTCAATCAGCCAGGCAGGGGATGCCGCTGTGCCGTGCCGTACCGTGCTGTGCATGCTGGGGGCCAACGGTAATTTCTAATTTAAGATGCGCTGCGCAGTGTTGCTCTATTTGCTGTTGTTCCAACCCAATTGCATTTGAAAAGTGCACAGGAGGGGTATGACGGGAAGGGGAAGGGGAAGGACTGGTAACTGGCTTGGCAACAGCAAATAAAAAATAAACTGGAGCGCATTTATGTATCCAACACATAGTGTGGCGCTCTGGGGTGGTACATCACTCCTTTGGCATAGATTCGCATAAATCTCCTTAGATTTATAACGACAGAAAGATGGCACAGATGGTGGGTCTTCCAGGCATTCTAGAGCCCCTACTCCTGTTTTTTGCACCTAACCAATTGGTTCTGTCATTGCAGTGAGTGAGTGAGTGAGTGAGGAGTGAGTGACTGGGTGACTGAGTGGTGATTGACTGATTGAGGTTGCCTGCCAGTTGCCATTTACGATTTACCGGTTTGCCGTTAATTGAATTCGCTTTCAGGTGGCAACCAGGAGCGAGAGCGAGTGCCAGAGATGGAGCTGAAGCTCCTTCACAGCATTCAGCAGGAGCATTCAGCAGGAAATTGCGCTGCTCTGGCAGATCGCAGCATGTGGAGCAGAACAGCCGATTGGCTTTGCCGTTCAATTAGAAGAAATTGGATTACCCCCGCCCCCGCCCACGCCCACGCCCAATCCCCGTTTCAAACTCATTTAACTGTGTTGCATTTTAATTGAATTTGTATCCCCAACACGACGCGACACGAGACGACACATCACATCATACACCGCCTCCTGCGCTACCTATGGCTGAACGTTGGCGTAGGGTCCAATGCCGGCGGCCCGACCCATCATGGCGGCAATGTTCGTCTGCTCGTAGTTGCCGCTAAAGAACTGAGCGAAGGGACCCGAGGCATAGACTGCCACATCGTCGCCACCATGGGACTCGGCGTCGAGCGGCACCAGGGTGGGATACTGGAAGTCCGTTTTGTCCGTCAGCTTCTCGGTAAGGTGTATCCGACCCTGGGCCTGATTGTAGGCGCTTTTGTAGCCGGGACCATTGGCGTAGGAGAGGATCGTGTAGGGCAGCTCATCGTCAGTGTCGTCCTCGGTCAGGCCAAGGATCTCCTGGTCGCGATACTAAGACAGACAGTCGAGAAGTTAGTTCAGAATCTAAGTCAGGAGAGGGGCAGAGCTCCACTCACCGGATACCCATTGATGGACATGGTGTGTGCGTGGTCTGCGGTGACCACGATCAGCGTGTCCTCCTCGGAGGTCATTTCGCGAGCCTTCTGCACAGCCTGAGCAAACTCGGCCGTGTCCTCGAGGGCGCGTCGGGCGTATGTGTCGTGGTGGGCCATGTCGATGCGGGCACCCTCCACGAACAGGAAGAAGCCCTTCTCGCTGCGCTGCAGCACGCGGATGGCCGCCTCCGTCAGCTCGCTCAGGGAGGGGTCCGCCAGCTGGCTGCGATTGCGCGCCCGATCGCCGTTGTACGGCAGATGGGAGCTGGCAAAGAGGCCCAGCAGATACTCCGTCTTGTCGAGATCCACCAGGCTGAGACCCTTGCGACTCCACACATAATTGGCCGAGACATTGGCCGCCCGCTTGTCCGCCAGCCACTCCTTGATGAGATGCCGTCCGTCGGTGCGGTAGCCCGGATATCCTTCCTCATCGTTGACCGTTGTGTTGATGAACTGCTGCCGTCCGCCGCCGAGCACCACCTTCAGGGCCTTGCCCACCCGCCCCTCCACCAGCTGACGGGCAATGTCCGGCGCCTGCTCGGGATCACAGGAGCGCTTCGTCACCTCCCAATCGTTCTCCCAGTTGCGGTCGGCGATGTGTGCATAGACACCCGCTGGAGAGGCGTGCGTCACCCTGGCTGTGGTCACGAGACCCGCATCCTTGCCCGCCTCCTGCGCCCACTGGGCGATGCCCTCCACCTGGTTCTCCACCTTGCCGGCGCCGTCGCAGCTGTACCGCGGCACGTTGGCATTGATGCCAATGGTGCCGTAGTTGCCCTTCACCCCGCCCAAGTAGGCGGTGGCCGTGCAGGCCGAGTCGGCCACCTGCCGATTGACGCAGTACGTCTTGGACAGGCCCGTGTGGGGGAACTGCTCGAAGTACACCTTCTCGGCACTGTCGCCGAGCAGATTCCGCGTGGCGGTCACCGTATGCACGGACATGCCGTCGCCCAGGAACAGGATCACATTCTTGGCCACATTCGTGTGCACCGCCTGCGTCTCGGCCAGCTTGGCGTGCAGCGTCTCCTGTGCCCTTGCCACCCAATACTCCGTCAGCAGCTCCTCCTCATGCTTGATGGGATGCGGCTCCCCGCTGCCCCACTTACGCTGATGATCTACAAACAGGAGCAGAATACGCGACCATAAATCGTTGTGGCTGGACACATCGAGGGGACTAGCTGTGAACTCTTATCACTTGGACGTGGCTTACCTCGCTGGGCACTGGCACTGGCGCTCAGCCAGACAGCGACGCCGCAGAGCAGCAGTAGAATCAATCCTCTGTCCATTCCGCCTATCCGTGTTGCCTCAGAGCCTCACTTGCTTGCGAGTTGCTTGGGTGCCAGAATTTGGCAATCGACTGAGCTGGATGGCCAGCACCAGCACCCAAATGACCACGGGCCACAGCCCTATCGGGCAGTATCAAGAGCTAAATCTAATCAGCTCAACCAAAAATAATCTAGCGTTTAAATCAAACCTTCATTTATGGCAGGGCTAAGAAATTCCCTGAAAAAAACAAGCACGTGCCTGGCCCCACCGTCTGAGACTCCGTCGCAGTTGCTTTGTGTAACCCTCAAGGATTGGCACTGGCAAGAAGCACTTCAAGGACTTTCTTGGGTTCATAATAAATGCCAGCAAATGGGCAAAGTTTACCTGAGGCTCCTCCAGCCAAGAGTGACTGCGGAACTGGAGCCATTCCCCTTCTACTCTGCCCTGACCACCGACCAATGCTTGACTTTTGGTCTTATAACATTTGCCGCGCATAAGAACGAAGAAAGAGGAAAGAAGTCTGCGAGTTGCATACTTTCGGGAATCCAAACCAAACCAAATCAAACCGATTCAAACACCAACCAGCTTCACCCTCAATTTATTTGCCAGAGGAAATCGCTAACTCTGAACTACATTATGGTATTGGCCAGCGCCACAATGGAGCCCGTGAACTTGATGACCTGCAAAGGGATTTTGGGATCACAGATGTGCTGGAGGAACTGCTGCGGAATACCCACCGCTGCGAAGACCGGCAGGGAGGGCGCAAAGAAGGGCACATCGACGGTGATGGGTCGCTGGGCGCGCAGGATAATCAAGTAGACACGCCGACGGGTCTCACGATCCCAGCCGTACCAGTCACTGCTGTACGCCGCCTCCCCCAAAGAGAGGCTCTGCAAGGAGAGACTTTCAGTTGGAAATTTGAAATTGGGAAACTTTGAGGGAGTACTCACCTCGGTGGACATCTCCGTGCCGCCATAGCAGTAGAGGAAAATGGCCGAGCTGACCGTGAACATGTACACCACATAGCGGATGATGTTGTAGCCCGAATACTAGGAGAGGATCGCTGATGCTTGGACAGAACTGCGAGCATTATGCTGATGATTACTCACCAGCAGGATATCTATGACACTGGTGGCTATCACCAGGCTGGCGGACACAAAGTGCACAAAAGTCGGTGCCGCCATGATCCCCGAGAAGCGGCGGACAATCCGCGCAATCTCATTGTGCCGATCGACAATATTGGCCAGCCGCCGACAGCACAGATCAAAGTCCCTGGGGGTGGCATCTGGAAAGTGTCAAAGGGGGGTGGGGTTCACATATGGATCTATGGGGGAGCCGCCTCGAGGGATACCCACTGTCCACGGACTTGAGGGAATCCTGCAGATCCACTCGTAGCGATCGCAGCAGAAAGGCCACATAAAGGGTGAAGCCAAAGAAGAAGCCGTCGGTGCCGGCAAAGGCGTAGACCGTCACCTGTCCGCTCCACGTGGAGTACAAGTAGAACAGCGGGAACCAAGGCATTCGATGTGCAAAGTCGGGGAACCTAGGAAGGCATCGATGAAAAAGGGGGAAGAACTGAAACCGGGAGGACGACGCACAGCATGCGGAAGGGCATATCAAACTTGAACTCGGCCAGGCCACGGGACCACATCTCCCACAGGGATCGCAGCACAAAGGCGCAGGTCGTGATGCTGCCCAGGGTGAAGACGAGCATGCCAAAGCGCGTGGCCGTGAGGTAGTAGCTCCTTCGCACTCCGTTCTTCCTGGGATCGCCTCGCTTAGCCTGCTGCTCCGTTAGCCTGCGGATGTGCTCCATGAGAGCGAACACCTCCTGGCGGCGCCACCACATCCAGGCCAGCTTGAAGAGCGTCGTGGCGCTGCAGGCCAGCGGACAGAAAGCATCCATGGCATCCACGGGACTGATCCGCAGATAGTGCCAGCCAAAGACGAGCTCCGCCTGGCAGCAGTGGGCCAAATTGACGACATTAAAGACCAGCCAGGCCAGCGAGATCCACGACTGGGACTTGGCATCGTCAAAGCGCAGACCCAGCAGCCCAAACGAGTATCTGGGCACGAAGAACAGGTGCTTTGCCAGCGGATAGTTGCGGTCCAGGAAACGCGGGTACATGTCTAATGGGACTTCATTCGGAGCGGCTCCCCTTTATAGCCACTCGTTTGCCTTTGTTTTGGTTGCTAATTGCTTAATTATTGTTTTCGCTCGCTTCGGCCAGGTGTCCTGTCCTGTCCTGTGCTGTGTTTAATAACAGGATTACAAAGCGTTTAATTGAGTGGGCGACCACCCAGCAATTATGTCATTATATGGCTGAGGCGACCGGATTGATTGGCGGTAATTGCTTTTGCCTTTGCCTGAGACTCCCTTGATCAAATTTGAATGGTGAATGAATCAATCAACCCGTCCAGTGGTTCCTTGAACGATTCTTTTGTTTGTTGTGCTGCATAAATGTGTGCCAAAAAGTGTCTCCAATTGAAGCTCCCCTTTTGGTCTTTTTGTCTTTTCAGCATAAATTCCCATACAGAAATTTGGGTATTCCGCTTTCTGGGTTGCCCCGGGAGGGAAGTTTGTTGAACTCCGAATGAACTCGTCGCCGCAATTCGAATTTCAAATCAGCTCCGCGATGTGGGTCAAGCAAGCAGCCAGAAACATTCTTTGTCCTCCTCCTCCTCCTCCTCCTCCGCCATGCTGGCCCGAGATTTGCCATTTCCATAAGGTTTGTCCACAGATTTATGTTGATGCATGCAACACGGATCGGACGGATGGGATGGGGATAGGGGGGTGGGGGGATGGGGGATACATCACTTTTAATTGAGTTCTTCCCTGGGCTCACGTTGCGTATGAGCAATCAGCAGAGTGTGGCTGGCTCCAGTTTTCAGTATTGATTTCCACGCAAGAAGTTTTGATTACATTTTGGCCAGCCAAGCAGGATGGGACGGTGCGGGTGCGGGGGGGTTGGAAGCTCCTCTGCCAGTGGAAACAGCTACCCTCAAAATGGCAATGGGGCGCCCAAGCTGATATCATCGCATCCATCCCCCAAACGGCTCCAAACGGGCAACCACCACCCTCCCCCAACAGGCAGAGCAGCCGTTCAACAAAGGTGACCCCGACACACCCTGTTGTTTGGGGCAGAGCGTAAGCTTACGTAAGCGCCAGCCCACCCTCCCAGTGGGGAGAGCAGCGGAAGGGAAACTGAGAGCTTTTCACTGGAAGGCCCTAAGCCAAGGAGAACATTTTCTTTTCACATTTCTTCGCCTCTGCTGTTGGAGTGGAACCTGATCCTGCACGAGGGAGAGAGGGAGGGAGGGAGGGAGGCAGGGAGGCAGGGTAGCTGGCCAGCAGCAAGTGGAAAATCAAGGAGTGCCAGCTGGAAGGCGAGGAAAGGAGGCCAACGTGTCAGCGAGTCAGCGAGTCGGTCGCTCGTCGCTCGTCGCCAAAAACAGTTGCAGAACCCGACCGAAAAAACCAGTTTTCCCACTCAACACAGACACAAAAACACACACACACACATACTCTGTGCTCTGTGCTTGTGCCCCACTTTCGGATGACGCTGTGGAAAATGAATTCGAGTTTTCCTCATTGGGTGAAAGGTGCAGTGGGCCCGAGAGGGAGCGAAGCGGAGCGGAGCGTGTTGGGAGCCCCACCGAAACAGGTTGATTTTCCTGCTGACGCCGCTGGCCATTAGCCAAATGGGATTTCGCACGCTTCCTGCGTCCCGTGGCCGTGGTTGGTAGGTCTTACGGCTCGGATGCGTTTGCCGCACGTCATGGCACAGTTGGATGTCGGCCATGTACGGCCATGGATGGGAGGATTGTGGATCTCGACATCATCATTAATTATTGAAACACAACCCGGCCGGTCGGTCGGTCGGTCAGTTGGTCGGTCAGTTGGTCGGTCGGCCGCTGCGCTTCCTGACAACCTGCTCGGGATGTCCACACTCAATTGTGTGTTGCCGACTCGAGGGAAGCGCTCAAGGGAGCAGAGATCTGTCAATGGACATGTCTGGCTCTAGACAAGGAGACCAGTGAATGATTTAGATGCATGATGGGAACAAAGGAAGGCTTTAATGACTGCAGCTGGCTCTTCCATGAGCACTCTGGGATTGCCAATAAAGTGTATCCGCTGGGACGGCAATCATTTGGTGGGACTATCTGTCTATCTACATATTAGCTCCTCCATTGGCTGCATTTTTCTCTCCTTTGTTAATTCACAAAGCGGCGTTAATTATAATTAAAAGAGCCAAACTAATAAATGAACCAATCTATGAGTATGAGTTTCATGTCGGGCTATATGCTGGCATTAGATCTATCTTATGTATACGAATGCGAACAAGTACCATGTATAGTTCCATGCACATATGTATAGCATATTTGTACATATGTACATATGCTCACATGGCCACAGATCGAGCGTGACACAATACAATTTGTGGCGCTTTGTTCTAAGCGCTTGAAACTCTTCGTTTCTAGCCCCACCCTGTCCCCAGTACCCTGTACCCCGCCCCGTAGCCCCTGCCCATGCTACCCGTTGGACAGACGTGACATAAGCTAAATTGTTTTAAATTTTGTTGAATCGCCTTCTCACTGCTGCTGGGGGATAAATTGAAACCGCTTGGCCTGTCATGTGTGGCACAGGCAGAGGCACACTCGGAGCAGTGCAGCAAACTGTGGCGCTGCGGTTGTGCAGGAACGAACGTGGTTGGGTTGGGTTGTGTTAGCTTAGCCAGAGATCTTTAAACTAATGGACTGCGGCACACTCAGTTAGTCAGTCAGTCAGTCAGTCAGTCAGTCGGTGCGGTCAATAGTGCACACGATAATTGTCGATTGAGAATGGAGCTGTCAGCTGACGGGGAAACGAGATACAAAGTACTTCCCCCAGACCCAACTGCTTAATGACAATTAGCAATGGATCGATGATGCTGCGAGCTTCGGGGTTTGAATTACATTCGCTTCCCCTTTAGCTAAAGAGTCAATCTTCCCACGCACAAGCCATGAACAGTGATGACATACCAGGTACCCCTCATAGATGGGACTCTCAAGTGGAAAGTCATTCCGAACCGAAGATATGTCCACATCTGTATCTAGGATAGGGGTTTACAACTATGTACCAATCTATTCCCAGAATGGACGACTAAAAACTAAAGAGAGAGCTCCAAGACAAGCTTGTGAGTCAAACAAAGCTAACCGAACGAAGCATTGTATTTCTGCTCACAAAAAAACACATTCATCACGCACACACAGATGGAAGAGCACTAGAATATGAGACTTTGGGTGAAGTGAAGTGCGGCTCGGCTCGGGGCTGGTCTTTGCTGGGCTCGGATTCAGAATCCGAGACTTAAGCTGAATCCAAATTCGAAACTCGCTGCCTTCAAGGCTAACTTCTTGTTAAATGCCAAAATGCGAGCCCAAGCAGCCAGCCGCAGCTACAACAAAAATGTGTGGCAAGCAGTGGCCGAGGGACAGGATTATGCTCGTAATTACAGCTCTTCCAAAGATCAAATGCGACAGCCATTAGGATGTGGAGAGAGGGTCGGCATCAATATGGGAACTGTGGCGCTGGAGCTTGATCTGGAGCCACATGTGCTGACGCTTCCAGTGGCAACGGCGTCAAAGTCGAATATCGCTTGTAAAACTAGCTTCGACAGATCGCCGCCAAATGCAAGATGGCGTCATTCGTGGTGTACAACGGTAGAGCGAAGCGGTGGAGCAGCGTGAGGGGAATGCCGCTGCTAATGAGTAGCAAGTCAGCTTAGACGATAAAACATATAATACATACGTATGTACATACATATGTACATATCTATGTACATATATAAGAGATGTTTGTCTGTTTACTTGAGAGTTGTCTGCCTGTGCTCTTGGCTCCCAAGGTCATCTTCTGTTGCAGGCATTAGAAACAAACTCCGAGCCGAGCCGAGCCGAGCTGTAGTTTTGAATGCAAAACGTATTATTTAGTGCTTTGTTAGTAATACTAATATCCCGTCTGTGGTTGTGCTGTCGGCAAACTCCATAGCTTCAAGGCAGCCAACGCAATTACTTGGATCTTTTCTTGATAGCTGGGTTATATCTACTCATTGTGAACATGCCACATTCTAACTGGAATGACACGCTGTCCGTTTGTCCCGCCCGCCCGCTCCCTCCAGCTCGGCGACTATGCAAATACATGTTTCCAGCCGAATGCCTCGGGTAATGAGCAGGGGCAGCGCCAGGGGCGCACACCTGAACCCAACCCACCCGTCCTTCATCACCCGCCCTCCTACGCGCTCAGAAAAACCAATTTATATAATTTTTGCGTTGGAAAAAGTTGCATCACCAGGGGCAATTGCAGTTTTTATTTTAGTTTTTAGCATCTCTTAGTCATTTCATCTTAATTATATTTTTGACGAATGCGAATGGGAAAAAGTCCCATGACACACGACGACTGCCGCCGTGCCGTTACACTCATGCAAATGTAAAATGGCTGGGCTGGGCATTTGAAAGTCCAATTCTCTTTCCAGTTCCCATAGTGAATCATACGATAGAGGGCAAACTTGATTTCTTCTTTACCAAAAACTAGAAATATTATTCACGCTCACACACGGGCATGTATGCAGACCTCCTCATGCGTGTTTACGTAAGTTTCGCTTTTGTTGTATTCCTCTTGCCCATTCATTGTACAGTTTCATTTCGAGTCTCTCCGTTTCTCTCGTTCCGTTTCATGCAGCCCCGTACATATCATTGACTGACTTAGCAACAGACAGCCAGAACAACAGTCGTAACGGTTTGATGTCCGTTCCCGCTGCGTCCCTTCCTGTGACGATACGTTTCGTGGAAGAGCAAAGCACACAACGAAACATATTTGAGGGAGCTTCGAAAATTGTGTGTGCGTGCTTGCGTGCGACAGAGCTAGAAATATGAACGATGCGTGCGGAATGGAACGATGAAACGTGTAATGAAGTCATGTAGTAGCTCACAGTTCACTGGAAAGTGCCAACGAACATTTTCTTTTCCTATTGAGCGCTGTTGGAAGAGAGCATTTATTTATTTCAATTACATAGAAAAGGCAGCTTATGAATATAGAGGCACTCTGGATTAACAACTATTATTAACTATGGCAGGGACGGGCACTTTGGTCGGTTCAACATGTTGATACGCCCGCAATTTGTATAGGAGAGAGAAAAAGACTGACTACTTCAAAAGCACAGTGAGTCCCCGTCTCGCTCCCACATGAATGCAGTACGTTGATAGAAGGTTGAACCTAAACCCACCGCGCACTCCGCGGAGGCGTGTAAAGACTTGTAAAACAATTGCAGAAGCGCGAGAGACGCGAGCGGAAAAAAATTCCATTAGATTTGGTGTCGTCGTTGTCGCGGCGACAGCAGCGGAGAAAACGCGGCCAACTCGGTTCGGTGTGCAGCTACAAATGAACGAAAGCTGCAAAATGCCGACTGAAACTTAACGACGACAAAGCAAACTCGACGAACGCGAAAGCGTTGTTCGTTTAGTGAGATTCGCGCGCGCGCCTTTGTCATCGTGTGTGCGTGTGTTCGTGTCTATGCGCGAATGTGTTGGTTGTTCCATAAAAAATATGACGTTGACAGAGCTTTTTCCCCTCTCTCTCTCTCTCGCTCTTTTCCGCTCTCACTCGATGAATTTGGGTGAAAAAAGTATGTAGACATGTGTATTTTTTTTCCGACTTGCCATGTCTTTCGACACTTAAAGCACACTCACACATACAAACAGACCCTTAGAAACAGGGCGACGCGGCTGCCAGAGCAGGACAGCATCGCATTTTCGCTATACTTTGCGCTACTTGGAAGTTGCGTAATAGGCGAAAAGAAGGAGAGAAATGTGTCATCCAGTTGCCGCGTATTTGTGGCTAGTTCCTGCTTCCATCTCCCTCTTTTTTGGTTCCATACTTTTTATATTATCGCTGTTTACGTAATCCGCGTTTTTTTTTTCTTCGTGTTTTATATTCCGTTCCGCGTTTCTATTTTTTCTGGCTTTCCCACATGATTTATTGTTCCAGGCAAAGTTCACTGGGGGGAAAAAACCACCACCAAGAAACGGTCCGGTCTCCGTCTCGCCACTGTTTGCCGACTATTTTCGACGTTAGCAACAGCGTGTTTTATTCTTGCTTTCGGTCTCTCTTTTATGTGTGTTCTCCTTTTGTTGCTTTTCCGTTTCACTTGGGGTTGGGATGGGATGGGATTTGGGACCAGAAAGGCGCACAAGCGTTGAGCGAACCGCACTGCGCAACGCGAGGCGCACGAATAAAACACAGAATAGAAAAACGCGTGTAAAGTGCTTTGTGCGGCGGCCGTCGTCGGCTACAAGCAGCGGCGCGACGCGGCCACAAAACCAGTTTTATATATGTAGACCCGCGCGCGCAAGTACAGTGTATATAAGCGTGTACATATGCATACATATGCCTGCTCTGCCTGTGGTGTGAGTGAGAGCGAGCACTTTGAAGCTTTTGCAATTGTACATGGCCGTTTCGGCTTGGCTGTGTGTGTGTGGGCTTGCTTTGTCGCTGACACACATTCAAGTTGCTGTTCACTTTTTTTCTGTCGTCGTTTCCTTTTCCACATAAATGTGGTGCCTGTAGTATTGCAGCTTTGTGGCGCGGCGCACTTTGGCTGAAATTTTCCGCCTTTCGATCGAAACACAATGGATTTTCAAGCACGTAACCATGTAAAACCGCTAACTCTGTGCCAAGATAAATTACAGAAGATACGATTTTTTTTCCCCCCCGGAGGGGAGGGGGGGGTTGGGGCTGGGATATTGTAAAATCAAAAATCCAATTAGAAATCAGTATGATGTGTTGGCTAAAGAAAGTCTCTGATTCTTTTTTGTTGCACGGAACTTTTCTTTACATACATATGTACATACATATGTACTTCTGCGAAAAAGTGTGTCATCACTTTGCACAACTAGAAAACTTGTTATACACACACACACACACACACACACATAAAGTCTTTTATAGATACTTATGTATATGTTTTTACAAACAGCGGCTGCACTTCCTCTTGTTCTTGTTCTCCTTCTTTTTCCAAGCAACAGACAACTACAACTACAGGGACAACATTTTTGTTATGCTTCGACGAGTGCCAACTAGAAACAGAAAACTGGGTTATTGGCGCAATTGCGCGCGCGAATCTTCAACTCTCTCGCTCTCTCTCTCTTCTCCCACTCTACTCCCCCTGCACATCATTGATCACATTCTCCCTTTCTTGCTGCAATTCCACCTTGGCACGCGAAGCTGCAGCAGCCAAGTTGTATGTTTGTAGGGTGAGGCCTTAGCCGTCTTACATGTTTCCAATTAACTTTGCCTCACCTTATATAAATTCGCCATGGCTGCCTGCTTTTTGCTTATTTTTTTGTTGCCTAGCAACGTTGTGAGGGGGCAGAGGGAAGATGGGGGCTGAAATTGCATCAAATGACTAATTGTGTGTTTGCTTTTTGCTGATGACGACATCAAAAGAAAACCAAACCAGTTCGAAAGTGAAACAAATTTTTGGCGATGACGCCACAGCTGCTCTTGCTGCTACTTTGTTGCTCTTTCTTTTATTGCGTTTTATGTTTTATGCTTGGGCATAAATATCCACACGAACACGATCGAAAGCTAAAAAGAGAGACGCAGCCATCACACAAACACACAACCGAGCTGACCAGAGCTTCCTACACTCCTCTTTTCTTTGCTTTGATCTCTTTCTCTGTGACTGTGTCTGTCTCTCTCTTTCATATGGAACGTGTGTTGCATGTGATTCCATTTAATTTTCGTCTTTTGCTCTTTTCTGTTTACGTTTACCACAAAACAGAAACAAAACATGTATTATTTTTTTGGTTAAAAGTTAATGCGCTCCAGGCACGAATCTGTAGGTACTTCTCCATCTGTGAAGCTCTTGACCATACAATCTTTCAATTACAATCTACACGCACAAATGGACTGACAACTTTCCCATGGCTACATGCTTTTGAAATCATTGAAAGAAATGCTGAGGAAGGGAACGAATATCTTCCATTTAAATGTTTAGAACATGTACATATGTATGTAAGTATCTACTCTAGACTTCAACTCTAATTGTTTATTTTTTGGTTCCACTCTAATCAGAAATGTGTTTGATGCCTTGAAATTAAATCACTTTTGATCCGCCTTGCAAGTTGAGCTTTTGAACTTTAAATTCCAATACATATGGGAAGAACTGGAAAACCTTGAATAACCCACTCAGATGACTAATTAGAGAGCCTCTGTATAGAGATCGATGGGAATAGATCGCTTCTCAGCGATAGAGTAAAGCTTTTGTTGCTTAATTTTATACAATTACTTATGTAGCTTTCGCATGGCCATTAACATTTAATGGGCCCGATTAGAGGCAACATCTGGCAGCGCTCCAAAGTGGACTTTACACGTTCACATTACGTTACTTACTTATTCAAGAATCTCCAGCAACTGTCGATTCCGATTTTGTTGATAAGGAATAGTATCTATCGCGCGCTCTTTCCCTCTCAAAGTAACACTGAGACATATGGAAAGTATTGGAATTAGGTGCAGAAACTAACGCGCGTCTATTGCCAGCGAACAGCGAATAAAGATTGGCGAATTGACTCCGCTTCGGTTTTTGTTTCTGTCTCTGCTGCTCTGCTTCTGTTCTGCCCTGGCGCAGTTTCATCGAAAATTGCTTCTATGTACACGCGGAAACATACACACACAGTCACGGCCCTGCCTGCTCATAAAACTGTATATACAACTTTGTATTTAAGCTTTTTCATATACTATGTCATGCACAAGGGGGTTGGGGGTGTGCCTGTGTAGGTCAAACAGCTTCGACGTCAGCGAAGCAATGCCGTAAGCGTTTAGTCCCCAGAATGTCTGCAGCATCGTTAAAGAGATTGGTTGGGACGGGGGAGATACAAACGGAGGGAGAGATCCTCTGATGTCGCTTGAAACTGCGTTTCAACTCCTGGTCGTTGGGTTGGGGCGGGAGTGGGAGAAGTGCGCAGGAAAGCCAGCCAGCTGCTGCTGCTGCTGACTGCGCAGCGTTGATAAGGAGAACGAGAAGAAGAAGCAGTCACTTCCAGCTCAGAGAATTTTCGCTCCTACTTCCGCAATGGAATTGATTGGAAGGCATGGCCTGGTCTGGTCTGGCTGCCTTTATCAGTCGTTTACTGGAACCGAGCTGAATTTTTGTCAAACAAATGCCGATGCATGTGCGCCCCTCTGAACAAGCAACCATTTTTATATGGGCTTTTTCCCGCCGCCTCAAACCATGTCTGGATGTCGGACCCGGACCACTGCGCACATTTTTCTACTGCGCATGTTTTTGCTGTTGCTTTTGTGCCACCTTTGCGTCCTGCATACGAGGGGGAAAGTTTCATTGTTTCCTTAGTTTATTTTCTTACCTGAGAGTGAAGGAATTTTTTATTAGAATGATAACTTTGCCTTGAGTTGGGTGCTGTGGCAACGGTTCCATTTGCTGCATCTCACATTCGGTTTCTCTCGAGAATGCAATTGCCAATGGAAATCTGAACCGGTTAGCATGCCTCTTGCCTGGAACTCGACGGTGCGAAAATGTTTCAAATGGGTCAAAAAGTGACTTGATCGTTCCAGTTCAAAATGTTGGATTAGGGATAGGGGTAATCAATACGTTGCATAAAGCGAAGACCCATTATAGTGATATTTGTGGGGAACATAGAAAAAACATATGAATGTACATATGTACATACATACATATGTATGTACATATGTATGCATTTACATACATATGAATATTTGTATGTACATATGTATGTACATGTATAAGGGTCAAGGTCGGATCGGACGAACATACATACATATATGTATGTATATGTATGTACGTAAATACATATTTATGTACAGTTTCATAAATACATATTTATTTACATATGTACATCAAGTCACACACAAATGCATAAATGACTTCTTAGAATCCACATTTTAAAAAACGATATCCTCCCAAAGGGGATTCCTTTTCGAGTGTAATCAATGCATTTCTGCTTATCATATTTTAGTCTTATTAATTGGTGTATTTTTCCTCCTGGCAACGGAACACAATTTGCGCTTAATTGAAACCCAAATACCTGACGATAATTAGAAGGTCTTAATGCTTGAGTTACGAATTTGGATTTCGATTTGTGGTTAGGGTATTGGGTTTTCACATCAGTGAGCTCCTTATTGGGTTTGGGAAATGTGCTGGGTGTCATGTCCAGGTAGGGATTGCGAAAACTGTAAACCGAAACTCTGTGGAGGGATGTGGGACAAGTAGGAGGTCGTTTTCTGAGCATTTCCCCTACCCCATGTGCTATATCCATATCCGCGCCATTACATGGAATTTCCATTTGACAGAGATTCTCCTCTTTCCCTCCTCTGATACTAAGTGTTGGGTTCCGAGTGTGTGTGTGTGTTTGCGTTAATGAAGGCATTTCGAGCTAAACAAGTTGCAGTCCCGTCCCTCTTGAAAGGAAACCGAAAGAAACTTCCACTCCGGAAAGTCGTAGCCCAAAAAAAAATACAGAGAGAAAGAGAAAATGAAATGAGACAGCGACAAGTAAACAAAAAGAGAACCAGAAAGAAAGAGGGATGTAGAGAATGAGGGAGCGGAGAAAGAAAAACATTTACAAAAGCGGAGTCCATTGAACCCTAGCGTTGGTGGCTACTTACGAGCCACGACGACGGCAGAAGATGATGATGACGACGCATCCCATGGATGTTGATGACGTCTTGAGGTTGCATTTTTGATCAGGCTGCACATGAACAATGCGAGAGGAGAGGCAAGACAAGAGAAACCAAACAAACCAAAAAGAAATGGAGAGAAATGTCAACTTCACTTCAGACCTCCACAGGCTGCAAAGAGCTTATGTTCTACTGTACTTAGAATAATAATTAAAAGTCAATGAAGCTTGCCTACTGGAACAAACATTCGATCAGCAGCAGTTGAAGAAATAGTTAGTGGTTGTGGTAGTCAGTAACTATCAGAATGTAGAGTACCAAGCGATCGACGTTGTCTGGTGTTATTGATGCCAAGTCCGCCCCGCTTAGTTAGTGCGAATATTTATCAATAAACAACAAGTCTATGTATGCACACGTTTGTATGTACATATGTACGTATATGGCATGCAACGGCCACAACAAACATTACGAATACATACTGTGCAAACATTTACATAAATACATTCATACAGGCATACATACATACTATGTACATACATACATACATACATACATAGGTACGTATGGCATTCGTTGAGTTGAGTTGCTTGGCAAGCAGCGCAGCAGCTGACGAGCGACTACGAAACGACGAAACAAACGATGAAGAATAAAACGCGAAAACAACGAAACGATGAAACTGACTGTACATACAGTACATAAACATACACACAAAATACAAACGTGTGTGAGCGACGAACGAGAGTATGCGTGTGTGTGCGAGTGTTTGCTCTATGGCCCGGCACAAGGTGGAGAGGTAGAGGTACAGACACAGACGCGCCTGTTGCAAAATTCATTCTTGCGCTCTCATTCGTGACGAAAGGATGTACGCCCGGCTGTAGCCCGTATGAATCTACATCCGTACATTCCTTGCGCAGGGCAAAGGCAGACAGTAACATTCTCCACACACACACCCACAGCAACACAGTTGGAAATGGCCAAGGAGCAAGAATACGAGGAGCTGCGCGAGCTGCTGCAATCATGGGATGTTGCCGATCTCCTTCCACACTTGCAAGGTGACAAACCAAGAGAGCACTAGAGAGCGCTTTCGAGGAGACGAGGAGACGCAATAGCGTGTTTAACTGTAACATTAACTGTAACTGTAACATTTTTCCGCCTCTCTCTAACATTCACAGATGAAGCCATCAATGTGGACGAACTGCAGATGATTAAACGGCATCACCTGGCTGAGCTTCTGAGCAACTTTCGCTTCGGGACCCGCATACGCTTCGAGCATCACCTGGAGCGCTGGCGGCGCTGGCTAAACGTGCCGCTCCAGGGTATACAGGGACAGAGTCAAACGCATTGCCAGGGTTGTCGTTGCGCGGAGTCGGCAGCACCGTCCATTATCTGCCAACCCCAGATAGGCGGGCAGTCGGACAGCGTCGGGGACAGTGGCAAGTCCGATGATCTGGCTAAGACACTGCCGTCTGAGCCACTCGTCTCACTTACCGATCCCAGCGAGGCAGTACAAGCGACCTTCCACATGCCCATGCAGTCCCAGTTGGAGCCCAGCGAGATCCTGAGTTCGACGCTTGTCACCAACGTGAAGGAGGAGGACAGCGGCGACCAAGTGCCGGGCGAGGATCATGTGGTTACTGTTCTGGGCATCCTGCAGGCTAGCGGAATGAAAAGCCAGTCGCTGCTCGAACGCCTGGGCCAGCAGGAGGCTCTAGATGCAGTGCAGCGGTTGCTGCTAATCCAGCTTATATGCAGCTACTATGAGGACAACCAGCTGCACCTGACGCTGCAACGTAGCCACCTTTTGGAGCGCGAGATCCTGCAACTGTTCCCCAAGGAGCAGCTGCACTATTACCGAACCGAACGCCGTGGCAAGATCTACGTGCGGTTCACCAACATGAAACGGAACAAGAGAGTCAACTCTTCGCGTCAGGAACTGAAACGGAGGCGCGAGGATCTGCTCAAGCCGCCGGCCCACGTTTACGCTACTGATCTCGGACCAAAGGGCGAGAACTTTACGGCCGAAACTGCCTTCAGTCCCGAAAGATCTGATTGACAGCCCCCATATTCCGCTCTAAGTTGATTATTTCTAAGCTAAATGTATCTCGTGTGTGATACAGTGAGGGCTCTCCTGAGCGGACACTA
Source organism: Drosophila subobscura (assembly GCF_008121235.1). Taxonomy (NCBI): domain Eukaryota; kingdom Metazoa; phylum Arthropoda; class Insecta; order Diptera; family Drosophilidae; genus Drosophila; species Drosophila subobscura. The sequence continues at coordinate 2,694,060 of NC_048531.1, forward strand.
CTAGACCAGGTTTTGCCAAGTGATGGGATGTGTTCATACATTAGGTTGAACTGTTTTGTAGGTGTCCGCCCAAAAGAGCTTTCCTTGTACATAATTATTCCTGTGTATATGTATGCCTGTTTTCTCTTCTGTATGCTCTCTTAACTACATATGTAGGGTATTTGTGGGTCGACCCGATCCCTGTTGACTGACGAAAATAAATCAAAACTGATTTTGGACATTCGCAAGTAGCAGTCGTCTCCTTTGCTTTTTGGGTGAACCTTTGGGTAGATGCAACTCTGCGCGGCCACGGTGATGGGCGAGAGAAAAGGTGATTACATCAGCAAGTAAAAATAGCCAACGGCCGTGTTAACAACCGTCGAGCAATTTGCTGACTCGCTCTAAAACGCGGCCACAACTACACTACTTTCCCGATTGTAGTTTTCGTCAATTAAATCCACTCATCATGATGATGATGTGGCCTCTGGCTGTCTGGGTGGGAGTGTTTAGGGGCGTTTCACTTGAAACTAATTAATTAAGTTGCTCGCTTTTCTTCCCTTTGCCTTTTTTTTGTGGTTCTAGTTTGCTTGTTTCATGTTCAGTGCTAATTGACTTTATCAGTGTCGCCGCGACACAGAGCAAACGAAACTATCTCAAAAGCCCCCACCATCACCCGACCAGGCCAGGCCAGATATCAGGCAGTGTTATCAGCCGGGAGACTCCATGGTAATTGCCTTTCGGTGGGGCGATTCATTTTCACATTTTTTGCATTGTTCCATGCTGCATTCCAATAAGTATTATTTGTTCTACTAGCTGCTAGTGGATACTGATGTACTTGTGTATGTATGCATCTGCTGTGTGTACCTGCGTATGTAGCTAGTAAATAGGTCGCTGGCAACTGGCGACAAAGCGACAGAGCCACACAAGCTACAAACTAGTTTATTTGTTGCTTCCCCCAGCGACACGCTACACACAATATACATACATACATACATTGTACATACATACATATGCCTGTGTTCGTGTTCAAGTTTCGATAAGCTGTAAAAGCTCTTGCAGCTTATGTACTTTTTTTCTCTGTAACAGCGAAACATATGGTTGTATGTATACATATGGACATACATAAATACATACATATGTACATTTGTACATATATGTACATGATATTTTAATTGTTCGTTTGCCCAATGTACACATTTTGAATTAATAACGCTGATCAAAGTTGGTTGTTCCACAGCTGTTAAATTGTTCAGTTGTAGTTGTCGCGGTGGTACAGTAGTGGGGAAAGTAGTTACACGTGTCGTGTGCACATGAATACCTGTGTATGTATTCACATAAATCGGTACAGCTCTGTGCCTTTTACTACATACCTACATATGTATGTAAGTACATATGTACATACAAAAGTATGTAGATAAATATGTACATATGTATGTATGTACATATATGTATATGTAGACGTTTTATGCTTAGGCAGCATAATCATTCCAGCTCTTTGTTGATCGAAAAAAAGAAAAAAAAGCTTACATCGGAGCTATGTACATATGTAATATGTATGTATGCATGCTCTCCATGATTTCTTTCGTCTATCTTTCGTTTCTAGGCCAAACCGTGTTATGGGGCGTTCTTCTTGTTTATCTTCCTACATATGTATGTGTCGGTGGAAGGGCGGCTAGGAGGGAGAAAGAGATGATAACTTAAAAGAGTTTCAAGAGGTGGGAGGCCTCTTCAAGGCTTAGATAGAGTTAGAGAGGAGCTGTGGCTGCCGTTGCCGTTTCGTTCCCGTTTTGGAAAGGACGTTGTAAGGACAAGAAAAACAAGGCACTGGAACTGTGCGGGGGCAGATAAACATTATACGCAGCCCAGATAATGGTGCAGGCCAGCAACTGGCGGGAGATAAAAAACAGCCCCACTATGTACATTTGTAGATATGTACATACATATGTATGTATGTACATATGTATGTATGTACACTCGAATTGGGTCAATCGATAAAAGAGGAAACAGTGGAGAGGCAGGGGCAGCAGCACCAGCAGCAGCAGCAGCTGCGGAAGGAATCTAGCACATGCGCCAAATGGTGGGGCGGTGATGTGGAATGGGAATTGGGGCTGGCGTCTGGGGGTAGCTGTTGGCCACCAAGGAGCTTTTTCGGTTTTCCCATCGTTACAGTCACAGCCTGCCTCTTGGTAATCGCCATTACAGAAAGATGTAACATTCTAAGTACATGCAAGTACATATAAACATATCCATACATATGTATGTACATACATATGCATGTATGGATTTACATCCACAATGTAGAGACTTATACCATTACATGGATTCAGCAATATGAAATTACAACATCACACCCGCACTCGCCCCTTTCTCATTTAATATTTTATAGGGCAGCTGTCATTGTGCTCCACATACCACATACTCCATTCTCCACCCTCACCAACCATATTTACAGCCACATAAAACGAAGTTATGGGGAAGATTTTCATTCAAACATGCAAGCAGTACTGAATTTTTGTACCAGGTCTTATTAAATTTCGCCAAATACTCGAAATACCCTTGCCAAAAGAATATAGAGGGGCGTAGAGGAGTCTCTGACTTTGTTCATGGCCAAAGCAAAGTCACACACCCTACCATATGGACTCAGATTTATGAGATTGAATATTGGAAATCCGTTTGCATAGTCCTTACACAACACTGGCTCTGAATTCAAACAATTTGATTGGCTAAAATTTTAAAACGAGTACAAAGTCGGAAAAAAGTATTAAAAGTATTTATTTTTGAGATAGAATTTCAAAGTACACCAGTAGATATGTAGTGGATGCCATGTAGAATGTAAAAATAGTATTACACACTAATAACATATCTTTAGCTGCATGTAGAAAGTAGAATAGTTATTCTGCTACCGCTCACCAGGTAGCGCCACACTAATGTCCAGGATCTAAAGATGGCGCCACACAAGCATCTAGGACATCGTATCTAGGGATCGTTATGTGCATACATTGTACATATAAATATATTTATATATAAAAAATATTCAACATTTGAAACAGTTTTTAACTCAAAAACATAGCTAAACATTTTCACTTTTCCTCAAAGAGCTGGTGAAACTCGGACGGCGTCTTAAAGTAATCGACCAGCAGCATGGACGAGCGGTTGCCCAGCCTGTACATGATGTGGCTCCAAGGATTCAGCACGTTCCTGTACTCTGAAATTTGTCCCCTATCGAAGTAGTGCTTCACAGTGCCAAACGGAAGCTGGGATCCATACACAGCCACATATCTAGAAGGTGTATGAGACGGGATTTAGACATGGAGCCAGAGATATTTCGCTTGCAAAACTTACTTGTCGGCACTCTTATAGATCCTGAGGGGATACTTGGCCACAAATGTGCGTATGGCCAGGTTGATCAGTGCAAATCCTGCCAAGAAGTAATAAAAATCTGTTTCGTGGGAGACCAGCATGGAAATGTTGATTTTTTGGGTTATGCTCTCCAGGTTCATGCTGGTGCTAAAGTGATAGGCGGCCACCAGGCCCAGGGTCGACACCGTCGCCGTGGACACGTTTTTGGTCCAGCTCACATAGGCTTCTAGGGGAGCACGGTAAACTAATCTATATCTTTCCGGCAGCTGATCATCAAACAAAAGTTTACGCTCCACATCAGGGGTCTGCGCCGCAGTTCGCCACTTGCATCGCAGGGAGCTTGTCCTGAATGAAAATGTGCCGTTCAAAGCCAATTTATGAAAGATGCATCCTTCCAATTACTTACTGGAGGCTTCTGTGGATACCGGCGGATGTTTTGGGCCATGAATTAATAAGTTTCGAGGCTCGTAATAATTTTAACATTTTTACGCTTAAGCAGCTGTTCTTGACCGCGGAGTTATCGATAGAATCTACCCTCTGACCCTCAGAAATATACCATCTTATTTTAAAAATATACCTCAAAATCATATTACTAGATTTTGATTTTCTTTTTTCAGGCTTAAATATATAATTTTATTCGAATAATGTATCAATTGTCCTTAAAATTAGACAGTTTTCATAACTTTCTTTTATTAGATTGTTTACAAATTAAAGTTCAAACTAAAGTGGTAAACTGATAATTAAAGACTGTTTTTTTTCAAATCTAGCTTGTATTCTGGCAAACTCTGTCAGCACTGGTAGTCAAAGTTAAAACTGAATCAGATCCGTAAGCCTGACAACTCTGAAATACAGCTGAGCGAAAATAACAAAAATCAAAATAGACAAAATTCCAGTTTTCTTTAACTCATGGATTTGAAACGCTCCCCCCCGATGCCGGACATCGGAGCTGACCACAAACGACCTAGGAAGCACCACCACCGGGAAAACGGCAACGAGAAGCCGGCGGGCGATGGGAATCCGTTACATCTTGGCCAGAATTTGCCGCCATGCTTGCCCGGCATTTCCTCAGCCGCCATTGGAGCTCAGCCCGGCTCGTGGCTAGCAGAGTCCATCAATTCTGACTGCGACACAGTCTCGCTCCCGGAATTCGATAGGAATTCTCTATACAAGAAAGGTAACAGACTCTCTCGTGTCCGAATGCTCCTTTGCGTGTAATGAAAGTTTCTTCTTCGGGTTAGATCTCCACGGGAATAGACTGTCGCGTCGGGAGATGGCTAAGATACGTAAAGAGGACTCGCTAAAGTGCTTGGAGCTGGAGCGCGAGTTCGTCCCCAAGTCTTGTGAAGATGCTGCAGCCGTTGTGCTGATTATTCGGTTTCCTGATCAGGAAATAACGACATCCATGGTGACTGGACTATCGCCGGCAATCAGAGATGTGGGTTTGCCCAGCAACTTGGAGCCGCGCTACTGCTTGGCTCACCTGAAGGCAGGAGCGGATGTGGACACGACGATAAGCGCTATCAACCAGGTGCGATTCGGCAACGGCTTCCTGGTGGCAGAGCGCAAAGCCTCTTCCGAAGAGGAGGAGGCTACATTGATTGACCCGTGGTGCCTGTACGTGTCCAATATACCATTCAGCATGACTACATCGGCCATCAAGGGTTTCTTTGCCAAGTCCTTTAAGGTGGATGTTGGCGTCCTCAGGAGGGAGAAGCGTGCACGATACGCCTTTGTCCGCTACGCTTCCACCGAACTGGCCAGAGAGGCGTTCAAGGAACTGTCGGGCACTCCTCTACACAACCGCACCCTAACCGTACGCTTTCGGCGTCTAAAAAAGCGTCCCGTCCTGCTCAAATTGCCGCGCACCACATCGAATGTGACAATCAACACATTGGCCACAGACGATGACGATGCGGCGGATGTGGACTGCAAGGTTATCTCCCCGCCACCGCTTGAGTCCATCACAATCAGCGATAGCGATGGAAACTGCTCGGACTCGAATGGTGCCGCCAAGGAGAAGGGCAAACGCAAGAGTAAAATGAGCGAGCATGAGCTGGAGATTCAAAAACTGAAGCTGCAAATGGCCGAGTATGGAGCCATCATAAAGACCCTGCAGGCCAAACAAGAGATTTTAGGTGCGTAGCAGTGGACACCATTCTGTTGCATTGCAATCAGCAATTAATGCCTTCTTGTGTACCGTTTTCTCGCAGATATGACGCCCAAACTGGAGCCAAACTCGTTTCCGGAATTGTGCACACATGTTAGGATTCCGACGCCCGTCCACCTCATGCAAGACATCAAAGCGGAGTGCGCCTATTTGGGTCTGCCAGAGGTCACCACAGAGCCGAGCACGACGCTGCCCACTGACAAACTGCGGCAGGATAATGATCCTAAAAAGGCCCAAAGTAAAATGAAGCGAAACTTGACCCTTACATTGTCATGTCATTCCTCCTGTACTACTTAGAATCATTTTTTCTTGGCCGGCTGCTTTCAGGTCTCGCCAAAAGCCTAAAACCCGCCCAAGACAAGACCAAGGCATCAAAGGCCACCCAAGCCTCACCGGAAAAGGATGCGCGACTGGAGGAGCTGTACGCTCAGCTGGAAACCGACATCGATCCGTAATGGTAGCATGTTGGGCTCTGCAATTTCGGCTATGTAAATAACAACAAAGAGTCTGCTGTATTTTATTATTATTATTATTAGTTTTTGTTTTATTTGTTCTTTTCTTTTTCGTTTTTGCTTTTCACTTTTTGACTCTTTCGTTTCCAGCGTACATTTATGGTATATAAAATAAAATTATTACACATAATAATACGTAAATTAAATAATATTTCGGTTTTAAATATTAAACCCGAACAAGTATCGCTTAACGGACTGCCTTAAATATCGCTTATATAATATTCAAATGTACTCGATGATGATACGACGGGTCAGGTCAAGTCAAAGGTGAATTCACTGTTTGTTCAATCAAAAACTTACAACTTAAAACACTGACGACAGTTTGCTTACACAGCTCCAAGAACTTTAAGAACCTCTTGGTATTCCGCGTTCCACGTGCAGACATTAACAATTATATCTAAGCTACATAAATTACATTTAACATAGGGCGTCGTCAAATCGTTCATTTAATGTTTTTCCGATTGGTTTTCATTCTATCTAGTTCCTGGCATATGGCTCGTTAAATTTAATATCGCAATTTGTCATTACCAAAAACGGGGTAGACGCTAGACAATAAGAATTTCTGCTATGACATGACTCCTGATTGGTTTGGTTTTGGTTTGCTTTGCTTTGCTTTGTCGTTTCGAATGCGGAATGTTATCAACTATTTGTATTATATATTTAAGGCTGATTTTATTTACACAACAACAAAGATATATTTGATAAGGCACCTGTTTCACATGCTGATCGCATCGCATCGGATCGCTTCTGTTTGGTTTGAAATTTGTGTGTTTGCTTGGGGGTATTTATAAGCTTTTCCTCTCACTGTACTCGATATGATATGATGTTGCGCATATGAATTTCAAGCAACGTGCGGTAAAATTTTAGAAATTTTACTCGAGTTGTTTCGGCTTTCAGTTGAGTTCAGTTTTGTTCCTAAGTATGTATGTCTCTGGCTGCCTGCTCTGCCTGGCTCTCTTTTAGCTAACAATCAGTTTGGAGATGAAGCACAACAGAATGGTGGAGATCACAGTGTTGACCGCCGAGCTGCCTGTCAGCTGCGACATGGACATGGCACCGGAACCCGTCCTCTCGGCCACTTCCGGTTCGATGGGCTCGTCGTTGCTCTGATGATCGCCAACTGCTATGTGAAACGGGGATAATTTACACACAAAATCAAGTTAGTTAAGTATATAAATGAGCTAAAGATAAAACTAAAGGTTCTTAGGTGCACAAGTGGACTTACAACTAAGCTAAAGATATTTTTGGATTGGGTGTTTTTGTTTGGTTTGTGAAAGAAGCTCAAGAGTAGAATAACTTAAGTGAACTTAATGGGGGAGGGTAGAAATAAATAATAATAATTGATACAACATACTCTTCACTTTGTGCGCAAACGAATTTGAGTTTCGTTTCGTTTCGTTTCATTTATTTGGCTTGGTTTGGCTTGGCGTTTCGGCAGCGGCGCAGGTCTTGGGCGTGGCATGTTTTATATGTGTGTTTTTTTTATATATGTATATTTGTTTGTTTGTTTGTTCGGTTTTATTCAGACAGAGATCACTCAAGCGATGGATATACAAATGCTGTACCGTTCACAGTACAGCAGTCTAATGCTGGGACAGGCTACACACACACATTGACGATGGACTGGACAGAGCAGATGGCTGAGCACCAGGATAATCATTCCCCTAGAAGAACCTGTTCGTGAGGCTCCACATCCAGCCGGGCAGTACGCCCTGATTCGTTACTTGCGGCACTACACGTTGTAGGAACCGCAAGGAATTAAAGAGTGTTGTTTTTGGGTTGTTCCCAAAAATAATGAAATGAAAATTGTAAGTAATAAATTAACAATTCAGCAACAAAATATATACAATCGTAATTGAAGCGTGTGCCCTGTGGGCGTGGCATGTGGTGGAAGGGAGGTTGGGAGGAAGGAAGGTGCTCATACAACTACGCAACAGTTTGTGGCGATAACGATGACGAGAGGCAAACAAGCAATCGATCAACGGCAAAAGTCTACGCATGAATGTACAGTTAAGGAAGAGAGAGAGAGAGAGAGAGTAAAAGGAAGAGAGGAGCAGCAGCATGTCGACTACACGACTACACACACAAAAGAGTACACAAAAAAAGTAAGAAACAGCAGAAGAGTGAGAAGAGCAAGTGGTGGAATCAGTAGCAGTGAGAAGAGAGGGGCGGCGGCACATTCACTTTGAATTCTTCTGAAGTGATGTGCCGAGTGTATCAGTGTCTGTGTGTGTGTGTGTGGTTCGGAGTTGGAGTTCGTTTTTTGGTTCGTTCAGTTGTAGCTTTTGTTGTTTCTGTGTGCTGTTGTTGTTGTTGTTGGTGGTGGTTAATGGTTCTTGTTTTTATATCCGCGTCTCTTAAAGCCTGCAAGAAATATGTATACATATGTTTATATGTACATACAGACATACATTCAGAACATTGACAATGACAAATACGAATTTCATTCCGAAATTTCGGCTCTTCTTTTTTTTCGAATGCAAATTCAACGGTTATGGCCCAGGCACGTGCATGCAGTGTTAAGTGTGTGAGTGTGTGTGTGTGTGCATGTCGCTTTTTGTGGGTCACACCAAATAACGGTTAACGTGGCTCGCCTTTGTCTCATGCAGGTGTAAATCTTTTGTTTGCGTTGCTCTAGATTAGTTTAGTAGTGGGAATAATATTCATGCAATTACAGGTAGCAGGGCGGGAGATTTATAAGGTGAGTGAGTGTTTGGGTTGTGTGTGATTTGATCACAGGTGATAGGGGTGGAGGGGGTTTTTTTTCGGGTGGTTCAACCAAGCCATAGCCATTTGAATTTTGTGCCGGTGCGATGGGGGTATTGCCAAAACAAGGAAACAGTTGCACTCTTTTCGTTGTACGCAAAAAGTGTTGGAAAATACCATAAACTAAAGGGAGCAAATTAGGGGATTTTAGTCTGGGACAGAGTGGAAAAATAATATTATTATAAACATATCTAGATAAATACTTAGTGCTATAGAACTACATACGCTTAGACCATATATAGGGGGAGTTTGGTTTGTTTTTTGAGGGGGTTCATTGTGGTGTTCAACAAATAGTGTTGTAAAAGTGTTTGAGTATTAGGAGTGTGTTAGTAACCATAAGTAGTTGCTATAAATGTAGATTCTATGGATTAATCAAGTTAGTTATACATGGTATGGTGCTCAGGCTGGGATCGTTGGCGAGGCGTTAAATGTTGCGGCTTAAAAGCTAGGTAGATGGTTTTGCTTTTGATCTGGGGGATCCCAGATCCCGGTTAGTGAGACCGACTGACCAGTAGTTTGTTGTTGTATCTGTAGCTGTTTATTCTTGGTTTATATCATTGAATAATCTCTTTAAACTGTAAGCAAAATATTTGATTATTTCCCCAGCATTTCAATTATATTTGTTCCTTAGTTTTTAGACTTTTTTTGTACATGGTATGCTAATTGAGTTCGGTTCCAAACACCCAAAGAAGACAGACAAACGTTGGTTAGGTTTTGTTAATGGAAAAATTACATCAAAAATCAAAATTAATACAGTTTTCAGTGTTAGTTTTGGTGTCAATTAAAATAGTTAAAACCGAATACCAAGTGGAATAAAATTAAACATAATGAGAGAGTTAAAGTTAAGGTTAGCTTTGAGTGGGTTAGAAAATGTAGAAAATGTTTATAGGAAAGAGTTTTGTGGCCCGAGCTGAACGCAGCCTGAGAACACAGAAACAAAACTAAAGTAAAACACCACAAAACATAAGAGAAAAATAATAATTAAATGTACAAAAAAATATACACAGAGTATATGTATGTATATAGTATAAACAGGGAGAGAGAGAGAGAGATAGAGACATTGCACATACACAATTAGTCTTTTTGGGTTTTGTTGTTGTTTGTTTTTCAATAAGAATTAAAATGTATTTCTTCCATAGGTAACAAAAGACAAACACATTCAGTTTGAGTAATAGAATTTCACTACAGGATACATAGGATACTAGGACACTTAATTAAACATACCATATAGATAGGATCTATAAACGTAATTCGATCGTTCTTTCGATCTTTCTTTTATATTATTGTAGTCGTTTCTTGACTCCTTAATTTGCTTCACGCTAAGTAAGTAACAACTCATACAAGATTGCTATGAGATCTTTTTGACTTTACAGAGTTTTCTGCATCGATTTTTGGGGCTCAAGGCTCAAGGCTCAAACAAAACTACCGCCACGTCGGTCCCACTCACCTGCGTCCAAATCAAAATCACTATTACCATCATCGGCATGCGATACCATCGAGTGCTGCTCGTACTCAGAGTCCGAACCCTCGACAATATTACCTGTGGACGAGGGCGTGTTCTTGCAGCCGAACCACCAGTGCGCCGTCGGTCTGGGGAAGGCAGGCGTGGCAGTGTCCACCTAGAAGGAAATCACACAATAAGTTCCGATCCAGTGATGGATTGAATGGATTAGGCTTACCGCAAAGCGAGCATCGTGGAATCGATAGTACTTGTCGCCCTTGAAGAAGTACGTGTAGCCATTGGTGTACTTGAGCGCCGCATCCAGATTGTTGGGCACACCCTCCCAGTTGGAGATGGGCTTGGGGTAGCTGGCCTTGACGGGCGGCCGCTTGGCGGGATCGAAGCGCCAGAACTTGCTGCCCTTGAAGAAGTAGATCTTGCCATTGCCTCCCCAGACCATGGCCGCGTCCAGATGGTCGGGTATTCCGGTGAATCCCTCGCTGATCTCCTTGGGGTAAACACCATCCATCTGTCGTCCCTGGTAGCGCCAGTACTGGGTGCCCTTGAAGAAGTACGTCTTTCCGTTCTTGTACGTGAACGCCGCATCGATGTTGCCCGGCAGTCCTGGCCAGCCCTTCGAGATGAGCTGGGGATAGCCCTCCTCCACGGAGTCCGTGGTCAGCTTGTAGAACTTGTCGCCCTTGAAGGCGTACGTCTCGCCCTGTGCCGAATTGAAGAGCGTATCGATCTTGGAGTCCTTGCAGATGCTGTCGTCCAGCGGCACCTTCGGTGGTGTGTACGAGGGACGCAGCGTGCTGGTCACTGGATAGGCATTCGAGGGCTTCGGCTGGCTGGTCTTCTTGCCATACAGCGACTGGATGGCCGCCTTGTCGTCATCGTCCAGCCTGAAGACGGGCTCAAAGCCGCGATAGAAGGGCGCCATCAGAGCCGAGCTCTGGTCGGAGTGCGACAGGCCGAGGGAGTGGCCAAACTCGTGGGCTGCCACCTGGAACAGATTGGTGCCGCGTGGCGAGCCAATGGTCCACAGCTCGGCGTCGTCGAAGTGCGCATCTCCGCCGAAAACGGGGAAGAAGGCGTGGGCCAAGGTGCCGCCCTGTCCATCGAAGGCATCGCCATCGCCATGCTCGCTCTCCACGAACCTGTGGCAGAGATTCGATTGAGTAACTGCTCCGAAATGTGCAACAATTTGTGGCAAACACTCACTTGATTTCGATGTGCACGGGGCCGGTGGTCTTCTTCGTAAAGGTTAGATCGGTGTCCTCGGACCACACGGCAAAGGCGCGTCCAATCTCAGCGTCGACATCCACGCGCTTCAATCGCTTGGGGTACTTGGACACCTTGTAGGTGAGGTTCTTGACCCGCCAGCGACTGCCCTGCAGCGCATAACGCTTCGAGCGACTGTCGCCGGTGCCCACACGATCCCTCACTCCGCAACGGGGCAGGGACATCAACTTGAGGGTCTCATCATCCAGCTCGCCGGTAATGTTGAGGCCGGCAAAGTTCTGAAACTCCTGTATGGCATTCAGCCACGTTGACTTGTCCTGGAGTCCACTGTTGGCAGGATTGCGAGCTGAGGCGGGCAGATAGCCGAACTGCGAGAGATACATCTGCGAAATAAAGACAGGAGGGAGTTGGGTGAGCTGAAGATCAATGGGTTGCGGTGCCGCTCCACCTGGGGTGGCGTGTCTTGACTTATGGCCAATCCGATTAGACCCGCTGCGGCTTTGTGCCATGTCCTGTGACACTGTCGCAGCTCTATCTGACTTGCATAATTTATGACTTACAAGCCACACTTGCTTGTAATTTATGGAGAGACTCACAGGCGGGAGGGGGCAGAGACATGCCTCGCGTACGATTATTCAATACGTTTATGGGGGGAAACTCAGTCTCGACGTGACTGACTGAGGTGTGAAAACTTCTTAATTGATCTCCATTGAGCATCAAGCATTAAGTTAAGGAAGCGTTTCAATTACAACCTCTGGCCGCGGCTGACTAATTGAGAATTGCAACATTGAGCAATCGAGAATAAAAACCAACAAAAAAGCGCAGCCTGCCTATTAGGGAAGTGCAGTCGCTCCACGGAGAACAATGCGAGGTTATCTTAACAGTTATCTCTTTATATAATATACAATGTACAATTTATAATGTATTGCGTTCTGTCTAATTTGTTTATAGCTAATGCTGTCTGACCAATTACAACGGCACAAGTGGCTTAGGCGAGCAAGTCGAGCGTCAAAGTTGAGTCCGAGAAACGAGAAAACAATTCTACGCCGCTGACTGAATTTGGCATGTGGATCAGGTAGCTTCTTCATTCCGTTTCACATTCATGTGTCGCACATTCTTAATGTTCCGCACTGTCTACGTATACGAGTATATTGTATAATGTTTTTTTCTTGCCGAATCTTGCATAATGCCAGCTGACTGTTAATTAAATTATTCCCGTACATTCGTTCTGAGGAAGTAAACATTTGGTTTATCGCATAAGTATGCATAGCTGGGCGCACTCGCTCAGTAATCTTTAGCTCTTCTGGGTGGGTAATCCACCGATCAGCTGACAACAGTCCACGGCTCTGACTCGGGCTCTGGCTCGGTCTCTGGCTCTGATTCGGAATCGTACTCGTACTCGCCTAAAGGTAAACGAACTTTCCTGGCTCTGTGGTAAACAAATGCAGGGTTCAAGTGACATCTCTCTCTCTCTCTTGATATGTCATATTCCCACTTGAGCATCGATGTGCGAGCTCAGAGCTAATTTTGACTGGCACTTGAGCTGGGGTACGGTTGACTGACTCATCCCCGAGTGACCTTAGGAATGTCTCTTTATGTAATTAACATAATTATTCGCTTGACTTTCGTGTATGCTGAACACCTTCCTCCCCGGGCAGGCACGCTTCGCTTGATTACAGAGCAACTTCTGCTTCTACCTCTGCTGCTACCTCGGTTCCCTCCGTTCGACATTCTGTCTGTTCGTGACGACTGTGATGCACATTTTGTCATAGAGCAAACATTGCAGGGCAAAGCAAGGTAAGGCATTGTTCTGAGGCTCAAAACGAGAGCCCCACTATCGGCCTATCTATCGGGCCATCGATAAGATAACTCCATTTGGCAACAAACAAAAGACACTCAATGCCTCCGCCCATAGCTGTCAGCCAGCAATTGACTCATTTCGTGACACATTGTTCTTTGGCTCTCTCTCTCCATCTGCTGGACGGGTCTCTGTGGATTCAGAATGTGCGTCACAAGGCGTCACAGAACGGAAGTCAGGCAACGAAACAGAACGGAAATGTTACTCTTGATTTTTGGGAGTCATCGATACAGTTCCCACCTGCTTCGTTCCCCGTTCCCCGATCCCATCTGTCGATTAACTAGTTAAATGCATCCGCATGCACAACGGATTGAGTTTTGCATGTGATCATTGGGCTGTGCTCGTGTGCTCCCTGACCATGCAAATGATTTGCAAATTACACACAGGTTGCCATTGCCCGGGGGGGGGGGGGGGTGCACCCAAGGGGCCAACAGCAGTTGCGGGTCACGTTTCAGAGGGCGTTGAAATTGCACTTCAATTTATTATTGGACATTGACACAGATTTTTGTTTGGGTTTGCGCTGTTTTTCTTTTGGGATAATAACGAGCGCATTTCAATGTTGTACCAAAGTGTCAACAAAGGAGGGCTCCAACCCCGCCCCAGCACTCGTTGCAAGTCCGTATCTCACCCGTCTGTGTCCGTCTGTCTGTCCATTCAGTAGGTTGGCCTGCTTGCCTGGTTTACTTGGACAGCAAAAACAAAGTTGAACTTGCTGGGTAGGAGCAACTGGAAGCCCAAAGGGGCTTTTGCCAACTCAAGACTGGGCCAACTGGGGCTCTGCCTGTGTGTGTGTGTGTGTGTGTGTGTGTGTGTGTGTTTTTGTGGGCTCTGTAAAGTATGCTACACTGAAGCAGAAACTCCAAAGTACAAACTTAAGCAACAAAATACTCGTGCCGCTGTGCAGCAGCTGCAGCAACCTTCAAATATTTAACACAATTTGCAGAGCGCAAAGTTTTTGCAACTTGCAATTCGATTTCGCCAGGGAAAACGGGCATGGAAATGCAAAAGTGAGGAGAAGCTTGTCGGAAAATCGGTAATGAATGTGGGGGAGGGAGTCAATGAACTCTCGGTTCATATCGAATAATATTGCTCTGGGAATGGGTGTGTGCGGCAGCAACAAGGAAGACCCAGGACATGCATAAATTATAAACAGAATCGGTTTGTGTACTCGTGTAGTCGTGCACGAGTGCTTGTGTACAGGAACAACTTGCAATTGATGGGCAAATTATAGCTTGTTCGAGTAGAAAATACTGGCTGGCCACCGTGTGGTGACTCCCACGCTTTCTGTTCTTCTTTCTCTATCCGTGGGGTGTGGAGGTGTGGAGGGGTGTGCGTGGGCAGTTAGCACTCGCTAAGTTTACGTTTCCGAATGTGGGTCACTCGGGTCGTTGACTTTCACCCCACTGCCAGCTACTGCCATCTACTGCCACCTCCTGCCACCTCCTGCCACCCCAGCACACCGCAAATGAACCTAGACCTAGTTGGCACAAAAATATTTGCGTGGGCTTCGGATACCCTGCCACAAGCGAAAGTCTCGACATTTGTGTAAAGGTTTTCCTTTTCCTTTTACAATTCTTCCCTTTTTCCCACAGCCTGAGCTACAGTTCCCAGCTCTAATTCGCAGGCCAACAGGCCAACAGGCAAACAGGCTTAACTGGCTCAACTATTTCTTAGTTAATGATTACATCATTATGCCCCCGCCCCCACACTCCTCTAGCAGGGGGGCTACAGTCGAAGCGCAGGCGCCTCATTTGGCTGGCGGGCGGCATTTCTCTCTGACGCCGCACTCAACTGGCTTTGGGTCTCTATAGCCTGCAGATTGAGCAGCCAACGGAGAAAGAAAACTCCAAACTAAAGCTGAAACCAAAAACCAAAATCAAAGACAAGCAGAAACTGGGCCAGCACCGAGACTTAAATCGAGCCTTAAGTTGTATAACATTTTCAATTAGCTGCAGCAAAAAAGTGAGTGCAGAAATGGGTTTTGATTGAAAGAATTTCCAAGTCAAATGGGACAAAAAGAAACTTTCAGCCTCAGGAGTGTTTCATACATTTTCATGAAAAGTGTATCGAAATCGAAGCTCCTCTACCTTATGGAATAACTAATGAATTTTCCATGCATGTCTTTTAATATCTACAAGTATCAGTTCAGCCCTCAGTTCTCTATGACATTTACTTGGCCTGTGAATGAGGGCAATGCAAGGGAAACCTTCCACAAAATGTTTGACATTTCCACACATCACTCGAAGGTGGTTCAGGCTTCTGCTTCCTTTGCCACCTTTTTTCTGACACGTTTTTTGTGGCCTTTTGTGGCTAATTCTCCTGGCGATAAATAAGCGTCAAGATGCAAAGATAACCAAACAACACAACACAGAAAAAGGAAAGGAGGAAAGCTGAGTTTTTATGCAAAAAGTCTAGCAGGAGAGAAAAAGAAAGGATTTCATTGTTGCTGTTCGTGTTCCTATTCCTATTCCTATTCGTAATCGGATTCGTTTTTGGATTCCTATTCCTGTTTGGGTTGTTATGGAGAGGTATGTAGTTACTTTGCTTTGTTTATGGCGAGACGCGTGAAATGCCAAGCGGTAGACGACGCGACCTTAGAGGAGAAGTGTGCTGAGTGTGTGCTGTCTGAAAAAGGATGTTGGCGGAGCAAAAACTATCATTTGTTTGCCGTTGTGGCAAGGTTGCTGGCTGCCTGCCACCGTGTTTGGCTATCCTTTGTGCTTTGCTGTGCTGTTCAGCACCTCGCGAAGGTCGCACGCAACTTTGCTCATAGGCAAATCAATCAAACTTGGGGCAAAAAGTACATAAATTCCAGCCAACTTTGCTGTCGGCTGTTGTTGGAGTTTATTGATTAGTTGTACACGAGAGGAAATGAGGGAAAATGTTGTGGGGAAAAGTGTGGCTAAGTGCGAATTACCCTGACTGCCTGACTGACTGACTGCCTGACTGGCGGTGTGACTCACCAGCGCCTTGCCATGGATTTAGTTATAATTATCCCAGTGGCAGTGCAGAACCACAACCCAAACCAAACCGATGACGAATCTGACGACTGCTCGCCTCGAGCCTGAGCTCGTTTCAATTTCCTTCATTGTTAATTAACCTTTTGACAGTTCAAATTATGTGCGAGACTTGTGGGACTTGTACATATGTGGGTCTGGGGAGTGCATTTCGCTGCTCTCTCTCTAGACAGAGTGAGTCAATCGTAGAGCCCAAGTGTGTTCGCTGTGTGGATCTGTTTTGATCAGATTTAATCAATGATTTGTTGCACTTTGCGGAATATTAATAGCTAACAAAGATCAGCGAATCACGACTTCCCCATCGGTGGTCTCTGTGCATTTGCATTCCCACAGAGATTTATTAGAAGCAGCTTAGAGGAAGAGAACAAAGAACATAGAGCTAGAGGGCTAGGGAGAGCGGGACAGAGACACAAATGGAGCCGCACGTCAGTCGATTGTCGCCTGTCGCCTGGTTTTGGGGCCGACTGGCCAACGACAGCGAGCCAAGTTACTGGGCAACGCGCCCAACATATCAATTAGGCAGATCGCGCTCAACTGGGGGAAGAAACTGGGCAACAAAACTGAGAAAAAAAGTATATAGAAAACTAAAACACAATGTTAAGCACGCGCTCATGCGTGCTGGTGCAGAAATCAAATCGATTCTGAACAGTTTCAGACTAGACGAAAGGGAAGGGGAATCGTCACCGGGAATGAGCGGTGTACACAAATGGTTAATCAGGAAGTTTACGTACAGGTGCCCGTGCACCTATAAAAAGTGTTTTATGCCAGCAGTCAGTCCCTTTACTCCCCACGTTTAGTTAATGCCTTTCGACTCTACATTAATTTATGCAAGTCTGTGGCAACCAAACGTGATTAGCTTCAGGTAGATAGTTAGATAGATAGGAAGATAGATCGAAGTGCAGACGTGCTTGCAGCTTTGGCAGTTTGTTGGATTTGTAAGTGGAAACTTGTGGTGGGGTAGCAGCCGTCATGACAAGCAATTAAGTGGCGATAAATATTTATAATAATTAGCTGGGAACAACAAGTTGTTCGCGGTGGAAGAAGATTCACAAAGCGGGAATTCTAGCAGAACTAAACCTAGTTCTGATCATTCTTCGAGATGAGGTCTTGCTCATTGGAAAGTTTAGAATGGAAATTCAATCATAATGAAATGCTTAGCTATCAGTAGTTGTCTTGGGAGAGCCTCTCCCCAGAGGGATTTGCCTATTAAGTCGAACGGAATGCATTTGAATCGATTAGCCGAGGGGGAGGACGGGCAGTCATCTCTCAATGGCGTGAGAGAGTTTCCCCTGCGGGCGGGTGCACAAGTCCACGTGTTCCATGGACCAATGTCACGAACGATAACGATAACGATAAACGGACTGCAATTAGCCAATGTGCAATGCATTTTCCGAAAGCCAGCAACAAAGGCTAAGGCCAGAGCCAGAGCCAGAGCCCAGCCAGACCAATATGTGAGTGGAATAAAAATTTGTGTTGACATGCGATGCGCGTGAGCCTGTTGCACAGTCACACATAGAGCCACATATCACATAGGTACATACATATGTACATGTGTATTTGTGCACATATAATATTGTTCAGGTTAGTGTAAAATTAAGTATAATTTCCGAATGCAGCCAACCCCAAAATCAACGCTCGCCTGAGCTCTGAACGCCTGGCACGTTTGTCATGCAAATCGGAAGTAAAGTTGGCAAAATTATATATAAAACACATACAGTAAGAGAGCTGGACAAAGCGGGTATCCCGTGCAGTTAACTGTCACCCCACCCCACCCCACCCCACCCTCTGTCCTGCTCTGTTATCACAAAAAATGAATCATTACGTGATTTTTTTCCTGCTAAATTTGTTGCTGAACTTCGGCGCCCTGTGCGCCCTTTCTCTGTTTTCATTCAAGTTTTTATTTTTATTTCAGAAATAAATTAATTATATGCCGCTGTTTTTGTTGTTGTTGCATAAATTGCAAACGAGTTGGAGAAACGTTCGATATAATTGTACAATTTGATGGAAATTATTCTGCAGCAGTTGGAAATCTCACAAACAGATTTTCTAATTGTTGAATCTATGAATTGTTTTGTGTTATTTACTCACCTCTGCCTGTGTGGTGGTGGAAACGGGTGCCGCCTGCACTGCCGCCAAAATGGACAGCAGGGTGCCTACGGCAATGAACACTGAACTTTGGCAGTTGGACATTTTGTTGCTGTTGGTGTTGGTGTTGGTGTTGGTGTTGGTAGTCGTTGTTATTCTCCTTCTAATTGTCATGTATAAAATTTCCACTTGCACTCGTGCTGGGGTGGGCGGTGGTGCGCACTTTGAACTTTATATCACTGCAAAATGGGAACAATGGGAAGGTGGAGAAAAGGTCAATTAATATTTCATAAAGGCAAAAAGGAGAGTAATAAAGCACCAGGCACAGACAGGCACAGACAGGCCCAGCCCAAGCCAGACCAGGCCAAGTACAAGTGCAAAAGGGCGAACGGAAGTCGTGTCCAACTCGTGCCACCAGATTTCCCCCTGCCAAGTGCCAACAGGTTGAATGTGGCAAATGTGGCACACATTCTCTCTGGCAGGCGGAACGACAAACGGAAGTTGCCGGCATATGGCCGGAGGGGCGCAGCACACGAAGACCTTCGTCTTTATAGTACTTGAAAGTCGTAGTAAAAAATAGTAAAACCTGAGTAGAAAATACACGAGTCGAGCCCTGGCAGGCTGGCTGGTAGGGCACTTGTGACGCTGCTCCTGACAAGCAGAAACTTAAACCTGATACCCTTTCGAAAGAGGAGAATAGAGCAACTAAAGAAGGTCTGTTAAGTTTATTGCTATACTTAACGCACATTTATGATTATTTCTGCCATCATCTTTATGAACTGAAAAGTGCCTTTCTTTTTGGGGACAACAAACTGAAAATCCAACTTTAGCACATCATTTATACGAGTCCGATTGGGCGTACACCTCTTATCGTCACAAATATTTGCAGAGGCTCTGTCCTAATCTCAGACGCAAGAGCATTACGGATTCGTTGAGCTGTCCTGTCGCCCGCCGTTGATAGGATAAATGTAGATAGAGCAAGACATGCGGTCATGCGGTCGGTGTCTGGCCAACTCTTGGACGCAATAAGCGTTTCGTGTAAGTTTAGACTCCAATTAGAATGTTATTTTGAGACGGTAAATACCAAGACGGCCGTAAGCGTAGAGGCAGCTCGACTTATTATGTGATATTTGGCTTGCTAAAAATAGTTTTACCCCGATGAGATGATGTTGACCTAGTCACGGCCACGAGACAAATGTCAGCGACAGTCGGCAACAGAATCGGACTAATACTTGGGCTTTATCAACGTTTATGTTTATGTTTATGGCGATGTTTACCGGCCGAGATCCGAGCTCGCCGGGATTTACCATGCCAGCATGCTGATCCGACTCAGGCATTCAACTCCTCCTGCGGGGAGAATCAGAGTGTGACATCAGCAGAAATGACAAGGGGGAAAAGTGCGATAAGTCATATCAGGTATGTGCCAAGAGGCAACGGTTAGGGTCTGCAAATATGGGATGATTGTACGTAGACTGGCACTCTATATACTCTATGGCTGGGCGGACACAATAACTCTCTTTTTATTCGGCAATTAGCGGCTTCATCTGCCCAAATGAGCCTATAAATCTACATATTTAGTACATATATAATAGATGTATTTGCGTTTACTCCATTGCTCACTCCCTCTCTCTGCGGTGAACTTGACTTATCTGATTGTAACAATTTTGGTTAAACAAATACCATAAACAATTTCCATTTTGGGCAAATGTTTCGCGCGGGTTGAAGGTCGCCCGTTGACAGTTTAAGGTTGGCTTCGTTTGGTTAACTCTGTTGATGGGTTTTTGGGTTGAAGGGTGGGGCTCTGGGTCGCCATAACAATGAACGCATTTCATTGTTTGTTAGATCAATAAGAGCGAAATTTGAGTGCCTGAAAATTGCATTATGCGCGAAAGTTTTGCCTGCCTGCGGCTTATAAATAGCATTACGTATACGACATGTGGAGCATGTGCGAGTGTATGTGTGTGTGCAGGCGCCTGAAGTGGGTCATAATAAAGAGTTCGCTTAAAGGTTTGCCGATAAGCTTGATTTGGCCAACTGCTTCAACCGGTTTCTCTTTCCTCTCAAAATTTCATCTGACTCGAAGTTCTTTCATCCAGAAATGTGTGACTCAAACTTGCTGTAGTTGTTGTTGCTTGGCATCTAATTAGATGCAAAAAAGAGCAAATAAAAGCCACAAATTTCTAATAGATTCTAACCAGTTTGGCCCAGGTCTTGGCACTGACGTCTTTCGGTGTTTGTAAAATACCCTCGCATTACTCAACTCGACACTAAATTCCACTTGATTCTAGCCTTTTGGCGTTGTTCACCTTATCAGCCGACATTTTCCCCCAACAAGAGCCCGTGCCCACAGTGCATACGCGATAAGATATGATTGGGTTCGGTTTTGGCTGGGAGTTATGCTCGCGCCCAAGTGGTTTAACAATTATTTGTTGGTGTATGAGTCGCGTCCACACGCCGAAATCAATAATAAAATATGTGTCCGAGGTGTTCAGAACTTGACCTTAGTGATATGGCGCCCAACTAGCTTTCGATTGTGCAAGAAAACTCATTACGAAATGAAAATCCGAACTGGAATCGAAATCGAATTCAAGTTCACTTCCAAGTGGAGTGCATACAGCTGGGGCACTGGGGAATTAGGCCTGGTTAATGGGCTGGTGGGGGATGGGTGGGGAGGGGAGGGTTGATTTATCAGTTTGGTCTCTTTTCTTGACCTTTCAATTGAGTGTGCGTTCGCGTGTGCGAGTGCGTGTGGGATGGGCTCTGTGGATGGTAGTTTCTGCTGGCGGCACTCGATGCAGTCACAGATCATTGAACTATTATTTGCTGCCTTTGTTGGCTGCTTGCAACACTTACAAATTAATTAATTAGCTTTTTGTTGCTTTTGTTGTATGTTGCTGTAGCTGCTGCTGCTGCTGTCGTCGTCGTTGTTTCCACTGCGTTATTCCGCTGTGGGCGTTTTCGTCAGCTCTGGATGTGTCGTTGTTTATTATTTATTATTGCGCCAGTGAGCCAATCCTTTTGTCTCTACTTTTGTCTCTTTATGTCTGGCTCTGGCTCTGGATCTGGACGAGAAACTGCACTAATTGCTCGCTGTCATTTTCCGGCTATTGTATTTCCGCAAAAAACAAAACTCAAAACTCAAAACTCAAAACTGAACCGTGAACCGATTCACTTTTCGATACGGTCTTTCCGTTCGTCTTCTCTTGAAATATTTTCAAACGTTTTCAATACTCGTTACTCGTCGTTGGATTCTTGAACTCGAACTTCGTTTCGGTCTCTCGCCGCTAAACGCACACACAACACATCCGCTCTGGGCAACGCGCAAAAAACAAGTGATCTTCGGACAGCGTCGGGAGCCAACGACAACGACTGCTCTGCTGTGCGCTGCGCTGCGCTGCTCGCTTCGATCGCTCGTGGGAGAGCTTTTGGAAGCTTTGGCGCAACGCACGCAGCTCGACGCTTAGCAGAGCGCTGTTCGCGGCTATGCTAGCAGCTGAGTGTGCGGTGTGGGGATTCCGTTGCTGTGGTGGGGGGTGGTGTTAAACCTGTTGCCAATAATCGAAGTTGCTCTCCCCCTTTGCCCTCGCCCTGCCGCTCGCACTCACTGTCTCTGCGGGAGGGGGGAATGAGTAACGCGTTTTCTTGGAATCATCAACATGTGTCATACGTCGCCGCCGGATCGGGTCCAGCAGAGACAGAGACAGAGGCAGCAGCAGCCGCCGCAGAAGCCCCTCCACAGTGGCGATTGACAGTTTATCTTGAAGTTTAGCATTCCCCCTCCCCCGTCCCTGGGTAAACTGTAAAACTGAAGAGCTTTTGTTACTCAAAATTCGCTTGCAGTTTCTGTTGAATTTCCGTTGTGGTGGTTACGCCCCTCAATCGGTTCACGCCTATTGGCAAAATTTATGAATGAATCTCCGCTTTGGTATCCCCCGGTACCAATCGATTTCTTAATGAATGAATGAATGAACGAATGAGTAATGCGTAAGCAAATAAGCTTTTCGGGTGTGCTAATTAACCCATTCCTTGGCACACGCCTGTCTGGCAACAAGATCTTTTCGAATGTGTTCCTAGAACCCAATAAGTAATAAAAGTTCGTGCAGTACTATTCCATCCTCCCATTGCCAGCAATTGTGTGCAATTGCAGTGACTCATCTGTCTACACGTAAATTGGTACCTACAGCAGTGCAAAAAATATCTAATAATCTCAGATGAGACAATTGTGTACAGACCTAAGGTTCAGTTGGACCTTGCAGCTGCCAGATAAAGAGCAGTTCACTTCTAAATTATACACTCGTTTAATAATTGACATTTTAGCATACCCTAGCAGTGGGTATTATGATTTGTAACAACGAAAACGCCATAAAGTATCACATAGTTCAACGATCCATGCCTCGCAAGGGTATCTGTAGATTCGCTCCACACTGCCAGCGCATCTCCCTTTATTCTTAACGATTCACACAACAAGACGTGGAGCGACACAAAGCTTGGGCTGATTTTGCCATTTATTCATGGACCAACTGGAACTGGCCTGGCCTTCTTCCCTTCCACCCCCTGCCGCTGCTTCGACTCTCTGCTGTTCTGGGCTCACTTTATCCATGTCCATGCAATATTCTCTGGTGTGCCTGCTGTTATGGCCATGGACAAGTTGTCGTACCCCGCCTGCTGTGATGCAGTTTCCAGTTGGTGTCCTCCCCCTGCCGTCACCGCCTCGCCACATAGGAACAATGAAATATTTATGGGCTTCTTCTGCCTTTAATGACAACTATTTATGGTATTTTTAGACCACTCTCCTCACCCCTCAGCACCGCAGCTCATCGAGTTTGTTGGCTTCGATCGAAGAGAAATGAACTTTTTCGAATTAAAGTTTGCATTGAAAATGGCCTTTTGAACTGTGGATGATGAAGCGAATCAAACCAAGCAGAACAAATACATATGTATGTATGTGTGTGTGTGTTTAAAATTGTCATATAGATTAGAAAGATAATGCTAATTGTATACATTTGTATATGCATCTGAACAGTATGTATTGGATGGAGTCTATGGCTTGACTTTGAGTGCGAAAAAAATATTTCTAAAACTCAATCACGTCACGGTCAGGCTGGATACTCGTTTGGCAAGCAATATATGAAATATTCGATGTACCCATAATTATATTCATACACACAAACATACAAATGTACAGACATATGTACACTTGTATGTACGGGTATGTCAATATCTCCCTCTCTCTTTCTATGTTTTGTCTGGCCTATGAATTAGAATTGTACAATGCGTCTACGTACGTGATGATTGTTTATTGGGGCTGGAACAACAGGCAAACAATCGGCCAATGTCAAATGGGAGGCATACAAGAAAAGATCAAAACATTTCTCTGTGCTCAATAGTGAAGATCCCATGCCAGTCCCCACTCCATGGAGGAGACTACCCCGGAGAGTGAGTGACTCACCACTTACCACTAAATACACTCAGAAAACTTTCGTTAATTGAGCAAACACACAATTTGCATAAATAATCAAGGCGCCTGCACGGGTGGGTATTGCACAAAAAGTTTTTAAATTTGTCTTCAACTTTATCACTCGGTTATCTTGTAGCCGATTGCGATTAGATCTTGGTGTAGTTAGATAAGAGGGTAAGGGCAATCGCACACTCACACACACACTTACACACACTGCCTCACACTGGCTACGCTTGCGGAATATTCACTTTATTCACTCTGCATATTCGAACATTCGTACGACTCAAACCGTTAATCCCAAGTCGTTTGCTGGCAGAGGACGAGCGGCGCGACCGTTTCAAAGCACGTTCCGTAAACGACTCGCTGTGGCAGACGCTACTTCTACTTCTGCTTCTGCTTCTGCTTTTGTGGTGGCAGCGAAAATATGTCTGCTGCTACCTCTGCTGTATGCGTGTGTGTGAGTGTGTCTAATGGTTATAACTAAACCTGTACCTGCACCTATACTTTGTGCCTATGAATGCCCCCTTGTGGCTGTGTCTGTGTCTTTTCCTATTTACGAGTCACGCGAATAGCAATAATAAAGTACCACACATACACGAACGAACACCCATAAGTCCTAGTTTTGGTGGTTGGAAAATAGTGCCCAGCCCTTCCCTGCCGCCCGCCCTCTGCATACGATTAAAAAGCAACAGGAGCACCAGACGACAAAAGCTCTTCCTCTAGCTCTAGCCAGCAGCTAGCCCAAAGCAGAACATGACAGAACAGAACTCACCACAAGCTTGCTCCTTCTTTCGCTGTTAGAACGCGCTGTTGTCTAGCTGTTAGCACGCACTGTTGTCTGGCTGTTAGCCAACTGTTAACGATGATTCACTCGAGGGCGATTTGCTCTGCTCTCGCGATTTGTCTAACGAAAAGCTCTACGCGCAGCGGAAGCACAAACAAACAGACTTTTTTCGCGTTTTTTAAATGTAATACAACTTAATGAAATTCGTATTTTGTAATTCGTTTAATGATATGCCTTGCTGCAGCCGTCCACCTGCTGCTGTAACTGCAAGTTCGTTGTGCGTTTTTTGTTTGTGCTAGACTGAGGTCCAGAGCGCTCGGCTTAGATTCTTTTATATGGCCCGGGGCGCAAGGCAGATCAGTACGAGACGAACCCGAGCCGCTCCGATCCGATCCGATGCGGCAATCGCTCAGCTGAGTTTGACGCCCGCGTCCTTCCCTGTCAACACATCCCCCGTTCTGGTGCATAGTGAGCATAGTGGGACATAGTGGGGCATAGTGGGGCATAGTGGGGCATAGTGGGGCTGGGATCTTCCTCGTTTAGTTCGAATGCCGCGAGCTCAAACATATAACGGGAAGCGCTCACGCATTTCTCCCTGATCCCGTTTTATCAATGCGATGATGAGTCACGCGACCGCCCTGAGTTCGAGCCTAAGCGATAAGACCGCCAAGAGGACAGAATTGCGTAAGTCAGCATCTACATATACCGGAGTATCCCAGTATCTGTATCTTCTGTGCGAAGTTCAAGCTGAATCATTTGAAATGCACGCCGGCGCCGCACCGCCACTTTCCTCTGTTTCGTTCGATTCATTCTGTTTGGGATTCTGATTCGTTTCGTTGCGATGCTAAATTTCATTTTATATTGTTCTTATATTTTGATTTATACGCACACAAACGTGCTGGAATGCCGTCCTCTCGGTCTCTTCCTCTATCCACCCGCAATCCACTCCCTCGCCTACCCCCAGCGGAGGGGCTGGTAATGTCTTCTTTTGTATGCGAGCTGCTATTAAACCTCTCGAACAAATAAACTAAGGATTTTAGATACAAAAGAAAGAGAGATACAAATGCAAGCAGGAAGTCTGATTGATTGACTGATGGCTGGATAAGCGGGGAGGTTGGCACTCCTTATCAGCATATCAATCAATCGGATGTGCTTCAAATGGACTCCATTCAATATAGAATTTCATTACAATATTCTGAATTTCTCTGTTTTACTAGTAGCAGAGAGAAATATGGGAGTTCGTTCCACTGACCGAAATGTGGCCAGGAGTGCCCCCATATATAAAGACCTACCAGTCAGCAGGTTTAGCTCGTTGTTCAAGATACTCCTTGTGGCGTTTCCTAGACATAAATATATGGCTACGCATCTGCTCTGCCACAAAAGATAATGAAAGACAAATAATGTTATAGCCCGACCTTGACTTCTCTCGCAACCTGCCTGTTCCAGCCATCTTTTGTCTGAATCTTGGCTGGATTAAGCGACTGCAGTTGTCTACGTCCTACGTGTTGTGGTCGCAGGACACACCCTGGTGTCTCACATCCACCCTGGACACACACACACACCCTGGAGACTAGTCTGGGTTAACCCTTTCGATCAATGGCAAGCCCCACAAGTGCAGAAGTTATGTTATGGCTTGTGTTTGTATTGTGTTTCGGCATCGCATCTGGCGGCCTGACTATCCCCACAGTTCTAAGAAATCTCTTGAGTAATGCCATCACCCGAAAATGAAATTTAAAAACAAAAGCAGACCACTGCCAGCAAAGGCTATGCAAACGGCAAACGTGCAATGCAAATGAATAAACCAACCAGCCACACCGAGCAAAGAAAACAGATAATACGAGTATAATATTTTTATTGTTTCTTTATTTTCACTCGAGTGCTGCCCACTGACTCACAAGTCTTTCGCTTGGATTCCAGCAGCAGCCCTCTCCCGAGTACAATCATACGGAGAAAAGGCATGGATAGACGACATTTGGTTTAAATTTCATCCGAATCGACATGCCAGAAGAGCCAAGCAAGCCATGGAGAGGGACAGACAGACAGACAGACGACGATTTTGATTCTCAAAACAGATGTCCATGTCCATGTCAAGCTCGATGCTCGATGGTCGCTTCTCGATGCTCCATGTTCGTCGCTACTGACCCTCTCCGGCGACCGGGGCTGTCATTCACCAGTTGATAAAAATCCAATAAAAAAGCTACAACTTTTTTTTTAATTTGCATGCTACATAAAAACTGCAGTCCTAGGGCGGGAAGAGGCGAGTGGGAAAGCAAGAGGAAATACATTCGAAATGTGACAAATGGCTGAAAATAGAATAGATTCCCATAATGCATTTATTGTAACCGAAGGCAACAATTTCCTCGAGGCTTTTGACTAAGTTCCGCTGTGAAAATATGCTAACATCTTATCTAGGATAAATAATAAGGCTCGTGCTTATTAGGTACTTACAAAAGTACTCCTCTCTCCTCCATACATTTCTTCCATTCATCTCCAACTGAATAGCTCAGAGCTCCGTCCTTTTCCTTTCTTGACTTACCATAGCGAAGCGCCCAAAGACCTTTGTACAATCAGCAATCATTTTATGACTTTTAGCTATAAAATTAATAATTCTGTTTTGTTTAAATTATTAGCATTGCAAACACGTTCACACGAGGTCAACGAACGCGACTGCGCAAAGAGCTTTAACAGCAGAAGAAAAAAATACAGAAAATACATAGAAATAAAACAAACAAAATCAAAAATATCCAAAAAATTGACGACTAAAATGCCAGCCACGACGACGTTGAACGGCCAATGGTCGATGGTCAGTGGTCCCTGGTGGCAAGCCGCGCTTGGGCCGCTGCACAATTACCAAAACAAAGAGTTGGCAGGAGGCAAACATAAACGTAAACACGTGGATTGTTCGCAGCTATTTGCATTTGTCAAATAAAAATACACAGTTGGCAGCTTCAATCAAGTATTCGGGCTGCAGTTCTTTTGTGTTCTCTCAAGCCGAGTTAGGTGACCTTTCTGTCGGGGCTTATCGAAATGCAAAAAATGCAAACGAGGGAAATTCAATTAAATTCGCATCTGCATCTTCACTTCCTTCCATTGTTGAGGCCATAACTTTCGATGGATGTCCTTTTCCTGGTTCAATGGAATGCCAATATTTATATTGGCTATATTTTATTTAATTGCTCATACGCCGCATGTGCAACCCCTCCCCCCAACAGCATGAGCAGCGAGACAACAACGGCGGAAAGCGACCAGAAAATTGCCATCATATTTCTGATTGTCTTGTTGCGTCGTCGGACTCCTCTTTGGCATTCGCTGCACGTTCAGCATGCCGCATCACGTATTAATGAGTGCTGTCGCCCCCCGCCACTCTCTCTCCCCTCTCGGCAGCCACACCCACACCCACTGCTGACATCCTTGAGGCTGGAATAATACTTATTGCACTCGTGTAGCGCCGTGTAGACAAACAGTTATGGCATTTAATGGCTAAAGAAAACATGGATCCAGCCGTTGCCATTGGAAACCAACAAGAAAGCAATCAAGAGCCAAAAGAATCAACTGCCGCACCACTTGAGGCTCAAGCCCAGACTCTGGCGTGGGTGTTGTTCCCCAGTGATACAGACGGGATGAGTGTGTTGGCAAATAATACTTCAGTTTATATTCATTGCAAAGTTGGAATTGTTTATTGCACTTGGTGAAAACCGCTGATTAAATGCATGTCGATTGTCCCACGGCAGCACTTCCGCTGCTGCTGCTGCGGAAGAGCCTTGCTCAATAGCCAAAGAAGTTGAAGCCGCAGAGCAGCTTATCCGGCCTGCGTATACGCAATATGCCAAACTGGAAGACAGACATATCATCCGCCGTATTCATGTCCAGTGTCATCAGCTTCTCGGCGGCCAGGGGATGCCAAGAGCCGAATGTACAGGCGGCATTCATCTGCACCACAAAACACAAAGGAAAACATAACAGAATCAATAGCTGAATGGAAACTCTGCTGTGTGCTGTGTGGTGTGTGGCTCTACCTCCTTGCTGTAGTAGTGGCAGCGTCCATTGAGTCGCGTGGAGGGAATATACTCAACAAAGTCGACCTGCGGACAATGGGGCAAGAGCAAAGCCAGACCTGCAACCAATACAGTGCGCAAATTCTTTAAGAACAAAAGCGAAATGCTCACTCACCAATGAAACCCGAACTGGGGGGATTACGTCGAATGGAACGGTTGCCGGCAAACATCTGCAGCGTCTGCCATAGGCGCCACACGGAATGGGGATCGATGAGGAAGGCTCGCGACTTGGGATGGCGACGCCTGTAGATCTCGTAGTTGGTGAACAAATCGTAGTCCGAGCTGGTGAGCCAGTCCTCCAGTGTGCCATTGTACTTGCCCGGGTCCCAGGCGGCGATCGTCACATTCCGAAAGATGGGTGCGTGGGCAAAGTCGAACTCGGGCTTGGTGACCACCTAAGAGGCAAACAGTTGGGGGGAGGAGGATCACTGCAAATGCAATTGGCTGGTGCAAGTGCGGAACTGGGTTGTGATTGCGTGGTGCGGGGTGCGGGGTGCGGGGTGCGGAGTGCGGGTTCGGAGCCACCTACTTGAGAATTCACCACACGAATTGTGGTTTTGCTGCCAACATCCACCTCGTGTCCTTGCGTCGGTGCATGATTGAATCTCATCACAATGTCGTGCGTGTCTGGGAGCGAAACAAATGTAAATTGAAATTGAAATTGGAATTGGAGTAGACGTAGACGTGGACTGGTCATGAGCGATTCTTCCGACTCATTGTGCATGCGTGCAGTTCGCTGTTCCTCCTGCTTACCGATGAAGCGACCCAGCTTGGAGCCTGCCAGGGAGCCCGCGCTGGAGACAATCGCGCAGGTCTTGATGTTCTTGATGTTGCGAAAGAGTTTCTGGCGCGGAAAGAGTCGGCCGAAGGGCATCTTGTCAAAGGGAGCATCTTTGCGGCGGAGCACTCGCACGCCCGCTTCCATGACCAGACAGGTGGACGGATAGTACTGCTCCTCGAAGCTATCCCCGAACACGGGCTTGTAGTCCACGTGGTAGGGATTGGGGTGCGAATCGTTGAGCGACTCGCTCATGGACTTTTCGAACGTCTGCACAATGCGCTGGCGGAACTGCTGCGTCTTGTTGTGGCACTGATCCGAGTACTTGTCGTGGCACATGTACAGCTTGGGGCTAAGCGTGAGCTTCGTGTTCTTGGAGACCTTCAGCCGCGGATGGGGCGCCAGCTTCGAGGAGTTAATGGCCGGACTCTCGCGGCTCTCCACAACGAACTTTTCATTGGGATTCCATCGCACATGGAACACACTGCGCGGCTGTCTGCGTTCACTTCCTGCTGTAGAATCGAATTATTTTTGCAATTACTTTGCGCAAACGCTTTTCCCCGGCATACGCACCTCGCACTCGCGGCTCCGCGGCATTCGACTCTGCCGCAGCGGGTTCGTGTCTCGGCTGAGCTTTCGTGGCGCCGATTTGTACGCTCTGAATTATTAAAGCGGCGCTCAGAAGCAGGACGCCGAGTAGGGTCTGACACTGACCCGACAATGCGCGCCTCACTTGCCACATTTTCCACTCATAATACGCACCTCTCCGCAGTGATTTCAATTAATATTTAAGTAAAAAAGCTGCAGGAAATGGAAGTATTATATTAAAATATATTTGCCACATTTTGGTGCTCATAAATGATTCGAAGACTCGCAGCAAAAATGGGGGGAGTAGGCATAAAAGGCATCGTTTCGCTAATACTTTCTCTCTTGTCTCTTTCAATTTGCATATTAGTCGTGTCTGCTGCTATGTCAGTTTCAGTTAACTTTGACTTTTCACTCACACACAACTGATCTGAGTTGGAAACCATGTCGCTGTCAGTTCCCACACAATAATTTCGCAAGCAGATTTGTTTGGCCAACATTCGAATGGACAGATTTGCAGTCACAGGTAATTTTGCTGGTCTTTTTCGACTCATTTTCTGGCTGGTTCTGGTTGGGTGGCGCCAAAAAGCATGCAATACAAAACCGCAAACAAAACATTACCCACACAGAGGCAGAGGCACAGCCACTGGCAAATTAACTAGCGGGGAAAACACGTGAGGGAGGGCGGCACAAACAATACTGGGGGCACAAGTGTGTGTTGACCGTTAACCGTTAACCGTTGGGTAGCGCCGCACTTTAATGGTTGGCAAATATTTAGCCAGAGGAAAACACAAACACGCGACACACACGCACACACACCTGTAAATGTACATGTGTATGTAGGTATGTATACCGCCAAAAACGCGTTCACAGGCGGCGGCACGCGCAAAAGTTCGCAAAAATTACCGCTTAAATGGCGCTTACATCCGTTTCGCATCCGCTGCTCGAACTTTCCCTTTCGCCAGTCGAAACGAATCTGAGTTCCGTTTCCCGGCCAGCCAGCCAGTCAGCCGAGCCCAACCGATAAACCGACGAGCCGAGAGATGAGCCAGCTTCGGCATTGGAGGCGGCATCCCACTCGAAACATTCTTCCTTCCTTCGGCTCCTCGGGGTTTCCTCTCCTACTCCACTACCGAGTTTTCCCCCTGGCTTCGCTTAATTAGAGTGTTGTTGCTGCTGCCACTGCTGTTGCTGCCGTTACTGCCGCTGCTGTTCCCGCCACTGCCTTTGGCCAGAGCCTTTAAGCACCTGCTTTGAGAGCGAGGCGCGAAAAGTGAAAGTTATATAATGTGTACATACACATGTATAGTACTAGGGCCCCCCCATCAAAAAATGGCACTCCAATTGCAAATCCGTGAGAGATTTTTGCACTTGCCATTTGCAAGAATTTACTACGACTCGTCGCCACTAAGCAGGAGCTGCCGATTGCAGGCACTTTGCTGGATTCTCCTTTGGGGAAATCAAGTTTTGACGACTGTCCCTCGCTTTAGTAGTTCCAGCTAACGATTATTTTGGCCAACACTAAAGTCGAAGTGTTTTATAGAAATAATTTGCATTGCAGTGAGATCTCATTGTTCAACAGTTGTCTTGGCTGGCTCTTCTCGTTTGCCATCATCATTTCCACATAAAAGTAGCCTTAAAGTGGGTTTTTTCTTAGTTTTCTGATAGTTTGCTGTGGAGATAGGGAAGAATTTTCTCGAGGCCTTCAAAGTTCTCCTTTTACGACAGTCGCCCAGCTCCAGTTCCTTAATCCTCAGCCGATCCCAGAAGGAAGTCAAAAGCTTGTTCTCGTATATATATATTTGTTTTTTTTGTATGTGGTTTTTTTTTGCTTTTCGGCTTGAACAATAATTATTATTTTTGTAATCATTTATTATTCATCGTCATAATCATAATAATTTTTCTATACAAATACATTCAATAACAACAATTTTTTTTATTATATTCCTTTTGTTTTTCTGCTTTTGTTTTACTTTTACGTCATTGTTTAATTATTTTACAATTACCATAATTATGCCAGTTTTAATTATTATTATTACATAGTATTACTATTTCTCCGTCTCTCGTTAGTCAGAATTTATTTTCATTACTTTAGATAGTTTGGCTGGGGGAATTTTCCTTTGTTTTTCGTATTTAGATTTTAGCTTAAGGACTATGAAAATTTCGTTTTGCCATGTTCTATTTGTAGGGATTTTTGTCGTTTTTTTGTTCTTTGTTTTGTGTTTCCTATTTGCTTTATTTCCCATTTCTTTTTAACAACAAGTACAGAAGAGTTCAGTTTATTTTTGTTAAAGTTCTTAGCTGTCTCATGTGGGATGTTAGATGTTCGACTTTGTATTTATTTGTATCAGTTTCTTCTAGGGTAGTGTCATTGGGGAGGGGCTTGTCGGAAAACTCTATGGTTCGAGTATTCGTTTTCAATGGAAAGTGTCATCTTTTTTCTTGCTTGTTGGCTAGCAGCTTGGCTTTCTTTGTTTTAATTGTTTTTTGGTTTCATTTAATTAAATTAAATTTGTCTTGACTTGACTTGAATTTTCATGTATATTACGCTTGCTCCTCGACTTCTTGACTTCGCGAACATTCGACCTTTCGACTTCTCGGCTTCGAATTAGCTTTCGGCTTTCGGTGTTTTCTTTCTTGTGATATCAAATACAAATACATTTAATATTTTTCGATCCTCTATGCCATGGCAAACAATTATGTAATTTCGTTCTGACCTAAAAAGAGTTTTGGTTTTCGTTTTTAAAATTCTCTTTTCTTCATTTTTTATTTTTTTTTTTTTTACATATTTTAAATAGGTTTTTTTGTAGAAAATATTTGCTACCGTTTGCCATACATTTTGTTGCTGCAGCGGAGTTTTTGTTTGCTTCATTTATAGGTATCATTAATTTTGGTTTTTGTTTTGTTTTGTTTGTTGTGGCAGCTGCTAAACAATTACAAAAATTATTGTATAATTCGTGCTAACTTTTTAGTGATTCGGATGGGGCTTGGAATTCGTTATTGTGTGGGTGTGTAAGGTGTGTGTGTGTGTGGATCGCATGAGATGCTACTTTCTGCTTCCTGTTCTCGGCTGCGCTGCGGTAAAGTAATGTTCGCGAAACGATCTCAAGTAATCGCCACCTGATCCGGAGGCCACGGCTACAGCTATGAGTTACCCCCCGCTACGCACACGATTCAACTAGTTTTTTGTCTCCTTCTCCGTCCAACGCGTACAATTTGCTCAATACATTCATACTCTAAGGGACACATGGAATGGTGGAATGGGGGAATTGGAAATGGGGAATCTGGAATCGGGATGGGAATCACGATCGGATAGCCAGCCCGCCTCCGCCTACGTCCACCGACCTCCTGTTCTTTCGCTACGCTCTGTTCACGTCCATTTATTGTTTACATTTAAATAAATTAACATTTAATTTATTATTATTTAGGCATCTATTCATGTTAACTATTTTATATATATCAAAAAGTTTTACAAAAGTACACAATAATTCATAACAATTTGCATTTCAATATGCGCGCAATTTGTGCCAGCGGCTCTCCCTCTCTCTACCTCTCCCCTCCACTCTGTTTCTCTTACTCTCTCTTGCCATCTTGCCCCCCGATAACGGCAGTTGGCCACTCCTCTTGTCGTCCCGCACCTCTTAGAAATGGTTTTGCATTCGCCATCAATGTACAGTTATCTCGCTGACGACGAAACGAGCAACGAAAAAGCAAACGTTTGGCTATGTAAATTCATAAATTTCATTCGTTTTGAGTTACGGAAAGAGTTTCCACACAAACGGGACAGACATTATAATTAAGGGAAAATTTGTTTTGGCGAACGGAACTTGTGAACTTGTAAAAGAAAATTCATGTGGGACAGAAACTGTCATGGAAAATGTACCCCGGGTTGCCAGGGCCTTGAGGCGAATTTTTCATAGTTTGTATCTTTTCTATTTACAAATATTCATTGATATGGCGGTAGGGGGGAGGGGAAATCAAAGAAATGGAAGGGCATGAGAGGTCTTTAATGAATGCAACTACTTTTTGCTTTTCGCTTGTATGTAATATCCTTTACGTTTCTACAACAACAGCTAACACAATCCATACCATTTCCTATTACATATTCTATCTCTTCCTAAAGTAATGCGTCAGTGTTGAAAGATGGAAAAGAAAGGAAAGGAAAGGAAAGTGTTGAAAACGGAAGAGAAATTCAAGAGCTGAAAGTTGGGGAAGATTTAGAAGAAAACATCATAGTGAAGTTTCGGTTTCGTTTCTCTGCCACTGCCTGCAGTGGACTAAAAGGTAAAACCGCTCGTTAACAGATTTCGGAAAGAAGGTACCCAAAAAACATGGGAAATGTCCAAAGCCTTCAGAGATGATGCAAATGCGGTGAGTGGGAAACTAACTAAACTAAATATATTGTTTAAGAGTGCTTAAGGTATGTGTTTTTGTATGTTTGTGTGAGTTTTCCTTTTGTTTTTCTTTTTTTTGGCGAGTGTGCTCTATCAGAGGGACTTTCTCATACTGTTTCGTACTTAGTTCCATAGTTAATTAGTTAATACCAAATACGACTATTTATTTGAATATTTCTTAGTGGTTTAAGTTTGGTTTTTGTTTTTTCGTTCTTTCCTTTCTTTTGTTTTGTTTTGTTTTGTTTTTCCTATAGTTATTCCATTTCTGCTGCAAGTTATGTACGATAAATTGATAATTATAAATATATATACCTCGCAAATGTATTTTATTATATGTATTCGCTACATAGAGTTCACTTTAATACAAAAATTATTATTATTATTATTCATACACTCGTAGTAGGTATGTGGTTTGCTGCTGCTGCTGTTTATGGAGCTTCTCCTCGTCGCATCCTGTTGATGTTTACGCTGCACATTTTCACTATGTATTCCTGTCGTACATACAATACAATATACCCAGATCAATGCGTACATACACTCGTACATATATATGTATGTACATATATGTAAATGGATCATGGCTCTACATGTGTATATGCTGTTAATGCCGCCTTTGAATGAACCTTAAAGATAAGTTTTACTGTGCGCTTTACATACTCTTATGTCCTGTTCTGTCCACCCCTTAGGTTTATTCTCTTGAGTTTTTCCCTCAGGGTTTATACAAATCTGTGAACCATCCTTCATTGCTTCCGTCGCTTTTAAAACTAAATAATGACAATTCTTAGACACATTTGCGGTTTGCGGTTGCTATTATTATTATTTTTCTTTGTTTTCATCGTCTCTCGTTAATTGGTTAATTAATTTGTTAATTAATCGCTCACGCCCATCCCTCGACTATTGTATTTCATATATGTATGTATATACGTTCTTTTTTATATTTCGTTAAACTAATTTTAAGTAAAGTTCACGGTTCGTTTTTTTTGTTTTGTTGTTTTTTTGGTTTTCTTTGAAAGGTGGTTGATTTGATACGCGGCCTATACGTCAATTTGTTAATGAAATTGTATTCTCTTTTAGTTTATTTCTCAGCTGTCGTCGTGGGTTTTTTTCCGCTAATTACTCGTAGTTATGTATGCCGTTTTCGAAAATTTCTTTGTTATTCTAGTTGTAAATTATTCCGTTTTTCCGTTTGCTTCATTTTGCTTATTTGTTTCATTTTTAGCTAACCTAAAATGTTCGTATTTCTTGTTCGCCAGTAATTAAATTAATAACTATATTTTTGTTTGGTTTTTGGTTTCGTTTCGGTTCCGTTTGATGGACATACATACATACATACACACACACATCATTGTTTAGTTCCATGCTCCTGTTATATGTTCCTGTTTTTTTTTTTTGCTTTCTTTAGCGTTTTTCTGTGTCTGTTTTCATTTATCTAAAAAAACCTATTCTTGTGGCAGTTGCTTTTTGTTTAATTAAGTATTAATATTCTTTGTTCTAGTTGTAATAAAATATGCTATTTTGGTTTTTGTTTTTGTTTTTTTTTGTTTTCTTCAATGGAGATTTATAATTCATGTTGTTTTGGTTTTTATTTTCACTTGAAAGAGGACCATAAATATTTATGTGGTTTTCCATTTGTTGCTTTGCTTTCATTTCATTTCATTTCATGTCTCATTTAATTCGCTTCTCCCTCAATTTTGTAATCGTTTTTGCTCTCTTTCTCTCTCAAATTCTATTATTTATGGTTTTGGGGTTTAACTATCATTCGATTTCCCTAGGCAGAGAGAGACGGGAATGAGGGAGTACACGTACACGTTCACGCACACGGACAGTCCGCTGACGTTTTGCAGGCACTATAAGGCGCCGCTGCCCACAATCCGCCGCCACTCCCCCAGCCACCATCTTCGCCACCAATCGTTGATGTTGTAGTTGTAATAGTAGAAATAGCGATAGTTAATAGTCCTAGTGCTGCCCTCCCGCGTTTGCCACAGCCCCCAACTCCAGCTCCAACCCCACCCGATCCTCAGCCTGGGCCTGACCCTGACCCTGGCCCTCACCCTCTCCCTCACTCGTAATCTCAACGGATCCAAGTCTCTGCAGTTGGATTCGCATTTAAATTTACTTCGGCTACTAAAGTACCGCACCTTGCTGCACATTTGCCTATGGATATTCTGTGGCCTCACCGACCACGCCCACATCCAGGCGGACTCGGACTCGGCCTCTGCCTCAGCTTCGGCTTCTGCCTGAGGCGCCTTTTCCGCGCATTTTCCATCGATGCTTTGCTGGCTGCGGCTCCTGCTGCTTCTGCTGCCACTTCCGGCGGCGTTGCTCCTGCTCCTGATTAGCTCCTGTTCGTGGCAGCTGGCCTCGCAGTTGACACACTGGCGACCACGGCCACGCTGCCCACAGCCGCCACTCCAGCTGCAGCTCCAGCGCTGGCGTGCGGCCCCACAGCTGCTGAGCAGCCCCAGCAGAGCGCTCAGCCAGACGAGCAGCTGTGTGGGTGGCGCCGCGGCCTCGGTGCCCGAGGCATAGTACGGAAAGGTGCAGCGAGTGGTGACGGCGGGCACGGGCGCACAGTTGCCGGAAAGCGGCGCCTTGGGCATCTCGCCGTCCTCGTCGTAGTAGTAGATGCTGTCGAGGCGCGCATAGTACGGCAGTCGCTCCATCAGCGACTCCATGGCATCCTGTTCGCTGTCACGCGCCTTGGTCACGTTCCTCAGGGCCAGAGCCACGCTCTTGGCCCGTGCATGCTCGCCGGCGGGAGAGCTCAACGTGAGCGTTATGTTGTGGACACGGCGGGTGGAATTTGCGGCCACATCGTTCGGGCTTGCCCTCGGCGGCGGTGCAAACTCCTGGCACACGGTGCAGACACCACTCGCGGGTCCATTGCAGTAGCTGTAGCAGCAGTCATTGGGGCCATAGCTGGACTTCTTCAGCTGCTCCCCAGTTTCGGGTATATTTTGATCTACAGCGCAGGGGAAACAGCATTTAGTTGAGAGAGTGCTCCATGGATAGTAGTCGAATGAAGAGTCTTACCTAGGCAGAGAAATGTCGGCTCGCCGGCATATTGGGTGGGCAGCGCGGGTGCGCGATCGGCGGGCAGCAGATAGGGGCACTTTTGTTCCACAGTCTGGCAGACACTCAGGCAGGGCCGAATGCGTCGGCGCTTGCGAAACTCTGCCTTGCGTGTTGATCTGCAAGAAATAATTATTAAATGTTATTAGTTAATTAATATTATTATTGTGTGTGTGGACAGCGTGGACTTACCTCTTTTGAAGTTTTGATATCACTGGATCCAAGGCTCTGGGATCCGCATTATTGGCAGTCGATATGAAATTATTGGATTGTGTTTCAGCCTCAGCCTCAGCCTCAGCCATGGCCCCAACTGGCCCCTCGTTCACTCCCGCCACCTGGCTCTGGTGGGGATTAGACATGCCAACAACATCATAGAATGTCTGAGCCAGATTTCTGCCAATCGCATCCTCCACATTGCGGTCATTGTCCCCGTTCCCATTCCGATTCCGATTCCCATTCCCAATCCCATTCGTGTTCCCCTCCCTGTTCGTGTTCCCGTTCTCATCGTTCCGATTCGCCTGCGAGCTCTTGTCAGGCTTCTGATTAATCTGACGCTCGTTCATGTTATTGCCGTTATTTGATTTATTGTTATTGCTGATTAATTTCAGAGATTTATTCTTGATTCCAGCTACAGCAGCAGCACTTCCACCAGCTTCCACGGCTACAGCTTCTCCTCCCTCAGTCCACGTTGCACTCCACGCGGAACGTTTGTTTTTGCCCGGGATTTTCGCATTGCTGCTGCTGCTGCTGCTGCTGCTGCTCTGCTCACTCCCGTCTGGAGCAACGTCCTTTGGCTCGGCAAAATATGGCACTAGTGTGCTGCACACCCAGCGACGATATGCTTCCTGTAAAAATACAACAAATAAATCAAATTTAAAATGTACATCAGTAAAGGAAAATTAAATGAATTAAACATGCTCAAGTATTGTTGCTACAGATAGCTAACAATCTTATCTAATAGTCTTTATTGATCATTTATTTTATACTACGGGGTCGGGTTTTGCATAGAGTCTCATCCTCAGCAGACAAATATTTTGCATACTTTTTGCATAAGTTTGCCTCCAGCACCCGTAACAATTAATTTCCGAAATTCCCCTTGAAGCCACAACCCACTCCCATCCCAAGTTGTGGGTTTAGATCTGTCTAACCCTTTGCCCAACAATCATCCAACTGTTTTTTCGTTTAGCTGCCAATTTGTTGCCAGGTTGCTGTCAGTTGGATGAAATATTTTTGCTTCCACTTTGCCTTCGAGTCTGTCTGTCGATGTTCGTTGTTTGCTGTGTCGAAGTTGTCGCTGTGTTTGTAGTACTTTTTGTTGTGATTTTCCATTTTGCCAAAATCTAGTTTTGCAGCAGATGTTGTTTTTTTTTGGGGAATTTGCTACCTTCATACTACTTCATAATATCCGGCAGGCACACCATAAATGTTGGTCAAAGCCAAATACCAAACAAACAACTCTCTCCTGCTAGGCCTGTGAGATGTTTTTTTGCTTTTGGCTACAATTTGAGCTATTTTTGCAACATTTCTGTGGCAACTAGAAATTACATTTGGCCCCCAAAACAACGCCCGACCAGACCAGACCCAATTGATGTTTGCATTCGCTTAGGGGAGACTGTACATATGTAAAGGCATATACATATGTACATATATGTATTCATGTAGTTGTTAGTTCTGAAAAACATTGACCAGCTGAGCAGCCAATCGCAGAGAGAAATGGCAGAGCAGAGCAATGCAGCAGCTGCTCGATGTATGCATTTATGCAGGCCCTTGATTGCCTCAAGTTAAAGTGCAGCAAAGTGTATTGATTGCCTAAATCAATTATACCAATTGTATGTGTAGATGCGGAGTGTGTGCGTGTGTGGCATGTGCCACACAAAGCAAAGCAAAGCACAGCACATGGCAAAGGCCAAATGCAAACACAACACTAATTGAATTAACCTCTCGACACCCACCCACTGCACCCACTGCAGCCACTGCACGCCCCGGCACGCCCTGTCTGTCTTTTGGGCTTAATAATGCTCCAGTTTGGTTATGCCCGTGATAACCGCAAAGTCCTGCACCGCATTCATAAATTACGTATACGCAGCGCGGCCCCTGCGGGTAACTGCAACCTGGCTGCAGCAATCCTCACCACCTTTACCACCTGCAATGGCCATGTTAATTACATATTTGTGTGTGTTTTTGCGCCGCTGGGCTCTGTAGGCGTTGCTTCTTATGGCCAGCACCCCCATCCAATAATGAAGCAGCGAAAAGTCAAAAGTTTTTCACACAGGCGTCCCAGAATCATGGCAGAAGTATCAGCAACACATTTCATTTACTTCCAGACTCTTTTTGCAGCAAGAAACTCAACTTTGGGTGCCAGTGAACTGATCGTAATAATTCCAATGTGTGATGTAGTCATCTGGGTGTACATATCTACTGCTCATCGGGGTGTACCTACCGCTCTATGTACATATACATATGTACATATGTATGTATGTATTGCTATGTACATATGTGGCAGCGCCTTGACATTTGTCAGTAGTTCATCAGAGAACTATACTCATTTTGTTTTGGCCATGAAAGACAACGACCCCATAAACTCAGTGAGTGACTGACATTAAACCACAAACACACAAATGCACAAAGCCACAAACACAGACAGCAAGCCATGCACGTGTATGCATGTATAGATATCGACATGAAGTTCCATGTAGACACATAAGTATATAAGGAGAGCCACTATATGTCTTCAAGCTGTTTGGGGAGTCTCTAACGTAGGCGTCTGCATCGTTATCATTTGACATCTTCCCCGCAAAACCTCATGTAGTTAACGTGCAAAATTATTATTTAATTACGAAAAGTAAGCGCTGCCTGTGCCTCTCCCTCTGGTAAGATGAGCTAACCTGCTTGGAGCCAGAGTTCCACGTGGAGTTCCACACTGGGCCATAAAAGTGAACCCAATTAGAGGGCGCAGCAGCAGCAGCAGCAGTTGCTGTCGCAGTTGTTGCACATTAATTGGAGCCGACCCGTACAGTCACCAGCTATGGCACAATCTGCAAAAACCAAAACCCACCACAACAAAAACTGGTGATTGAGTCAATCCCCGACCAAGGGGCAGAAGGAGCTCGGTGTGTGTGTGGCAAGTGGATTTAAAATCATTCCCAAGAGCTCCTCTGGCCACACGGCCAAAATCCAGTTAAGTCTTCAGCCTTCATTTAAATGCGGGGCGCAAAAGTCATTCCACACCCACGAAAACCCCATGACACCATCGGCCAGAGCAACCAGCAACAGCATGCAGCCTGCAGCATTGATGGGTCCCGGGATGTGGCACTCACATGTACTCGGCTGTAGGCATGTGGATCAGGCTGAGTTATGCCTGTCCATCGATGTGGAACCTCCCTCGTGCTTCATCCCCCATGTGTCAGCCCGTCATTTGTGGCTTTGGCCAGCCGGCTTGTGTGTGTCTCGCGAAATTGGGAAACTCAATATGTGATAATGATGGGAGACAGCCCAATGCCCGGTCAAAAAT
This sequence comes from Drosophila subobscura, assembly GCF_008121235.1. Lineage (NCBI taxonomy): Eukaryota > Metazoa > Arthropoda > Insecta > Diptera > Drosophilidae > Drosophila > Drosophila subobscura. The sequence continues at coordinate 2,735,127 of NC_048531.1, forward strand.
GGTTTAATTGGAATACGTGTACAATGGCAGATCCAATTCCAATTCAAATTCAAATTCGAATTCGAATTCCCGAGAGATTTGCAGCGAGAGTTCATCAAATTTTTGCCATTTTTACAGCCCCTACAACAATATCAATGAGAATAATGTTGATGGCAGCCCAAAAGGAATGTTCCTCCAATGTCCCATCGTTCGTCACTCGTAAACATTAATAGCTAACCCAAGGGTTAAGGTCATGCTGGGGCAAAAGTGAAAGTTGGCCGGGGCAAAGGGTCATGTCACACTCGACGCGGACAAAGAAAAGGCCACAGAAGACCGCACTGCCACTGACCATCATCAGTCAGTCAATGACCGTTTCATAAGGCAAATAATTGAAATTTTGTTTTGCTTTAGAAAGAAAGAAAGAAAAATATCTTTTATATTTGCCAAACGTAGCAGACATTGCGTGGGGGTTTGATTTACGAGTTTTGAAATGGCTGCCATTTTGGCTGCTTGTTGTTTCTATTGGCAGTGCCCCTGGGCATTGGTGTCGTCGTCGGGTTTTACTATCATAATTTCATAAGCCGTTGAACCATACAAATGACACAAGCAAGAGCAATAAAAAAATAATAGTCATAAATATGTGTATTGAAGTGAACCCATCCATCGAGCCATCCAACCATCCTTCCAAATGACACCACAGAAACTACAAAAAATTGATTACTGATCGTGGCACAATTTATGCCCATTTAGCCTTCAGTTTGCCCTTTGCATGTTTGGCTTCTTGGCTAATTATTCTCGAAAGCGAAAGTGAAAGTGGAAGTGCCATCGGTGTAATGACCAGCCAAATGCGAACAACTTTGTTTGCCCTCGCATATTGTTTGCCTTATCGATTGCCTCCACTCCACCTACTCCCCTGCTGGCTTAGGGTAGCCAATTCACAATTCGATTGGCTCTGTGGAGTGTATCAAAGTTGAAGCTTCTGCATCGGCCTTCAAATTCATTCGCAAACTGACTGAAGCATAAATATTTTATGACTTTCTAAGCGCACTCGCCTCGCTGCTATGTAGTTTCAGGACACACACAAAAAACCAATTCAGCAGAAATTTAATACACTTTCGTTTCGGTACGGTTTGGGTCTGCGTTTGGGTCTGCGTTTGGGTCCTTGTTGTGGTCCTTGGTCAGTGTGTTATGGGAACGTGACTGAATTTGGCAAAAGATTTGCGCAGCACACACGAAATGCAATGTAATTGATATGGCCACACACACAGGCACACTCTACACACATGCTAGCTGCAAATCTACGGATTGGTCAGCTTCCCACCTCCGCCCAGTCGTAACGCTCGTATGTATGCAAATAAGTTATGATTTGATTTGTACCATTGCAGCAAATTTATGAGTAGTACGAAGAACCCCAGCCATTACGAATGCCTTGACTTGTTTTTTGTTTTTTGTGTTTTTTTTTCTTTTTCATGCCTGCTTTCGGCCTCGTTTGGGTTCGTGGCTCGTGGCTCGTGGTGCGTCGTTCGTGTTCGGGCCTGGCTCTGTAGCTCATGTTGTTGCCAATTTGCATAATGGCCCACGAAAAGTTGCCTGTGTGTGTGTGCCACAGACTTAAGTGTGTGTGTGTGTGTGTGCAAATTTAAAATACATTTATTAAAATTCACTCCATAAATAACAATCAACAATGATTTTTACAGCCATTACATGGAAATGCGAAATACGAATCTCTGGCCATTGTTTCGCCCAAGTGAATACTTCAATTATGTACGCATAGATATGCAGTCACGTTGGCAATTTATTAACAACAACTGATCAAATGATATAGCATAACCACAATAAACATTTCTGTAACATTTTAAATGTTTTTAATGCGATTTTTCTGTCTCGAAAGGGATTCTTCTGGCTTGCTTTGCTCACAAATTGGCAGATAGAAACAATTCGCTGTGAACATTTGTGCAAAAAGCGCTGTGGCTTTATCTCTTAAGGTCGGAATAAATTATAACCCACGAGTGCGCGGGTTGTACAGCAGTTCACGTACGCCAGTGGCAGGCTATCCGGTTGCCCTTTTGCGGCGGGGGGGAAAAACACTGCAGGCCAAAGTATCCATTTGATCACATACAATTACAGCAGTTCAGATACATCAAAGACGAGTGTGTGTGTGTGTGTGTGTGCGCTGGTGTGTGGGTGTACCGCGCTGTCCGTGTGTTTATTTTGTTAACCAGCACAAAAGTGCCTCGGCCGCAGTCGCACTCCCAGTCGCACTCGCAGTTGCAGTTGCAACGCACTTGACCAACTGTGGCACGTGTTGTCGCATTGGCAATAAGCACAGCAGGCACTGCCCCACAATCCCACCAGCCACCCACACTCTCCCCTAGCTCTGCCCTTTCCAAGTCCTTTTCTGTGGGCGTCGCTTCAGTAATGCTTTTGCTTTTGGTCCAAGGATAAACTTTTATTTTCCAACCATTTCCCGAGTGTCTGTGTGGGTGATTGTGGGTTTTGTCTATGTGTGTGTGTGTGTGTGTGTGTGTGTGTGTGTGTGTGTGTGTGTGTGTGTGTGTGTGTGTGTGTGCAGCATGCAACCAGCGAGCAAACCCTAGCACTGGTAGCAAGAGCCATTATGTATACTTCATCCATTCGCCCTACCCTGCCCGGCATATCTTATGGCCGCCACTTTCCTTCTCGTTCCCCTTTTTCTGGTGCTGTTTCTGCTTCAGTTTCTGTTTCTGTTTCTGCCTGGTTCATTGCTTCGTTTGTTTTGTTTGCCACACGGTCACGTGTTACCTTCAGCGCGACTCGATGTTGCAAGCAGAGTGCAGCACATAAAGCTGCGATACCTCAGCCAGACCCAGCGCCACACCACACCACACAGCACTCGTAGCTGCAGCCACGACGTGCTCTGGGCCAACATGCACAAATTTAAAACCACAAAATCCCATAACAAAATGTCAAAAGCTTTTGGCGCTTTAACAGCGCAAAGAGAGGGAGTGAGAGGGAGCAGGGAGTGTACTGGGAGTGGCTTGGGTAGCTGCCATAAACTATAGCCTGTCAGTGGATATAATCATAAACATTTGTGGCACATTTGTTTTGCTCCTGTCCGCATTCATTTCCTGCCACATCCCTTCATAATTGTCTATTGTCAACTCTATTGCCTTTTCATCTATTTATCCGCCCACCTCCGCCTGCTGGCTCTGGGATTAATTGGCCAACAAAATGCCGCTGTCAGAGCTGGCCCAAAAGCATTTATTTCCCATTGTGCAGGGGGTACACATTTTTATGCATCTTTTTTGCTCACTATTTTTTACATTATTTTTTCCCACAGATTCTGGGTAAATATTTCAATTAAAATGTTTGCTTTGAGCCGGAGCTGGAGCCCGAGCCGCTGCCTCTGCCTCTGGCTCTACTCTTTGTTTTTGTTATCCTTTTTTTCTGCAACGCGAAAATGCCCAACTGACCAGCTTGCATGCTGAGGAGGACAGCAAAGGATGAGGTTGAGGAGTAAATTTGCATATTTAAGTGAAATTTACGTTGTGGCTGTTGTGGAATGTTTATGACGGATATGTTGGCTGACAAGTGTTGAAATTTATGTACACAGGCGCTGCACAAACATTAAGCAGAAACGCACACACATACAAACAAACACACACACACAGCCAGCTTGCCACACTGAGCGATATTTAAAGGTCACTTGGAAGGAGCTTTGCCGCACCAGTTGTGAACATTTGTTCCGTCCATTTGCTTCTTCAACAAAACTAAGTTTGTTGTATAGTAAATAGAGTGAATATGTACATACATATGTAAATATTATACATATATTATACATATTTACATTTATTCTACATATTCCAAAGATAATTCATCTTTTGGCTTGAATTTCGATGGTCTCAAGGGTCTTTCCTTTTTTGTCGCAGTGCAAAAGCATTTCTTTCACGCTCCGAGCTGGAACCTGGACACATCATTTGAGAGTCCCATATTATAACTAATGACGCAATTATGTAAGTTTTGCCCTGCCATGGATACCAATCCTACAATTAGAGATTTAACCTTTGCAGATTTTACCCAGTGGCAGATTTAATCCCTCATTGGGTGACAGTTGTCATTCAGCGAATGATAGTAGATCCTGTTTCGCTGTAGTAAATGCAATCCTTAGTTTAGTGTATTTTGCAGCTTCCGTCCGGTCGAGTCAAGTCAGTCAGGCCTTGACGTGGGGGATGGGCGGAGCCTTCGTGAGCACGAGGCAGAGGCGCAATCGTATCCGCCTGTTTGTCTGTGCACTTCCCATCGTCGGCCATTGTGCCAACGTCTGCTGGTGCATCCCATTCCGCCCCTTTCTGATTTGACAATTCAAATACAATGCAGGGAATGCCAGCGGCACAAACTCGTACGAGCAGCACAAGTAAATACAACAAATGCGGGACAAACTGTTCTCCGATGTGCGATGTGTCCTGGCAGTCAATTTCTGTCTAGCTCTGAGTGGTGTGTGTGTGTGTGTGTGTGTGTGTGTGGGGGCAGCCACGTCTGCAACATTTTCCTCTTTCCCAGAAGAATGCAGTGAGCCCATTCAATGGACCAAAAGACATTCAATTGCGGGCACTGGTATCCTTGCCATATTTCAGTTATGCAGCATGCGCAATTCCTTGAAAGCCGCTTAAGTGACAGGACACGGACATGGGCATGTATGAATTGAAAGTTTAATTAAAAATAAGTCGCGCCATTTGCCATCGAACAATGTGCAACGCGAGGAACAGTTGCCTAGCAACTTGCAACCCGATATGTGCAACATGTGAGCATTAAGTGCAAGTCAATTCACACATTCAAGTGTGAGGCAATCAACCTTGGCATCAGTGGGTGTGTGTGTTTGTGGGGTGGGTCTTTTAGTCTTCTGTGAATATATTCGGCAACGGCTTTCATCCGTTTTTTTTGCCAGAGAGCGGTGACTGCATAGGCGTCGGCACGGTGCCAAAAACCAACTAATTTGCTCATTGAGCTCCGACTGTGGCTGAGTCATTGGCAGCTCATTAAATGCCCACTCGATGAGTGTGGCTGTGGCTAATAATTTGTTTGTGGCAATAATAGGACTAACCGAATTTAGTCAATGTGGGAGTCAGCGCGGTGGGGTAGGGCGGTGGCAGTGCTTGGAGTGTGGAGTTCATCTATGACGTCAGCCTGCCATGCAGCAGCAGATAATTCATTTTGCCTTTGCCTTTTGTCTCGTTTTGGGTTCGATACTTGTTCTTACTTTTGCCAGACAAAGGAAAAGAGAGACACAGAGAGAAAGAGCAGAGAGAAAAAGAGAGAGAGAGACAAAGAGAGAGCGAAGGAGACAGAGCTTAAATTTAAATAAATGCTTTGAAGCACACTAAAAGCGATTTATCTTTGTCGATTGTGGATTACGAACATGCTAGCTAGCTAGCTAGCGGCTCTCTCTCCCTCTACCCTACCCTCTATACAGTCCCCCTCCCGGACGCCACTCCAAATCCCTCAAATGAGGGGGAAAAAAAACATTTTTCATATTGTGTCAGCAGCGAGACGCTTCTTCTCTCTCTCTGTCTGTTTGGTCAAAGAATTGTCAGTCAAGGGAGGAGAAGGAGCAGCTGCTGTCTCCCTGATACCCTTTTGCACTCTCTCTGTCTCTCTCTTTCCCTCTCCCTGTCTACTACTGCTGGTTCGTCCGACTGTCTGTGCGTCTAGCTCATCAGGCTTCGTTTTATTGATTAATCGTTTGCTGCTGCTACTTGGCCAACTGCTGCTGCTGCTGCTGCTTCTTGTTCCTTCTTTTGGTCACATTAGCGCCTCTTCCACCACTTCTTGCTCTTGCTCCCCCTCTGCCTAGTGCTTGGAGTACTTCTTCTTATTCTTCGTGTACCAATTGGCCAATTTTGCGCTGCATTGCGCCATCCATTTTGTGGGCTTTAACAGGAACTTTCACAAAGCGCCCTCGCAGCGGATACGCAATTTTTATTGGTGGGGTTGGAAGCGAAAGTTTCTGCGAATGCGATGTGGAGGGGGGAGAGCTGAAACTTTGAAGGGAGAACCCAAGCCAAGAGCCCAAGCCAGACCCAGATGATGTCTGTGCCGGGAAAACGATTCAATTAGGAATCGATAGTTTCCTTTCCAAAGCAAATAGATTGCAAATTTCATCATCTATGCGTCGTTGTAATACTCTGGGATCTTACCAGCTCAACTATGGATAAAATGTGTGTGTGAAAAAGAAGGAAAGAACTACAAAAAGCCATGGGAACAGGCGATCATCTTGAATGAATCAAACTACGTCTAAATATTCCCCCGAACTTCGCCTCTCCGTTCCTAAATTCAGCCTAGAATGCTCGTGACATGCACCACAAACCCCAGCTATTTCTTTATGTACGTGGGAAAGGGGAGGCGGAGTCAACCCACCTTTAATCCTCCTTGAACCTAAGTAGATTCCATCAATCTGGAATCTGTCGCCAGATGCTTCCACCTTTCTGCGGATTATCTGAAGGATCCAGCCAGCCAGCACCCACACAAAAGTCGATAAATTATTAGATTGAAAATACAAAAGCAAAACCAAATGAGAAGCGACCAACAAAAAATGGGAAAAGGGAAAAGGCAATGCAAAAAAAGGTGGAATCCAGCGCCAAAGTTGAGCTAACCAAAAAAAAGGAAAAAAGAGGGCGAAACAAAAAAGATTATTGGAACACCGGAAAGTTTTGCTCGTCGCTTTTTTTTTGCTGTGTGTTTTTTTCCTGTTGTTTCTGGCTGTCGTCTCTCGCACATGTGTCCAGCCGCAGAATGTGAATGGGTGGGAGGTGTGGCTGGGGGGACAAGGACATGCAGAGTGCGGAAAGTGGAGCTAACAAAACGGCGCAGTGTAGTGTAATGTGGCACGGGTGTTGTCAGCTGTCGCCAGTCGACAACAGCAGCGGCAGCAAAGCGTTTATGGCCCAAACACCTAAGCAAATATGAACGAGAGGAGAGAGGAGAACGGTGAGTGTTGAAGTGTGTGTGCGTGTGTGTTGTGAGGGTGTTGTACATATGTGTACATATATAAGTGAGAATGCGTGTAAAGTCTGTGTAATCAATCATTTATGAAATTACGCTACTTCCGCTTTTGACAATTTTCTTTCAACGACAAACGCTCGCCACACACACCCACTCACTCCACCGATGACGTAAGGTTATGTGATGTGTGTGTGTGTGTGTGTGTGTGTGTGTGTGTGTATGTGTATGTAAAATGCAAATTTACAGACACTAAAGCACTGAGTGGGTGTGTGGTTGTGTGGTTGTGGGTGAAGTAAATGAAACACACACGCCGTCAAAGCTGAAGACTGGCCGAGGCAGGCAGGGAAAAGGAAAACCAAAAAGCCTCCACATAAAATCGAAACCTTCGATGGGAATAGATTATGGCCCACAAATAAAGTGTGTTTCAACAGAAAAAAACTTACTAACACTGCGCTACATACTCGCATAAATAAGAGTAGGAGCAGGAGCAGCAGGAGGAGGTGTATAAACGTGGCCTGGGGGCCAACAACGAACAGGAACTGAAGCTTAAAGAGTCTCAAATTGATATTTAATGGGTGGTAGATATGTACATCAGTATGTACGAATATTAGCCAAGATTTTCCTTAAATTCAAGCTTATTCAATTATTTATCACTGAGAATACAATCGTAATTTCGTTGTTCTCTGAATGTTTTTGCTGCTTAATTTATGCGCTCCCTGGTTCACCTTCCATTTATCACTTTCGCACTTCTTAGTCCTTCAACGGAATTGCATTGCAAATGACTCTGTTGAGCTTAAGCAGAATCCACCCGCAAGAAGCCAAATTCGGAAATGAATCTCTCAGAGAAGAAGAGAACCCTTTTTGCCATTCAGTGTGGTGCAATGAAAATGATTGAAATTTGCTTGAATATGTCCCAGATAATCGAATGACCGCATTTATGGGACCATCAAAAGGGCCTTGGGTTCTGGAGTGCTGGAGTGCCTTAATTCGGGGTGAGCCCCACATAAAATGATTTTGCTGACCGCAAAGCAAACCAAATGTGGCCTTGAGGCAAGGTACGGTTCGTGGCCCATCCGGAACAGAAGGATTCCCTTTGCGGTTTGCCACAATGTCTATCCTTTTTAGCGACTAATTAGACAAAGTTGTGGTTACATCAGTCAAAATCGTATAAATATGTAAATATCTACGGACATTTATGTGCAGTCTTAAAGGCCCGAAGCTGATGAGAAGTCAACCTAATTAATTGAAATCAGCTAAAACTTGATCGTCAACTGATTCGAGCCCTGATTCCCTGAGCATGGTCTGGTCTGTTTGCCATGTGCGAAAACGTGTTTCTGGCCGAAGGAGCAAGCTGGAATCTGTTTTGCGGCCCGAGGCTGCCACTTGCCAGAATCCTCTTGCTGAATGACCAGAGAAAAAGAGAGAAAAAGAGAGAGAGAGAGAGAGCTGGATAGAGAGTGGACGGATGAGAGCAGCACGCGCAGTTGAAATATTTTGAAACAAATTGCGGCTGGAAAACAGAATAAAACTTTTCGGCACGTGAATTCGTTCCCCCAATTACAAACCCATCAAATAAATTGCATTAAATTCGTTTTCGCTTTTGCTCCTAAATTGAATAAAATGCTTCAATTGTTGCATAAGCAGGAGCAAGTGCTGCTGGATGCTTTTTTTGGGTTGCAAGTGAAAAGGAATCAGTACACACTTTCACGAAACTTATATAAACTGCGGAAAAGTTTTGCAGAATCTCCAAAAGCCTTCAGTCATGTCAATGCGAGAGAGCAGGCTCTGCTGACAGCTGACACTAAGAGAGAGGTAGGGAGAGCCACTCTTGCTGGAAAATCTGCTCTGCTCCATCTGTGGCTCTCTCTATCTCTTGTTGTCTCTCTCCGCTTTTAGCTGGTTTCCAATCGGGATTCCAGGCAAAGAGAGAGCGCCAGAGAAATATTTCGAACTGGCATCATGTTAAGACTGCTCTCTCGTTCGCTCTCTGCGTTTCCGCCCCGTCTGTACTATAGTTTAAAGCCCTACCCTTCGCTTCTGTTGTTGCTTTCGTGGCTGCACAGCGCATTAAATGTTTGCCACCAGGCGTATGCGTAATTTAAATTTAAATTTGTGTGTGTACATATGTCTGCTGCTCCCGGCAGCTGCAACCCAACCAACCCAGCCACCCACAGTCCACAGTCCACACAACTACCCATTGCCTGTTACCCATTGCCCACCCACTCTTCCACCGCCCCCCATCACCCCTCATCATGTGTATTTCTGGCCTGAAACGTTGTCGCTGCTGTTGCTGTCTGCTTAGCATTTGCCTCAAGTTTTGTTAATCAGCGCAATTCACATTTCTGTTTTTTTCTGTTTTCTTCCTTTCCATGCCCTCGGCACCCCCTCACCTCCTCTGCGTCCTGCTCTCTGAGATTTTGCAGTATTCAAAAGGTTTTTACTTTGCGTGCACAGTGGAGACCCTCATTAGCGTAGTCATTGTTTTTGGCCAGGCCAACACTCTCGCACCCGCCACCCGCAATCCTCTTTTTCGTACCGTTTTGGCACGTTTTCAGGTTAAGGCAAGGGAATCTTTGGCGAGCACTTGACAAATAATTACCAATTATATGAAACAGACATCAAATATGCAACCAAAATTGCTCTGGCCCATATCTCCCCCCTCCCACTCGCCCTCCCTCTCTCTCTGCAGCTCTCGCTGTCGTTTGCAACAGCTGCAGCCAGACTTAAGTGCCACAAATTAACCGCAATGTGGACTACACGCACACTCTGTCGCCTGCGGTAGCTGGCACTGCTCTGCCCTGTCCCCGCACCGCCCCGTTCCCGCTTTCCTCATAATTACGCGTCTGAAATGCGAAACTGGTTATGGGCCACAGCAGAATGAGCTCCCAATGAGCCACTGGACTGACACTGGGCGAAAGACCAGCCACTAAATGGGCCAACATTTTGCTGTGCATGATTTTCCTTCTCTTTTAAATAGTTTCACTTAAAGTAAGGGCAAGGGCATAGCCAAATGGAAACCCTTTAAAAGTGTAGCACACTCTATGGTGAATTTCTCTCAGTGCAGATTACTGCTTAAGGCGGTTTTTCCCCTTGCTGGCTTGTGGCTCAACTTTAATAATTAATGAGCAACCAAAAATGTCACGCGGTGCGGAAATGTTACCCGCCCTGAACCTGTAATGACTTTTGCGGTGGGGCGGAGTGGGTCAAGTTATCATTCGAGAGGTCAACAGCCACCATTTAATGAGAACAAAATGGGGAACAAAACTCACCTTGCAGTCGTCGCACTGGTTGATCAGCGAGTAGACCTGCCGACAGTCGAAGCGGAAGAGGATCTCGGCCAGCTCGCAGGTGATGCGATTGGCCAGGGCGTCCACTTCCAGCAGATCGCTGAGGATGCGCACGCACTCGCCCCGATCCGACAGGGTGGCGTTGAGGGCCAGTGTGTGCAGGGCACTGAACACGCTCCGCTCGCAGCAGTTCCGGAGGCGCAGCGTCCGCAGACGCTTCAGTAGCTCCGCGGGCGACTCCAGGCCGCACAAATGCTGTGGACTCCATTCGGCGGCATCGCCCAGATAATCAAGGCACTGTTGTTCCTCCACCTCCTGCCCGGCAGCCTGCCCCTGCTCCGGCTGTGGCCGCTGCTGGTTCGCTGTGTCGAGGTGAATCTGCGGCTGGGCATGCAGATGGCTGTAGGCCAAGGTTGGCGCTGCCTCCGCCTCCGCCGCCGCATCCACTTCCACGTCCTCGCTGCTGGGACTGGCCATGGTGGAGGATGCAGTCGCACTCTCCCCCAGCTCCAGTTCCTGCTCCTGCTCCTGCTCCGGGTCCTGCTCCTGGTCCTGGTCGGCCTCTGTGGTAGTGGGCATGTCCGTGACCGGCGGATCACCCCCCTCGCTGCGTTCCCGCTCCCTGCGCACACGTGACATGACTCGATTGCTGTGGCCCAAGCGCATCTGGGATGTCTTATAGTTTACGAAATACTTGGATTTATTGTTACTGCTGACGCTCCTCTTCGACACGGAGCTGTCCACTGCCGTCCGTTTCTGTGGTGACGGCTGCTGCTGTTCGGCGCAGGAACGCGGACACGTTGGCGGCCCGGGTCCCTCATCGACCCAGGCCATGGGCAGTGTGCCAGCCGAGCACTGACCCTGCAAGAAAGCAAACAAAAAGAAAACAGTTTGATTGAGTTACAAATAAAAAGTATTTCTAGCAAATATTTTCTACTGAAATGGAAATGCTTTTCCGGTGCAGGGATCTATGCTCCGTGGTCTCCGTGTTCCGGCATTTCTTCATTTTGTATGCATGTGTGTATGCTTGTGTGTGTGCAATATTGTTAACGATTGTCCAACGAGATAATTACAATATTTGCTTTAATTCCTGTCGAATTTTCGCATTTCTTTTTACAATTTCGTGTCGGATTCTCGTGGTCTCTCCATCCACCACGTCCACAATTAACTGTTTTTGTGTGATTTTAAAATTAAACCATCCAACTGTGATGTGCACACACACACACACAGACACACACACACGTGGGGGAGGTGGGTTGTGGGAGGTGGGCGGTGGTGAGTTCCCCAGGCACTAGGGTCCCACACCACACCACACAGTAAGAGCAAAACAAAAGGCAGCAGCAGCAAAAACAAAAAGTACTCTGGTATATTGAAAAACTTTTGCACGCCGACTAACAACAACAGCGAAAGTCATAAAGTGCAACAACAAAGCGAGAGGGAGGGGGAGGGAGAAAGCAACAACAATGGCAAATAGAAGCTAAAGCCGGGAACAGCGAACAGAGAACAGAACAACGGAAAAGGAACAACGAGAGGGGCAATGAGTGCAGTGCATAAAGAGCTGTGCTGATGTTTTTCGTTATTAAAATGACCGCACTTCGTTGGAATTTTACACATCCTTGCATAAGACTCATGGCAAAAAGGCCAACAACAACAACAGAACAACAGCCATACGATGGCATGGGCATGGGCATTGGCATGGGCAGGAGGTGGTGTGTGGTGTGTGGTGCTGGCGGTGGATTGCCAAAGGCGGAGCCATTGAAGAATTTCCGTAAAATACTTTATGGCCATTTACCATCTGTATTGAGAGACGCCAAACAGCTACAGTTGCAGGCAGCAGGATGACGAGGAGCAACAGCAAACAGCCAACAGCAGCAGATGCTTGCAGCAGCAGCAGCAGCAGCAGCAGAAGAAGCTTAAAACAATTTTCGATTTAAACAGCTACCTCGCTGTGGCATGAATATTTATGAGCTTAAGGGTGGTAATCGGGGGACGGGGGCATGGTGGGAATTTTGTAGTCGCAGGAGTCTGGTGCATCCTTATGTAGTCGTGCATATGTATGCAAAATATGAACTATAAGATGCTGCGAGCAGGCTTGGCATTAGCCGGATTACACAATTTATTTTCCACATTATGTATGTAAATATGTATGTATGTATGTACATATGTATGTATGTATATTTACAATCTTATGCTTCTCAGCATTGAAGGCTTGCCTTTCGATACGTTAACGCTTTCAGACACTAACAATATCACATATCTACCTTCATAAATGTGCAAAGAAACTCATTTAAAGAGTTACAATAGTTCCAAGGCAAAGAAATGTTTGCATTCATTTGCAGTACATATGTATGCACCTACATGTGTATGTGTTTGCATTTATGTAAGAAACAAAACCTATTCCAACGAACTCTATTTGTTCAGCATCAAGTCTGCTCCTCTGCTCGTCTGCATCTCTGCTTGCCTGCCGCTCTGCTCGTCTGCTCCTCTGGTCATTGGCTGTGGGCTGCTCTCTGACCCTTTGAACTTTCCAGCCGTGAGTAATATGCAACAATCAACAACTCTCGATTGCTGCGTGTCCTGCGTGCCCTTTTCCCTCATTTCCTCTGCACAATCGCTTCATGTTCCCCCGGGGCAATAACAATAAGCTGGGAATTCCACTTGCAGCACGCACAGATATGTATGCCCGGACACGGCTACGGGCGAATGGAGGAGGCTGGTGTGGGTTCGTAACTCAAATGAAAAATCATACAAAAGAGAATCTAATACAGCTAAACATACCAACCCACACAAACACACACTCACACACACTCACACCGCTCAGTCCAGAGAGACAGCTAGTGAGAGCGAGAGAGAGATAGAGGAGCACGTGTACAGGCAGCCATTGTTGATTTAATGGCCGACCGGCTGTGCCCCAATGCACAACAATGCGGCCCCGGGAAGGGGAAAAGGAAGGGAACCCTGAAAGGGAGGAACGGAATGGACCCATCCCACACACAATGCAGGGCTACAACAACAACAAAATAAAGATAAATCCTTCAATTCGCAGTAGGCGAAATAAGAAATTACAATTTTTGTGCCAGAAAAAGGTTTCAAAAGCAAAGTCCCCCGCCCGTACTCTGTGCTGGAAGAACTTTCTCTTCCCACTTCATTGTGCGAAACTTGACAATGAGAAACATTTCAAGGCGAAGCTCAACTAAAACCCGATGAATAATTAATGTTTGCATATTCCATTTGAAGACAAGCGAACGCAGCGATTATTGCCAAAGAACGAAGATGGGGCTTTATGGATTTAATTTGAATTTTGCAGCACTCGGAAGTGTGGAAGAGTCTGCTCGTGAATGACTCATGAATCTTGAGTGTCTTACCAACAAATACGAACTCTCGTCTAATCAAACATTTAAGTCTGGCCCTGGCTATGGCTCAGGCTCTAATATTTCCTGATTGTTTCATGCCACTGCAATGTGTTGAAATCCAATACCAAATTATTGCAGCTACGGTTTGGGAAGGACACGGAACACACACACACGCACGGGCAGCATGCTGCTTGCAGTTGGAATGCCAGTGAGAGGGGAAAGGCATGAAATATTCATATATGATCTGGGGATAACTGAAATTGCAACAAGAATTTCAATACACACAAGCAGAGCAGAAAAGAGAAGAGCAGGAGCAGGAGCAGGACCATGGCAAAGGACACATGACTGCAGGATGAAACATTCATGAGGCCAGGTCAAAGCATTTCTCTGGCCCTCCCCCTCTCGCTTTGGCTTCGGTCAACCTTGGTAGAGACCAAGGGCTGAAGTGTACCTTCTCCAGTTGTCATTAAATTTGACTGTTGACGCTGAAAGTGACGGACAGGGCAGACAGAGGGGGAGTATACCTCCATTGTAGCCGAAACAACAAGTTGCATGAGAGACGCCTGTCCAATCCGGCCTGCTCTCTCTCTCTTTCTCTTTTCTCTGCAGGACATTGCACACATCAAAAGCACTAAAAAGTGCCGAAGGAGAAGGAGCAAAGAGCTGAAACAAAGAACCGGCACAATGGAGTATGCATTATGGCTAATGGCGCACGCCTACAACTACACGGACATGCTGTACATATGTACCTAGATGTATGTAAATATGTATAGATAGCTGTGCATATCCTTTGTGCCTGTGATCCTTTGTGCCAGGTTGTGAAAGGCGGGGGCCACAATGTCTAATAAGCCACAAAGGCGAAAAGGGGCCGAGTTCCTAAATGCTTAGACAATGAAAACGGACTGGCCCAACAATGATGTCAGGCCACAGGGCGGTGTCGGGTGGGAGGGGGGCCCAAGGAGGTTGCGTTGTCGCCGTAGGAGGAACTCTGGCTGTGGCTGTGGCCGTGTCTGTGGCTGTTGCTGTACCACTGGCAGCAACCACTTGACCCATGACAGTTTAGGCCAAGCGACAATCAGCGTGCAAACGTATTCTGGTGGATGGCGGTGTACATACCTCTGCCATGCCCCTCCGAAGCCTTCCCTCCAATGGGCCTAAACATGTAATGCCTTGATTAGGGAATATACCCACATACGCTCCGTGAAGAGGGAGGGGGAAATACATACTCGTATTATTCAAAGCAAAGTCGCGGCGCCGGCTTGAGGGCAATAGAAGTCTGCCCATGTCCACGGATGGCAGCAACAACAACAGGAACGTCAACTTATGGGGCTGAGAAGGGGGCAAAAAAACACCCAAAGTGCACTTGAGCTAAACACCAACAGGCAGGCGGCAACAACGGCAACAGCAGCAACATTTACTGGGCAGCAGCAGCAGCAGCAGCAGCATCTGCGAGGGGAGCTGCCTGCAATGGCAAACGGCAAACGGCAAACGGAACCGACAACACTTTAAATGTTACAGCTTAACCTCGACGGGCAATTCAAACAATGTAAACACACACAGCCATACGGATACACCACACATATGCCGCTATGCCTGCGTGTCTGTGTGTGTGTCAAATTTTAACGCCTGTCAACAATTCAAGCTGGGGAAAAAGAATGCAACGGCAAACGGCAACGGCAACGGCAACTGGCAATGGAAACAACAACAGTCCAAGAACATGTCGCAAGCAGCACTCAAAATTTCAATGTATGCACACAAAAAAGTGTGTGTGATGACAGATACCCTGCAATACGACAGCGGGGAACTAACTTTCAGCGGCGAGTGGGCAGCGAGAGCCAAAGACTATTCGACTGATCGAACATTGCGATGCTCAGCAAGCTTTCCCCTGATGAAATGAGCTTCCCCCCACCAGTCAGAGCTGTGAGTACTTAGTCCCTGGTAGGTATAAAATATTCGTTTAGTTCCGCTTTTTCCCGTTACTTTCATACTCGTATGTATTTATGCAGTGTGTCAGGCAGTGCAGGACAAGCAGGGCAAGCAGTGTGGATGTGCTCTGCAGAAGCGTAAAAATGTGACAGGCGACACGGATACTAAGTGCGAGAGAGCGAGAGAGAGAGAGAGAGATGGTGAGGGATGGGCACCCAAACTCTCACACACACACATAGGCACAGACACAGCAACAGACACAGACACATGGCCGCGTTGACGTGGCTGGCAGGCCGCAAGGGACAGGCGCTTGGCGGCGGCAGAGGGGCACGACTGGGCGTAGGCAAATTGTTTGTCACATGGCAGTGCCAGTGCCAGTGCCAGGCCCACACCCACACCCACTCTCAACACTTGCGTTGCCATTTCACCTTGATGCTCGTTGGATTCGTTGCCGTTTTGTTGTCAAAATCATAAACATGCAGCAGGCCCACTCGCAGGCACATGGCTTTCCTCTCTCTCTTTCTGTCGCTCTCTTCCCTCTCTTTCTCTGTTGCCGCCTGCCTGCTCGTTGAGATTCAGTTGCAGTCGCAGCCATTTCGCATTGTTTTGCACATAGTCGATCTGCACGCATTTGCCAGCTGCATTGCTTTGCATAACAAGTGTAATCCTGCAGCTCAGGAGCGACCTACCTACCCGAGCCCCCACCCCACCTCTCAGTGGGTCTTCTCCACAATTATGCAACAATTTTCAATGTGCAATTGGCAGGCAAAAGGGAACAGCTTTTCACCAGCGGAAATCTAATGCAAATAAAGCGGAAATGGTTTGCCCAACACCAAGCAACTTCAACACTCTAGTTTGTCCTCTCTCCTGGCACTTCTGAGCCCTTAAATTAGAGTGTGTGTTTGTGTGTGGCAGATTCGAGAAAGAAGAAAGAAGAAAGAAAAGAAATACAAATACAAATACAAATAACATGGGAACCCCGAGCAGGAGCGCGCAGACAGCGTCCCGTCCTGTCAGCACTTCCATTCGGGACAATTACAGCTCGTGCATAATTCAGGGAATGCTCCCCAAGGTCTACTCGAATCAGACAAAGTGTTTCAGCACGCAACTAAAGCCAGCCAAATAGACTGCTGGAGCATGCAGGTCCTTGCGGAGTGTTTTTACACAGATTTTGGGACACTTTTCCTTCAGCTTGGATCTGATTTTGATGGCAATTACGAGCACTAATCACAGCAACAGATTTTGCTTTGTGTGTTTTCTTTGAACGTTTAAACTTTTACACAGTCAAGTCGTTTCCTTATCGGGGTAAATATTTACGCATCTTGTGTCCTTTTCAAACACACACACACACATGTAGACACACACAGACACGCTCGAACAGATGCCTGATTACGCTTTGAAGCTAATGCAATAATGCAGAAATTATGTTATGTGCCCATTATCAAAGGCAATCGATCAACTCGAGCAGCAGGCTAGGCCAGGGCAGGCAGGCAGATTGAAGAGGTGGGTGGCCGGGTGTCGGCGTGGAGGCATGGATGGAGGGCGTCCATCAATTTAATCATATTTAAACAGCGCCGCCGCGTGTATTTATCACTCATTATTTATGCATATATCAATCCATCTATATGGTTCGTGGTCTCCCCCATTATCGGGCAAACAACGGCGAAATTTTGGTGGAAAAAACCGCGCCCAAAAAAAAAGTAGAGAGCAGAGTTTGAAGGGTGAAGGGTGTGAACCTTCCAAAGGGACGCACCTTTCGGTATGTCACATCACATATTTGTTTACCTAACACACACACACACACACACACACATATACACACTCGCGGGAGAAAGGGCCGACGCCTGTCGTTATGCTATACAATTTTATCAACATTAATTTGTCAAACATTTACCGGCCTTTGGCATGTGGCTGTGTGTGTGTACTTGTAATTGTGTAGCGCTCTCTCTCACTCTCACTCTCACTCTTCCCCTCGCCCTCTCTAATGACAACAATAAGTTGAATGAATTTAATGAAATGAGATGTAAACATGTGGACAACTGTGGACAGGCGGCAACAAAACGAAGCAGGGAGTGAGGGGAGCACGAGTTGTGGGGGGTCTGGGGTTCAGGCCCACCGAGGGGACCCTGGCCATTGTCTGTACATATTCCCTTTCGCTATCAGCATCCCTCCACCCTCTCTGTTCGCTTGCTTTCGAACTCGTAATGAAATTCTTGAGTAGAAATTCATTTTGCAACTTTTGCTCAAACAATACTCATTGAATAATTTACGCTCAGCGCCGGCTGGAATGAAAAACCCAAATGAAATAGAAGCAAATGGTAGAATGGAAATGTGACTGTGAATGGGAATGCACTGCAGCAGTGCTCCACTTAGTCAGCGTGCACCATTCCCCTGGCAGTTGACGTGCTGAGCGGGCCCAAAGCCCAGAGCCCAGAGCCCAAAGAGAGTCCGGGTGGACGCAGGACATAATTGCATTAGCCCCGTGCTGGATGGCAAGCCGTGACCCCGGGGCCACCCTTCGGGGGCTAATGTAATTGTTTTGTGTATTTAGCCTGGACATTGCATTCAAGTATCACAAAGGGACGGCGCAAGGAGAGCAGCGTGTTCCGTTCCCGTTACTGTTACCTCTTTTGCCCTAACGGGCCAATCAATGCACCTCCCACACTCCCCCAACCCCGAGCAAAAAGTTGCTGCCATTTGACAAGCTCAAAATGCAAATTGCGGCCAATTAACATTTCAAGCAACTCAAACAGGAGCCCACTGGATGGGTGGAAGGTGAACCACAGCCCACCAGCTGAAGCTGAAGCTGAAGCCGAAGACATCTCAGCCTGGCTAATTGTGCTGCCAACTAATTGGCAGCTTCGTGTCGTTGGCAGCGACTAATGTTCCCCCATTTGAGGCCATTCTTTTGCAAAATAAATCCGCATAAATTACCTTCCATGGATTTGGATCAGATAAATTGTCAAATAAATATTTCCCTGCATTTATTTATTGGAATTTTAAACCCTTTTTCGTTGTATTAATCATTCAGTTGAATATCGAGTGAGTTCTATAAATAGGTGGAAATTCGCAACTCAAATTCATGAAATTATTTTCATTTTATTTCCTGCATTAATCTGGCAAATTCCGGAATCAATTGGGAGCTCCTCGTTTAATCGAAATAAAATCAAGAGAATGCTGAAGGGTATACATAAATAATTGAAGTGTGTTTGTGTGTGTGTGTATGTCCTTTCTGCAGATTCAGATTCAATCAGTTCGATGGAGGGGTAGGGAGAGTTCGCTCTGACACGGGCTGGCAGACAGCATTATTCCTCAGTTGTGCTCTGAAAACCATTTGCCCGAAGGCGGACAATTTATGACAGTTTTCGGTATTGTTTGTGTCTGGCTGGGAATGATGTAATCGGAGGCAGCAACTTGCAACTGCCACAGCAGCAGCAGCAGCAGCATCACTAGCCAGCTAGCTGGCAGCGCTAACAGCACCAAAAGTACCAGCAGCAGCCCGCAACTGCTTACAAAATAATTGATTTTGTACACATCCTTGACACAAATAAACATTCGCCCAGGCTCCTCCTCTCCTCTCCGCTCTGCAAAAGTTTGTGTGGGTGTGGGCCAGCCAGCCTGCCTCGTAGGTGTATAGAATTTGGCATTAAATTCCACAACGGCAGCGCAAAGGTTGTTTTAACTGAATTGAAGGGGATTGAAAGTGCAACTGAAACTGCCACTGAAACTGGGTCTTGTTTGCCTGCCTCGTTGCATGTACAAGCTGCATGAAACCAATACAAAATTGTATGCCCCATTGCAGCGCTGTTTCTGTTTCTGTTTCCTGAGCTGCAATTGCCACTCGAATGCGACCGGATAGACGGCGCAAAAAAAAATGGTAGAGCAAAAACCATGGATCATAAGGAGAGCGAACAACAAATGAAAGGTGGGATGTCGACAGGGCGATTACTGTGGACAAAAAGGCGATTACTCGACATGGGGATTACGCCTGGAACAAGGCGCCATCAAAGGGCAAATGCCTTATGAAGTGAGATCCTGCCTGGCCCACCTCCCAGTGATCAGCTGAACTAGGCGCACATTTGGCTCCTACTACTCCCCATCGCAGCCTGGCGACTTATTCGAATCGCACTTGACAAGCACTCGTGGCACGCCCCGAGTGCCACAACAGCCATGCTTCACTATGCATTGCAGCCACGCAGCAGGGACAGACAGGGACTCCTGTGCCCTCCGTCGTAAGCCCTCTAAGGCCTGGCCCCAGCAGCACTCGACACGAGTGGGGGGCAGGACAGGCTGGCTCCAGCTGCAGTGGCATCAACACATCAACAGGCCGCAGCCTGAATGCTGCCGCTTGCCATTCGCCTCATCATAATTTCTTCACTGGCTCCGGCAAAAAGACTCTAGAGGCAGGCGGGAAAAAAAAGAGGAGCTTCGAGGGCAAGCGTTGCCCACTCCTGACATGGAGATTGGAGGAATGTTTGCTAATTTGCAGCTCTAAAGCAGCCGGTACTGGCCCAGGGACAAGGCTGGATTGAAATTGTTGCTGCCACTCGCTCGGGAACAGCCCTGGACAGCGATGGACTTTGATGCTGTCCAGGCATTACCCTTACTTTCTTTTGCACTCTTCATAAGCTGTCAGAGGCTATGCTTTGACACTGTTCCAAGGGAATCAGTAAAGAGGAAGATGAAGGAAAATGCATCAAAGAACAATCTTTTGTAGGTACTTGCGATGGCCATGAACCAGCACTCCTCGAAGCTGATTGCATCGTTTAGGAAATCCATCGAATTGATGCGATAAGTTGAATTATTTTTCACTTTGCCCGCAGGCGGGCAAACACGCTAGTCCCATGCCAGTCCTGACAGCTGCTCCTCCGCTTAAATGACTTCAAATGGGCTGATTGACTTAATTATTTAATTGCCGGCAGGCTGGCAGAATGACAGACATTTGGCTAGGAAAAGAACTTTCTCTCCTGCCACCTGATGACGGGAGAATCAATAGGAGCGAGCACAGGGCACAGGGCACTTGGCACTTTGCAATTGGAATGTGAGGTCGGGCCTAACTGTCTGTCTTGAACAACAAATAAAAGCTCATCAGATTGCGGTCTCTCCGTGGAAGAATTAAACGCCAATAGTAGTGCCAAATTGGTTTCAATTAAATTTGCATTTTGGGCCAAAGGTAGATGCAGGAATGCATTAATAAATATTAAAATCTGAATTAGATTTGGCAGAGCAGAACCAATTGAGTGTGGTTGAGCGGGGAAGTGCAGGGTGCAGATGGAGGTGGAGCTGGAGGTGGAGGTGGTGCTGGAGGCAGCAGAATTGCATTCCATAGGTGAGTGGTTAGCAAGGATTTTTGGCAGACAACCAAAAAAGGAAGAAGACCTCAAAAAGGAATCAATTTGAAAGTGCCCGATGGATGGTCTTTCTCTCACTCTCTCTCTCTCGCACTCTCTCGTTCTCCCTCTCTCCTTCTCCGGCACAATTGCCAAGGCATTTTCCTTGATTTGCAGCTCGTTTTGCCAGCTGCCAGCTCTGGCGATGATGATGACGATGACGATGATGATGAAACTGTCGTGGAATCTGAAGTGGCCCTAGCTGGGGGCCCCGCAATTGTCACAAGGAAAATAACGAAGAAAAACTGAAAATCACTTTTTCCTTTGGCAGCTTGAGTGGGAAGCCAACAAGAGAGAAAAAGTGCCCGGCTCGATAGCGAGAAACCCTCGCAATAATAATGGTAGTAAGAAATGCCTTTGTTGGAGACTCTTTCCCCATTTTCCCTCGACAAAAGTTAAAGTTTCCGTTGGCTGAACTTAGCATTTACATAATATTCAGTTGAGACCAAAATTCCTTGCCACATGAGGTGAAAAATTAACTTTTTCAATTGCCAAAGGATGGTTTTAAATGGTTTTTCGTTGCTGCTGTCTCTCTGTAGAGGATGTTTAATTATTGCATAATTTATTGTTGAACTTAAACAATAATTGATTGAAAAGAAGCAAAAATAGTCCATCAAGTGAGGAGCATTTATAAGCACAATCCATTGTGCAAGTACTGTCCGCAGGTTCCAGTTCTGCTAAACTTTCTGCTAGGCAAAAAGCAGGTGAAGGTTCAGTGGGGATAAAAGGGAAGAGAAGGGAAGCGGAGGGGCAGGGGCAGTACAAGCTTTCAATACTGCCGAGTCGAGGAGGCCAGGGACAGGCAGAGGGAGCCCTCCAAGTCGTTTTGCAATAAGAATCCCTCGAAATGCATACAATTTGTACATGTATTTGAGTACGTCCCCAAACCGTCCTGATCCTTCCCTCTGTGTTTGTGTGTGTGTTTGTGAGCGAGTATTTGTATGCACTTAAGCTGTGCATTGTTGTCAATTTCTTGACAGTTTGAGTGAGTGAGTGGTGAAGGGGGGGTGAAGTGGAGGCTGCAACAGGGAACCAAGGACAAAGCAATCCCAGATGTCGCTGGCGACTGCATTGCTGTGCGGAATTGATTGCGGCTTGTGCTCAAGGCCATTATCCTGCAACAGTAGCCCAAAGGATGCCTTATAATCGTTCTGCCCCGCTGCTTGGGGGAAATTAAAGTTCAACGAAAGACGCCAGCAGCCACCTGGGGGAAAAGTGGGGAGAGTAAACACACTCACCTGCAAGTCGGTGCCTGTGCCCGGCTGTGCCAGATCACAGGCTGATATCCAAGGATTAAGGCGTGTTAATGAGGACGCAGTGCCGAGTATGCTCTTCTTCAGCTCCACGGGGTCTGGCAGGGATCTCGCTGTCCCGCCGCCTGCTGCTCCGGCCTCCGCTGATGCCGCTGAGCCCGAGCCCGAGCCCGAGCCTGAGGCTATGGCCACTGCAGCGGAGGTGCCAAAGGTGCCGCCGGACCAGCTGTTATCCTTTTGGCCAATCAGCTGAGCCGCCTGGGCATCAAGGATGTTGCCGGTAGCTTCCCTCTTGTTGTTGTTGTTGTTATTGTTATTGTTGTTGTTGTTGCTGTTGCTCTGGCTGCTGGTGGAAGGAAACTCCTTGGGGCTGATGTGGTCGCTGTGCTGCAGGACACTCTCATCAATCAGGCTGCTCTCGTCCTGCTGCTGTTTCTCCGTCTCCGTCTC
Source organism: Drosophila subobscura (assembly GCF_008121235.1). Lineage (NCBI taxonomy): Eukaryota > Metazoa > Arthropoda > Insecta > Diptera > Drosophilidae > Drosophila > Drosophila subobscura. The sequence goes on from NC_048531.1 coordinate 2,757,743, forward strand.
TGTCTCTGTTTCGGTCTCCGCTTCTGTCTCGTTGTCCGCCTCCAATTCCTGGACTGGCTCGTGCTGCTGCTGCTGCTGCTGCTGCTGGATATTGTAATCCTCTTCGTTGAGCTTATCCTCCTCGTCCACGTCCTCGTTGAGCTTTATCAAGCGATCGAAGGACTCTTCGGACAGCAAATCGTCCTCGGCCACAAGGGCAAAGATGTCCTCGTCCTCGTCTAACGCTTGTGAGGATGAATACTGCACCGGCAAGCCGCTCTCCTCCTGCTCCTGCTCGGCCTCTTCCTCCTCGTTGCTGGACCCAGTCCCAGTCCCCGTTTCCGTCACCGCTCCCTTTCTCGTACCTCCCGCCCTGCCCACAATGTCGCTACTGAGGCTGCGCTCGCGTCTCCGACGAAGCTGTAGCCTCGCGCTGAGCGCCTCGGTGCGGGCACGCGGATCGTCGGGGTCGTGGCCGTGGCCGTAGGCGTGGGCGTGGGCGTGCTGGTAAGTGGGTGGCAGCTGGTAGATGGCCTGGGGCGTGGGCCGACGGTACAAGTCGAGATGGTGGGGCAGGAAGATGGGCAGCAGATATGAGCCAGAGCTGCTAATGAATGACGACGACTCGCCTCTGGACGGTAACGCAGTTCCAACTCCTCCTCCACCTCTGTGACCTCCTCTTGCTCCAACTCCACCTCCACCTCCACCTCCAGTTCCAGTTCCACCTGCTCCTTCTGCAGTTGCTCCAGTTCCTGATGTTGCTCCCCCTCCTACTCCCGCTGCTCCCGCTGATGTTGTTCCTATTGATGTGGATGCTGTCGCCGTCGTCGTCGTCGTCGTCGTTGAGCTGATGCTGCTGCTGCTGCCACGCCGAGCCCCCGAAATAAACGCAAGCGCCATCACGACCAGCCCGGGTCCTGGCCGCATATTGACCTCGGGTTCGGCGGTGCTAGCATGGTGCAGGCCCGCTTGAGACGCGCTTGCGACTCCAATTCAATGCGAGTAATGATGGGCTCATGGCCCCATCATCATCAGAAGTGTGGGATTCGGACTACTTGGTGTGCTCAGATCCAGCTGCGGCTGCTGCTGCTGCTGGTGCTCCTGTTCCGTATCCGTATCCGTATCCCTATCCGTATCCTTATCCTGACTCGACTCCAGTTTCAGTTCCTGCTGAACAGTTCTGCTCCCTGTCTCTGGCTCTGGCTCTGCCTCTGCTCCTGGTTCTTCTTCTGCTGCTGCTGCTGCTGCTGCTGCTACTTCGGCTCTGGCTGCTGCTGCTAGAGGCATGAATCCTGTCCTGTCCCGTGCCTTCAACAAGATTCCAAAGCTAAGTCCCGCTGCTCTCCAGGTCGCTGGATGGCATTGGCATTCAGTTGGCCTCGGCTGCTGGGGGACTAATCCGGTGTGGGTATCCTCGGCTCATTTCGACATTCGACACAAGTTGAACAATTTCGAACTTTTCATAGATTCAATTTTTCACACGTTTTCTTTGCACTGTATTTTCTTTTTCTTTTTGGGGACTATCAACTATTTGTGGAATTTCATTGGTTAGCTTATAGTATGGGGGGCGGGGGGTTGTGGCAGCTGCTGTTATGGATGCTGTTGTTGTTTCTGTTGTTGTTTTTTGTTGCTGTTGCTGTTGCTGTTGTTGTTGTTTGTTGTTGTTGTTGGGGCTGCACATTAACCTTGTAATTGGAAATTTTGTGGAGATTCGGCTGCTTCGTTGAATTGGTTTTTGGGCTCACATAATTATTTCGAAATCTGCACAGACATAAAGAAATTGTTGTAAAACGTGATTGTTGTTGTTATTGTGTTTCATTTATCTATTCTCCATTCTTTTTGGGTAGTTGTTGGTTAGTTGGTTCAACCAAAAAAAAAACAAGAACTGTTTCAAAAATGTTTCGTGCGCTCACGCTCTCAGGCTTCCCCAAAAATCGCTCGCTCTCCCTTTTCGCTCTCTGGCCTGACTCTCGCTCACTCTCTGCCCACTCACTCCTGCTTCTGGTTAAGGTTATTCGGAGAAAAACCACTGAGAAGATGTTAAAGAAATGTAATTGGAGAGCATTTTCTTAACATATTTAACTAAAGTTTGTCCAGTCTCTGCTCTTCTTTCTTTGTTTTTTTGTTGAGTGTTCTGCATAGAAACAGTTGACAGAAACGGGGCTTGGGGCGGGCGCTTCGTTCAGCCAAAGCTCTGGGGCCCGAGCAGCCGAACGCGAACACCGCACAAAAGAAGAAAGCCGAAAAAAATTGTCGTGGAAATCCCGTATATCTAACACACACACACACACACACACCCACACCCACAAGCAGAGGCACACGGAGCGCAAAGAAATTTATATAATTCGCAGCCAGCGGCCTGCTGCTGCTCCCACTGCTGCTGCTGCTGCTGCTCGCTTTTCTCTGCTCTGCTCTGCTGTTTGGGGCTGCAAACACAAAAACAGCGGATGGCTGTGGATGGATCCCCATCCACGAGCACCACGAGAATGGGAACGTGAACGAGAATGAGAATCAGAACGAGAACGAACACTCGTGGGTGTAAGTGTACGTGTACGCGCCTGCCTCTCTCTCGCTCTCTCTCCCACTCTTCCACTCTCTCTCTCGCGCTGAAAGTGTGTTTGTGTGTGAGTAGTTACTTAGGGCAACCAGGCAAGCACTCGGCATGCCATTTTTTTTTGTAGTAGAAGCCGAAGAAGAAGCAAAAGGAGAGATGGCAAAGAAGCAGAAGCAGAAGCCGAGTCGGTCGCCCCCATCTCGTACTTGGGGTCGTCACTGTAGCCCTTCTGTCTAAGTATTGGTGGTAAGATTTTCCACGAGTCTCTCCTCTCCCCCGTTTACAGCGTGGCTGTGTGTTGTGCAGTGGTATTGGTGCTAAAGTCCAAGAAGTGGAAAGCGCAGCACATTATGTTAAAAGGAAAAAAGAAAAAGAATCTGAAATCTTCTCTCCCCTCATTTTTCCACATTCTGCCTGTTCGTTTGATTACAAATTTCCCTGAAACTCTTGAGGTCATTCGCAGAATTTGTTGCCTGCGTGTGTATCACAAAGGAAATTACTTTTCTTTGTTGATTGCAGTTGTATTATTTAAATCCTTGTTGGCCCACCCTCCCTACACCGACCCCCGACCCAAGCCCAGGCTCTTGTACTCCTTCACTTCTCATTTTGTTGCTCCGCTCCCAATCGAAGTATTTCTTCTTCTGCTTTCTGTGTGTTAACTTTCACTTTTGTTTTATTTGCTGCGTTGACACTGCGCACACACACCCACACACTGAGAGACACGCACACACACACACACACACACACGCACACTGAGAGACACGCACACACCCATGTAGAGGTGTATATGTACAGGGGGAATTTCTCTTTTATTTCTTTTTGGTGGTGGTGCGTGTGCTGCTGCTGCTGCTGGTGGATCCATTCCATTCAGCCGTACAACAGCCGCTTATATAAGCCCGGAACGTAGCACAAAACTCTGAAACATTTGTCTCGATTCCGATGAATCGAATCGGTCTACACACTATGCCCGGAATAGTTTCAGCGATTTGCTGCACAATTCCTCAACTGAACAATATGCTGGCTTTAGGAATCATTTTCGAATTATATAACAATCACAGGGGATTTTCGTTGTTTTTTTTTCTTTCTTTCTTTTATACCCGTTGTTTCAAAGGGGGGGCGTGGGGCTGAATGCTCCCCGGGGAAAGGTGGGTGAAGGCTTTCGAATTGTCGTTACCGTTAGCGTTAGCGTTACCGTTACCGTTACCGCACTGAACAATACACTAACTATTTGCACATATACTTATGTACCTATGAAGTGTACTTATATAGTCGTGCATATAAGGCAGCGTATGTGTGTGTGTGTGTGTGCGTGTGTGTGCGTGTATGGGTGTTCTTCCCAGAGCGCAGCATCAACTGCCGTAACGGTTCGTTCGCGTGTGGGCAGGGACACGGCAGGTTAGGGGGCGTTGTAGGCAGTGCTCGAGAGTTATGCTTGGCTTAGCAGATTTTCTTGGGTTTCTTTCGTTTCGTTTCGTTTCTTTTCTTTTCTTCTGCGCTCTGCTTTGCTCCGCTCCGCTTCCCTTGTCCTTGTCCAACTGCTCCACCTTCACCTCCACCTCCACCCTTTTTCCCTGCAACTAGACTAGCCCGATTGGCAGTTCTCGCATCATACTATATTTATCCCGTTTGCCGTACACATTCCGAGGGATTGGCACTTTGATTTCTTTTCTTCACTTGCGGCTAACTCAAAGACATTTGATGGTGTCCTCTGGGGTGCTTTTCGTTTTCTTTTACTATTTTTTTTTGTGTGGTATTATTTGATTCGATTTGATTTGATTTTTCTTTGTGTGAGTGGTGGACGCGACGACGCAGGATATATACCGTACAATCCTGCTTCTTGCTGATGGCCCCAAAGCACTGACTGTGCCACAATTGCAGATGGCGCTTAACTGGAATACCGACCGACCCGAACCGAATCCGAGTCCGAGTCCGAGCGCACCAGCACGAGTGGGTGGCCGCGAAGTCAGCAGCAGCTGACAAGAGAGAGCAGCGCCCACTGCTCTCTGGCTCTCTTTGCGGCTCTCAGGCTGTTTCGAACTTCCAGGCTGTGCTGCTGCTGCTGTCCAGACTGTTGGCTAACAGTGCGCCAACAGCAGCTGCTGTTTCGAACTCTATTTTGGCTGCCAGTTCGCGTTGAAGTATGAAAAATTGCTTGATGCAGCACACTTAATCACACTGCCCCAGAAGAGCGAGGGAGAGCAAGTCCAAAACTCACTCAAGAGTTTCCCGCCCCAGTCCCTGCCCTGTCCCATCCTGCAGCTTACTTTTGCCTTTCTGTTCGTTTTGGTCTCTTTTGCTTTTGCTTTTGCTTTTGGCTTTGCCTTTGCTTTTACCTTTACTCGCACTTTTACTTTTGCGCTTTTGCCATTTTCCTTTTTGTTTTCTTCCTTCTTTCCTTCGTTCCTTTTTTTATGTGTAGCATTTCGTTACGGCGTTTTGTCTTTGTCTCACTTGGCCTAAATGTGTAATACCCTATAATGTCGTTTAATCCCACTCAGCTCGACTCGGCAGAGGTGACGGCAAAGTCGGCCAGTGGATGGGATCGTAATTACCCACTGGTCCTGGGCTCAGAAGATCGCGACGGATAAGTGGGGCAAGCATGATGAGGCGCCACCTCTGACACTGGCACTACCACTGCCACTGCCCTGCCGCTCTTTAAACTGTTGTGCCAATTAGAAGTAATCCAATATGACACTACCCACGCGCTGACTCGTGCTGGCTCGTTGACTGTTCAACTGTGGCAACTGGGGCAAGCCAAGGCCAGGCCGACCTTCGAGCAGACACTCGACAGCAGCCAGTAGCCACCAGCCAGCAGCCAGCAGCAGCCACTCACTCAATAGTGTTGGAGGTGGAGATGGAGGCAAGGGTTGGACAGTTGATGCCACTGCCACTTGAATTATTAAGTTGGATTTTCTTTTTTGGTAATTAACTTAAGTAGCAGCGACTACAAATCAAAGGGTGCTTCGGGTCCGGCATTAGCCACACCCCAGCCGATCGGGGGAGAAATGGCAGAGCACAACAAACTCGAAGAACAGCAAAACGGAAAGGGGAATCCAGGGAAAATCCCACATAATTCGACTGGGGGAGCAGGCTGGCTCAATTTATGCGCATTCCAATCAATAACTGTGACACATGCAATAAGCAAGGACAACAAGAACCCACCCAGAAGCACCACCAGCAGCAGCAGCAGCAGCACCACCCCCAGCCAGAAGTACCTGCAGCCACAAGGAGAGGAGAGACAGAGTGAAAGTGCTAAGATATGCCGAAGAGGTTGCTTGCCCGGCTCGAGGACGGAGACGGCCACTGCCGTTGCTGGCTTGTGCTTGCTCCTGTGGCATGGATATGAATGTGTCAACTTATGCGGGCTCACAACCCACCCACACAAATGGCGAGCTGTGTGTATGTGTCGGTGTGCTCGTTGAAATTGATAAGAAAGAAAACTTGCGGCTCAGAGTCCTCGAGTGCCTGTGTGCCTGTGTTTTTGTGTGTGTCCAAAAGCCAGCACGACAGAGTGAGCTGCATCAATTAGCCGTTCAGAATGGCAAAGATCTTAGTTATGTGAAAAAACAAACCGCTAGTCTGAAAAAAGCATTAGCTAAAAAAAAAGGTTTTGAAAATTCTTAAATAAAAACTTCTGCCATAGAAAAAAATCCATAATTCAATTAAAATTTGTAATGCAAAATCCTTCACAAAAAGTAGGTTTGGTTCCTTGAGGAAAAAAAAGTTTGATTTTGCCGAGTAGTTGCAGAGTCCCTGCGGTAAAGCCTGCGGCCAGATGACACGGTCACATCACGGCATACCACAGACTCACCACGGACACGGCCCGCCCGTCAACAGTCGTAAGAGCAAACGACAACCGTCGGAGGAGCACGCCACCGCCGAGGAGCAGTCTCGTTGGGCAGGCGGGCAGGCAGGCGTCCGTGTTGCATTCGACATTATTATCGTCACGCCATCTGACAGTTTGGTAAGTTGAACGTCGCATCGCATGGCAGCATCCGCTTCAATTGCGGTCGGCTACAGCTTGCTACACAGCTTCAGTTTCATTTGGAGCATTGGAGCCAAGGTAGCGCCGCAGACTATGCACAGCTTTTCAGATAACCGTTACAAGGGCGCCGCCACCGATGCCGCCGCCGCCTGCATGACCAAACGAAACGAAACGAAACGAGTAGAAACGAAGCCAAGCGAAACTGGGTAACGAAAGGAAGCAGCAAGGATTTTGCGCAGTTGCGAATGCCCTGTGCGTGCTCAGTATTTGCCAGCAGGTTTTGCCACTCTTTTAGAACACGCACCGCGAGGAAGCCAAAGGCGCTGCCAACAGCAGGAGGGAAACAAACGCAGAGCGATGGACGAGAACGTAGCAAAGGAGGGGGCAAAGGCAAAGATGATTTTGTGAATGAAATTTCGCGCAGGCACAAAGGGGCCCACAATGTACTGTACAGGGAGGCAAGGCAGGACAGGACAGCACAGGAAGAACTCGTCGCCCACACTCACGGGACAGTCACGCGGCGAGCGTATGCACAGAGCGCCCAAAAAGAAAATCAAAAGCAAACAATGCCGCCAAAAAATACAATCTATGTACATAAATACATACATACAAACATGTACATATGTAAATACATAGAATGAAACTGAACTCCATTTTTGCTGGAGTTCTTTTTCGTTCTTTCTCTTTTATGATAGCTGCTGTTTGTTTTTGTAGCGGGCGTGGTGTCTGTCTGCTGCCTTCCTGGAATCGCTGGAAGCCAAAAGGGAAACGAAACGAAACTAAACTAATGCACGATGTTTATCGATGATGACGATGACTACGGCAGAGACGACGCAGATTCCGGCACCAGCGCTGACTCAGACGCGATTCGACTTCGATTCAGTTTTGTGCGGCAGCGCCGCTGACGGTTGACCCACGAATGGCGGGTTGAGGGAGGCTGGCCGTCTGATAATCGTCTGTTGCCAGATACCGTTTAAACTCGTGCAATAAAGTCCAGCGGTAAATGTTAATGCACGCTGTTAGGTTTAACATAACCAGTGAAGCAGTGCACTGCTTGATGTATGCGAATGACAATTCGTGGAAAGATTTTTTTTTCTCTTTTAAGCAATTTCTCTCAAAACTATGCAAAGTTTTAGCAGTGTAGCGCACTGGCCATCCGCATGCACACACATTAATACATATTTACACCATACATATTTACATACATACATATGCGTATGTATGTTTATGCAGCACATAAAATGTAAATTCCTTTGAGTGTGTGTGTGCTTGTTTCTGTTGTTGGGCGATAAAGCCATAGATATGGCGTGGGTGCATGAGTGTGGATAATGGCTCGTCGCAAAGTCGAAACGCACACACACACACACATACAGAAAGGACACAGCATTGAATGTCTGCACACGCCCCATCTACAAAATTCACCCACGCACCCATACATGAGCGTCTCACATAATAAGGTGCGATTTGTCTCGCGCATAAAACGAAATTTCCTGCACACAAACCGAAAGAGATATAGAGACGGACCCAGGGAGAGAGTGGCGGGAAGGGGAAGGCAGGGAGGCAGTAGAGCGGGGAATTGGTAGCGTAGCTGTTGGGGCTTGGCCAACAATAGTCGGCTGTGCCAGAGGAGGAACGGAGTAGTGGGAGGAGGATGGGTAGTAGCTTCGATTGCTTTGTTGCTTGTACATGACAGCACAAGCTCTGTGTGACTGTCTGTGACTGTGTGTGAGTGTGACTGTCGTGTGTGCGTGTGTGTGAGGGTGCGTGAATGGTTATGTGGCTGTGAGTGTGTATGTGTGTATGTGTGGCAGGAGGACATCTTTGTAGGTTAAGGCTTATGTCAAAGCAGGAAAATGGGCGACAAAAGGCGTAAGACGAGGCAAACTCGTTTGCCATAATTATTGCTTTTGTTGGTAGCTACCGTCCTTCCAGCCCCTCCATCCCCACATTTCCCCGACCATTCAATCCGAGGCATTATTATTTTAACCGGAAATGTGCGCATATGTGCTGCTGTATTGTGTGTGTGTGTGTGTGTATGGGAGGGTGGGTGTCCGGCGTGCGTGTGTGAAATTTCGTGAACTGCATGAACTTTTCGGCAAAAGGCAGCTCCTTCCTGCCGGCATCAACATTTGGCAAATTTTTATGTGACAATGTCAGCCCCCTCTCTTTCTCTGTCTCTCAGTCCCTTCTTCTTTGTATCTCTTTCTATCTCTCTTTCTCTCTCTCTATCTGCATTCGTGGGGCAGCCCTTAATTTTATGACAAATATTATGCTAAAGACCGAATATGCGCTACACCATAAAAGTCAATCATTTTTCATTCCATCCCTGAAACACCCCCGTCAGCCTCCCTATCCCTCTGCTTCCCTTACTTTCATTCTTTGCCCGGCTTTCCTTCCTTCCTCCTTCCTCCGTCCTGCTGCCTGTCCCCAGCAGTCCTTCACTGCTTTGTGTGTCCGCTGGGGACATTTAATTCGTTTTTTTTTTCTTCCTCTTTTTTTGGCGGTCATTCGTTGTGATTTTTCTTGATATGCGATATCGTTCTTCTTTCTGTGTTGTTGTTGTTGTTGGGTGCGCTCTCTTTTTTTATTGTTTTGCTCTCTCTCTCTCTGTTTCCCTTCCGTCTTCTCTCTATGTATTTGTATGCTCACCAACCCAACCCACCCACGCCACTGTCCAAGCTTTGTTGATATTTGGCGCGGCTTGCTTCAATTTATGTTCTGTTTGCCTTTATTGTCTTTCTCTTTTCTCTTTTTTGGTCCCTCGCTGCTGTTGTTGTAGTTGCTGTTGTTGGGGCGTGGGGCCCATTTCTCCGTTCCTCCTCTTCCGCTCTTCGTTGCTGCCTTCATTTGTATACTCTTCGAGAGGGTATTATTTGCCTTGCTAGAACCTAGCAAACGTCAGCCACGTGCATGAAAATTTCTTTAACGAAAAAAACGAAGAATTAGTTTAAAATATTTAAGGATTGCTTTAAATAGTAATAACAGAATATTGTTTTTTATTTGCCTCTGAATATAGCTGAGTAGGCTTATCTGGAAGGGTATCTCAAGCATCGGCATTGAGATTCTAAGCTTTTATTCCCGTTACATGTTTTTCTTTCATTGGTAAGAACTTCGAGCCCAGCCCGCGGTTTTCTCTCACACACTCTTAATCGCACTCCTCCCCCTGTCTGCCTGCCTGCCTGCCTTCCCTACCACCCCCCAACCTCGATATCAGCATTTGACATTTTTTGTTGAGTGGCCGCCTAATGAGTTTAATGCTTTGTTATCATCGCTGTAATCGGCTTATGTAATATGACAGTGGTATAATTGAATCCATCCGCGAATTATGCCAGTCAAGCTGCATGTACACACATTCACACACACACACACATAAACACACATCGCTTTCGATGTGCAATTGAAAATGTACAATTGAAAATTACCTTCGACTGCCACTGCCGCTGCTAGACTACACCTGGCCCCAGCCAAATTTTGTTGAACGAGAGGGGAAGGCACTTGGCACAAGCCTCCTCCACACATTGTCAATAAAGGAATAACCACTTTCATTTTTCCGCAGCAGCAGCAGCAGCAGCAGAGAGAGAACGAGAAATGGAACTTAACGGAAAAGAAAATTACATCATGCTCGTCTCAATGGGTCGACATAATATTATTTCCTCGGTCTCGGTCTTGGTCTTGGTCTTGGTCTGGGTCCGGGTTGTGCTGCTATATGTAGAGCTAGGGCAGGGCAGGGCAGGGCACCCACTGTGTCCCTCCTGTTAACACTCCTCCGGCATACACTCCAGTCTCCAGTTCACTTCCCCCCTTGTCTGGTAGTCAATTTTTTATTTATTTATTTTATGCCTACGCACATACGCGCACAGGACGTGGGGGTAGAGGACAGGAGCTTGACAGGTGTCGCCGACTGAGTGGCTGCCTGACTGACTGCGGGGCACATGCGGCAGGAGAGGCAGAAGAGGCAGTGGCAGCGAGTGGGGCTGTGGGTGTGGTCCGGACTCCAGATTGGCGGGCCTGCTGTGGGGTCGAGGGTGAAAAATTGTAGCCTATTATTCTTTGTATTGTTTTATGTGGCATTTAGACGCTTATTTTTGTTGTCTTTTAATAGACGAAAACGAAGACGCCGAGTGGAAAATAACAAAGGCAATGTACAATCCGCACCCGCTCCCCCACACGCCTGCTCAGGTTCTAGTATTACCCATCTGATCTGGGAGAAGGGGCTTGGCCTGGCCTGTCCTGGGCTTGGGCCCTGCTGCGAATGTCTGCCGGGCGTTTTATCATCATCCAATCAGTAGATAAATAACACATCAAATGAGGTGCTTAATCGGGTTTGAAGTGATGAAAGTGAAACTGAGCCATAAGTATGCGGTGGGATGTTTGTTCGTCCGTCCTGTCGGTGCTAAGACGGGGCTACGGCCATGCGGATATCTGTCGTCCTGTATTGTCCCGCCAAAGGCGATGTCATTGTCTCTGGAGTAAATCTCGAGTATCAACTGTGTATTTGAATATCATTTACAGCCAACATTGTTCTGCCTGTGTGTGTGTGTGCGTGCCGGCATCCATCCCGGAACGTGTCCTGAAGGCGTGACAGTATAATTCCACTGTAAATTGCCCGCGTAGAGAAGTAATTTGTCAACATTATTTGCATAAATTAGGTAGCCCGCAAAACTGGTAGAACAGTTGATTGAGGAACGATAAACTCACACAAACATAATGTTCGTTCCTCGGTAACTGAGAGAAAAATATAAATTTAAAAAGAGCGCCATAAGATTTCGATATCCTTCGTATTTTTGTAGTATTATTGCAAGACATTCGATACATCGAGACAGGCAAAAATAGCATTCGCTGATACATTTTCCTTGTAAAAGGTGACGAAATTTAACTTGGATTTTGTTTTCATAGCTAATTTCATATAACCTGGCCCAAGAAATAGTTTACCCTCCCAATATTCAAATGGCGGGCACAATCAGAAAATGATCTGGCATCTTTAGTTCTATTCGATTACCACTCGATAGAAATATTCTCCTCTCTCTTGCTGACCTAATCCTCTCTTTGGCATGTAACGGCAAGGTATGGCAAACAGGTAAAAAAAGGACGAGCTTTTTTTAGGCTGCCACCTTTTTCGCACCTGTTGAAAGGATCCCTTATAGTGCATGCGAGAGCGTCTGGCAGGAGAGAATTTCCCTGACCGCTTAGACACAGGAGAGGATTTCCCTGACCGTTTAGACACAGGAGAGGATTTCCCTGAAGAATTTCCATCACGCAAGATTAAAATCGCCGGTGTTATTTACCTGGCGCCACTGGAATTTTTGTGACGTATTTGGCTGTTGTCGACACCCTAGCTTTTGGTACAAATTTCGCAGCATGAAAGCTCCCTTGCTTTGGTAAATGAGTTTTTAAAGCTCTTTTACTTTGCTAAGGGAAAACTAATGAACAACTAAATATAAAATAAAATATGTGTATTCATATTTGACCATAGACAATATATGGTTTATAGAATTTATTTATTTATTGATTTTCAGTTAAGTATTAACTGATAATTATGGAATATGGAATAAGAATAAAAATAAATTCAATATATGTATGTATGTACATATGTACATTCATATGTACAGGAGAGGAGGGGTTCATGCTGGTTCATGCTGGTCGTGATTTGTGGCAATGTGGCTTTTTCCATTTCTAGCCTAGTCTCTAGACCAAAACGAGAAGGGACGTGTGAGACGCTTCTTACGCGTCACAACTTTTATACCCGGCACTCAGTACTACATCTGTACATTAGCGGTTATTTGTCAAATTTTAAATTTTTTCTTCATCTGTCATCTACATCTACAACACTACTCACGCCAACACGCTCCTTTAGCTCGCCACCCTCGCCTAGAGCAACACACTGCAGACTCACGGCAGAGGCAGAGCCAGCGGCCGGCGGTCAGTGTGCGGCGGGACGGAGTGGGTTTGCTGCTCATTCATTTCTTCATTGTGGCTATAATAATGATCCAATAATGCCCCAATTTGGTGATCTGATAGATATGGTCATTCCCTACGGAATGGCGTTTTTAGTTTTCTTCTATCTTCAAAATTTGTAAATTTGGGAGGTTTTCGCCCTTTTGCGGAGGCGGAAGGGGGCGTGGCTCATTTTTGAAATACACTGGTTTCAGTGTGAGCATACTGGAGCAGTCTGGAGCCAAAATTTGGTGGCTCTAGCTCTTATAGTCTCTGAGAACTAGCCGACAAACAAGACGGACAGACGGACAGACGGACGGACGGACGGACGGACAGACAGACATGGCTCAATCGACTCGGCTATTGATGCTGATCAAGAATATATATACTTTATGGGGTCGGAGACGTTTCCTTCTGTGCGTTACATACATTCACTTTGTGCACAAATACAATATACCCTATTTACTCTTCGAGTACCGGGTATAATCACAACGAAATCTTATTGTACATATGTAGAATGTGAAATGTGTTTTTACGATTACAATTCCGTCAACCAGAGCACAGTTTTGCCAAGTGGTTTAAGAATTATGGTCTCATTTCCTATTTAAGCTTGGGTAGTACCTTATTTACACATGACAGGTGGGAGTAAGGCCATAGTGAAAACAAATTTGATTAAAAACTACATAATAACCCTCGAGAAACATATGTACATACATATGTATATAACATGAAACATATGCACTAATTCCAGATTCGTTGTTTTCTTCAATTTTCAAAAAAAAAAACTACTATTTTATTGAACAGCAGTTTTCATTGGTATTTTTCTGGGTTCTAATGTGTACATTTCAGGCTTTCAAAAAAGGTATCACTTGTTCGATTCGAAAGTCTGGAAGGGTCTCAAAAATAGTGGTGAAAATGGTGTGGCGCGGCACACAACCTGTGAAGGTTGGCCACTAGGAGTAGAAAATGAGTGAAAGTATATAAAAATAAAAGAAAAAAATAAAATCAAAGAAATCGGGGATTAGTTAGACGGTTCCTTAGCAAAAGAAAGGAGTAACTACAATGCATAAGCCGGAGTCTGGCCCCGATTATGTTGTAAAGATAGAAGAACTGCCCCCAAACCCCTCCGAGCTTATTATAATATTTACCTATGTTCCCGTTCCCTTTCCCTTTCTGAAAAACATTAGAATTTCCTTTCTCTTCTCTTGCGCGCGCTATTTTTCAAAAATGTTCATGATATCAGTTAACATACATGTGTCTCTACATGTTACATACTGAACACAAACCTCCCTAGCTTCCAGAAGGTTTGATTTAAATGAAAAATTCAAATACATATTTGTTAAATATAAGGCCATAAGGTACACAATCCAATAAAAAAGAATATTTATAGTAAGCCAAAATAGTTCTTCAATCGGAATAAGTTATTGATTTAGTGTTAAAAGTCTTTGCAAGTTAGTAATATTAGAAAGAACATCAAAATCGAGAAATATGATTTAAGACTACGGTATATTTGCAGTATATTTTGAAAATGCAAGGGTATATTTCGGTATATTTTCGAGGGTCTGTCGGTATATTGTATCGATAAATCCGCGGTCACACTGAGGCAAAATCAAAATTCGGAAACCAAACTATTTGTTTTGATTGTACCTTTATTTATCAATAACTAAATGAAAAAGAGTTCTTAAAAACAGATTGGAAAATGATTAATGTATCGTGGAAATTTATATTGCCAGTGCTTAGGGCTCCAGCTAGCTAGTATTTGCAAACCGAACATCAAAATCGAGGAAATCAGGGAAGGCAGCGCTGCCAGCGTCGCTGCCGTCCAGTGACAGCTGGCCTAGCATACAAACAACTGTAAACTGTAAAGTTCGCCAAGCATTAACTAAACGAGAGTAGATTAAATAAATAAAAACCCGATAAAACCCAGAGAACGACCTAAAAAAGCCGCCAAAAAAGTGAACCAAACAACCACCAACATTTGGGCAAAAAGCAATCAAAGCTATCGCCGTGGCAGCAGCAGGCAGACAGAAAAAGAAGGTTTCCTTGTAAAGGCCAATAGAATATCTGGTAAACGAAAGAAGAAACTGCAAATGCATAAATTAACCAAGCGTAACCACATCTGAAAGTGTGTGACAAGTTATAACAATTGAAGAAGCGTGCACAAAGAAAAAACTTGTTGCTGTTCTGCCATATCGAAAACGTTCGTTTCGACCATTTATTGATTTTGTTTTTCCGTTCGATGTTGATATCAGCAGGGGGATCCATCCATCCCATCCCGCCCCCCTCTGATGGCATACTGTACAATTTACCACAAAAACAAATGAAGCCAATAGAGATGTGATTCAAGTAGTATTCTTTTCGTCGCTTATCTCTCGTAATTTATTTATATTGCAGCTATTTATTTGAATAGCAAACCAATTAGCTTGGTATTATAGTTCAGACACCTGAAGAGCAGACGCTAATTGAGTGATTGGCCTGTTAATCGAATTGTTCCTCTTTTGCGTTGATTGATTGCTTAAGTGTGTTACCGTTAGCATATAATTCACGCCTCGAACTGACACACCCACCAGCGCACACAAAATCAATAAATGCAATTCCTTTGGAGCTGCCATTAACCTCCCGCTCATTTCCATTTCAGCTGCAATGACCACCACATCGCCCTTCTGCTTAGAAGCCAAAATATAGAGACGCCTGGAGCGAAGCACATTTGATAATTTTGGAAGGAGGATGGCAGCTGCCTGAAAGCGTCGCAAAATGAAACTGAAAAGCTGGCGGCACAAGCGTAAATAGTTATTTGCATTTAGATAACCAATTGGAGGCGAAATCCAGGCCGACAAACAGCAGCATATGAACGTTTGCGAACCCCTCGAAAAGATAAGTCATATACAAATCATGCTGGGACGCACACAGAAGCTCGTACTGGGCATAACAATACTGATACTAGTCGATATCGTCTGGGTCTCCTCCAGTGAGCTAACCAAGGTACCCCTCCTAAACCATCTGCAGTCTTCATATTGATTTTGATTCGTTTTTTCCATAGTTTCTGTACAAGGAGGCCAAGTTCGATAAGCCCTTCTTCTGCACATATTTCAAAACGTCAATGTTCAGCATTTATCTGCTGGTTATAGGAATTTTGGCGCCATGGAAAGAATCGTGCGAGCGCCAAAATGGAACTTACGCTGTAAGTATTCAAAATTCAATTGTTTATTTCACTACTAAATCCTGTCTCCTGCAGATGATGGAGCAGAACGCCGAGGATGAGAACTACTACACCAATCAGGCTGGCTTGGTAAGCCCAGTGCAAATACAATTAATTACGAAACGTATATAAAACTATGCTCTATCGCAGGGAGATCCTACCTATGTGCCCATCAGATCGGCTCACCTGGCCTCGACGGCCAATGCCAGCGGTAACACACTGTCCGGCACTGAGAGCGATGATTCAAGTGTGCGCAGTGTTCGCTTCAGCAAGATGGCAGAGGTACGGGAAATGTCCGCACATGAGGCCACCGATGCACTGCTGGCACGCCTCTCCTATGCGGCGAGCTTGCGCCTCAGGCGGCAGAAGACCCATCACAAGACAGCCAAGACGGCGTTGCTCTTCTGTCTGCTTTGGTTTGTGGCCAACTACTTCTTTCAGCTGGCCCTGGAAATGGATGAGACTGCTATGATAACACTTGTCAGCTCTACGTCGTCGTTCTTTATCATCTGCATGGCCGCGGTCTTTCCCTCGGCAACAGGTGACAAGTTGACCATCACCAAGGTGATTGCTGTCGGCATGAACATTGGAGGAGTTGTGGCCATAACAATGAACGATCTGCACGACACAAAGATGACAAGGGGTGTCCTCTTGGCCCTGTTCAGCGCCTTCTTCTACGCCTCGTACCTGGTGTTCGTCAAACGAAAAAGTGATACTGAGGAAAAGGTCGATATACCTTTGTTTTTCGGTAAGCCCATGCCAACTTCAAATAAACTCTGTTATCTGTTATCTCCTCCTTAACTGGTATCGTTCTTGTAGGGTTCGTTGGCCTCTGGAACCTCATGCTGTTGTGGCCGATTTTCTTCATTTTGCATTTCACCAAGATCGAAACCTTTGAAGTGCCCAATCAGGGGCAATTTGCGCTGCTATTTCTGAACGGATTAATAGGAACCGTGCTCGCGGAGGCACTCTGGCTGTGGGGCTGCTTTCTCACCTCCTCGCTGATTGGCACTCTGGCCATGTCGCTGCAGATTCCCTTGGCCATTGTATTCGATGTAATGCTGAAGCATGAGCCGTATTCGCGCACGTTTTATATGGGTTCAATACCCATATTTCTGGCCCTGACACTCGTTGCGCTGCTGATGCGTAATGATGATACCGATCCGCTTACGAAATTGTTCAAAATTGTATATAGAAAAGTCTGTCGTTGCCATAAGCCGAACATTGTTAGGTGAGTCCTCCGAGCAGCATTTTAAAGGTCGCCACCTTAACTGTACTTGTGTCCTTACAGAGTCAATGACGATGAGCAGCAGGAGTCGCTGATTAGCAACAGCGATTAAAGCGACGGTGGATGGAGGCTTTTTTGGAAAAATAGCTGTCCTGCATACATGGAATGTTGCTCATTGTAATGCAATCTAAAACTTGGCTGTTCACGAGTTCGTTTCGAATCGTTCTTTAATCTATAGGGACAACATGATGCACAACGTATTCTCCTATCTCACCTATCTATTGCGTTATTCTCGCTTGTGCATTTTCTGTTGGATATTATGTTGCAATTTTACGTACAACTATTTATTACCATGTATCTTACAAGTGTATTCTCTGTAAATAGCTTTAGCTCTTAGCTTTAGTGTTATTCTATGTGATAGTCCAGAATGTTTTGCTGAACCCATCTATAATTTATTGTATTCAGCTGATATTCCCTACTGCGCTTGGCTGTATAATTGTTGACTTTTCCGATAAAAAAGCGTATTAGCATTATGTACACATTCTTCTACAGTAAGCTTATAAAAACCCGAAAAGAAAATTATGTGAAATTATGCCTATTATAAATATACATACCTTCATGATACCTATATGTACATGCGACTTATATGGTTTACATTCATATATATTTAAAATATGCGCCTCCTGTCTGGGATTGTTTGCACACAATTTTGATTCCAGGACATTAAGGATAATGCCATTATAACGTTATTTGTGAATAAAGTCGGTATATCGGTATTATTTCGGAGTGTTACGGTATATTAATCAGTTTCCGGAATTTACAGTATCTGAAAAAACCAATGCTCTTTTGGTTCATTCTGGATATAATAATGTTTCGATAAAATGGTAAATTGTTCTTTTTCATTCTTTATGGTTCTCCATATGCCTTATTCTAATATATAATACAAGTATTGGAAGAATACAAAATACATTTTTCCCAACGTAAATATACGGTATGTTTAGAAAACGGAAAGGTATTTTTTGGTATATTTTTGAGGGTCAGACGAGGGTCACACTGCTGCTATATATGACAAGTAAGATAAAAAAAATAAATAAGTAGAATTTTGCGAATGATTTTTACCGAAACCTGTTCCCCGAAAGATGATAGCAATGGACGAGCAGCGCAGCGACAAAATCTATGGCGGATGCGAGGGTCCGGACGCCATGTATGTCAAGCTAATTTCCTCGGACGGCCATGAATTTATTGTGAAACGGGAACACGCTCTCACCTCTGGCACTATCAAGGCGATGTTATCCGGCCCAGGACAATTTGCCGAGAACGAGGCTAATGAAGTGCACTTTCGGGAGATTCCGTAAGTTCAATCTAAGCTGCAATTTCCGCTTCAACTGCGGGTTATCTGGGGCCGCATAACCCACTCTGACCTATTGACCGGCGGCGACTTTGCACAATACATACACACTTAAGTACATATGTATAAACATGCATGCATGTATGTACATAAGTCGTAAAACACACTGCGCTTGAAAAAATGCATAATGTATTCAAGCTCATATATTTTCACAAGATTTGATGACATTTGTGATGCTGGGATTACCATTGATCTATACAATTAACGTTTGTGCCGATTAAACCACCGACTGTGCTGATGTCCATGTTGCTTCTTTTCAGGTCGCACGTCTTACAAAAGGTCTGCATGTACTTCACTTACAAAGTACGCTACACCAATAGTTCCACTGAAATACCCGAGTTTCCAATTGCACCAGAGATCGCATTAGAACTTTTGATGGCGGCTAACTTCCTAGACTGCTAAATTATTGGTTAACTTTATATACTTTATTATCAATTAAACAAGGGGAAAGCAAACTTGAATAAAGCCTAATTTTTGCCTGTGTTAATTTGTAACGAATCAAGATGATTGTCTCTGTAGGCGAGAAGAAAAATAAAATTCTGTTAATTTCCTAGACGACAATAATGTGTGTTTCAAAATAATGATTTTATTGAACTCAAGAAACATTCACGGGCAATAAGACTCATTTGGTATGCTTGGACTTGGCTTTGGAGGCGTCCTTGTTGCTTAGCATTGCGAAACGCATTTGCTGGACCAACCACTGGACACCTTCGCCGAGGCCCTCGCCGGATATGGCATTGCTGGAGCAGATGTGCCAGGGTTTCTCCTTGATGTTCTCCAAACTGAGTGCTAAAATGCTATAAATGTTATTGACACCTATTGTTATATGTAGGTTCTGCTGGGAGCACCTGCTGCTATTTTGACGCTGGATAGGGAGTCCTCTGCGTCCGATTTGTTGCCATAAAAGAGGATGGGAACAATTCGATTGCACAAATGGGGATGCTGTAGCACCAGGTCCAACTCATCTTTGACCACAACTAAAATTGATGGGATAGCTGAGCAACTGGCGGTGGTGGAATCAATGCGAATTCATGGACAGTTACCGAATCTCATGCGATCACTGGAGTCAATAACGTATATTATTCCCTGGCAATTCTTAAACTGATGCTCCCAAAGGTTTCTGTAGCGTGTGGCACCCGACATATCGATCGCCTTGATGCTAACTCCTGCCATGCCTGTTCAAGAACAATAGATATTGTTGGATGAAACGCCATGTGTTGGACATGGAAGTATCGCACTGGAAGACAAAACTTACTGTAAAACTGCTCCACCATGAATCCCACTGTGGGCACCATAATGGCCGACTGGTCACCCGGCTTCTTAAAGTGGTTGATTATCGTCGACTTGCCACTGTTGTTCAGGCCCAGCACTAGGATCGTCATTTTGTCTTTTTTGATCTTAATCAAATCGGCCAAATTGTGCAACATTCCCATTTTTTCTGTTTTACTGGCATCCGCCGCAAATTGTTTATACGCTTCACGGCGATGGTGACGGTTCTGACATGTTTGGCCCTGCAAAGAACTTTGGATTGCCATGGCAACAATATCCTCAGTGTGAAGGCATCGATTTATTGAAAGTTTCGGTTGCCTTCAACTTTAGCACCTACTACTACTACTACCATGCCTATCGCCAGAGCAGTTTCAAGTTCACCTCCTGCCTGACTTTGGACAACGCTCCCACGCTCTCAGCCACCCACAGCCAACCCGCAAATGGGATAGGGCAGATTTAACACCGCTTGAGTATGGTTTGTACATGCAGATTATGAAGCTATTTCTTTGCAGACTATTTTCTGCGCTCAATCTGAATCATAATTTATATAAAACATGAATTACGTTTAGACAGAATCCAAGGTTTATTGTAGAATTCATCTTAAAAAAACATTGTTACGATTAGAGCTTCTACTGTTTCTTGCTGTTCAGAATGATGCCATCGTATTTCTGCTGGAACCATTTCATGGCATCCTCCTTTGTCAGGCGGTGAGGGAAGCCCACAGTGCCGGACTTGCGCTTCCTGTGGTTCACATTGTAGCCTGCAACGTAAAAAGCAAAACGCTAGTAACAGGCAAACAAGGTTTTGGACACAAGATTTAAGTAATGTGGAAATTGCACCGTGTGGATTCGCATTAGGGCAGATCCCTTTGAGCACATCTTCATTTCTTTGCGCACATTTACTGAGTATCAATGCCTAGTCTGGCAGAGATACCTAATTAAGTGCACATTCGCTTGAGGGCGAGACCTTTCTCTTGCTTACCTGGACGGCCCAGTACGACGTAGAAGTCCAGACCATAGATGCCGATAGAGGGATCGTACTTGATACCCAAATCGATGTGTTCCTGGATTCCGAAACCGAAGTTGCCGGTGGAGGAGAAGTTGTCGCGTCTCAGCTCGTACTCGCGCACCTTCAGACCACGCTCCAAAATCTCTTCAGCCTTGGCACCGCGCACGGTGCAGTGGACAGCGATCTTCTCATTACGACGAATGCCAAAGGAACGCACTGTGTAGCGGGCCTTGGAGAACACTGGCTGCTGACCAGTCAGCTGCTCCAGCACCTTTATTTGAAGACAGTTTTTAGTTTACTTCAACTGACAACAGTCTTTGTATACACAAATTAATAGTTACCTTAGCGGCACGGGTCAGCCTATCACCGGATTCACCAACGCAGATGTTCAAGCACAGCTTCCTGATGTGCAGATCCCGCATCGGGTTCTTCGCCGGGTCGCGCTTAATTTTAGGTTCCTTCTTAGCAACGGCCTGCAAACAATCAATGAATTCTGTTACTTGGGAGCCATATTCGCGTTAAATATAACTTCGGGTGGCACATCACAGGCGTCCACATAGTCTTGACAGTTCTACTTTTCACAAATATTATTAAATAATGGCCGATGGGGCGCAATTTATACGCCACCAAAAATTTGTATAAACCTACCGCCATTATGGTATGTAGGAAAGAAAGGAAAGAAGCGTGTTACAGTTCAGTGTCATCTAGAGACACACGATAGGTGCAAAACCATCGATATTACAATCGATTAGATCGTGGGGTCTTATCGATGTTTTTCCACAGCAATTTGTTAAAAATTTCGATCGATTTGACGACCTTGGTCACAGTTTTGGGCGTATTTAACAAAAACAATTAATTAAGTTCTTAACAATAATATGCAATGAGTGGAAGTGTAATATTTTCAGAAAATGTATTTACAATCAGAGTACCTCTATTATTTTTGGGAGTACCATACAATACTATCGATACAAGTGCTCAAGCTTTGTAGCCCTGGAAAACTATCATTTACAATATAGATTTGATTGACACACAAAATATATCGATATATTAAAATAAACAACACCAACGTAAAAAAAAAAATGCTCAACGCGAAAATTGGTAAAGTTGGCAAAGTGTTGGTATGTGGCATGAAAGGCGTGGGGAAGACAACAGTTATTGAGCAGTTGGTGTATGGGAACCTAAATGCGGACACAGTGAGTAAACCAAAGGAGATTTATCCCCGCTTAAGTGGGGCAGTAGCTGGTTTTCCAATAGCTCCACGACGAGGGCTGCATACAAACAATTCACAACACAAACAAACGTACACAAAAACATCTTCACGAATTGCCCAGTGGGCCACTTTTGGTAAGCAGAACTGGCGCTGTGGGATGATCCAAACGCAATGTTACGGTGCCCAAATTAACAACTCATGCAGAAACCATGAAAGGCGTTGGTTGCTTAAAACAGCAGGACGGTGATCATGGAAGTCGATATCCGCTAAGGAGAGTGTATCAACTTCCCTGCCGAAGCAACCAGCCCTTAAAATGGAGATCCAGTTCAGTATCAACAGTTCAGCCACAAATAAACATATTATTTTGTTGTGTAAAAGTAAAGTAAAAATAATTTGAAAATTTAAACACCAAAAAAAGCAGAATGGCAAATCGAAGTTTCTTTGATAAATTTTTCATCGACGATCCAATAAGCCGAGCTCTCAGCTATACAGGTGCACTCGTTCTACGCGCGACTGGACTACGCCCTAAGAAGATTATGAGGCCCCTCCAGGAGATGGTAGAGCCGGTGGTGCCGCTGGCCAGCGGGTTGCTGAGCTGTCGGCCGCCTCGACCTTGCTCATGCTTGGTGTCGTATACCAAACAAGGAGAAGATGGCCAAGAAGTATGCGGAATGGGCCATACAGCTTAACTTTGTCAACTCCTGTGCCATGACGCTAATTCCGACAGCAATGAATCCCGCAATGACGGGCAACCTACTGATATCCGGATCGTTCCTATTTTGCGGATCGATGTACAGCCGTGCTCTAGCCGGAGAGTGCCGTGTGAGATCCACTGGCAAGACTGGACTTGTATTCATTAGTGCCAGCTGGATTTTACTGTTTTCTTTTTTTTGGTATTTAATCGCTTCTTCAGTTTTTTCTTGTTTAAAAATTTTTGTTTTCTTGGAACTTAATTTTGTTTAAAAATACTTTTTTCCGGGAGCGATGTTATCCGGTTGAGCTCCCGGAACGTTATGGATTTTGCTGTTCATTTAGACTACGAACACCAAGTAATTCATTTGGCTGGAGTCAAACAGCATACTTATTACTAGTAGACATGGCACAAACAGAATTTCAAACAAAAATGGAAATTTTCAGACAGAAAGTTACAAAATTTGCACAAAAAATGAAACGACGAGGTCTCGTCGACAACATTTCTTCCCTAACAATGCTGTCAATAAGTGCGAGTGAGAGGGCTCTGCGCTGTAAGTGTGAGTGAAACGACAATGGCGTGTGTTGATTAACCCTTTGATGGCATGGGGTTTAAAATGGCCCATTGCAGGAAACGGAGTTTTCTTTTTATTTTTGATTTTTAATAATTTACTTCTTAAAAGTAGTCGTTACTTTGGATTTTTAATACATATTAGTTTTCTTAGGCTCTTAATTCTAAAATAAATTGCAACTTTCTTGCTGCAAAAAATAAAATATATTGTGCGTAGGGAAGTTGTGCGTTAATATATGCGAACGAAACATTTGTCAGCGCCCAACCTTCCGCGTGACAAAAACAAACCCTGAACTCTAAGAAAATAAAACGAACGAAGACGGGCAGCTGATGCGACCTCCTTATATAATTGCTTCAGGGGTCGCAACACCCACACGCACACATCAGCACGAGCTTGTGCACGATCACGATTACGATCACGATTACGAACATGCATACGAACCAGTGCACCGGTATAGCTGAGAGCCCGGCCTATCGGATTCTAGAAGACAAATTTATCAAAGAAATTTCCCGTTGCCATTCTGCCCCGCTGGAGACATAAACATGTTGCCTTTTAATTTGCTTTTAAACAATACTTATTTTTACTTCAGGAACTACATCCTACCATTGAAGACATCTATGTGGCTAGTGTCGACACGGGTCGTGGGGCTCGGGAGACGTTACGCATCTACGACACGGCTGGACTGCAAGGCGAGCAGGCGGCCCAATTGCCTCGCCACTACTTACAGTTCCCCGATGCATTCGTATTGGTCTACGATCCCATCGATCCACGAAGCTTAGATATGCTGGCGGACATCAAGACAGACATTGATAAGCATAAGGAAAAGAAGGAAATCCCAGTTATTGTACTGGCCAATGTGAGGGCCCGGGCTAAAAGGGACACGCCACCAGCAATGCCCAATCCCGTCGAAAAGATTATGGATAGGGCAAACATCTGGTGCCAACGGGAGCGCATCAAACACTACACAGTCAATGGCATGGAACGACCGTCATTGTACGAGCCATTCACGTCTCTGTGTGCTCGCCTTCATCCAGCACCGACGAAAAGCACGTTCCCGCAACTGCGGCAGGTCATGCAGAATCGACAAAAGAGCGAGGCGTAACCGTAGCCTTCATCTATATTTAGCCTAAGTCCGCGGACTTCCAACTAATGGGTATGGGGGTACTATTTATGTCTTTATTTATCTACTCTACTGTTTACTTGTCTTGTATTCACTGTCGTGCTTTAATGTGGGCCCAAGCCCTGCCTAGATGTTCTAATATTTGTGTTTTGTGAGTGTCCAATTAAATATTTAGTATTTATTACAAAGATCCCAAGTAAAAATTAATGTGGGATGAACCAAACGTAATGTTACGTTGCCCAAATTAACAACTCATGCAGAAACCATGAAAGGCGTTGGTTGCTTAAACAGCAAGACGGTGATCCTGGAATTCCAAATCCGCTAGGGAGTGTGTAACAACTCACCTGCCGAAGCAACTAGCCCTTAAAATGGATGGCGCTTAAGTACATTACCGCTAAAGTAGATGATTTGGATTACTTGTGATATAAACTTTGAAACTTTAGTGAGTAGGAAGGTACAATGGTAAGCGTAGAAGTGTTTGGCGTAAGCCTGCATGGAGTTGCCATTGGCACAGATCATGGTGTTAGTAGCAAATAATCGAATGATATACTCATTCCAAGGACTACTACACCAAACAATTCATTTAGCTGGAGTCAAACAGCATACTTATTACTAGTAGACATAGCCCAAACCGAATTTCAAATAAAAATGGAAATTTTCGGTTATTTTATTGTCATGGATTCATTGTCGTGCTTTAATGTGGGCCCAAGCCCTGCTTAGATGTTCTCTTATTTATGTTTTGTGAGTGTCAAATTAAATATTTAGTATTTATTATAAAGATCCCAGGTAGGAATTTACTTACCAAAGTGGAGGACAACCATTAAGACTCAGCACTTGTGGTGCGAGAAATTCAAATTAAAACTCCATAAATTACTGCATTACATTTTCATTGTATCAAACATCTTACAGCTTATTCTTACAACTAAACAATTTGTTCTAAAATAGCAAGATCTGGCCAACCTCTACAGTGGCTAAGACCAACGCAGTTGGTACTTAAGCTTCCTCAAATGAATGCGCGTTTTGAAGACAACATCCCACAGCGGACTGCTGATACCATATCCCAGGTCCTGATGCGTAAAATGGTGCTGGTAATGATATCGTTTCATATGGACGATATGCCTGAAAGACGGATTGCCATAGTGTAGGTAATAGTGCATCATGTCGTAGCACAGATAGCCGGCGAGGGCACCTGACAGCACAATTCGCGGTTGGATGAGGAAATAACTTAGTGGGGTGTAAATAAGCATGGCAAGGAATGCTCCTGGTAGTGGGGGAAACACGAGGCGCATGGGGTCAAAAGGTACTTTGTGATGCAGTCCATGGATCATGAAGTGAAACGTGCATATCCACGGTCCACTGTTGCTCTCCAGTTTAATGTGAAACACCCAACGATGTAGAGTGTACTCCAGAAATGTCCACAGGAGCACGCCAAACAAAAAGTAGCCAATGAAAACTGCAAGCTGGAATATATACATCAATGATGAGGAGATTGTCTTGAATAGTATACAGCCATATGCCTACCTGACTCTTGTCTTGCCAACTGCTGTAAATGTCCTCCCACGCACACCACATGATGACAGGAATCCAGAATGTGGGCACCAGCCACCAAGGCGTCTTGGTCAACATTTCCAAATACCATGGGCCGAAGAGCCTTAGCGGCCTGTCTACTGGCTTGTGCACCCACTCATCGTAGCATGTCGTTATGTTGGCTATTTGCGGCAGCATGGCCTTTGACCAGTCCACCAAGTGCTGAAATTGTTTAAAAGTTTTTTTGAATATTGGAAAATGCGGGAAATGTATGTTGTATTAAAGGGTGGCAGCACTGCATATATCGCACTTTCTTTCCTGGCTGACACTTCGATAGTTGCTATTGAGTATCAAATAAAACATTCAAAGCAGGGTGACCTGACCATTTAAGGTATATTATATATTTTTCAGGATATTTTGACTACAAAATTGAGTTCATTGTACCTTTACTATTTATCGGTCCATAATGGTATATTTAATGAAGTTCTTCCATCTATTAAATTCATTTTTAAGGTATATGAAATAATATAGGGTATCAAAACTCGCATACGCATGTTTTTCAAATTTCCCTCGAGGAGTTTCTTTCTTTCCCGTACGGAATTTCTCTTTCTCTCTATTTCTATTTCTCAATGCATGCTCAATGCAGAAACAAATCAATCTGTGTTCGAGATCTATCTCAATGAAATTTTGCAGATTATGATATGTATATTTACGGTGTATTTTTAAAATGAGAAGGTATATTTTGGTATATTTTTGAGGGTTTTGCAGTATATTGATAGTTCCGCGGTCACGCAATTCAAAGACGCAGTTCAGCAGCTCTACTTATTTTTGTGTTTCTTAAGATATATAATAGAACACCACCACCACTTAGTTTAGTTAAACAGTCTTTGGATCATGTCAAATACATCAGTTCGCCCTATACCCACGCTAAAAGGAATTTTTTCAGTGCCGCGTAAGATTTTTCTGGAAACTTTCACGGTCATGGCAACCGTGGTACAATTTGTTTTGGGTTTTATATTGTCTTCTTTTGTGAATGCAGGTGCTACTCAGGGCCGCAACTTTCTCAAGGAAAATAAAGTGAGCTTGCGCTCGCTAGAGAAAACAACAAGTGAAAAACTGGCAGCCAAGGAACCAGTGCGTCCCAAATGGATGCCACCTATGCGCCGCGCAGGCTCCGAGGTGCGGGAATCGAAAGCAGGCCGGCCACCGGTAACCAGACAAAACACTCAGGAAACCAGTCTAACACGCAACCGGAACAACTCTCGTTCGCATCACCAATTGGGCGCATGTGCTCCAGAGTCTGGCGAACGTTTTGAAGGCTTGGAAGAGCGCAATCCTGTGTTTTATGCACCGTCGGTGGAGGCAGCACAGTCGCCGGACAATTACTCAGAACGATGCAACTCTTGCGGCACCCAGCGCAGCTCCACAAGCATTGCCATACAGACGGAGGACATCACCGATGAACTATACCTGACAAATGCATTGAAAAAGTAGGAAGAGACAGCAGCAGCAATACACACGCTAACGTACCATGTTTTTGCTTTTCTAGATGCAGTATTGATGGATCTATGATGGGTGAACCCTCCAATAAATACGACAACGGCTACAGACGTTCCAATCGGTATGACGACGAGGAGGATCTGCTGTCACCTCGCACAAATGGCAAACAGCAGAGTCGCTTCAACGTGAATGAGTTTAACACAATGCCCTTGGCCCACGATGATGATCTAAAAACTGAAGTCGCTTCAGATGAGGAGGCTCCGCTGAGTGCCCGCAGCCGCTATACTGTGGCCACAGTGGAATCAAATGCGTCCACAACATCGAAACGCCGCGAGCACAAGCTGGGCTGTGAGTATATATGAGGGAACACGTGGGTCGTTCAATGCTTAAGCCTTGTTTTTCCACAGCACGCGATGAGTTGCGTCTTCCGCGGTATCTGGAGAAGGAGAAGCGCGAAAAGGCCGCTGCCAAGGAGCTTGCCGATGCACGCGATCCGGACTGTCCACGCGGTCATATTCTGCTCCCGGAGCAGGAACGTGTCGACCACTTGCACAGCGCACAAAAGCGTGAGTCTTACAAAATACTTTCTCAATTTTGCACTTATCCAAAGATGGTTTGCTTGACAGGCTACGATGGTCTCATCAGTGAGTTGAATCACATGCCCATGACCGCACAGACTCTGCGGGTGCGCAACCGCAAGTCCGAAATCGACAAGGAGCTGGCTGTCGTAGATGAGGAGATACGCCTCTACTCCAAGCCCAAGGTGTACATTAGTTCTAGCAAAAATAACTAATTCCGACTGACAACAACTTACTGCTAGTGCCATGAACACTCCAAAAACTATGAACTATGACATGTGCCTTAAGGAGTCTTTTATGAAATGTAAGCTAGTCTTGTGTTAACCAAAATTACGATAAGTTCTCAGTCTCTAGTAAACAAAACACCAGTTTAACATTAAAAACTAATCTGAACAGAACTCACCTCCATGCTCTCATCCAATTGATTGTTGTTTTTGTCTTCGGGCTCCCTCGGCTGCTGCTGCTGCTGCTCCTGCTCCTGTGAGTCCTGGCCATTGTCTACTCTTCGAGCCTGATGTCGGGCCTTGGTTTTGGGTACACGAGTGTCCTCCGGTTTCACTTTGTATTCCTTCATCAGATACATGGCCGCGTCCGAGTGTGGTGGGGCCTTCATGAAGCGGGCCGTCATATCCGCCTGATTGAGGCCCTTGAGCGTGTTTATGCCACCCGGATGCTTGTGCATGAACTTGGACAAGTCATAGTACTCCTGGCGGTATTTCACGATAAACTCAGCCTCCGATCCCTGGGGCGTATCCATTGCAATGGGGTTAAATTCGACTGGAACTGCAATGCAAAACGCGGTCAGACAAGACTACACTTTATGGCTCCCAATATTTGCACAGACTCCCATTGCAGCTTAATAATTACTTTGCGTGCCATCGTAGAACACGTTACCATATTGTTAAACCACTTATCGGTTGCATCGGACACGTTTAAATTAATGTATTAAAGTGTAGTTAGTTGCAGTAAATATTTATCCATGATGTTTCCCTTTAATCTAAGCAAGAGCTTCTCCCATATAAATGTTGGGGCATGGACTGCAGTTTACAATAAAATATTCATGAAAATAGTTAGGTAAAGGCTCTAATTGATGGCCTAGCAGCTTCGACCATGAAGTCGAAAAGCAATTTGCAGGATACCTAAGCAAAGAGGGGGTAATCTATATAATTAAATTGCCGCACTTGGAGCCGCCCGTGCGAACTTGGCATTCCTCAACTGAGGAGTGTGCCAGATGTTTCATTGCATTCCTCAGATCAGAGATGAGCGCAGCACTGAATTCGAACAGACATTTCCATTCTCCTTGCAATTCGCGATTTCTGTTTCTGTCTACGCGCCAAACTAAACGTAGCCATAACACTTCTCCCACTATGTGTACCCTACATTGTATATGAGTAAATAAATGTACATATGTACATACTTATCATAATACTGATATCATAAAGGGGTTGGGTCTATTGGGAAAGCTTGTAAATGCCTGGATTTGGTGTGGAGGAGGACGAGTTGTCGGGTCGTTTGTCAAAGTCGGCCTGGGTAAGCCCACGGGAGGCACCCACAGACAGGTGTCCGTGCAGCACAGGTTGTCTGACTCAACCGATCGGCTCGGCCGGTGCGTCTGCGTCACCTTTGATTAATAGCCAAAGTGTTATCTGACATGTATACAACATTGGCATTATCTAGCAGATGCCATATCTCCCTGGGTTATTATGCTCTGCTCTGCTCTCAGCTCAGACCCTATTGAACGCCATCGTGTATACACGCATTTCATGTGTAGATTCATTAACTGAACTCTGATGTCCTCGAGTTTCGACAGGTATGGGTATATGGGTGTATAACTTTGATGACTCTGTACTTGTGGTTGGTTTTGGTGGTTACCGGTCAAAGGGTGAGTCTCACTATCTTATCACTGGTTGTTCTAATCATTATAATAGTTATTGAACAGTTCCTTCTTGAGATAGGGTAACTATGCACTGTTTACCACACACTGTATTTCGCCACAGACCTGAACGGGATAAATAAATAGATAATGCGCCACAAGAGCCACAACTATTTGCAGAGTGTTTGTTAACTTAAAAGACTACTTCACCATTAGCGAAATTATTTATTTATTAAAGACACACCAGCTAAGTGGCCGGACGAACTCCTTGAACAATGTGGGAACCCACGACCGCACGCAATGCAACGCAACTGGCAACTAAACTACAGAGCCACCCACCCAGGCCTAAGCCGACAGTGACACCGCTGCAGCGTGTACTCCGTTTGGTATTATTAGTACCACTGTTGTGGTGTATAATTCTCCCTCTGCCAGAAGATAGCCGGGGCCGAGCGCCGCCGATAAGCGATAAGATTAGGTCTTCGGCACCAGCTAGTTAGTCCAGTTGAGTTCTCCCGGCCACAGAAAGTGAAAGTGCGTTGGATGGTGTTGGCACACACCCGGAGAGTCTTATCTGGCGATTTGCAAGACATAATGAACAACAAATTTACTATCGCCGAGTGCTCCAAATTTCGGAATACATACCTGATGTGTGCATGTAGATTTTCGATAGCGACCGGCAGATTAACTATTTTATTTGGGATGTCCTCCGCACGGAGGGTGCCGCTTCGAAGCAGTTTTGTTATCTGTATTGGCAGAGCTATGCTAAAGGTAAATACCAAATGAATCACCATGAGCAAGGAACTTTGATTTCGGTTATTAGTTGTGACTCAACCCCAGAGGCAGAGGGAGAGATATGAAAGAAATATCTTTCGATTTGTGTCGAGATAATCATGTATAACGTGTTCAGTGCTTCCCCCCGGGGAACGTCAATCAATCCAACTCCAACCAACTCGCTGATGGAGGGAAACCGCAGATACACAGCTATGGCTTCTGAATATGACCCTAAACCGCGGCTCAGCCCAGTTTTGCCCCAGAACTAGGGAGACTAAATGCAATTCTCCATTACAATGTAATTTTCACCACTGTCCTGACCCTTTTAATCCGGATGAAACATTTCTTCGCACCATCTAAATTCCTTTTTTAATGGAAATACGCTGGTTCTCGCGTTAATTTATGAGTCCACTCTTGGTGTCTGGGCAGCACACTCGCCACACACACGCCAAAGGTGTCAGTCTGTGCCAACAACTCGACGTTGAAGCGCCAAGGGCCAAGCCCAACGCTCGAAAGAACTCCATTTGGCTGGTTGCAGTGGCTGGACTTCTCCTTGATAGCTAATGGTCAAACGGTCAACTAATTACAATCCAATTCGTTAAACATATCACTATCAATCAACCGAATGAAACCGTTCAGTATAGTTTCATAATATCCCACTAGTGGATTATTGAGGAAGGAGAGTGAGTGATATTGGGGGAGTGACTGTCATTAGATGGTACAAACATTAATGCCATTTGAATATTCTTAGATATACATATGAAGCCTGATAAACGTGTAGTACTATCGCGGGTTGGCTAACGTTTGTATTCTTAGTTCACATTTTCGCACGAAACTCGTACTTATCTAAAGTACATAACTATTACTGCCAACAACAATACGATACGATACGATACCAAAGATATAGATTCTATAGTGACTCATGAAATTGTTTCTTCGTAAGCAGCACCCAAGACCTTAAAGATCCGAACGTATGGAGTCATTGGTATGATTTTTACATTAACGGATCTGCTCGTCTTATCAAAGAGTACAGGGTGTGATACTTATATATTTCCATTGCATACCTTCAGGCGGTTGCTTAGTTTGTATTTTTAAAAGATTCGATCATTTTAAGGATGCCTTCGGTGGCTCATATGGAATTTTAGAAAAGTAAATATGATCCCTGATCGATGAATAAACTAGAGATTAAATTCAAGAGCTGTCCAATTGCTATCAAGAGTACATAATGTATTGCGAGGTTCTCCAACTCAACTGTAAGCCGCCTTCAGTGCTACTAAAACTGTTCTAACTTAGAACTTCTAAGCTGTGCAGGGGTGCTCAAACTGTAGCTCCGTCGCTGGATTGCTGCTGAGTTAAATTTAATTGAACTTTTGTAATATTTGGGCTTTATTCCGATAAGCCCGCTTTATTTAAATGTTTACAG
Organism: Drosophila subobscura; assembly: GCF_008121235.1. Taxonomy (NCBI): domain Eukaryota; kingdom Metazoa; phylum Arthropoda; class Insecta; order Diptera; family Drosophilidae; genus Drosophila; species Drosophila subobscura. Next base: position 2,789,571 of record NC_048531.1, read on the forward strand.
TATATTAATAGCTTAAAACTAAGTTGAAATATATCCATCAAAAACCATATATATATTCAAAGTTATATACTTTCAACACACAAATCGTTTCAATAAGTTGGATGCGAATGGTAGCCCTTCAGTGGCCATTTCCGTTGGCGGCCACTTTGGTGCCATTGCTGTGTCCATTGGCATGCAGCTTGCCGCCGTTGGCGATGGACTCCACGGCACAGGGCTGGCCCAATAGCTTGGCCCGCTTCACGGGCGGCTCATTCGTGATGGTGGCAAAGTCAAACTGAAGAAAACAAAAAAAATCAAATGTAATATTGGGGCTGGCAGGGAAACTCTTCAAGGATTCTGTGTGTACTCACGCGCTGTTCCAAAGTCATGTGAGAAATTGGTGGCAGTCCGATGCAGCCGCGCAGGATGTTTTCAATGGCTGCTCGCTGGCGGAACAGCGAATTGACCACTTGAGATCCCTGGGGAACGAGGGGAGCCTTGCACAGATAGCTGAGCAGCGAAAGGACCGGCTTGAATGGCACCCAGGGAGCAGACTCCTTCTCTGCACCGCGCAGCTGAATGCGTGTGCTCAGCTCGCCCAAAATGACCAGATCCAGAATGAGGGGTGTGGCCAGCAGCGAGTCCTCGCAAGTGTTGTGGATCACAAGAGTGTTGTGGCCACCCATCATGATCTCGGAGGTGTACTCGTCCATGGCCCGCTTGCTGTCACCCACATAGGGCAGGTATTTGATGACAACGACATGGTCGGGATGCTCGTTGGCGCCGTAGAGAAGCCTGTTGGAAGCCACCATATCGTCCACCACATTGCTCTTGGATATCTGCCGACGGATGGGTGGAATATTGTTAGTCACAACACAAGGATTGTGTGAGAGTCGACCTACCTCCTTGGAGCGGAACTGCTGGGGAGCAGACAAGTTCTTGCCGTCGTTGTTGCCAAGGTGATTGTAGCTGGCAATGGACACGGGCTTGATGCCAGCACCCACCAGAAAGTCGACCAGCACACTCTTGATCTTGGTCTGGCCGGACTTGAAGTCGTCACCGGCAATGAATACATTCTTCTCCTCGGCCAGCTGGATAAGACCCGGCACAAAGGTGTTTTGCGGCGATCCGTTAATGTAGGTGCACTGCCCGGGGTGTCAAAAAGATTGAAATAAAGGTCACATCTTGTAATCTATTAGCAGGTACAGACTGAAATACTTACACCCTCCGCTACGCTGGCCATGGCAAAGATTGTGGACGGCGACACCTCCGAATGGTTGGCCTTGAGAGAGGCAAGCAGCTCCTGGCTAGTGGTGTTCAGACCTGGCTGCACCTCAGAAAACCGCTCCGTGTTGGCCGTCCAGAGGACAATCACCGAGTCGACACCGCTGCGTTGCTTAAAGTCACGGATGTCGCGACGGATTTGCTCATATTGCTCCTGTCTGGTGCCCTTGATGAGATTGTTGGCCCGATCCAACTGGTTGGCTGCGATAAAGTCCGGGTCGTAGATCGATGGACGGGGCTTAAGTTTGGCCATCTGCTCGTACAGCTGGTCCTGCAGGGCCACATCTAGGACCTCGGCACGAACCATGGCGTCGGCCAGGTGCAGATTGCTAATGTCCCAGCCATCTACCACAATGTCGTTCGGCTCCACCATGGGCAGGAGCTCCTTCATGGGGACGAACACGTCGCTGCCCGTCTCATCCGACCCGATGAACACGGTCGAGGCTTGGGTGATGGAACCGAACCAGTTGGCCTGCTGCACGCCCGTCCGCTTGCGCCACTTCAACTGGCGGCGGTTCGCCTCCAGGGCGGCGGTCAGAGTCGATCCGTTGTTGCCACCCCAGCCCACCAGCATCACGCCCAGCTTGGGCACCTGGCGACCAGTGCGTATCTTAAGGGCCGTAGTCTGGGGGTGTACCTGCAAAGATCAGACGGTGGAATCGCTGATTAGTTTCTGGTCTACAGCAAGCGCAGCCCGTTCAGCCCCACCAGGGGTCCCCAGACCAGCCACGTTATCTCTGGTTTTATCGGGCTGCCACCCAAGAGTCACGTCCCAGCATGAATTATAAATTATGCGATCGCCTGATTTCTGCTTACCGTTCGACGAACCGAACCTGATTTCGATACCGTATACCATTGCACAGCGGAGGGGTATACTGATTGTGCATGGTTGGGTTAGAATATTAATAAATATACAAAGTAACAATGGAAGCTCTCTAAATTTGAGCAAATTAAGGGTTCAATTCCTTTTTCATGCCCAATTTGTTCTTTACTCTACTCTAAAAACTTTTAAACATTCAATTTTCCATTAAGAATCGGTATTTTATAGTCCAAACATAAACATTTTCGTTTGTTGTTTCTTTATTTTATCAGACGACGCGCTTTTTGATTTGAGCCAAAAATAAAATCGACAAAGAATACAGAACGATGATTGCATTAATAATTTATCAACGTGTACGTCCAAAGTCCGGGAAGAATTTTGTCAACTCACTCGCCGGCCGGCATAATTATCATTTGCAGGCGAAACAGAAGAGACGAGAGATTTAGATATTCCCCAAGCAGCACGTGAAACTTTTGCTCTTTCTTGGGCAGCTAAGAGCAAAAGTTCCCCGAGCATTTCATTGTCTATCATTGACCTTGAATAGAGCGACGCCGCCGTATGTACATACATATGTACATTCATGCACCAAGTGTTCCCCCTCCTGCAAGGGGGATGAGATGTAAACAGAGCACAAACGACGAACACAGTTGTTGGAAAAGGGAGGGGGGAATCGAGTTTCCATTCTGTTGGCTCTGCAGCAATCCACTAGCAACAGGGGCGACGACGACGACGACACAACAAACGAAACCAATACGGCGCCTGCGCGCGTAGAACCACGCCACCCACAGTATCGGGTATCAGCAGAGGGCTTAGCTTATCAACAGCTGTTTTCTGGAACTGTTCGAGCAATCAATTATCTGTAATTGTGACTGTGTACTGTACCCATCCACCCACGCCATTTCGGTCTACGCCTAATCGGGAGCGCACATATTGGATATCACTCATTATGAACACAGCCCCACACTCCCATCCCCTGTCTAAACAATGGAAAATTTCCACTGCTCCTAAGCAAATGGCCACGGCTGTAAGTGTGTGTATGTGCAGCTGTAGATGACTGGAACTCGGGCAAGTTCAATGTGAAGGTCAGTAGATGGAATTGAATGTACACACGAGAAAATGAACCTCTTGAAAGATGATGACGAATGCACTCGCACATACACACTGTATTTGCAAGAGCTTATGAACTCTTGAAATCCTTAGGCAACTGGTGTCATCGATTTCTATGCTGTTCTGCTAACCCATCAATAATTCCACACAAATTAGCTCACCTGCAGTTGTCCGCTAGCGGTACGCTTCACATGGGACGTCTGATACTCGTAGTCCGTCTCAATAAAGTCATCGTCCACCCGCACCTTGGGCGAGATGATTTCCAGCGTCGAATTATTTGTGGGCTTCATTTTCAGCAGAAAATTCAATGTTCTTGTGTCTGTGTGTGATTTTGTTTCTTTTTCTTCCTATTCTTATGGCAATTTTCACACCCACACTACTTGTTTTTATCAATTAGCGCGTTGTTTTTTGTTTTGTTACAGGAATTCTTTCCTCACTTGCTGCCGGGTTGCATGCGCGGGAATCCAATGGGTCTACTGACTGGAATATGTTCTGCTGAAGGCAATGAAGGCGAATCGAATGCTTTGCCAAACGGGATTGGAAGCCGCTTTTATAGAAATGTGATACAAATTTCTGCGATTCTTGCGCTCTCTCTCTCGCTCTCTCTCTGTCTGACGCAAGGAAGGTGTACATACGTACAGTAGCGCAAAGCTTAAGTGAACCAGACATTTATTTGTATTCCATTGGAGCCAAAAATCTTCAACAAAACAAGCTTTAACCTTTAATGTTTAATGTTTTTGGAGTAAAAGCTTTGGTTTGTTAGAAGTTTCACACTTTTATGTTTGAAAAGCTCTCTTGTTCATTTAAACTGGGAGCCACTGTATGTGAAAATACCATGTGCTGACTCTCACCGCTCTCCCGGGCTCTGTAAAGACTGCGAAGAGAACATTTGCTGTATGTTTGTGTGTGTGTGTAAATGTGGGTGCGAATTGGTCATGTCAATCAGCTCAGCACAGGCCACGAACCCTTCCAAAAGATCATGGCATGTATTTAAGGAAAATGTAATAGTGAAAGGTTAGATCTCTATGCGTCATTTTCCAATTCCTACTCTCTCTCTATCCCTCTCGATGGTAACGTAAAATGAGAGAGTGATGGTCTCATGATTGGACAAATCAATCAGAAAAAAAAGATGCACAGAATGTATCTTTGATGGATTGGCTAACAAATTGAAAGATCTTTGTTTAACATATTAGTAATGGAATTTAGTCATATGTTATGTCCACAGCCTGGCCCATTTACTACCCCAGCAAGACTATTATATTTAAAGTTGACTAGAAAATACTCCTCGATTCTATTATCTGATGCCTAGCAGTCGTTCATGGGGTTACAACTTTTGAAATGACCCTCTTAATGGCTCCCCAATACAATTTCCTGTTCCTAGAATCTTCCAGAAACATGCGAATCTTATAAATGAAAAACTTTCCATTGTTACAGTCAATTGAATGCAAACCGAGTTCAAATTACGAATTGTTTCTTAATAAATATGGTGGGTCTGGTTTCTTTTGATGAGCCCAAGTTGTGGTTTGGTTCGGGATTGCATAACAATCACCGTCAACTGATCGGTATGTGTCCACTTCAGAAGTTTTCCATAGAATCACAACGAGAGCCGTATTGCATAAATGTATCCTATCCTGTTGGTCTGGGTCTATCGCCAGATCAGGCACATGCTCTCGTGGGATGCGTCTCATTTCCCCCAATGGAACCCTTATCCACTTCCTGTCGCGTGGGTTTTCCTCCACTTGAATGGACATACAACGATTGCATTTGTATAAAATAGTTGTATTTTGTGTGTTACAAAGCGATCCATGTAGATATACATTTGTATGTTTAAAATACCTAAAGCATTCGAATGTGTGAGTGAGTTGGGCAACATAGGGGATAATATAAATATCCTAAAATTAGGATAAGTTCACAGTGCTCATGTAAGTATTGCCTACATATCGGAAAGGCTATAATTTTGAATAGTGGGATTACTTATGCTAAAGTTATGTACACTTGTGTTAATTCGACTAATAAGTATGAATAAATCACGATAATCACACTCTAATACGCACAACAATTTCTTTGAGTGGGGCCACAGAAAAGTGTGTAGTGTGCTCAAAATCAATATGAAAGCAAGTGCAAATGATACAATCATCACTTATGGGTAATACTGCAACTAATTGTCCAGAAACTCCCACTCGCTCGACGTGTTGGAATCGCTTGTTGCTGGGGTTTCCTTTCTCAGCGGGTCTCCAGCCCGCCGAAAGTCGGGTAGAAAGCTCGTGTACTCCTCCTCGTCCGGATCATCCTGCAGGGTCAGTGTTGCTTTCGGCTTGCTCTTGACAAACTTCAGAGGTGCCACTTTGGGCTTCAGCGAAGCAGACGCACGAATCCCGTCTATCGGCTGGCCCGCATTGTAATCGTCGATGGGTTGTATTCCTGGTGGAACTGTCTGCATACTGGCCTCCTCTAGTCGGGTGGGGTAGCAGCTGATTAAAGACTCTGTCAAGTGCGTCGTCTGGGCATGGGCGGCACGCAGCTCCTCTTGGGTGAGTGGGGCCAGGTGCACCTCGGGCAGGTCCAGCTCGGCAGCCAGAGACTTGGCCTTTGCCGCCACGGTCTTCTGGAGCGTGGTCGGGCTCAGGGCGTCGGGCAGATGTTCCATAAAGGCGCTCTTCAAATCCAAAGGCGAAGCCAGGCCATTGCTGCACGGGGTTAGAGAGATATCTTTGGTGCACAAAAATAGGAAAAATCCACGAATACTCACTTCTCCATCTGACAGTAGCTGGCCTCCATTATAGTGGCAGCACTTGTGAGTGGCAGCTTCAACTCGTGCGTCTCGTGACCGATTTCAACGACGCCCAAGCCACTGTTCTGCTTGCCAACGGATGGCTTGCGTTTCCTAGTGGAGGTCGTGCCTGTGGTGTGAACTATGGACTGGTCGAAGTCCATTTCGCCAATGCGACGAAAGATATCCAGGCGACGATTCTGCTGAGCCAACGGCGACTCCACGGCCAGCTCAATGGGAACATTCAGATCGAGTTTCTCGACAGGCGGCAGCTCAAAGCATTCCTCGGCACTGTGCAGGGGCTCCGCTTGTAGCTCCAGCGGTGACTCCAGCTGGGAGTAGTGCGAGGCGCCCAGGACTGGAACTGGCGGCGGCATCAACGGATTAAATATTACTTTCGCCGTCTTGTTTGGCGGCTCCGGCAGTGGAGCCAGTCGCAGCAGGGAGCGCTCGCCTTCCAGAACAAAGATCTCCTTGCCGTAAACACAAAAGTCGAGAATCTTGCGGAACCCACGCGCCACAGCCTCCACCTTGAGGCGGTCCATGTTCAGTATATACAAAGTTGTATCGTCGTGGGTCACCAGCAAGGAGTCCTGGCCATCGTACAGATACAACTGACGGAAATTGCTGCTAGCCACGTAGGGCACTTCGCCGTCTTCTTCACCAGGCTCGGCAAGTTGTGGCCTTGTGTATGGGTCACTGCGCGGTTTCGGGTTTAGTATGGGGATCTCCCATGTGGGACTGCGCAGCACAGCATCCTTAAACAGAATGGTCTTGGACACATTTCCGAAGGCGTCAGCCATCCAGAAGCGCATACCAGGGCGCCCGCAAATGAGTTGTGGCTGGCTGCTCGACAACTTTTTAAAGAACACGCCGCCGCAGTCGATGAGCTGCTTGCGATCCTTCTTGCCCACCTGGGTGATGTGCCACTGTGCGGTTTGTACGTCGCGCTGGCACACAATACAGCGGTAGAGTGTGGCCACTAGCAGGTGGCTCTGGTGCACGCTTAGCTGGACAATTTCATAAGCTTCGCTCAGGATCTCCACGGATTTGCTTTGGTGCTGGATGGGAAAAACTGTGGTCATTGGTGTTCCGCTGATGCTCGATTGATTGTACCCACCGTTTGATAGTCGAATTCCGTCAGCACCACAACACCTTGACGGTCGCCGGAGAAAAGTTTCATGCCATTCTTCGACCACTCGCAGCAGCTGACCACACACCGGTGCAGGTCGCGGATGGTGTAGCGTTCGATGGGTTTACTGCGCGTACAGGGCGCCACCAGATCCAAGTCCTGGGGCAGTTCCTTTTGTATCTGGAATATGCTGACTTGCCCATTGGCGCATCCTGCTGCCACCATGTACTCCACGGAGTTGACTATCTTCACGCACGAAATGCGTGTGGCAACCTGCAACGAAATTGTGTGCGGGGGAATCACACGCCACCGTTAGCCGACTTTATGAGTAAACGACACGCAAGGGATTGGGATGGGCCATTCAGATGGATTGCCAGCATGAGTCATAGATTACCTCCGACTTGAGCTTCTGCATCTCGCCCGTTTGGCGATTGTACCAGAATACAATGCCCGCATCGCTACCCACGGCCAGGAATTCGTTTGTTCCATCGACGCAAGTTAAGTTGAGATTGGCCGGAAAGATTCCACGCTGCAGTCGTGCCGGAATGCGATCGATGACATCAGTTAGCGGCGCCCACTCCCGTATGGAGCACAACTCCTTGCTGTTGGCCATTCTCAGCTGGCTCTCCTCTCAATGCGAATAACAAACAATTCAGTCCTAATCTAATCCGGCTGTCAACAAAAAGTACACACTCCTAGCTGAGCTGCCAGGTGTCCGGAAAAAGGTCACATCTGGTAGCGCCAGTAACAATCGATAGCAATGTCTATCGGATATGCTTTACATTTTATTATTAAAAAAAAATTTCGCCAAGTAAGATTTGAAATAGCCGTCTGACCCGTGTTATACGAAAATAGAAGTGGTAAAGAAATAGCAGCCACTCCCGCACCACACAGCAGCACCACACCACATCGTTTTATACGACTGGCGTAGATAAAAGTACAAAAGCAAACCTCCCCCATTGCTAGTCGTTTGGGGTAAAGTTCACAAAGCCCATTGCCAACGGCGGAGCTACACACGACAGTTTTCAGCCGTCGCCATGGCCGACAACAATAATCTACGAACCGCTGTGATCAACGAGACACCTTTACTGCCGCCGACGAGCATCGCTGGAGCTGGATTTTCCAGTGGGCCTCCGCCAGATGCAGTGCTGCGTACACCCTACGCCGGCAATGTGCGCGCTCTACCAAGCCTCGCCCCACCACTCCCACAGTCGCCGTTTCAACAGACCCAATACGGATACGGCGGAGCATATGGAAACAATAGCTACGGTGGTGGTTATGGCAGCTACAACACTGGAGCAGGGTTCGGCGGTGGATTTGGAGGAATGGGCCAGTTTGGTGGCAGCTGGGGTGCTCCGTACAGGTCGTATGGCGGTGACTTTGGCGGAGGCTACAACAGATTTGGCGGCATGGGCGGTATGGGTGGCATTGATCCGGAGCAGCGTTTTATCCAGATGGCCGAGGCAAGTTCGCGCCCAGCGTTCCAGAGTATAGAGTCCTTGGTATCGGCCATTGGAAACATTGCCTCCATGCTGGACTCGACATTCTTTGCGCTAACAAGCTCATTTCGGGCCATACTCGGCGTGGCAGCGAACTTTGGACGTTTGCGCAGTGTTTTTGCGCAGTTCTGGACGACATTTGCCATCTTCCGTGGTCTGAAGTGGATCTACAGAAAGTGAGTAGCAAAATAGAAAACAGATTGAGGATGCCTCGGCGTCTGCCTGGGGCGTCAAACCGGATGCTGTACTTGGTGTAAACTTTGGCAGAGCTCGTTCCTTTAGACACTGGCACATCGTCCTCAGAGCTGAATGTTGAATTGAAGTCTGACATGTTTGAATAACTTTGCTAGTTTGAATATTATTATACAAAAATAATGTACAAAAATTAACATAAATATCTAAGGACCGTTCTCTACGACTAACAAAATTGAAAACATTGTCATTACCCAAATGTAAATACTTGCAGAATTCTTTTCTGGCTGCGATTGTCGAATTTGGATCCTTCTTCGGAGGCTTTTAAGAGGGCCTTTGCCGACGCTCTCAACGAGAACAATGGTCAGGCCGGAGGAGGGCCACAACTTCCGCGAAAAAGAACCTCGCCCTGGCCGGTATTAGCCTTCATCAGCTTCATATTCACAGCCCCCTATCTGATCATGAAGCTAATGGGCACGGTGACGAACACGGCCCAGGAAGAAGGTACGCCGCCTTATGCACATTGCACACTTGCTTTATCTAATCACGAGCACTTTGCTCTGGCCATGTGCTAGTAATCTGGCCGAGATAAGCCGTGCGAAATGTCGAGATAAGCCCTCGGTATAATTCTTTTACGTTTTCATTCTCGCAGCCCGCAATCCATCCAAATGGATCGCACCGATTCACACCAATGCTGTATACGATTTCACGGGACGCAATCAGAGTGAACTTTCGCTGAGTGCCGGCCAGTCGCTCCAGGTGGCCCCCCGCGAGATCCAACAGACTCTCAACCTGCTCAACACCGGCTGGGCCTTGGCCACCACGAATGGTCAGACTTCAGGCATCATTCCTATTAGCTATGTAAAATCGCCACAGCAACTGCGGCAGGAGAATCAGGAACAAGTGAAACACACACAGTCACAGCCACAGCCGCAACCAGAGCTGATGAATCTGTCGGCAGGTGCTTTTCCGGCACCGCCGTTGGATCAACAAATGAACTACGACTTCAACCTGGCGGCCCAGCAACAGGCGCCCCTTGGCCCACCCTCAATATCGGCATTTGAAGAGGGATTCGCTTGAGTTGGTCCAGCCAGCCTGGCCCCTGTGTAGTTTAAGTATCTTCGATTGACCTGTTGTATTTTAAGATAACTTCCGCCTTCTGTAAGTATATTTCCATTTAAGGCCTTTGAATTTGTATGTAAGACTGCTCTGCTCTGCGATCCGATCCCAATGAACTAAAGTAAACTACAAACAAACCAGGAGTTCCACGACTCATTTCCATCGCCCTAGACTAGAGGTTGAGTTAGCCTCTAGTCTAGGGGTATGCAAATAGGGTGAAGAAAAGTATAGATGTTTTCTTTGTTTATATCATATTTTACAATATGCAATTTACTTTATTAACTCGTCACTCGATTCGTTTGTCAGTTATTCCCATTGCGTGCATCTGTATGCAATCCAATCATTATTAATTATTCGATTTGTTACACAACTACATGCTCGACACTTACATTTAAACGCACTCTATTTGACTTGTCTACTAATTTGTAATTTGGATTTGTATCCACTTGAAGATTGTATAAATTCTGAAAATTTATATTTCGCTTGTATTTATTTTTATTGCTAAATTGGTAGGTTGATTATTTTGCATTCATCCCATCGTCTTTACATTGTTAAATGTCATGGGACGTTCCCACTGTTTTAGATGGTAGAATTAAACATATTACATATGTGTAGGGGGATGTTCTTCGTTTCGTTCAACTCGCAAAACAAATTGCAGTTCATTTTGGTTGTTTAAAATTGGGGTGCATTGTATTATCCAGAGACATTTACCCATAACATGATCGCTTTCGCTTTAGTATTATTCATTTAGGATTGAGGAGAGGCGGCAAAGGGGAGACTCGTACTCGTAACAACTAAGAAATAACATTTTCTTCTCGTTTTCTGGGGGATTGCTTAATCTGTGTGTTGTGTACACTCCGCTTAACTATGCAAATTACTTTTTAAAAACTTCCTTTCAGCTTAAACATAAATCTTCAAAGATACAAGGGGGACATGCGTATGCAAAACCATTTATTTATGGTTCGGTTTCCCCATGTTGTTTATACGATAATTATAGCAATATTGTATAACTTAATAAAGTCTCATTGAAAGTTAAACAAAACCAACTGTGTGGGTGGGGTGATTGGGAGGCGGTGTAGGGTTGGGGCGCCGACAAGTTTAACCGTGTGGTGGGGGTCGTGGCAAACCTAGCAAAGCATTGATAAACGTAAAACTAAATGTATCTTCTGCATCCGCAGCATCTGCATCCCCTTCCGCATCGGCCATTGCATGTGCAATGTCAGCGGCATCGTCAGCTCAATCTATGTCATCCTCCAGCTCATCATCGTCCAGCTCCAGCTTGAGACCTTGAGTTGTGTTTTGTGACAAGCTCTGAGAATCGTTGTACACAGTGAACTCGGCATCCTCGTCGTCGGAATCGTACATGGTCTCGCCAGTTTTTCCTGCTCCATACGCTAAAATCAGAAACGGAATGGTGTTGCAGGTGTTTTGTCTTGACTTTGATCCAATATGAAACTTACCTTCCACATATTTGGCTAGATTTGGTGGGACCCAAGTCTTCACACGCTCAATGTTCTCGGGCGTGCACTCACCCTTGTCCAAGCCTACAATGGTTAAGAAAATCAATCAGATTACTGATTACAATCTGATTACAGATTACTTACCCAAACAAAAACCCATACGCTTGAGGACCTCAATGTCATCGTGCATTTCAAATGTCTTGTCGAACTTGAAGATGTATTCGGACCTAAATGAGAAGGGCAGGGGCAGAGCATCGTTATAGTAGAACTATGTTGCGGGAACTGAGAAATGCTGGACTCACTTGTCGTTGGTCACGCTGCAGTTGATCTTGGTCGATTTGTGCGTATTCACAATGATGAACGGCAGCTGACATGATGCATTTGCTGAGGGCACCACGCCCTGGCTCTCATTCCGCTTGTTTCGCTCGACTAGGCCTTTGAATGCTACATGCTGCATGATCATTTCGCGCAGCATATCGTTCTTCTGTTTGATGCGCTCCCTCCGGAGACTGTTCTCCTCTTCCAGCGCAAGAAATTGCTAAGGAGTTGACAAGGACGTAGCATTAGTAAGCAAATTCCTAGAACTCCTGTTGACTCGCACTGTCTTACCTCTGCTGAGTTGGCGGGCAGTCCTATCCAGCGTATTTCCTTCTTATCCTTAGATATAACATTGATTGCCATCAGTACGTTGAGCGCATCGTAGACACGACGTCGGATATTCTTTTGATCACAGTTGCTGTCGTATGCATTGTTTTTCATTTCTTCGCTGACCAGTTCGTCGGCCACTTCATTGTATGTGGTTTTGCCCTTCTCCTGCACCTTCTCGCACACCTTCATGGAGAAGTGGCGCAGACCCTTGCCGGCCTTGTCCGGCTTGCGTTTCCTTTGTACTGACGAGGATGAGGCGGACGTTGAGTGCATGTTGCTCTGTATGGCATGGCTATTAGGATCAAGAGAGCGATCAGTTTAGTTCGTTTCGGTGAGGCATTCTCCTTTTGCTGGAAACTTACAGTTTTGACTTCATTTTTATTGGATTATTTGGCGTAAACCTCACGAAGCGTTCCTTTATCTGTTAATGCAGGAACACACATTCGATTAGTGGCGCATGGAGTGGGAGTGGAGTGCCGCGCTACTTACCACGTCGTACATGTCGCCGCCCACGCTGGCGCCCTTCTGTGCAGATCCAGTTGTGTATGAAGTATCTGTGTTTGTTCAATGGATAACGCATGAGTACCGACCGATAGGTTGGGTTGGGTGTGTATTGTGGCTTACTTTCTGTTTTTGGAATGACCGTACCGTTGTCCTGCAGTCGGATGAACTGTCCCTGATTTGTGGTGCCCTGCAAAGAATGGGAATCGTTAGTTAGGCGGGGATATACTACGATCGAAAGTAGTCTTACCATCTGACTGAACGCGCCCATGCGTCCAACGGTGCCAATGCCACTGCCATTGCCACTGTTGCGCGCGGAAGAGCTAGTGGCATACACCACCGAAGACTTTCCACTATTCATTTCGGATTTCACTTGTGCCGGCTTGCGCATTGTCGCTATTTGTCCTACAAGTAGATAAATGCACTTTCAGATTGGATTCACTCCAAAGAACTAAGATATATTTGATAACACGATTGTGTCAATATCCCCACCACATGCATACACATCAAAAACATCATTGGCATGTTTGTATGTGTATTCGACTATCGTCGGTGTGCAGCCCTCGCTGTGAGGCGTGTGGAGTGGAAAGAACGAGCGCGCGCAACTGAAAACGACTGCAACAACAGCAAATTAAAGCGAAAGCACATATTTACAAAGCAGAATATTAAGGGTGCATATGTGTATATCACACACGCACACAATCATGTTCACTCTGTGGAATTCACCTCCTGTGGCATGGACGAGAATACAGCAGCAACCCGCAACCAGATCGCTTAGGGTTGTTGTATGTTATATTAAAATATTCATGGTACATAATACATTAAGTATTCAATGTTTGAAGCAAAAGTATCTTCTTTTGTATACAAGATCGAGACATGGTGGCATTGTTTTTTTATTTTTATTGGATTTATAAAGATTTTAAAGCAGACCATGAATTTGCATTCGATATGGAGTCAAAGACGCCCCCAAATGATTTCTACATGATTTTTACATGCATTTTTGCAGGGTATAAGTGAGAAGAGGTGAAGTTCTAGATTATCTAGATGAATATCGATATTTTTATAGTCACTTTTCCCGCTCGTCTTCACTACTTTTTCAGTCGTGGTTAGACTCATTTTTAAAAAGTATCTGGTATTTGGTTGGAATTTGATACATAATATCATAGCAAAAGATAAATATACTCCTAAAGGGGTTCAAAAATGATGAAAAATGTAACCAATAACTAGAATAAAAAGCCTATAGGGTCAGATTAGTTGCATGCATCCCTGGTTTCCCACCTTTACCTTTGTAACCGGCTTTTTCTAAGCAATTCAAGTTTTTTTACATCAGCTTCGCTCGATATGATAATTATTCACCTGTCGCCTGATATTTGCATAACCATAACAACAGAGCGAGTGGTCAAGGGAGAGACCAAATTAGGGCCTACGCTCTCAAACTCCCAGAACAGGAACAAGCCAACCCGCGAGGGTCTTCGAATAAAAATATCTGCCAACTCTCTCACTCTCTCACACGAACGCAACCAACCTTCAAATGACGCACACAGCGGCTTAACTACAGGCATACACGCCTTGGGTCAGCCAGCGGGGCATATTGGAGATCGACTAACTTTAATTCTTTAAATGTTTGTACTAGATTAACCCTTCTGATACAACGCAAAAATATACAAACAAATAAATCCTTTCGAAGAAGCACAAGGAATCACTGTAATTAGTAGTGGGACCGTGGTTCGATGCTCATTCATGCAAGCATCAAACACATACACGTGTATTCCAGTCGCTACACGCTTACACATGTTTGATGTTTGCCCGTTTTGGGGTTTAGTTTTTTTTTTACCAACGCGATTATGTATTTGTGTGTGTGGCATTGTTGTTCTTGTCTCTAGCCTTGTTCTCTGGCTCTCTCTTTCCCGCTCCGTCTTTTTCTGACTGCGTGACACATTGCGGAATGTCACGCAGTTTTTATAAATTTTCTTTTGCTACTATTGTTATTCAAAATCATGATTATTCATGGCTGTGAATGCAAATATTGCAGGTCTATAATGCAAAACGTTCTTCATACTGCATGTGGTAGGTAGCGTAGCAGCGCTTCCACGACCGCCTGCGGCTGGGCTGCAATCAGCTGTTGGCTGTCCGATAAAATAAAAGGGGGAGAATAATATGCCCATGTATGTGTGTATGAGGGAGCGCGCCAACTGGGCGATAGTTAAATGGAAGGTGGGGTGGGGGCAGAGAGAATACACCGATTTTGGTACATACACCTAAATCAGCTCTCTCTATGCCGCTTTTCCCTTACTTTAGTTTATTTAGTTTATCCTGTTCTGCAAGTTATTGTTTCTCAGTTGTCCCTGCTTGCTTCTCGGCCACAAAAAGAGTATCAAACGATGAATATTGTCAGCAAAAGAAACCCGAAAAAGAAAAGATGGCGTTTACGCTCCCCATGCAACTTTGTAGTATCGTATCGCGCCCGCCTCCATATGTGCGTGTGCAAGAGTGTGTGGGTACTACTGCTCCGTTCCTCTGCCCCTGATAATACACACACACACACAACCAAATAGAATGCTCATTAATCAAGGCAGCCTCGAAGTCCTTCCCCGTAATATGGGAGAACCCTCAAGGCTCTTCTGTTGTCACGGAGGAGATAACGAGATAGATACGGGAGGGAAATTGGCGGCCCCCACTTACCGTGCTCATCTTGAAAGAAGAAATTCACTTCATCCGTTTTAGCTGCACCGCTCGCTGCTGCTGCTGAAGAGTTATGCGCCATTTTAGGAGTAGCTTGGTTGTTATTGTTATCGTGTGTTCCACTCCTTTCATAGAAAACCAACCAGGTAGGCAGGTGCAATAGTGTCGACGTTGCCGCTATGGCCGGTGCCCCGCACAGATAGCCGACTGTTGCCTCTCGCCCACTCACTCCCCACAGCACTGCTTCGCTTTGCGTTGCTTTTCTGGCTGTCACCTCCTAGAGGGCCGCCAAAAAAAGAAGTCTTGAATAGCAAAAAGCACGTAGCCGCAACGTGTGTATGGGTGGCTTAGTGTGAGTGCTGTGTTCGTTGTTTGTGTGTATTTTTCACTGCATTTCACTATTGAAACACGTGTGTAAATTCGGTCTTTGCCTACACTTTTATGCACTTAGGGATCGGTATTAATGGGTACAATATTCGATGTAGCTCGAGTCAAAATGGCGAGCGCGAGCGCATTTTTGTTCACTTCCAGCCCAAGAGCATTTTTTCTTGTCACACACACACAGCGGCGGCCGCAAAATTGCTTTGGTGCCTATTTTCGATGGCGATTTTCGCTTACTAAACGCACTTCGATTTTCAGAAACAATATCGCAAAAGATTCCCCGAAATGCACTCTTTCGCGTGGTGTGTTTAGATTCGAACAATTTGTAACTTTTAACGGAGCACGATATGCACAAAATTTCCACCAAGTCGTTGCTTTTTCGTTTTCATGTGGGAAAGGCAGAGCAGGCCTGTGTGCGGGTGCGAATGAAATGGCAGACAGTGCGCGCCAATTTACGCATCAATCGAGCTCAGTGTTGCAAGCAGCTGGTTCCCGTACCGACTCGCAACACTGTCCGCAAAATGTAAACAATGCCGACACTGCGTTCCGCGACTGGTATTTTCCGCCTAGGTCTTTTACGGTCCCACCGCGAGTCAAATAATAAATTAAGCAGAAATTTGATGATAAAAAAAATGGTTAAGCTAGCCTACACTAATAAACCGAGAAGAACACCTACGGAGATTTAACAAGACCGAGTTAAAGGAGCTATAGCACTTGCGGTAGAAGCCAAAGCAGAGCGAGGACACTATCGACTCCAGACAACAACAAAATGGTCGATCGTGTGGCAGCTCTGTGCAATTATAATGTCTTGGAGGTAGTATTTTCGTACCTGGACCTCAACGACTTGGGCCGATGTTCGCAAGTCTGCAAAAGCTGGTTCCATTTCCTAAACGACGAGAACAGCGACGTCTGGCGGTGGCACTGTCTGAACAAGCTGCCAAAGGAAGTCACCAAGTCGGAGCTGCTGTCGCCCGTCCCCACCTACAAGACAAAGCTGCGAGCGTTCTTTCACTCCTGGAATCCCAGCGACTGCTCGCGCAATGTGTACATTAAGCCGAATGGATTCACCCTGCATCGGTAAGACAGCGTGGTCGAGGGCTTAAACGATAAACAATAATATTGCAAAACCCATTGGCTTTCGGTTTTAGGAACCCCGTGGCTCAGAGCACAGATGCTGCGAGGGCAAAAATCGGCTTTCGACACGGACGCCATGCCTGGGAAGTGATCTGGGAGGGTCCCCTCGGAACGGTAGCCGTAATTGGAATATCCACGAAGGAGGCAGCCCTGCAATGCCACGGCTATGTGGCCCTGTTGGGGTCCGATGATCAGAGCTGGGGCTGGAACCTGGTCGAGAACCATCTACTGCACAACGGCGACATGCAAGGAGGTTATCCATTGTTGAACAATGCGCCCAAATACCAGGTGGGCGAGCGGATACGCGTCATATTGGACTGTGATGATAATACTTTATCGTTTGAGAAGAACTACGAGTTTCTGGGCGTGGCCTTTCGAGGTGAGCTTATCTGGTGGTTCTCTTACTGATTTGTGATGTTCATTGCCAACTATTCTTCGTGTCTGGTTTCAGGTTTGCCCGATAAAAAGCTTTTTCCCACAGTATCTGCTGTCTATGGCAACACTGAGGTGTCTATGGTCTATTGTGGCACCCCCTTAGACGGTTAGCTAAGTCATAAGCAGATGCAGTGCAGCCTTAATTGCGTACAATTTGTTTAACAAATTCAATGGATCCATATAGATTTATCTTTTATCTGTACATGTACTCTCGATTATGTTTTTAATCATTCCACATGCGACTCAGTTTGATATCTTAAATATAGTTTCTAGGTTCGTTTTTGTACAAAAATTAAGCATTTTGTTGAGTTTATACCACGCCACGCCAAAGTTCAAATCCACCACCGCACTATCCTCGAACGGCAATATTTACGTTAGTTATACGAACCAAATGATACATATATTATAGCAGCCAACCAATTCAGCAATGTTTGTATGTACATCCCGATCCTAAACATTTGCCCAAATAAACAGAATACTGAACTAAACTAAAACATATCCCTTTTAATATACTCCCACATATGTACTATCTGCCAATTGGGGATGCCCAACGTTACAAAGTTTCAGTGCTTAACCTATGGTTTGGGATTGTCGCCAGTTTGCTTGACTTTGGCCCAATTGTCCTCATCAAACAGATCATCGAAATTGTTGTAAAAATCCGCATGCACATGTTTGTCATTGGTGGGAAGATGATCAATCATCATGCCAGTAGCTCCGCCCGACTATAAAGACCATGATAGTATAATTCATTTGTTAGTTGTTTGTTTGGAGATTCTCTTCGTGGGTGGCTTTAAAGTGGAAACTCACCTCGTCCATTTCCATGTAGCCGGGGCCCTCTGAAAACATCTCATCTGCAGCTAGTGAAGGCTTCATATTGAGATCCATTCCTGGTTAGATTGGATTTAAATGATTTGTTTTGCGTTTGCTTATACCAAAATGTGTAAAAATTGACAGAAACCAAGGGATGGAAAACCAGCTGCCGCAGAATACCAGGGATGCGGCGTTGGCTGCCAAACCATGGATATATCGAAATCTTTTTAACACAAGTTAAAAACAGTACAAAGTGGTGCAAAATTTAAGATTTTCTTTCATTTAAAGTTTTGCGTAAATAATATTCTAGACTTTTAAATCACATCATTTTATTTCTGTCAAACGATTATCGAACGGAACGATATTTTTGCTGCCTAGTGGCAGCTCAGTAGCAATTAATCTGGCAGCATCGCCAAACAGCTGTTTGCACCTTTAAAAATCAAATAAATATTGCAGAAATGGTGCGCGTGGGACTCCAAATATCCGCCACCTTGGAGAACATAGACAAAATAGAGACATGCCATCCAGACTATTCATTCTTCGTGAAGTTGACCTGCAGCAACTGCGGCGAACAGTCAGACAAATGGCACGACATAACCGAATCTGAGCGGGTGCAGCAAGACACTCGCAACGCGGCCGGCTTTAACTTTTTCATGAAGTGCAAAATGTGCAGCCGTGAGAACAGCATTGATATTGTGGAAAAGTCGAACGGTGAGCGTCCATCTATTATCTTGCCAGTCCATTCACTGATTCTGTCTCTGCAGTGCCTTACACAGCGGATGATAGTGGAAAACTGAAGACCATCGTCATATTTGACTGCCGCGGCCTGGAACCTGTTGATTTCTCCCCCCGCTCTGGCTGGAAGGTTTTCTCGTCCGAAAATGGCCAGTCCTTTGAGGATGTCGATCTATCGGAAGACGACTGGGTGGAGTACGACCAGAAGAATAACATTTCCGTAGGAGTCTACGAGTTTGCCTCAAAGTTCGTCAAGCTCAAGAAGTGATCAGTGACTGTTTCTCTTTATTCGATATTATGAATAAATACGTGGAATACGCTCTCACTCTCGGAAAACAACAGAAATAGGATGTGCTCTTTGCAAGCAGACAAGTGACTCATTTTTTACAGATGATGAAAGAAAACCGCTTTCTCTGATGGCAAGAGCAGGGAGAGTTTCACGCTCATTACGCCAGTTCTCTCGCATTGTCGTTGTATTGATTTTAATGCCGGCACTTTGATTTCAGAATGAGAAAGAACAGCGTAAGATTGCGTTCTAGTAGAAAACGTTTGTTTCTGCCCTTCTGTTCGTGTGCTTGCGACACGTATGTTTTTGAGACATTTCAGTATTTCGCGAGACGTTGCAGCGAGCGGTAATGGATCAAACGAAACGGATAAAATCCCGGACCCAGACAACAGTGTAATTGGCGCCTTAATCGCTGACTGGTGAAGCATTAATAGTCAGTAGAAAAACACCTGTTATCGTGTGGCAAGCAGAGCAAATGTGAAGTGGAACAATTATTTTTCGTAAGTGCATCGTTAAATGGACACCGCACCGATTAGATAATAGGGCGGCCCCAGCTTATCGTCCGGCCTAGACCCTGGACGCTTGGTAAATGCAGCTAAGCAGTTGGCAAATGTTCCCACCAACTCGATGAATTAATAAGACATGCGAATGCTAGTAGTTGCACTTCAACCAGACCCAAAACCCTATACGGATGCCACACTATGTGCTGGGCAATTCCCCCACATGGCTTGGCTCATCCATTATTCATCCGAGAATCTCTATTTATGGCGTGCTCGCATCAATCAATCAACGCGGACTTGGGGCATCACTTTCCTTCCCGATGCAATCTAGCCTTTTGTTTTCTTTGTCGCTGTGTGGCATGCAACATCTCAATTCATCTCAATTGGCCACGATTGGATTGCATGCATGCACAGCCATATGTATGTACTCACTTCAAGAAGCTGCAACCATTCATTGATCATGATATCATGATATCAGTTGAAGTTACTGGTGGGATCAGGCCTTAGGGTAATCTGCTTGGCAGTTTCTTTTGTTTAACTTTCAAATGATAACGAAAAACCCAATGGTTAGCATGAAAACAATATTCTTTAATCTCTAACTGAATACATATATGTATCAACCGATCTTATAATTTTACCGAATGACTTGCGCATAGACAGCGGCTAACGTCTTAGATAAGCTGTGCACAAATGAACAGAATAGAATAGAATGTAACGCTTGAAGCCGTTAAAAATAAACATTCTATAAATACATAATATACTTATAGTATATTTCCATTCACATATAACCAGAACGCTCTCTTCTTAGGTCTATCAGCCAACCATCAGGAGCAGGTCTTTGATGTCTATAAACATCTGTACGTTGCATCGCATGACTCTGGAGTCACTTTATTGAACAAGTAACAAGATTTCTACAAGAGATACTTCCTTTTTGGGCAAAGGATAAAATGTCACCTTCAGCAGCTGCAGCTACAGACGTATTGGACTTTGATGAAATACTTACACAAATCGGGGAATTCGGACGCTATCAGCGGCGCAACTATCTGCTTATCTGTCTGCCCGTTCTCTTCGCCGCAGCCAACAGTCTGTCGTATGTGTTCACGGCGGGCACGCCGACCTACCGCTGCTACGTACCCGGGTGCGACAGCATCGACGCGCCCGACTACCACGCCGACTGGGTGCACATAGCAGTGCCTGGTACTTGGAGCAAGAAGGGAACCTTCAAGCCAGCCACCTGCGAGCGATACGTGGCCAATGAGACGAGCACTTTCAGCTGGGAGCCTCTGCCAGAGGGTCAATGCACGGCCGCAAACTTCACCAAGGAGCAGGAACGTTGCCTGCAGTTCGTGTACGGCAGCCACGAGCGAACAATTGTCCAGGAGTGGCAGCTGATGTGCCAGGAGAACGCCTGGAAGCTGGCCTTCGTGGGAACCACACATTTTGCTGGACTGGTGATCGGTACCGCGATGTTTGGCTACCTCGCCGATCGGTGAGTCTGCTCGTAAGTCTGGACCCATTCAGCATCTCAGGAATTTGACACTTTCAGATTTGGACGCAAGCGCATATTCCTGTTCTGCATCGTTTTCATGGCTGTGACTGGAATAGCGCAGGCTCTGGCCTGGGACTACGTCAGTTTCCTGAGCTTTGCCCTCCTAAATGCCGTTGGCACCTCCGGCGTGTATCCGCTGGCGTTCATCATTGGCGTGGAGATGGTGGGTCCGAGGAAGCGGGAGATGTCCTCCATTGTGCTGAACTACTTCTATGCGGTGGGCGAGGCCCTGCTGGGGCTGTCCGTGTTCCTGCCCAATTGGCGGCAGTTGCAGCTGGTCCTGTCTATACCACCGCTGATCTTTTTGGGATACTTCTGGATTGTGCCAGAGTCGGTGAGGTGGCTGCTGGCTCGCAACCAGCGGGAGAAGGCTGGCGTGATTATTCGGAGAGCGGCGGAGGTGAATCGCCGGGATATTTCCATCGAGTTGCTGGCCAGCTTCAAGCAGCAGGAGCTCGACATGGAAAGTACCGACTCCAATCAGAAGGAGAAAAAGGAAGATAGCCGAATATGGCTGGCCGTCAAGGAGGTCTTTGCCTCACACATTCTGATTATTCGCTATGTGAACATGCTCTTCATTTGGGCCGTCAATGCCATCGTCTACTATGGACTATCCCTAAACTCGACCAGTTTGAGTGGCAACAAGTATCTTAACTTTACCCTAGTCTGCCTTGTGGAGATTCCCGGCTACACCCTGGCATGGGTACGTTCTGTTTGAGCATCAGCTCTCAGTAGCAGTTCCCAAATTGATGGTCCAAAATGATTTCCTTAGGTGTGCTTGCGCAAACTTGGCAGACGCCTGGCTCTGTCTGGATCCCTGCTGCTTTGTTCGGTGACCTGTGTGGCCAGCGGCTACATGACTATGAGTAGGTGGTGTACTTAACAATTTAGACCTAAGCTAATTCTTATGCGATCTCTGTGCATGCACGCAAAGTACAAGTAGATGGGAATCCCAGCGGACTTCGAGCTGAGGGTAAATATTCGTAGTGTCGGGCCAGCCTTCTTGTTCCTTTGCATTTCGCAGTAGTTGTGGTTTATGTTTGCATTTTCTCGATAGCTAATAATTGTAATTCTTTTCCAAATCCATCCAAGGGGCCAACTGGTTAATTGTTTCGCTCTTTCTAATTGGAAAGCTGGGCATAACGTCCTCATTCGCCGTCATTTACACGTACACTGCGGAGATGATGCCAACGGTGAGGGAGAAGAACCTTCAAAGCTTCAAATTTGATTGACAATTATTCTTCCACAGGTCATACGTAGTGGAGGCGTTGGCGTCATGTCCACCTTTGCTCGTTGTGGAGCCATGCTGGCTCCCTTTGTGCCGCTACTGGTAGGTTATTCGCACATTTAATCCAACACTGTTTGCCATGGTTTCAATCCCCGCAGGGATCATACTACGAGCCCCTACCGCTGCTGCTCTTTGGAGCCGCCTCGCTGATGGCTGGTCTCCTCTCGCTGCTGCTGCCGGAAACCTTCCACATGAAGCTGCCCGATACGGTGGGTACACACGTTCCTGTTTTAATACCATATTGATGTTTTATCTTATACACATTGCAGGTGGAAGAGGCCATCGCTTTGGGCAAATAACGACGCAGAAGCCAGTTTAGCGTATAAAATCTCTCAAAAATTTGCCTTAACTGATAGATTTAGCTTGATCTTATTAGTACAAATAAACGTTTGCACATCTAGCATGTAACAAGTAACAAGTGTCTCCAGTCGCCAGTCTCCTCTGCTTATCAATCGCCAAAGAGACCCTCAAATAGTTGCGGATCGGCAATGTTGCCGAAGCGATTCAACAACTTGTAGCGCCTTTTGTCATCACTCCGTAGGCTAATGGGCAGAACGAATCTCAGTCGACTCGTTGCTCCGCGCTCCCAGCTGGGCAACAAATCATCGACCTCCACCAAAGTCTCTTCGCGTCGGCCCCAGAAATCCACATAGGCAAGCTTCAGCATGTCCTGCTGCTCGTTGATGTAGATGAAGCCAACAAGATTTGTTGAGGCATAACTGGCCAGGGTTAGAGTTATCAGTCCGCTAACACCTATGGCGGCATAGATTCCCAGTGCATCCGATGCAACGTGCCCGGCCTGTCCAAGTGCAAAGGCAATGGGCGCTCCAGCGGCTGTGAGAGCAGCCTGATAGATTTTGAGTCTGTTAAATGCAGCCACCAGACGTATTGATGGCAGGCTGTAAATGGTTCGCCATTCGGAAAAGGCAGCTTGGTCGAGGTCCGGTGTTGTGGTGGTTCTTGCGGCAGTACCGAGACGGCGTTGATTTAACTGTTGCATCGCAGCAGGCACTGAACTTGGCCATCGTACTTTTGTTAAATGAGATCTGCACAGTTGCTGGAACACTAAACATAGTAGGATTTATGTCAAAATATCAATAACTTATGTAAAAATAAAACATACTTGCGTTTGTTTTGCAGCAATCAGCTGTACACTTATCGATAACACAAGTATCGGACAGTGCTGCCCAGCCACTCAAATGAAGGCGCCTTTTTCAAATCTCAGCAGGTGCCATGAATACATCTGTGACGTCAACCTTGCGCACATTGAGCATTAGTTTAATTTTAGCCAAAGCCAGATGATTGCCCGGCGAGCAGAGAGAATGATCAATAAATACTTTGCCAGCACAAAATATCAGTCAGCGGCCAGTTCTCAGTGTTCGCGGCGGCCCTTCTGTGGCACAGACATTTCGCTCGAATTGCATCCAATCCTCCAATTGCGTAGTATGTATTTTCCGAGATAATCCATCATAGCACAGCACCCGACCTATGCAACAAAAACAAACTTGAACTTGAGTTTAAATCACTATATAGCAGTGTGGGGAGCGAGGTCAAATCATTTCGGAGCAACAAATTTTGTCAATTTACATAAATTGCAATAGCAACAAAGGGGTTTGAGTGAAAGAACCGTATCGTATCTATTTTTAGCGCATTTTCGTGTGCTTACAAAAGTCGTGTGTGTGCCATAAAAATGCATGTGCAGAAAAAACCAATTTACTCAGATCAAAAGCGTTGCAGTTGTCCTCATACCCGGCCAAGGTTGTGGCAGGATCAGCATCATAAACACCAAGGAGTAGCAGGATATTGATTGCACTTATTGAAATGTTTGTAGGACATGTCGATGGCATCGCTGGGTGTCAGCGGGATCTTTATGGTCGGATGCTGTGTGGTTGCCCAGATTGCCCGCCTGCTCAGCCGGCGCTTGGTGACCCGGGAGGGAATTGTGCCCATTCTGGTCAATGAGGCGATTGCCGCCGCCGAGCTGTGTGCCTGCTGCTTCGAGTTGATCATAGGTGAGTGATGAGCCATTGGTGAGTGGCGAGTGGTGCATGTGCGATGGTCTCGAGTGTGGGCTAAGGTTTTCCCGTTGCCAGTGGCTGACAACTTTGGGGTGGCGGCCTATGCTGTCTGCCTGTTCGTGCTTACGGTGTGGTGGGGCAAGGTCTGGGGCGACGCCTCCGCCTGCCCCTACACCCACATGGAGGACGTGCTGGAGGGGCGCACCAGCTTCAAGGAAATGGCACTGCGCACTTGGGCGGAGCTGATGGGCGGCTGCTGCGTCTACCGCATCGTGCAGGTCTTCTGGTGGCTGGAGTTCGCGGAAACCCACAAGGGACGGGCCTTCGAGTCTTGCAGTGCCGATCTACAGGTCAGCCCCTACCTGGGGGCCGTAATCGAGGGTGTGGCCACGCTGCTCTGCCGCCTGGCATCGAAAACCCTCAGCGACAAGGAGCCCAAGTTCGCCAGCTACATTGACTCCTTCATCGGCACCAGCCTGGTGGTGGCAGGTAAGCGTACGCCCGCTTAACGCGTGCCTTCCAGCTGCTGTCATCTGGTCTCAAGTAGTTTACGCTTTCAACTATGCCCTGCTTGCAGCCTTCAACTTCTCCGGCGGCTACTTCAATCCGGTGTTGGCCACCGCGCTCAAGTGGGGCTGTCGCGGCCACACCAATTTCGAGCACATCATTGTCTACTGGATTGGTGCCTGCGTTGGTGCTGTGCTCTCCGTTCCGATCTACAAGCTGCCCATAGTTCGACGCTTCCTTCTCGGCGAGGAGAAGATAAAACAGGCTTAGAAGCGGCCCCAAGACTTGAATTGAAAACGGGAAAGACGGCACTAGCGAGAATTTACATAATTAGAATACGTTGATAAATATTTACCTAATGCACATGCACGTTTGTTGAAACATTTCGATAGTTCTATGAGAATTTGTACAAATTAAACTGATGTTACTCGTATTTGTCAATGGAGCTGTTTAAAGGGTTTTTACAACATGTTGACAACAGTTCCTTGGTGAGAATTATCGACACAGTATGCCTTGCATCTGAAGTTAGAAGAAAATATTTCAAAATAAAGAAAGGATCTCCTGAAAAGAGGTCTCCATTCAGAATATATCTCGGTAGACTTAAAATTGACTGTCAGGGCAAAATAGCATACAAAAAACATTTGTACGTAACAAATACTTTCATCAACTGTGAAAATGATTAAGATCCAAAAGGTTTTCTGCCTTCTGGAGCTGAAATGGGGAATGGTGCTTATTGGCATCGTGGAGCTAATCCTGTGTGCCACACTCGCTGGGTTGTGCAAAGGTAAGTGGAGTGCATAGTATTCAGATAGGTCCCTTTATATGTTTATTTGTTTAGGAATGCACGTGAATATTGTTTACTATCTTAGCATGACTATCTCCATTCTGCACATCATCGCCTGTGTCCTGCTTTTAATATCCGTTGCAGTGGTATGTGCCTTTGAGTAACCATTAAGGTATAGACCACTATTTGAAATTTCACTTGCAGCCTAAGATGGAGCTTGTGATTCCCTACTTGATAGCTGGTATCATCCGATTCATTGTCCTTCTTTTGGGTGTAATTTGGCTGGTGATTTACGGTATGCGGCATAAGATCTTCAATTACCAACCAATTCACACAGAATCCGTTATTGTCATGGTGATATCGTTCAGTAAGTATGCTTTTAACTGAATTATGGCAACTATCAAGCTGAATATTGCTCTTTGGCCTGCAGTTATCTCCGCGTACTTTTGGGTTTGCGTCTACTCATGGTTCAAGAAGCTCGGTGGCTCTACCCCAATCGATTAAGCAGACCATCAATGACTTCATTTAAACAAACCATTCTCAATATTCCAATATGCCAGAGATGACCTCCACAAAAGACCAGCCGAAATGTTTTCCTCGAAGTGTTAAATTAATTAGCAAATAATATCTCTAGGTGGGGTACCAGTTTGTTCAGTGTATTTCCAGATTTTTCTTACTCTTGTGGTGGGCAGGCTGGCCTATCTGGCGGATCTTCTGTGCATGTGTAGGTCGCGCAGAAAAAACCAAACACGTGTTTGTTCTCAAAATGTCGACCAGTGGCGGCCGCTTTATTCAGGCTTTCATAGAGATGACCATTCAGCCGATAGCTGCTTACAGACTTATACTGAACGGTAGTTTTGAAGGCTTTTTAAATGAAAGAAGAATTGCTTTGACTGTTTAATTAAACTATAAACGATAAGCCCCATGTACATATACAAAATAACGTCCTCAATGAGTGCAATGGCATCAGATTGAATTGATCATGATGATTTCGATATCGAGTGAGAACCGAAACACGCGATAGAAACAGTCGATAGGTAGCAATGCCACTGAAACAAAATAAACAATAAATAGCTTTTTCTACTCTTCCGAATTGAATAAGAAAATAACACTAAACCCATGGATCTCAGAAGCACTGCACTTTATGCGGTGATCCAGAAATATGTGCAATGGAACGGTGAAGCTTTGAAGGCAGTCGCCAAGAGGATTAAGATCAATTTGAACATTTATTAACAAACTGGCTCGACACACAACTATAACTAGATCACTCCTCTCTCACTTTACTTCTATGTACAAGGGATTTGCCACATAGGCTTCGGTCTCATATCTGGCGAGGCATCGACAGTAGGCCACCGGCGGCAGTGGCACTCAGGAGCTGCCGCACCGTCTGCAATTCGTCGCGAAGGGCAAGCACTTGAGCTCGTAGGATGGAGTTTTCCTGCTCCAGTAGAGCAGCCCGAAACGCAATGCGATCCTCCCGGATTTTGCGAGCATCTCGAGACTTCTTAGCCGCCTCGTTGTTCCGCTTGCGCCGCTCATAGTACTTGGCATCCTTCTGGGCATCCGGAATCGGTCGCTTCTCGCCGCGAGACCGTCGGTGCAAGAAACCGGGAAACATGCCGCCAACAACTCCCACACGATGATTCAGCTCCATCAGAGGAAACTCCAGGGCGTGCAGCGGGTGGTTCGGCGGAGCAATGTACTCGAAGGCGGGCAGAGTGGAGGCAGCAGCAGCTCCGGCGGAATTCTTGCCATTGATCAGATTTGGAATACTGAGGCCTGGCAGGCGCAGTCCCTGACTGTGACCATGACTGTGCGGTGTTCCAAAGGGATACAACGATTTTTTCGGTTCAAATTCCAGCTCCATCTCGCTGTGCAACGACAGGGTCTCGGTCACGTCCAGGATGGGCGATTTGCAGGGCGTGGACGGAGGTGCCTGTGCCTCTGCGGGTGAGTGCATCCTGGCCAACATTCTGGCGATAAGCCTCGGACTTCCGTTCGCGCCAACGACCGCGGAGTGTCTGAGAGCGGAGCTCGAAATGCTGGATTCCTGGTCTGGCGACCACCTGCCTGGTCTGATAATTATAGGTTCCTGTCATACAACCCCACCCGCATCCCCCTGGCAACCCCACCACAGTCGGACGATTTGGTTGGGGACCCCGGCTAAGTCCTAAGCCAGCCAAAACGCCCTCCCGTCTGATTCAACCAATCACGCAATGTTGACGGTAATTATTCGTCAAATACATGACACTTTTCCACGCCGACTGGCATTTATATTGCTGCCCGGTTACAAGGACTTCATATAACTGGTTAGTGAGATTACGCCCGCCCAGTCCGCCGGCACAGGCAGCAGTCCGTTGACCACATGGCGCCCTGATTTACCGACCCGCCTCGGCCCTAGGTTATATATGAGTCGGCCAACTATTATGCGGCACAAGAGGTTGTGGCAGGGGCAAGGACTGAACTGAACTGAATTGAACTGGCCAATGGGAATGACCGAATGTCGACCGTCATTTTGTTGGGGAAAGTTGTGACGATAAGTGGCTGTAATAGTCTGTAAAATGGGCGGACTAGAAACGCTCAAGTTAATGCCAATCGATTTTTGCAATCAGTTATATCTTTCGCTATCTTTACCAGGAAATGTATCTCCAAGAAACACCCAAAAAGTGCACCGTCAGACGGGCACGACCCGGATTTCACGAAGCATTCAAAAGAAGACATCAAGCAAACTAATCCCAACTCCAATTTGATCATGCATGACTCTCCAGAATTCGTATGGCAGAGAAGCCCGAACCAAGTGTTATTGGCATACGTGTATGCCCCCCACATGGGGGAACCCCCCATACAAGTCAGTGCTGGTGCAGTGGCGTGCGAGACATTTTTCAAAGAGGAGGAGTTTCACTCAAAGATAATGCAAGAAGTGACAATCCCCCTTAGCGAACTCTGTTTAGTGTCTTCCCGCACGTGTCTTTGTTCAACCCGTTCATGTGCCCCATTTCGTCACGTCCCGTGCCGTGCAGTTGAGAAAGTGTCACCTGTTTGTAAAGGTTAATTGGCAGTTTGAGACCCGGGCACCGCATCGTAGCCGGAAGTTAGACGGCAAAACAGTCGCATCCTCATAACATTTCATAAGGTATGCGCTAATTTATTATCTGTGGGCAAAAGTTTTGCCACAGTTAACCCTTTGACTGCCGTGGCACCGAGTTCTGCCTATTACTCGATGTCTTTTATGGCTATGGTTTTGCCTAACGATGGGCTGGATCGGGAATTCGGAATACGAGGATTGCGTGCTGGGGTGACATGTCTGAGCTAATAGAAGAAGGGGTTTAGCATACATATTTAAAAGAAAAACCAAAAAAGTTTCCGTTGGGAATAAAATGAGTAGACAAATCTATAAATTGTCTGCCACCCTGAAGGACCTCGACTAATGCAATGGGAGGAAACCTTTCGGACACAGACTATTCTACGAGAAGTATTAGGCAAATTACCAGGTAATAAAAGAACCCGAACATGTAATTGTTTCAATATTTGTACTCTGTTTTAGTGGGTCAATAATTGGAGAGCGCACACCCAAGGGACCTCGACCCCGACAAACCGTTAATGACACCTCTAATTGGATGACATTAACGCTGGGGATTTGAGACAGACAACCACCCAAAAAGGCCCATGTGAGCATTACTAAGTAGGCCCTGCCTATGTAAGTCCTGCTCTGCCTGTCCGAGATACAGGTGAAGGAAGCATTTTATTATTCGAGTAAATAGAGATCTGATCAGAATGTGTGACGAAGCACCCATTAGCGACTGTGAGCCGAGCACATCGAGTCTGCCCTTCAACGCCTACCACATCCACTTGCCTCTCTACATCATGGACATGGTGCGCGTCTTTCAGGATCATCCGGACTACGCCGATGGAATAAAGGAGTTAACTATCATAGAGAAGCTAAAGAATGAGTAAGACAAGATCAAATTTCTCACAGAGCAACCCAAATCATTCACCATCATCGTAGACCATTTGCCTGTGGCGATCTGGAAGCTCAGGTGAAGACCGCCCTCATGGACCTCACTGCCAAGGGGTTCGTACGTTACATGAACAATGGGTATCGCACCCTGGGACCCATTGCGAAACTGTCCAATTCCCGATCTGCGCGCCACTTCAACCAAACCTGGCAACGCATTGCCGCCCTGCAGAAGCCCCACGGTGCCAGCCCGCAGGCTACCCCCAACACTGGGAATTCCCCTCAGCGCGGATCCAACTGCTGATGGATGAGGATGGACGGAGAGCTTTAAACTCTCCCCTTTTACACATTTATTGCGTTGCTTGTTTCGTTAAATGAGTTGAGTTCCTACAAACATAAGCAGACAATTGTACACCCACCCACACAGCAATCGAAATTGTATCCGTGTAGTAAAATTCATGCTAAGAAGGCCAGCAAATCAAACTGCAATAGATGTGTGTCATTTCCTTGAAACCATAGAACTTGGGGTGGTTCGTTCGGTGCCCATCATCATCATTATGCTTGGAAACATATGTCGGGCATCGGTCGGGGGTCTCTGCCATCCTTTTGACACTTAACCCGCCGCCTAATTATGGCCAGGGGTTGGACACAGGTACAAGGCGAATGCCAGGTGACTCTGCCTATCTATTTCGATGGGGTACCTTTCTGTAAGTGATTCGAATCTGAAAATTGAGCAGGTCCAAGCTCCCACTTAAGGGAGTACGAGTACATTCAGTCAGTTGTTGCAATTCACAGTCCAGTATGAAGCTCATCCCTGTGTGGCACCGGCCCTGGGTGACCCTAGGGCCTTCAGCCATTACCCTTTTGGCCGAAACATTTAAATTGTCAACACCAGGACAAAGAGCGGAGGACCTGTCCTCAATGTGCGCTCCACCCCATCCACCCACATGTGCAGGCCAAACACGCATGTGATCCCGGCCAGGTGTTATTTATTGCCTTTCTAATCGTTGCGGCATAATCTATTAGCACCCCGCACCGCTCCGCATCCCGGACGAGACCGCGACTACAGCTCGGTGTTCTTTGATTTTTTGCGCTGCTTGCACATTAGAGGCCATTATTATTATTGTTTTAGTTTTGAGGCTTTTGGCTGCTTGTCATTTGCCTTTGCCTTTGCCCTTTGTTTTGCGACGGCAATTGGGCGAGCCCCAAGAAAAACATTAATCAAGCGACTTGACGTGTGATAGAAATGAGGAATATGTGTACATACTCCTGTACATACATTTACATACATTTATGTATATGTAGCTTATTCGGTATGGTATGGATATGGAACTACATAAAATGCAGCTTAAGAATGATACGGGATCCGTTATTCAAAGTCATCTAACTAAATATGACACGATTGTCTCTCCTAATCGATAGAAACGTTCATGGTGCTTGTCAATGTTTGATTAAAATTAAATGAAAATTAAACATCATTTCCATTCATGAATCGAGTGCTGTCGCCGTTGTGGTGCTCACACCCATTTGACACAAAATAAACTTAAGAACTACAACCATTTTATATGAATACCTAATCTTTGATCTGATCAACTTCAGAATTGAATTCCATGGCATCATCGATGGCGGAATATCCGCGCTTCATCAATTGTTCGGGCAGATTTGCATTGACGCCAAGGAATCGAATCTCAAAGCTATCGTGCAGGCGTCTGATCAGGAGCACGTCTTCCTCCACGTTGAGTATTTTGCTTTTCAGATACTCCATGCACTCGGTGGCTCCCTTTGGGGGCAAGGAGCTTCTGTATTCGACGCCCTCGATGTGGCAGCTAACGGCGCGATGTGGCCGAAGACGGTCGACATCTCCGCACGGAACCAGAGCATTTAATGGCACAAACTCCGTATTGCCATAGTCCACATAAAATATCTTATAATCTCCGTCCGACTCCTCGATGACCTGGGCGCGGTAATAGCAGCCATCGCTGTAGCGAGCTAAGACAATGTCCAACATGTGCGGCTTCTGCTTGAACTGACGATTGGCCCCTAGGACATCGTTCTTGGTCCACACTAGTGGAGAAGAGCCGTCCACAAATTGGCCATACACTTCCGTGGTGCTACTCACGTAGGTTATCAGCATTTTCACAGTGCTGCCCAGTTGTCGTGAGAGCGGGGTGTCAAAAACGGCTTCTGGCAGAGCGGCTGCCACCTCCACGTCCTTGGTGGCGCCATGCGGTGCAAGAGGCTCGTGCACCAAACGACAGCTTCCACCTAATGCGAAAATAAAGAGTTGGTTTAAGAGTTTTCTTAGAGCTTTGATTTGATTTTTACCCTTGAAGCAGCCATTGAGTTTCGGATCGTAGTGCCGACAAATGCGCTGTTCGTCTGTGGGCCTGAAGCCCAGTACAGCCTTTAGGGGGTCACTGGTGCCCTCATCAATCTCATTTAGCATGGCAAGGTCTGCCTCGCTTAGCTGTGGACCCTCGCTCACGTCGGGAGTCTTCTTCTGAGTACTTTCGCCTTTGCTCTCCTCCGCCAGTTCGACGATTAGATCGTTGATCCTGTTTTCCAAAATACGCAAGTTTACGCTCTTGAATTTGGTCTTGGTCATGGAGGACACATCGCCTTCTCTGAAAAAGCATTTGATGGCCTCCGCCGGCAGCTGTCGTATGTCATCAGGCAAGGAAAATATATTTTCGTCGCCATTCAAGTGTATATGCTCGCCATAATCAATCAAGTAGGCATCATAGCCACCGCCATCGGCATAGTCGTTGATTGTGACACGTGGAATGATCTGTTCCATGCAGTCGTACACGGCAAAGATATCCCCGAAGTTGGGCAGCTGGTCCAGCTCCTTTACAAGTAACTTCCCCTCGAGTAGGTGTTGCAGCGGCTTTGAATCCCACATGCCAACAAAGAAACAGTTTTCTTCCATGTTTAGATGCATCACGGCGGCATTTATCACACTTCCCTCCGGAAAGGCTGCCATGTTCTTCAGGATCTGATTGTAGATTTCACTGCTGGATATCGTCGTTCCGCCACTCGGAGGCTCGAGTCTTTGCTTGCGTGGGGAAATTGGCAGCATGCTTTTTGTTGCGGTAACAGAGGTTTTGTTGTCGTCTACCTGTGCTGTGGGCTGTGTGGCTGTTATAGGTTTTGGCATTGCCTCTACGATGTCTGCATCAGGCTCAATCAACCAACTCGATCGCGTGGATCGCGAAAGGGTATCCGACACAGGCTTGGAACGAGACAATGATGACTCGACATTTTGCACTAGGGGTGCCGACCGATTGTCCTTCACTTGTTGGATTGTCTGTCGTCCGTGCGGACGTTCATCCAAGACATTTCCCACTTCAATCCCATGCTTGTTCGTGTGCGTCAGGTCGTTGCGCCGCAGATGTTCGTCGCTATTTGCGACCAATGGTCCGAGCTTATTCAGATTAATGTGCATGTTCCACTTGATTACGTTTTCGTTGAAACTACTCATGCTACCTAGCAAGAGATCGTGCATGCCGATAAGTGCTCTATCCTCTTTTTCCACGTTCACCCACCGTTCGTCCAGAACTCGGCACAAAATATCCAAATCCCGCGTAAAGTTAGCTAAGTTATTGTTTAATTTTTCTACGTTGTTGTCACACAACTGCTTTACTGCCAAGAAATCTTTTAAGTCCATCGTTTTTTGATTCTTATTATAAGCAAAATGTAATAACAACTTGATCACATCGATAAAATGTGCGGCAACAAATAACTGTAAATACGGGACGGTCGAGGGCTGCCACTCCGTTCATGGGACTACGACTAATATCGATGGTTTTTTGCAGCCCTAAGTCCGAGCTGTTTTCGAGCACTGCTGTTAGTGCTGAAAAATGCATACAAATTTATATGAAATCGTGCGTTGCCAACACTTGTTGCGAATTGCGCTTCTTTTCTGTGTATTTTTGTAAATTTTGTAAAAACAAGTGATTAAATGAATGATAACACAGTATCCACCTTTGTGAGTAGTTTTGTGTTAAATCCTCTTTACCGTTAATCAAATAACACGCCGTTCTAGGAGCTGGGCGACGCTCTGGCCACACGCTGTGGAAACACACTCACCGGCGTTTTTGTGCCGGGCTCAAAAATAGCCCTCAGTGCCTACCGTCACGTCAAGTGGAACTCACGCGATGCCCCCACCGAAACAGCCGGCCAGGATCCCGTGCTCATCTATCTGGCACAGGAGACTACACTATTTGAAGAGCCTGTTCTGCGAAGTCTGCTGGCCGAGTCGAACGTGACATTTGCAACGCTGCAAGAGCTGGGCCAGAAGGCATCAAGGGCGGAATATCTGGGAGTTTCACACGCATATCGCAGCTTGGTGCGTGCCTGCCTTGAGAGGCTGGATCATGCCAAAAAGACGCCTGAGGTGCAGAGCGATGAAGATCGGCTGCAACGCATCACCGAAACCATTATTGTCTTCTATGCTGCGGAGTGTCTCTGGCATCTCTTTGAGATTCTCTACATGCAGCAAAATCAGCACGTTGTGCCCCAGCTGCTTGACTGGGCACGCTTTTATGCACCGCAAATCGAGGATCGAGCCACCGATTTTCTTCTTATGGCGGAGGGGGCCAGCGAGAATGATGACTACTGGGACGTTCTGAAGTCTCTAGTCATGGTGGGCGCACTGGACGTCACTCGTGCCATCCTAGTCCAGAACCGCAAGGCCAGCCAGCCAGCATTCAAGGCAGCCGAACTCATACTCACATCAATGCCAGTGTATCAAGAAGGATTTCCACTGAAGAAGTTCCACTCGCAATGGGAGCATTGGCATGTGGATGCGGAGCGTAAGATCCGGGCGAATACATTTGGCTCTGAGCCAGAGCTCGAGGAGCTCCTTCAGCTGGTCACAGGCAACAATGAGAAATGGGATGCCGGCATCCTGGAGTCAAGCGAATGGTACGAATTCCTGCCTGGCTATCTGCTCTACACCAAGCCCACCTGCAAACCCTTTGAGCTGAAAATCGCTGCCGCCAATTGGTTGAACAGATGGACACTGCTCCATCCCGACAGGCAGCTAAACAACATGGACCGCATGATCTCGCAGCTAATGGAGCATGATCTAAGGCTCTTTATTTACGATACCCAGAAGATCAACGACACCCATTGGCTTACCACACATTTGATCGATTTGATCTACCATTGTGGCGAGCTTAAGGGCTACTTTGAGCAAAACAACATGTGAGTGGATTTCATTTTGAAGCTGTTCCATTTTTCTTAATTTAAGATTCTTTGCCATCATTTAGTGATCTTCCGGCACTGCGTCACTCCATGATATACGAGTATGGCAGCTATTTGATGAGCACACGCAGCCTTTGGCAGCTGGGAGTTGATTACTTGGACTGTTGCAAGCAGGAGGGGAAAGCAGCCATGGAGCTGCTTCTGCCAC
Organism: Drosophila subobscura; assembly: GCF_008121235.1. Classification (NCBI taxonomy): domain Eukaryota; kingdom Metazoa; phylum Arthropoda; class Insecta; order Diptera; family Drosophilidae; genus Drosophila; species Drosophila subobscura. Next base: position 2,824,562 of record NC_048531.1, read on the forward strand.
GCATACCGCTGCGTAGCGACCGGCATGCCCTCAAGCTTATGAGCGTGGCCAGACAGCGGGGCCTGGTGGATGTGGAGCAGGAGATATGCAAAGTACTCTCCAGGCAATCCTTCGACGATAGGCGCTATGGCAGCGCCTTAGAGTTTGCCATACGCTCCAAGGATGTGCTGTTGGTCACAGGAATAGCTGACTTTATATTGAAGGTGAATCCAACATCTGTTTAATCGCATTTAATAGCATTTAGTTAAAACGATTTGTCATCATAGAACTATTCCAAAACGGGAAATATGCTTTGTCCGGATGTTATTGTCAGCATTGGAAGTCGCATGTTCATCTCGCCGCGCTTAGTCTTCCTCTCCAAGTACTTTGAGTTCTACAAGCTTTACCGCAACCGCGACTTTCTGTCTGCTGTCGAGCTACTGGTCAACCTGTTAGACTCCAAAATAACTCCAGATTAGTAAGTGTTCCATTTGAAAGACAATCCATGCAATGTAAACGTTTCTTCTTCCCCATTAGCTTCTGGCCCTCCTTGCTCATTGACACTGTTCCGTTGCTAGAGTCGAACGATCCGAAAATCTTCTCGAAAGAGACTGTAGCCATCCTGCATCATCTGGAAACGGAGCTGGTTCCCATTATAGAGCGCAACACGGACAAATTAGGAAACGTAAGTTTTAATTCAGCTCAGGGAATGGCAAGTTTTAATACCAATGACATTCGCAGAAGGACGCAGAGAGCGTGCTCAAGGATTACCGCGTGGAAAATGTAGATGAGATTCTCAATATAATGCGCTTGGCCTGCGCACGCAATTTGGCCAGGGCCCTGGTCATTGAACACACACATAGCATTTAATGTAATTTAATGTAATGCATTTGTAGTATAATTTATTTTTGTATTTTCTTTCCAATACATCGTAATTTGTTATTTACTTAATGGTTTTGCATTGCTAATCTGCAATTCATACGCTTTTTGTTTGTTTTTGTTTTCTTTTGTTTTGTTTCTTGTGCCTCTTTGTCTGCTATTTATTGTACCAACAACGCTACTCTTGACCTTGACTGGCGGCTGCGGCTGCCCATTGACTAAATGGAAATCAATCCAAGCTGCTTGGGGGACTGGAGGGATCTGCACAGTACACATTTATAAAAACCATCATCCATTCCGACGAATCTCTTGAGCAAATCTCTTACCAACAAAATCTCCCCGCATTACAGAATTCTAAGCTAGTGTAAAACAGTGGATGGGTTTGTAATGGTATACGAGAGGATTCTCTGGATCTTCAACACTGCCCAAGCCGAGTTCGAAACAAAATTAAAATCCTAGGCAAATAATATTATAGGGGACTTTAGCTGCACTGAAGAGGGTAGAGAAGTTTACACGCGTACCTAACAACTATTAAACAACGCACAGAGCACAAACGACTACACACATATGTATATACTATACTAGGTATACGTATATAGGGATATATAGTATCTGTGGTTATTATATATGTATATATTAACTATATATGTATGTATGTATGTATATGTGGGGGGAGGATGTTTATCATTATGAGAATCGCACGGCCTTGTAGAAATGTTCGGAATTACAATTAAGTGTGGCTGCCAGCCAGCGCTTGGCATTCATTATACAAATGGTCCTTATAAAAAAATAATAAAAACTAAACTATAATTAGTTGAGGAGCCGATTTTAGGGGGGACGTGGGTCACGATAGAGTATGCTTCACCAACTTCTCTCAAAACGCTTGCCAAATTATCAAGCACCAGGCAACAGAAATGGCAGAAAATCAAACAATCAATTCCAATCAAATTCTCCTCAAATAGAGTTCAAACTAAGCAGAACACTGGACATATATAAATGATAAAATACCTTTTACATAGGTTTTTTTCAATAAATAAAATGGAAACATTACAAAAGAACTAAAATAGGCCTCGAAACATTTGGCTATTAAATGGCTTTCAAGTCGGTAGCCATCGAGTATTTATACCCACAAGAGACAGCAGTTTGAGAGTATGTATGATCTACATCCTGTTGCCTAGTGCCGGCGCCATAGAGCGACATCATTGAATACGCTGCTTGAGTATTTTGGCTTACGCTACACCAATACATATTTGTTTTGTTTATAATGCGCATACATAGGACGCGAGTGGAGAGTGGAGGGTGTGGGAGACTAATTAATTATGCTTTGCAGTGCCAGCTCCAGCTGCCGCGGCTGCTGCTGCTGCCACACTCGTCGAAGATGGAACGGGCGGGGCTGCAGTTGCTGGCACCGCAGCCGTGACCGATGCTATGGCACTGCCGCTTGTTATGGAGCCCAGGCGTGAGAGTGAGGGCTCCCGCTTGGGCGGTACAATTGGCTTGGTCGGTATGGGTGGCGGTGCACCGCGAGCACCCGCTGGTGGCACCGTCACTGGGGGCACGGCAATGGGAACAGGATGTGGATGCGGTGGTGTGGCCGTCTGGTCAAGAGCAGCCGCTGCAGCCAGTGCAGCATACTTGCCACCCGGAGCCCGTTGAATTGTGGCCGTGGGCTGCATTTTCGCCGGAGAGGGGGATGGTGGCGCCACCGTAGGAGCGCTCACACTAGCGCCACTCGCTCCTGCATCCACCGATGGTGTGACTCCAGCCGTAGTGCTAGTCGCTCCAATGCTATTACTACTGGCTGTGGTGTGGTTGATGACTGTGGGTGCTGTGGCCGTACCCGTGGGCGCCGTGGCTATGCCAGCGCTGCGTATGTTCTGTCCGGGCGCTATGGATCGGGCTATTCCGGTTTGTGGGCCCGACACCGGCATGCTGCTTACTGTGGCTGTTGGCTGCACAATTTTGGCGATGTTTGCCATTGGTGGTGTGGCACAAGCGTCGTCTGCAATATTTATACATGTAAATGGTGGACTGTATTAATATCTTGTTGTGAATAAATCCTAAAGAAATTCTTCGGATTCCCGAAGTGTGAGCGCCCTTGCAGAAGAGGCGAGAGGACTAGGAATTAAACTTGGGGAAAGCATTGGCCAATGATGCCCTCTGCAAGGGTAAATCTGTGAGGGTGTCAATGTTTTGGCGTGAACGTGGAGCTCTCTAATGGCCAAAGGCTATTTCTGGCATATTCAGTGCAAGATCCAATGACATGAAGGTGCGTGGCGTGGCGTGGCATGGCATGGCGTGTCGTGGCGTGGGCAATGGGTGACTGGTTGTAGGTGCAGCAGTGGAGTGCACATCAGTGGAGAAACGTCACAAAACAAAAAACAAATCACCTTGCAATTGCGTAACATTTTTCTAACAAAATATTTCAGCTTCAGAAAGGAATTCGAAAAAAGTAATAGATGTAGAGTTATAGTTCATATAGAAAACGATAAAGAGGGAAATCATAATTACAACAGCCAAGTTCGATTGGGTAGCACACTCCCACTTCTTCCAGCTCTGCCACACTCACCGCTGAACTGACGCGCCTTGTTGGCAGCCACCGTTGAGCTGCTGCCTGCCAGTTGCTGGTGCTGCTGCTGCTGCTTCTTCAAGGCCTCGTGCTCGGCACGCAGCGTGTTGAGCTCCTGCTCCAGCTCTTTGACTCTATTGGGATAGAGAGTAGGCTTTGGGTTAGTGATTCGTTTTAACAAAAGAAAATTCCAGGGACAAACCGAAGCTCCTCTTTGGCCAGCTTGGCCATTATGGCTTTGCGTTCAATCTCCATTGACTGCGCTTGCTTTTCCATCTCCTCTTCCATGCGAAGCGACTTTTTGCTTTCCTCCTCGAGGCCCTCAGCGATGGTGTCCGAGCGCTGCTTCTCCTCGGCCAAGATCTGTGCCAAATCCTCAGAGCGCTTGCCTAAAATGATGTTTGATTTGTGATTGATTTATATTTATTGCTTAGATACAGCGACCACACTTACCCTCTTCAATGTACTTCATCAAAATCTTCTTTCGCTCGGCTATCAGGAGGAGGACAATCTGCTTTTGTCGATTGCGCTCGTACTCGAGTGTCTCTTGAAGCCTCTGCAGCTCTTTTTCCATTCTGGCCACCTGGGCCCGCTCGTTTTCAAGATCCTGCTTTAGCTTGGAGCGCTCCATCTCCAGGCCATAGGTGATGTCATCTCCCTGGGCCGTGTCGTGCTCGTGCTTACGCTTCTCCTCCTCCAGCTCCTGCAGCATGCGCTGGTTGTTCTCCAGGGATTCGGTGAGTATGTTGACCATGCGGACATGCGTGGCCCTCTGCTTACTGACCATTTGGTACTGCTGCTCCATCTGCTGCTCGATTATCTGCCGCACCTCCATCTCTGCCTGCGCCGCCTGCGTGGAGGACTCCCGCGAAATGAGATTCCCATTCATGGCGATCTTATCGCGGAATATTGCCGCATACGGATCATTGGGCTGTACCCGCTTGGTGCGCAACTGTGTGATTAGTTGCTTCACGCGCTCGTTGCGCAAGGCGGCAATGCAGACATCCCGAGCCTGCAGCTCTCCCTCCAGATAGTACAGCATCTTCACCAGCTCGCTGTGCGGCAGCTCGGAGCGCGTGCGTCCATTGCTGCTGGAACTCGGCGGCTGCTTCTGCACTCCTCCCGGGCCGGGTTTCATGGTCTGAAACTCGTGTGTGGCGCACACTGTGTCACTGCCAGAGGCGGACCCGGGACAGTTATCCATTCCATAGGTGACGTCGGAGACTACATCTGGGTCGGCCTTAGAATTTCCCAAGAATCGGGCTGGGCCCCCACTGCTCTCCTCCACGAATGTCTCCGAACTGCTGCTATTGGAGTTTTGCTCCATTTTTCCCCAACTTTCTTCACAGCATAAAATTGTTAGCGAGACTTTTGCTTGAGTCGCAGTTGGTTATGGGGCGGCCTGCCGAATACGAATTGCACTGCAGGCAAAGGCCAAGACTCTAATTCACTTTAATGCTGTGTCTTTAGCTCACTCGAAGGGGCATTTTAGCTGCAATTGGCACTAATTTAATAAATATTGGTACACAAAAATTCTTTGTTGCCGTTGCCGTGAAAAATAGGGCTGGGAGAAAAATCGATAGCGCCATCGATACTATCGATGGTTGAAAAAGTTGGCGACCATCGATCGGTTCATCATCGATAGGTTGTTTCAGCCCAGAAACTATGATTTTATGCGATTAATGCACTTTAGATTTGAATCCACCCGGAATGCGGAATAGAATGGCATTTTCTGGACTGTAGTTTTATTTTTTAAATACAAATGGCTTTGTGGTATTGTAGGCTAACGAGTTTCTAATATGCTTACCCACCAGGCGATCGGCAAGGGGTATTAAAGCCGGTCTACGCACATATATGCCCGCTGAGTGTGGCGTCCACACCCGAAGACTGCACTCGCTGTTATCGGGCAAGAGTAGGCCCAACCATCCTGCGGAGCTAAGTGTAATATCACAATTCAGCCTGGCCTCATTTCCGCCGCTGTTGCTATTGTTGTTGCTAACAACAATATCTTGATCTTTGCATTGAAGGCCTGGCCAGCGTTTCAATCGAACCTCTAAATCCCCGCTAGCCGACGGAATACCAAGAAAGGGAGTTCCCAGATAGCGCTTATATACTGCTTCTGCTTTTAGGGTGTCTGCTATCATCACAGGAAGGTTCTGTGAGGCGAAAACAAAAACCTTAAGCCAATCGTATTGCTTTTCATACCCGGAGAGATCCAATATATCTATGCGGGCCAAGCCTCCAAGCAGCAAACTCATCTCGGGTCGCAGGCGAAAAGCTCTGGGGCGAATCATTGATGTTGGCTGCAACTGTGCGAGCTCCTCGGCTGTTAGAAGATGAGTCAATTGATCGGGATGCATCACTCCTGGTGTGTCGTACACCCAGCGAGCGTCCCGATACTCTGCCCCACGCTCGTTTAAGGTGGTTATGGGCTGGGTGCCAGCTGCCATCGAGAACGAGTCATTGACCACCTCAAGGCGATCGAAGCTGCGTCCCACTTGAGAAAATGGCTGAGCGGCTGCAACAGCTCCGGTTTTTTGGGCCTGATCCCGACGCAGTTTATCCAGGGCGGCCCTTTCGCCACGTTCTGAGAATAAGCGTTTGAAGCGCTGATAGACTCGGCTGTTAGATGGTCGGAAGATGGGGAATCTCAGCAGTTGTAGGGTTGTTCCTGGCCAGGGGCAGGTCGTGGCCTTGCGCACAAGCTCACTGGCCTCCGGGCGGCAGTAGTCCGAGTTGAGCAAGATGTTAAAAAGCGAACTCTTGCCCACATTCGTGCATCCCAGCAGATACACATTTCCCTTGTACGCCCAGGTCTTGTGCAGCTGAGTGATCAGCTCCTCAATGCCGTAGCCTGTCTTGGCCGATATTAGACTGACATTTTTTATGTTGAGCCCGTCGCCGCCACCGTGCTGGACGAACTCATGCTGCAAGCAATGCTTCACATGAGTCAGGTAGCTGTTGCAGTCGCGTGGCAGGAGATCCACCTTATTTCCTACCAGGAAGACAGGGCGCTTCGTCCCGAGAACGTGCTGCATGCCGGGCCAAATAGAGCTGGGAAAGTCCAGAAGGTCCACCAGTACGACTGCCAGGGCAAACTGGTCTTGTATGCGCGAAATTGTATCCACATAGGAGGACGGTGGTACATCTACATCCAAGGCAATGTTGTAATGATTCAGGAAATGGCATCTTTGGCAGGTGATGGTTCTCAACTCCTGCTGCGACCGACCATTGAATATCTCGCTGGGTATGTAGCCGGGCATGGAGATATTAGAGCAGTGCAAAAGTGCTCCACACCCGCTGCACGGAACTGTTGAGGGGGGTATTGAGGCGTCTGGGGTGCCGTGCTTGGAATCTGAAGTCTTGGATCCCTCGTAGAACTCGTAGTCGTCCATCCAATCGTGGGGAAACTGTGAGTTGATTGCAGCAGGCGGGTTAGATGACTTCCATTTGGTCTCCAAGACAGAGCTGTAATAAACGTGCTCGTGTTTTTTGTAACGTTCCCTGGCCGTTAGCCATGCCTTTTGGCGGAAGCTCAGTGTGTCATCGGTAGCCGAATTGTGCAGTCGCGTCCATCTTAAAGGTACATTATTATTAATAATCTTAAATAATCGCGAGTTTTTTAACATTTTTGTTTTTATCCATTTGCACACTGTCCCATTTGGTGTTGGAAAGCAACTGTAAGTCTGGTGCTGAGAAGTGCCACAAATGGTTCTCTTCGCTCTCTTTGATTTTGGGTTCTGCTGAAACCTTAATTTTTAAATAATCAAATTAAATAGAGACCATAAACAAACCAATCGTGTCAAAAATTGATTCATCTATCGGAAAAAACTCTGTTTTAAGCTCTGAGAGTCTTCGCTAGCTAGTAATATTAGACAGAATATCAAAGTCTATGAATATGGACATAGAACCATTAACCCGTTTTCGACCCGTGGGCATTTAAGAATACTCACAAGTATTTTGTAAGTCTTAACGAATGTAGGCTCAGGTCAGGTGAAAGAAATCATGATAATAAAAGGATTAACAAACCGAACTGTATTCTTATAGCAAACTAGCTGTAGTTGTTGCTTAAATAGAGAGGGATCAAGTGGGTTAAACTCGTTTACTCACTCATGATTTATGGTATCTCGGCTTATAATATAGTATATAAATACATTTTTCAGTATATTTCTGCGGTCCCACTGAGCGTGAACGAAAGCAGAAGGAAGAAGAAAAAAGAAAGCAGAAAGAAAAAAAAATTAGCGAAAGCAGAAGGTGAGTTTTGTGGCGTGTATGTATTAAAATTGAATCAAAAAGATATGGAAAAACGCATGGCTACAACGCAATTAAAGTGTGTTTGCAATCAATATTATTCATTGGCGCATTGGTAAAAGTACAGAGTGCACGCCAAATACAAAGCAGCAGCACAAAAAGTGATTAGGAAAGTGTGTGGTGTGGAAAAAGACATAAGTGTACGTGAGTGATGGTAGTATGTGTGAGAAGTAGTGACTGTATGCGTGCTGCTGCTGCGTGTATATGAAACAAAGTAACGCGAAGCTCGACCTAATTTTAAACATATTACAATAATATTTGTAATGCAAGTACAAAAAATAAAATATAGGAATATGTGCAATGAAAGCATCGCCCAATACACCTAACAAGAACCTTGAATGTTCTTGTTGTTCTTATGGCATGCCACGAAGAGTTGCCGCCGCCGCCATTGCCTTGTTTGTCTTGCCTTGTCTAGCCAAGGCTCACGCATTTCTTCGTATTAGTTCTTTTCCACACTTTTGTTGCACACGGGTTGAGTAATAATTCCACAACAACAACAGCAAGAACACCAGCTTCGTCGTCGGCGGCGGCAGCAGCTCAAATTTTGTGATGTTGCAACTTTCGTTCGAACTCGTTTCGAACTGTTGTTGTCGCTAACTCACTAAAAACTCAGAGAGAAAGACTCGTTCCTTTCGTATTCTGTTGTTGTCTGAGGCGATTAAGCAAAACTGGTATTTGCCTTTATACGTCATCCGCTCGGATGCAGTTGCTTTGGAAGGCATTTCTTAATGGGGAAAAATCAATAACTCAAAATTAGACAAATTTCAACATCTACTCCTATTGCCTCTTGCGGCGCAACAGCCCAACTAGAAGAAGCTACAGATAACCCCAAAGTACAAGTGCAAGCGAGACAGTTGCTCACACATACACACTTAAATGCAGTTGAAATTTCCAGCAAATGTCTGCTCTTCGTTGGCGAGGTTTTTGTATCGCTCTTGTTGTTGTAATGTAATTGCGAAATCATAACGGCAGTTGAAAGTTGAGAGCGCTTAGCTTAGTGTTTGTGTGTGAGTCTGTGTCTGTGTGTAAAAAGAGAGAGATTGCTGTTGTAACTCTTTGCCTTGGCTCTCGGCACCCTTGCAGCCCCCCAGCCGCCTACACATATCAGCCGGCTGGAGCGTCGCAAGTGTAGGGCATGTGTGTGTCTTGTCAAGCTGGTCCCGCAAGAAACAAAACACATGTTGTCTGCACAGTGGGATGGGTGCACATCGAACGATTCAATGTGTAGGAAAAGTATTTTGGTGTTTGTAGTCGAAATGCGGATGAGAGTTTCCTAGTTTTCGGCGCCATTTTGAAGAGATGGTTTTGAGTGAACGTCTAAATACAAACAGTGCATACACATTACGATACTGTGCGAGCGGGAGTGAGTCTCAAATTCAAATAAGCAAGCAAATAACTGAAAATGCAGAAGTTGCCTTGAAAAGTGAAAGGCATTCGACTCGCCGAGTCTCGCCGCTGTCTTTGATATTTTCGCTTAACCTTTATTGCTGCCGTTTTTCTAGTTAACTCTGCCTGCACATTTGACATTTTCCAACACATGCAGCGTATTCCGAATTGGTATTTCCATTAGCCGTTGCACATGCGCTCGAATCTTTTATTTTGGTGCTGCATAGAATGTTTTTGTAGTTGTATTCAATACATCGTCGTCAGCGCTGTTGCGCTCCGCGCTGAGCGACTCTGCTCTTTCGCAATTCCGCAAACTTGCGCTATTCGCAATCTCCCGCGCCATTCGCTTTTTGCTTTACGAATTTCGCCAAGTTTGTTGTGAGAACTTTTATTTGTCGCATTTTCACCAGTTTCGGCATTAATACTGTTTTTTCTCTCTTTCAGAATAGCAGAACGGTGTGACCACGAAGTTGAGGATTCTATTTTCCTAAAGCATTAGCCGATTAATAGCCATCTGACGGGGAACATTTCGGCCTCTCCTCCAAATTAAACTCCTGACATTGGAGCTGTGATCGCGTCCCGCAAAACCCCACCAACTTAAGCTTCTTCATGATGTCGTCGGATCAACAGTTCTTTCTAAAATGGAACGATTTTCAGACGAATATGGTGACCTCGTTCCGTCACTTGCGTGATGAGAAGAGCTTCACAGATGTAAGTACTGATACCGTCAATGGGGAAACCCTTTCCAATTGTATTTAATTGTCTTGGGGCTCCCAAGAGTCTTAGCTAGCGCTGCACCAGCTCTGTCCGAGGGTCGCTTACCAGCTCACCTTGTCTGTCTACCTGACCCTCAGACTCTTGTCTCCTCTTTTATTTTACCTGTCTCTTCTTTGTGTTCATTTATTTGGTGATTTTTGTAATTTCGTGTTTATTAAGCAACTGACTTATTAAGTTTTCTTTATATTTTCCTCACAGGTAACACTCGCTTGCGAGGGCCAGACCTGCAAAGCACACAAAATGGTGCTTTCCGCCTGCAGTCCCTACTTTAAGGCGCTTTTAGAGGTACGTTTTCACATGATACGCTTTTCCGAATGATAAAAACTAATGCAAGAACCTTTTCAACTACAGGAGAACCCTTCAAAGCATCCGATTATTATACTTAAAGATGTCTCCTACATACACCTACAGGCTATACTGGAGTTCATGTATGCCGGAGAGGTGAATGTGTCCCAAGAGCAGCTGCCAGCATTTCTTAAGACCGCTGATCGCCTCAAAGTGAAAGGCCTAGCAGAGACACCCAGTTCAATAAAGCGGGAGGGTTGATGGTATTAAACAATTAAACAAAAAAAAACACAAAATAACAAAAAGAAAATTCTAAGAAACCTAAATATATAATATGCAAGAAAACAAAATTCCAACAAGAGAAAAAAGAAAAAACTTTACGAAAACGACATTTGGTATACAAAAATCATTTAAATCTACAAAATAAACAACAAAAGAAACCCACACAAAGCTGACAGATACAAACGCTTAGTCTGTAAAGTAATATTGGTAGTAACCAGACCAGAGTAATATGGTTCCACCTGCCCAACCCCACTTATCCATGCCGGATCTACCTACCAACTTGCAAAGCTCTATCGATGGCCCATTTGAACTGTGTGTTTGTTTAATTTCTGCATAAAATAGTTTGTAAAATATTATATTTAAAACAACCAGAAAACAAAACAAAAGCCCCCCCCCAACTCTGTATAAAAGGAAAGATATGGACAACCCCTAACAAAGCAAAACAAAAAACGCACTTTTTTAAAGTAATTAAACAGGAGAATTCATTCATTGAAACTATATAAAGATAATTATAAATATAGTGAGAAATGTGCAAGTAGAATGATAGAATGCCGCAAAGGGCGCGAATATAACGACACATTCGGTTAGTTTTTAAGCCACTAACTACAACCCAAGCCCCCTAAGATGATGCCACGCCCCTAGACACAAAACTCACCCACACCCGCACACACACACCGACAGAGATACAACAAACAACTCCAAAACCATAAAGAAACATCCTTCATCTATACTTAATGAATAAAAGCAAACAAATGCAAAATTGTACTTTAATTTTTTGTGTGGACTCTTACGATATAATATGACATGAAATATTATCAAAATTCACTTTGGAAATACACAAGACAACACCTACATACATACATATATATTTTAACTAAAAACCGAAGGCGAAACAAGGAAGATTCAACTAAGTTTAAACTAAAACGGAAAGGAGCGATGAGAAGAATGAACTATACTTGAATATTATTACATAAAGTAAAATATTTATATGTACGAGTATGTATATGTATACATGTGAGCATAGATTTAAATAACTACGGTAAATAAACAGAATAATTCCAAAAAAAAACAAACAAAACCCAAACAAATCTTCAAATACTTTATTGACGCAGAATATGGAGAAGCCAGTGAAAGGGAAGAACGCAGCGGACATTTGAGACAAATTTCTTTGCTTTTATTTGATTCATAACATAATTGTCGGGCCGTCGTGTACACTCTGTATATCATATTTCGTTTTTATATTAACAAAAATATGCTCCCTTATAATAAATTACACTATTATTTGATATATATTGCTGGATTCAGATCATATCATCTCGCAGCACAATGCATTACCATGACATTGATTGCGGGATTTGATCTAGCTTCACATTACGCTAGAGTTCTCCTTAGTTATTGAAGCAATACGCATTACGTGTATTCAGTTCAAATGGATCGGTTCGCATCTTTTGCTGATTATCCTCAATCGTGCGCGTCACATCCTCGATGAGATTCGGCCGCTCAGCGGAGCTAGGTGCGCACGGTGACCAGATCTTGACGTCGTGGTCAATGCCGCTGGTGGCCAACATGCAGATACTGGGATGAGGCTGCACGCAGTTCACAATGGCGCTGTCTGCACGATAGGCGGCTCGAATTTTTCCCGTGTCGCCCTCCCAAATGTAGAAATTGCCATCATCTGAGCCGGCGGCAATGAACTCGCCATGAACGCCCAGATAGGTGGCCTCCTTAATGTCCGTGGTGATATTGCAATGACCCACATAGCGATGTTTGTAGTCCTTGGCAGCGGATCGCAGATTGTATTCCTCGTCGGTCAGGCGAAGATAGCGCGAGCCATCGTTAACTAGTACTGGCTCTGGATTTGGGGCATCAGTGTGCTCCGATTGTCGTCGATTTTCCTTGATGTCCTTGTGCAGCATGAGGACTCCATGGTTGTTGGCAAAACTGGGGAATCGCTGGATGAGCGCCTGAAGACACTTTTCCGCATCCTGTGGACGACGAAGCTCCAGCAGAGCACGCGCCAGCCGAAAATGAGCCTTAACATAGGTGGGATCCAAGCGAAGAGCCTCATGACAATCCCGTAGTGCTGCATAAATGTCCCCAAACCATCCACGTCGCATCAGAGCCGTAGCCCTGTTCAGGTAGAGAACTTCGCCCCGCGGATACTTGGCCAATGCAGCGGAATAGGCCTCAATAGCAGCCACTAGTTTTCCATTTTCCAGGTGCTCATTGCCCAGTTTCTTATGCACCTCTATGCTAGATGGTAAGGAGCGGCTTTTGTGAGGAGTCTTGAACTCCTCCTCTTCGTGTGTGGCTTGGGCAGAGTAGGCAGGCAGCTCGTAGAAAACAGGAGGCTCGGCACTGTTTAGATCGTAGCGATAAATGTGTTCACAGCCCATGTTGACAAGCAATTCCGTGCCATTTGCATTGAATGAGAGATATGTGATGGCCCTCGACTCGTGGACAATGTTCCTGCTGATGTCCTTCACAATCTGTCCAGGAGCATAGTACGAAACGCACCCTTCGGATTCTACAAAAAAAGTGTGTTGATTATAAGAGAAGAGAAAAGGCAAAGCAACGCAATAGATACGATACCATTGGCCCCACTTGTAGGCAACTTGCGCCGATCATAGATGCGGGCAAAGGGATCGTTGGTTCCCACAGCCAAGTACTCCGTTCGTCTAGGGTTTATGGCCAAGCATTTTGCCTCTGTGGTCGCCTCAACCTGATTGCTCAGGCTAAGCAGGCGCACTCCATTGCCTTCCTCGGGACGGCAGCGATGTGGCTCTCGCATGTCCAGCTGCAGGATGCAACCGTCCTCTCCCGCGGACCAAAAGATGTGCGGAGAGTCCTGCGCGGTTGCCAGTCGCTTGGCCCTCATCGTATGACAGTTACAGGAAAACAGCGTCTCATTCGCGTGATTGATGTCATAGACGTATATGAATTTATCAGCCGCACACGTAGCCAAAATGCTGTTGTTGTGCCTGGGTAGAAACTTGACCGAGAACATGTTGCCCAGATGCTTAGTGTTTATCACATGAACGCGCTGCTTGCGGAATGGGTCCCAGATCATAACTCTGAAATCATCTGAGCCCGAGGCCAGCAACAGACCGTCACTGCTCCACTCCAAGCAGTTCACGCAGCCATCGTGACCAGTCAGCACCATCTCCTGTTCCAGACGATCTATGAAGGCTGGCGACGCTTGGAGCCGCCGCCGCATCATCTCATCAAAGGACATATCATATCCGTATTGTTGGCGCTGCCACTGCAAGGAGCTGGCATTCAAGGGCGCCCGCTCGTCGCTGTGGTGGCGCTGATAGCGCGAGCTTGAGTATTTGATGCGATACAGTTCATCGCTCGACATTATCTGGATGTAGATGAGATTATGACACTTGTATTTGTTTGTTTTCGAATTGTTTTCTTTTTTATACTACTTGCATTTCACTGACCCCTGCAGTTCCCTTTGCCTCCTCGTCCACTGTTGACAACTGTTCGTGGCGTTACCAGATGGTTGGCGGACTTTTGTAACGTCCAATCTAACGCAAAAGTGAGCCTACTTTGGTAAGTTTAACTGGTTGGAAGCGCCTCGCCTTTCAAAATATACCAAAATAAACTTTAAATAACCCAAGTCTGTGGAAAGTGTAATTTATTTTAACATCGATATTACTCGTATTCCACTACACTTCAAGTTAAGGCAGGGATTGAGGCAGAATAGCTCTTTCAACTGAAAGCACTTTGAGGCGGTTACCAGCACTAATTTATGGTTGTGTCTCATGCTGTCTCTTCCTCTCAGACTAGACTTGAATTTAATTGCTCTTGAAGTGTAGTGCATGTGTTGGAATACGAGCACGGCTCGATAAGCCAATCGATTAACGAACGTTTCATATACACATCTCTGGATAAACTAAAAAATTGATTGACGAACGACGCGAAAAAGGGGGCCAGAAAAGTGAAAAATGTCCAAAGAAAAAGAGGACGAGTGCGAAAAAAAGGAAATGGGGGGCGCAGATGGAAAATCTTCTAACAGCGATGACTCAGATGAGTATCAATCAGCCGGCGAGGGTGATGATTCCGATCCAATTGCTCCGCAGCCCCAACCCCAAACCAACACACACCTGTGCGAAGACCCCACACCTGAGCACACACCCACAGCGACATTGGAGCCCCTAGATGAATACACAGTGTATCCGATGCATCAAAGCGTTTTCGAAGATGACATCAAGACATTGCAGCGCCGACTCCTGCTGCGCACCGCTCAGGAGGAGATTGGCAGCAAAGACAAGCACGGCAATACGCCACTGCATTTAGCCGTTATGCTGGGCAGGAAGCATGCCGTGCGCTTGCTTCTGGCCAACAACGCCCCCGTCAGGATCAAAAACAACGAGGGCTGGTCTCCTCTGTCCGAGGCCATCAGCTACGGCGACCGCCAGACAATCACTCAATTGCTGCGCATGCTGAAGCTACAGTCCAGGGAGCATATGGAGAAGCGCCGCGAGAAACTGGTGAGGGCTCTCAGTCAGATGCAGGACTTCTACATGGAGTTCAAGTGGGACTTCCAGTCCTGGGTACCGCTGGTGTCCCGCATCCTGCCCTCCGACATTTGCAGGCTATACAAGTCAGGCGCCTCCATTCGGCTGGACACCACCCTGGTTGACTTCAATGACATGAAGTGGGAGAGGGGTGACATTTCGTTTCTGTTCCGTGGCGAAGCTCCTCCCAGGGAGGCCCTGGTCCTGCTTGACAACGAGCAGGCGTGCTATCACCGCTTGCGCCACGAGGAGGCTGACATGGAGGATGAGGTGGATGGGCTCATGTCAACCGACATAATGGCAACCCAAATGTCTACCAAGACGATCAACTTCACCCGGGCGCAAAGCGGCTGGATTTTCCGCGCGAACCGCAAGGAACTCATCAGCGGTCAGTATCAGTGTGAGCTCTACACCATACAGGGCCTGATCATAAAGCAGCGCAAGCGGCGCGAGCATCTCTCGCACGAGGATCTGCAGAAGAATCGCGCCATTATCGAGTCAATGCGGAGCTCAGTGGTACAACCCGACGGGCGTCGCTCCAGCCTGAACAGTCAGTCCACGACCACGACTACTGACGACGGCACACCGGCAGCAGGGAACGGCAATGCCCAGCCAGAGCTGCCACGACGCAGCTCGTTGCAGGCTCCCCCAGCCAGCGGTGTCACCTGGGATCAGTACTTGGAGGCTGCAGTGGGGCGGTGCCCGCGTCTGGGACGCCCAGTCGTCAACAAGCAGTCCACCAAGACCCTGCGGGCCACGGTCGCCATGAGCACGGACTTCCCGCTCAGCGTAGAAATGCTTTTGGACGTCCTCGAGGTGGTGGCTCCCTTGAAGCACATCAACAAGCTGCGAAACTTCGTGACGCTCAAGTTGCCCACTGGATTCCCGGTCAAGATTGAGATTCCCGTGCTGCACACTGTGACGGCCAAGGTAACGTTCCAGAAGTTCGAGTTCACCAACAGCATTCCCGATAAGCTGTTTGAGATACCCTCAAACTACTGGGAGGATGTGAGACGCTTCCAAGACTTATGACCAAGCGGCGGCTACGCTGAAGCTGAAGGCGAAGGTGAAGCCGAAACATTTCCGACGGCTACCCAGCATGGTTCCCAAACTGGACTGTGCGTGGACCTGAACAATTAGAGCAATGCAATACGTATCCCCAACCCCAACACATCCCTCTCCTGGCCACTCCCTCGCTTAGATCGTGATGTATATTTCGCTGACAAATTACCTAAGATTCTTTCGAGCCGTTTTGCATTTGTATGTTTTCGTAGTTTTAAGAGAATTTTATTGGCAGAACTTAAGGCAATGCAACAAAGCTCTCTATGGTCTGCTCCAAATTCATTCGTTACGCTGAAATTAAGAATATTTTCCGTTTGGGTCGCTAGCCAAATTAAATGTTTAAGTAACTGCCCTAAAATTTCAATTATTCGCCTACAATTTGTTATGTACTTCTATGTATATTTTGTTTTTCCATAATTCTGCCTGTTTTACATAAGGGCACAAGTCTGTGTATTACATACGTATTATTTAGTATCCAAGTATTTATTGTAAGTTACATCTGTAGTGCACTTGGAACATTCTGCATAGAATCGCAACTGTTTCATAGCCCCTAAGACTTTGGCGAGTTGCAATGAATCATTCATAATGTGTTAAGGTAAAGAGCCCCAGGCTGGGGCCTCTTAAAGCAGCTGCTCGTTTGTGGAAACCACATATTTCTGTGCTATAAAATTGACTTTCTTATCATACACTAATCGCCGCATAATATAAATTATCTATCAATTTTTCGTGAGAATGATAGAGAGAAAACCAAGGTGGCAAATCATTGAAAGTCTATTCTAAGCAGAGTGTTCCGCATACATTGCATTCTTTTATTTATATTTGCATTCTGTTTCATGTTTAGTTCAATTTTAACTGTATACTTTTAAGGATCTTAATGCGAAGCATGTATCTTTATCCTGCAACCCATATCCCAACCAAAAAGAGTCTGCTTCGGACGAGAATGCATAGTAAAATATGTACATATATTTTTTAAATATGCTACAAGAGGTACAAAGGAAGACAAACGTCCGTCACATCACCACAATTTCACAAAACAATATAAATAATCGCCCAGAGTATTTAAAAAGTGCGCAAAGAGTAAAGCAGCTTCACAAATCAAATAAAACTAAATAAATACAAACAGATACAACATAAATGTATATCGATGTCTGCATGAATGTAGTTCCATATTATCCAATTGTTTTTAACTGTTCAAATAGTGTTTGTATGTACTGCAGCAAGGGCAGTGTTATCCGATTTGGTTTGCCTTCAGGCCGCGAAAATTGGTTAATTTTTGTACAACTGCCATTGCATTGTTTCTCATTTGGGCACAATATTTTGTTGTTTTTTATACTTTTCCCGCAGGAACAAAATATTTTTAAAATGACGGAAACATTAGGTAAAACATTTGGAAAACTGTATTCCAAAATACACACCAAAAGCTAAAGAAATCTGTTAAACCAACGGATATAACAAAAATTGTATGTGTATTTTTTTAGTGGAGGAAAGATAAAGATATATTTATACATGTCGACTCTAATTGTACTTGAACCGAGCATTTGTATACGCTCTTTAATATATATAAATATATATGTATACACACACAAATTTAAAATCTGTAAATGTGCAACCCAAATAACAATTGTTTTATTTCTGACTGGGGAATTTCAATATAATATATATAGTCAAATATAATTTGAATAGCCAGTGCTCTGCAATGAGGTTTCACTTCTAAAATATTTACGTCGTTTGGTAATTTTCCAACACTAATCTCTGGACCAGCTGTTTGACTCACCATCCATCTGCAAAAGCACAAATTTTAGATATTTTCATTTAAAAAAATCTATATACGGCACTCTTTTTAAGAACGTATTAAAGATGATTGTGTCGCGCTTGGCATTTCCACTTCAGGCTGCACTGCAGCAGGCCCGCAAAGCTGCAGGAAACCCCAGCAACATCGTCATCCAGCGTCGCCACATGTCGGGTATATATTTTCGCAGTGGAGCTCTAAAACCAAAGCCCGACGAGATGCCCTTCGGAATTTTCGCCATATTTTGTGCAGTTATACCGGGGCTCTTCATTGGCGCCACCATAAGCAAGAATGTGGCCAACTTTTTGGAGGAGAATGATCTGTTTGTGCCATCCGATGACGACGACGATGAGGATTAAATCCATCCCAGCTTCCCCACTGACGAAGTTGCAGTCAGCCCTAGTCGGGATGAATAACCATAACCAATGGTTGTTCTTCCTCTTTCGAATATTCGTGCACTCAGCCAAATGTGTATGCATCTATGTTTTAGCTTTTTATTCAATGTAAATCTATACTCTTAAGATTCCCAAAGTTCTGGCATTTTATACTCTTGTTTGTATGTATGTACTTACCGAATCCTGCTTTAAAATGTTTCAATGTTCTCTAGATAAGATCGATATGCTGATGAATCAATAAAGTTTATTCAACTATTATAATGAAATATTCCCATAAATAATTGGCAATATCCAATTATATAATTGTGCACAAAATTCGTGGGCTGGGCGGGGCTAATTAAAACATGTGTATATATGTATATTATACATATAGACCTCCTATATACCCACATATGTACATACATACATATGTATATGTCCCCCGAAAAATATTTGAAAAACAAAGCAGTTTTTTGCCGAAGTGGAATTTTATTGTAATTAATTTTGGGTGTACAAATTGTTTTATTTTTATTGAATTTTTATCTCTGGCGACTATTACAATGCACTCAAATAATTGTAATTTCTGGGATTGCTTCAAATTTCAACAATTATATTTTCTGAATTATACAAATTGTGGTTTATATCGCTTGAATTGAATACATATATATCTGCTATATATATATAAGTGTGTTGTGTGGTTTGCTTTTATTTTGTGAAAAGTAAAAGGTTTCCATTGCGCAATTTCGATTTACTTCAATCTCCAGCAAAACTCTGAAATATTTATGTTCCATTTCGGGTTTTTGGGTGTTTTTTTTATAGTTTGTTTTCCTTTCTTGTTCTTGGTTTTGTTTTGCGTTTTTTAAATATTTTGCATTTATGGCGTATAAATGTTTTTTGTATTTTGCAATTTTTTCAAAGATTTTTTTATTTTTAGTTTGTTCAATAAAAAAATATGAATTTCACATCCCCGTTCGACACTTGGAGGCGTGGTGACCTGACCTATCTGTTTGCTTTAATATATCGTATGAATGGTGTAAAAACAGTATTTATTTATATTCAATAATCTTTTTTCTCGCTATAACAGAAGTCTGAACGCAATTGGGGACACGGCGATCGCCTGGCCCGCCCGTGATCGTTCGCTAAATATTTTGCAAATTGTAATAATTGTGTGTGTGTGGGGCTTCCCTTTTCTCGGATAAACATAAGATCCGGCTCTACTTCTACTTGTTGTAGTCTCTTTCATCCCATCAGTATGCTCCCTCCATACGGGGGTTGCGCTTTAGCGCTTTTCTTGTATTTCTTTCTTTTTGTTTTGTTTCCATATATGTTTGTGTAATATGTGTGGTGTGGTTTTTGTGTGTGTGTATATATATTTTCTTTTTTTTGTGCTTTTACATAGTTTTGCAATTTTTTTGTTGGTTTTTCCACTTGTTTTTATACGTGTTCATTTTTCAACATATTTTCTCTCTGCTGTTGGTAGCAGAAAGTAGCAAAAACTTGACTCTCATATTCTTGCGGCTTGCGTTTTCCCTTTACTGCGCTTCTTTCTTTTCTTTTATTTTCTTTTCGGTTCTGATCGCAGTTCTCTTTCACATTTTTTCGTTTTTTATTTTAAGATTTTTTGCAATTTTTTTGTGTTGTTTTCTTTACTTTTTTAAAAGTGTGTGTGTGGATCTCTCGCTTCGCTTCTTTCGCTTTTTCTAAACGCAAAGCTTTTTTAAAGTTTTGATTTGAGAAATAAAGAAAATAAAATTACATTTCGCTTTCGTGTTGGTGTTGTACTTTGTTGTTGGTAAGTGTTAACGAAAAAGTGTTCGACAAAAAAGGTTTGAAAAAGCTAGAAACTGGTCGGCATTTGCTCGGATTGGATCGTATTGGATTATTCTTTCTACAATCCAATCTATTTGCTTTAATTGTGTTTATTTTGCATTTTTTTTTGCGCATACAAATTAGAATTGAAACAATTTAAGCAATGCCAAAAAATAAACGTTCAATTCGCATTTGTTTTCTATTTTTTGCGTTTCCATTGTTCTTCTGTAAAAGTGGACTAAATTGATATCTTCAAATCGATTTGCTGAATTCGTGTGTTTCTTGCTTTTCTTCCTTTTTCTTCGTGTACTTGCGTAAATGCGTTCGAAATTAAATGATTCTTTTAAGTGGTTTCTGGGATTGAGAAAAGAGCGGCTGGAGCTCTTAACGCTCCAACCTCGAAGTTGTTCTGTGTATTAATTTGTTGTCCTTGGAAGCGTGCATTGTTTTTTGCACGAGAATCATTGAATGCGAATTGTTGTTGTTAATGAATTGAAAGTTAAGAGGAAAACTGAAAGAGAATAAAATTAAAATTAGAAACGGCCCCAAGGCTCGAAGACTCCGTGACTACATACTTTTTTGTGTGTCGAGTGTTTTTTGTAAAATTTTCATCCGCTTTTGTGGTTCGAGCTTAGTTTGCGGGCTCGCTAACGCGATGCACCTGGAGCACGGCCACAGCTTCCTCCACCTTGGCCTTGAGGGCCTCCTGATCCTCTAGCATGTGCAATAGCTCAGAGTTCTCAATCTCCAGCAACATACCAGTAATCTTTCCGGCCAGGGCCGGATGCATGCGCTCAATCATCGGATACAAGCGCTCACCCAGGATCTGTTTCTGCTCCTGTGGCTTTGCATTGGCCAACAATGAGGCAATGAGCTTCTCGGAGTCTAAAAGGATCGGAGAATAGATAATAATAAAGCGAGTCCACAAGCGATTTGGTCCGTTTTTTCAACTCACTCTTTCCCTGCAACTGCTGCGGCATGGGCTGGGCCTGCTGCATCTGCTGCACCGGGGGATTGCGCATGTTCGATGTGTACTTGAAGCTGGGAGCACGCTGTTGGGCACCGCCAGCGATCTGGGCACCAGCTATTTGCACGTTGGTGGCAGCAACTGTCTGCTGGCCGGTGATGGCTCTGGCCCCAGTGTTGCGCATGTTGTTGGCAGCCGCGGCAGCAGCGGCGGCATGCGTGCCCTGCACCTGCTGTGGCTGGGCACCACGTGCACCGGCTGCAGCCGAACGGAACTGTGTGGGCACCGCGCCGGCTGCACCCTGGAAGCCTCCAGCAGCGGCGGCGGCAGCGCCGGCCTGCACGCTCTGCACGGTGGCAGCTGGGCGCACCGGAGGAGCCCAGCGAGGGGCGTTGCGCATTTGGGTGGCCATCTGGGGATTGTAGAAGCGTTGGCTCGGAGGTAGGGTCGGGACAAAGAAGCCACCAGTGGTGTTGGGCTGGAACATCTGTCCAAGCTGCTGCATGCGCATGCCGGTCATGTGGCGCATGTACTGTGAGGCGAGGTGAGCCTTGCGCTCCTCCTTCCGCTGGGCCAGGGCCACGTATAGAGGCTTGCTGCCGATCACGCGACCATTCAGTTCTGTCACAGCGCATGTGGCCTCATTGGGCGAAATAAAGCAGACGAAGCCGAATCCCTTGGAGCGACCCTCCTCGTCGGTCATGACCTTGGCCGAGGTAATAGTTCCATACAAAGAGAACTCCTTGCGCAGACGTTCATCGTCAATGGTGTCGTCCAAGTTCTTTACATACAAGTTGACACCAAAAACTGAGTCGTGGCGCTTCTTCTTCAGCTCCTCGAACTTGCGTTTCAGCTCTTGCTGGCGCTCAGCCTTTTTCTGTGCACGAGCCACGTACAGAGACTTGCTCTCTCCCATATCCTTGCCGTTGAGGGCCTGAACGGCGGCTTCAGCAGCCTCTGTTGTCTCGTAGGCCACAAATCCGAAGCCCTTGCTTTTGCCATCTTCCTTAGACATGACCTACAAGAGAAAAGCAATTAGAATTGAATACGGAGTATGTAATTGGAGTGTGTACACTTTACCTTGTAGCTGGTGATCTTGCCGTATGGCTCAAAGAATTCCTTGAGTTTCTCGTCATCAAACTCCTCGGTGAAGTTCTTCACGTAGACGTTGGTAAAGAGTTTGGCCTTCTCGCCCAGCTCCTTCTCGCGCTCCTTGCGGGGAATGAATTTGCCCACGTAAACCTTCTTGCCGTTGAGCAACATGCCGTTGACCCTGTCGATGGACATGTTTGCTGCCTCCTCAGTCTCGAAATGGACAAAGCCATAACCCTTGGAGTTGCCCTTCTCATCGATGGCGACCTTGCAGCTCAGGATATTGCCGAAGGCAGAGAAAGTGTCGTAAATGGCTTTGTTGTCGATGCCCCTGTCCAAGTTCTTAATGAACACATTGCCAACGCCGGAGCGGCGCAGTGAGGGATCGCGCTGAGACCACATTATGCGAATGGGTTTGTTGCGAACCAAGTCGAAATTCATTGTGTCCAGAGCACGCTCAGCTGCGAATGAAATAATGTGAAAATGTAACTCAATATCGGCTTCTAAAAGTCAAAGGATTTTGTAAATTACATTCGGTGTACTTGGGACTTTAATTCTTTAAGTCAAGCCTGGACTTTGATCGGGAAACTTTGAATCTAAGTTGGATCAACGAGGGTTACTAGTTCGTACACAGGATGTTCTGAATGTAATGCTTCTACTTCTGTCGATGGCATAAGGAACCATCTACATGGTAAGTCGCATTAGTTTCTCTGGCAACTTTGAATCTTAGTCGGATCAACGAGGGTTACTAGATTGACCAACCAATGGGTAGAAGTTGCTATAGGCCATAGGTACTATAGGATGTTCTGAATGTAATGCTTCTACTTCTGTCGATGGCATAAGGAACCATCTACATGGTAAGTCGCATTAGTTTCTCTGGCAACTTTGAATCTTAGTCGGATCAACGAGGGTTACTAGATTGACCAACCAATGGGTAGAAGTTGCTATAGGCCATAGGTACTACAGGATGTTCTGAATGTAATGCTTCTACTTCTGTCGATGGCATAAGGAACCATCTACATGGTAAGTCGCATTAGTTTCTCTGGCAACTTTGAATCTTAGTCGGATCAACGAGGGTTACCAGATTGACCAACCAATGGGTAGAAGTTGCTATAGGCCATAGGTACTACAGGATGTTCTGAATGTAATGCTTCTACTTCTGTCGATGGCATAAGGAACCATCTACATGGTAAGTCGCTTTCCTTCCTCTGGCAACTTTGAATCTTAGTCGGATCAACGAGGGTTACTAGATTGACCAACCAATGGGTAGAAGTTGCTATAGGCCATAGGTACTACAGGATGTTCTGAATGTAATGCTTCTACTTCTGTCGATGGCATAAGGAACCATCTACATGGTAAGTCGCATTAGTTTCTCTGGCAACTTTGAATCTTAGTCGGATCAACGAGGGTTACTAGTTTGACCAACTAATGGGTAGAAGTTGCTAATTATTTTTTATTGCTAGTATTCAGTATGACCAACCCATTGCCGCCTCGCCCTAACCGCCCAATGGAAGTTCAGTAAACTGGTTGGAATGCGCCAAGCTTTCACAGAGCCGCGTAATCAGTGCCATCCCGTCCCCCAGCCTTGCGTCCATTGTGCGCTTAATTCAATAAATATAATGTGAGTGGACGGGACGACACAACCAAAACGAAGAAGCAGCAACAGCAGCAGCTATGCGCAGTGAAAGTTTGTTTTCTTATTGTAAAAACAAGATTTCCATGGCGAAAAGGGGAAAGAGAGAGGAAGGCGGTTCGGTTCAGTGACATGTCAAGAATTTGGAAGTGTTAATGAATAAAAGCGGAAAAGGCATGAATGGATACGTGCCATATGAAAGTGAAAGCAAAACAAAAATAAAACATAATTATTCGGCAATCAAAGACACCATGCAGAAATGTAGCCATCGGAATATAACCTAAAATGATGGCGAGTCGAAATGGTTTAAACAATCAACACATGTTTATGGAAGAGCTCACACACATACACGCTCGAAGACACACGAACACGGAAAGATATTGACAATTGGGCGCATGACTGTGTGCGTGAGGGTTTGTGCCGCTTGGAAACAACACAAAACAGAGAGAAAAAAATCTAGACGAACTAAGGTGCGGGGTGGGTGGGGCTGCGATAAGCCCGCTGTGCTGTGTGGACCCCATATTATGCCATAGTCATAATTGCAGATTTTCAGTATGGAGGCTATTCAGAAGTTTCTAGTCAAATGGATGTATATGATTGGCAAAAGCCAGCTGTTTTTGCCTCCCCTTTTTCACTTTCTTTCCGTCTACAACACAACTGGAATTGACATGCTCACATACACAAGCACACATTCAGATACAGTTAGCAGGCAAGGAATCAGGGTTCAAGTTATGAAATGCTGGCAGTACTTTAGACGTATGGAAATTCTATGTTCATTTTCACTTTAAAACGTGGCCCAAGTTCCTTTTTCAAGAATCTTGGCATGTAACCTATTGAAACGCCTTGTCAGACATTCTGCTGCTTGTGTGTGTGCAAAAATTGCACACGTGTTTTCTTTGTTTCATGCGCGAGGGAGAACCTAGTGACGTTTGCGGGGTGCAGTGCAATTATGTGCACATTACTTTACTGCCTTTGAGGCGGATTACTCACCATCGGCTGGCTGTTGGAAATTCACGTAGGCATAGCCCAATGAACGACGGGTAATCACATCGCGGCAGACGCGTATGGACAGAACTGGACCTGCAGTCGAGAACTTCTCAAAAAGTGAAGCTTCGTTGATATCCTGGTGCAGATCACCGACGTATAGTGAGGCCATATTTGGTGATCAGGTCTACCTGTAATTTAAATAAATTAATTTTACTCTTTCACTTATAAATTTCGTGTTTTTTTGTATGTTCGAACCGGATGGATTCGGCGAGGCAGGGCAGAGAAATAGAAAGAAGGAAAAAAAGCGGCGTGGCTTTTGCTCTTCGGTTCGTCTTTCTGTCTGTGTGTGTGTGTGTGGCAACTCTGACGCATGTGACAGTAGAATGGGTCGACATGGCAACACTGCATGTGCTTTGTTGTTGCTGGCCCGCTTCGTAGCGCACCCATACTACCACAGACACTCGTGTAGAAAAATTTCCACACACACACTCGCAATTGGACACACGTTTTGCCACTCCAAAAATATTAGATTTAGCTTAAATTTCATCAAAATATCCGAACGTCACCACGGGGCTGGGCCCTTTCACGCTATTCAAAGCCAAATTTCACGTTTTCACATCGCCATCTTTCGTCGACGTCGACGTTTAACGAGCCACATTTCACAAGAAAATTCCGCATTCTCTGCGCCTCTGCTTCGTCCATCTCTTCACTGTCCCTATTCCTGGTACTTACGCTTAAACACTTGCTCGAATTTTTTGCTACTTTTTACAATTTTTTTTGTTACTTTTTATGTTTTTAATTTTTTTTTTATTTTTTAAGGTTTTTTTCTTCACAAAAAATATGTGATAAGCCGTGTGCTATAAGCGAATCCACGACCGCTCACGTAAACGGACTCTAACGACTCGACGTTAGGGATGACTTCAATGTATCGCTAAACATTTTTGGTGCCGATAGTTTGGTTGGCGATAGTTTATTGGACAGTTATTGACGTATGGGTTATATACCTTATCTCTTAAACTAATTTTAAGCTACTCAAAAGCATCTCATGTTTTTTTTTTATCCATTTAAACAATATTTACTACTTTCTGAGAATATTGTATATATTTCGTATTACTGATATTGATATTTTCAACACCCCGAATGACTATGTTTCTCCAGCTCATCTCTAAGCTGAACAGGAGATCTGGGATAAAATCGATTTTCGCAGAATCGATTTTTTTCGCTCTTGTAGGCAAAAACATCGATTTAGTCGGCTAAAAAAAAAAACACATGTTTTGCATTGTTTAATTGCTCCGGAACCTATTGGTTCCTGCTTGCTTTCACTGAGCTGGGTGGTACGGTTCAGCTTATACGTTGACGTGGAAATGTGTATATGCAAAAATACGGTATATTTCAACGCCAAATTCGTGATTTTTGCGGTAGGGTTGGGAAAACATCGATAGTGGCCACCACCATCCATTATTCCACTATCGATTGTGAAAACCCCCGATAGTATCGATACTATATAAAGAGAGTCCAAATGTAAGAAAAAAAAACAATAATTCGTGGATTTCATACACTCATAGGATAAACAAAAGCAATGAAAATAAAGAGATCATTCTCAAAAGGTTAATTTACTCTAAAAATATATTCAATTTAATAATTAATAATAATGTTCTGTTTCCCGAAAGAATATCTGCCGCTTAGGGTGGCGGAAATATACATATGTACATACAGTGGACGCTTTCTTTGCTTTTTTTTTTTTTAAATTACCATTCTTTTTTAATAATTGAACATTGAATCGATTTACCTGCCAAAATTCAATTCAACACTTAAAAGCTGCAACATTTTACAACAATTAAATGCACCATTTATCTACTGATTTTTCGGCGGTAAATTCAAGATTCTCATACACACAAACGAGCTATTCCGCACACTAGCACGGATGTGTATGTACCAAGTCAGCCATTCTAGTGCTTTAAAGACTTCCCCATATCGTTTTTAAAAGTCGTTGTGGTGTTACCACAAATCTAGTCATTTCCAATGTCATATATTTTGTCTTTTTTCTCAAATGGACAGTCTTGAAGGTCGATACTATCGAAGGTGAACCGAAACAATTGATGGTCGGCTTATTTTTTAACCATCGATAGAATCGATGGCGCTGTCAATTTTTCTCCCAAGCCTAATTGGCGGTATTGCCGTTGGTCGGATTTTTAACAGAAATCCAGGCAATTTCCTAAAATTAAATACATTTTTTCCCAACATGACCAAACGAAAACAGCCAGCGCCGTTGACATAATTCGAAAAACTCGGCGCATTGTTGTGGTTGTTGTCGCTATTGGCGTTTTGTGTGTATATCTTTTTGGTGTTCCCCTCGTTCAAAACTTACCTAATAGAGCAGTTACAGGAAAAGGGAGCTTCTAGAGGACTCGCACAATAGCAGGGGAGCCACTATTTTTGGGGGATTTGTTAACACTTTCACTCAGACAGTTTTTGTTTTTTCTAATTTTATGGTTTTTTTTTTTGGTTTCCCTTTTGAACGAAATAAACAAACAAAAAAATAATTAATAAGTTAAACGTCAACGACCGAATTCATAAAATAATTTTTGTGTACTTTTTTCTGCAACAGACCTGTTTTTTATGTTTTTACACTGAGTGCTCAGTACCTAATGAAGGTTCCTAGCCAAACTTGACAGGACGTAAACTAAAATGCCAAATTAATGCCTACTTGGGTGGTTCCAAAAACTGAAGGACGACGAACAAGAAGCATGCTCTTCGAAACATTTATTTGGGCATTATATACTTTACATTTTGTTCCATTTTAGTCTAATCGTAATATATGTATGCAAGTCTGCAATGCTCGAATGCATGAGATTTAGTTTGCGTTCAACTCGATTTTGATTTCGTGTAGCTTTTAATACTTAAACCTTATGTTTTTTATGAATGCATGTATATGTGTGTGTGTGTATTCCTTAGTCATGAAGTTTCGTCTAGTGTATGGATATTATTATTATTAGGTGTATTATTACTAAATTTCTTTAATTTTGTGTGGTATACCTCAAGTATTTTTTGTATGCATAACATAATTTGTGTGAGTGGTTTACTTTTACCTCCAACATATGCACGCACGTACGATTATGTATATTTTTCGAAAATATACACGGGATACATCTAAACAGTGTTCAACTTCTGATTGAATATACATTATTTAATACGTTTTCTTTCAGCAAAGATTTTTACATACGCTTTCAGTTAAATCTTCTAATACTGTGCCAATTATTAGGTTAATTTATACTCTTCTCTTTGCAACCATTAACTGCCATTGCACAATAAAAACCTGTATTCAGTTGCGTTTTTTGCATTTTGTCGTTCTAGCATTACATTTTTGTGTGTTTTCTGAGTTCTGACCCAATATTTTGAACATTCTTTAGCTATTTTGGCAGTGGATCGGTAATCAAATCAACTTTAAACAGTAACAAAAATAATCAAAGAGTGGCCCAAAGCTGGCAGCAAACATTTCCTTCCGTCTCAAACAATTCAAAAAAGAAAACCATAAAAAAAATTATAATGACTATAATCTAGGTGGATCTAAATCAAATTCCAATAGGATTAGATTCCATTTGTCGTTGTCGCTGCATCGCCACCCCATTCCACAAGGTACTGAACCTGACCATTTCCCATGCGGCGCTTGGCACGAATGGCAAACGATTCTCCGGCGTCAATCCGATTCATGGCGCCTCCAAAGTATTTGTTCACAGACTGCTTTAGATCCAGTATCGAATGTCCGTTGCCAGCACTGCTGCTCCCACTGGTTGCTGTCGAGCTGATGGAATTCCTGCGACTTTGGTTGGGAGAGCTGCGAGCGGATTTTTGGGGCCGCTGGCGCAGCAGTCGGCCATGCGTGGGCTTATCTGGCGGCGGCGCTGGCGGCAGCAAATCTTTGGCATATAAGGGAAAGTATGGGCTGGAAAGAGGATTGATGGTCGTGGTATTGATAATCTATATAGTGGGAGAAAAGACAATAAATGATTATGATTCCAACAGATCAGAATTTCTTCGCTCTTACCTCGACGGCTGTGGTCATGCGACGATTCCGACGTTTGCGCACCTCCTGGTTGGGGCCTATGGTTATATCTTTGGCACTCAGTCTTCGCTTTATGGTGCGCACGACGCGCGGTTGATCCATTCCGCCTCCCTTTAACTTGAAAATGCTGTTGATGACGCCCGCGACGCCAACGCCCGTTCCCAGCCCGAATGACAGGCCTTTTTTTACTTGCGTCGATTTCTTGGGTGTGGCCATAAGAAAAGGATTGTTGCGACCCAGAAAATTTACTGGCGGCGGTATAATGAGGTCCAGGGAGCTGGTGCCCCGACTGCTGCTTGAATTTTCATCGGACGAAAGATCACAGTGGTTGCGGCTGTTGTCGTAGCGCCTAGACAAGTGGAAGGCCTTGCGTTTTCGGCTGCTCTTGGCATTTGGCTGCGGTGGAATAGGCGCTGGCAACTTGCCATGGTCACCATCATTGGCATTATCATCGGCTAGGTCAATTGTGTCCACTGTGACGCGGTGGTCCTGCTGCAGCTCCGGCACTGCAGGCATTTTGTTTGCTTTCTTTTTGGCTTTCTCAATGATCTGCTTTATGGGTATCTCATCCTCGCTGGTGTTGGTCCCCTCTTCGTCCTCATCCGTACGGAACTCGTACACATCTTTGGAACCACTCTCTTCCCTGGTCATTAGCAATATGTTGAACTTGTTGACCAGCACCTCATCACACACCTCCTCATGAGGTTGCAGCCAAACTTTCGGGGTCACGGGTGGCCCACTGTGCCTGAGGGCAAAAAAGTTTGGAGCCCGCTTAAACTCGCGGCCGCACACAAATCTCTCTGTGCGATCTTTCAACGTTTGTTTAATGCGCTCCATAAGCGCCGTCTCTGGCAGTGTCTTCCACTGCTCGGATATGGGCAGCTTGTGGCGCTGTTCGAGCACAAATGGCCAGATGTCCTTAAGCAAATGATGATACTTTTGATGCTGATGCTTGCGCAGATTGTAAAGCGCAATGTGGAGTATATCCACCCAGTCGATTTGCAGTCGCCGCACATATTCCACGCCATCGTTGCACACTGTACAGCAGAATACAAAAAATCTGCAAGAAGAGATTAAATTATAAGCTGGCTCTTGGTGAATCAATGAAAGTAAATAGTTATCCTTACGTGTCGCCCCGCAGCAGCTTTTCTTTAAAGTTCTGCATACACTGAGTGTGGAACCAGTTCTGGCATTTGCAGCACTGCAGCATATTGTGATCGAATTTTCCCGGCTTGCCGCAGTAGCAGTAGATTTGCTCTTCGTTCACCCGATGCTTCTCATCCCAGCTGAGTTTATCCGCCTGCGAAAAAAGCCAATAATAATCAATAATCCTTTTGCAATAATCTTTCTACTCACATGATAGGGCAACTGGCGGCAAATCCCTGGGGGCTTCTTCGTTGTTTCATAATTCAATGGCTGTTGCATTTTCATGGGCTTCACGCATCGCTTGCAACTCCAAATTCCACTGCCATGGGCTATTTCGGTGGTACAGCCACGATGGTAGCCACGGCCGCAGCGTTCGCATATCTCAACGATATCTTGTAGATTCAAGCGCTTGCAGGCCACACACATGGGCCCGCTAACGGCGGCATTAGAGGACTCCGAGCTGTTGCCAGTTTTTCCACTGCCGCCTGCAGTTCCGCCGCCGCCCAGCTTGCGAAGCTTATCCGACTCGTGCCACTGTTCCGATTGATCATCGAATCGGATTAGAAACTGATCGGGTGATTCCCCCACGATGGTTCCCAAATACAGTCTTCCATCGTCGCACTTAACGAAGACATCCTCCTGTAGGGCGTAGCTAATAGCGGGGGGCGGTGGCGTTGGTGGTGTCGGTGGCGCTGAGTCGATGCTCTTGAAGCTCGGCTTCTTTTGGCTCGACACTTTAATCAGCGTCGGTTGGGATGGTGGTGGAGGTGTAGGTGGTGGTGGGGGCGAGGGCGAAGACTTTCCCGGTGAACTCATTGTCTCCGGTGTGGTTGGCGGCGTCTGAGGTGTCGTTGTGGTGGAGTCCGGTTCATCTATGACTATTACAGCGGCAGAGGTTGTCGTGCCTCCGCCGTAGCTGCTGCTGGATACCGAACTGCTGCTACTGCTACTGCTGTCGGCAGTGCTGCTGTCAATGAGCGGCAGGATGGCCTGTGCCTTGTGCTGGATAGCTGGGATGATGGGTGAAGGCTGCTGGGCAGTGCCGAGGGATGTGGTGAGGTTGGTGCTGGCGGCGTCTGAGTACAGATTGTTGATGCATATATTGATGCGGTCCAAGACCACTGTGGGCGGCTGGTTGTGGGAAGCGGGAAGGGTCCCGGGTTCCCGTGGCGGCAAAGTATGCTGTTTGTCTGCCACCACTTGGCTCAGCTGGCGAGGCGGCAGTGCTCCGGCCTGGCGTTGTGGCATGTAGTAGGATTGAACGGGAGCATACAACTGCCGCTGTTCCGGCGATGATTTATTAAGACTGTACACACTGGGGGTTGTCGATATAATGCGTATGTTGTTGGTCTTAAACGGGTTGGAAGCGGAAGTGGACGAGCTGGCAGCCTGCTGCTTAGTCGAAGGATTCTGCTGGCCATAGCTGTTGTTTATCTGTATGGTTCTGGGATGCGCTGGCTGCGCTGTGGTTGCATAATATCGCTTCGGTCCATTGGCATGGTCGCCGCCAGTGGCGATGCCCTGAGTGGGTGGCATGATTTGGTAGGTCATCCATTGGGGCTCCTGTACATTCTGCTGCTGCGGCAAGTAGCTGTAGGTAGGAGCTGGAGTGGGAACTGGCGCTGGTCCTGAGAGTGGGGGCTGCTGCTGCTGCTGCAAGTACGGTTGGGCAACATTTTGTGGTGTGTGCTCATGTTGCATGTGAAAATGGTTGTTCATCATTGTTGTTGTGTGAGTTTTATGTGCGGATTATTGTGCGCAGTCTTTTCTGAAAAGGAAAAGAAGCATCATTTGGTTAGTACAGCCGGCTTTTTAGTTTGTCTTCTGCGCTTGATTAATTATCACCAGGTTCAGCAGCAATCTGGCGCCTTTTTCAATCAATTTGTTGTTGCTTCGTCCCAATACACGCTCACTCAGATTACACGTATAGAGGTCTAGAAGCGGGCCCTTTTGTATTCTGTCTTTCTACCTTCGTATTTTCACACGCACGACGGGACACATTTTCAAATGCGATGTTACCCACCTTTTAGTGTGTCTCAACACATGGATTAAATTAGCAATGCATTGAAATACATTTAGTTGCAGGTTTTAAGTATAGTTGTGCATTAATACCATCAAAAATCAACTAAAACAATCACTTGCGGCAATTAAAAGTTTTTTCCATTTCCAACATATGCACACTGTGTTGGCAAACGCCCAACGACCAGTGCTGTGTAGTGTGTACTACCGAAGTTATCGGTGGGACTGCAATGCAGCATTAATAGTGATTTAATTTAATTAATTAGTTAAAACGGTACAGCATATCTAGAGCCAAACTAAATCAAAATGCATAATTAGGTTTAGAAAAAATGGGGTCAAAATTCAAATAATTGAGTAGCGCGCGAGAATATGCCAGACTGGTCGAAGTGTCGCACGATACTTTAAGCAGACGGCATCGATTCGTATAAATAGCAGCAGTGCAATTCCCGATATGCATTTGTCACTCTGACGAGCGATAGCGATAACCGCAAGACGAAGAAGAAGAGAAGACGAAAAAATACATTTACGTGAAACTACGCTGTGCGTGCATAAAAAAGTGAAAAAATCGCTGAAAACAAAGCTGAGACATAGAAAAAGTTGAAAAAGCTTGGAGCAAAGTGTAAAGAGAGCTAAAGACATTTGAAAAGACTTTTAAACATTGAGTGATTTGTGTAAAACCAGAAAATTGTTAAGGTAGGTGTAGGCGGAGAGAAAGAGAGAACTTGAATTAAATGTGTGTGCAAGATATTAGTTGGTGTGACGCATTTGGCCATAATTGAAAATATCAAAGTTGCAACAACTTTCACACAAAATCGTACTTCGTCAATGGTGTCGTACCTGCTCCCCTCCTCGCATGCAGACATATGATCATATCCATATATGCGCATGCAGACACTCGAACATACACACACACACACACACGCTAATGGAACTGAACTGTGGACCAGAGCAAGAGCGTATTGAAAATTCATTGATTTAATTTGTTTCCCATTCGTTTTTCGGTACCCTTTTGCAGCTGTGGTAGTGACTATATGTCCAGGCCGCGTTCATCTGTAAAAGCCGTGCAACACAGGCACGAGTCCAGCGAGGAGGAGGACGACGAAGACGAGCAGCGCTCTCCGCGTCGCAATATGCATTCATTCGGGGATTCGGGCATGGGCAGCGGTGTGCCCGCCTTTCTGGCCAAGCTGTGGCGCCTGGTGGATGACACCGACACCAATCATTTGATTTGTTGGACAAAGGTAAAAAATCAAAAGCCGCCATATTGTTTATTTACCTTGGTTTTCTTCTCTTTCCCTGTTTACTCTTTTTTTATAAGCATGGCAACAGCAACAACAACAACGATGCGTGCAGGTGTCTTACGCTCTCTACGATTTGACTTTCTCTCCGTCGTCGTAGCCGTTGTTGTTGCTGCTTACAGTGTGCCTCTCTGCACGTATGCATTGTTGTTATGCGATTTGCATAGGCCACTGATGTGCGTACGTGCGTGCCCTCTGAAAATTTTCCGCTCCTCGCCCCGCTCCAGCTGTCAATCGAAAATGTTCCTCCCCACCACGGTCATTTGACTTGGTCATTCTGGTTTGCAATTACATAGATAAGAGCAAATCCCATCGGTTCTCTTACCAAAGAGTACGATGTTGCTTCCTGGGCCCGATAACTGCCAGCGTCCCAATCAATCACTTGAAGAAATATTTATTCACATAATATGTATGTACATATGGACAGGCATATGTGTGTGATTACATTTGTGGTCAGGAGAGGGGGCTTATCGGTAGTTTTTGGTTAACCGCAACTTTTTGTTTGATATCCACTTATCATCATGACTTTTCGCATTGCTTTCGATTTCAGGATGGGCACAGCTTTGTCATACAAAACCAGGCGCAGTTCGCGAGGGAACTGCTGCCCCTCAACTACAAGCACAACAACATGGCCAGCTTCATCAGGCAGCTGAATATGTGTAAGTACAAGAGATGAAGGAAGATACGACAAGATTCGGCTCTAAGCTAGGATTTCCTTTTATTTTCCCATGCAGATGGATTCCACAAGATAACATCGATTGAGAATGGCGGCTTGCGGTTCGACCGCGACGAGATCGAGTTCTCCCATCCGTTCTTCAAGCGCAACTCCGCGTATCTGCTGGACCAAATTAAGCGAAAGATATCCAACAACAAGAATGTGGATGACAAGGCGGTGATGAAGCCGGAGGCAGTGTCCAAGATATTGAACGACGTGAAGGTGATGCAAGGCCGGCAGGACACCATGGACTCGCGCTTCTCCGCCATGAAGCAGGAGAACGAAGTGCTGTGGCGGGAGATCGCCAGCCTCCGGCAGAAGCACTCGAAGCAGCAACAGATAGTCAACAAGTTGATACAGTTCCTCATTTCGATCGTGCAGCCTTCAAGGAATATGTCTGGAGTCAAGCGGCACATGCAGCTCATGATAAATGACACTCCGGAAAACGTACGCGCGCGGACCACCAGCGAAACTGAGAGCGATGGGGGCAGTGGCCCTGTTATACACGAACTCAGCGAGGAGCTGCTCGACGAAGTGATGAACCCCTCACCGGTTCCATACGCCAGCTCTGCTCACCATGACCAAGAGAGCGCCTCTCCACAGTCCGTTGAGCGTCCACAGTCAATCAATTTTGACTACTCCAATCAGAGCGTTGAGGACTTGCTGCGAACTAATAATGGAGGAGGCAGTCTTCTCCAACTGGGAGCTGGAGGTGCCTCCCCTCTGGCCTCTAGCATGAGTCATTCACCGGCTGAACACATCGCCTACACAGTGACCGAGCTCCCGGATGCCCATGTCCAGGAGGTGTCCAGCAGTCCTGTGTACACCGATGAGCATAATGTGCTTACGCCCTTGGTGCGTGAACAGCAACGTGAGGAGGAGCGCCAGCAGCGTCAGCAACTGAAGGAGAAGAACAAACAGCGACGACAGGCCGGAGACCAAATGCTCGCTGCCAACTCCATCTCAGTCGAAGAAGCCTCGCCCAAGTCTGTGCGCACGCGCTCCCAGCTCAAAACAGATTCACAGTCCCTTGTGATGCCGCAGCCGGTTTACATCAAGACAGAGCCCGAAACCGATTCTGGACTGCTGGACCTGATGGATGGCTCGGACTCGGACATGTACAACGTCAACTTTATCAGCGAAGACATGCCGTCGAATATATTTGAGGTAAGCTTTCAGGTGTTCTAAATTTGGCATAAATATTAAAAAAATAAACCTGCAGGACTCCTCAATGCTCTCGACTGGACTGGGTGAGGCTAACAAGCTGAATCAGCAGCAGACGTTTGGCAAGTCCACAGTTAGCAGCGGAAAGTTTGCCAGCAACTTTGATGTGCCCATTAGCAGCGGCAGCTCTCTGCTAGACGCAAATCAAGCCTCTACTTCGAGGGCAGCGGCGGCCACAAAGGCCTCCGCATCATCATCGGCATCAGCCTCAGCCACTGAGGGCGAGGCAGCAGCAGCCATGGCTGTGGCCAAGTATGCCGGCGAAAACAGTGCTGTTCGGGAGGGGAGCAACAATGGTCCTCTGATGAGGATAAATTCAGTGTTAGTAGCTGACAAGCCTTTATTGGTCCCTAGAAGGGCAGGATATAATCCAGAGGCCATTTCCCCTTCTTACTGTTGCAGTGACGATGTCCATGGCCATTTGGATAATGTGCAAGACGAGCTTGAGACCCTCAAGGATTTGTTGCGTGGCGACGGCGTCTCCATCGATCAGAACATGCTCTTGGGTGTAAGTATTGATATCACATTTCCCTTCCCCGATTCATTAGCTTGGGCTGCCAGAGAACGTGTCCGTGTGTCCGAATTGAATTTTATAACAAACAAACGTTCTATTCTATACGATTAGGCTCTGGCCAGGACATCCATTTTGCAGCTGACCGAAGACGACCAGTTGATAAAGGTCAGCGCAAGCGTCCGGCACTTGAAAAGCCTTAAAATGTTGAATACATTTCCAAGAAACAAGCACTAAACTAGCTCTATTTACTCATGCATTTTTCAGCTATTCAACGACTCGGAACTACTGGACACCTATGGCCTATCTTTTCCAACTGACAGCATGAGCGGTGAGAAGAAAGGTGTGCTGGGAAAAATTATCAATTCCTTGAAGCCTGAACTAAATTGCATTCATATTCTTTGCAGCTTCGAGCGGTTCGGAAATTATGACCTATCAGCCCAGCCCGTACGATCTTTCGGACATACTGGACACAGATGATAATGAAAAGAGCCAGGAGCCCATCAGTCGTCAGTCGTATCAGACGCAGAGTTCGGTTTTGAATACACCACGTCACGATTTTTAATTCAGAGAATTTAGAGTAGACTAGAGTCCCGCAATAGCTGATCAGATAGTGAACAAAAAATGTGTTTTAAGTTTTCAATTTGTTGAATATCTCTTATACTTATTAGTTGATCTATATTTGTAATCACATTAATATTAATATGAATATTCATTGATGTCTCTGTATGTGCCTTTTGCACTATATATATAATATATAGCATTACCCCTAACCGCAACCCTTAGACCCACTCTAGTTGTATAGACTAGAAGAAGAACCAGTTAATATTTACGAGATATTCAATTTTTTAATCGGTGAAAAGTGGGAGAGCCAACCACGCATACCCATGCGAGTCGTGTTGTGTCTTTCCGTTAGATAAATTTGTAGTTTTTGCGCTAAACGAAGATAACGATTAAATGTTACTCTGACTTGTATACAAGGCATAAGATCCTTATCTTTTTTTGTAGTTTATACGTTTTACACACTAATTTTTAAATAATGGAATAATAAAATACATACTATTCTGTGCTGACTCCCTCGCGAGCAGCAATTGAAATCTCAGTGAGGCATATATTTTGATTGAAAAATAGGTGGAGGAGAGGGGAGGGCACCCGAAATACATACATGCTTATATGTATGTATGTACATATGTAGATCTTCTGGCATGCTTTTGTGCACATTTTGTTTGGGATTTCTGTTCATGCAACTTAATAGATACGGGGAGGGGACATTTACCAGGCTGCCTGCCACGACGTTAAAACTATACATAAATATAAGTTAACTTAAGCTTATGTGTATGCTACCTAGAAACGCAGACAGGACAGGCGCAGCGAGTACAAATTCTATGTTAATGGAATAATACATATGGATGTTTGTGGGTGTAGTATAAGTGTGTCTAAAGGGAATGCCTGTCTGTGTGCCTCTGTGGTTTGTATAATCGATTGCATGCCTCGAATCGAAGGTTGTACGTATTGCATATGGATTGGAGATCGCCGTTCCCGGGCAGTGGTCCCTTAGGACTGGTCCTTGTACTTGGCATCCTTTAGAATGTTGGCGAACTCGAATTTAACCCGTTCCCGCTCCGACCGGGGCATGCTCCGTAGAGAGTCCACCAGTGAAAGGCAATAAAGCTCAATGGGGTCATTGATGGGCGCCAGGCTGGGCAGAGGCGCGATCGCGGCCTTACGTTTGGCAGCATTACCCATAATATCGCTGGCCGCCGGACGCCTTGTGGCCGCTGGCTTGTATATTGGTTCAATGGTAACCTCTCCATTCGAGAGGGTGCTGTTCTTGATGTCCTGGTGATGCTGCTGGTGATGTTGTTGGTGATGGTCAAACCCATTACCCATGACCACCATGGGCGTGAGGAGGGGCGAGGAGGCCGGTGAGCTATAGAGGGTGTTGTTGCGACTATTATTGCTGCTGCTGTTGGTGCCATTCAAGGCCCCCTCAATGGACACCTCCAACTTCGGCTCCATAACCATGAGCTCGGGCAAGATTTCATTGTCGTCGCTATGCGATCCATCCTCACTGTTATCCAGCTCAATGATGTCATAGTTGCCCGACGCATCGACCTTCAAGTGCTCCGGATCGGGATAGAGGAAGCTGTTGCTGTCGTTGTCACTGCTCCCATTGTTGGTGGGCGCCGGAATAGTTTGGTTCTTTTTTACATTGTATGTTTGGGCGGTGTTCTGGAGAAAGGAGAGATCCTCCGTAAAACGTCGCTTCCGCACATTCGGATTTATTTGGCCAGTCTCAATGGCCTTGATCTCCTGCAGATAATTGTAGCGTATGTTTTTCCATTTGGTCTGCAGGAAACGGGCTGTGCGGTGGGAAGACAAGAAGGGTAGGTGAATTAGTACTACTGCTTGGTGGGGAGGTGCCATTTACATCAAAATTACTCACAGGAGGCGCCCAGCTCGTTGGCAATGCGATCCCATATGTCGACTCTTACTGGATTGCGGCGATAGTGCGGATGGCTGACATCGTATATGGCTGGATTGGCGCGCACCAGTTTTATCAAGCGATCGTCTGTGGGTTGTTTTTGTGGGAAAAATCGTTAAAATCCGTCAATCAGGCATTTGCTTTCTACGTTTCTTCGCCAGCAACAACCCCTAAGCGCAGAAGACGCGGCCGGGCAGGACAATCGTCCTGTCCTGCATTGGGGGTTGGTTTGATTCTGCAGCGCTTCTCGCCTCTCTCTGTTTTGTGTATTGGCAAAACCATAAATGAAACTCACCGAATTCTGGTCCTGTGGTCTCTCGTTCTGCATAATAGCGTTGCATTTTGTTATCCAGCTTTGTACTTATCATAATTTTTGACAAGTCCTTTTACTCAATCCGGTTGTTCTTTTCTTCCTGACTGCGCTGATGGTCCCCTCCAACTCAATTTACTGCCATGGGCTGTGGGGTTCTTCTTAATTTTCCGGGGGAGTCTCTCAGTGGAGTCTTTAGAGCGTTATTTTGTTGTGCACAATTAACCGTTTTGACAGCGCTTATTTTCTTTCGTCTTGTTTTTGTCTTACGCGCTCTGCGCAGCTGCGTGATAGCGGAGTTATCGATAAAGTATACCGTCAGAACTTTGGAGATATACCAAATATACCATCTCATTTTTTAAATATACCGTAAATTCTAAACTCATTTTCTTCGACTTTGATGTTCTAATTAATATTACCAGCTAGTTATGAATCTCAGAGCTAAAACTATAATTTTATCCAATTTATCTCTAAGTTGTGCATAATATTGGCTGGCTTCATGACTTATTTTTATTTGATTGATTTTAAAATAAGGATCAAGCTAAAAAGGTCAACCGACAAAAATGGTAGTAAAACGCTACGTGAGTGGGCATAGGTATTACGTAATTTGACAATTTGTTGATGGACAACCAGTAGTATGTGGTCTTGTATACCCTATGTCTTTTAATTAACATTAAAATTTAGCTTTTCAAGCTGATGTTTTCTGTATAAGTATATAATACGACCGGTATAGATTCTCAGTATCTAAAATCTACAAAATTTCATTGAAATGGTTCTCCAATACAGATTGACTAAGATTTCAAACATTTCCTCAATTTTTCCCAAGGGTACCATACAATAAATGTTTACCTTTCGACGTCGGTGGGTATAAATAAAGACTCATTGCTGGGATACAAATTCACATGTTCCCAGAAATAGATACATATATGTACCTCAAAAGACACTCAAAAATCCAAACGGAAAAGAGAGAAAATCCTGGAGGGACATTTGAAAGACATGCGTATGGCGGCCTCGATACCCTTTATTCTTGAAAATACCTTTAAAATATACTTTAATTAATCGATGAAATTCATTTAATGCATCATAAATACATTGAACTAATTTTCGAGGTTCAATTACCCCGAAAGTTAATATTCCTTAAATGGTCACCCTGCTGCGCAGTAGGACTGGGACAAAAATCGATAGCGTCAACGATACTATCGATGGTTTAAATGGTTAAGATTGTCCGATAGTATGAATAGTGGAAACTAAATACTGTCACACTGTTTAGGCGCGTTCCGAAAAGCAACAACAACAAACACGGCTTGAGCATTTTCCACCGCTCCCGCGCTAAACCATCAAACAGCACGCGTTTGTGCCACAGCAGACGCATTGGCCACAAAATATGAACAACGGCAGATATGGCAGATTTGGAGCACTCATTGGCATTGCGTACGTGAGCGGCACTCACTGCAAATTCCTGGTAAGAACGCACTCGTAACACAAACGCACACATGCAGGCCCGCGGGTACGCTTACGCATACGCATACGGAGTGCTGTATGCCTGTGTGGGTAGACAGCTGACTCAAAATCTATTTCCATAGATTTACTCGACAAAAAACGCCGAAGTCTTGGCCTACCATGAGCTGAAGCTGCGCCAGATTGTCCACCAGGCCGGCTGGCTGGAATATGACCCCACGGAAATCTGGAAATACATGCAGGAGTGCATTGAGGTAGCGTATCGGAAACTCTTGCGTTAGTTATATCATCGGAAGCTAACCCAAATAAATAACTCTTCGTAGACGGCGTACAAGAATTTGGTGATACTGGAAATTGACCCGCATGACATCATCGCTGTGGGCATTGTTAATCAGCGGGGCACAACCGTGCTCTGGAACAAGCAGACTGGCCAGCCGCTGTATAATGCCATTGGGTGGTCGGACAGTCGCAGCACCTCAGTCTTGCGTAGGATCCTGCAAAACGTGAAGCAGAACGTAGATTATGTGAGGCATTGCACTGGCCTCCCGCTGAGCGGTTGCTTCAGCGCCTTCAAGATTCGATGGCTGATGGAGAGTGTTCCGGCTGTCGCAGATGCCATAAAAGAGGACAAG
Source organism: Drosophila subobscura (assembly GCF_008121235.1). Lineage (NCBI taxonomy): Eukaryota > Metazoa > Arthropoda > Insecta > Diptera > Drosophilidae > Drosophila > Drosophila subobscura. The sequence continues at coordinate 2,865,130 of NC_048531.1, forward strand.
TGCCTGTTCGGCACACTGGACTCGTGGCTGTTGTGGAATCTAACTGGTGGCGCCCAGGCGGGAGTTCACTCGACGGACATCACCAACGCGCACTACACTTCGCTGATGAACCTGTCCTCACAGCAGTGGGATGCAAAGCTGTGCCAATTCTTTAAGCTGCCCATAAACATACTGCCCCGAATACGTTCCAATTCCGAAATATATGGCTATGTGCTGGACGGGCCGCTGCTGGGAGTACCTATAGCAGGGGTAATGGGCGAGCAGCCTGCCTGTTTGATGGGCCAACTGTGTATTAAGGCCGGCCAGAATGTGTGCACCCTGGACGATAGCTGCTTTGTCCTGCTCAACACGGGCACAGAGAAGCTTGAATCAGAGAACGGACTGATCACAGGAATAGCGCACCAGCTGGGACCCCGAGCGGCGACCAACTACAGCCTCGAAGGAGCCATTTCCAATGCCGGATCCACAGTCACTTGGCTACGCGAAAAACTGCGCATCAATACCGAGATCAACTCCAACGACAATGTGGTGGAATCACTTAATACGTTCATCGGAGATAGCTCAATGATTTCCTCTTCCTGCTCATCCTCCATGCTCAATACTGAATGCGGTTTGGCGGCCAAACGGTCAGAGATTACCCTTGTGCCAGCCTTTCATGGTCTGTATGCTCCCTATTGGCGGTATGATGCCAGAGGCATAATTCTGGGCCTATCCAGTCAGACAACGGCAGAGAATATCACACAGGCCGCGTACGAGGCGACCGGGTTTCAGATCTACGAAGTTCTCGAGGCATTTAAGCGGGACACACCCAACTGGGATCACGCGCGCACGCATCCAGTGCTGACTTTTGGCGGCGAGTACGCGGAGGACACACACCTGGTCCAGTTCATAGCGGATATCATGGGCTACATGCTGGAGCGGCCGCAGACCGCCTCGCCAGCTGGTCTGGGAGTCATGATAGCGGCCGGCGTCACCATGGGCGTGGTATCCCTAGAATATGCGACAAAGATGTATGCGCCACCGACAGACGTCTTCTCACCCACCACCACACCGAACCGTAAGTGCAGGGGTGGACTGTACGTCAGGCAACACTCGAACTAATTTGGATTTTATTCCGCAGGTCGAGAGGTGCTGTACAGGCGCTGGGACTATGCGGTAAAGAGGTGCCTGCACTGGAACAACTTTGAGACATACGAGGCAGATATCGAGCTTTTCTCGCAGCGCGAACGTGATCCCAATCTAGCCCTACGGCGATCAATACCAGGCAGCGTCTTCATGGTCACATCGTTTGCTGTGCTCCTGCTGGCGAGGTACCTGCACAACCATCCTCTGACCTAATGCGCATCGGAGGAGTGGGGCGAGGAGCGATCCTGTGCAATCTAGTCACGTTCAGCATGCGCATTCAAAATTAGTTGTTTAATTTAGCATTTAGTCGTTTATAGTTAATTCTCCCTATCGTTAGCTTTCTTTTGTATATACTCTCTCATCATTTTTCTACTTTGCCTGATTCGTAGATCAAATTTTTGTGATTTACCATAGACAGTTCTTGAATGGATAAGTCTACAAACTGGCGTATACTCATAGTGTGTTCGGATCTGTTGAACTATTCAGTTTATGTTTATTTATGCAAGCGATTTATATTATTTTTAAACCGAAAGACAAATCTTAAAGCTGTGAACACAATAAGCCTAAGCCTAAGCCGCTTCGGACTTGCTTCCTGAAACATGTATGTATGTATCTATATATTGTTAAAACTGAGTAAACCAAAAAAGAATGTAGAAAACCAACTGTCAAGAATGCATTTTCAAGTGGCCATTGCACCAAAGGCAGTCGGTGTGTCACTGCTGGGAACATCCCGGTTCAAGTGGCCAGTGTTTTCTGGTTGCTGTTCCGCTGCTGAGATCCATTTGCCAGTTAATTAGCTGTCAGGCATACTCGACGGAGGAACGCATTCATTACCTGCTTGTGGATGCCATGCCTCTTGTTACCCTGCCACTCCACACAGAAATGCAGCTTAAGTTATTGCGCTTATTGTTGACACGCGAATTGCGGGCAGAGCCCGGAGGCCAGACCATCTCGCCTGATGAAGAAGCAGCTGTGCCCATGCATAGTCCCTGCTGCCAATGTGCACTTGAACGCGCTTCTCTCGCATCTACAGAGGAGAAGGAAGAAGGCGAGTCGTTGCTGGGGAGCACGAGCACCCCAACTGTTGTCTTTGCTGGCCATGGGAGTCGAGGGAGAGAGGCACTCTTTCAAATGAGTTTTTATGCGCGAGCGTTTGCCAAATGCGCTACAAAAATATGAACGCGGCCCATCAGTGAGCGTTAAGCCTGAGGAGCAGTTCTTAGCGATGGCACAATTCGAAAATGAACAAATGATTCGATAAATCTTAGTTCCAAGTTCGATAACTGAACTCGATAGCTAGTTGGCAATAATCGGATCGGATAATAAAGTGTTCGTGCCCCCGCTAAAGTGTACAATTTATGTGCCCTTCAAAGTGTAGCTCATCCGGGCTGTCAGGCATACCGATAAGCATGAATCTCAGTCGCGTACCCGTACATCCTGGTCCACAGTCTGCAAAATTGGTTTGCATTTGAAGACAAAACGTCGAGGAAGCGCAGTAAAATGTGAAATTTGTGCAAACATTGACTCCCCCACCCTTGCACCCCCACTCGTTGCCCAAACTCTGCCGGCGAGGAGTTCGTGGGGGAGGCGTGGCATCGTCCAAGACGTACGTAAACTTGCACGTAGTCAATTTAAATAAATTAACACGGTGTTGGTTGTGTGTGTGCGAGGGCGATAGATAAGGGAACACGGGGGAAAGAGTAAGCTGATCGGTGTACCACTCCCCCTTGATGGGTTATTTGACTTCGTTCCTGCTGCGTCCCACTGCGTCCCACTGTGCTGCAATATGCCAAAATACGAACTAAAATTTGACATGGCCACGTAGCTAGGACGATTCCCTGTGCCAGGGGTATCAATGTCCTCCTGGACGGGTGGGTTTTTGCTGTGCGGTTTCCCCGCCCCGTCTCAAATGCATTCTCGCCCTAAAAGGGGGTGTGCTGGGGAAGGGAGCGGGCTGCCAGTAACGCATAAATCCTCAAGTTTATGGCATCAATAAATGTCGAGGCGAAATAATGATTTCGTCAAGTTCCCGGCCATTGTGCTGCCAGAGCATTGCTCCCCTCGGCGCTGGAACTTTAGCTGCTGTCGATGTTGCATTCCAACTGTACCACGGGGGTGACTCTGTCGAGTGGCACGGCCCGAAGAAGGATCTGTTTAAGCAGGGAGATCTTTGGTAGGAGCTCTTATGATAAGGGACTTCATATCCAATAAGTTCTGGGCGTGTCAGCGCCCACACAAAAAAGGGGAAACGAAAAAGGGAATGGAAAAGGCTTCACACATTCAGAGCGCAATTTATTTATTGAACGAAATTTCCATGCGAGTTTTATGGCTCCCAACTCATCTGCATATGCGCCCGAGTAGCAGCCAGAAGCAGGAGCCGAGGCAGCAGGAGAAGCATTCAATGGCTTGACAGAAGGCTGACTCTTTATCAGCTGCTCCAGGTCCTGCTCCTGCCACTGACAGAAAGTTTTACGCATTTTTTTTACGAGCCTAAGGCTCAGGCTCAGGCTCAGGCTCTCTTTCCCCGTTCGCATGGCAGGCCGTCATAAAAATGTCGTAAATTCGCCGTAGCGAAAGTTTTGTTGTGCTCGAAAGCCGTGGGCAAAGCCCGACCCGGACGTGGCCCGGTTGCCTCGGTGCCATCGTAAAAACCTTAATTAATTTTCTAATCAACATTTTGCCTGCATGTAAATCGTCTGATTTGCCGCGTCGAGTCCGTTTCGGGACTCTGCCGCTTATGTGTAGCATAATTTGAGGCGAGTACGAGTGCCGCCTCTGCCTCTGCCTCTGCTGGAGCGCCCTCTTTAGCTCCATTAGACGGGCTGGGGCTCGGTTAAGTCCGCTGCGATATGTCAAAGTAAACGGCTATAAAGTCTCAACTGAAGGCGGAGCTGGGTGCCGGAACTGGCGCCAGTAGTGAAAAGTTGCGTGCTCTGCGTTTGGATGATTCCCAGACATTGTTTTTGGTGGTGTTTACTTGGCTTGTTAGTTTCAACTTGTTCTCCTAGTTGGGGACTACCCAAAAGGATGGAGGATGGAGAGGGAGGGTAGAGACAGCTTCCAGCAAATATCACTCACAGTCCGTTGGACAAAAGTTGCAGACCAATTACGACGGCATTCTGGTCAGCCCAAGCGCAGCACAAATTAATTTAAATATTTAAATACTTTAATTATTTTTTAACTGTCCAGTGGGAGGGTACAGCGTGCAGACAGGCAGTGGGGTGCACAGAGTGGGGCGTTCAAAAGCCAAGTGCCACGATCCAGGGGCATGCACATTGCACATAACTGCATGGCAACCTGCGACAACGACAACGACAACGACAGCGACAACGGGCAAACAGCCAAGCGTAAACTTAACTGACAAGTGGAGACTTAACTTCCCATAACAAATTGCATTCCAATTGCATGTCGTATCCCCCTTCCAAGCCACCAAATCCCGCGAGGCATGAGCAAACACACACACATCCCATCCAGCCACATTCAGTCACTCTTCAGGCCCATGCCTCCTGCAGGACGATGTCGCCATTGCTGTTAATTTAAATTGCTTTAAAAAAGCATGTGCAGATGCAAATGGAGAGTCCGGAATGCAGAATGCACGCCACATGAAATGAGGAAAATGATGGGGAACAGAAGCGGGTGGTACGTCTACGTATACCCTCATTCAGCAGGCCAAATGGTAACAGGAGCAACTCCGAGCTGGCAGTTGGCAGCTCCTGCCGAGCAGCAGCCTCTTGAGCTGCCTGCACGAGCACAACACACAGACACACAAACACGGGGAGAAACTGCTTTGATGCCTCAAATGATTCATCGATACTCGGATATCTATGGCGAGCTCTAATCGCTGCAAATCACTGTAGGGACGAAACGTTTCCAATACTAAATAGCTTTCATTTGTTAAAGTCAATGGGTTTTTTTTGCAGTGCACACAAGCCATGCTCGAAATAATCCTAAAGGGTGTGAAAAGTATGAATGCAGCCAAGAAGGTGCTCACGAATGGCACAGGAGCTGAGTCAGTGGCAAAGTGGGGGGCAAGCGCGTACCTGCTCTGAAAGGAAAACAAAATTATGCAACTTGAGAACCAGAAAACAGACAGACAGGCAGACAGACAGACAGACAGGCACGGCACCCCGCAAGCATAGGGGGAGTTTGGGTAGCTGCTGCTCCTTGGCTGCTTTTCAGTTGCCATCTCAGTTGCAGTTTGCTGTTGCTGTTGCATAAAATATGGCTGCTGCTGCTGCTGCTGCTCCTGATTCTCATGAGAGCACATGAGAGCGTCTCGACTTTAGCAGCAGCAGCAGGGCATCTCGCCCCAATCTCTGGGGAGGCGGAGTACCTATTTCAGTTACTGTTTCTGCATTTGCATTCAATTAAATCAGGACTTGAAGTAATTGCCAAGTAAATACAAGTGCCAGGGCTAGGCCAGGACACGACTAGAGAGGATTATAAAACAATTTTTCAAGTCGCAAGTTTGTTTGGGAGCGGGAGCCACGGGAGGAGCTTCTTTCTTATTGATAAAAATTGTTAAACTGACAACTTTGCTCGACCAAAGTTGTGTGGGTTGTCACAAAAAAAGAAAACCCTTTAGTCCTGGTCGTAGTCCCTCCGCTGCCTCCAGTCAAAAGTTTATTAAAATTCAGAACAAGAAGCAGTCGAGCCGAGCCGCAACACGAAAGTTCCGTTCCCAGAAATTGTATTACAAACAAGAGAGAAGAGAAGTTGTTGGGACCGAGGCTTTAGATACCCTTGCAGGGCCTTTCTCCACTTAGATTGGGATCATATTTCGATTATGAACCAGTCTAAGATATTCCGATTTATCAAGCTCTGCTCTCGTTCGCAAACATCTAATGATAGGCCTCATAACCTTCCCGTTGTAAGGGTGCACAAATATAGCAAAAGATAAACTCAGGAGAATAGAGAGCGCGGAGTAAGGAGGAGCCATGCTCTGCCACATGTGTCGTGTGTCGCCTTTAGGGGCAAATCGATGGAAGATTGAATTGAAGCAGCAGCTGAGCCCGAGGCTGTACCCGTACCAGTTCCGTTCCGTCCCTCCAGTGCCAATCCCATCTGTCGCATTGCGGTTCAGTTCAATGATTTGTGGCTCCGAGTGAGTCTTAATTTATCAGCCCACTCCCGCCTGCCCCAAGACAATTCCCGCCTAATGGAGAGGCAGACGCGGTGGCGTGAAACTTTTTAAAATTCTTTACAGTTAAGTTCAACTTTTGGCCAAAATAATTTGTATGCGGCTGCCACCAGCGTACAAGGGAAAGTTCTCTGTTGCGCTGGGGTAGTGCGGGGGAGGAGGGAATAGTGGACGAATGTCTTCCGTCTGCTGAGCAAAGAGGGGTTGAGTGGGAGAACCTCATACATGTGTGTATGCTCCGGCTGCTTATGGTCCCGCTACCCCTCGCCGTTTGCACTTGTTCGTTCCGTTTCTGCCAAGGTGTAATTCTTAACAGGGTCGAATTTTAGCAAGAGTCTTCACGGCAAGAGATTTTATTCGATTCTAATCCGTTCAAGGCTTATCCATGTTTATTTAGAACTCTAGACGGTTTTTAATATTTATGTCTCTTCAAGAGAAGAGCAGAGAAGGCTCTACCTTTGATTCATTATTTTATTGAGAAAGTCAATGTCCGTTGGTATCGCCTCACCTCACTTAATTACATCTTGCTTGCTGGCTGAACAGTTGAGTTGCATTGTCCTCTTTGTCCGGGACTTGCACATGGTTGCTCTTTCCATTCACGTGCTAAGAGAGAGCAGAGAGAAGAAAGGAGGGGTCGCCCTGCCGGTTGGAATGTGTTGACATAGCGCTAAATTTTACAGTTACTTTTTGTTTGCCCTTCTGCTGGACGTTCTCCCACTACGTACTGCACACTGCACACTCTCTCACTCTCTCTCTTTCTGTTTCTGCAAGCCACTTTCTGTAGTTAAAGTTTCACATTTTCTGGGAATATTTATTCAAGGCTAAAGGGGCCAAATCTCGTTTAATGCTGTGGCCAAACTTTGTAGGGTAAGGATTTTGCGGCTAATCAAACATTATGAATAAAGCAGTAATGGCTTAAGTGGTGAACTCCATTTACCTGTTACCCCTGTGGCTTTGGGTCTCTGCTCTAGAGTTAATTAGTCAATTTTGAAAGTTATTTAAAGTTCTTATTTTTAAAGTAATTTCTTCAATTATTATGCCTCAATCCTCAGCGGAGTTCTTGTGTCACAGTTTACAGTTTTGCAAATGACAGCATCCCCCCATCAACCTCCCCCTAGGTTCCTACTACCTCCCAAATTACCCAATTGAACTTAAATGCCCCGTGGAAAAGAAAAACTTATTTCTCCCCCACTGCCAGTGAGCCTACTTATACATCGCCCACCACTTCTACTGCCCCCTCTCCGCTTCATTGTCTCAGCCCACTAACCTTGCTCATTTACCGCTAATTTTGTCACTGCTGCAATCTCGTTTTGGCCAAACAAAGGAGTGCGAGCGGGAGAGCGAGGAAGCGAGAACGGCAGCTAATGCCGCTTAACCGCTATGGCTATAAAAGGAAGCTTCGAAAGCTTTTGGCACAAGCTTAATGCAAAGCGACTCAATAAACGACGAGAGACGATAAAGACCAAAACATCACCTGAACACAATTCGCATTCGCGCTTTCTCTCTCTCTCTCTCTCTCTCTCCCACTCTCTCTTCCTCTTTTGCTCCGAGTAACCCTTGCTCTAGCAACAGCAGAAATGGCCGCAAATCCCCCCAATGGACTTTGAATCTTTTCCCCAAAGGGCTGCCTGCCAACTCCATTGAAGCGTAAGAGTTTCTTGCCAGACTCCATTCCAAATCAACTGCATTCCTAAGCCCTGTCAGGCATTTTATGGCCAACACGAAAGCTAAACTTTTACCGAGGGACTCGTAACCAACCCGGCCAAGAATTCACTCTCGCACTAGCACTCGCACTCCCCCGCCCTTCCTTCTACTTCTCTTCTTTTCTGCTTTCTCTCTCTCGATTTGCCTGGCTCGTAAAATTTTATGCGTTTTTTGCGCCCTGCGTCCTGCGTTTGGCGTTGAAAATGAAAATTGTTACTCCACAATGAGCCAGAGTTTCCAGCTCCCGGCTGCGGGCTCCAAACTCAATGGCATTCGAGTCGAGTCAAGTCGAGTGTTGTGTCGCCTGCCAGACCCTGCCTGGTCCTTTGTCCTCGCAGGGGTGCGGTGGCAATGAGAGCTAGGATAGAGATGGCAGCCTCATGAAAGTGCCAGCTTCAATCACGAAATGGCCCCGCTTTGCCTGGAGAAACGTGCTGCGTGTCAGCGAATATCGTGTCACGCGACCATCCTTAGGTCCTCTCCACATTGTTGTTTTGTTTGTTTGGTTTTTATGACTTTGGGGTATTTATTTCACTTGAAGCTAGACGAGGGAAGGCAGAACGCGGAACAAGGGAAGCTCTGGAGCTGCTGCTCTTGCCTGATGTTTCATTTCTGTCGTTTCGCTAGCTTTCCCTCGCAGCCTTTCCCCTCTCCATCCCCCATCGCCTGTCTGTGCGTTAATGAGTCAACACAAAAGGCTCAGCTGTTTGTTTAATGCATGTTCCACCCCTTTTTCAGGCACGACACGATACGACACCACCCCATCCTTCAGATTGCTATTCGGTTTTGTGTCTTACGTTTCAATTTCGGTTGCAGAAATGGTAAAGGTGTTTGTTTGTTGGTTGAACTTTACTAGAGTCCATCCTGCCTACGATCCTATCGATCAAATATACCTCTTCCAAATGACATCTGCCTACGCAAAGTAGACACAGTTCCACTGTATTTTTGAAGGGTTTGTGGAAATCAATTACAACCATGTGCAAAACCATTTCATGCTTTAGTTCCAGTAATGAGCCACAAGAAAATTAGTTTAAATTTGCTCTGAATCGCTAAACAGTAGCAAAAATATATCTAGAGGTTCTGGAGATGAAGATTCCATTCCTTTTGTTGGCTTTTTCCATGAGTTATAAGCATACGAATGCCCTGGAATTCCATTTGGGTCTTTTGAGACCCTATGGCGAGATTCCCTTCAAAGGTGAGTGTCTCCTGCTCCCATTTTTTCCATGCGAAACGAATTGGTATTAAAATCAGTACGGGTTTAGCCTGCCTTATTGATGGTGGGATGCGATCAGGCTACTGCATAGATCTCTCGCTTAAGGAAGTCTTCGTTCCCGATACAAATGAAACAATTACCAATATCCAGTGTCGCGTATTCTCGAGGTATCGCAGCTGCACGCCACCTGCCAAATGCTGCACCGATGGCTGGGACTACACCTACGTGCTGAAAACAGACAACAAATAATGGGGGAATTTTCCCATTAAATTCTTATTAAATTTACGTAACTTTTGTGTGTGTGTTGTTTGTGCTTGAAGTAATTGAGTGAGCAGCGGGAGTGGAATCAAGGCTTACTTTTTGGGGTGGTTGCATAATTGGGTGTTCCATGAACTGGCTACTGCCCACCCCCTTTTGGGAGACGACGGCTCATGTTCAGCTTGGCCCAAAAACACAATTCAAACTTTCCCTCTCGCTAATTGTGCGAATATTTTGCAGAGCGCGGCTGCCATTAAAACCAGAGCAGACCTATAAAACTCTGCGCCACAGCCTCATATGCACATATGTATGTACATGTGATTGCCGGAGAGATGGCTGACGGGGCTGAGTAATAAACGAGTCTGCGATGTGCTTCAATTATGTGCTAGGATGCCAGGCCTGCTGCTTTCCCATGCCCGTGTGTCGCAAACTTTGGCCCGTGATGAATGCGAAAATATGTTTTCGGCGACTCCATAATGAGGCAACTCGCTGAGGGGATGCCAGTGCCGAGCAGAGCCGATCCGATCCGAGGCGAGCCGGGTGCACCATCAATCTGCGGGTAGGGTTGGCGCTGCCTTCGGGAAGTGGCGGGGCCATGAAAACAAAAGTCAAATTTTCTGCGAAATTTATTTTGTGCCTTGTCTGGTCTGGCCATTGGTGCGTATGCGTAATGTCATGTGCAATTTATGAGCCGCCAGGTAAAAGGCATAACCATGTGGTGTAGGTCAGTGGGGAGCCAACCGCTGCCGCTGCCACTGCCACTCCCCCTGCTGTTATGTGGCGTGGCGTATGAGTAATGCACATTTTACGCTTGAATTGCCAAAGCATGGGCCACCATTTTGCCCACTTTAAGTGTCCGTGCCCCACAGTCACCGCTTCGCTTCGCTGCATAAAATATTAATAAAATGAAAGCCATGTGAAATGGCATTTTTATGTTTGTTCTCCTGCCCAGCAGCAGCTTAGTTTAGGCCTTTCTTTTGCTGCAGCACAGATGCTGGCATTCCATTACGAAATGCAAACTGCAAACATTGCGCATACGCCATGTGTGCTGGGCCTGGTGTCTGTCGTGTATTTTGCATTTTAGGCAGCTGCCAACAAATGGACTTTCTGTGCAGTTTTGAGGTTCGTTTTATTTTCGCTACAATCAGTGTTTGCCATTGGGCAAAATTTTCATATTTGTCAGAGCTGAATATTAGCGATGTTTCAGAGGAAGCACGGGAAGCCTCCTTCTGTAGAGCATTCCTTCTTCTCCTGCCTTTTTTTTTGGCCAACTCTTTGCGCTCTGCCTGCCGCACTTCCTGCTAGCCAACTGTTCAATCAACCTTTTTCGAGGCTGGTGGAGGCATTTGCTATTCATGACAGGCAGATATATTTGTACGTGCCAGGAAAAGCTAAGCAGCCCATCCACATCCACTTCCACTAGCCCTCTGCCAAAAAGGAATATGCGAACTCATTCTGGAACGGTGCTGTAGTTGGGCATTTTTTCTTGTTGCTGCTGCTGTTGCCATTGCTGATTCAAATGCAAATATTGCTTTTCGTTTTCGGGCCTAGATTTGGGCCTAGCCAAAGTTTTCGCACGAGGAAACTTTTTGGCATCGTAGCCACACTGGAGAGAGTGGTCCTGGGCCAACTTTAAGCTCCAATAAGCCAAGGCAACTTTACGGTTTATTGCCATGTTTGTTTGTCAATCGTTTTGGGCTGAGGCAGGGAGCGCTGAGGAAAGAGCGAGGGGGCAGTGCCGACACTCAATCCGGGCATTCAATAGGCGCTCATTTTTCAAATCAAGTGAAGTGTGAATGAGCCAAGGAGCTCTCTACACGCTGGCCCAAAGGACCCTTAACAAATTTGCCCCAGTCCAAATGAAATGCCCCTGACGCCTCCATACAGCTTGGATTTCTTTTCTCTAAATAATTCAGAGAGGATTTCTCCTTATGTCGGTTAAATTTATTTATTCGTGTTTATTTAAATGTTTTGTAAACATGCATCAAAGCTTAAAATACTAGTTATAAATGTGTGTGTGTGTGTGTGTGTGTGTGTTCCTTATTCTATTGTATCTGTAAACACTATATAAAACGTACCTATAGATGTATGCATTTAAATATTGAAGTGTGTTTAAAAATGGATATATTTCGCAATGCTAAAAACTAAAATTTGGCTTAGTTCTCTGTTACTTTTCGCGTTCGAAAGAGCTCCTACGTCGGATTATTCAGTTATATCTTAATTATTCTTTATAATAAAATGCCGATGTGTGACGTGTGGATCTTTAAAATATTCACTAATACTAGAAATGCTTTCAACTGGTCTAAATGCAAATATTTTGTGGCAGTTTCTATGTACATTTCACCACGCAAATGCAATACTATTATCGAAGATATCGTAAGATTACTCGGGGAATATCGAACAATATATATGTGTGTGTGTGTGTGTGTGTTATATGGGGTGTAATATATATCATATGTTTTGTACAGTTAAAACGTATCCATATATAGAACGCATGTTAAACAGGCGCAGAGAACTTAGTGTTAAGCCTGGCAAAGAAAATACTTGGTTGGGAAATACCTGTAGGGGTAGGGTTATACTTGGGGAACAAATCTAGAAATTACTTTTTGGCATTTGCTCAATCAGTCTGGGGCCTCCTCACTTCTCGGCGCCACTCTGCATGGCCTTGCTCAGGGCGGATGCCAGTTGACTGAAGGACGGACGCTCCTTGGGATTGGCCAACCAACAGGATAGCTGAACACACAACAGACACATTAATTAGCATCTGTTCCCGTCACTGGATCAATGGCAACATCAAACACTCACCAATATCTCTTTGAGGCTGTCGGGCGTGGCCTCGGCCACCGTCCACTCCAAGGTGCCGGCCTGCGACCGCTGGATAACCTGCTCGCTGGTGAGCTCCTCCTGTGGCAGCTTGGTGGCCTGATTGAAGAGCTCCCACACCACCACGCCGTAGGCGAAGATGTCGCTCTTGGTGGTGTACTCATCCTCCTGGATGCACTCGGGCGCCATCCAGCGCACCGGAAGCAGTGTGTTCCTGTGCTTGTGGTACTCGCGGCTGTACTTGTCCTTGCACAGCGCCGGATAGGAGACCTTCACGATGAACTCGCTGGAAATGACACAATTGCGCGTGGCCAGATCCCTGTGGAAGAAGGACATCAGCACAGCTTAGTGGATAGCCCCTGGCTGTGGGATGGGAGTCTGCACTCACCTGTGTGTGCAGCGTGCCCGGTAGATGGCATCCATGCCGCGTGCAATCTGGTAGGCCACGGCCAGCACCTGGCTGGTGGTCAGTGGCGGCGGTGAGGAGGTGGCCGTGGCTGTGTTCACCTTGCCAGCGGTGGCCAAGAGGAACTGCTTGAGGTCGCCCCAGTCGGTGTACTCCAGGACCATGTAGTGGGGATCCTTCTCGCGGCACAGACCAAACAGACGGGCGACTCCCTTGTGGGAGATGCTGCGCAGCAGATCCAGCTGGCGACGGAACTCCTGGCACGCCTGCTCGTCCTTCACCTTGTTCAGCGCCTTGACCAGAACGAGCTGGTCGAGTGCCGACTGCTCGGGCTCCTCCTCCTTGATCTCCTCGATGTCGTCCATGGAGGTCTTCGAGCGTCGCTTCTCGTTCAGCGTGCTGAGGGTGGTGCTGCCGCTGCCGTTGCCACTGCCACTGCCACTGCCTCCACTTCCGTTCTCGCTGTTGCTGTGCTGCTTGTCAGTGTCCCCGTCCTTGTCCGACGTGGCGCTGGCCGCCACCAGGGATGCCTTCAGCTTGCCCACGAACACATCCCCGAACTCGCCGCGTCCAATCTGCAGGAGCTCGCCGAGGCCCGAGCGGGGCAGGACGAGCTGCTCGTAGACGGATTTCTTGGAGCCTCTCGACTGCTGGCTGCAGGCCGTGTCATCCGACTTCTGGGCATCTCCGTTGGACTTGGACTTGCCCTGGCTCTGGCCATTACGCTGCTTGGACGACAGGCACGGCTCCTGCTCCGATCCCTTGCCATTTGTGGTGGTGGCATCCGGCTGGTCGCCGCCAGCCTCCTTGATGCTGAGCTCGTTGAGGCGTGCCTTCCGCGCCTGCCGACGGTAGCGACACCACAGCATAAGGCCCACCACCAGCACAATGTATGCCAGGGCCACAGTCATCGTGATGAGCACAGCACGCGTGACCAGGAAGCCATCGCCGCCCGTCTCCTCGGGGGCAAAGCCATCGCCGGTGCTGCGCACCACCAGCTGCACATCCTCCCGCTTCAGGCCCGCACTGTTGCCGATGGTGCAGCCGTAGCTGCCCTCGTCCTCCACCTGAACATTGTGAATCTCCAGGGTGCCGTTCTCCAGGAAGCTGAACCGCTCGCGATCCGTGTTGTTCTCGCTGAGATACTTCAGGTCCTTGTCCCACTGAATCGTCGGCCGGGGATCCCCAATGGCCTGGCAGTGCATCGCCACAGTGCCCTGCTCCGTGGTCTCGATGGGTCCCTCCGGCGGCACACTGAACTTGGGTGTGACCACCACATTGATGGCCACCGTGGCATTGATCTGGCCCTGACTGCTGCTGGCCAGGCACGTGTAGTTGCCCCGATGCTCGGCCCGCACATTTCGAAAGATGAGCGTCCCATTGATGTCCACCTCCACCTGGTCGGGCAGCGAGCTGTTCCCAGCGCCATCCTGGATGGAAATGGAGCGCCAAGTGCGACGATTAGTAAACAGTTTCCACGCTGCTCGTTCGATGAGTTTTTCATCAAAAATTCAACAACAAAATGGAGCGCAGCTCAACGTTTGTTTTGGACCAAATGAAAAAACAAATTCTGATGAAAGGTCCTGGTCCTGGTCTCTCTTTTCTCTTTCGAATAGACAAACAGTTGGCAAAATTGGCTGGCCATCGGCAACAGCAGGCAGCAAATTGAATGTGCCCATGGGTGGAGGAGGAGGAGGAGGAGGTTATCTGGTGTTTAGGCCAGATAGAATCCATGGACTGGATCGAGTTTTGCATATGAAATGGTGGGATTCGTTGCGAAATGTTTGCCCAGCGGCGCGTTGCGCGTCGGAATGGGTGTGTGTGTGTGTGTGTGCACTCAAAATGAAGTGCATGCCACAGAGAGAGAGACAGAGAGAGAGAGAGAGAGGGAGAGGACGCCCCACCATTGAGTACTCACCCTTTGCCATTGCACTTGGGGCGGCGGTGTGCCCTGTGCCTTGCAGTGCACCTTGGCCACGGCTGCGTCCAGCTCGAGATTCTTCGATGTGGGCTGCGGCATGAACTTTAGCTGCTCGACGACCTCCAGGATGCCGGGGGAGGAGTTGAGCGGCGCATGGCCCTCGAGCTGCAGCTGGCACTGGTACTGCCCCGCATCGCTGGCAATGATGCTGCCAAAGCTGAGGGTGCCGTTCTGCTTGTGCAGCACCAGGCGGCCGTCCTCGCGCAGCAGCGCCTCCTTGCCAGAGTCGTGGGTGTGTCCGGGCATGGGAATGGCGCCACCGAGCTCCACGTGACGCAGCAGCTTGCCGTCCTTGCGCCAGCGGAGTTGTATGCGTTGGTTCTGCAGCTCGGCGGGCAGCTCGTACAGGCAGCTGAGAGCGGCAGGATCGCCCTCTTTGATGAGCAGCTGGCCAGCGGGTCCCTGGACAATGCGCAGATCCTCGGGCGCAGGGGACAGGGCCTGCTCCAGGCCACCAGAGCCGCCCCGCTTGCCGCGGCACAGGAAGGTCTGCTTGCTCCAGGACTCGGGCAGCTTCTGGTTCTTCTTCAGCAGCCGCGGCAGACACTTGATGTTCGCCTGGTAGACATAGCCCTGCTTGCTCATCACCCGACCCGCCGCATTCGAGGCAGTGCAGCGGTAGAGGCCATCGTCGGAGGCACTCGGCTGACGCACCAGCAGCCGATGCTGCTCCAAGTGGACATTGCCCCAGCTGCTCAGCCTGGCGCTGTCGCGGTACCATTCGATCTGCAGCGGCTCGTCCCCGGAGGCGCCCTCCACGTGGCACTTGAGCAGCAGCTCGTTCCGATTGCTGCCCAGCAGCTGCACGCTGGCCGACTCCAGATCTGAAACGGGGATAGACAGCGAGATGGCAACGATCAATAAGTGACTGCGAGTCGGGTTTCCCCCCTAAGCCTTGCGTTCAGACTGTTGGAATTCCATAAATATGCACGGCATATCCGGAAGATGCATAAATTTCAACTTAATGCGCTACAATTTCAGTTCTCTTGCTGTTTGCAGTTCTTTTCGCTTCTTTTTTCCGTTCAGATGTTTCCCTTTTGCATTTCTTGCTGCATTTAAGTGCATTTTAGCGTCAGTTCTGGGCGGAACATGACGCTCCACCACTCGGCTCGACTCGGTTCCTGCAATCTTAAAGGTGGCAGAGGAAGCATAAATTGAACTGTCAGTCAGTCAGTGAGCGAGTGAGAGGCTGGGGTTGTGGCAGAGGCAGAGGCACCACTGAGGGTCGTGTCTACTCTTGCACCTTTATGCATGTAAATGCTCATATGTGGCAGCAAAGTTCTCGCCACTGCTCCATGCATCCACTCAGACAGAGCAGACGGGTGGCACGAAACGGTACTTGCAACAATTGCTGCATGAGAAAAGACTTTTGTGGCAAGAGCGGTGGAAAAAAACGCTGAAAAGAAAAGCATTCAGCAGAAGGCAAGAAGAAAACAAAACCCAAAAGGGGGCAGAGGAATATGCTAGGGTTTAATTTATGTTTTAGTGGCAGCTCAAGGCGCAAGGGGCGTGGTCGCTCAGGTTGCAGACACACACACACACACACAGTCAGCGTAGAGTTGATGCCCCCTGGCTGTGTTCCGTATCTGTGCCTCGCCATCGCATCTCTCTGGAAAACCTGGACAACCTGGACAACCTGCCATGGCCATGGCTGCAGCCTCCACATTGTGGCAATGTGCATGGCAGATACTTTTGTATCTCCGGGTGATAATTGTCAATCGCCGCGAGCTCTCATTTGTGCTCGCGGATAATTTATTCAAATGATATTTTCCTCTGCAGTTTTTTTATCTACTGGATGGTGGCAGGGATGCCTCTTCCCCTCTGTATGATGTATGTTTTATGGATATTTCTTCTGGCCTATCTGAATGTTTGCCAGGTCTGCTGACTGCTGACTGCTGACTGCGGTTGGAAAACACAAATTTACATATGCACATAAATCTTGTTTCGGGTGGGGCAGGGGCTCCGACTCCTCTGGTTTCCGACTCTGTTTGCCCAGCGACAGCCGAGGAGTCCCGGACACAACAAAAAATCCCTCTAAATATTTGTAGACACTTATTTGGAGGGAAAGAAAAACAAGCTCAACCAAAATACGAAGCGACAGACAGCAACAACTCAATAAACAGAGACAGAGCCCTGTGTCTTGGGTCTCCAGGTCTCCGGGTGCCAGTACGGGTCCATCTTCTTCTCCGTCGAGGAAGTGTCAAAAGTTTCAAATGTATGTGTATATATCTGTGTTTGTATTTGCTCTGTGTGTGTGTGTGTGTGTGTTTTGGGGTTGGGGAAAGGCAGCGGCACGTCCGTCAACATTCCATTGAGTCGGCCTGTGGCATAAACTTTTGGTATATGTTACGACCAGAACGACAGTAGAGAGTGAACTAATTGGCACTTAGACAGCCAGCCAGAGCCCAGGGCAGAGCCAACGAAAGTATCTAATGGATGGATGAATGGATGCATGAGATGCCATGCGATTGAATGGTAAAAGTGGCAGGTGAAGTGGCCCCACAGATACATCAAGAAAAGTGCCTAGTGGCTGCGTAAGCTGAAAATCTGTGAAATCTGAACCGAAAGGAGCTGTGGAAGCCATCACATGTGTGTAGCGAGTAAGAAATGGTTTTTTGATTCATTTTTGATCACAAAGTGTTGGCTGGGCTTCCTTTTGTTTCCCACTTCCAGCGCTCTAGTTCCATCTGGGATGGAGTTGTGGCGAGGTTGAGGGTTCGTGGACCCCGTCTAACTGTAACTCAAATTAGAACGGCCGTTGCATGCCGCTCGCTAATTAATGAGCGTCGCCTCATTAGAGCAGCGTCAGCGACTCCAGCGAGCATGGGAGAGCGAGGCAACTCCCAGATCTTTTGACACCTACACCCCTCACAAAGTCATGTGCAGGGCGGGGGACTGCGCGGCCATCATTCACACGTTGAACGTGTGCAGCTCGAGGTAAACATAGAGAAGCAGCACAGAGAAAGACATGAAGTAAGGCAACATCGCCTTCGGCTGGATGGCTGGTGGCTTCGAAACAAAATAAATTTGTTAAACTTTTTCCGCTGAGGCTGGCTGAGGCATAAACCACAAAAGGCTGTAAACAAATGGCAGGCCGGGCTGGGCCTTAGCTCTGGAATGTCCGGGAATGGGGCACAGCGACAGAGCAGAACAGAACAGAACAGAGACGAAAGACCCGAGACCCATACAAAAAATAGACGCAAAGTAAACGCGCGCCCGAGTAAACAGAGTGGAAGTAAATGTCGAAAGAGGGGCAGAGGGGCTTGCGGCATGGGGCAGGGGCAGTGGCAGCAGCAGAATTATAGATATAGAAATTGACAGTTGCCGGGAGTCGGTTTTGCTTTTGGGTACCAGATCGGCCCTTATCGATGCCGCCCTCCCTCAAGACGCTGAATAAGTGTGCCGACTGGGTCTTATGCCATCAGAATTCAGAATGTAGGCGAGTTCCTTCAGCAGCGATAAGATAGGAGCTACGAGTTTTGTTAGTTTTCGACCCTGCATTCGCTGCACTTTTACCACTGCCTTTTCCGTGAAAATATAATTAATTGATAATCATAGATAGATTATTTCGCTTGATGTGCTGGGTCTGGACTCCAGGTCGAGTGGAGATGTATTCAGTGCTGTCATACACCAAGTGGAGGGTGAAGGGTGTAAAGAGAGAGCCCATAGAAGTGGACGATGGACTGTGAAGTGGCCGGCAGTAATTGTGGATCGTTAATGGACTCGTGCAGCAGCGCAGAGCCTCCACTCCACTCCAATGCACTTCAATTGATTTTCGAGCAAATCGGCTTACAAGTTATTGACCCATTTAACAAATTGGCGCAGCAGTTCAGTCTCGAATTCAAGCATTTGTGCAACTATTAGCCAAAGATACGATTCGACTGTTGACGTTGAACCGACTGATTCATCAACTGATTTCAATATCAATGAATATTTGCCTTGCCTTGGCTGCTCCTCCTTTTCTCTCGACCATTTGCTGTGCTAATTTATGGCCACGACTGGCCGCAGAATCATCTATTCTGTGATAGCTTTGCGGGGCTTTCCTCTGTGCGTTATCATCCGATCTTTAATTAAAGTTGGCCAGTCGCTGGCACAGCTCCACCCCACCGTGCCTGGCCATACCCAAACAGTTTTCAAATTAAAACGTTAAACATTCGATTATCGCACATTGTCGTTCCCTTGGTTCTTCACATACAGTTCGAGTATCTTCCTGCAGAGGTATGTCCCAAAGGGGGTTCAAGGGATACGTGAAAGGAAGAGCCCAAAGGGGTCTTAGGATTTTCTACACCAAGCGCTGGGAAAGAGTGAACATAATGGAGTTAGAGATACTTTCATGCATGTCCCACCGCTGCACATAAACAGCTCTTGCTCTTGGCATATTAGTTCCCCCCTTTAGCTCTGCCACATCTTGACTACGCTCCTGCTCGCAGCTTCGCCCCCCGCCATTGCAATGGCCAAAAGTTGCTAATGATCAACTCGTGTAACAGCAGAGGAAAAGCCAAAAGTAAAATAAATGTTCCGAAAAACAAAAAAGAAACGGGCAGAAAAAAAAGTAAAAACCAGAAATTTAGACAGAGACAGAGCTGGAGTACATCAGAGGGAGACAGAGCAGGAGAGCGCGCCAAAAAGTTGACTACAGTTTCTGCTTCCACACCAGCCCTATATCCAGTGTCTGCCTTGCCTTCATCGAGCGCGAGCTCGTCCTCATCGTCCCCTTTAATGTTCTCTCCGAGCTCGGGCTCGTAAAATTTTATGCGTTTTTCCGGCATTCACAGAATGAAAATTATCCGGTTCTGCCCCGGCACAGACCGGCACCCCCATATCTCGACACCGACTTGCCGGCAAACTGCAGTCAACTTGAACTTGGCTCTGGCGCACAGATACACCACAGAGGAGCAGCAGCAGGAGCAGCAGCAGCAGCAGCAGCAGCAGCTATATCCCAGACGTAGCTGTCTCTGTGTGTTGTGGGGGTGTTGTTCTGCTGATTTGAGGGTTGCTTTTGTCCTGTCCTGTCCTGTCCTGTGCCACCCTCTCCCGTCTGTCTTTGCATTTTGTTTGGTTTTTATGACTTTGCTGTTGGCTGTTGGTTGCCATTGTTGCTGCTGTTACTCCACGCTGCCGCCTGTGCTGCTGCTGCTGCTGCCATTTCTCATTTTATGTTTATGTTTCGTGTTAATGTTGCATTTCATTTCCATGTACATTTCAGCATTTCTCTGCTCAGCTGTTCAATGCCCAGTCCTGACTGTATCCTGGCTCTGTATCCCTCGCTGCCAGAGTCCAACAACCCCTTTTGGACTGTGCAAATGTTTGGAATGCTTCTCCCCCACGGCTGGCAGTTGTCTGGCTTGGGTCTGGCTCCTGGCTCTTGGCTGGCCTGGCTACTGTTTCTGTCTAGATTCTGGTTCTTGGTTGTTTTTCGGGTTCGCTGCTGCTGTCTGCCTAATTCCTTCCAGTCATCAGTTAGTGCCGCGGCAGTGTCAGGCATTTTTCTACGATTTTCGCATATAGTTTGAATAACTTTTGCGAGCTTATAGGACTGGCGTTTCAATTTACATTTAGTTTTAGTTTATTCCATTAATTTGGGAGTCTTTCCTATCAGATTTGTATCTACTTATAGGAGTAACCATCTAGATTCTAGAGCATCAGTTATTCGTTAGGTTTTCCCCCTGAAACTATCAAAGTTTTTCCCTTTTGTTTGTTCTCGAATCTGTTCAATGTTGCAAGCGAAAATGTCACTTTTCTTGCGCTTAATTGAACATTTATATCCAGCGGATAGATGGCACCAACGGATGGCAAAGACAGCCAGACAAAAGGAGCCTGGGAATGAGTAGAGAAACGATTACGAACCGCCCGATGGGAGGTGGAGCATCATTCAATGCATATTTTAATAGTTTTTTGTCTGCTGCTTGGAAATTATGAGATTGATAGAGGCACGGGCAGGGGGTGTAATCACATAACCCACTTAGTTTCAGCTGGCGCCAGCCAGCAGCCACCAGCCAGCAGCCAGCAGCCACCAGCAAGACTTCCTCTGGCCCAGTCCTGGCCCACTCCAATGGCCATTTCCCGCTGCCTTTCAACAGCAGATGGAGCCCAGAGGGTGCAGCAGTAGCAATTAAAATCAACTCCCAAAACTACAAATTAATTAGTTAATTAATTAGCTAAAAACACTTGAGATAGAGCACTATAAATAGCTGCAGCTGAATGGATGGATGGGAGTTCCGCATCCACTTGCCGGCATCCTCTTCTCTCTGTCTCTCTGCTGGCTGTTGGCGGCTTTGATCACAACTCGAATGCCGTGCCAGTGCTGACAGCAGAGCTCTGCCAGCCACCAGCTACACCATCTACACGATCTATACGATCGCACAGGGGGCACACATGCAGTCCAGATTGTGCATAAAAACTTTCGTTTTGTTTACACGGCAAAGGGATGGAAGCCAGCAGCCTGGCTATAGACACTCCCCTCGCAGCGGGTCGGAGCGGGAGTTGTTTGTTAAATTTATGCATTTTTCTGCTTAAAGGCAAATGCAACTAAATGAACATCAATCACGTGAGGCCGCCGCTGCCGCCCAGTGCTGGCTGCTGCTGCTGCTGGTTCCACTCGTTCAACTTCTTCACTGGCTGCGTTGCATGCTCCACTGCCTTGGACTGCATTCTGCTCACTGCAGTGCACTTCCTGTGGCCCCCCGACGCAGGCACATCAAAACTTTCGCTGTTTGCTTTTTATCTTTCATCAGTTGCAAGGAGCACGAGAACGAGTATCTCTGCCACTGCCTCTCTGCCCTTGCCTTTGCCTTTGCTTCGGTTGCAGTTTTTATGCCTCTTTACCTTTGTCTGGCTTGTGGTTAGCTCCGATCTAAAGAGTGGATAGTGTGGGCTTGGGAAGGGCATGGCCACTGGTGGATGGTGGCTGGAATGCCATTTAAGGCCCAGCATTAATCAAATTAATTTGCCTCGTAGTTGCTTTGTTTAAGCGACAGCTACGAGCATTGATGGCTGCAAGGACTACTCACATATAACGCTCAATTTGGCCGGTGGTGAAGCCTCTCTGGCGCCGCTGGCCAAGCTGGTGGCAATGCACACATAATCGCCGACATCCTCCTCCCGCTGCACCGCCTCGATATGCAAATGTGAGCCAGTGCGGTATACACGCTTGTCATACGCAATCTCACGACCTGAAAAGTGCATAGAAATCGAATTAGCATATTCAGAAGTGAATATGGTGAAGTGGATGGCCATTCTCACCATTGTGCAGCCATTCGTAGTGCAAATAGCTGGAGGGATCCGTCGCCTCGCAGTCAAAGTCAACGGCCTCGTTCTCCACAATGGACTGACTCTGTGGCAATCGAACGAAGCGCGATGTGTTCGCCTCTGCCCAGCCAGGAGCTGCAATTGTTTTCAAATAAAAACGATGCAGAATTAGTTAAAAGTTGAAACAATTTACAATTTACATGAAAAAAAGAGTTTCCTTCCAATTAACAAACAGCAACACCAAAAAACCCAGCACTAAGCCTAATTGCACATAATTAAAGCGTTTAAAACGTATTACTGAGCGCTTAAGCTGCTTAAATAACAGTGTTTAAGGTGAATGTAATTTTGTTGAGCGCAAAAAAAGGGGAGCAGCAACAAAAAAGCGAAAAAAGATTAAACAAAATGCCAAAATGCTACATCCGAGGGTTCAATACTCTGCCAAATTATAGGGAAAGTAAACACTAATCATAAGCTCCTTCAAGCATTCACATGTTCCTTTTTGTTGACTAAAACTTGCATGAAATTTCTGCATTTTCATGGCAAGTTCTGTATGCAGTTCTCTATGAAGCTACTCCCATAAGCCCTAAAGAAATCCTTAGGTTCTATCATATTTCTGGTAGAAGCCAGAATGCCCGTTGTTAGCAGAGCATTTGCCACACGCACACATCATGGCAATGGCTTCCACGCTCCATGGCTGCGTATGGTCAAAAAATAAAATAAAATAACCAAAAACATTTACAGATCACGGCCTGTGTGCCAACATAATTAAAAGCCAGGCGAGAGGGACTACGCACTCGCATGCAAAAAGTATAAATGAGAGCTGCACATACGAGTCTGAATGTACAAAGGGAAAATGTGTTTTTATTTATTTTATTATGCATTTTTTTAAATATTTCTTTGTCTGATTATTTACTCGCATATTGAATCAACAGCCACAAAAATGCAATTTATGGGAATTGTCCTGCGGGGGTGCTGCGAGGAGCGTCCGAAAACACGTTTAAATGTTAATGGGATTACTTAATGAGCCAGAAATGAAATGCATCAAAAGAATTGGTATATAAAGGTGGGGAATTAAGCGGCCACAACTTTTGGGGAGGCGCCACCGGCACATCACCTGCAGCAGCCGCAACAGCAGCCACAGCAGAGGAGCGTCATTCAGCATCCCTCAGCTAAAACGCCAAGCAATTCAAAAGCAATTATTCTTGATTACGGGTTTTGGGAGAAAACAGCGAGGAGAACTACAAAACGGCAACCATTATATTTGGCCACTAATTGGAGCAATTTGAGACAACACCTCAGATTGTGGGGGCCACAAAGCAAAAGGCTCAGACTCAAGCGGAGACCCAGACCCAGAACGAGACCGAGGAACCACGACCACGACCACGACAAGGAATCAATAAGCAGACACACGGAAACACACACCAGCAACAACATCATTAAGGCAGTTGGAGTCGAGTCGAATCGAGTCGTCGAGTCTCTGTTGTGGGGCCACAGCGGTGTATTATGTATTCAGATGCCAGTCACATAGCCTGGCGACGTGTTATGATACAAGCGAGCGAGTGCCCCAATGGCAGTTGGTCCCTGGTCCCTGGTCCCTGGTCTGGGTCCCTCTGTGCGTGCGAGTCGCATCGATTTAATTTGCTGTGCAGAAAACAAGTTGGCAAGTTCCCTCCACTGCCCCAAACTGCGGGGCAGTTGCTGGGCGTCGATTAAAGAAATATGCGCCCCCCTCCGCTCGGCTCCAGCGTTGATTGCGCTGACGAGGGACCACTGCGTGAGGGGGGAAAGCAACAAAAAGTGTTGATGCTGCAGACAGAGACCAAGAGGACACACTGAGCGCAAAATAAGAGCTACATTTTGTGTCTCTTTGCAAAGAAGAATTCCTAAAATGCCATTGCAATGCGTGAAATGATAATCTTAAGCGATTAAGAGGGATAAGCCCATGCTGCCTTTTCCATGTTGTGCGATTTTTACCTGCCTCACTCAGGCAGGGTATTTACTTTTCTCGCAGTGCACAGGCGAGAGCAGCGGGTAGTCCATCGCACCAGCGACTGGCCATCCCATCTTGATCTGTCCATATAGTAGCTGCCTTTCTCCTCCAACTGTGCTCCCTCGCCCCCTCTGTGTGTGATAATTAGTTCGTTTGTTTGGCTCAAATAACCGAAATCAGCAAGTCAGCAGACGAAGACCCAGACCCAGACCCTCTGCTGATTCTGCTCCTGCTCGTCAGCTTCAGCATCAGCATCTTCTGCTTCAGATTCGTATTCAGACTCAGATTCAGTTTGAGTTTAAGATACACATTCAACTGCCACAAATTGTGCGGCAACATTTGTCGATTAAGCACAATGAATGCGAAATATTGTTGTAATAATCTGGAGTCCCACTGTGGCATCGCCACTTGAACTTGCCCCAGCCCCAGCACCACTCCCCATGGGTGGTGGCGTTTTGATTTGATTTCACTCGAGTGGGGGGGAACGATATAGAAGACAGCCAGAGATGTTGGCTGGTAGATGGCAGATGGAGTAACGAAACTGAACTGTCACTCTGGAATCTGTGGCATTTGTCTGGGAAGACCTTTATCCAGGGGGGAAACTGCAAGTCAACATGGGAACGAAAACGGGGGAAAATGGAAATGCGGAAACTGCGTCTGACAATTGCCCGTCAAAAAGTTTGATCTGGGGCTCTGTCCTTTGGGGGAGGTGAAAGAAAGGAGGTTTTCGTTTCGTTTCATAAGGGATTCCGTTCCTCCAACTGCTAATCATTCTCGGCTCAGCGAGTTCTTTCCTAAACGAACTTCCATCTGAGACTGTGGCCCGTCTGATTTCTTGCAATTATGAGAGCGAGCGCTCTCGAGTGAACTTTCAACTTGAAGGCTTTAAGGTTGCTCGGGATGCAGACAGGCAGCTGTGGGAGTGGGGGTGGGGGTGGGGAGTGGGAGTGGCATTGGAGTGGCAGGAGAGTTGAGTTGTAGCTGCCACAGCTGCCCTGGCTGGGCTGGGCATGTTGCATGCAGCATTTTGCATGCTTGAATAACAAATTATGACTGCCACACAAAAGGAACTCACACACACAGCCAGAGCCAGAGCCAGAGCCAGCGCCAGCGCAGGGAGACGGAGAGACAGGACAGCCATGGCATATTATTTGCCATACAAATAATGGACCGACCGACCGTTGCACAGATTTTGAAATATGGTATATGGCCAGCCCCGGCCTCCTCCCTCCCTCTCTCTCTCTCTCACTCTCTTTCCCTGTCTGTCGTCTGTCGTCTGGACGGGGACGCCTTTTGTTTGCGGCTGTTTGCCTTTGTGCTACTTAACCGTCAGCCGTCCGCCGTCCGCCGTCTGCAGTTCCCTCCAAGGACCTCAGCTGGCATACACAAGTGTGCGTGTGCGTGTGTGTGTGCCTCTTGAGATCCCTCTGCTCACATGATCCTTGCCATAAACTATATTTGATTAGCTGAAATTCGGGCATTGCCTGTTCTGTCCCACTTCAAGTGGCCAAGGCACAGATCCTTGCCCGCCTGTCATGTCCTTTACTTCGAATGAGCTGCTGTTTGGTTTCTTCTGTTTGCCCCAGGACTTCTTTATTTTGGGTCTCACAAGTATGCCAGCTCCCGCTGCTCCTCGCTTTGAACATGAAAGAAAGACTCTTGCCACAGCCACAGCCACAGCCACTCCTGTCCGGCTTCTAATTGAGTCATTTTGCACGCCGCCTCTGCCATTCAGAATTCAATTGTAGAATGCAGATACAAAGGCGAGCCAGGCACCATGGTTACCCTGGCAGCCCACCCAGAACTGGCAGCTGAGGCTGGGATACGGGGTTTCCATTCGGAAACAGCTCGCAAGACTCTATGGAAATGAATCCTTTGAAGTTCTCTCTGTACGTCTATTAATGCAATTTACCAGTTCCAAACATCAAAACAACTTTGACAAGCATTGAGCACAGAGCACCCCCAATGATTTGCAATTGAATCTTGATGGCATTTGTCAGGGATTACCCCAGTGGACACTTACCCATCAAAGCGCTCGCCAGGATGCAGATCCAGATCATCATCATCATCACATCCATATCCATGTTTGTGCTCCTTTATCGCTCGCTCTCTCTTCCTTTCTGGCCAATTAGCGGGGGATTCTCGCACTCACACGCACTCGAGTCACACTCACGAATCGGATTGAGGGGTATTTATTATATGCTGACAATTCAATCCGTTGATACAGCCAGGCGACTATCCAGCGGCTCAGTGGGAGTGCTTCGGGTTGGGGTATGGAGTGTTGCTGCCAAGTAAGTGCCGGGCCACTCGAAAATCCACTCAACGCATTTGTAAATATTCAATATTTGGTTGCCAGACGACTGCGACTGCGACTGCAGATGACAGCGACGAGTCCAATTGCTGACTGCCCTTTTCGTAGGAGCTGTGTATATGCCGGGTTGGGTTGGGTTGGGTTTGGTTTGGTTTGGTCTTTTTATGTTTACTGTGGACACTCAAATTAAATTGCTATTTACATAGCTGGAACGCATGAAATGCATTTATCAACGAACACACGGTGAGGCGACTCAAAGAGATACGCCACTTGCCGTGTCGGTGTCGGTGTCTGTGTCTGTGCCTGTCTGTTGGTTTCTTGTTGTTGGTTTATGTTTCGTTTCGTGGTTACTATTTTTTGTGTTATCAGTGCCTAGATTGACAAGCGACAAGCGACAAGCGACCGGGGGCAGGCAGAGAGACGGAGTTGCACTTCACTAACAGTTTACGGATACACCGATACGGATACGCCGACAAAGACGGGCATCTAGATACACAAAATGCACTGCAAGACGGACCGGGAGTTCAATTACCCAGGGAATGATGCGAACCGATACCAATTCCAAGACGAACCGAACAGAGCGCAGCAAATCAACTTAATTTGTATCCCAAAGAGACTGCCAGAGGAGTATTGTGTTGTGCATCTGCTGCATCCTTGGCACTGGGCAACGAAACTCGAAATGAACCGGCTTTTGGTGGGTGATTTTGCCTGCTTCCCCGCTGCCCAACGTTTTCTCGGGAAAGGGGGTTTTTCGAGTTATCTGTACGGAACGAAAGCGAAACACGGAACAGCCAACAGCCAACCGCTTGCGCCGACAGTCGGTATCGAAATGGCTTGCCTGCCGGCTGAAACTCCATTCTGTTCCCTGTTTTGTACGTGCAAGTACGTGTGCTGCTTTACTCTTTCTTCTACGGCATATACGTATGTAAACAGAGACTGTAATATAGTAGAGTAGAAGAACAGAAGATAACGACAGTGTGCGTGGGAGCTTGTTTATATCTGTTTGCTATAACAGAGTAAATTGGTTGAGCAACCCAAATCCACACTTATATCTATGTATATCTATAAAACAAATAAAATATAATCCAAATCGGACCAGTCTATGGTCAAATAAGTAAATCCAAGAGACATAACGATTCCTGGTTCCTAACAGACTCTGTTAATTCCATTTTATGTTACGAATTTCGTGGAGAGAAAAGAGAGAACTTAAAGAAAACTGGGCACAGTGTAAACTTATGCGTGCAAACCAGTATTTCTTGCCTGTTTGGGCAGTGTTGCTGTGCAGCTGAAGCTGCGCGCCAATACAGTTTGAATTTGAAACAGATTTTCGGGGATTTGAACACCTAACAACTTGACCTGCTTTGATGGAAAAGTTCTGTAAAGAAGTTCTTAGTATTAATTCGCACTTTTAATATTGATACGAGGAGATAATTAATAGACTTTTTTCATGTTTCTCGAATGTATTAAAAATCAATCCGATGCACGTCACTTATTCATTTGTTCATCATTTGTGAATTTATTTACTCTAAATGCTATTCAAAGTTTGATTGAAACGAGGGATTTCCTTGTGCTATCAGCTGGCAGTAATCAACCAAGAGTCGCTGGGCAATCATCGCTGGATCATTTTCGACCTCCTCCTGCTGTGGTTTCTCCCTCATTTTAAATCCAAACAATAATGCTCCTTAATGACCCAACCAGTGGCAGCACATACCGTGGGGGGGATGGCGCGGACTAGATAGTGTCAGTGTGCAGAGGGGTGGGTGGGCAGGCGGAGGGGATGGGAATATCCATTGGTTGCTTGCTGCTTTTACGAGCACAGACGCACACGCTTGGTAGAAACTGCAAGAGGCTTCCGGCCGAGACACCCGAGGAGCTACTGTGCGTGAGCCTCTGCCTGTGTGTGCTTTCCATTTTATAGTTTTCCGCTTGTTTTTTTACGAGGCCTTTCAACTCCCCTCCCCTGCTTGCCATGGAAATGGAAAACAAAAACCCAAAACCCACACAAAAAACAATTGCAGCAGATCCTTTTGGGCGCGCAGCGGCGCTGACTGACATCCACACAGTCGTAAAATGCCGTTGCCATTTGTATAAACTATGTATCCCTTCCACGTCAGCGAGGGGTGGTGGTGGTGCCCTTGCCCACCCCTGATTAACAGCCCTTTGTGATGATGTGTGTGTGTCTGTGTGTCTGTGTGCGGTTATCAAACGAAAGCAGAAAGAGAGAACAAGAGAGAGAGAGAGAGAGAGCGGGCGGGCAACACTGCGCTTTTTCCATTTTCCACTTCCCGAACGCACGACAGTTATTGATGTCATAAAGTTGAAGATTTATGCCATGCTCTGCCAGAATGTTTGGGCTTATGTTTTATTATTTTGCCTTTCGGATTTCTCCCCTATACAACACCATGGCCATTGGGGTGGAGAGGATCAGTATCGTGCGACTGAAAACGGGCCAAATTGTGTGTTAATAATTTGAAATGTTTAACCATGAGCGGAAGGTGCAGATCCTAAGATGATCCTCTTCCATAGCCACAGTTTAAACTGCCTCCAAAGAACTCTTTCAACTGTCTCCGAGGATTCCCCAACCCAACCCCACCTCAAGTACTTGTTCCTCTGATCTTTTCATTAGCCATTAGCCTCGGATCTTTTCATCTTTCTCCCCTTTTAGAGTCTCATCTTTGGTTGTTTAAGTTATTATTTTCTTCTACTTATGTACCTCTGACTCGTTTAATTTTATGGCGCGAGCCAAAACCTGCCCCGAATCGAATGCATATCGAATCCTCTGCGCTGGCAAACATCAAACATTTGGAGGCATTAAAATACATTTTAGTAAAGTAACGCGGCCTTTGCGTAGACTAAACAAAATAAACATTTAAACAGCATCCATCCGCTCCCACCGCTCACCCGCTCACCCGCTCACCCCATATTCAACTTTTGAAGGTGTTTCTCGTGTTGTCCCGAGTGTAGGGGGGGAGGGGAGATCCACTATAAACAAATGAGGCGAAAAAGTACCAAAAATGAGAAGAAGGAACACACAGCACATGGGCGGAAGGGCCACGGCCCCGCCAACAACAAGTTTTTAATGCATGTCGATGTCGTCGGTCGTCGGTCGTCGCCGCAGATCAAAGGCGAATCGCAGCAGAGATGGAGATGGAGATGGAGGCGGCAGTGGATAGGATACCACTGGAACACTATGTGTGCATAGGTAAGGGGTGGTGGTAGGAGGGGGGTGGTGGGTTGGTCGCTTAATTGCACTTGCCGCTTACTTTTTTTGTTGTTTTCTTTTATCTGGCCTGGCCTGCGCATGTGTAGTTGCCTTTGATGTGCGGTTGGCGCATAATGTTTATGCGAGCGCTATAAAAAACCATAAAATATGCATAAAACGCATAGCTTTTTCCTCGGCAAGGCACACAGAGGGGAAAGCCAAAAGGCGAACTGCGATTGAAGCCAAACAGAAATGGAAATGCAAATGAAGCGATTAAGTGCAGACGCTGGCAATTGGAATGGAATTGTCGCTGCCAATGCAAGGGAATTCATGTTGATGGGAAGGGCACATGACAAGCGATGATATAGAGGGGGAGGGAATCACAGCTGCAACTGCAGGAACCCTAATGCCTTCGAATGAATATTCAGCATCGAAGCTCAGAGATTTTTCTTGTACCCCAAACTATGAAAAATATATTTTCTGGTCTATCTTTTAGATATTGTTCCTCTGTCATGTACAAACCCCAACCATTTCCTTTTCATTTAACCAAAAAATACTCCCTTCCACTCCCAAGAAACTTTACGACTTTCTTTCTATTGGGGGTGTGGGTGGGGGTGGGGGCTGACGCCTCGTCGGCTGCTTTCGCCATAAAAAGCGCATAAAAAACTGTTGAGCATTCTGTGAGGTTTACGGCCGCGCCAAGTGGGCAGCGCAACGCAACGCAATTTATGATGGTAAAAAGAGGAGCATTTTACGAGGCAAACTCCACCCACTCCCCGAACCGAATCCGAATCCAAATTCGAATTCGAATCCCACACTCCGCAACCGAAAGGAGGGATATTGAAACGATTGCGCTATAAAATGGTGGCTCTATGAGAGCTATAAAATATTTATTCTACTACAAAATAACTGTACATGGATATATACACAGAGACAGACACGCATAAATATATGTATGTACTATATAATATATAAATACAAATAGGATTTATGGGGAATTTTCTTCAATTTTTTCGTTTTCTTTTTTTACACGCAACAACAAAATGGAATAACATTTTAGTGGGAAAAGGTTTGGTGGGACGAGATCATTGAAAGACGAAGCAAAGGGCGGCAGGGCATGGCACTCAGACAATTTCATCGGCCACCTGCGACTCCTGCTCCAGGATGGGGCTCTCCCGCAGCTTGTTGCTCTTCAGATTCTTGCTGGAGGTGTTGGCCTCCGTCAGGCAGGGCTCATGCTCGGCATGCTCATGTCCGTCGCAGTTGGGCGCATGGGTGGCGTCCTCCAGCTGCACCTTGCCCAGGTGCCGGCGATAGCGATACCAGACCTTCAGGCCCAGCACCAGCACGAAGTAGAGGAAGGCCAGGCAGATGACCACAATGATGATGCGGGTGACAATGGAGTTGGAGGCCGACTTGGCAGATTTGACCACCAGCAGGACCTCCGCGCGCTTCAGGCCAGCACTGCTGCCGATGGTGCAGCCATAGCGACCCTCATCCTCGGCCTGGACATTCCGTATCTCCAGGGTGCCGTTCTCCATCAGAGTGAAGCGTTCTCCGTCCGTGTTGTTCTCATTGAGATAGGCCAGATCCTTGTCCCACTGTATGGTGGGCTTGGGCTCCCCAATGGCCTGGCAGTGCATCACCACAGTGCCCTGCTCCGTGGTCTCAATGGGTCCCTCCGGGGGCACACTGAACTTGGGTGCCACCACCACACCGATGGACACTGTGGCACTGATCTGGCCCTGGCTGTTCGAGGCCAAGCAGGTGTACTGTCCGCGCTGGTCATTGCTGACCTGGCTGAAGATCAGCGTTCCATTTTGGTCGGTCACGTTCGTGGGTAGCGGCAGCTGGGTTTCCTGAAACGAGCAGCCCATAAGTAATCTATGGAGTGAGCAACGGCAGACGTTCACGACTTACCCTCATCCATTTGACTTGCGGCGGCGGCGTTCCCTGAGCCTTGCAATGCACTTTGCTGAAGGAGCCCAGCTCCAGATTCTTGGAGGTGGGCTGCGGCACAAACTTCAGCTGCTCGATGACCTCCAGAAGGCCGCTGCTGGAGCTGGCGGCCATCTCGCCCTCGACCAGCAACTGGCACTGGTATTTGCCAGCATCGCTGGCCAGAACGCTGGCAAACTGCAGAGCTCCGCTCTGCTTGTTGAGCGTGAGTCTCGCATCCTCGCGCAGCATGCTCTCCAGCTGGGGCTCGCTGGTGGTGCTGCTCGCCTGGCCCAGCTCCGCCTGCCGCAGGGTCTTGTTGTCCTTGCGCCAGCGCAGGGTGACGCTGCTGCTCTGGCGATACCCAGCGGGCAGCTGATAATTGCAGGGCAACTGTAGGCCGCTCTGCTCCTTCACGGTCTGCGTGGCTGGGGGACCCTTTGTGATGCTCACATCGCCCAAAGACACCGGGGAGGCTGTGTGGGGAAGATGATTTCCATGATGCTCGGATGAGTCAGCGCTGGCATTGTGTGTGAACTCACCGCAACAACTGAAGATCAGGCTCAGTGCCAGGCCGCTGCTAAACAATCGTCTTCCGTTCATCTCGCGAGGGGCTAAATTTCTTTGGGGCTCACTCGGTTCTTTTTCTTTCTTTTTCTTTTTCTTTTTCTTTTTATTCGTCTTGGTCTTTTTGTTCTCTCGCACAAAACCGGTGTGCGTGCTCTTCCCTCGATTTTTGAAAGGAATTTCGAATTTTGGTTTGGCTTAACCTTCGTTTCGTCTTTCCTTTCCGCTCGACTCAGATACAGATACAGATACACTTCACTTCACTTAATTTCGCTTCACACTAAACACTGTCTGACTGACTGGCTGGTATTCGTTTTATGGTTATTTTTATGTTACGCACACGCGTCACGCTTAATTATCCTGCCGCAGACGCAGACCGACCGACCGACCGAGCGACCTCTTGGTTCGAGTTTAAAAATGAAAATGACGCGGCATCGGGCTAATTTTCAGCTGGAAGCGGCTGGCAGCAGGCATCGGCAAGGTTTGCGCATGCGCACTCGACTGCACCCAGTGTTTCCCACTATTCTCTAAGCGAATGCAACCCTGTTGGTGTCTACTACACTTTCTACTACCAAATCGAAAGAGCAGCCAAATCTAAGCAGAGCGATACATTTTACTACCTAAATTAATAAACATTAACAGATATAATCACTTTAAGTTAACAATTGATGTATAAGAAACTATTGGAATATCCTACCTAACGTTATGTGTATATCATTGCAATCTCATTAATTATTCGAGCTACTATCGTTGAGAATCTCCTGTTTATTGTCCAGAAGTAGGTAGGTTGAGGGGGATACAGTCTAAAATTGAGGTATATTGGAGACGCGGCTATAGTGCGTCTGTCGTTTGGCCACACGGAATGGACAGCGTGTCATCATTTTGTAGACAACCGCCCCGCAGAGCACAAACAGGCCCCAGAAGACGTAAGTGAAGAGCAGAATAAAACGATTCGGCTGCCACAGAACCGTGTAGCTGAGATTGTAGTTCTCTAAAATAGAAATTAACGTAGACTCAAGATCAGCTTAGAAGCAGTCAGTAGTCACATCTGAAGATGTGTACTCACCCAGCACTGCATAGCCCATGCCAATCTTGGACTTGCCCATGCGGTACGATGACGTTGGCACCATTATCTCCAAATAGCTGTGCTCCTGCTCCTTCAGCGCCTTCAGGTCGAAATGCCGCACTGCATTCTCATAGAAGTTGATCACCTTTGTGGAGGGGTAAATAAATATCCTGGACTCGTGCCAATGGCCCGAGAATATGATATGTGGATCCAAGTCGCTGATTACGGCCCGCAGCAGCGGTCCACCGCCAATGAGCAGTGGCGCGTGCGAAACCCCAATACGGAGCCGATCGGCATTGTTGTCCCTGTCGGGATTTGTAAAGTCCAATAGCATGCGATTGATCTTAAAGAAGCGGATGCGATGGTCATAGTCAAAGAGGTCCTCGCTCATGAACTCGTTCTCGAAGCGTCGCTGGTTTGAGTTGGATATGTAGTCGCCGTTCTCGCCGCCAATGTCGTTATCCCCCGGCACATGGACTCTCTGAAAATAGGCAGAGATCATGCGGAACTTTAAGGTATTGCCAGCAAGACACACTCGGAGCGCATTTTGGTCATACTTTACGGAATTTCTTGTTCTGGTAGATGCGCCGAAAGCGCTTTACGTATTGCTTATACTCCTGTGCAGTGGCAATGTTGCCCTCGTCCAGCAAATCGCCCAGAAAGACGATGATGTGCGGCTGCGTAAAGGATACGGCGCGTTCAAAGGTCTTTCGCAGATATCTATCCGAATCGTAGCGTGCCAGCGGGCTGTGGGATGAGCGATCGTAGGAGGTGCCCAAGATCTGCGGGTCAGCGATGAGCAGCAGGCGCGTGCAATTATCTATGGTAGAAGAGGTAGTGTGTGTGTGTGTAAATTATGTTAGATCTCATCAGGAAGTGGGCTAAGAAGCTTACCCAGTTTGCAATCGATTTGGTGCCAGCTGGACTGGGCCGTGTAGTAGACGAGAAACTCATTGAAGAATATCAACAGCAGAGTTAGCACTACAAAGCCGCGGCACACTAGTCTGGAGACGGGGAAAATGAAGTGATGGCTTTAATAAATTAAAATTACTCTCTTCAAGTTCTAAGAGGAACATACCTATTTACTACGCGCAAAGAAGCCATAATCCAGCCGAGCTGTGCGCTCTTCTACATCGATTCAATTAATACTTTGTGTTTCCTCCTTCTTACAAATGCGTGGCATTGCGTTTGCGGCGTGGCGTCTATAATTAAACGTGTTGCATATGCAATATTTACGTAAGTCTGCTCATAATGATGCGAATGTGGAGCTGTGACTATCTGGGCGTTCCCTTTTCGACAGCGCCGCGGGCAGCAGTCAACTACTTTGCCATCGATGCCTCGGCATACATTGCACTGTGCTCACTAATTGGATTACAAATTGACAGAATGTGACAGAAGCGACTTGGAAAAGAGTAAACCTACCTGAACCGATTGGTGTGGCTGTGCGCGCCATTGATTCATTCGAATTGAAATGCACAAATGCACAGAGGGTGCAGGGACCGGCAAAAGCGCTGACAATTTCCTTAATTATAGCGTATTACAATAAAATACAGACTATCGCCTCCGATCCAAGTGCAGGAAGCTTCTGTGCCCAGTTTCAACGCTGATGTTCTCCTGCGTGCCATGAGACATGGCAGCGGCTGATGTGTCGCAGAAGCTTCACCAGTTGACCCTGGTCTATTCGATTGTACGCAGATCTGGATCTTTTTCAATTTGAAGTCACTAAAAAGTTTTCCAATGTCCTGGATGTTCAATGTTCAATGTTCAATGGAATTTGTGGAAGGATGGATTTAAATGGTGTTCTCTAAAGTGTTTGTTGTTGTTTTGAACTGCATGCTGTGAATGGGGCGAGGAAACAAACGAACTTAACCCAATAAGCCCCCCTTTATTTAAATATGTGAACATCTTGATTAAACGGCGGGAAATGATACTATTTTCTAAATTCATCTTCTAGATCCATCTTATCTGTTTACTTAAAATAACATTACCGCGATAACATTCGCCTGAACTGCGCTAAAATTCTTCCAGTTTTATAATGTTCGTGTGTATAATTAAAATCTCCCTGGTCTGCAATCTGCAATGAGCTAAGGTATTTTTTTGATCCGGCAACAAATTACTCGATTTTGGTGTTCGTTTTTAAATTAACAGATGGCTAGGCCTTGTAGAACTGAACATATGATTTTATCACATAGATATGTAAGTTTTTAACAATATTGGGTGGTTTTCAGGACTTAATTTTGTTCGATTGTTTGCAAAATAAGGCCCAAACTAAAAAAATAAAAATATGTACTTAGTTCTGAGGGTTTTATCTAGCTACCAATATTAAACCGAATGTCAATATCGAGTAATATGAAATCCAATCAATGTCGGAAAACGATTTAACCCATTATCGAGTTCGTGGGTATTTGAATTTACTTACAAATACCACGAAAATTAACTGATTTAAGAGCAGTTCAGATATACTGCTAGAATTTAGTTGTAGTCAAAGAAGATCTTAAACAATAATTTATTAATTAGTATTCACATGCTTAAATTTAGGGGGTTAATTGGGTATATTTTGAAATCGAAATGGTATATTTCGGTGTATTTCAGAGTTTCGGGCGGTATATACTATATAAAAGGGTCACACTGGAAATGGCGTGCCACTCCGCATAAATGCGCTGCAAAAGTTTTTCTTTTTTAACAACATCCGCGCCGTAAAAAGAAAACCAAGACAGGACGGTGGAACATGTGTAAATAAACGTCCATTCCAAAGTTCTTGTAGTGTGCAGTGTTTAAGTGCATCGGTTTGTGTGCACCCAAAAGAAGCAACCCGAAAATTGGCAAGGAATTGTTCCGCCGCCGCCTGCCCGCCTGCCGTTGTGAAGAAAAGTAAGATTGCACATCACAAATTTTCCTCTCGGCCATGTTGCTCGAACCATGATTTGCACTGGAAGCATTGTGAAAACGCGCAGTGAACATGCAAGTTAAATGTTTTTTTGTTTGTCGAAACGGGGAAAACACTGCTAAGCGGGCGAGTGTGAGTGGAGTACGTGTACGTGAGAGCGTGTGCGTGTGTGAGGCTGGCAATGCCACCCTCCGATTTGGCACTGCTATTTCTACATTGAGTTGAGGGTCGCCTGAAATTGTTGTTGGAAAATGTGGCTTGATGTGGAAATTCTTCTACATACGATTAAACGCTTTTACTTTCAGATCAGCGCCTGCCGCGTTCCGTCCCGTCCGGCTCCAGTAGGTGAGGATGACGGACATTGTTTATCCCAATGGCTGTCGGCCGTTGGTGGAAGATCTGGGCACAGACGAGCTCATACGCCGCCTTAAGGTGAGTTGTACTGGATTGCGATTGGCCACGATTTAAAATATCATTATATTCGCCGACAGACTCTCGCCAATGTGCTGCAGACCATGGACCAGGATGACAATCTCTACCAGCAGTATATACCATTGGCGCTCCACTTGCTGGATGACTTCTTTATGCAGCACCCATCCCGCGATGTCCAACTGCTGATTGCGTGCTGCATAGCGGATGTGTTGCGCGTATATGCCCCTGAGGCACCCTACAAAGAGCAAGAGCAAATCAAAAGCATTTTCAAGTTTTTTATCAAACAACTGCACGGCCTAAAGGATCCCCGCGATCCGTCCTTCAAGCGGTACTTTTATCTCTTGGAGAACTTGGCCTTTGTCAAGTCTTTCAACATGTGCTTCGAGCTAGAGGACTGCCAGGAAATCTTCCAAGACCTCTTCAGTACCATATTTAAGATTGTGAAGTGAGTGCCAAATTTGTGTTTAGCCAAGCAATTCATTTGACCAAAATTCCCTTGCAGTGATCAGCACAGTGCCAAGGTCACAAACTTTTTCCTAGATGTGCTGAGTCCCCTGATAACCGAGGCTGACAATTTGTCCGTGGAACTGCTGGACCTAATACTGATCAACATAGTGGAACCAAGTAAATCAAACAACAGATGCGCCGGCCAGCTAACTGAGCAACTGCTCACCAAGACCGGTGACGCTTTAGAGTCTACAATCAAAATGGTATGAAAATGGTGTTGTTGGTTCCACATTGTATACCAACTAAAGACCTTTCTTTCTCCCTGTACTGCTAGTTCTTTAACCGCGCTTTGGTCATGGATAAGCCGAATAACAAACTGTCGATTACAAACAAGATCTATGATATCATCTATGAGCTTAATCGCATCAATCCCGATCTTCTGTATTCCGTGCTGCCCCAATTGGAGAACAAGCTGCTGTCCAATGACATTGCTGAAAGGCTGAGTAAGTGATGCCACAATGCAGCCGTAATATAAATATGTTTAACCTTATTCCTGACTCAACAGAAGCCACCACGTTGCTGTCGCGCATGTTCTCCGAGAAGGACTCGCAGCTGTCGCAGAAATATCAAAATCTGTTACGCACCTTCCTGGGCCGCTTCTGCGATATCTCAGAGGCAGTGCGTGTCAAGTGCGTGCAGTCATCCATGCATTTCCTTCTCAATCATCCACACTTGCAACCTGATATAACGGAAAAGCTGCGCCTGCGTAATCACGACTTGGATGAAACTGTGCGCCACGAAGTGGTCATGGCCATTGTGGCGACGGCCAAGCGGGAGTTCAGCGTAGTGCTAGAGACGCCCGCTCTGCTCGAGATTGTGCGCGAGCGGACGCTGGACAAGAAGTACAAGATTCGACGGGACGCCATGAATGGCCTGGCATACATCTACAAGCGGGCCATCTGCGAACCAAATGACTTGAGTGCTGAGCTCAAGCAGAGAGTGGATTGGGTGAAGAACAAGATCCTGCACGGCTACTACAAGGTGGGTCTAGAGGATCGCTTGCTGGTGGAGCGCTTGCTCATCACCTCGCTGGTGCCGTACAAACTGGCGCCCGAGGATCGTATGAAGAAGCTCTACCATCTGTTGGGCGATCTGGATGCGAATGCCACCAAGGCCTTTGTTGAACTGCAAAAGAATCAAATGAAGACACGCAACACGGTGAGCGATTGGATCAAACTGCATCACTCCAAGGAGTTTACCCCACGGGTGATTAATCAACTGGCTGTTAAACAGGCCACCATTGCCAAGTAAGTAAAATAATGCAATCAATTATTAACCTTTGACTAATTGTGTGTGTTGTCGCTTGTAGATTGCTTCCTGATCCTTTGAAAGCTGCCGAATATCTTACACAGTTCAGTAACAATTTACGCAAAGATGCCCAACTGTTGCGCTGCATCAACATTGTCCTGAAACGGGACGTCAGCTGTCGGGAGTGTGCCGACACCATGGGCACATTACTCAAGAAGCTGGGCGCGCACATCCAATCAAACCTGTACTACAACACGGTCAAGATGCTGATTGAGCGCGTGGCCTCCGTGATGGTGGATAAAGAGTCCATTGGTGTGCTGATAGGGTAAGCCGAAGTCAAGATTGATTCTGTAAGAAGACACCTAATCCTTCTCTATTCTCTGGCAGACTGATCGATCAATGTATTCAGGGTGGTTCGATATGCGAGGAAATAGGCATATCGCCCGAGGAGGCCGGCGAGCGCGGGCTCAAGCTCTTGAGTGTAAGCTGAAATATAAAACTCTATATAAAACAATTTGATCCTATTGATTGCCTTTCAGATGCTCTCCTATGTGTTCTCGGCTCACTTTTTCACCGATACCTCGCTGCGTCATTTGATCGCCTTGCTCAGCTATGAGCATGATTATGTGGCACCACTGGTACTGAAGACCCTGACGCATTTGGGACGCTATCAGCCTTTGATTGACGCCACACCGGCGATTCTCAATGAATTGGCGCCAATCTGCCGAGACTTTGCCTTAATTGGCACACCCAAGCAGGCCAAGCATGCGGTGCGCTGTATTTTCGTCAACAGTCAATCCACGGCGCCCACAGATGGAGCTGGGGGTGGAGCCAGTGCGTCAACCACAACACAGACTGTGCATCCCATTTTCAACGAAATCATTGAGGCGCTGCGTCTGAAGCTGACACCAAACTGTGAGCACCAGCGCACGAAAATCGTGGCGCTGGGCCACATTGCCTACAACATGCCTCAGGCATTCCTCACGCCCATCAAGAACATGATTGCCCGCCGCATTGTCAAGGAGCTGCTCATTCAGGAGGTGCCAGTGCAGCGGGACTACGATCTGCCCGAGGATGGCGATTGGTGTGCCGAAGAAGATCTCCCACCAGACACGCTCTGCAAGCTGGATGCCCTCAAGGCCATGGCCCGCTGGCTGCTCGGCCTGCGCACGGATGAGCACGCTGCCCAGAAGACATTCCGCATGTTGGCCGCCTTTGTCAATCAGCGGGGCGATCTCCTCGCCCAGAATCGTCTGTGTGGAGCTGAGAAGTCCTGGCTACGCCTGGGTGCTGCTTGTGCGATGCTCAAGGTGTGCGAACAGAAGGGCGTGGGTGATCAGTACAGTGCCGAGCAGTATTTGCAGCTCTCTCAGCTTATGGTAAGTGTTGCTACATATAATCAAATAACTGTCGCTGTCAACTCTTTTGTCTCTCAGACTGATCCAGTGCCACAGGTACGGGAAATCTTTGCTCGCAAGCTGCACAAAGGACTGGGCAGAAGCCTGCCAAGGAATTGCCTACCCTTAGACTTTATGGGCTTGTACGTGCTGGCTGGTCTGGAAACCGATAGAAAGTGAGATATCTAACAATAGTATTGCGTAAATTATAATAATACTAAATTAAATTCGATTTTTCAACAGATTGCAAGACTTGGTGCGCCACTATGTGGACACGGATGTGAACAAACGTCGGGAATATCTCAAGACTGTTGCCATGACATGTAAGTGTATTCTAGTAGTTTAATAGCGATCCAAAATGGTTTCTAATTGTGTACGATACAACAATCTCCATCAACCAGCTCCCGACAGCTCAACGGAATCGCAATCGCTGCACATTCTACCTGACTACATGCTGGCTTTTGCCATTCCCGTGCTGGTCCACGATCCTGGCTATACGAATCACGAGGATTATGTTCAACTGCGCAAAATGGAGAAATGTCTGCGCTTCATACTCGAACCGCTGATGGCCAAGCGTGAATCGTTTGTCTATGGCTTCTACAAGCAACTGCTCCACCTGATAAAGCACCGCGAGTTCAGCCAAGGCTCAGACAAGCGCGATAACTATGTATGCAAATCCCCTCTAAAAAGACTCTTGTCACCCGTTGCTCTTTTATAACCAAAACCATGTGCTCTTTCAAATTATCAGAAAATGTGGGCACTCTGCGATCTCGCCATGTACATTATCGACTCGAAGATGGGTCACATCAGTGAAAGCAACTCGAACACATTCTCCATGCCACTGGCGCTGCCAGAAATGTATTATAAGCAGCCCGCCGCTGCAAACTTCCAGAACAACGAGGTCTATATACCGCTGGACGTGTATACGTTGGGCGCCAAAGCAAATAAAGCCACCACAACAGCGATGGCGTCTCGAGCGGTTGCTGTACCGAAAAGGCCAGCGGAGCCGTCCCTCTCAGATGATGAGGATCCACAGGTGAGAGAAAGACCAGAGAGACTGGCGGATAGTGAAATATTAACTGAAATGAAATGTTTCGTTTCCCAGGAGAACAATCTTTTTGATAACATCCGAGCTGCAGACACAACGGAGCCTACGGCCAAGCGAACGCGTGGAGGAGCCGGCGCAGCCAAATCGTAGAGAACGGAGAAAAGAACAAGCGCGTACTTGTTAGTTTAGTTACTGTCAGACTAGGCGCCTAAGTTAACTAAATATGTAAGACGTAACGTAGGATGGGAACTACGATAGTTGTTAAACCGACACTACCTACAAATCACAACACCAACCAAGAACACACGCACTCAAACCAAACCCAACAACCTGCAGAGAATGGACCACCATCCCCTCTCCTTTCCACCATCATATGATTGTGTTTCGAACCCGCTCCGCTGCTGTAAAATATTGAAGTTGTGGAAGAAGACCATCACAGACCAATGCAAAGCCCAAAATTTATGATTATGTGTCGATTATTCTGTTAACGTTATCTGTAACCTTTTATGCTATTTAATTATTTCACGTTTTTAAACTGTTTCGTGTTTTGTATTGCACATCCTTTTGGTTTCATTTAACCTTTAGTCGTAGGCCCCCTATCGAATAAATGACGACGAGTGTATTGAAAATTAGAGTGCAGTGCGAAAGTAAAGTAATGAAAACGTAAAAAGAGCCTTATTAAGAAATTAAAATTAACTTTTCTATGATCGCAGTTGAAATTTAGTTATAAATACATACAGTTTCATACCTTTATCAGACGAGAATGCATTCAAAATGCATAAAACAATGAGACGAATATGTTTTAAGGATATTGAAAGCATAACAAAGATACAAAACAAATCATTTAACAAAACAAAAATGTAAATTTATCTATTAACTGTTTTTCAAACAAATTAAACACAAATTAAATATTATTTAAATAAGAAATCACACACATAGTTATTGCTGCTTACTGATGTTTGTTTTGCACGCTTGCATTTCAATAGGCCCGCCATCTGATGACACTTAGCAACACTGTAAATTCGTAAATATGGATTGGAAGAACACTTGCGTTTAAACTTTTTTTTATAAACATTGCAATGAATAGAAGTCCCAAAAACTAGCCAGTATTTTAGAAAATTAATTTATCCATCGGATAAAATTGTATGTTAGGTGATTAGAGTTTTAACTAGCATGTAATTTCAAATTGAATATCAAAATTAGGGAATATGACTTCCGTTCATGAACGGACAACGTTTAACCCTTTGTCGACCAGATGGGTATTTCAAGTTACCCACGAACATAACGACACTTAAAACACTTTTCAGGCGTTTTTGGTGAATTATATCGTTGTAATTCTTGATGAATCGTATAAAATTAAAATTATCGCGGAGACTCCTAACTAGCTGGTAATATCAAATAGAACATCAAAATCGAGGAATATGATATAAAAGGCATATTTTTAAAATTATGTGGTATATTTTGATATATTTTTGAGGGTCTGCCGGTATATTTGATCGATAATTCCGCGGTCACACTGGGTGGGTGCAGTGTTGCCAACACTTCGGGTCATAAAAAGCTAAACTAGCTTTTGAAAAAAGCTAGAAATAGCCAGAAAATTTTGATGGCAGCTAAAAAACAAAACGATTGAGTACTGAAACGTTATTTATATTTATATAATGATATCGTCTTCTCCAGCTGAACTTAAGTGAGTCAAATTTGGTAATTTGTAATTTGGCCTTTAGTCATCATCTGACATTCATTTAAACAAGCGTTGAAACACCACGAATTGCTCGGGGACCCCCAGTTTTTGATTAGCTCCTACTGAAATGGCTAGGCTGCGTAGGCAATACACAAAACGTTCCAGAAATTAGAACCATACATTGTGAAATTTTTTGTCAGTAATGGTATAACAAAAGATTCCTGTGATTCTTTTTGTCGTTCAAAAGACAACAGTACTTATGTTTGGCATCGTAAAGCATAAAAACACCGGAAGTAGGCAGATGTTTTGAAAAAAATCGCAATTGCAACCCGCTATTTTCAAATTTATCCCTCATTTGTCATTTGAAAAACGCTAGATCTAGTGGGAAAATAGCTAAATTGGCAACGCTGGGTGGGTGTCGTGTTGTTGTTGCGCTGTTTAATTTGAATTTGTGTTTGTAAATCAATTAGTGAGTAAAAAGTGTTTTGCTTTCGTATTTGCAAGGCCCCTGCACATACATACATACACATACATACATAGCGTTGAACTAAACCTGCTCCCGGTAAACAAAAGCAAAATGAAAACAAACGTCGCCGCTGCTGGCTACGCCATTCGAACAACCAACGCGCAGCAGAGCACTCGAATATTCACATCCACCCCAACAAATAGTCGTCAGCGCACGGAAATTACTTCGCCACTTTTCTATAACAGCGTAGGTGCAGTCGAGGCGGCTGACAAGGGCGGTGGCGTGGGCGTGACACTGGCAACCTTCGACCCACGGCTGAAGAAAGCGGCCCTACTTCTGGGCATACTCATCATTGGATACAAGAGCGTCATTCTAAGCAGTAAGTGCGTCAAGTTGATGGAGCAGCAGAAGGGGGAGGGGCGTTCTCAAGGCTGCAATTGTCGGTGACGTCGTTCTTAGCTCATTTGTTTGTGTTTGCCGTACAATATATTAATAGCCAACAAATGTGTGTGCGTGTTTTTGTGATCTCATAGCCATTTTCATTCCGTTTGCTTTGCCCACCGCTCCCCTTTGCACTCCCCTGCAATACTCTAAGCATCTAAATAAAGACCGCAAATGGTTGCGCATTTGCCTTTTGGCCTTAGAGTCCCATTTGCATAAATAAGCCAGCCAAGCAGTCAGGCAGAGTGATTAGTTTTCTTAATTGTTTGCCTTCTTCGGCCTTTGTTGTATGCATACTTTGATGGATGACTCTTAACGGGTCGCGGGTTGACACACACACATTCATGCATATTCCTGCCCATGTCCCGTTACATGTAAACCACCGAAATATCGCTGAGAATCCGCCAAGAACTCTTTTTTGCCCTTCTGTGGAAACTTTAACTTGAATTGCCGCAGTACGATGTTATTATTAGGCGCGTTTATCGTGACGCTGATAACTGATAACACCGAAAACAATTTATTGATTTGAACGAATTTCAGTGCCGTACATCAACGCAGGCAGCGTTCAACAGTTGACGGGCTATGTGCAGGGTCAATGGAGCGAGGCCTTGGAATGGACTGAGAGCCACCAACTGGTCTGCAAGCTGAGCCCACTGTTGTGTGGCCTCATTGTGGCCACATTCGCCTACGGGATGGTCTACTTGGACAGCGTAGTGCCGGGCGTGACGCCTCCCTCGCCCTTCTCGCCAATTTCGAAACAGCGGTAAGCTCAATTGGGGAGACACGACCTTTTGAGGGGTATTTACATTGACATTGCTTGTCTTCACATTTTTAGTTTCCGGCAGCAAAAGAGTGCGTCACTGCACTTGGGCTATCTGTGCGCTCTATTCTCTGGATTGCTGGTGACGATCTTTATCTACTTTGATCTTTATGATTAAAATCAGAGCAAAGCCCTCTCCTCCTTCCATTAAGAAAATCAATTAACAGTATTAGATGTAACTTTATTTCTTTTGTATTTCCTGTGGAATCTGTATTTTTATTTATTTTATATGTTCGTAACTGAAGTGTAAATGTGTAAGGCTCTCGAGGAGTCAGCCAAGTGAAGTTAACAATCTAATTTAATTGGAAACATCGAGGCATTTGGAAGCCCATTTAGTTCCTAGGTAAACTAATCCTAGTATTTATACCATTTGCATAGTACAAAATGAAACTTATCCAGTAAAGCCCTTGGACCAGGCCATACAGGTAACGCT
Source organism: Drosophila subobscura (assembly GCF_008121235.1). Taxonomy (NCBI): domain Eukaryota; kingdom Metazoa; phylum Arthropoda; class Insecta; order Diptera; family Drosophilidae; genus Drosophila; species Drosophila subobscura. The sequence continues at coordinate 2,909,462 of NC_048531.1, forward strand.
CTCAATTGCAGAACTGCTCTCTGGTCTAAGTGGCTTGGGGAACACATCCCCAATACACTATAAACACTCTACTTATGAAAATAAATGTGGTGAAAATTCTCTATGCGCACAAGTTTTTATCAGTCCATAAAGGATTAGTGGTTGCTGAAATGACGCTCCTGACGCTCCAAGCACGATGCAGGAAGATGGATAAATGCAAATATAGAACTGCTCATCGGTTTTTGTACCTTGGCAATGCAGCAAGCTCGTCCGCCGGGTGAAATGGTGCAGATTTTTTCTCATTGATGGCAAGCCTCTTCTTGCTCAATGTTATCACCAGATTCTCATTCAAATAGAGTGATGGTTGGCAGCTCCGGCTCAGCGTTGCCGTAGTGCTGCCACTAGTTTTAACATTTTACAGTAAAATTGCAATGTTTACATACGGCAACGCTACATTCTACTTAAAAAATCTCTAAACAGCACCACCTGTGGGCTGGGAGCAACAATTTTAGTATCATCACCCGCCGAAGAGGCGGCGCCACTTTGCACTGAAAAGTTGTCTTATTTGCATTATTACGGCCGCTACAGCCGCCCAAGTAGCACTAGTTCAAATAAGACCACAAGTACAACTGCGTTTAAATACTGACGAGTTTCGAGGGCTTTTGCGTTAGATTTCAAAATGCAGTCTAATGTTATTGTTATTTTGGCCAAATTAGACTCGAAAACGTGTTTGCCCCCAGAAGGCTGACAGCATGCAAAAAGTTCAGCCAAAGGTCAGTTCGAATGGCCAAAGCGTGTAAAGGGTTCAGTTCATGTAATTTACGAGTGCAGGCAACCATGTGAACGCAATCGATGTGGGAGAGTGAGTGGGAATCGATTATGAATGCAATGCAGGCCCGTTAAGCGCTGTGGCATGCCTCGAACACAAAAATAATTGATTTATGTTGCGTTGAGGCAACGATTTTTGGGCTACGATTACGGTTACCGCTCTAAATGGGCAGAAGCGCAGCAGTTACGGGGGAGAGTACAAGCTAAAAGAGTTCACACCTCGTTCAGCGCAAGCAAGGTGTCGGCAGGTCTGGTCTTAGATAGAGACATATCGCTGTAATAAATATTTCACTTAGGGGGCACACAACACACGAATAATGCTTAGTGTCAGGTTCAACTCTCCGACAGAGTCCGAGACTCTGCCCCCAGAGAGTCGGAAGTCACGTTTAAACGTTTTCGCTAAAAGTTTCACACAGCCCAGAAGTGGATGATTGATGAGCTATGCTGGTACACACAAATGTACATACATATGTACAATGTATGGATAAGGATAGGCACACGCACAGGGAGACGGAGTAACCACTTTCATGTGGGGAATATGGTCATTAAGGATATACATTGCATTTATCTTTGGCTTTCTTTAATGCACATTCGCACACAGAAGTTGTAAATAATTTTTGGGATACATTTTCAATACTTCTGTGGGCCACTTAATTGACTTAAGACCAAACACTGAGCCTTGCTCCCATTTCACTTATAATTAAGAGTTCATCAAATATTTTCTTTGGCCTTGCTTCAGTTGTGAAAATATTTATGCCACTCCATATTTGCCAAAGGAAAATTCAGACAAGTGCAAGTTCTAATTAAAAATGTTCTGCGAAAGTCAACATTGATTTTGGGCGTTAGTTTTGTTGGATTTTAACTTGGCAAGCAACAGAAGTGGCTTGAGGGACTTTCCTATCTGCCGACTGTCTATTAAAATCTGCAGTAATCAGCTCATAATGAAGTTAGTCGCTGGCTAATTGCCTGGCTTCAGTAATTTGTCTACGTTGGTTGGAGACTCAGCTCAGCTCTCCTCTTCTCAGCTCCCACTCCGCCTTAGCTTATCGCGTACCTTTCAGGTACGTTCTGTCAAAAGACAGAGTACTCATCCTTCTTCGAAGGAGTTTCGTGTGCTGCCTGTCGTGTGCGTAGCCGTGACAGGCAGCAAGGATTTATTGGCTCCTCGTTGCTGCCTAACAATTGCCTAACAAGTGCAAGGATCTTCTTAATTAATTTTGTTGCGCAAAGATACCAAAAAAAGAGCTGTCAAAGCCAAGCCGAAGAAGCCAGAAGACCGAAAGGCAGTCAGCTAGCGACGATACATGTGCTGGCTGGCAAATGGGAAGTAGGAAATGGTACAGTTCGGGCTATGTGAATAGAGTCGATGTTTGTTAATATTCCCATAATCAAAGTGGTGTCCTTTTACATTGATATAGATTTGGATTAGGATTGTTGTTCCATGGCTTTGCCCGAAACTGTGTTGCTGCTGTGACCAATTCCTTCCATTTCTTTGGCACTTTCCACTCTCCAGCTGCTGCCCGGCCAGGCGCCACTGGAGCTGCTTAGACGGCGTCAGCTTTCGGCTTTCTGTCCTTAGTGTCGACTTGGGACTGCATCTCCGCCCCTCCGATATCCTTTTACGCTGCTCTTACAGCTGTCAGAACGCGCTTCCACAATGAAATCACGACAGAACTCTCAACTCAGCTCGGTTCAGGCTCCGTTCCACCTCCTACCCCATGGAGAAATGCAATTTCATCCGCCCGCCAACATGTGGAAAATGCTGTCGCTTGTAAAACTTTTTGGCATGCGACAAATATTTCGCACAGCCTGATACAAAAGGGCTAAAGGGTGCCGGGAAGATCTTTAATTTATGTGCAACGACAAGTGCACACTGCACGCTTCGCCGCCAATAACAAGATGAGCTGAGATGCAGTGTGGAGTGTGGAGTGTGGAGTGCCATGTGCAACAGCTGCCTGCAGCCAGATTGCATTTAAGCAGAGCCCCCTAGGCGCTGCCTGCTGCCTGCTGCCAGCTGCGGTAATGAGTCCATTATGGGGCACCTAAAAGCCCTAGATGGGGAGCGTTTAATTAAAATTCCTTCCGCTTACTAATTCCACCGCTTTATAGGCGGCTTAACTTCAGGCATAAAACTGGCCAAAGTGTCGGATTTTGTTTGTGGCTTGGATCGGGATTTCTTTTTTCATGTTCTGGCCATGCGTCACGGCCATACAGACATATCTTGAGCAAAGAGCAAAGTTTTGGCAGGCCGCGAAAATGAGTCGCCTTTGGAGGGAGGGAGGGAGTTAGGGAGTGTGTGAGTGACTGCTACCCCACCCAGCTCCAGCTCAATGAGTCATGCTCTCCGCTGATATCTGATGAAAGTCCCAACTCCGAATGTCAATGGCCAAAAGTTTTGTCCCCTCAGCAAGGTCATAAATACATCAGCGTAAATGTTGAGGCTTATGAAAATTAGTCAAACTTTAGTGATTATTATTCTCCCTATAGCTATTTTCCCACAAGTGAACCCATTATGGTTTATTAGGACATGCAAATTGGCTTTGACTGTCACAACTAGTAAGCCAGAAAGTCATTTCCATTACCATTTCCTGCTCCGGCCTGCAACGTTCAACTGCAGCGCTTGAGCTTTCGAATTTCATTTAAAACCAATTATCAAATCATGTCGCTGCCGGCTGACAAACTCATTTATTTAGCTCGATGCACTCAAAACCCAGACATGCCCACATACATCATACTTACACGCGGTCGGGGGCTGCTCCTGCTCCGTGCGCCTCTCACTCTCTCTCCCACTCCCTCCCCAAGTGCAGCCTAATTTTGGTTTCGTTTCCACACACATGCAACTGCAACCACATCCGTTTGCTGTCAGCGTAGTGTTAAGTCAGGCGCAAAATGTTCGCTGTTCTCCAGCAAACGGCACAAGGAAAATGTTGGTACGCCGCCCTTTCCCCAAGACCGAGACCGAGTCCAAGACTGAGACCGAGACCTAGATCCACATGCACAAGAGCTGTCAAACTGTCGCCAGGGCCTGAAATTGTCATTACTCAGTGTCTATTGCCTCATTTGCAGGTCGCTCTTCATAAAGGGGGGCACTAGGGGAATGGGGCCGGTTTTCCAACTAATTTTAATGTGTGAAAATTAAATTTGGTGTTTTCCAGCCGGGCATCTCACTCTCTATCAATTAGTTTGTCAATCGCAGCCAGCCCCCAGGCCCATGTCATCCATCCCACAGTCACGATTTGCCCACATCAATGCAGCTCAACTCTCTGGTTCTGTTCAAACTTTTCTTGCTGTGGCTTTCTGCCTTTCCAATTGGATTTAAATACCCCTTAAATGAGGGGTATGCTCCGTTCGAGTCAAGGAACTTCTATTCCGCAGATGAAGAATAAATCAGGATCGTGGGACCACGAAAGATGATGTTGCTAGGACGAATTGTAAGCTCGAACTGTTTTATTTTCCGTTGTTTTCGGGCTGTGTCAGCATGAACAGGTTGCAAGAACAAATGTGGTGCTCAATTGGCTGGAAGATCAGATCGTTTCGCTTTATTTCCTCCAATTCGGTGAGCATCGGTGCAATTCCAGCGGCAGTCGTTAGTAGCTGAAGCAGTACGGCTTGGACACAATGAACTTCAAACTGCTCTCCCTTGGAGTATTTTTATTTGCCATCTTCCTCGTTGGTAGTGTAAGATTCAATGGATCGTAATGTAAATAAGTTATATACTAATCAGTAGGCGCTTCCAGGAGGCACCTTTTATAAAAATGACAAATGCCAAGTGCCAGTCGTACAACAAATCGTGGGTTGAGATTCACTATTGCCGCCTGAAGGCCTACTCCCGGAACAAGACTAGTTTGAATGTGAATTTAACAGTTCTGGAAACGGCAAATAACATCCACCTGCGACTCAAATTGATGAAGAGGGCCAACGGGTACAAGCCGTTTCTCTGGGACTACACCTTTGATGCCTGCGAGTTCATGAGGAAACGAAATCAGCCGGTTGCCAAGATATTCTGGAATATGATCAAGGAGGTGTCCACAGTGAATCACACCTGTCCTTATGTGGTATGTGTTGAGTCTTATTCTTTCGCTTCAGTCTCTGATGAATGGTTCTAAAGGGATTGCAGAGCTTAAACGATTTCCACCGGCCTGAAATTCCCGTTCCAATGCCATCTGGGGAATACCTTCTTCTGTTGAATTGGATATTTGATGCCAAGCCGCAGTTTGCAACAAATGTCTACTTCACCCTTGTGGAGGACCCTTAGATGAGGAGTATCGTATGGTCGAATATGAACGAAATAAACAAACTTTTCAACCGTTTCAATGGATTGCCAATTCTGCTAATAATTACCCTACGATAATGTTTCTTTTCGACATGATCCAACGTGACGCATGCAAATTAGCAAAATTCGCGAATATTATATTACATTAATATAGCGACTTGCATCGGAGCGAATTACTCCCAATCTAACCAACTGTCAAGTATCTGCGTTTAGTTACAATTTGCATACGAATTTGGTTTAATTGCAAAGAAGTACACCTTGTACACAGTTTCGCTTAATTTTCTCATTTAATCTTCCCCGCATAAATCGGTAATTAAACATATAAATCGGAACCATTCCATCGGTAGTCGCTGGCAGCATAATTCGAACGAAATGAAGTACAAACTGCTCTTCCTTGAACTATTTTTATTTGCCATCTTCCTCGTTGGTGGTGTAAGATTGAATCGATTTAGTTGGTTAGATCTATCGCAGCAGTAAGGGGTACCGGATTGTCGAGATGGTCGCCTGTGCTTCTGTAGTCGCCTGCATTTGTTTTCTCTTTTGTTTTTGTCGCCAATTCGTATTTGTTGGCGCTCATAATAAATAAACATAAATCATTGGCAGAGCGGATCTCTGCTCTGGCAAGCGCCACAGAGAAAAAGAGAGAGAGAATAAGAAAAAACACGGCGACATATTAAATTTACAAGTTGATTTTGATTTATGTGCAATAAGAGAAATACATACATACATATGTACATACAAATGTATGCATACATCTGCATATGAAGATATGTATGTACATATTGCCGCCTTTGCATCGGCCTTGCCTTGCCTTGCCTTGCCTTGGCGTCTGGTAGAGCCGCCGCTAACTCAATTGAAATCTCGCTGCTGCTGCTTCTGCTGTTGCAGTGGTTGTCGCTGTCAATGAGCGTGTACTTGTTGTTGTTTTTGTTGCAACTTGCAACTCAATCTGCTGCCTGCGCCAGCTCTGCGGTTCCTGTCGTTTCCAATTAAGCCTAGGCGCATGGAAGTGGTGTGTGCGGCTTTGGATTGATTTACAAGTGAAAGAAAGTTTTTGCTCAAGTATTTAATTTGCCTTCACATAATGAATTTTATAAGTTTATTGGTTAGCAATAGTTAGGTATAGTTTAGGTATCTCGGGTCCAGAAGGACGTAAAAGTAGACACTTATTTATTTACTTTAAATAATTTAACAAATTTTACTCTGAGCACATAATAAATCTCATTTCTCACAATTTTAATTCGAGTTTCATGTCAGTGCAACAAACTTCCTCACACGCCTCCCTCCCCCCCATCGACCGTTCCACGTGGCTGGCGGTTTGTGGGCGTTTTAAGCCGCACGGAAGTTGCTCCTTCTGTCGCCTCAAACTAACGAAACAAATCCAGAGAGAGAGAGAGAGAGAGACAGACAGGGACTGACAGGCGAACTGGTATTAATTAAAACTGAAAATTTGCAGTTTCGTTTTGGCAAGGAAATATCCTATTCACCCTTCTCCATGGGGTCTCTGCCGTCCTCTGCTGCCGACAGTCATTTCGAAAAACCTGCAATTAGCAAGACAAACCAACGAAAATCTCTGGTCTGGCACTTGGGTAATGTAATTTGATAAATCCACGAGAAACTTGACCCACTTCCAGGATGGACGCTAATGAAGCCCATTCCCTTCGAGTCGCCGGGAGGGAATTTTATTTTATTTTACTTCTACATCCCCCCGTTCATTCTCTTGGGGTCTCGCTGATTGCCCCACCATATCGTTATTTTTATGGCCTTTTCCTTTAAGCGGCTGGCATTTAATGTGAAATTTATCATTTCACTGCCACACCTCCCGTCCCCTCACACCTACCCATCTTCATCGCATCGTCAATTTGTCGACTCAGTTATGATTTTTTATTGCTTTAAACTTTAACATTTCGCTGAGTGAAATTATAATTTCTCCACATTAATTTGAGATATTTTGGTGGAGAAAGAGCGGGAAGGAAATAATCTATAATGAAAATCAACTATGTACTTTGTTTTTGCTCAAACTCTCAGCCACAAACCGTCTGCTGTGTGGCTACCAAGGAAAGATGATTTTATCTCTAATTCTACAGCATTTGCATATGAAAAAGTTTTTTACAGATCAAAGCCAACCAACTTTAAAATTTAAAAGTTAACAACTAAACATTTAAAAGCAATTAACAAAACTGTTAAGCTTAACAGCTGATAACTGTCGCATTTTGAATTTACTCTCTGTAAACACATTTCTGGTATTTTTAGCATGCTTCTAGAATCTAGATTATGGTATATTTAAAAAATGCGAACGTGTATTATTTAGGGAATATTTCTGTGCCCATATTTGAAACGCAAAAATGAGTCCCGTGCGATTCTTTTGACGATTTTCACTGGATGAAACATTTAAATTCGTGTTTACACGTATGTAAACAAAACAATTTGGATTAGCTTAATTACAGAGAATTAATTCACTAGTCGGCTTAAATTATAAGTTTTGTGTTTAGAGTCACGACTAGCTTGTAATATTAAATGGAATATCAAAATTGAGGAATATGATTTTCATCGGTATATTTTTGGAATATTTTATTAGTAAGATGGTAAAGTTTGGTATATTTTTGAAGGTCTTGCAATATATTTGACCGATAAGTCAGCAGTCACACTGGATGTATGGCCACACTAAAAATATCGCGCGAGCCCGTAAACAACGCCTCCGTGTCGAATTTTTTTGTGATTTTCGAAGTTTTCGTCGATTTGCCAAAAAATGATAATGAGTAAACAGCGGGAGTGGTAATTATAAAATAAATAAATCGAAACTGTAAGCCATGAGTGCGAAAGTACGTCAAATTTAATACAGAAAACCGCGAAAAATGTGATCGGAAAACTGCAGCTACAATTGGCGACGCGCTCTTCAAGTGCTGGTTGGAGCGAGACAACGCTACTCTTTCTGTGTGTGTGTTGCGTGCAATTTGTTGATGTAGTATTTCGTGTTGTTGTGCAGAAATGCGGGGGAACAACAAAAAGAACTGAAATTTGTTGTTGCGTGATGCAAAAACGCCGGCAAAACAAACGTAAAACGCCAATTTGATTGAGGAAAATAAAGAAAAGAAACGCTCGTAAAGCGAAAGAATCGCCAAAGAATACACAACAAAAGTGGAGTGAGTTGTGCGTGTGTGCTCCTGTGAGTGTTCTTCTGTGTGTGTGTGGCGATTGAAGGAGAAGAGAAGTTAGAAGATAATCAAATAAAGCCCCAAGTAAGGCCAGAAAAATGCATCGACAGCGAAACGCCGCCGGATCGTAAACGAAGTTCTCTGGCAGTCAAATTACCGCGTAAAAGAAACTCTCACGTCAAAGCACCAGTCGAAACTCTACCCTTAAAATGCGCCGCACGACGATATCAATGTGGCTTCTGGATATATGCCTGATCCAGCTGCAGCTGTTGCAACCTTCAATTGGCAGTCAAGGTAGGAAAATGTCACATGTTGTTTTCTATTACCACAAGTACTACTCGTACCCCAGTCCATGCAATCTATGTACATATGTACATACATATGTATATAGAGGTGACGGAAAGTCTAGCCGACGTGCCCGAAACCATGTATTGGGGTGGAAGAAACTACTCATAGTTCGATGGGTTGTGTCAGCAGCCTGATAAGAGTCCGCTATATATTATTTTTTCGCACTCACCCAATTGACGCATGTAGATATTATGTGCATGGGAGTGAACATATGGCCATGCGAGCTAGTTGGCCAGGCCCAGATCGAGCCACACGCGGAACAGCCTTTGGCAATCATTTGGGTAATTCACCATAATTGCTCTTCGATAGATAAGGCCCACTAACAAGAGGGGCTGGCAGTCAGGCAGTTATCTCCTCGTCAGTGCTTGAATTTCATACATTCCTAATGAGCTTCTCTTGAAAGCGATAAACTGCCTTGACACTTTACTACAAGAAATGCCAAGCCTCGACATCAAAAAATAAAATAATTATCAAATGCTGGCACTGCACTTCAAGAAACATGAAACGGGATGCTCGCTGGCATACCTAATTGCTATGTAACAACCATAAGCAGAAGGCTATCAAATTAACATATCAGAGCAGTCAGCTTTGATGGTTTCATGGTAATACAACAGCAGAAGCTTATTGCATTGCATTTTGCATTAAAAGAAAGGGCCAGAAGTACTCCAGCTGCAGTAGTTTACGACCGAGTTTTCAGATTAAAATGAAATATGCTGGTTGCACTCATAATTTAACTTATGTATAAAGTGGCTGAAAACAGAACTGCAATAAACTAGATTGACAGAAAGGCAGATCTAGGAAATAGGCTGTAAAAAAATTTATATTAGAGCAATACAAAAATGAAACCTAATCGGTTTGCTGCTGCTAAAAGTTCGAGTGAAAAGTAGTTTAAATTTACAGATTAGAGAACACACAAAATGGAGTATTTACCTCAAACAACAAACAGGCAAGAGAAGTCATTATCATTAGCCAAAGAGTGGAATAATTCCCCCGGACCAACAAGTGTCTGGGCCCAGGCCTAGGTACAGAAGCAGGTACAGGTAAACGAAAAATCAATTAGAATTAGGACCTGCACACAGTTTCAGGTCAGATATAGGGTCCAGGCAGGGATTACAAAAGCAGAATTCATTGGCAGCTGCACAATGCACAATTTAGTGATTGAAGGAAGGTTGTGCTCTGGCTTAGGGGCTTATCATCATATTTCAAATTTCTTTTATGAATTTTATGCATTTCAGTTGGGTGAAGAGCAAACAAAACGACAATGAGGGAGGGAAACGGGAAATCCCCACAAAATGCGCAAATAATGCAAACAAATTTTATGTCCTTTTACTTACCACCGACCTCCTGTGAAGCCCGAAAAAAAGCCACCCCTAAAGCCGAAGCACGACTGCTTAGAAGAGGGAGAGCAGAGCAGCACTCTCTTATCAGGACTGGCATTTATCAATGCCAGAAGCTCCAAGGGAGCCCCAGGAACACACCAAAATTAGATGGTGGGGCATGTCCCATGCAAATGTCAGGGAAACGAAATAAAAAACAGGAATCTTTGAACCAATTTGGGTCATGGCATGTCATAAGTCGAGGGACTTTCCCCCAGATTTAATTAAAAGCTTTTTCACCCAAGTTTATGCGGTCGCGCGGTAATTAAAAATATTCACATATCCACACTTCCACATGGGTGTGTGAGCCAGCAGGACACAGTATGTATAAAAAAAGAACGAGTACAGGTGACACAATGCCACAGAAAGTATCAGAAAACTCGACTGGGAGTTACTCTCTGAATGAAGTTGCTTCCCGAACTGAATAACACGTGTATAAGAGGCGGAAACATTGTTTATCTCAAGAATCTCAGCATACCCGGGAGCTACAACTACGCGCGGAATCTATGAGCTCACGTGCTGAGGTCCTGCTCCCATTTCTTATGCTTTATTTTCACTTTTCTGGTCATATTTCGTTCGCTTTTGGTCTTCTTTGGAATGTGGGAACAACTGTGGCAATTGTTTCGTGTCCTGCCGTGGCTTTTACTCCGCATTACGTGACACAATATATGAACAAGAGCATGAGCGACATGTTATTCTAATTTCGCACCCCTTTGTCATTTCCCATGTTCTCCCAGTTCGCTTTTCTTATTCCTCCGAGGGTGCGCTTGTCAAAATAAACATTTCCATATGGTCGTAGCTCTAGCCCCCGGGCCCAGGGCGATGTGTCGCAATGTGCCACAAAGGGAGAGCCAGAGAGAAAGAGTGCTTTGAGGGACGGTACTCGAAATGAGGTCACTCTTCTTCACTGTTGAATGCAGACTAATTACGGTCCGAAGCAAAGTCTTTCAATTATGAGCTGAGCTGAGCTGTGTGGGAATAAGACAGGGCACAGGAATAAAGACATAGAGAGGGAAAGGCATTAACAGGAACTGGAACGGGGAGTAGAAGTGTTGACAGTGCAAGCGGAAATGGTTCGTCCCTTGGGTTGTGTCTGATCTGATCTGATCGCCACGGAAACATGAACAACATGCTAATGCAATTCAAAAGGATTTCGAATACTTTCGAAATGTCTCACTCTGACGGGCACTTGTCGATGGATGCATTCGTCACCCGTTCCCTCTCTCAGATGTACACAAATATGAATATAAGTTCAGGACTTGCATTGAGTTCTTTCAAGGCTGGTCAACACAATGGAAACTTTTGTGCCGCAAACAAAAGTTGGGTCTTGTTAGTCCAGCCAGCTGTACTGTTTTTGTGTGTACTGTTTGGTTTTAATTGCAATCAATTCTGTTTTATTTTAATTTATTTTGCAAAGAACCAGCCACAGAAACAGAAACAGAGGAAATGTTTGTATTTTTGGGCAAGTCATGTTGCGGGAATTTGCGGAGCAGTGGTATGGGAAATGCAGGAACCAACAAAATAAAAGAAAAGAGAACATCAGAAGAACAGTAAAAACTCCCGCAAGCTCTCACCCCACCCCTTCGAGTGCCATCTCTCTCCCACCTCTTTTGGTTGCGTGCGTTGCTGGTGATGCTGCCTGCTGACTGCTGCTGCTGCGGTGCTGGCAGAATGCAATTTCGAATTTCGTTCGAAGCCTCTTCCTTCTGCCAATTCGACATGACAACATGAATAATTCACTTGAACCCGCCACAACTGCCACTGCCGCAAGAAAAACAACAGCAAGCTGCCCAAAACTGAGGCTGCAGGCCCAAAAAGCCTCAAAGTTCAACAAACTTCAAGAAGAGCGAAAAGCGAAAAGGCCAAAAGACAGCCAGGTGATCTTAAGAAAGCAAAGGAGGAAGAGAGCCAGTCAGAGGAAATACTCAAGTTGTAGTTTTAGAGACTTGTGATCCTTAGGAATGCCTCACCCAACATTAATACATCTTGCAAAGGCCAAAGCAGAGCTGAGACCGGGTCCTCGTTCTCAAGGAATTGCAGAAAAAGAGGACAGGAAATGTCCAGAAATGCGTTTAAATTTGCATTCTGCTTTTTTTGTGGGGGCGTAGTGCATGCGTGTGTGGGCGTGTGCGTATGCGTGGGTGTGATCTACTTGAGGTTTAACAGGCGTAGCAAAGGACTCTGAACGTGGTTAATCCCCATGCACAATTTCAATGAAGTAGTCCCAGTTCCAAACCGACTCTACCTCTCGCTATCTGTACTTTATTTACCCGTTGTAGCTCTTCTGTTATTGGATAGTGCTTTAGTGGCTCAAAGTTCCGTTAAAACATGCCAATGCTATGTTTCCTTCCCTGTCCTCCTGTCCCCACTCCAGTTCGTAAATCTCACACCTCTCAGGGGCCGGGGCCAGAGCCACCGCCGTAGCTCCGACTCTTCCAGCTCCTCTGTCGCCAGACTGGAGCTATAAAATATCAGAAATTATCTGCCTCCACGCCTCGAATCGCACTTAATCACCTTTCGCACTGTCAGGGAGTGGGCAATGAGAGTGCCAAAGAGCGAGAGAGGCAAAGACATAGGGGAGAGACAGAGAGAGTGAAACGGAAGTCGGCAACAGTTTTTTAAATGCAGTCATTTAGTTAAAGTGCCAGCCAGGAGGCTCTAGGCATGAAGATCTTAGCTGTGCCACCAGTGCCACGCCTTTGCTGGAAAAAAGAACTCAATTACAAAACAAGCAACGAAAATTCCCCAGGAAAACGAGCTTCATAATTATTTTGAGCCCAGTGGAGCGAGCGATAAGCCACCGTCGGGTCCCGGGTGCCGCTCAGCGCCTCCTCTCAAGGCGCGAGACAAGAGACAACAAGGCAACAAAGTAAACAAAAGTTTTTGCATTATTGTACTACCTAGTACTAGAGGTACTTGGGGTATGTTGGGTTTCTGTTTACTAATCAGTTTCGATTGAATTCTTAACTGGTTAAGGGATATCATCTAGTCGAAACTTCCACTATAACCATCTTCAACGCTTTCGTTTAGTTATTCTTGTTGCATTTTCGCAGCTAAGTTGCTCTTCGGGTTTCATGTTTCCCCGTGTGCCCATGGGCTACATTAATTGAAAAAAAAGTCGCTCGTTTGGCTTTGGTTAGCAAGCAAATTAAGTTGGTCTTGGCTTTGGCCAGGCCTGTGTACTAATAGAAGCAGCTCCAAACTCCACTGGACACTGGACTTCCCATCCAAACTCAAGTCCCCGGCGTGCCATTGCCCGCGGTCCCCTTCCATTATGTTGGGGCTTATCGGTCAACAAAATGCTGGGCAGTGTGCCCGAGATAAACTGCGGCCATGACTGCCTTAAAGTAGATCGATCGTTTGATTGGCGACGGAAAAGCGGCCGCCCGTCCCCTTTCCCATTCCCTCCTCCACTTACATATCTTCGGAGCTAATCTAGCGGCAGCCTGCAATTGCCACAGAAAAAATAGAACATGAAAAACGAGCCAAGCTTCGACCAGACCAGCCACAGTAACAGCAATAACAACAACAATGGCGACGACAATGTCTGCAAGATCGTTGAATAGTGGTGGCAGGGGCAGAGGTGATCGGGGGCCCAGCCAAAAGTAATTTGTTACAACAGGCCACAAGACTAACGACGCGACGGTCGCAAGGGGCAAACGCAGAGACAGAGTTGCAGACGCGAGTTTCGTTTTGTTCCGATCCATTCTGTTCCGTTTCGTTTCGTTCCGTCTCTCGATGCGATCCAATACGATCGGATTCGATCTGATCCAAGCGCCAAGAGTCTTGGCTCCAGCTGAATGAGCAAGCAGCCCGTCCGTTGTTATTATTTTATTATTATCTACAAAATGCACGTACTTTATACCACTTACGAGCCGAGACGCGAAGCAAGGCGGCTGCAGCCACAGTAGTCGGTTGGTCGTGTGGTTGCAGTCTGTGGTTGTGGTTACTGCACAGTGGGATCGCTGAGGCCTATTGCTGGTGCAAATATGGGACCCAACTCCCCATATGAACCCAGCTTCCCAGTTTCTCATTATTTTCGGGGATGCTCTTTACTTAATGACTTTAGCATTTAGCACTCAGCTCATAATTGAAAAACCGCAATGGGAATATTAGCTAAATTATTTAAGAAGCTTAAAAGGGGATTTATAAGTTTTCTAAGAAAAGTTTGAAACTCAGAAGTGGATTTGCGATAATGTTTTTTCTTCGGTTAGCTGTAGCTTCTGCCCCACTATGCAAGCTTTAAGCCATGGCCCAGACCGACCCGACCGCAAACGGCTCTGGCAGCTCTTCTCTGTGTTCCAGCAGCAGCAGCAGCAGATCTTATCTCAACTGTTGTCCGCGTCCGCGCAACCTAAGTAGGTACTAAGTGCTGCATATATCATAGACTTGTGCAGGCAGGCCCTCTGCCCAGCCCCATACCCCATCCCGCATTCCGCAAAGCGCGGCAAACATTTGCTGCTGTTCGCAGTTGTGTTTCTGGAAATGATTGCAATGGCAATCGCAATGGCTGGATTAGATGTGGCGGCTTATGACGCGCCGTGTCCATGTGTGGAGTTGCCTGATTAATGGCAATTATCCGTCGGGGCAACCGAAGCACCCACAGCTGGGTGGCGTCTTCAAATTGAGCTGTCTGTCTTGTGGGGGGAATCTGGGGTGAGGAGACATCTGACATTTGCCATAAAGTATCTTAAAATGCGACCAGCCAGAGATGGTTTCAGCTGGGAGGCTCGGCGTTCGGTTCACTTTGGTTTGGTGGTGGGAGCCATTAGGCTCGCAACTTTATGGGGCAACCAAATCATCCGACGCTTTGAAGATTCAGCTTGAAAGTGGCCAAACACTTGACTCTGAAGAAAGGCTCCTACGTCCAGCTCGGGAACAGGAAGTCATGGTTTGGGCCTACAGTTGGTTGGATACTGCTTTAGAGCTCTCAGGGGTTTTTCATATTCAGGTCTAGCTTTATCCTTGAGTCGAGTTGTCATTGTTGACGTGCGTTGCCTGCCTGCCTGGCTTTGTTTCTCCCCATCGTCAGACAATGCAGCCCCAGAGCTTGGTGGTATCCAAGTACTCTGAGAGACAAATATGCAAATCTTGTAATGAGGTGGTAAAATACACGTCTCTCTTCCTCTGCATCTCTCTCTTGCACACTACATCACAGTGCACAGAGCCTCTCCCTCTCTCTGAGCTCCCACTTCTGCCTGCTGGCAATGACACAAATTGCTGTTGTCTGCCTGCTCACAATTTGCATTTGCCAAAGTAAGCGGAGGACAGAAGCACCGAGAAAGAGAGAGAGAGAGACACAGACAGGGAACAAGTGAGCGATTTTCTACGGTGGAGGAGACGAGGGTGGGCGGAACCTACTCTCTTAATTGAATGTCGAGCATAAAATTATGTCAGTTGTGAGAGTGGTGGGGGCATAGAGAGGGAGGAATACTCTTATGACAATGATGTTGATGATGATAGTTTGGAGGGAGTATGTGGGCGGTTAGATCATTTTACAATTAGAAAAATAACTGGGGAAAACTGTCGGGCACTCCGACACATTCATCCAATTATGCTGTTATGTCCGATATGATGGATGGCAGGGAGGGAAGACTGGGAAGTTCTGTTTAGCTGCATTGTGTTGTGCGTCCGTCCTCTAAGTCGAATTTCACTCTCAACGAAATGAACTTTTCTGCTGCTGGTGCTGCTGATACTCATAAATTTCGCACGTCGTCTGTCGCCGATAGCAGCGGTAAAAGTTAAGTAAAGGTAGTGGTAAGAACATAACGACTGGGAGTCGACGCTTTTCTTCTTTTGTTAGTGGTTGTTGTTGGTGTTTTTGAGAATCCTGACAGGCGTGAAATTGCCCGAAGAGAGGCACACCGTGGAGGGAGCAAACCCTCTACTACTTGAACTTTTGCAGAAAGTGTTTGACATGACAACAGTGGGGAGGCAGACTGAAAGGAAGAGTTGAACCATTGCCCCCCACAGAGAGAAGAGTGGAGCGATGGGGAGAGAATGTCGAAGCTGATGGGCAAGCTAGAAGACGGAAGTCACGTAGACAGCAATAGGGATAGAGTGCAAGAGAGAGAGGAAGAGTGAGACTGAAAGAAAGCATGTGGACCTGCCAAAACGTGATTGATGGAGACGAGATCTGGAAAGAGAATAGCAGAGAGGGGGAAAAAAGAAACCAATATAAAGAGTGGAAACGAATTGTGGAATACCCAGGCATGAGGAAAATATTGTTGATGTAAAATCCCGAAAGGATACATAGTTAAAGCCTTGTTCTAAATCACTTAAACCTGTGTTGAAGCGAGTTGGGAGAATTTTGTGTAGAATACATTGGAATTTCAAAGTGTAAGCAAATGTTCCTACAAATGGAGCAACTATTTTGTACCATTCCTATAGACTACAGAGTACTTTGAGACGAAGCAAATGCATTTAATTATGCTTCGTATAGGGACGGTTCAACGTCAATCAGGAAAGCTCTGTTTATTTTGTATGCAAGCACTGTCGTTGTCCACACTCTGCCCCCTCCAGACTCTGCTCCTCCCCACCCGCTAGCCCTACGGTAGCCATAGAATATATCTACATACATGGATATGTATGTAAGTATGTACATGTACGCATGTACATATGTACACACGCAATTATTGATGTCAATCAAATCATTTATAGAGATCAGAATCGTTGGGTCGTTCGTATGTCGAATGAATTTCAATTTAAATCAGTTATAGTAGAAGAGGAAAACAAGTTCAGGGACAGCCATCAACCATCATCATCGTTAACATCATTATCGTCATACATTTGTCATTTGTTTACACGCACAAGTATTCGCTTTGAAATCTCGTCTTCCATCGTCCCTGTCTCTCTCTCACTCTCTCGCTCTCGCTCTCGCTCTCGCCCTTTGAGGCATTAGTCTTGTGTAAATATTTTCTTACAAATATTTAACTTGACACCCAATCTGATGTGTGTGTGCAGGTATGCACATACAAACAAACAAACATACATATATCCATCCCACTACCCAACACACAATTCTCCTGCTCTCCGGTAAGTTTACGCTCTTTGTGGCCGCCCACCCCTCTCTCTTTGGGGCCCTGATTCAAACGGCTCTCCGTTAGTCGCTTGCAAATATTGACCGCATTATCATATCCAAAATGTGATTGTAACTGATTCAAAAGTAAACTTATTCCAATCATTCGACTGGCAATTTACCAAAAGCCTGACCGTGCCGCGCTGCAACATAAATCACCATTAAGTAAGAAATAAACAAAAATCTAAGTGGACTCCAAAAAATAAATAAATGAAAGAAAATGCACTTAATTGCATTTCGACCAGACGGCAGGGGGCTTGCCCCACGATGAGGTGGTAGGAGCGGGGGCAGGGCGGTGGTTCAATAAACCTACTGGAGTTGTTTGCTTTATTGATTGCCTTATCACCAACTCAAACTTCGAAACGGATCGAATCGAATCGAATCGGATCGAACGTCGCTTTTACGTTGCACTCAATTTTCATTTATCAACAGAGAAGGAGAGAGGGAGACAGGGAGACGGTGAGAGGAGAGGGGGGAAAACAACAGACGTCGACGATCTATAGATAACTTTTTCGGGGGTCAATTTTGGAATCCAGCTTGGGGCTCGACCTGCAGTTTGAGCTCTGTGCGTGCTGTCATAAATATGTATGAATATATGAGTGTGTGTGTGTGTGCGTGCATCTGTGTGTGCATAACGAATTTATTGCTTCTCCCCAATATGAGTAAGTACTGTGTATTTCAGGCATATCTCCGCTTGTCCGTCCACCAATTGGATATGCAATGAATCCAAAAAGCGCTTTCTATTTATGAAAGTTGCCTCTTGTTGCTTAGTTTTCTGTGGCAGCTCTCTGGGGGGAGGTTATAGGTCCAACAGTTCTCTCTCTCTGTATTCCTCACCCTGCGGCTCCGCAAACGAGATAATCAACAAATAAATGCCCCCAAAGATTCGCATTTCCTTTGACATTTCAATTTTAATTCAAATATTCGGAATAATAAATTCGTAGGCGAATGGTATTGAATTTCAACTTTAATGCTGACAAAGAAAAGAGATATTTGGAATGTTCAAAAAAGTACCAAATAGTTTAAAATTATTTAATTGTATGAATCAAGTTTTCTTTTCTTGTGCATAGAGGGATTATTTATGGAAATATTTCACTTAAAAACTCCTTTAGAGCATGTTATTGCTAAATTCTAGCTAACCCGCTGACTAAATTGGTATTCCCCTTTTGAGAGCTCGCATGTGTGTCGCCTGAATTCCCACAACTGAGATTCGGGTTTGTGGTAAATACTTGTACAACACATGGGGGATGCCCTGCAAATGTTGTTTTGGGTATTTTGATGACACAATGGGAAACACGCAGAGACAGAGGCACAGTGCCTGTGCCACAGAATAGTCCAACAACATTCATTCATTGATTTACTACCTTCCAAACACTCACTCTCCTGGAGAGACCTGGCTGGTCCCCCCTTTTTCTGCCCTGCGGTGACGGATAGACGAGTTGCTCGTAACATATTTGCATATGAGTTGTTTTGCCAAAAACATTCCAGCACTTTGGTGGGGGGATGTCTGGTCTGGTCGCCGTCCCTGGGCTCTTGGTATCTAATGCGGCCAGTGGTGGTCCACGCCTGTCCAAGGCTGTGTGGGCAGTGCCACAGTCACTCTGGACAACGGATAAATCCAAGCGGACTGCGTGTGGGCGGCCGAACGCCCCGGACTGCTGTGCAAAATTAAATGCGAAAATGCTCCTCTCACTATCTCGTGCTGGGAGTGCAATGAGCTGCCACTTGAACTTAACCCGTTGCAGGCAGCACTCGGCAGTAGGCAAACAGTCGAAGCTGAATCTCAAAGATACACATCCATGGCAGCAGGCAGGCGGGGATGCGGAAGGGAGGAACAGGGACACAGACACATAATTCATACATTCGAAGCATTTATCGATTTTGTCGTCCTCCCCCCTGCCATCCACCCTTCGAACGGCTGGCTTTTCGCTCGCTCAGCTGACTGTTGTGTTGGCCCAGTCCATTATTCCAACTCCCTGCCCCCTGGACGCACAATATTTTTTCGATTTGGCAACAGACGCTTGCCATACAGAGAATTTTCCTCATCAGCCTCCCCTGCTGCCGCACCCCAGAGCACAGCACCCTCTCTTTCATTCTCGTTCTCATCCTCATCCTCCCCCATCTAACGCGGCTTTCAACAGCTTCACTTTATTATATATATACACATACATACAATATATACATATATATCCATAGATATACATACATAGTGGCTGTTTGTCGTTGTCGCTGGTTGTTTGACTCTTTGCGGTTTGCCCAACACAGAAATGTTGTTTTGACGGGGCCAAACGTCGAGACGTCGAGGGCTTTCGTTGAGTATGGGTTTGGCTGCGGGCTGGGTGATCTGTAGGGAGTACTAGAGCTAAAATAGAATGCCATAAAACTCAGAAAAAAAGGGAACTCGGGGCAAAAGTAAGATGGCATGGCAAATGCTTTCAGCGTTTTTTTTCCCAGCTCCTGTTCCTGTTCCTGCTGTGGTTCTGCCTCCTGCTCCAGCTCCAACTTCTACTGCTACGATGGCATTTCTACGCTTTGGATGATTCATAATGGGAGAACGATGAGTGCTTGAAACATATCTGCCATACGGTGCGCAACAGAACATTAAGAACTTTCCCTCTCTCTTATACGATTATTTAGCGACAAGGATACCCTGGCTTTAATATAAATAACAAAATTCAATTAACAATTATAATAGTATACATATGTACATACATACTGTACATATATGAAAAATATATGAATAGTGCTAGAACTTTAAATCTTTACGATCTTTTGCTTTACGATCTATGTATGTACATATTTTTTGAATATTTGCTACATTTTGAGAGCTTAGGGGAAATATTCCAATAACCTTTGCCAGGGTATATTCATTTCTCAGGCTTAACTGTCCCCATAATCTTTCTTCCGTAAGTCTCTAGCCCTTTATTGCCACCTGATATGCTCTTGACAGTCGAAAGTTATGTCTGTTTTCCCCCCTTTTTTGTTTTCGAGAGCGACCCAGGCGATAAATAATAATGCGTGTCAAAATCAGATGATTTACGCTGCTCTGATGGCATTTTTCATTTTCATAATTTGTTGCCAAGCGAAGTGCACAAATTTGGGGCTCAGTCTTATCAGAATTTTCCCCCTTTGGCCCTCTCACTCCACCTTGGCACACCCAACAGAAGTGTGTGGGTGTTTCAGCTGAAAAAGAATGGGCATAAAATTCAGTGTTTCTTTGTCTGTCGTGAATATGATGGTCCTCATCCTTAAAACTTATTAAGTTTTTGTTGGAAAAAAACGAATTACTTTTGATATTCCTTAATTATATTTTTCTTTT
Source organism: Drosophila subobscura (assembly GCF_008121235.1). Taxonomy (NCBI): domain Eukaryota; kingdom Metazoa; phylum Arthropoda; class Insecta; order Diptera; family Drosophilidae; genus Drosophila; species Drosophila subobscura. The sequence goes on from NC_048531.1 coordinate 2,929,818, forward strand.
TGTCTTCCATTTGCAGGTGAGTGAATGAAAAGTTGCCTCAAAGTGGGATTTGATTATGTGAAAAAGTGAGTTAACTTAAATGGAAAAACATTCAATGGTTCTCGTGGGAATTGATGCATATTAAAGGACTATTTGTTAATTGTCAGCCCAAATAGAATATCATAAAATTATACTAAACTGCATCACATCACAGAAATGTTTGTGCCGATTATCTTTGGCAATCAAATTGTTTTTTTTTTTAATTACTTTCGTCTACCCCTTTAGCCATGTGTAGGAATGGAATATAAAAAAAAACCCATTAAAATGATATGAAAATCATTTGAAATTATTTTCAACCAAATCATAAATTGGGGAAAACTTTCCCCATTTGAATTTTTATTCCCATTTTGAATTCTATTTTCTATTTTCATCCACTTAATGTCATAATAAATAGTTTGAATATTCATTCCAGCATAAATCAGACGAATGTAATTCTGTTCAGCAAACAAGCCCAGGAGTCCTGTGCCCCATCCCATCTATGCATCCCCTTCTAAAAATGCAAATGGAAATGTGCATTTACAGTTAGCTAAGCTTTTTAGAGTGTTTTTCCCCACAAATGTACAAATGTAAAAATGTACTGTGTTATGTGGTATGTCTGTGTTTTAGCCCCGTTGTGCCCCGCTAAGTATGCACTTGTGGCAGCGATAGACGGCTGTCCATTATCCATAGAGCAGATCACAAGTAATGCCGCACATAAATCCACGTCAAGAGCAATTAACACTTTCGGAAATTGACATAAATTTCAGATCAGATCAAATCGAAAGAGAACCGAACCGGTTTGCCAGCACAGTTTTGGGAATGTCTGTCGTGATATCTGTTATTATTATTTTATATTCACGAAGTTTATTCACATAGTTAGGCGAAAAATTCAATTAACAGCGCCCCTTCCCCCCAGCATCCAGCATCGAATGTGGTGGGCAGGCGCCAGTCGGTCGGGGGCCTGCGGCATGCAGCATGCAGCATGCGTGGGATGTCACTACTGCTGCTGCAATATTTTCCAGGTGCCTGCCACACAGACACAAGTTGCATAATCACAGACCCGGAGCAGGCCGGAGCCCACTTGAACTGATATGCGAAACAAATTAAAAATAAATAATTATGATGTTGCATTTGCAAATCTCCCTCTCTCCCCTCTCTCTTTCCTTGAACTGCAAAGTCATACTTTTGATTGCATAATTTAAAAGAAAAAATGCATCAAACTAGTGGATAGTGGATAGAAAAATCCACAGAGTTACACTTGGAGCTGCCGTTTCTGTGGCAAAGTTTGGTCAAAATAAATGCTCGGAAGCAGCGGTGGATAGTGGGTGTTAAGGGGAATTACGGAGCGCATTCAACATCAAACATTATACTGCAGGTGTCATGAGTGCTCTAAAGATCCATTCTTTGCTTTGCTCTCCTTGGATGTCAAAAGATTTTGAGGGAGAACAAATAGGATTATTCAACAGCTGTGTGCCATTGACGGTGACTCAAGCAGGGGAAAATCTGATGGGGAGAAAAAACTGCTGGAGAAGAGAAGCCATCCACATGCCAGACGTTTCCTCTACTCTGTGCATACCCCAACAATCAATTTGAATCCCAGACCACGTACATGGCACGTTGTTCCTTCCTTGGCTACTTCCTTTGCGCAGCGCCCCATCAAAGAGGCAGACCAACAGACGGACAGACAGACAGAGGAACGGACGGAACGACCGACAGAACGGCCAAGTTGCCAATATTAAACGCATCAATGGATTTTATGGAGCATAAACAGGAAATTTGAAGAAGAATGTCCAATTTGCCATGGCCAAAGGCGAGACAAAGAGCCAGAGAAGGAGATACAGAGACAACGAAAGAGGAGGATTGGTGTTTTCTTTTGTCACTTTCAGGAAACTCAATAGCAAATTGGCATTAGCAGAAGGCACAAAACGTTTCCTCCAGCTGGTGCTCCAGCTCCGTTCTCCTTCTCTCCGTCTAACCAGCGCTTTTCTCGACTATCTACGTATCTAACTATCTCTGTCTATGGTACGACTGTCGGTCTGTCTGTTTGTGTGTGTGTGGTCTCTGTTGAAACCATAAAACATTAATTTCAATTGGAAATTTGTTGCCAAAGCGATGTTGGGAAGGAGGTCCGACTGACGGACATATGCGTACACTCTCACATGTAACCGGAGCCAAATTAACTGTAATACAGGACTACATCATACAAGGGAAGCGGAGAGTGATAATAGGTGTGGAGGAGGGGGAGGAAGCAGCCAACATAATATGAAATTAATTTGTTAGGCAACCACCAAAGGCAGCAACAGACACACACAAACAAAAACAAGGAAAATATTGTTTGGGAAAAGTTGGCAGGCCACAGCAGCTGTTACTCTGCCCAGCTCCCGCGCTCTCATTCTGTCTGTCGATTGTGAACAGTGGCTGAAAGAACAACAACAACAAGAACAACAAATGCAATAAGAAACAGCACATGTTAATTAAAGTACAGCTATTCTCTCTCTCTCTTTACTTGGAGAGCAACAAAAGTCACCAATACACACCATGCAACAAAATCTAAATATTTTTGTCTGGAATTCTAAAATAATTTTTTTATAATAATTATATCTGATTTGAAATTTATCTATAATATGCTAGATACGTATAAAAAATATCTTAGAGAGCGCTTAATAAACGAACCTATTGGCTGTTGGATAGTGTAATTATTGAACAGCGAATTCAATTTCTGCTTCTTTCTAACTGCATAATGGATGTGTGCCCTGTCCCTTTCTGTCATTGGCTTAATGTGTCAAAATCTGTCAGCAGCACTTAACCCTCACATAAGTCAGCGTCGAAGTGTCAGGCGGGCAGGCATTAATTTTCAATTTGCTTTTATTTTTAGAGTTCGCTCTCACTCACTCTCTCTGCACTCTGCGCTCTCCAGACACCTATGGCACAGCTGTCGAACTTCCGACTTGGTTTCCCACCTAATATCTGTTTAATTATAACAAATATTATTAAAGTTAACGTTTCCCGAGTTTCCAACTCGAATCCTTGACTCTGTCAGCAGTCACAAATGGCCATAAATTAAACCTGACTGCAGGCACATCCCACAGGACTACGGACAGCTGTTCTCGGGCACATCTGTCAGGGTTCGTTCTCTGATTCGTTCTCATCTGTTGCAAGCGGGGGATGGCATCTGATCTGCTCTGCCCTGATCTCTTTAGATGCACACAAACGCTAAAGAACTATTCAAAACATGCTCCAGCGATAGTAAAATGCTAATAATAATTGGAAAAAATCTCCCCATTTGAGTGGCATTCGAGGGGGAACTTCCTGTAGAGGAGGTAACGCGTACACATCATATGCTTTCGATAAATCATAAATATAAATTCTCCAGCGCTCTTTGACACTGCGTTTTCCACACGGCTCTAGGGAGCGTTCCTTTCCATTCCATTCTCAAAAGCGTAACATCAAACGAACTTGGGATGGTGGAAAATGAAGCAAGGGAGAGGCATGGGGCATGGCGTGGCATTCGACTGTGAAATTCATAGATCAATTTGAAAGTTTAACAACTGGCCATTAGCACTGTGGAGAACTATTTCTCATTTCCCTTTTGGAGGGCCATAAAATGTGGAAAATTAAATTAAATCCATATTTTTACAGTCTGTGGATTATTGTGTTTCTCAAAGCGCAGCGTGGCATAAGCTTCGCTGTGTGTACAAAAAGAAAAGAAACAACCCAAAATATCGTATGCAAAGCATCCCTTTAAAATGGGGTAAACTGTACACAATGTAGTCTGAAAAGGAGGAATAAATTCAAATAACTGATCGATTTATGATTTTTTGTTTTCTTTCAAATAATATTTCATACGAGTAGTTCAATAATTAATTATTCGACCGAGAGTCATCGAACTGGTACGTTGCTAATGATATTACTACTAGAAAATTAATACCTAACTGCGATCGGGAAATACTAATTCATTTTGGGAATAACACTTCTCCCATGAAGTTGTCAGTGTTTTCGGTGCTCCTTGCATGTGCTGTTATGTCGTTCGGGGACATCAGGACACGGCATACAAACATAAAATGCGAAGTCTTTGATCCGCTGTATGCTGAGGCGCCTATCTGTCGCCTGAATGTGCTGGGACGTGGCATTATCGGAGCCAATATCCACATAAAACTTCTCAAACTACCAGTTCGGAGAGTAAAAATAAACTACAGTGTTTGGAAGAAATTATCCGGCTACCATCCGTTCCTGTTCAACGTCACCGTTGACCTTTGCCACTACATGAAGCACCCGAACCCGTTGACCGTCTTCTACTACTTCTACGCTGCCTTGTTGCCCTACATTAATGTGAATCACACTTGCCCCATCAATGTGAGTACACATCTCCCATCATACATATGAGATTGACTCTCCTCCTTTTGCACCTTGCAGCACGATATAATTCTGAAGAATTTCGTTTTGAATGAACAAATGTTCTCCAAAGTGCCCGTGCCCATAGGAAGCTACATGTTCATGATCAAAATACTAGCCGAGGATGTGTGGAGAGGGACTATTTACTCCTACATGGACATAAATGTAGACGATAGTCCCAGTCTGAAGTTGGGCTAGAACTTTACTTTTCCAACTATGAAACTCTCGGCTCTCTCTTGTTTTTTCCATCACAGCTGGATGCTGCACCCACCCTCGCGCATATTTGGGGGGTGGAATATTTTGTATTGGTAAAGTGATTGAGTCTGAGGTTTGAGGGTTGCATTGCACCTTTCCCTTCTAAAAATAGAATAAAATCTCATTAAGATCAGTAACAAACTCAATAGAATCCATAAAATCCTCACATTTGGGGGGTGCGAGACGAATCGGCCAACAAAAATATCCCTTGGAGGGCCACCCTTGCCAAAGGTCAGGTCCCATTTCGCATTGAACAGACAGTTTAAGGTGGGGAAATGAATACATTTTTGGGAATTATTAGTGACGGTTGACTGCATTCGGAAAGGGGTAACCGATTAAGCGTTATTTAAATATAATTGGCCTTTAAAATGTGCCATTAAAAAAGGGCCATTAGTGAGGAGGCCTTACAACGATGAAGTTCGCTTTTATAGCAGTGATTTTTGGAATATCGTTGGCTTGGGGAGACGTTAGTACCCGGCATACTAACCTCAAGTGTGAGTTTCCGGATAAAACGTACCTGCAGATACTTGTCTGCCGCCTGAAGGTGCTGGGACGTGGCATTATCGGAGCTAATGTCCACCTCAAAGCCCTAAATCTTCCAATTCGGAAGGTTCAAATCAACTATAGCGTGTGGAGGAAATTATCCGGCTACCATCCGTTCCTGTTCAACGTCACCGTTGACCTTTGCCACTACATGCAGCACCCGAATCCGTTGACTGTCTTCTACTACTTCTACGGTGCCATGTTGCCATTCATTAATGTGAATCACACGTGTCCCTTCAATGTGAGTACATCGAATGTCCTCCACAAGATTGACTCACTTTTTGCTCCTCGCAGCATGACATTATTCTAAAGAACTTCGTTTTGGATAACAAAATGTTCAACCGAGTTCCCATACCGAAGGGCAGCTACATGTTCATGATCAAAATAAGCTCCGAGGGAGTCTGGAGGGGCACCATCTACGACTACTTGGACGTTAATGTGGATGATGCTCCCAGTATAAAGTCTGGATAGGATATTGTTCACATTGTCACGATAAAGCTCTTTTCTGTGCCACAGACCACATGGGGCAGCGAGGGATTAGAATCGGAGGCGACTGTTAACGATTATTATAATGCGCTTGACTGGTCTGTTTCGATTCAAAAGTTTACATCAATTCCAATAGCGTTTTAGATAGTTTCAGTCATTAAACAACTGCGAACACAAAACAAATATACATATCTATGTACATGAGACTAGAGTAATATCGAAGTCCATTTTTGGAGTACTTCTACTCCAACTACTCCGAACAGATCGCAGTTCCGTTCGAACTTCCTTCGATATATAATGCGCAAAAACTTTGAACAAAAGAAATGATTTTAATTCCCTTTTCCACACACACATGCACACATACACAGATACACAAGCAGAAAGAAAATTGAGAAAATTCGTTGCAAGGGGGTGAAAAGTTTGCTGTTTCCTTTCCCAACTGCAAAGCGATTTTTCTAAAACGTTTTTCCTTTCCACCGCTTGGACGGTCCTATCCTGCGGGAGTGATGCGTAATAACACTCGCCAACAAGTAGTGCGAATTGTGGAGAGTGTAAGTCATCTACAATGTGCAAGATCTTGGGAAGTTATCGTTGAGAACAGTAACAACGAGACTCCACAAAACTATCCACATATGTGGAGATAATCCCCTACCCGGCTGCACAGTGTACATACATTTCTTGTTCTCCCCCTGGCCTGGCTGGTGGCTGGCAGGGTGCTGGGCGGTGGGTGCTTGGTGGGTACATTTACAATTTCATAATGCAAAAGTTTCGCAGAGCAACAAGCAGGGAGCCCGTTGTCGTCGCAGGATGCCAAAGGACAAAGCAAAGGCAGCGCTGCCAGCGGAAAAGCGACCAACTTAGCCCCAGCTTAGTGACTTTTCCTAGTGGGTTGGGAGCTGTTAAGGAGTCCCAGCATGTGGCCAAAGTCATTTGCCAGGACAAGTGAAAAATGCCGCTCAGATACCAATGAACTTTGTGGGGGGAGTGTGAGCAGGATGGCGAGGCGGAAGCGACCGTGCGGCCATTTTGTTAGACAACAGTTAGAAGCGGCGACGGTGTCGGCCATTTTGCAAATAAGAAAATGAATATGGACTGCGTGGGGAAGGGGAGGGGTGCAAGGAATTGCCTCTGCCACATCATGTGTCAAATTAAAGGCCAAACGAAATGATGCATGGCGAGGCAGCGCGAAAATTTCCCAGGTGGCCACGCCCCGAAAACCCCATTTGATTGCCGCAATTAAATACGGAACGTGGGGCTTCAGTTGCGGTTGCGGTACCACTCCCAGGATAACGGATTCCCCATTTCATTGTGCCTTCGTCGTGTTCTGGTCATGCAAACTACTCGTTTGTCTTCGTTAAATTGAATGGTCTTTGGGGTTAGATATATGCACAAACGTACATTTGTATGTACATATGTTTGTATGTACATATGTACTATGACGAATAAAATTCAATTTGCGCTTAGTTTGTCCAGCAATGAAACTCTTTTATGCCCCGACCTGTTGCCAAAGAACATCAACTTGATGCAGACCTGAGTATGTACACACATAACTATCCTGCTGGACATCTATGTACACTCTAACCTCCGGCTACATAAGAAAAACAATAAAAACAATTCTTGAGCACTCTCTTTTCTTTGCAGTAACGCTCGTAACGGTTGATTTTGTTCAGATAGGTAGATAGAACCCATTGATATGATTCTACCAATATAATAACTTTCAAATTTTGGACATCTCTTGTGTGTTCAGAAATGTTTTCCTCAATACTTTCAGCTGAGGCAGGCTCAACTGTAGAGTACAGCGCGTGCCATGAGCCAAGTTAATGACCGATAGTTGGGGGGCCTGTGCTGCCTGGCGACACATTGGCCGGACAGTCGTCGTCGTCTGTGGCTTTGTCGATTTAATTAAAACATCACGTAGGAACGCACACAGACACAGGCACACACATACATAGTCGTCTTTCGTGATGCATTAGGCGGCAAACTACAGGGTCTCTGTCTCTACAGTAGTCTCTATGTAGTCTATGGTAAGCCGCTTAAGTTGCCCTTTCCATGCTTTCATTTTCCCTTCCCCTCCGATTCGTGTGTCCGTGTAATTATGCTAAAGCCCTGCCTGACTGGTCAACTCTTTTGCCTGCCCCGACAATCTTATCGCTTATCGTGATCAGAGAGCGCACCGAAGGCCTGAAAATTGATTTATAATTTTCCTTTTTCATTGGCAGCTGCTCTTTGACACAGTTTGATACCCGTTATCATCATCATCGTCGACAGCTGCAGCTTTTGTACCGCCCCAAATGGTACATGCATTCAGATGTACATATGTACATACATTTGTACATACTTATATGTACATACTCGTACGTACATGTGTGTGGCTTTGGCTATAGCTTCGTACAAACACCCAAACATATCTCAACCAATATCATATCTTATCAGGCATGTAATCGAACACTCTTTATCGATTTCCATGTAACAAAATGAATGCTCTTTGGTGATTGAGGTAAGGGAGTAATTGAGGTTATGTTATGCACTCATTTTTATACGGAAACCAATCGAGGTTACATACCATAAGTACATACCTTATGTGGTGAGGGATAACTATTTGAATACATCTGTGGGTGCACTCGGTACGGTAGTCAGAAGTTACTTTCAGAAGTGATTTTAAATATTCATCCATCGCACATTTAGTTGATATTTTGTAGGCTTAGTTAAGTAAATTCTTAGTTTTTACCTTTCACTCATGACTTGTTTACGTTTCTTTTATTTCTAGGTAAATGTACCATCAGTTTCCTGGAGTCCTCCTGTTTCCTGGAGTTTAGCATAAACGAAGGTCTAAGGCCTAATCAAGGCCCCTCATTATTCATTGATTGAATATTTCTGCTCTTCTCCAATGGCAACGCTTGTGTAATCTGCGAGTCGAGCAAACTTGATCCTTTCTTGTATTTTCCAAGCAATTTACCATTTAATCTGCACTCAACAGCAGCTGCAACATCATCATCATCAGTAGGAGGCAGTGGCAGTGGCAGTGGCAGCAATAGCGGCTTCTATTGAGGCACGAACTCATTGAAACCGACGCGTCATAAACTGGTGAAGGCTTAAAGGCTTCAATGGTTTTCCAGCGAAAAAGAATACATACATACACACGAGCAGAAAACAAAAGCCAAGACTCGATGGAAAGGAAAATGAGAAAAGGTGGCTGAGAAAGATAAAGAGAAGGCAAAATAATAGGAGCTTTTGCTGTTCAATAAGCTGCTGCACATTGATTGAAATCGAAGACGAAGCCCCGATAGACGGAGTGGAGCAGAATGACATAACTTGAATTGAATGATGATGAATAACGATGGTAATAGGGATGATACATACATAAATGTGCGTAGAACGGGTCCACCATGGGCTGCAGTTGCAATTACAGCAGAGAAATGCACTTCCAGGGACTCCTGAGGATGGGAATTCCTACTTGGGACAGACGCTTAGTTGGTTACGCAGTTACGCAAAGAATAACAACAGCGGCAACAAATTGAATAAAAGATGAAGTTTTTGCAGGCAACAGGCAACAGGCAAGGCAGCTGCATTCCGGGAAAAACCTTCACTCACTCTTTCGCCTTCTTGGAGCCAGATGTCTGCGTGCCTTGATAAAACTTTAATTAAGTTGAGGAGCGCGTATCCATGGCCTCTAAGGAGCTCACTTCTAAGCCACTCTCCTGCGGCTTTTGTTAGCGAAACTTGCGCAAGAGTTGACTCCTTGAGATTTTGCTTACCCAAAAAACTGCAGCACAAAAATCTGCGTTTATTACATGGTTTAACCACTATTATGGCCAGAGGCGACTGAAAAGACTGCAGGTTTAGTCTGGAAAGCGAATGTCTTGCTATCTTTTGTCTGCAGAGAGTTGACTTCACACTCATTTTGCATGCAGAACAAGTCTTTATCCCCGACAGAGGCCTTGAAGCATCATCTTCTGGCAGCCAGGAACAATAAGAAATGATTTATTTTATTGTCGTTATATCTAGACAAGACATCTACATATCCTACACTCTATGACATTTTGCGGCAAACTATTCTCTAAAAAAAAGGGAAAAGAAATCTCTCTCGTTTCTGCATAATAAAATTTTTTTGTTTCCTTAGATGATTATCGGTTTGGTGTAGACAGCTTCATGGCACACTGGTACATACTGGTGCACTGTATCTGGTATCCTCCTGTAATTTGAGCACTTCATTGTCAGGACAATGGAAGGACAGGACATCAGTAGTATTGTACTCCGTAGTGTCTGCTTTTTGCGCATCGTTTTTTGCCTGAAATTTCACAAGCAAAAACTCCAAGAAAAGGAACCTTTTGTTTGGACATCTTTACAACCTCTCAGAATGGGGGAAGAGCATAAGTATGTACTTTCCTGGGATTTGGATTGGGATTGGGAGGTGGGCTCCCAACCAGAACCCATAAATTAACAGCCGAACCGCAATACTTCAATGACAAAACAAAGAAAACAGACGGGCAGGCAGACAGACAAACAGACACTCAGAAGTGGCAGTGGAAAGGTGGCAGCTGGTGGAACGTGTAAGGGCAAGCAAATGGAGTTATCCTGGTGGGTTTTTAGGGGGCAGGACAAGTAGGACATGCATAAATCCTCGCCCTTGGCTATTAGGTGTTTTGATGGCTGCTTGTAATTAGCATAATTGAAATGTAGCCACACAAGTGGAGTGCTTGGTGGGGTGCAAAGGGCAGGAAAGTCATCAAAGTGATTGCCTTTTGGGTGGAGCCAAATGCCAATCGAAATGCCATAAAGTGGAAAAAAAATAGAATCAAAATCAAAGCTCACTCCCGCCCCAAGTTCCAGCCACCATCCCCTGCCTCAATGCCCATTGATTTTTTCACTTGAATGCGACAATTTCCATGAAAATGCCAGACAGATAGGCAGAGCAGAGAGAGGCTATATATAGCCAGCACCCAGGAGGTGGACTGGGGTGGAGTGGTGTGGTGTGGGCTCGCAGCCACTTCCAGGAAGCTGTGGGTGGAGCAGGGAGTGGTCATGGTCTGGGGCTTCTGGCACCTAATGGCCAGGCAGACGTTTATAATTATATTTGTGCAGCATTCTGTCCTATCTCTATCTCTGTCCGCGCGCGTGTGTGTGTGTGTTTGTGTGTGCGTTTCCAGGACGAGGGATTGGCGAGATTGCGGCTTTGGCTTTATCCTGGTGCTTTTTGAATTTAAATCCGTATTGCTCTCAGTGTCATGGCCGGCTCCATCCTCTCCCCTGCATGTCTCTCCCTCCTTCCACTCAACATAAAAGATTTTCACGCCCAGGGCAGCAGTTTCGTCTCCCTCTTTCTCTCTGCTCTCTGCATCCGCTCTCGACTCGTCTGGCCATTTTGCGGCTTCGTTAGCGGCAAAAGAAAAAGTGTCGCGTCGCACAAGGTGTTAATCAAGGCAACGAAAGTGACAATCGATCGACAATGGGGAAAACGCTGAATGACAGGCCAAAATCATATAATGGATAGGCACTGAGGGGCACGTAAATTGAATTGGTTCGAATTTGGAGAGCTGAGCATTGCATTATGGTGGGGTTTTACAATCGTAAATATTTGATTACACAATTTGTTATAATCGAGGGAAATATTTGTACACAAATGTGTGAATTGCTGCGAACATTTCAGTTCGGGAATGTCTCTGGGATATCTGCGGATGTCGAGACATTCAGAAACTCCAGCATAAGAAGGATATTCGCTGTGTTGGCAAGGATATAAAAGAGTGAACAAAGCAATGTGTATATTTCCTTCCACGATTTCTAGTGTTTGAGTTGCACTCTCTCTGCTATTTGGAGCTTTTCTATATCCCGTAAGTCGTAAGTCACTCTCCAATTAAATATTCATTCGATTTTCGCTTCCTTCCTTTATCTTCTGAGTTTGCCTTTGCGGATACTCCGCCAGCAACGAAGAGGTTTTGTATGGGGGACTGGGACTGAGGTCGAACGCGACTGCGAATTCGCACGCACAAGAGAATGGGAGTGGGGGGTGGAATTGCAATTGCGGGCGAAAGGGAAAAAAGAGGTCACGCTGCTGGAGTCGTTTTCGATGCAGTTTCCGTTCGCGTTGCAAAATTGTATTTATTTTTCTTTTCTCTTTGCATACATTTGCGTTTTTCCTTCTTATTTTGTGGGTATTTCCTTTGGTTGCACAGCCACGCAAAGGGAGGCCAGGGAGGAGTAGCAGTGGGCTGGTGGTGGTGGTGGCTAACCAAACGGAAAATCAACATTGGCAAGCCAATCGATGGCGAGTGGATGGGGGACCGCAGCAGCCATTCTGCTCCTCTGGGGTCCCAGCGCCGCATCGCGGTGGCGTGAGCTCGCGATGCAACATTTTGATAGTCGCAAAAGTCTCCTCGCCGAAATGCAAATGCAAATGCAGCCGCAAAATGCTGCAAAGTCTTTAGATTTTTCCATGGCGATTTTCGCTTAAATATATATACCCTGGATTCATGGCTGCCAAGGGTTGTACCATGGCAGAGTGATCTGTTTATTTATTTATCCTCCTATGTAAATCAAAGTCGACCGGATTACAGTTTGAAGTTAATCTGAAAATACTGCGACCGATGACACGCTATAGCGAATCCAACTTAAAGCACCGTTATGCTGAAATAAAGCACAGTTTTTTCATTTTCTCTAAGAATTCGAATTCAAATATGCCGCAGCGCATGCCGTTTCTATTATTTTTCCCATGACTGTATGTAACCCATTTCAGTGCATAAGAACGGCATAAGGCTGGAAACAAGCAGTGAAAGCAGTGTAAGCAGTGTAAGCAGTGCAGGGTGTTTCCCGGTCCAGATGCCTCTCCTTCCGTCTCCTTCGCTGCTACTTGCATTTGGCTTATTGGCACATTTAACCCTTAGTCTGCTTGCTGTGCATAAATTTAGTCAGGCGATAAGCACTAGGCAGTCGAAAGTCGGCAGTGGGAGAGTGGAGGAGGAGGAGGCTCTTCTGGCCTGGACGCTTGCCCAATTTAACCTTAAAAGGTGCTACCATTAGCTGCCTCTAATGGCCAACTGCTACTCCTACTCCAACTTGCTGCGCTCCTCTCCTTCGATCGTGGCCCAATGATATGCGAAATTTCTGTGGCTTTTCCTCTCGTTTAAGATATTTTCTGGCTGAGTGGCTGACTGGCTGGCTGGTTTCATAGGAAACGTGGAAATTGGAAATTTCTGCCTAATTGTGCGCGTCTTTTGCGTGCTGCTGCTAGCCTCCCTCCTTTTAGGGAATTGTCTCTGTTTTTTTTGGCCATATGGTAATTTGATTGGCTTTCCCGGCATCGCATCGAAAGGTGAGTGCAATTAGCTCTTTCACTGGTAAATTATGGCTTGGAAATATGCGTACAGGCTTTCCCTCCCAGGCTTTTCGGGTGGAGCAAGTTGATCCAGTTGCAAAGACAATTTACGAGATGTGCGCAATGTTTACAATGTCTCTTTTTACTCTGGCCAACTGCTAATTTTTTATCGACTCCTTGTTGCATGTAGCAGCGGCAGCAGCAGCATCAGCAGCACAACAGCAGCAGAGACACAACATTTGCATACTAGACACCAAACTGTCGCCATTGGTGCTTCTCCTCCTCCTTCAAAAATCGTAAAATATGCAAATTCATTGGAATATCATAAATATTCATGTAACTCGTACAAACATATCTCTACAAGTACATATCTCCTACACTCTTTTCTTTTTTGTATGCCCCAACTCCAGCATCTTTTCATGGCTTACATTTTTGTTGTTTAAATTTTTGTATTTGTTAATCTTATGTAAATGGATGTTGCGTGACTCGACCGATATCTGGTTGTAGGTCCGTTGTTGCAACAATTAAACTCAATTAAGCCATTTCGCTGCGTCTGGCCCCATCCGATGATTTTTTCTTCCATTTAAAAGTTGGAATTTCTAGGAAAAGCGAACGCTCAAATCTGACTAAATTATAATCGTTTAATTTGATTCAATGAACGAGACCGTTCGGGAGTAATTAAGGCAAATGGCAAACTCAATTGAAGCCCAAAAACACAGACAAACAGTTTAATAATTTACTTAATTCATATGAATATTCGTTCAACTCTTTTCTTGTTTCGCTCTTTAAATACGTTTACTTTAAATTTTTCATTTGCCTGCGAGTGCTTTTTGTTGAATAAAAAGTGTTTTCAGGCTGAACATTCAGCCGCTGCATTGGATGGGGGAAGGTGTGGGTGTGGGCAGAGACGTGCATAATGCAAAAGGGTTTTTTATTTTATTTCACTTTTGTGCAACTTTTTCGCCAACGTTGATGTTGTTTTTGCTGCACGTACAGCCGCAGGAAACAAAAGAAAGGAAAGCGAACGACAGTTTGGACAAAAATACATGGGGGTAGCATGCAGAATGTACAGCAACACAGTGTTAAAATGTTTCCCTGCAGACGGCCAACCTGTAGGCCAAGAGAACGGTCGTTCCCTCTGATGGGGTATATTATATTCGTGCAGATGTTGGGAACAGCTAAGATCAGCATGAAGAACGGATCATTATTAGAGCCAGAAAAGGTAATACAAATTTTGCAATTCCGATTTGTCATTTGTTCATTATCATTAGCATTGTTCCCATAATTGAGAAACCCCTCCATTAATGGTTAATAGCCCTCAAATTCAATTTTGATATATGAGAGGGATGAATCAAAAAGGATGGATGAAATGACAGCTATAATTGTGGCTGCTTTCATAAAGCGAAAAGCTGATTAAATTTCCATGCACAATTACCACTTGAATGCGATTCCTATTTGAACAGTTTTTAATAATTATTAATTAATTATTGGTTTTATTTATTGGAGTCAATCGTATTGCAGTGCGTGAGGGGGTGTGCCCACATTTTCATAATTAAACCCATTCCATAGATAACCAGAGAAGAAAGAGAAGACCCAAAAGTGGATAAAGAAAGAGAGAAATAAAATCAATTGACAACATTTCTGTGCTATTTGGGAGCACAGATAACCTCATTGTGTGCACTATCTCCTCTCGACACTCTGGCTCTTTTCCCTTTTGGACTTTCGAAATCGGATCTATGTATCTCTGCCTCTCGCCCCAATCCCACTCCCTCATTCGTATTTCTCTCTCTCTCTCTCTCACTCTCCTGCTCGCGGGCAGATGCCAAAGAAGTGCACAATAAAAATCAATTCGAGCAATAAAGTTTTTAATTGGATCCAGCTCCCTGCTGGCTCTTTGCCGAGGCCGGGCCATAAAATTTGAAATTGAAATTGCTGCAAGAGATGTCTCCATTTGATTTAGAGCCAAATGCCAGTCTTAATGGCCAGAAATTCTTCACTCTCTCTCTCTTTAGAATAATTATGGAATATGCTAAAAAAAAACCAACCCCGAAACTAAAAAATTAAGCTGCAAATGCGGGTCAGTCTCTTGAATTGAGATGTTTGAGTAATAATGCAGGTACCCTCGCTCTCGTGCACACTCCACTGCAGCTGCAGGGCAGGACACAGGGAAATCCAGCTGAAATTGAAGTAGATTTAGCATCTTACCTTACCAATCAAACGTTAAATGGCAATAGAAGTGGAGTACCCATAGTCCAGCAATGGTAGGATGCATGGATAAAAAAGTGCATCTACTCACATATGGATCAATTACAGGCATTTTCCTGCCTTAACAGATCCTAAAAGTCGACTGTAAAAAGAGAAATGAGAGCAATATGTTTATAAAAATACAATTTCATCAAGTGGAATGTGTGTGGCACTCAACCAACCAAACATTCTTCATCCACCCACACATCTGTCCGCCCATGGGTTGGGGAGAAAGAGTTCTTTGAGTTCGGCTCCATCGGAGCACAGGAGCCGAAAGCAATAACCATAAAACCACACGTCTCGAGGCTCAAATGTTCGAATAAAACTACGCGTACACTGAGAGCAAAAGAGGGAATACACTACTCAAATTATGCACCAAATACAGATGGTATTGTAGGACGTACTTAAGGTAACATTTCTCCAAAACAACAGAACGAAGCAGAATTAATCAATGGCCTCTGCGGCTGTTGTTTTCCATCCAGCAAGGGGAGTTCGCAAAGTGGAGCTTATACTTCAATCACTCACTCAACCACTCACTCTCTCCTCTCACTCATTCGCATACGCAGCAGAGCCTAATAAACTCCCGGTTCGGAGAGTGGAGAGTTCATATAAAGCCAACACCAGGAACCCAATCCCCTGCACCCATCACTGCACACGGTTCGCATAACTTTGGGTAAACTGCAGACTGCGGGGGGGAATGGAAAACAATGCGAATAAATTGCAGGCATACTTCTTGACTCTGCTCTTTGAGTATTAGCCTTATGCTCTGGTCGGTCGGAGGTTCCTTTCGAGTTCACGTGCGGTCAATGTGCAGAAAACTCACTCCGTTTGTGGTAAGAACAACACAACATGCAGGTGCAGAGGATACACTCCTTAAAAGCATTTCGAAACATCAAGAGCAACAGAAATGAATTGAATTGAACGCAAAGGTGATGCGTAATTCATGACACGGAAATCATTTGCACAGCTGGATAAATCTTGAAAATTAAGTCATCAACATTCTGGCTACTCCTCCACCGCTCCTCGATGAATGTTTGGTCCGTTAATACTGTCAGTCATGGGATTCGATGCCTAATTAGGGTTGCTCAAATATATACATATGTATATACATAGAGTTCCTGCTGTTTACAGGAATTGTATTGGGAGCAACCAACAGCAGAATAACTGTACAGTGTCAGAGATGACAAAAATAAACAGCTAGAAATGATTGTGATGCGTAAAATAGGAACGGAGCAGAAGAAGGGAAATTCCAGGCTAGAATCTGGCTCCAATTTAATTATGTTTATTAATTAACATTACACACTCTTAGATACTCTAGCTTTAGTTGCGCTGAAAATAGCTGTCTTCGAGTATGGCTATTTTTATAGCTTTTTACTGACTGAAAGTGTCAGCACTCGTTCACCTCATCTCTTGGTCATGGCTTCTCGGGGCTTGGGGCTCGAGTTCTTCCTTCAGCCAACACTGAAGCATGTTAGCAGCTTATTCATTGGCAGGCCTTGCCCCCTCTTACCTTCGACTGGCACCCAACCACCCGACCATCCACCCACCACCCACGTAGTCGAGTCGGGGCCAAAGTGGAAATGCAAATATTTGCATGCCCTCGTGGCGTCCCCGGGCATGCCCTGCCCTGTCCATTCCCATCTCTGTCCGTCATGTTGGTAGTCGGAGTGAGTTGGCTTTTGCAGCATCAATTATTCAGTCATGTTTACAAGTTGACAGATTGCAGTATGCCTGGCCTGAAGTGCCGGCCCCAGATACCTACCCTACTCGCCCCCATTTTTCTGATGAGCCAACCCCCATTAATGTCTCTTTGTTGCAGCTCTCTCGTTCACCCTGGAGCCGCAGGATGCTGTTGTGCCCGAGGGCCATTCGGTGCTGCTGCAGTGTTCCGGCAGTGCCCCTGGACGCGGCAAGGGCAAGGCTATGCTCACTCCTGCAGCCGTACGATGGCGGGGACCCGATGGCCAGGATCTGGGCATCGTGGGGGACACATTCCGCACGCAGCTGAAGAATGGATCGCTGTACATCAGTTCGGTGGAGGAGAACCGCGGCCTGACCGGCGCCTATCAGTGCCTCCTTACCGCCGACGGAGTGGGCAGCGTGCTCAGCCGCCCGGCGCTGGTGGCGATTGCCCGCCAGCCGGATCTCAACCAGGACTTCATCGAGACGTACCTGCTGCCCGGACAGACGGCCTACTTCCGGTGCATGGTGGGCGAGGCCAGTTGGCAGGAGGGCGTGAGGCACTCGGTGCAGTGGTTCCGGGACGACATGCCTCTGCCCCTGGACAAGCTGCGGATGGTGGTGCTGCCCAACGGGGCACTGGAGATCGATGAGGTGGGTGCCTCGGATCGCGGCGCCTACCAATGCAACGTCACCTCGGGCAGCGTCTCCCGGTTGAGCAGCAAGACCAACCTGAACATCAAGAAGGCGTCCGAGGTGCCGGGCAGTGACCATGCGGTGGCCCCCTCCTTCCTGGTCGGACCGTCGCCCAAGACCGTACGCGAGGGGGACACCGTCACCCTGGACTGTGTGGCCAATGGAGTGCCCAAGCCGCAGATCAAGTGGCTGCGCAACGGCGAGGAGCTGGACCTCAACGATCTCGACTCGCGCTTCTCCATCATCGGGACCGGATCGCTGCAGATCTCCAGTGCCGAGGACATCGATTCGGGCAACTATCAGTGCCGCGCCAGCAACACCGTCGACTCCCTGGATGCCCAGGCAACGGTGCAGGTCCAGGTGCCGCCCAAGTTCATCCAGGCGCCACGCGACAAGACCGCCCACGAGAAGGAGGAACTGGAGCTGGAGTGCGCCATCCGGGGCAAGCCCAAGCCCATCATCAGGTGGCTAAAGAACGGCGATCTCATCACCCCCAACGACTACATGCAGCTGGTGGCCGATCACAATCTGCGCATCCTCGGCCTGCTCCACTCCGATGCGGGGATGTTCCAGTGCGTCGGCACCAATGCCGCTGGCAGTGTCCAGGCAGCAGCCCGTCTACGTGTCGTCCCACCAGGAGGTAAGTGACTCTCCTCTAACAATTCCTCTCTCTCTGTATGTAGTCCTAGCCTTGGTGTCCAGTATTTGTGCAGCTGTAGCCGCTTTGGCGCCTCGATTCGGCCTGTAAAATGACTCTACGAAATTAAACGCCTAGTGCCACTGTCCCACTTACCCACTTACCTCTCTAAATACTTACCTGGAAGACCTTTCAGTTTGTACAAACATTTTCCCTTCATCCTTTCATCGTGTTATCCTGCTTTTGTAAATTGATTTTATGTGTCTGTGTGTGTGTGTATCGTGTAATTGTATTTGTACATTTGTATCTATTGTTTGTGTAGTTTATTTTGCGATTCAATGATGGAGGAATACCCAGTAAAAAGTAACTCCCAGGAGGCGCATATCCCTCCTACCAAAAGTTTTACCAAATGCAACTCCAATTTCCAGCCATTAAATCGCAAAATAGTTCACCAATAACATTGAATAATTATTATTATAATCAATATACGAGTATATATCAACTCAAATCTGATCTACAATTAATTTATCAATATAATTTATTAACTTTTGTTTTGTTTCATTTGTTCCTTTCTTTGTTTTCCTTCTTCCTTTTCCTTACTTTATCATTTCCTCGACATATCATCCGAACATCCGAACCCAATCCTGTCCCAAAAGTGAAAATCAAACAACGCAAATCCCAAGGCCAGTCCACCAAGTCCCTACAGACCTCCGACAATCCAGTAAAGCGACGCCGACTGTACAGCTCGGGGGAGCAGCAGCAGCTGCGCACCAAATCGGGGGCCAGCCTGCGCTCCACTGAGGACGTGGACGAGGACGAAGACGACGACTCGCAGGACAGAGATCCCAATAATCCGCTCATGCTGCTCTCCAAGACCCTCTTGGACAGTCTGCAGCACACGGGTAGACTTCATCGTGTCGAGCAGCCGCTCAACGATCGCAACTTTGAGCGGAACGAGGCCAGCGCCTTGCGGCGGGAAGGCGGCACTGGGGACAGGGCAAACGCCAACAATGACAATGACGACGACGACGATGACGATGATGAGTATGACGATGACGAGACGAAGGAGGCACTGATAGCTGCCTACAAGCATGGCGATGATCCACAGAAAATACTGTCCACATGGCAGAGCAACAAACACAAGAAATCCCAGCAGCAACAGCAGCAGAAATTGCAACTGCCACTGCCCCCATCCTTCAATTTTGCGTCCCCCCCAGATATAAGCGAGCAGGAAGACAACGTAGCAGGCGCCGCTGGGAGTGGAAATGTAAAGAGTCTGGGCAGCGGACTCTTGGCCAGATTGCCCAGCCAGCCGCGGGACCTGGCGGCACAGATAGTCAAGCCGCGCTTTGTCACCCTCAGTTGGGTGGAGCCCCTCCAGAATGCGGGGGAAGTGGTCTACTACACTGTCTACTACAAGATGAACAACAGCGAGAGGTGAGTGATTGATGCTCTGATTGCTTCCTGCCTCTGACAAGCGGAAATGAATTCGCGTCTGTCTGCCTGGCATCCTGAGGCGCAACCTAACACGTTTTCTTTTCTCCTTTGACGCTTTAGAGAGCAGAAAATGGTGACGAAGTCACATGACGACCTGCAGGTGAACATTCAATCGCTGCTGCCCGGCAGGACCTACCAGTTCCGCGTGGTGGCCAGCACGAACTTTGGCAGCGGCGAGTCCTCTGCCCCGCTGGAGGTCAGCACCCAGCCGGAGGTGAACATAGCCGGACCCCCGCGCAACTTTGAGGGACATGCGCGCAGTCACAGCGAGATCTATGTGCGCTGGGAAGAGCCAGCAGTGACGAATGGGGAGATACTCAAGTATCGCGTCTACTACTCGGAGGTAGGACACGGACACAAAGCCACAGCTAAGCCACAGCTAAAGCAATCCCATAATTCAATTCCAGAATGAAAGCGGGGCCGATTTGTACCACGACAGCACCACCATGGATGCTCTGCTCACCGAGCTGCGTGCCTACACGGACTACGTGATCAGTGTGGTGCCCTTCAATCGGAACGGCATGGGCGATCCCTCGGCCGAGATCAAGGTGAAGACATACTCCTCAACGCCGTCAGAGCCGCCCAATAATGTGACCCTGGAGGTGACCAGTTCCAGTGTAAGTATCCCCCTTGGATTTAGAGTGTATGAAGAGCGCTTTAACAATTTCATGCTTGCCATTGCAGTCCATTACCGTGCACTGGGAGCCACCCGCAGAGGAGGATCGCAATGGCCAGATAACTGGCTACAAGATACGCTACCGAAAGCTCAAGGATGCACCGCAGGTGAAGAGCACGCCGGCAAATATCCGCTACTTCGAGCTGAGCGGACTGGATCGTAGTGCCGAGTATCAGGTGAAGATTGCGGCCATGACGGTGAATGGATCGGGACCGTTCACGGAGTGGTATCGCGTGAATACGCTGGAGAACGATCTGGACGAGACGCAGGTGCCGGGTAAACCGATTTGGATCAACATACAGCCCGGAGCGGAGAACATTGGTCTGCACTGGGGTCCGCCGCAGCAGCCGGAGATCAAGATACGCAACTACGTGCTGGGCTGGGGACGGGGCATACCCGATGAGAACACCATCGAGCTGAAGGAGACCGAACGCTACCACGTGCTCAAGAATCTCGAGTCCAACACGGAGTACGTCGTGTCCTTGAGGGCGCGCAATGTGAAGGGCGACGGTCCGCCGATATACGACAACATCAAGACGCGCGACGAGGAGCCCATCGATGTGCCCGTGCCGCTGGAGGTGCCCGTGGGCCTGCGGGCCATCACCATGTCGAGCTCCTCCATCGTTGTCTACTGGATCGACACGATGCTGAACAAGAACCAGCACGTGACCGACAACCGCCACTACACGATCAGCTATGGCATCACGGGATCCAGCCGCTACCGCTACCACAACACCACCGATCTCAACTGCATGATCAACGACCTGCGTCCGAACACCCAGTACGAGTTCGCCGTCAAAGTGGTGAAGGGCCGCCGCGAGTCAGCCTGGTCCATGTCCGTGCTGAACAGCACCTATCAGAATGTGCCAGTGACGCCACCACGCGAGGTGACCGTACGCCTGGATGAGGAGAACCCGCCCACGGTGATCATCCAGTGGATGCCGCCGAAGCACACAGTTGGCCAGATCACCGGCTACAACATTTACTACACAACGGACACTACGAAGCGGGATCGGGACTGGTCCATTGAGGCCTTTGCCGGCGAGGAGACCATGCTGATGCTGTCCAACCTGAAGCCCTACACCACGTACTACTTCAAGGTGCAGGCGCGCACCACCAAGCAGCAGGGCAACAACAATGCTCCCTTCTCCGCCTTGGTGTCCTACACAACAACCGCCGCGGTGATCATGCAGGAGGCGGACACCATTGCCAAGGGCATCGACAACGAGAAGCTGCTGTACATCATCATCGGAGTCACGGCCGTGGTGCTGCTGGTTGTCCTCTTTGGCATACTGCTTCTGTGTCGCCGCAAGCCCCAATCCTCACCAGAGCACACAAAGAAGAGGTAAAGTCTTAGTGTCTCATGTCCCTGTGCCACTTTTTAATTGTGTTTTTTCTGCAGCTATCAAAAGAACAACGTGGGAGTGCCAAAGCCTCCAGATCTATGGATACATCACGACCAAATGGAGCTGAAGAACATTGACAAGGGTCTGCACACAGTTACGCCCGTCTGCAGCGATGGTGCCTCCAGTAGCGGTGCACTGACCCTGCCCCGTTCGGTGGTCCACAGCGAGTACGAGGTGGAGACGCCTGGCGGAGTACCGGGACATGTGACCAACTCGCTGGACAAGCGCTCCTATGTGCCCGGCTATATGAGTGAGTAGCTCAACCCTTTGTCCTTGGTTAGACTCATCAAATGCCGTTCCCCCCCAGCAGCCACTTCGATGAACTCTACGATGGAGCGTCCGCAGTATCCGAGGACCCAGTACAACCACCAGAACCGCTCGCACATGACCATGGAGACGGGCCTCTCGCAGCAGAGTCTCTCGCAGCCGAATCAGAATGGCTCGCTGGCCCAGACGCCCGAGCACCCCTATGGGGGCTACGATGCCAACTTCTGGTAAGTTTAGTTCCTGGCTAGATCTAGTATCCATATCCCTGACTGCCCTTCAATCCGAGTTTGTTCAGAGTAGCACCACAAAATTATCAGCTAAATTCGAAACAGTTTTTGCGTCCCCTGTTTTGGGAAATAATAATAATTGAAGCACAGGCATGGGCTCAAGATCGCGATGGGGACGGATTGATGCCCGTGTGACGGTCAATCTGGTGCGAGAGCCATCGATGGGTGTTATGAAGCTGAATCGACGGACACTGGAGCGACGCGTGGATCATCAGCTGATGCTGATGTCTTCTCCAGTGCCGTTTGTCAACTTCATGAACAAGTTCCGCCTGGACGAGATTCTGATCAATCATCAGGCCCGTGGGGTGTTCAGCATGCGCGACTCGGCCACCGTTACGGAGCTGGCCTGCTACACGTGGAAAATCATGTCTGCTAGCGATCGTCTGCCCTACACTCGTCTGGCCATGAAAGCCCGGGAGATTCAGAATGCGCGCAAACTCTACTTTCAGGGCAACAGCGTTAGTCGAATAGTCCCCAGCAGGGCCCTGGCTCAAAACTGAGCAAACGCTCGAATGATTTTATAAATTTGTTAGAAATAGAAAAAATAACTTGATTTTAACTAGATCTAAATCTTTGTCTTTGCTTTCTCCCTCTCCAACAAAATTGTGCAGCAATGCCGGCAATGGAGCTGCTGGCAATGGCTGTGTGTCCACCATCGAGAGTGCCAAACGCGGGCATCCGCTCAAGAGTTTCAGTGTGCCAGGGCCACCGCCCACCGGGGTAGCCACGCCCATTAATAAGCACAGTGAGTATTTGGTATGCAATTGTATCTTGTGTCCGGACTGACGCTTGTGCCACCTTTCTCGATTTCAGCTCCTGCCGTAACAATTCGTCCACAGAATCAGTCACCCTACAAGAAGCCATCGTTCTCGGCCGCCACGCCCAATCGCTTGCAGGGCGGTGGATCGGTGGCACACTCAACCGATGAGATCCAGAGACTGGCACCGAGCACATCCACCGAGGAGCTCAACCAGGAGATGGCCAATCTGGAGGGTCTCATGAAGGATCTGAGCGCCATCACGGCCAACGAATTTGAGTGTTAACAGTGAAGCTGCTACTGCAACTCCCGCCCCGCCCCGCCCACTGCACAAGTATTAGTCGACAGAACAGTTTATGTTACTTGTTTTTTAGTTTCTGTTTTATTATCGATTAACAAGCAACCTCAAACCACACATCCGCTGGCAGCAATCGAGTTGGTTTGAGCATTGGCCAGGTCTGCATTTAGTTTTAGTTACAAACCATGTGCGATACAAACGAATGAAACGATCGAATGATGAAAACTGTAAATACGAACGACGCCGCCATATATACGTTTAAGTCTAGATACACACATTCATAACTATAAATAGCATTCTAGCATAGTTAGTTAGCCATTAAGCAACAACAGCAACTGTGTAAAAAGCAAAAAAGCAAAAGCCAGAGCAGAAGTGCGTTCATTGTGTGGCAGGATTGACTGACCCTGACCCTATAGCCCACTTATCATATGACATAACATATTTATCACACTGCAGCATCTTCATTTCATACGCATGCAGATTCGGTTTAATCATATACATACACACGTATAGTACATATGCCATTCTAGATACATATGCATCTGCATCTATATACATACATACGTCTAAGCTAACTTTCATACTATTAATGCGTACCCTAAGAACGTAACTTTTATGCTAATATTCGTACATATGTATTACACTCACAAACACAATCAAAACATTCGAAATCAATTTGTATCTTAAAGTGTCTTCTGTATTTTATCCTCTTAGCTTCAACTTTTGCATAAAGTTGGAAACGTGCCATTTATTGATTTGTCGCCTCTCCCTACACACCCCTACTTAAGCTATAAGGTTAAGATCTACATAGATTTAAACTGTAAGCCAGTAAAGCATTTACGATTTCAACTGTACTATTGATAGCATTTATATACATATGTCTAACACACTGTCTTTTAGGAGATTTTGATATGTTCAAAATGCGTATTGCCTAAAAAGTTATGTGCGTGGTTTTATTTATTGTTCACTAAATTGTATTCAACATTTCAATTCACACTATAATCTCATTGGAAATATAATGGCGAAATCGACAAAAAGAAAGAGAAAATATATGCATCAAAACCAAAACTACAAAGCAAAAAATGCAAAATGCACAAGAAAAACATTTTAAAATTGTGAAATTTGTCATGTATTGAACGTAAATCTTTGTAATCAAAAGTGAAATTGATAAATATATGACCAAATTGTGGAACATAATCTGAGCTCTGGCTCTTACTTTTGAAGAAGGAAAGTTCTATAAAGTTCAGGGTAGAAAAGAAACGACCTCAGCCATTGCGGTGAATGTTACCACTCCACTGGGAAAGATTTAGCACGACCAGATTGGTTCACAAATAGCTATCTACAATTGGCCTCTAGGGCGATCCGGAACAGACATTGAGCCGCACCCTTCCGCTGATATATTTATGTGTGGATGAGTAGGCTAAAATAGATGATGCCTCCTGGCAAATTTGGATGGCATGCAAATGAGTGAATGAAATGAGTCGGAACTTCGCATGAGCTGTTCCGCTCACCCTCTAAAGGGATCCCGTCTTGGCTGCAATGCCATAAACGCAACTACAACCGCTCCCAACAAATTCCAATTGGCTATAGAGTTGTCTGAGCATTTTCTACAATGATTCTACATGGTTGCGCAGAGCACGTTGTCCTATGTGATCAAGATCCTCAACGTATGGCAGAAGTGCGGGTTTACAAAAATCAGTTGGGACTGATTCTGGAAGTCAACTGTTGGGGCTGGCCTTGGCCTATGGCTCCCTTTAGGTTAAAGATGGATGTATCTTTTGGGGGTTGCGTTTATTCAACTACAACATAAATTGACAACAACAACAAGACTGATTTGTGTTGTTGTTGTCTCCTTAATTTGTGGACATGCCACACCTACTCGTGATCGGAACAATGTCCCGGATCGCTTGCAATCACTTCGGATGCAAGGACATTTAGGAGTGCAGGATCTGGCTCTTTTACGCTATTTTGTAATAGGGATTGATTCAGCCTGAAAGGATGCCATTCTTATTTGAACAAAACCAGCCCCCAAAAGTTACTTTATAAATTTGACGGTGGTATCAGATCATCCCGAAAGTATGCTACATCTTTTATTTCTATAAAACGTCTCATAACATGACTAATATTATTGTTTCCTGGCGTTCACTGTCTGTCTGAATGGTGTAGTAGAGTATTATCTGGCGGTTCAGCTTCCGCTGCTTGAAGTGGATCGTAATCGTAGCCCAGAAGCCGTAAGAAGTCCCGCTCGCCGCCGGTATCTATGAGGATCTTCAACACATGGTCAGACTTTCTCTGCGCAACAAATGCATCCTTGCAGAACATGCTCAGATATCTCGGCAGCCAATAAGCACAGGTGTCCAGAGGATGCAGCTGATTTAACGACATCAGCACGCATAAGATGAAGAACGCTAACAAAGACATATTTTAAAAATATAGTCAGAAATTCCGCTAAATACTTAGTTTTTATGGAAAAAATGTTCGAATTTGATATGACTAGGAATAGTGGCGGCGGTGGACAGAGATGATTTGCAAACGATTCGGAGCCGATGGTTTTTACTACGTCGCTGCGACGAACGCGCCCAATTCATTCTCGCGTTACATTCTATTCCCACTAACGTCTTTTGATGTTATCTGTCTAAACCTAATTTTCCAACAAATCCAATAAAAAGGAGTCATTAAAACTACCCCATCTTGTAGCAAATGAATACATATATCTGATAAAATTATGTTTACGGTGCTGAAAGTCATGGCTAGCTGTTACTCTTAAACCGAAGACTAAAATCGAAGAATATCACTTCTTCACACACTCACACACTCTCAGACGCAGACCAGACAGCTGGTCGTTTTGTTCGTCGCCGGCCGCTTCTTCTGTACTTTCAATACATACATACATACATGAATCTATAGATTGTTGTGTTCTTCCCATCAACTACATGGATCTTAAGAAAATTTTGCAGACTTCCACGGGAAAAGAATTATTGTCCGAGTATCAGTTGAATTTACTGACCAAAAACCATATTGAGACAATGCTCGACTTCCACAATGCGAAGGATCAGCAACTGCACAAGTTGCTGGCCATCAAACTGGAATCAGTGGTGAAGATAAAGAATGAGCTGGCGCTGCTGCACAGGGATTCGGAGACAATTGTGGAAACAGTTTACGAGTCGGACTTTGAAACAGGCATAGAAGAGTAGGTCAAATGCCAAATATTCAGAGTTGTAAATACTGACTGACTTGTTTCAGATTGGATAAGCTCTTGAACGCCATTGGGCAGCCGTTCAGGAGAGGAAGAGTCTGGGAACTTTGTGGAGAGACTGGCGCGGGGAAGACCCAACTACTGTACACTTTGGCACTCAATTTTGTATGGAAACACAAACGGCAAGTGCTCTTCATTGATAGCAAGCAAGACTTCTCCACCAAACGGATACAAGACATGCTGCTGGAGCGTAAAGTGGATCAGGAGACAAGTGAGAAGGCAATGGCGGACATTCAAGTGGTAGAAGTACTCACGGCTAACAAGCTTATTGAAGTACTAAAAGAGTTTGATCGGCAAATGGCCGATGGCGTCCAAGCTGCACTGCAGACAAGAGTCGTGGTAGTCGACTCTCTGGCCGCTTGCTTTGTTGATCTTCGCGGGAGCAGCGATATGCGAATGATGAGGGACTGCATGCTGACAGAGGTCGCATGCAGAGTGAGAAAGCTAGCTGTGAGGGGCGTAGCTTTTGTCATCGGCAACGTATCGTTCGCGGACCAGGATGCAGGTATAATTTATATTATAGGACTATTTATTTATGTACATAACTCTATTTACTTCGTTTGTTCTACTTTCAGATCATTCTGACGATGACGGCGTGGAGGATGGCAACAGTGATGAGCAGTCTACCCGACAACAGATTGAACCAACGCTAGGCGCCTATTGGAGTTCAGTGTGCACGCTGAGATTGTCGCTGGAGATACCAGAGATTACAGATTGCGGCGACAGCGACGATGGCATTGTATACAATGAAAGCCAGGACGACGGCCTCCGAATGGTAAATGTACTGACGAACAGCTACGGTCCCGACGGAGACACGTGCTTGCTGCAGATCACAGATGCTGGGATGGTTTAACGACGGCTAGATACATGTTGCTGCTGGTACGACTTCATTACCCGTTTTCCCGGCTCCAAGCCATCGCCCAGGCCGGGCCGCTTGCGTGAGTTGGATTTTCCAGAATCTTTCACCGCCTGCACAGCTTGTACTGGCGCCTCAAAACTATTTTTAGGGGCAATCGTTTCGGTCATCGCCAAATCGGAGTCGTGAGCGTATTGGCAGCTGGTTCCAAAACGACAGCGTCCTTTTCTAAAGTTCCAGCAGATCTTGCGGCCATTCTTCAGCTGCAAATGCGTGTCGTTGTTGACCATTTTAACATGCCGTTCCAAAGACGCAGTCTTGTGCAGCTCCGCCTCTAGAAATGGATTGGAGAAGACCTCGCCCGTCTTCTTAGCTCCAGCATTACCCAGCGCCTGGCTCGCGCTCGGCAGTTTTGGTGACACCTTTTCGGGTGGCGGCGGCCTGTGAACGAGGCCTTATATATTTCTTTTCACACATGGATTATCAAATGTGCTTACTTACCCATTTATCTCTTCGTTTTCGGATTTTTTACTGCTATCATCTGACTCGGAGGAATCGCTATAATCCGCCACAAGCGACATTGTTTATGTTTTTTGTTTAATATATATCGATATACACGACATACATGCAAACAAAAGTGATACTAAATATCGGAAATATACTATCGATGATTGGAAGTCAAATTCCTCGATTCTGTTTAATATTACTAGCCAGCTCAGACTCTCTGCGCTGATTATATAATTAAATAGGATAGAAGAGTCAATTTTTTGGAAGATTGGATAGCTTTAAAGAATCGCTTTTATTGGGTTTGTGAAAGGTTCCATTCATTGTTTATGATTTTTTTTGAATACATCTATCGATAAATTTGTGTCAAGGAATAACTAATTAGGTAGGGTTACGGAAGAAGCTTACCACAAGCACTAACCAAATAGTATAGTATAGTATAGTATAGTATATATACCAAATAGTATAGTATAGTATAGTATAGTATAGTATAGTATATATACTATACTATTTGGTTAGTGCTCCTAGCTAGCAAGTAATTTCAAATGGAACATTAAAATCGAGGAACTTGATCTAAGTTAAGGGTATATTTTTAAACTGAGAAGGTATATTTGGGTATATTTTTAAAGGTTTTGCGGAATATTTGATCGATAATACCGCGGTCACACTCTTCATTTGACAAAAATCCATAACAACCAAAAATTGACTCATTTTGAAAAATTCGCTGGGGCTATCAGTATAAAATACAGTAAAAGTATGAATCGTTCACGCCGAGCAACCACTGCTATGAACAAGCCATTTGTTTCCGGAGGAGTCTATGTAAGTTTGCCTAAATATTAAATTTAATGAATCGTATGCTCCGGTTCAGCGGTGGGCAGGGACGAACAAAGTCGCAAAAACGCCACTTGGATTGTTGTGAAATAGAAATACAGTTTGTGACTTGCTCATGGGCCTATTTGTTCTGTTCTTGGACTGAGTTCTGATCCCAAAAATCGTGCCCACCGCTGCTCCATGCTTAATAGCGTCGTGGCATCATGAAACATGCATACATACATATGTATATGTATCAAAACAACAATTGGCAGTCGTTTAAAGAGGGCAGCATCTTTCATACATACAAATGTATATATTTCTTGTATAAATACGGTAGAAAATGTCCGTTTTAACGGGACAGCAGCAGCCAGGCAACAACATGTAATACAATACATATGTACATACACACATACATCAAATCAGTGCAAATCGTTCTGGGGCTGGAAACTGCTGAATTGGCATACTAAACAGATAATAAGATGCTGCGTCTCTTCATTTGAGAGGTACAAAAAATTAAGCCCACGTCTGCCTAGACAGTAGCAGGAAAGCGAGGAAAGAATGCATTAAAAATGCATGTGTGTACATATGTACATACCTAACCGTAAAAGTGACACTCGTGGTAAACAAGCGGTAAAACGAAAACACAAAAACCTACTCCAATATTCATATTTAAATACACACGCAAATACATACGCATATAAACACACACACACTAAAACATACACACATAAATAATTCCGTTGAATTCCTTTTAAGAACAACTCAAGCAAACATTTACTGTAATAACTGTATTTCTGTTTTTTATTTATATAATTTGCAGCGCACAATATGAAAAATGTGTGTGTTCAGCCCCCAATTGCGATTTTATTTGCAATAGCCATAAAAGCGTGTTAATCGAAAGTGCAGGCACCCGGTATCCGAGTTGTATCCAGCATCCCATTCTTTCCCTATCAGCTGGTGTTCGGTGCTGCATTCGACGCATTAGTGAATACATACATACATACATACATACATACATATGTATGTGTACAGAAAGTGGCCAGCAAGTACGAGTTAGAACTGGACTTGCGGTTTTCGCAGACTTTTATGGCTACTGAAAATTCAATCACACGAAATTGTAACTTAAAATTATTAGTTTTGCGCTAGATAGCAATGCTCATTTACTCCACTGATGGCACCCAAAACGAAACACGAAACACCAGTAGCCAAGGGGCCAGGCACGAGCCAACATGGCGGTCGGTCACACCGAACGCCAGCGTTGGGGTCCATTGGTTTTGGTTGGTCACACGCTTTCGCTGAGGCAGAGTCTCGTTTTGGGTCAGTTTGGTTGCAGGAATGGTCATGGCTAATTCCTGAACTATGGTTTTTAGTAGGACCGAGCTCCCGTGAGCCTCCCGCAAGCCACCCACTTCTGATGTAGTAGATCGATTGATTGACTGGCATGTAAGATGATTTTTTGATTGGTAAAAGTTTTTTGTTTTTTTTTATGCTCAGGCTCAGGCACTCACTGGATATCTATCTACTCCACTCGTTCTTAGAAGAACAAACCTCAAAACAAAAGAAAATAAACAAATCAGCTACCCATTGTTGTATCGTATTGATGACTAATGAACTTTTTTCCTAATTTAGAATCCGAATGCCACGGATAAAAAACCCTTGATTCAACCGCCAGTAAACATTCTGGTGCAAGCGCCAGTCGTGCCGGCGCCAGCTCCGATTCCAGTACCGGCTCCAGTGCAGATAAAGGCACTGCCAGCAGTTTGTGGCCTGCCACATCCAATATCTGACAAGGAAGATCCCGATGCGATGATCGAGGACAAGTCGTCGCCCGTCGAGAGCGCGAGCGAAGGCTTTTACATTGACATTAGCAACGAGAATGGCAATGGGGGAAAGATACCCTTCAAGAAGATATTCCAGAAGCGCAAGAAGTCATCGGGTAAGCATCCAGAATCACAGATACTCAAACCTTTTGCCATTTCTAAAGCTCTTTGCACTTGACAGAACGCACTCGCGACAAGAAGCAGCGCCAGAATCGACAGCTGCGCAAGTCGATGTTGCCGAAAAATGCCTTGATGGCACTCAACGAACTCAAGGGCGTTAATATCAGTGATTTTACCATCAATAGCAATCCTGATGGCGGATTCACGGCCATAGTCACGGTCAATTCGAACCAATACCAGGGCAAGGGGCTGTCCAAGATGTCAGCCAAAAATCTGGCCTGTGAGCATGCTCTGCGTGATTATATCATAGCCAAAATGAAGCCAAAGCCGCGCAAGGCAAAGACTAGCGTTGAGGAGACACAGCCATCGACTGCCCCCGAACCCATGGACACCAATAGCAGCGACACTGAGTCACCCGAAGATGAATTGCCAATGCTCAATTTGGCATCGTTTGCCATTTATAAGTTGTTCAGCAAGTGGGAGCGTGATGGTTACGTTGTGCCCGAAATGCATCCATCGGCAAATGCACAGCCGCAGCAGGGAGACACCAATGCAGCAACTCCTGTCGTGCCCAAGGAGCCGAAGAAGCCGCCAGTGCGTGCCGAACTACCACCCAATTGGGATACCATGCACCCAGCCACATTGCTCTGCATTGTAAGTTCACTGAGATCAGTGTTCGTTGTCCAACTCGACTGACAAATGTTCCCTTTTGTTACCTTTTTTAGATGCGTCCTGGCATTGCGTATGTGGACTATGGCAACGCTGGCGACAAGCCCAACGTGCCCCAGTGTCTTGGCGTGATTGTTGACAACCAGGAGTTCACGGCCAATGGGCGCTCGAAGAAAATCGCACGTCGCAATGTGGCCGTCAATGTTTGCAACACATTGTTCTGTACCAATTTCAAATATGAAGAGTATTGAGCAACATCACATCAATCAGACTAACAATTATGTATAGCAAGTTCACATTTTATTCATTCAAAGTGTATCCACTCTCAGCAGATCCTACAAATCCTAACAACACTCTGCGACCATCAATTTTTAGCTTTGCACAAGACACACCAGGACCACAGCATAATTATAACTTTTTTTTTTTAAGTAATAATTTCAATAGCCAATATTGAACGTGAAATTTTGAATTTAATCTCTGTCTTCTGTAAGCTCTTCCAGCGTGCAAGGTGCATTCAATAGTTTCCATTTTGTCGCATTTTACTTCATTTTAGGTGGAGGATCAAACACATATTTGGCGTACACTCTCTGCTACAATTTGAATTTGGACACACCGAATCCAGACAGTCTCAAGTTTCTGCCCGGCGTCGAGGTGCTGGGCAAGGGCAACACCTCTGATAGTAATAGTAGTAATATAGTATATATATATTATTGATCTATTACTATTAATACTACAATATATATGTAAATTATGTACACAAATAAAACAAAAAAATAGGTACGCGGTGGGTCTATGCTGATTTTAGTGCCATGCTTGGGCATCAAATTTGAGGTCAGTTGTCCAAATCTCGATTTGCCGATGGTGTGTGTACATGTGCAAGGCAGCCGCCTTGCCAGCAAACATGTCTCCATGTCCCGTGCCGTCAAAGCTCCATGCTTGTTCACACCGTGACTCTGAATACTCTAATGAAAAATATCTGCAACGCAAAGTCAATTGCCGTAATTCATTATTTGTATACACATTCAGATGTTTATGTCCGTTACCCCTTTCATCCTAAATTATATAAAGCATATAAAGATCACAAAAAATAAATTTATTTTGATATTGAGGGGCAATCTTTTTCATAGTCTTGAGGGTTTTCATTTTGAATGGTATGTGAGCTCACAAGCAACAAAAACGAGAAGGGACGTGTGAGACGCTTCTTACGCTTTATACCCGGCACTCATTACTACATCTGCAACTTAGCGGTTATTTGTCAAATTTTACATTTTTACTTCATCTGTTATCTACATCAACAAACACTACTCACGCCAACACGCTCCTTTAGCTCGCCACCCTCCCCTAGAAACACACACTGCAGAGTTTGGGCAGAGGCAGCGGCAGAGACGTGTCAGGGGCAGAGGCCAATAAACTGAAGTATCTTTTGGGGGCTGCTTTTGTTCTCAAAAGTATAGCATACTTTCAGGCTGAAAAGTTCCCAATTACAAAATAGCGTAGGACAGCCATATCCTGCAGTCCTTCTGGTCCTTGATGGACTCGAGCGATACAGGAGACTCGTACCTTCGCCAGGAGGCATGCCATGTCCTGATCCGACAAGAAACAGCCGAGTTATAGCGTTGAAGGGGATTATATAGAAAAACAATATTCAAATGGCATTATCCTTAATGTCCTAGCACCCGAAGTGATCCGGGACATTTTCCCGATCCCGAGGAGGCGTGACATGTCCTTTTTCGACAGGAAACAGCTGAGCTATAGCCTTGTAGAGATTAAAAAGAAAAAACAACATGAAAATGGCATTATCCTTAATGTCCTTGCACCCTAACTGGTCGCAAAGGATCCAGGACATTGTGCCGATCACGAGGGGGCGTGGCACATCCTGGACGGACTACAAATAAAGGAGAAAACAACAAAACAACTCTCTCCTGTTATTTTTGTCAAATTTTGACAGTCACCTCTTTGCACAGTGGAGCCCACGCGATGAAGACGGTCATTTATGGAACTAAAATAACGTAGTTCGAGAATTGGCCGATCTGTGTTGGGACGCCACTGTGAACTTTTTAAAATTGCTTCACTGAAATGGCCAACAACTGGAACATTTTCAGACCAGATCCAGATGTCAATCCAGATTTTGACACAGTGAAAAAACATGAAAACCAGTTACCTTCTGCTGACTTCTGTTCGCCTGGTACTTTGTCTGAAAATTTTCCTGTTTTCGGCCATTTCAGTGGACCAATTTCAAAATTTCACAGTGGCGCCCCAACACAGAGCGGCCAACTCTCGAACTACGATATTTTAGTTCCATAAATGGCCGTAATAATCACGGTGGCGCCACTGTGCGAACGCCTTTTTAGTTTAAGAAATGGCCGTCGTGATCGCGGACGCCACTGTGCTAACTACGTGGTTGGTTCACTACAAAGAAAGTGTTTGTTGTACAACAATAACAAAACATCTTTTGATGTACAAGTTTTTTTTTTTACAACAAATTTTGAGAACAACGACAGAACAGTTTTGTTTTCTTCTTTTCTCCTATATTTGTGGGCCGATCAGAATGTGCCACACCTTTTCGTAATCAGGACAACTTCCCCGATCCTTTTCAATCTCTATCGCTTCAAGGACATCAAGGATTAAGGATTCAATTGCACATATTTCCCATTCCCATAATAAATACAATGGATGTTAGGTATATGTATGTATATGTATACTTCTTTTATTTGATATCTTCGCCTAGAATTGATTCTTAATTGCTTGGTGGAGGCACAAAGTGGTAGAAGACAATCTCCAGCTGCTCCTGCCCGAACACGTACTCCAGAACGCCACTGACTTTGTCCCATTCCAAGCCATCAATACCGCAACCGATGCGCGGTATGGCCAGCTGCTTAACGATGTTCTTGCGCTGCGAAAAGGTTCGAAATGCATAGGCAAAGAATTGATCTAAAAGTTAGCGCAAGCCACTCACCATGTGTTCGCGCATCTGCTCCAGAGATGACTGCAGCGACTCGTATGTTGGTTTTCCCCAGCTTTGTGGCTTCGTCACCAGATAGTAAATGTAGCGATCATTATCCTTGAGCACAGCCACATCACCGCTGGCCGCCTTCTGGGCACGCAGCTCATCGACCTTGCCGTAGACCTCCTTGAACTTCACGGCTATGCCTGCGCCCATGGCCAAGTCAGTAGACTTTGTCTACAGTATGTAAATGTATGTAAATTATTAAGAGAGAAATGTTTATTAAGTGATAATATTGAAAAATTTGAAAAATAGCGCGCATAGATCACCAGTTATCATTGTGGCTATAATAATGATCCAATCGGATCCCAATTTGGTGATCTGATAGATATGGTCATTCCCTACGGAATGGCGTTTTTAGTTTTCTGTTATCTTCAAAATTGTAGATTTGGGAGGTTTTCGCCTTTTGCGGTGGCGGAAGGCTGGGCCCATTTTTGAAATACCCTGGTTTCAGTGTGAGCATACAGCAGTCTGGTGCCAAAATTTGGTGGCTCTAGCTCTTATAGTCTCTGAGAACTAGCCGACAAACAAGACGGACGGACGAACGGACGGACAGGCAGACATGGCTCAATCGACTCGGCTATTGATGCTGATCAAGAATATATTTACTTTATGGGGTCGGAAACGTTTACTTCTGTGCGTTACATACAACCGTTATTCGCACAAATACAATATATCCTATTTACTCTTCGAGTACCGGGTATAAAAATGCAAAAGGTTTCAAACATTAACATTAAGATTTGTCTGTAAAATATGGATTTGGTAACAATGTTGATAATACGGAAGCAACGAAGTCGAGAAGCGACGGCGTTTCCATAATATACATACAATTTTGAATAAAGCAGTATAAAATCTGCATTTAAAACAATTACAGCATTTAAATAAAATAACAACTTTTATTGGTATATTTATTTTTTTCCAACCCCCAAGGGTCTGGCCACCAACCCCTCACTCTGCACATGTTGCGGCAGGTCAGGTTCATACGCCAAGCCCCGAAAACAAAATCAAATCATCAAAACGAATTTTCGTTCCATCGCAGTTCAGCAGTTCACATTTAGCGGTGACGTTTTGCTTCTTCTAAGCTGGATTTCTACTATACTATTTGGTTAGTGCCACAAGTAAACAAACTAATATTTAAGACTGACTATTCATTTTTAATGAATCTTTAATGCTTCATTCCATAATATATTTATAATCACTTTATGCATGCTCTAGTTAGGTTGGGTGTTGGTTGTGTATATATGTATGTATATAAACTATTTTCTAATTATTTATACAGCTTTTATAAATATAAAAAAATGAAACTTTGTTACAGTTCGTTAATATGTCGGCTGGGGACAGCCAGAACGCGCCCTGCTGCGTGTGTACAAAATATGCAAAAGTTTAATACAATAATTGGGTAGTTCCCCGTGCATGGTCATCCGTGTCCATTTGCGAATCGAAAGCTGGGATAAGCGAAACCATGCCGAAAGCTCGCTAGTCTATGGGAG
Source organism: Drosophila subobscura (assembly GCF_008121235.1). NCBI lineage: Eukaryota > Metazoa > Arthropoda > Insecta > Diptera > Drosophilidae > Drosophila > Drosophila subobscura. Next base: position 2,965,798 of record NC_048531.1, read on the forward strand.
GACGAGCCGAAGGATCGTCCCGATCAATGGGCGGGGGCGAGGTGAGCACTTCCACGCTTTGCGCAGGTCCTGCCGTCAGGTAACCAGCCGTTGGATTGATGCCTGGAATGGAAAGTCACTTGAGATCTGCGATTCGTATGTTGAGACACTTTACTTACCCGTCAGATAGCCCCGTATGTTAGTGTCGGCAATGAAAAGATCGTGGCGCTGATCCTTGAACTCTGCCCAGACAGGATGCTTGAGCAGGATTTGCGTGACCCGGTCGCCATAATTGAGATTGTGCGTCATCCCTTTGAGGGCCGCAACGATTTGTGCTTTAACCGCAGATGGATTGTCAACAAATTCCAGTCGACTGTCCAGCAGACCAAGCAAAAACGGTATCAGTCCCACCTCCAAGGACTGGCTGATCAATGAGTCCTGGGAATACATACAGTGAATGAATTTAAGAAGCTGGCGGAATGACTAATGGTGATTCAAATACTCACGTGCTGATGTTTGAAAAGACGACTAAGCGCCTCACAGGCCTTTTCAATGCAATCCCGATTGTGTTCCATGCACTTCTTCAACGGCGCCACGCACTCTGTCTGCGAGATGGCACTTACACAGAACTGCAATGGAATGGGGGATCAGATAAGCTTGTGTGATGTATTCCCGCATCACCGAACTAACCTCAGACAGCGAGAGCTGATGTAATACTGATAGCGTGTTCTTTGGCTGCACCGAGAGTAGATTGAACAGCTTTGGTATGTGGCCAAGCACTGGTATGTCGTCTGCCAGATTCGGCTGCGAGCGCAGCAACTCCACGAGCGCGGTGGTGGACAGATCGAGGACATCTTGCTCGGAGGAGCTCTTACTTATCTGCTCGACAACAAAGTCCAGGAGATCGGACAGGAACTGCTTCGGCTTGCGCAGCGTCCAAGCGGGATTGCTGACAAACAGGCGGAGGTAAACGCCTGCCACAACAATTTCATTGGAGACGATGTCCTTAAGTATTTCAGGGTCCTTCCACACATGCCTAGCATTCGCTTTTTGCAGCTGGTAAAATCTGCAAGCCCATTGGTAAATCAGTATAACTCGAAAGCTGAGACTTTCCACTGCCACTCACCTGTCGCAGGCTTCCGCGACCGCTTCGCACACAATTGATCGAGTATTGTCGTTCCAAATGAGCTCTGGATGCTCGTGTATGGACTCAAAGAGCTGCACGGATGTGGCCGGTGATTCCACCATTGCATCGATAAACAATGTGGGGAGGAATTTCGATATGGTAATGCGTACTTTCGGACCACTCAAACGATCTGCTGTCATCTTGGCCAGAATCTCGGCGCACATCTCCCGGATTTGCGGATTTCGCGAGTTGCAGAACATGTCCAGGAGATAAATGGCTGCGCCCTTGGCCTGGGCCTCCTTGATCATCTCCTGGACATTCATCAGACCCGAGAGTGTTTCCAGCACCTTCACCTGGCTGGCACGCAGCTCTGGGTCCTTGAGAGCCACCAGATAGTTGCCCAGAATCTCGCAGGAGGCCACTTCTGAAACGCACTCCTTGTTACGCGAGACCAAGGCGACGACCTCGAGGGCAACCGACTTAACCGTGGAGCTCTGTAAGAAAATATTAAGATTTACATTTGCTTTGGGGATATCCAAGCGCTTCACTTACATCGGAGAATATGTTGTTGGCCAGGAAGCCGAAGATCATATCGAAGTTGCCAATGCACTGGATCTCCACCTCGGCATTCGCCTTGATTACTGCTATCAATGCCCTTAGCACCATTGTTATGTGCATCTCTAGTTTCCCATCACTGGCAAAGTCATATTTGCTCTGCTGGAGAGCGAGCTTCTGCTCCGTCTGGGCATCGGTTTCGAGCTTCTTCCGGCTCTTCGAACGATTATAGGCATTCAGAACATCGTCAAAGGTGCTGCCCGGATTGGCCATCGCCTGCTGCTGCTGCTGTTGCTGCAGCTGCGGATGATTAGGCGCTAGGGTTGGGGTCAGAATGCCATCGCTGCCCATTTTGGGTGCGGCAGCAGGAGCCATAGCGGCGGCGGCGGCCGCTTCCGGATTCCTCTTGCATTGCAGAAACTGATACGCGTGTTTTAAGTACTCAAGCAGATCCATAATGAACAGCTTGGGCTGCGCAATCGGGTGGGTGGGCATGTCGTTGTAGATGCGTATGAATATTCCGCCAATCTGCAGTTCCTCCCTAAATAAGGAACACAAAAATGGTTAAAGGAAAGCTTCTTTCCTCCAGTTGGTAGTGGTGGGACTCACTTGTGGGCATCGAACTCAAAGCTGGAAACGAGCTCGTAGACCTGGGCAATGTCCTCATGGGTCTCTCGGGCGGAGGATGTGCGCTGCTGCTCGAGAAAGTCTTTGAGCTGAGCTCGAGTGCCATTGTCCCAGATTAGGTAGGGATTCCTCGTGTTCGCCGTGAGCAGCTTGAGCACGTCACTGTCTCGAGCAGTGGCAAGCTGGTTGGCAATGTAGCGGGTGAGTAGGCGGTCCAGGACCTGCTTAACCAATGAATTCTTGGCCTCGCCCGTCACGATGTACTTCTGCTGAATGGCACTGGAGCTGCTCTTGGTCGGGTTCTGCTGCTCGCTGTCGGTGGGCGTGGAACTGGAGGTGTCGCTGCTGCCGGATGAGCTGTCTGGCTCCTTCTCCTTGCCGCCTGTGATAGCCAGCTGCTTGCTCTGCAGCGGATTATGCGCGTTCTGGGTGTAGGCCGAGTTGGTTGCACCGGCGCCACCAACTGGCTTGGGCTTGATGGCTGGTGGGGGCTTGGCAGCTGGCGAGTTTGACTCACTGCCTGTGATGGGTTTCTGGCGCAGCTCCATGCTGTATCCGGCCAGGGAGATGCATCCCAGGACAGCCATCTTGGCCAGATTGTTGGCCAACTGCTGCTGATTGGACTGGTCACTCACCTCCACGCCACTCTCGTCCAGCGTGAAGTCATACTCGAAGATGAAGAGCAGCAGCGACCAGAGGACGCCGTTCCGCGACAGATTGCACTGCAGGTCGTAGTTATTGGCCGCCAGACTGGTCACCAGGCTCACGGACAGCGTGTGCTTGAAGTACACCACGCGGCACACGTCGGACAGCAGCTGCGGCAGCTGAATGATCTTCTGTTTGCACTTTTCAAAGTTGCACGCCACCTCGAAGCAGCGCGTCACGTTCGATATGACCTGATAGTGCAACGATTCCGGCTTTGAGTCGACTCCCAGTATGGACACGCAGCGCGTGTAGGCTTCCAGCAGAGCCTCAATGCCCTCCTCCCGTCGTAGCTCCTCGGCATTCAGGGCGGAGCAGTGGACCGTGTGGTAGCACAGCTCTGAGGCAGCTGTCAGCAGCTGGGCCTCCTTGGAGAAGAGCTCATCGTCGCGCGTTTCCATCCGAATTGTCTTGATGAGCTGCGGATAGCCAGCATACTTGTACGGCCTCAGAACTAAAAGAGATGATCAGATGAGATAATGTATCCCTGAAAGCCTGGGGACTTGGGAGCCCTCACCATCCGGATAACGTTCGAAGAGAATGCTTTGTGTGCGCAGGATCAGCACAATGTTATTGGGATCCGGTCCGCCCGAACTCCATACGTTTCGGGAGCAAAGAAATTCATAGGCCTGTTGTGGAAGCAAAGCAATTAGGATTAAGATTTCATTTAGATTCCCTCGAGTCTTACCTGATTGACTTTCTCGAATATCTCGCGGCCATTGGGATTCTTGTCCGGATGGTACATCTGGGCCAGCTTGTAGTAGCTCTTTCGTATCATGCTCTCGTCGGGCTTTTCAGTCTTGGTGAGGTCAATGCCAAGATCCAGGTATGCCTGCTGGATTGTCATCTGAGGAGGCTTCTTCTCAACTTCCTTGCGCCAGGCATCGAGGGTGTGCTTTAGAAGCTGCACCGGGTCCGAGATGGGCCAATTGGGGAACTTGCGGGTGTCGCACAGGTGCCGCAGATAGTAGATGTGGCAGAAGAGCTCGTTCTCCAGCTGCGGATAGCTGATGACTGGTATGGCCAGGTAGGGATATCTGGCCATCGTATGGCCTCGCAGACGCGGTGTAAAATCTGCAATGTGTGCTGCAATCTTCTCAATGAGCAGCCGACGCATCTCTGAACTCCAGATCACCTCGGGTGTGTCGAACTCCCCGAGGAAGATTTCGGCAAACTTTTCGGCGCTGTAGTTCTCCAGGAAACAGACCATAGCTTCGGGCAGCAGCTGCCCCAGAATGCTGCGGTGCATAATGCCCGACTGCGAAGTCTGCGAATCAGAATTTTAATTGGTTTAATTCGAACAAAAGTTAGCAACTTTGTTCTTACCTCCTCGCTGCGGAATCCCTGCTTCATGTGAGTCATCTTGAGGAATCTCGTGATGGGCAGAATGTTGCTGCCAGTGTACATGAGCATAAAGTAAAAGACGCCGGTCAAATAGACCTTGGGCATCTCGGGATTGTCCTCCATTATCTGGCACAGCAGCGTGGCCACACGCTCCAGCAGTCCGGGGTCGTGGGTGAGACAAACTTGGACCACGTGAGGTAGGCAAATGAACTCTGAGAGCTTTCGCGACAGCTTTGGTCCTGGAATGAGCACAGCCACACCGTTCTGGGTGCGGCTGGGGAAGAAGCTGGTGCACTTGATCAGTATGTCGAGTATCTTGGAGGATAGCTCCGTTTCGTCGTAGAGCGGCGTGCCCTTGGCTATGAGGCACCACTTGAGCTGTGGGATTTGCTGCAGAGACCGCCAGCCATCCATGCCAATGGCCCAGCAACGTGTCTTCGGTGTGATCAGTCCCTTGTGCCAGAGCTCCTTCAGCTCCGAGTACGTGATGGGTCCCTGTCGCTCCGGTTTCTGGCCATCCTTCTCGATGTTGTAATACCAATCCTTCTCTTCGTAAGCCGCCATGTTTGGTCCGGCCTCAATGACATTTGTTTTCGTATTCAGCTGGGCTCGACCCTTGTGCAGGTGGGCGAGGGTGATGAGATCCACCAGGCACTGTACGTGATCGATGAGGGCCCGGCAATTGGATTTCTCCAGCACCAGGCAGGAAATCAGGTTTATCAGTGCATCGCGCATTGACGGGGAAAGGCACTAAAGTGGAGGTAACCAGTGAGAGAGACTCTAACCAAATGAATATTCAGTTTACTTACTCTGTCGCTGAGTTGCAGAATGTATGACATGTCGTTGAACTTGCCAATATCTTGGTGGTAGCGCCTGTAGACCTTAGCCAGCGCCTGCAGAGAGAACACGGTCATCTGATCGTCGTTCACTCGCTGTCGGCACAGAACACGCCGATACAAAGCATTGAACAGCTCAATCCTACAAGAAGAGAAATGAGACTCAGAAGCCAATCCTGATCCCTGATTGATGTGCACTCACGGATCCTTCACCAAATTCTGCGGCCAGTCGTCCTTCTCCAGTATCAGGCGTATGTAGTAATCGCCAATTTTGATTTCATCTGCCAGACATTGATAGGCCACCTCGAATTCCTGGTAGTTCCAGGCCACAATCATCTGGCCAGCCAAGTCCCGATCGTTAAGGAACTGCCTTAGCTCATTTTCCAAGCACATGCGCAGCTCCTCTCGCGTCTGAAAAAAAGGATACAGATGTGTAAAAGTGTGCTTGAGTGCTTGGTGTTCCTCTCACCTTGTGGTTCCAGATGAGATTTGGCAGACTGTGATCTTTGGCAAAGCTGTAGAAGAAGTACGGCAAATTCACAATGGCATCGGAGGTCTTTTTCTTCTGCCGCCGATTGCGCAGAACCACTGGACGATTCTTCAGGGCCTGCGCTGCACCATCCTGCTGCTCGATCAGGTTCATGCCCCAATGCTTGATGCCTTGCAAATGCTTCTCTATCACATTCTTGCGAGTTTTGTTGGAATGTTGTATTGCAAACTTGAGGTTATCGCGGAAATTGAGCTTGTCCTCCTCCACATCTGTCTCCGGCACGCCGTCCTCGGACTCCAGGAAGGTCAAGAGGCCAGCGGGCTAGGCAAATAAAGTTAAATGTAAATCTTTCTGGCCGAACTCTCCTGGCAGAAGAGAGCAACTCACGAAAATGCGCTTGAACAGCTCCAGGGCCTCTTCGCTGTCCGTCAGCCACAGGCCAATCAGATGGCGTGACAGCTGGCGATGAGTCGTCAGCGTGGGATCATTGGATGGAGTGTACAGCGCCACCAGCAAGTGCCGGCACAAGGCCGCCTCATCCAGGGCTAGAGCCTGCATTTGCTGAGCCACCGGCAGCTCCCCTTCCTCGATGATGGCTCGCAAGACCAGGCCGGCTCCCTTAACGATCGCCAGCGAGGGGTGCTGAAACAATTTGTACAAGTAGCGACCACGATCGGCGACCAGCTCCAGGAGTGTATCGAACTGCTTGCCGTCGGTGGTCTCGCTGTAAGGCACGCATAAGGCAAAGGTCATGAAGTCCAGCATGGCCGACAGAACAAGGGCCCCACTGCCATGGCTCTGCAAAGTAAACGGGTTCATGAAAAATTCCTTTAAGTTTCGAATCGTTTTGCTGCACTTACCACATGCGTTGTCCACATATTGAGCAGTGTTTCCAGAAATGATTTCGATGATAGTATGGAGGATTTATTCAGCTGCTCCTGCTTCAAGTCATGGTCAGTGTTCACCGAATGCATCAGCGAGTTGATCATGTCGATAGCAGAGTATGTAACAGCCAGATCCTTGCGCCGCAAAGCAGCCACAACCTTGGTACCAATAATCTCACGAAATCTAAAAACGCATCCAAGGGGAATAAAATTAAAGCTGAAGATGAAAGACTTTCCAGGTGGAATGCTTACCCCGTGAGATTGGTGAAGGCAGCATAGCCCACTTTGCTGGCCAGGAGGCGAGTTAGGGCGTGGAATATAGCCTCCAGCTCCAGGTTGCTCAGCTGAGCTGTGGGGCTGTCCAGCTCCTTTTGTGCCAATGCCTGCAGGGCACTCAATATGAGCTTCTCCTTGTTCTCAGCAAACAGGCTCTGAAGTGGGCAATTAAATGAATGTAGCGAGTGGTGATCAAATGACTATTTTGGGGCTACTCACGTCCTGCGTCACACTGTAGTTGAGTCCACTGTGCGGCACATTGGCATTGAAACGCTCCAGGATCTCGTAGCGCTTGGAGGGATTCTGGAAATTGTTGATTACCAAGCGCAACAAGTTGGCCTCCGTCTCCTCGTCCACGGAGCTGCTCAGGGGTACGTATCTCTTGCCTCTGGGTGTGTTGCCGATGCGTATGTGCACATCCTGATTGCCGCTGGAGCGCACCGCATCCAGCAGAGTGGCCAGCAGGGAGTCCCTGTCGTTGGTACTATAACTGCGCACGACTCCGTTCTTGTACTCGATGCTGAACCGTTGCAGACTGTCCTTGTCGCGAACCAGAGCAAACACATCGGTGAGTGGGCGCAAGGTGCAGACACTGTACGTCTGGGGATCCCTCTCCAGCAGCGTCACTTCGGTAAGGCAGAGTATGCGCTTCACTGGATCCGGATGGCGGTGCGTTATCTTTTGCACAGTGAACTCGGTCATCGACGTTTGAAATTGATCGTCACTGCGGATGAAACAGAAGAATCTTTCTTTACTGCAAAGAACAAACACTTTCTCCATTCGCTGTCTAACCTGAACTTGCCAAATCGCTGCCTCTCGAACTGCTCGAGTGTTATCTGGCTCTTGAGTATTTTGGTTTCGATGCCCAGGAACTGGGCCGACCTCTGGGCAATGTTCTGCACGATCTCGTGGTGATTCAAGGCTTTGAACAAGTGCAGGCGACTGAAGCCGCCGTAGGCCATCACAATGCCGCCCTCATAGTCCGAGATGCCTGCTTAAAACGTGCGCAAACGTAAACAAAGACCATAAAGATGAGTGCCAGAGCAGACGAAAATAAAGCGTACACATTGAATTAAAATTGTGAAACATGGCGACAAAACGAACAGTGCACAATATCTGATGCAAGCGAGCCGAGTCTTTATAGCTACCTATTATTCCCTCAATGTCCTTGTACATGTAGCTGGCGAGCACATCGTTGGTGGTGGGGTCCAGCTGGTCCAGCGAACACGGCGTCACCTCCAGCACAGTGGGCAGGCTGATGCCCGACCAGTGGTACTTGTACGCACTGAAGCGCTGCAAACAAACATTTACCATACGATTCCATGACTCATCAACGGATTTTTGGGCAAACCTGAGTGTTTTTCGGCTTATCGGCAAACTCTTTGTAGTACTTGAGTATAGAACTGAGAATGTCATTGCGGTATTCGGAAGACAATTTGATCGTATCCAGTTTCTTATCTTTCTTGATGGTCAGCACAAACTCATTGGGTATCTGAAAGAGATGGAATTTAATTATTTAAATTCGCAGAAAAGCCAATCATCGCTTACATTTGATGTTTTGGTGGGGGCTGCCGCCACAATGTCCGAGTAGGTCCAGCGGTTCGTGAGATCGAATCTATCTGGATTGTAGGTGGAGATGCCGGCTGTGCCGATAGAGAGGATCCGCTTGTACTTGCCCTTCCAGGAGTGCTTGGTCACCAGGAAGCACTCCAGGTCGACGTTTTCCCGCTGCGCCAACATCGTGTCTGTCTTGTAGCTGTCTCGCCAGTGAATCCAACTAAATTCCAACTATGCAACAACTGCGACAGAGAGATAGAGAGAGAGTGTGGGAAAATTGTCTTAATTGGAATTTCTTGCAGACGGTCGGTGCGCGGCGACGCTCAGCTGATTCTCGGGTCGGGTCGGCGTCCAAAATATCCAATTGACTTGCCCACTGCTGGGGCACTGATTAATTAAGTTGACTGCGTCTCGCCCTGGCACTTATCAGCCAGCAGAAGTGCCAACGCCGCGTAGCACACAACAAAGACCCGAAAAGGGGGAGTTAACGTGACAAGTAACACGAGATGCCCCACGAAAATGGATCTCATCCAGTGAAGCAGGCGCTCTGGAGTGCGACCGGATGGTTTGCAGCTCACCTTAAACATCTAGCACATTTCCCCTATTTGCAAAAACCAATTAAATGTTGAACTATCACTCCTTTTGCAGTTTTTTTTTTTGGATTTTTGCAATAAACAATTTATCGGTAACGTACAGTGTGACCGCGGAACTATCGATAGAATATACCGACAGACCCTCGGAAATATACCGAAATATACCTTTCCTTGTACAAATATACTGTAAATATACCGTAGTCTTAAATGCCATTCCTAGATTTTGATGTTCTATTTGATTTTACTAGCTATTTAGGAGTCTCAGCGCTAAAACTATAATTTATCAATCAAATCTCCACAAGATTGGTTAGTTTTCACGACATCCTTTTTTTGTAATGTTTAAAAATCTCCTTTTGCAGATACTTTTCGGATTATTGCAATAAACAATTTATGGGTAACGAACAGTGTGACCGCGGAACTATCGATAGAATATACCGACAGACCCTCAAAAATATACTGAAATTTATCTTTGAAAATTTAAAATATACCGAAAATATACCATAGTCTGAAATCATGTTTCTCGATTTAAAGCCTAGTACCACTAACCAAATAGTATAATAGTATACTATTTGGTTAGTGGCAGTACTCAGATCGACAAAAAAACAGGCCGAAAAAATCTAGAAAGTCTGACGATAATATTTTCAAACTGCGGAATATGCAAAGAGTATCGTTTCATGGGTTTTCGATGAACACATATTTATATGATAAATATGATTGATACTCAAAAATGGACAACGACCGTCCTGGTTTCTTTCCTGCAGATATGGGTTTAATCAAAGTTGTCGTCGCTTATTTCGTTTATTGTCCTGAAGGCGATAGCTTTATGCCATTTCCCTCTCAAGTGTATTGCTTTAAATCAAGTACGTATTGTTTTAAAGATCTTAATATTTAAGATTCTTCCTATTTCCCGCCAAGTACTTTAAAATAAATACTCAAAAATAAATACTTTTAATACTTTTTCCGACTTTGTACGCGTTTTCAACTTTTAAAATTGTTCAAAACATCAACAGTGCTGGAAAGTATTGTTTTGCCTCACTTAACAGTGTAATAACATAGTTCTGTTCAGCTGTGGTTCCAGTAAATAAAGAAACACTTTACAGTACCTACAATTAGATTGCGGGAAATTCAAACCCAATCGTTATGCGTTATCACAACAAGGAGAGGGAGCACTGTCGGTCCGTTCTATGATCACAATAAAACACTTCCTCACTTGGCTTAACTACAATTAAAACTTTATTTTTCATTTCGTATTGCATAGAGCGTATTTTTATCTAAATTAAATGCAAATAAAGATGGCAAAATGTGTGTGTGTGTGTGTGTATGTATATCTGTATAAGAATTCCAAGATAAAACAATCTCGCCCACAAAAGCAAATAAGGCAAACAGAATAACGAGAAAACGAGACAACGATTCGTATTTTACACAAATGTAGACCCAAAAATGGGGTGGGTACGGGCATGGGCAGCATGGATGCTGCCAAGTAGCTTAGATAATGTTTATGATAATGGTATGTATGTGTGGACAAGGTGCTGCCATATAAATTCACGCACTGACCCCGATCTCGCGGCAACAATGTGGTCTTATCCAGAATTTACGGGCACATGTGCTGCCAGCCAGGGTCGGTCGGTGTCGGTGCAAACAAACACGAGGATAGGGCGATGAGGATGCTAAGTCTTAGACAAATGTTAAGTTGAAACCCTAAGCATAGTGATCGTCGTAATGGAATGAACATAGACATATTCCAGTTTAGCTTTAGAACTGCTGCGCAGACTGGGAGAGGAAAGTGGTGGAGTGATTGTTGGAATATAACAGATGGCTGTCCGGGCCTCTGCTTTCAGCAGGAGCACTTGTTCTTGGTTTCCGTGCCAGTTGCATCGCTGGTGTTGTTCAGGTTGAACTTGTCACCATCGGCCAGGTCGCCACTTATCAGCTTATCGTTGATGAGTATCTGTACCAGACATACGAACACATTAGTCAAGAGATGGTTATCCATTAGCTGGGGTCTCTCTTACCTTATTCACAAGAGCGCGGGAGGCTTCATCGATGTTGATATTCTCCTTGGCGGATGTCTCGAACCAGCCGGCGAACCCGTTCTCCCTCACATACTCATCCATTTTCTCCGGATTCGTGACGATGCCCTGCTTCTCCTGATCACACTGCAAAAACAGCAAAGAAAAGGTATCAATCAGGAAACTCTCTTGAGCAACTAGAGCCACGCTTTCTGCTCACCTTATTGGCCAGCAGTATGCAGGGTATGGGACTCCCGTCTGGCAGCTGCACCTTCGAGTCCAGATCCTCCTTCCACTTGCTCACACAGTCGAAGGTTCCGCTGCGCGTGACGTCGAACACGATGAACGCTCCAACCGCTTCCTTGTAGTAGACCCGCGTCATGTTGCCGAACCGCTCCTGGCCGGCAATGTCCCACAGCTGGAGGCGCACTATCGTGTTGCCATCCCACTGGAGCACCTTCAGGGCAAAGTCCACGCCAATGGTGGCCCGATAGTTTTGGCTGAAGAACTGGTGCACGTAGCGCTTGATGAAGGACGTCTTCCCTGTGCCTAGCTCACCGATGACTAGAATTTTGTACAGATGTTCCCGTTTCTCGCTGGTGGACGTCATGATGGCCTGCAAATATTCAAATTAAATGCACTTTAGTCAAGGGAATCTCAGTAGTTTGTATTAATCTATGTCCGCACTTCAATCCGAACCTCTTGGCTATGCTGTGCGGATTGTCTATCGTTCAAATGAAGACTGTGATTGAATAGTCGATTGTCTAGAGCCCTCATCCGCAGCGGTTGAATGACACGCACACGCACACAAACACACACACACACACAGAGAGAGCCTCCCACGTAAAGGGTGGTTGGGGGGCGGCCGATGAACATGAACAGCCGTCGAGGGCAGGCCACAACACAGGCACACAGAAGCAACACGACACTTATGCGGCTTCGGTGGTAAATCAGCGAGGTAAACAGTTGGGCGACACCTTACCGGTTCCATTTCCTGATCCATGGTCAGGTCACCAAAGGCCGGCATGGGGTTCGCAGTGGCTGGATCTTTCACGGACTGCTCCTCGCTGTCCTCGGACACGGCGGCCTCGTCCTCGTTCGAGTACTCGCTGGCCACGGAGTGATAGTGCAGGGTCTCCCGCCTGCCCTCGATGCTGTCGTGGTCGCTCAGAACGAGCTGCTGCTGGGCAAAGCTGAGGCGCCGGAGGCTGGAGTCGCTGGGCTCCTCGCTGGAGCTGGGCGGCTGATTGGCTAACGCGGCCAAGGCAGCCTCGTAGGCACTGAGCGGACTGCGCACGGCGCTGCCAACGGCGAAACGGACAACGGGCGATGGACTGGCACTCTCTCTCTGGGCACTCTCCGCTGAGGACACGGCGTCGTCAGCAGCCTGCTCGTCCTCGACTGGCGGGGGTGGGGGCGGACACGTGGGCGGACTGGGCTCCGGCTCTGGACTGGGTGGCGCCTCTAGGGCCGGCACTTGGTTGCTCTCTGGGGTGGCCACCGTTGTGGCGTTGCTGGCGACTTGTCGGGAAAGGCGGTGTCCGCGCTGCTGCTGTTGTTGCAGCAATTCCAACTTCTTGCTGGCGGATGACTTGCGAACGGCTCCGGTGCTGCTGGCAGACTGAACCTGAACGCGACTCGGCTTGGCCGGGGCCCGCTCTCTGGGCGGCGTATCTCGTGTGCTCTCGGTGACAGCGATTTTCCCTCCAGTCTCTGCTGCCGTCGCGAGTCGTTCTGCCGCCGCTTTGGGTGTCGCTGCTTCTGCTGGCTTGGGGGTCGACTGTTGCTTCTTCTTGGCCACAATCAGCTTTGTCGTCCGAGTGCTGCTCGTGTCTTTGGTCGTCACCGTTGTGGTCGTGGTCGGCTTCTTCTTCCCGCCCGCTGTAGCCCCCCTCCCCGCCGACGCCTCTGCCGCTGGTGTCAGGTAATCCGTCTCGCTGGCTGAGCTCTTGGTGCGACTCTTGCTGCTGCGGCTCTTGCCTTTGGCCGGCTCGACTTTCTTCCCGCTTATGGTTATCTGGAGGAGGGTGGCGCTGCTGCTGGCGGATGGTGCATTGGTGTCTGGGGTGTCCGGATCTTGGTCTGGGTCTGGGGCTGTCTCCACCCGCTCGAGGCTGCTGTCTAGCACGCTAATCTCATCGCTGGTGGCCAGGCTATGCGGTCGAGCCTTTGGGGTCTTCTTTAAACCGCCCAGCAGCAGGCGGCGGGTCAGACTTTTCTTCTTAAGCGTCTTCCCAGCGGCTCCACTGTCAGTGCTGTCCACGTCCTCCAGCTGCGTGGCGGTGGGTTCCTCCTCGCTCTTGGCTTCTTGCTCCTTCTGTTTCTTGGCCTTTGGCTTGGAGAGGCTGCGAAAGGCGGCCGAGAAGCGTGAACGGGTCTTGATCTTGGAGCTGGTGTCCTCCTCCTCCTTCTCCTTCTCCTCCTCCTGCTCCTTTGCCTCCTCCCTGTCCTTTCCTAACACCAAATTCTCCCTCTCCGCTGGCAATCGTTCTGCTTCTGTTTCGGGCTCGGGTTCCACTTTTTGTTTGACTTTTCCCCGCTGCTGTTCAACGTGTTGCATATTTTCACCTAGCGCTAAACCTGGTACCAGCTCGTGGCTAAACTTCTTCCATGGGGTCGTGTCGGGTACTATATCCTATCCTGTCTATCCTGCGATCCTGCAAGGACTCTCAACTCGATCTCCTGAGCGAATTGAGCAACTGCAGTGCAGCCAAAACAATCGCGCACTGAAATCAAATTTGTTGACGTCTAGCCTTTTATAAATTTACATCAAGCCCAGTCGTCTGTGGGTCCCCTGTCCCCGTTCCCCCGGCAGCACCCACTCCTCTTGTGGTTGGTTTTACATTACAGTTACACAAAACAGTGCAGCACTTGTTGCGCTTACCAACACTGATCCGGCACAGTCGAAATATTGCGAAATGATCGTGAGAAGAGCGGCGGCTTTTGAATGCCGCGATTGGGTCTGGGGCAGCCGCTTATCTAGCAATCCTCGGACAAAGCCAGGTCTGTGTCCGTCTCAGCCAAATGCCCGACTGAATGGATCAGCCTGTCTGTCCACCGGCTGGCCCTGCTCCCGAATCAATCGACTCTATCGTCGGATGTGCAACTGACTGATAAGTCGACACAGTCGATCAAGCGTACTGTCCATATCTGGGCCGAAATGGAATGGTCTGCTCTGGAGTGGACGTACCTGACCTAGCCCCAGGCCCAGGCCCACGTATGAGAGGTGTTCATTCACGCACTTTGGTGGCTTCCTTTAAGTTGAGGATTTGCCGCATCAACTTGCCCCAAAAGAGTCGCTCAGCATTAACTTAAGTGCGAGACACATCAATGAAGTGGGTGGGTGTGGTGCTGATGGTGTCTTTGAATGATTGCTGTTGCTGCAACGTGAGTATATAGAATTACGCTTATTACAAAACGTGGTTAGCCGCAATGCATGGAGCAGCCAGAGGCAGAGGCAGAGGCAGAGGCAGAGAGGCGACATAAGTAAGTATATAAGAAAGATTACACAAGTATAAACCCATAAGCGAACACTGAATGGCACATATCGAGATAGATCTCGGACAGACATACGGAACTTGGGACTGGCTTGCTTCATTTACATTTCCTTATATTGCGGGAGGAGCCTTCTGTCGCATATTGGCAAACCTCTGCGGTTACATTAGGTATTCACTGGGGGGAGGACGATTTGTGCCTTCTCGATATGCACATATGGAAATCGGGGACAACTATTTCAACACTCGAATCTCGCACACAGCTTACATAATTTATGGGAGATTACAGAAAACCTCAAGTCGAGGAAGGCACCTCTTTACAGCTTTTCAGGCCATGGAAGGCAAAAAAGCAAAAGCAGAAGCATTAGAAATTCACTTTCCACATAAATGTCGAAGGACGAGAAGGGATCGGCATGCAATCCCCTTTTGTCCATGCAAATGTTTGCACGCAATCGACAGCCGCACCAGGAGCAGGGCACAGGCATGTGCGGAGTCTGCAATTACCCCAACGACCCCATTCCGCATAAAAGCCGCACGGATGCCACAGGCGATGGATGGGCGTGGAGCTCTGCTAAACGTTGAGAAATAAACGCCATGCAAGAAGTTTCCGCCCCTAGGCTTCAGCCATCAAATGTTTTGTGTTTTGTGTGTTATAAAACAGGAACACTAAGCACGTGGACAAGTCTCTGGATGGGGTGGCAGTTGCATGCCACACGACACACGACACGTGAACTGGTTTATAGTTTAACTCTGTTCCTACTTTTATTTAAATTTACACTATTAAAATAGTTTGTTAATAGTAAATCCTTGCAAATAAGACAACAAATGTGTTGCCTTCACGTAATATAATTATCAATAAAGATACAATCTCTTCTCCCATGTCGTTTACGCTCTTTTCAAATATTTTGTTGTGTGTTTTCGAATAAAAGGAGACAATCATAAAACCCTAACCTATTGGAAAAAGTACATGTATTCTACATGAATTCAACACAGATTTTTACCCTGAATTTATGCTATGATATTTTCTTCGTTTTGTGATGCAGTTCGGGTGAGGCTAATGCGATTGTTATAATTATGAAATTCTCCCTCGGCATGCGGGGGAGTGGCGGGTTCATGATCTTGTAATAGCTCACTAGCTGAAAAAGTTACCACCAGATTTTTGGATAATAAAAGTCTTATAAATACCATATAGACCGGCGATAAGCGAGAGCTATTTCTGTTTGGCCACTTTAGTTTGTTGCTGGCTTAACACCTCTAGGCTAACTGCATCTCACAATTGCTGTATGGCTTTACCCAATGATACTTATTATAAAGATAGCTTCGAATGCGCGTTTCACCTTGCGTGATTTCAGGGCACACATATTTATGTGACTCTCCACCATTATGGATTTTATACGAGGCTGCTTATCAGGCGCGATTGCTCTGGCAATTGTCATGTAAATAAAATCAGCCCGCAACAACAGCAGCGCATCACAACAGAAAGTGCATTGCCTTAGCCAGCGGGCCAGAGTGAGGGAGATTACATAAGGGAGATGATATCTCCCCGGACACCACGCGTCCACCCCATTCCTCAATGGACTCTGCACACGCAGAGTAAAGCCCCCGCTCCACCGCTCCCATCGCAGTTGGAGTGGTGTGCCAGCCAGCTCATATCTTATCACTGGCAGGCGGAGGAGGAGTCACCAGCAAAAATATGAGCAACGTTTGATTAGATTGTACCGAAAATGCATTGCAACCTTGTGATTCATTGACTGGATGTTATTCGTAATTGAAGCTATTTGAATGTCTTGCATTAATTAAGACTCTCCCCCACAGATACTGGCTGCTTCCACGTGCGATTCCGCCTCCACACTCTCGCTTTCTTCGTTCAATAATTAATTGACCTTAAAACGTGACAATATGCAAAACGGTAGCAACTCATTCTCATAGACATTACATGGCCCTTCCCATTTCCCATTCTCGTTCCGATTTCCCATCAGCAGCCAGCGGATATCTATATCCATGTCTATGTCTAGCTATAGCCAGCAATCACTTAAGTAGCAGGGCACACCCACATGGTGTGCCCCCGACTATTCCATCCGAGTCTTCTCTGTCTTCGAGTCTGTCGCTGTGACAGCTTGTCCGTCGATGTTGCGTATGGGGGGCATGCCGTGACGAGAGTGAAATTTTTGTGGTGCCCCCTTTTGTGGTCGGTCGCCGTTTAGTACTGGCGACAAATTTCAGCTTGCTATTGTTTTGATTTCATCGCATTGCTTATACATACATACATACATATGTACATATATACCGCGTTCGGTCTCAAATGTGGCAACGAATTCAATTTAATTTCATTTCCATTTAATTGGTCGGTTAATGGCAGGGGCAAACGGCATTTATATTGGCCAAGATAAGACACAAAGCGATTGCGAAAACGAGGACCATAAATTAGAGCCGAGGGGGTGAATATTTTGGCATCATTTTGCACAGTCTGTAGTCTAGAATTTCAGCTATGAGATATCAGATATTTGCTACACTTGCCGGGTATAAACTTGTTGTACTGTAAGCAGCACTTGAGTTCCCTTAAGCTGCGGGAAATTCCACGATGACGCCCTCCTATTCTAGGCATCTGTTTCAGTTACAAAACCCAGCTGGGGGCAGCTAACGAGTTTACCGAGTTCTCCATGACTACTAACTGCCAAATGAGGGTAATCTACAAGCCATCAGTTGCGTAGCCAAACAAAACGCAAATCATTGCTAAACTTGGTAAAGGTTTTTTTTGGCAATCCCCCTATTTCACAATACCTGGCTTAAGCTTGCGTTTTACATGTGTGTTCGAATGACTACTGTTGTGTACTACTGATCGAGATACTCACTCCGTTGTGCAGGTAGCCGTTGTTTCGGTTGATGTCCATGCTGGTACGTGTGGCTGCGGGCATGTCCGGTGCGAGGGGAAGCGCCTCGACGGCGCAGCGATCGATCTCCGGCTGGCGCTCTATGTACGAGGGGGACGCACTGCGCAGAGAGAACGGCGGGGAGTAGAGTACAGGCGGCGGTGGCTGCTGCTCCTCCTGTGGCAAGATCAAGTGCTGGCGGCGCACAAAGATGGGCGACTCCTTGGCGCTCAGGGTGCCCAAGGAAATGGCACTGAGGGGATGATGTTTATGCTCCACGGGCAACGTGTCGTCAGAAGAGGTTGTGGTCTCGATTACCTTCCTGGCCAGATAGTGGCACCGCAGACAGGCACACCCACTGAGATTGCTGTACGATTGGGACTTGGGTTCAAGACTCACAAGACCGGAGGACTCTTTGGCCAGGCAGTCGCAGATGTTGCGGCGTCCGGCGGATGTTGAGACAACGCTGCTCCGTATGACGCTGGTTGCCATGCAACTCCAGATGCGGATAAATGCTCTTTAGACTTTGTAAAACGAGCGGGCTGACTCTTTTGCTCTTTTATCCAACTCCCTCAGAGGTCAAGGTCGCTCTGCACACTCACACACGTTCTATCTATGCTTGGTCTTTGTCTGTCTTCAGTGGATTTTCGATGGTTTGTTTGTCGCGCACTCACACTCGTACATATCACGTAGCTGTCGGCAACATGTGGTTCTGTTCTCCCAGCTCTAATTGCTCTTCGCCTCCTGCTCGCTCGCGCTTTGTTCGCAAGCTTCGCTTCTGTGACAACGGTAAACAAAGTTCTATGTCTGCACTTGAACTTATCAGAATTATCAAGTATTTATACTCGATTTCACTGCAATTTCGGGGCCTGATGGTGATGGGGGCCAGAGGTTGTCGTTATCGCTGCAGGGGGAGGTTTATTGAACTCGACTGTGCACTTTTTGGACAATTTGCTTGTGTATTTGGCGTGAGTGCAGCCGAAACTGGTTTCGTTTACGATGCAAATGGAAGAAGTGGATCACTTTGGTTTTGGTGGTCACCACCGAGTTTATTGCATAAGCTTAAACGGCTTCGATTTTGCTCGGATTGTGCTATGGGATGGGGCTCTTGGCGCTAATTCTATATCACGAAATGTAATGGAATTCACACACGAACGACATACGCAAACAAACAGCGACGAACATAACAACAAAAGCAGTGCAGCGTGTCAACGTCCGCCTTTGACGAGTTTTACGGTAAAAATGAACCGGGCGAACGGTTAAGCAAGGCAAAGCAATGAAAACGAAAGCAGAGGCAAAGCTTTCGCCCGAAGCTTTCGTAAGCACTGCGCAAACAACCGTTGAACAGCCTCCAATTTGATAGCGATTGGAAATCGCAATTAGCGATTAATTTGGGGTCTGTATTGATTCCAACAAGCTATCGATTGAAGCTCGAAAACGGGCAAAATTTTCTTTGAAATAAACCATTGTTAATGATTTAGTTATTCACCCAACCACTAGTGCTTTTTATAAGCTTCCCCTGACAATGTACGATGCCTGATGGAGGCTGTTTTTGCAAGTATTTTTAACTTAGTCCAAAATTTATTGACATTTAAATAATGGACTACACAATAAATTTAATTGGGTGGCTAAACACCATAGGAACAAAATTTGATGTTTTTTGTGTTGTAAAACCAGCCACTTATAGACTAAAGCATCGCTCAACAGCCTCAGAACAAAGAACACCTTCCCGTGCTCAACACGTGCGCAGCTGTCCTGCGACTCCTGATACAATGTAATGCGATATAGAGGTACACTTCTTCAACTATTAACTAGAGGAATCCTGAATCGTAAGTATCTGCAAGCTTGTTTTAATGGTCGTCCTTCTCAGCCTCAGCCTCGGCCTCGGCCCTTTTCCGTTTGGCCAGCATGTAATGCGAAACGTTCTCGTACACCAGGAACGTGATCATGCAAGCGGGTATCACACGCGTGAGGTTGGCCTGCAGTCCCTTGTAGAAGCCCCTTCCGCCCTCGAATCTGCAATGAAACGAAGCATGGATAGGGGGGTTAGTGACTGTGATGAGGTGGCTACAATTACTTACAGTACAACGAGTTGGCTGTTTCAGTTTAGCAAAGAGATTCTCCACAAGTTACGAGAATGGGAAAGAGAGAGGAAGGTGCACGGACTACTTACAACACAGCGTACGGCTGAAGCTGAAGCCGAAGCCCATAGCCCTTGTTCAAATTAAAAGACTCTGGTTGGACCCGAGACATTCTGGTTTATAGTTTTTCTGGTTTTTCTTAGTTTTTCTTGTTCCTTATGGATTGCCCATCATGGCATTTTAATGTAGGTAGGTAAGTAACTAATTTTGTATTTTCTTCTCTTGGTTGTATGATTTGATTGGGATTGTTCTGCTTCAGTAGCTTAGTTGGTGGTTCACAATGCGTTTTATGCTTATTTACATAAGTGTCAAGGTTCATTTCATCCTTAAGATTATAAACCATTTGCGAAACTATGAAGAATCTTTTTGCCAAAACGAAATTTTGTCTCAACTAAACTAGAAACTGGTTTCAGCTGCGTTTACAATTCCAATCCATTACAAAATAAATAATTTAACTAAACTACCAACTAAATGTGGGTGTAAGCATGTGTGTTTGTGTGTGTGTGTTGCTTCGGTGAAGTGTGCAAGAAATGCATCATTTCATTCAATTTACAGACCATCACAACAATTACTTTAAAAGTGAAGCGGCGCAGTATGTAAAATAAACTAATTATGGAATTAACTTAGGGCTAGCACTTAATCGAATTATAACAATAATACAAAACATGTTGTCATTTTTTTGCTGCTCATTGCTGATTGCTGCACATTGGAGGAAACTAGAAAGATTCGTGTATTCTAGGTGCTTAAATTCTGTTCCAGATTCTAGATGCTAGATGCTAGATTTTGGGTTCTGGTTAATACTCTATCTAGCTGGTCAGCTTCTCCCAAATCAGCATGACCATGCAGATGTTGGGGGTGACGTGGACCAGGTACGGCACAAGTCCCTTATAGAAACCGCGCATGCGTTCGTACCTCCAAGTCTGTTTGATGCAGTCCCAGGTGCCGTTGTAGCGGTGGTGGTGATCCTGCAGGCGGGCACGCACCACCTGGTACGGGTATGTGGCTGCAGCGGCAATCAGCTTGGAGACGGCCGCAAAGGCCAAGTACTCGGTGGTGGCCTGTGGAAGGAAAACGAGCAACGGTTAGAAATGCGAATGAATTTTCTTGGACAGCTGCCAAATAACTCAGACGTCACCAAATACCGGCCGCAGCCAGATATATACAGATATGGAAGTGCCTATATCTGAATATGTATTAAATGAGATGGCAACGGCACGAGCAACCTGGTCATGTGATGCTGTTCCCCACTGATTTGTATACACACCAGTTTCGTATCGATGGGCAGCTTGCGGTATTCGTTGTACGCATTCTTCAACTCCTCGTAGGTCATAAACTGAATGGCTCCGTGCGAGACGCCCAGCATGCCGGGCACGAACCCTCGGTACAATCCGCGGATACCCTCCTCCTTGTAGATCTGGCTCAGGGCATTCACCATTCCCCGATACTCGGCACTGGCCGAGGAGTCATACTGCAGACAAAGGCGCGTCTTCACCACCCAAATGGGGTTGGTTAAGAGCAGGGTGAGGGCTCCAGACTCGGCGGCTGCCAGCATGTGCATGGCGGGACCCAGGGGCATCGTTGTGTTGCCGCCCTGGATGAATGTCTTGATGGTGTTGTAGCTGCAAAAGACAAGGGAGACAAGGACAAGTGTTAATCGTTTAGTTCTTCGAGCCAATTGGGAGTTTTGAGCGACTTACAACATGAAGTAGAGCCCCCAGGAGGAGCCCGATCCCCAGATATTGGGTGTGACCCCCTTGTAAAGGCCTCGGAAGCCCTCTTGCCGGAAAATGGTGGTAAAGGCACTGCCCAGTCCCCGATACTGGGGAACCGCTGCTGTCCGTCCATCGTTAACTGAAAGTAGACAAAGCAAACCGTTAGTGATAAATACGTCTAGACAGTGCAATAGAAATCGTGTGATCATGTTGGATAATTGGGCAGAGCGGTAAGGCGAGGATACGTCATTCCGGTGGTTGTGTTTTTCTTTACCGTAGGCAACTGTACGGCCCTCGGCTGGGTACAGCACGGCCCGGAACGGACGGCAAATCAGTTGTTGACTCCAACGGGCCCTGGCCAAAGTTGTTTTCGCCAAACAGATAGCGTTAATTGCCAGCGGATGCGATAAGAAGGGAGAGTCGAAATGAGCTCTACATGTTTACGCGTCCATTAGCATCTATTAATATGAAAATATGTATGTACGACCACAGTGGGGGCCAAGCTGGCCTGACAACAGCGCCACAAGCCAGAAAGGGGGCTCGTCTGTCGTCAGATCTTTCAGTATTCTCAATTTTTGTATTTCTTAGCTATTTTTAGTTGCCCCACGAGTGACCTTGAGCGATGGCACTAACTGGCTACTGCTGCTCTGCAGCATGTCCGGATGATGATCTATAAATCACAAAGCCACATATCTACTGCCACAATCGAGTTTTGGGCCAAAGTAATGAGTTTTTGATGGTGCACTCGATAGCAGCGCACCCGATAAGGTCACATCAAGTGGTGGTGCTGATTCAGCGAGCTTCCCGCTTGGCAACAGGCTGGAACTCGTTTTGCGGCTGCTTGTGCCACATAAACCGGACACTGCCCAAAGCTCGTCTGTCAGCGCCCGAAAGTTGCCGTTAACAAAGCGAATGTACAGTCAGCAGCTGCAGGAACAGCAGCAGCGTGGTCACGTGAGCAAAAGAGCAAAACCAAACAAGTTTTGTGAGTGTCTCTGAGGCAAATGCGTCACCGCAGAAAAGTGGAAGGCCTTGCGCAAGCAATAGAAAACAGCTGTTAAAAACTGGATAAGCTTTACGTACTGGAATTATATTACTCGGAGATACTAAGCACATAGAAATAGAAGAACTGAGAGCTGAAAGCTGGGCTGCTATCTACCCGTACCGTAGACCGTCTGGGTCTTTGAGCTGCTTTATCAGTTTACGAAATTTTGCATGGTGTGATTTTTATTCGCATAAACAACCTAATTTGCTGGGACTCCCATTGTTGTTGTTGTTTACTCAACATTTTTTCTGCTGAATTTACATATTGACTCTTACGCTGGTCGCCTTTTAGCGCTGATCTCAAGCAGCAAGCAGCAATACAACAATAATATTTAATAAACCCGCTCCTGTTGTTGTTATTTTGAACCCGACTATACGGAAATATTGCTCGTGTACACATATTTTGCGCATGCAGCGCAAACGAGGCCAACTACATTTATACTTGTATGTTGGGGATATGATTCATTGAATGTTTTTCCACAAAACAAACAGAAAACAGCGAATATCAGCTGATAAAGAATGACAATCAGCTGTTCGTTTTCTCTGCAATTGTAACTGTTGATGGCAGGTTAACAGCTAATATCGATCTTTGTACGGCAAACGAAAACCATTTGAGGGCGTGTTTTTATTTCTTTCTCGAGAATTCTAGATTAGAGTAAATTTAGCCAGCAATGGAGTGGAGCATAATCAGTCATACAGAGTTGTCAACAAATCAATAAATTTCGACCAGCTATCGGACGAGTCAGCAAAAAAAGGAACCACACACAAAATGAGAATCATCCCAGGCCGTCATCGTCTTACTTTACGGAGGGACGAAGCTTTTCTGCAGGCCTCAAATTTTCCATGGAAATTTTCCAATTGCACTGCGCAACCACAAGCGAAGGGGGGGGGTAGGCGCGATGCACATTGCAATCTCCAGCCAAGCTGGCGACGCTGTAGAAGCGTCTGCACGTGCCGTGGCGTCCACTATCAACAGCTGGCGGGCCCAGGCACAGTGGAAACGAATCAGCGTAAAGTGAATGAAATGTTACTCACCAGCAAATCGAATCTTGATGAGGTCCAGTGGATGGAGTATAATTGTGGACGCTACACCTCCGGATATTCCGGCCACCAGATGCTCGTACTTGAAGTGGGAGAACACATTGAATTTCTTGGGACTGCCCTTGGCTGCTACTGCGCTGGTATTCATTTTGGGATCGATCTCTATTGTATCTTTGTATTACTGCTATAATCGTAAGTTCTTCTTTCTGCGGCGTTCACTGAATTGTGCTATAACTACTATGTACTATGTACTACTATTTACACTCTTTGGCTTGAAAATTTCTGCGAACAAATGGGCGCAAATCAAAGAAATTCGCTCGCCAAATCGATCTTGTTGCTAGGCGCAAATTCTCTGCGGTTCTGGTTGCTGCTCTTTTTGTTGTTGTTGTTACTGTTGCTGTTGTTGGCGGCGTCACTGCTGCTACAGTTGATACACTCCTGCCTTTGCTTTATTGTTGCCCAGCACATATTTTCTCTTGCTTTGTTTCCAATTCCACAAGATTTTTCTTCACTTTGAAACTCTTGCTGTGGCTGCGCTCCTTATTTGCTGATGAAATATCTTCAATTGTGTGTACGGGCAGCGTTCGCTAGCGCTGCTTTCAATTTTCTTCCGATTCTCAATTGTATTCGCTCATCGCTGCTTATGTAATGTCAAATGCATATCTCTCTTCCGGAGATTGTGCCGTTCTCTTGTAGACTCTGCCAAGCTCAAGTAATGTATTATCTCACTGCAAATTATAGTTGGGCACGTGTGGGAGCGATTAGCTATTAAAGACTTTTCTAGCGCGCGAGCTGAGCGAAAAAACGAAATTGTATGGGCGGCCTATCAATACACATGAACGAACAGCTGTTGTGAAGGCTGACTTATCGATAATTTATACCGCCTGGCCATCGGAAATATACCACATAATTTTTAAAATATACCGAAAATATACTGATGAAAATTATATTCCTCAATTTTCAGATTCCATTTAATTTTACAAGCTAGTTCGGTCTTTCATCAGTGGAAATGTAATTTCATTCACTTAATATATTATATTTCTACTAGATAAGCGAATTTTAACGACAGCTTTTTAATGGATCATTAAGAAAATAAGGCCTATTCAAAACTGCTCAACACAAATGTTTACTTTTGTACATGGTTACTACACGATAACTACACTTTTGCTAAGTAGTTGACATACTTATTACCTACACGCTCGTTTTAGTGTGACCGCGGATTTTACGAGAAAATATACCCATCTGACCCGCTCAAATGTACCTTCTGATTTTCGTAATATAGCGAGGTAGAAATGTAATACTGCTGAACTAAAACATTAATTACTCTAAGTTTGTTAACTCTTTTTCATGGCAAACGGTCAGTTGAGAAAATGAATTCGTTTTGGGGTGCTCCAACCCTGTGTGCATCACCATTAAGTGTGGCCGCATTGGCCGCAATTGGCGCGTTGAAAAGACAATTTCAAATGAAGGAAATGGCCTGCATTGATTATCAAGCTAGTGATAAGATGCACTTAAATATTTCATAAACAACTGCAATGATGATTAAATGAATAAATAAACTCTCGCATTCCCTAGGTGCCGAGTGCATTCCCTGAGAAGTGCTCTTTCACGCGCAGACGGTTGCCAATTAAATTGGCATATTTGGCGACGAGTGGCACTTCCTGATAACAAGAGTGTCTGTCTTCCCGCTTGGTGCATTAATTTCATTATTTTCCTAAACTTGACTTTGTCGATAGAACCATATCGTCATCGATGCGGAGCACGCAGTTTTCTAAGTGTTGATCCGGGAGTAGCAAAGTTCACTTCGCTCTTTACTTTGTGGTAGGTTGGATAGGTACCGATAAGCAAAGGAAAGACACACGCCAGATGACTGATCAATTGTTTCCTCTATTCCCACATGCAATATATACTATCAGCGTTGCATTAGATAACGACACCATCTGGAGTGGCCACTCCTGAGACTAATAAAAGCCCTGTCCGTATCCACTGGCGACACAGTGAACGTTCGATCGTTCAAGACACCAAAATGAGACTGCTCTTCCTCCTCCTTGCCATCCTGCCGCTGGCCTTGGCCGCGCCCAAGTCGGCCGTGGGCCGTTATGCCGTTCGCTACGACAACTTCAAGATCTACAGTTTGTTCATTGAGAACGAAGATCAGATGGAGGAGCTAAAGAAGATCAGCCAGGAAATATCCGTAAGAGACACAAAAATCTTCTGTAGGGCAACAGGTGCAATCCGTAACTCATTTCAGGTGCACTTCCTCAACGAACTGGCTGGCCCTGGTAACAGTTACAACATCATTGTGGGTCCCCTGCTGCAGAAGTACGTGGAGAGTAAATTGGAGTACTTGGAGATAGTCTACAAAGTGATTGTCGATGATCTGCAAAAGTAAGTGGCACGGAACTGATCAATAGATCGCATCTAAAAATTCCATTACTCAGATTGCTGGATAAGTCAGCTGTGGACAAGGACACGGAGATGGAGTGGGAGTCGTATCACACCCTGGACACGATCTACGACTGGGTGGACAAGGAGTGCGCCGCCCACGACTATCTGGAGTGCAAGGTGATTGGCCAGTCGTACGAGGGACGCGACATCAAGAGCATCAGGCTGTCGAAGCGCGAGGGCAACAAGGCCATCCTCCTTGAGGGCAATATCCACGCCATGGAGTGGATCTCCTCGGCCACCGTCACCTTCCTGCTCAACCAGCTGATCAACTCCGAGGACCCCGAGATGCAGCGCCTCAGCGAGGAGTACGACTGGATTGTGGTTCCCATGGTCAACCCCGATGGGTTCGTCTACACCCACGAGGTGGAGCGGCTGTGGCGCAAGAACCGCCGCCCCAATGGCGCCACCAACTCCTCCGGCCTCTGCTATGGCATCGACATGAACCGCAACTTCGACTACCACTGGGGCGGAGCTGGCTGGAACATCGATGAGCCCTGCGACCACTGGTTCGGCGGCGACGAGCCCAATACCGAAATCGAGATCCTCGCCCTGCAGTCCTTCGTCAGCTCCTTCGACGATGGCTACATCCGTTCCTACATGGCCTTCCACGCCTATGGCCAGTATGTGCTCCTGCCCTATGGCCACAGCAACACCGAGTTCCCCCCCAACTATGAGCAGATGAAGCGTATCGCCGCCGCCTTCTCCGATGCTGCGTCCGAGCCCTACGGCTCTGCATTCACCTACGGTGCCAGCGGTCTGCTCAACTGTGAGTTTTACGAGTGATTTCCCCACTGATTTCTCAACTAATGGCATCACTTCACTCCCCTTCAGATGTCGTCTCTGGCGCTGCCAAGGATTGGGCTTACGGTGTGAAGAACATTCCCTTCACCTGCACCGTGGAGCTGCGCGACAAGGGCACCTTCGGCTTCTTCCTGCCCTCCAACCAGATCACAGAGGTCGGCGTCGAGGTTACGGCCGGTCTGAAGGGACTCGTCAACAAGGCAGCCGAGGAAGGTATCTTCGACTAAAAAGATCAGTCCGGGCGATGGAAAACCTCTGCTTATAGGCTGCTATAGAAAATAATAAATATATGCATTTATATTTATTCCGATGAACATTCAAAACGATGCCTGAAATGCTTCAATCGATCCCTTTCAAAGGTTAACGGGTTTCGAAAGCTCCCTGCACTAAAAGGCAGAAAGCTCCTGCGGTAGAGCTTTGGACGCCAAGCGGGTTGCAAAAATGGATGAAGCTACCATATAGATTTCTTGCACTGTTCCGTAGCACCTGCCACAAGTACTAACGTGCGAAAATTGATGATAAACTTATTAATAATTTAGGCATGAAGTTACAGCCACTCGGCAGAATGTTGTAAGAGTTTATATGTATTCAGCTGCATTGCACCTTTTTGGACACACAAACTTTCTGCAC
Organism: Drosophila subobscura; assembly: GCF_008121235.1. Taxonomy (NCBI): domain Eukaryota; kingdom Metazoa; phylum Arthropoda; class Insecta; order Diptera; family Drosophilidae; genus Drosophila; species Drosophila subobscura. Next base: position 2,992,957 of record NC_048531.1, read on the forward strand.
ATAAAACAAATGCGCCGCTCGTTGCAGTTTTCGGTAGAAGACAGCAGAAGACCAGAATTACTGCATCTAAGTGGACGATAACTGCACGCAAATTACGCCACGTTGCTGCAGTATCAATAAATATTTATCTCCACCGCCTTCTGCGGCTGTTGCTCCTTTAAGCCAGGCGGCTGAGTCCAACAATTTGCACTGCGGCTGCCGACTGACACGGAGATACGAGTGTGTACAATGTGTGGGGGGAGGTGGGGTAAAGGGTAAACTTTCGGGGCACGCAGCAAAACTTTGGCCAAAATGCAGTGAAATATCCAGAGCCCAAGCCAAAGCCAAAGCCGTGGCCGTAGACGTGGCTGATGCCGAAAGCCGAAAGCCATCGACACCAACCGGGGCAACATAAAATTTCCTACTACAAAGTGGTTATTTTGTTTGAAGTAATCCACAAGAAGTCGTTAAAAGTGTCGTTGCCAGTGCTCCTAGATTGATGATGGCTTCACGTGTCCGCCACAGAAACGCGACCTGCCGGGACCTCCACTCCCATTCCACGGCAGACACTAAGGCTGGAAGATGCATTTCTCTGAGTAAACTGATGCAGCATCAGCAAACGATGTATGTCTCAATGGTTTCCTTTGCTCCACTCACTGCTTGAATGCTTTGACATGGAAATGCTGCTAAAATGTGCGCCAGGAAATAGCTTTGACACCCGATATTCCCAGTACTTACTCCGTGTATGTGTGAGAGCGGAGCCTGTAATCAAATATGCCAAGCAAATAAAACTCCAAAGGTGCTGCTGCTTAAGCTTTAACGCAGCTAAACAGCTTCTTCCATTTGCTGTTTTCCATCGCCATTTTCAATTAACTCTCGACTGGCAGTCACCCCTTTGCCCCACAGCACTCAGAGTCCTTTATGGCCTTTAACGCTTTGCTGTCACGTGGCAAGCGGAATGGCCGGAAAAGCGGGAAATCGTTTGGGGGTTATATGGCTCATAAAATGGCCGGCTCGTTATGCAAATGTTTATTCTGGCAGGAGCGCAGTGCAATAGCCTCGACCTTCGACCATGAATCGGTAGTGTTATGTTTATGCTATGATCCAATTCCAAAAATATTCTGTGCGCCACCTCCCCCTATCCCATATACCATATTCCATATCCCTCTACTGTTCTGTCCTGTCCAGTCCCACGGGGCACAAATCAATGTTGAAGTTGGAAACTTGGCGTGTTCAACTCATATCAAAATCGTAATTGGAAATGTCGGTGTCGGTGGTGGTGGTGGTGATAGGAGGAGGATTGGGGGTAGGGGAAACTACTTTGCGCCTAATTGCGGGTCAATATTGGTTATAAATGCTCTTCAGATTAGATTGAATGGGTGATTCAAATGCTATCGAAAGTTGTGTAATTGACTGGCGCGATATTATTATATTCAGTCGGTATTTAAGCTCAGCGAACACTGATTTCATGCCAAAAATATTACTGATAGCACATTTAATCCTTGATTTCCCCCAGCCACACCCCCTTAATTCAGATTAGATTTTAATGGCCATTGATGGCTGGCCCATGCGCAAGTGGCTCTCGTGTGATAGGAGGATTATTCATCTGTGCTGTCTAGTTCTGGGCTGTAGATACTCAATTTAATATAACTTATCTTCAAATACAATTAAACAAAGCCAACTGGCGTTATGCAAACCTGCTCTTGGTCAGTAAATCTGTCGGATAATAACGGTATTTAACAAGACAACCACAAAGTGAGGCAAACAATTATGAGATGTGTTCTTGGCTCATATTTCCACTCAAAAGTATATCAAAAACAGACGGATATAAATATATGTGCATATGTATGTATGTACTGTACTTAAAGTGCTCTCCTGCCCAACGATACCCATACTTATGCATATAATCCCCACCTGCCCAACCCCCAAACCGCCCAAATGTTGTACATAATTAAACAATTGTCCAGACAAAAGCCGCAAGCAAAAAAAAAAATAGAGAAAGAAAGACAGAAAGAAATGTAACAAGAGGCCGTCGGGCGTATGCATGTGGGCGTGGCAGTATGGGGAGTGTCAAACCGCAGGCAAATAGCCGATGGCAGGACACACAGACGGAGTGGGAGTGGAGAGTTCCGCCAGTTAGCACACGCAAAACAAAGCAAAACAGTGCTAAAGAGTGAAGGGGGGGGGACACGGGAGAGGAATGGCCAGAGCCAGAGCCAGAACCAGCACCAACGAAAAGTTGCTTGTCATTGAACCATGAACTGGTCGCCATCGCCATCGCTCAGTCACTCACTCATCCACACGCCCAACCATCCGACTACTACTCCTTCATGCAGCCAGTCGGTTGACAAAGAGAGAGATGGAAAAAGAGTGGCAGGCAGAGCGGCGTCACGTGTTTGTGAATTGCGCGTATTTGCTTATGCAAAAGGCCACACCAGACCAGACCGAAGGGACACACGCGCTGGCTGGGTTGGCGGTGTGTGGGCATGGGGTGGAAACTGTTTGATTTACAGCTACCCACGGAGGAGAGGCCGCACCATGCAGAGTGCAGAGTGGACAAATGTCAGCACGGAATAATGGCTATCATATGTATCTGGCAGTAGGCATTAAATCCCTTGTATATCTTTAATTGGGTAATAAGTTCTTAATCATTACCTTTAGGAGCAATAGAATGATTCTAAAAAAATATACATTAAACGCTGAACCAATCTACATCGAAAGGAAAGGTTTTATTTTATTTTGCAAGCAGCTTTTCTGCATTGAAAATATCTACTGAAAAGTGTAAAACTCGTACTTTAGGCCACGGTATAGACCACAAACATGCTGCATGCACGAGTGCTGCAACATTTATGCGCAGCTTGCCTCAGCACAGAGTTCTTTGCTCTCGAGTCCATTGAATTTTAATTATCGGAACAATAAGGTTATAGTGCGCTGCATTTGGCGAGCTTGGGTTTGTGCGCTCATGATTAATGCTCATTTGATGGCCATTAATTGATCGAATCCGATTGATTGATTGATTGATGGATGGGTTGTTGTCTGAACAGCAGCCAGAGCAGCAGAAAAATGGCCATTAATATTCATCCGTCAGTACATACACGAACTACGAGTATGTATTCGAACGAATACCAGGGCAGCATTTAATCCTTAATTAGTTTACTCTAGTTCTGTTTATCTGCAGATCTAAATTACATATAGCCGAGAACCCCCTACACCCGTAGCTCCTGTAAATTATGCTCCATGCAAAAACGCGACTCACAAGTATTCAACGGTCTTCCCTGTCCTGTCCCAAGCGCATGAGAAGCGACAGAGTGAGAGTGTGTGAGAGAGAGAGCGTATGCAACATAGTTTACCGCTTTTATTGTAATGGACTCAACGGACTTTTTCACTATCCTTGCCCCCTATCCTTTTGCTGCACTGTGAGATAGTTTAACACTGTACGGGGAAGTAGTTTAAAGTGCGATTAATAATTAAAATATTTGTATATCAAGAGGTAACTGGTATTGTGTGCTGTTTGAACTGATGGAAAATCATCGGACTGCAGATCGAATAAAGTTATTTACCTGTCTGCAGCTTAACTATTTCTGCAAGTGCATTCCCCTGGCTTTTTTGCAGTTGCTGCAGTTCCCTGGGAGTTGGTCAGCAAATGTGGCCAGGCCCTTGCACATTGGTCACGCACAGCTCCGTTTGGGACCGGAAATATGCATATATAGTTGGGCAGCTGCTCTTTCTGTTGCTCTTTCTGCGGCTGCTTTGGCCCCTGGCCCCTGGCCCCTGGCCCTGGCCCTGGCTCCTGGTGCCGCATGGCTTATGCATGGTAGCTCCTGCTGCAGACGGGGCGTATGAGTTATATTTATTTTATCTCGTGTCTGTTTGACTTTCGCATTAAAACGCGCTCGCTCAGGCATAAAATGTTGGCTGTTTTTATTGAAATCGACGTCATTAATGCGGGAATTATACGAGTCGTAAGACAATGGGGTGTGGCAGAGCGGCAGAGTGGCAGAGGCAGCGCGGCAGAGTGGCAGAGGCAGCGCGGCAGAGTGGCAGAGGCAGCGCGGCAGAGTGGCCTTCTTTCCCTCTGCCTCTTGCATCTCTGGCTCCCTCCAACATTTAATCATCATCCACATGGGTGCGCTTTGGGTGTAACCATAAACTTTTGTTTTGAAACCGGATCGCTCGATTGTGCTGCTGACCAACTGGCCGCTTATCGAGGCACACTTCAAACAACTGCCACACCAGCCACAACTGCCGCTCTCCTGCTGTTGTCGGTGCTGCTGTTGCTGCTGATGTTGGAGCTGCTGCCAGGACATCGATACCACAGACCACCGACCACACACACACACAGAGCGACGTTGGCCGCGTTGGTGGCGACTCACTCCGCCATATGCGGCCAGCTATGTTAAATAGTTGGCCACAAGTGTGAGCTGACAATTTATGGATATGATTTCACAAGGGGAGGCCGAGGCCGAGGCACAACAGCAGGCGGCTGGCTATTCAGGGCACTGCAGCGCTGGACATGGGGCATTCAATTAATGACCAGCCTGGACACAGAAATTGATGGCAGTTTTTGGAAAGTTGTTCGGGGGGCAGGCGCAAAAAAGCCAGACAAATGTCCGAGCTGAAAGGAATTGAATAAACGCCGAAGGCACAATGAACTTTTGGTACACTTTTGGGTAATTGTTTGGGGGCGGTTCGGATTACCACGGTTGCCAGGGCCACCAGTGTTGGAGGTCTGTGTGGCATGCAAATGTCAAATGACATGCCAAAGTTCACAAATTTCCATTTCAGAGCTACAAGCAGTGACTGGCTGTGTGCTGTCGAGGCCCGACTAATGCTGCCCCAAGCGCTTGCAGCTGCAATCAGCCAGGATCCCAGTATTAAGGATCAACCCCAATAGCAATATATCAAAATTCTTTGGCAGCTTGGCCGATCGTCAGCAGGTGCTGGGCTCCCTCGACGGGGCAGCCCATCCAACAGATTGGAACACGCATTTGCAACATGCGACGTGCCACGAAAGCTGCAATTAAGTTTTGTTAATTTTAATGAAGCTCCTGCCGCATCTGCCAAGTAGGGTCGACAGTCCCCACAACACTGTTGTACGGATTCAAGCAGGACCAAAGCAATGCCACGGGGAGCAGCTGCTCTCCCTTTTCTCGCTTAGGGGTTGCTCCGTTGCTCCTGTGCTCCTGTGCTCCTCTGGTTATGCGATCTGCCAGTCAAGGGCTACTTTTTTCATCCATTTTAATTGAATACCCGCTGAATGCGGCAAAATGTGTGTTGTCTGCGATAGACATCTGAGAGCATGCCTCCAAAAAGATGATCGGGAATGATTTTGCAGCCAGCTGAAACACAATTTAAAGCAGATGCAAAGACAGAAGCAAAGGGAGGAGGATTATCACGATAATTGGATCCAAAGAGTTTGAGACAACAACTAAACAGAAAGTCGGATTGGAGTGTGGTTTACCCATGTATCATTTATGTATAGAAAGCAAAGAGTAGAAAGCATTTAAATCATTCATTAAAGCAAAAGGGAAGTGGATTCACTAAATCAAATTGAATTTTTCAATCATGAGTGCAAGCTACTCCACAAATATTTCCATTTATCCAATTTCAAATTAATTTCAATCCATCATTCATCGGCAGAATGAAACAAATTGAATAACAAGCTCTTTAAATTTGATGGGCATTACTGCCCCATTGTATTGATTTTATTTTGTTACAATTTTATGGAATTTATATACATAGCAGAGTATCCATCCACTCCAATCCCTGCCGCCTCCACCAATTCGCTTCATTCTTTCCTTTTCCTAAAGCAAACATAACGCCAAAAGATGAGTGGCACAACAGAGAAGTGGAGGAGTGGCAGAGTGTGGGAGTGGTGGCAGAAGGCCAAACAAGAAATTGACTGTACTGGTAGCTAGACCAATGCCAATGCCAAAGTTACGCTGTCTGCGTGCCTGAGCGTGCCTGAGCGTGTCCGTGAGTGAGTCTCTCTGCCTCTCCGCTTGTCCGCTTCTACGCGAGCGGACATGACAAGTCGAGTCAAGAGTCCTTTTGGCACCCCAATAAAATGTTCGCTTGGCCGTTTTTTTGCTTAACGAAGTGGAACTTTTGCGTGTGGCCAGCAATAAAATGTAAAGGAAAGCAAAAAATGAAATATAATAAGCAAAAAAAATAGTATACATGTATCCACCGACCTGAAAGCGAAACCACGCCGCACCTCACTCCTCCCCTGCCTGGAGCATCATCTCTGGTCGGGATTTTCAGCTGCTTAATTGAAGCCAGAGCTAAATGGCGATTTACACTGTTCGCTCATACCATAATTTCCTGGTTTTTCCTTGCTCCTGACTCCTGGCTTCAGGCTTCGGGCTCCGTGTGCTCTGACCGCTGTCAACGTTTAAATTGCGGTGGAGAAAACAAATGAGTGGGTGGCGGCGGGTCGGAGCCAGACTGCCCGTGCGGTGGGCTCCATTCATTTCGGATGCAACATTTGAAATGATTTCCATGCCTGGCACCGCATGCAATTTGCCGCTTGCAGTGCCACCTTCTGGCCAGGCACACAAACACAGTGAATACCGGCCAAAAAAGAGTGGGGAAATAGTGAGGAATGGCCACTGTGTTTGTGGCAATCCTGAAAATGAACAACAACAGAGACTGCCGTTCAATGTCCGCACTTTTCACATGGCTCCGGCACCGGCTCTGGCTATAGCCCCTCCTCTAACCAACGCTTCTGCTCCTGTTCATATTTCATTCTCAATGACGCTGACAGGACAATGCGGTAAGCGAGTGCCCGTCTGCCTCCTGACTGCATCCTTTGCATGCTCAGCAGTGCCTGCGGTGGCTGGATGGATGGGGGGAGGGTGTGTGGAGTGGCTGCCACACTCGGATGCCAACTGATGAAGTTACCACTACCCAACACAACCCCCCCTACAGGCTCTGCCTCGAGCGCATAAATCAAAAGTTCAGAGTCAACAAATATGTGATTTCTGTGTCATTTCTCGCTGTCTCTCTCTCTCTCTCTCTCTCTGCCCCTCCATTCCCTTCTCTGTTTATTTTGAACACGGCAATATTTTCCTTAAAATGTTGCATAATTAAAAATAAATAAAAATCAAGCCACTTGGACGGAACTCAGGTGGGCGGGATGCTCATCCCATTGCCTTTAAGCTACGGAAATAAATACGGAAAATATGCAGAATCGAAATGATTGAGGAACCCCGCACACAAGGGAGCACGCTCTATGAAAGTGGAGATGAAACGACACCAATACAACTACATATGTAAAGGCTGAGTGTTGAGATTGTGAGTGGCCTTACCTGAAATTTTATTCACATTTAAAATTGGGGGAGAGAGAGTCAGGAATCGGAATCATTGAGCCAGCATATGTTTTATTTGCAAGCGGAAACGAGATACTCGGCAGCGGCAGCTGACAGTCGAGAGTCGTTATGCCCCGACCGCATTTCTTTTAAGCAAAATCGAACGGATGTGCAGGAAACCCCAAGCAAAAACACATTTCGCTCTGATCCTGGCATTTGTTTCCTTCTCTTTTGTGGCAGCAGCAGCAGCAGCAGCACCAGCAGCAGGTGATATGTATAACGATTTCCGGCTTATGATTTGACTTTCAATTGATGCCTGCTTCTGCCTTTTGCTTCTGGGCATGGCCTGCGACCGGGGATGGGGTTGGGGTTATCTGGTTACCAGCTTATCCAGCGGCACGGCACCGAGCTTGAGCCCGGTGTCCCGGCAACAACCCATTATACTTACGGCTTAGATGACGGGGGCAGGAGCAGGGGTAATCAGCAAAGTTTAACTTTATGATTTCTGGCTTAGAGCAAAGCACAACGAGGCGTATACTCGCTGCGGCTGTGGATCCTACTGGAAGGTGGGCGGTTGGTGGATGAATGGTTCTTGGGCTGAGGGGTGGTGGCACAATAAAAGCGTAAAGTGACAACAAAGCGGCAAACAACAAAATAAATAAATCACAAACAACAAGCAGCGCCAGCAGAAAAACACAAAAATAGCACACGAAAAAAAGCGGCAGCAGCAACAAGAGCGAAAAAGGAAACCAAAAATAATAAAACACAAACAACAACGCGGGACAGTCGACATTCCGACAAAAGGATACTCTGTAGTCGGACACCATCCAATTCATTTGGATATGAATTCATTCACTCATTTAGCCTCCGAGTGGCAGGTTGGCTTCCTTTACGATTTCCACCAACAAAGGATACCCTTATCCTGTACGATTACCGGGTATCCCGTACAAAAAGAAAATAAAGAGAGCAAACAAAAAAAAGACAAAAAAGAAGGCAGCAGAAAACAGAACTGAAACGAACAAAACAAAAGCGAAACTTTTCTTTCCTCCTTAGCTGCTTTTTGTTCTTCGGCACGCAATTCATATTTCCTTGTCCCAAAGAAAATGTTTCATATGCCCACGAGGTAGGGGTAGGTAGGGGTGGAAGGCACAGCAGGGGCAGGGCTGCGGCGCGGGACTAAGTGGAGAGACCAGTTGACACAATGCAGCAACAAGGTGGACGAGGGTACACTCAAAGAAAAGATTGCAATAAGCTTGAGGGAAGTTCCTTATAAGAAATTCTGTTAGAAGAGAATTATTGCTTATAAGAGAGAATAACCGAATCATTTGTAATTCTATCAAATCTGAACATGGCAACTCGTTTCCATCAGTTAATTCCTCGTCCTATTAGGTTCTCAAGATTGACAAGAGGCATGTCTCTCGAAGGGAGCTTATAAGCTGCTCATTATAAATTAATAGGAACTAGAAATGGGTTCGCAGTGCCCCAGAAGAGCTTTCACTGTACATACATGTGTATACGATGTACACATGCAATAGGATAAACGATTTCCTGCCTTTAGTTGGATATTGTGTAGGTGGAAACTTTTGAGCAGTGTAGTAGATGCCGCCAAACGAATGAATGAACGAACAAACAACTACGGAAACTTTTGTCATCCTTAGGCCAGCATCTCCTTAGTCTTCGTCTCCTGCGACTTTTATTGTTCCTGCAGCGGTAAATGGTGAATGCTCCACCATTTGGTGGGCGAGAATGTTGAACGGAGCGTGTCTGGAGTCGTTGCACGCTGAAATATTTGCGCTGCTCTGGTCTCAGACCCATTGTTAATTTATAATGACAACCGAAAAAGGTTCCAAACACAGTCTCCTGGGGCGGGGGCATGACCTGTCCAGCACCAAGTGATACTCCAGGTCCTGCTCCGAGTCCTGCTGCCGGTCATTAGATTGCAGACGACTGGAGTTGAAGCATTCTTGCATGTCGAGGCACATCCAGGGAGTCACCTGAAGAAGCTGAGCGTAAGCCAGAAAGGGTCCAACAATCGTCCTGGGCAGGCGCCAAAGGAAAACCAGCCGTAACAGAAAAGTTTGCATACATTTTCCAAAAGAATTTACGAGCTGTAAGCCAGAAAAGTTTTCACTTTCCGTTTGGTCTGCCTCACTTTTGGCCCGCTTCTTTTTCTTGTACGTAATTTACGATACAATAAATTTTGTCAAACATCTTTTCGGCTTCGGGCCCGTTTGTTTGTGTTTGTTTGATAAGCCATTAGTCAAAATGACAAACGCTTCGGCTGATTCAAATTGAAAAGATTTACGTGCACCGAATGGCAGGCGAAACAAAGGATAAATGCAGGCTTGGCTCCATTGCAAAGGAACCATTCAACCACTCAACCACTCAACCACTCAACCACTTGACTCAAATGCCGATAAGACCCCCACAAAATAAAGGACTTTAAATTCACAAGTAGCTTCAAGCATGGCATATGTACATACATGGCATGTACTTACATTTGTGTGTTTTTTTGTGAGCTAAAGTCAATAACGATAGAGGACATTCACGGCCCTTGAATATGCCAGAAATATCTGCAGCGAATGTAAACGATATATGTGCGTACATATTTACAAATGTTGGTAAATATGTGACATTGTTCTTGAAAATCACAGCGAGTGGGTTTCATTTTTTTAACGGAGTTTTTGTAGGTTTCCTTTTTAGGCGTTCGAGGAATATGTTCTTAGAAGACCTTGAAATTCTGTTTGAAGCGCACACTACTTGTAGTTGCATTTGCATATGCTCTGGAGGAGATTGCAGAATGCATTTAACATGTTTATTTTCTAGCTTTAACCACATATGTATGTATGTACAATGTACATACATATGTATCATACATATAGCAGCGAGTTAAGTGCTGCTCATATAGCCTCAAATGTATTGCCCCGATCTAAATAACTTTAAGCTGCTCCATAAAAAATGCAAAAGCCGCTTTCCACACAAACACGCTCATAAGTACATACATACATTGGATTTTTTAAGGGAACTCCTAACGCAGGCTTTTCACTATTTCTCTTCGAACTGAAATGTTTCACATTCAATGGTTGGCCCCTGACATTTTGGACAGATTGTTGTTGGTCTGGCCTGCAGCTTTGGGCTAGCCAAGCACTGTTTTTTTGTTCTCTTCTGGCTGCCCTGCTTTTGCAATGGGTTTGCTCTGTTTCAGGGACTGTGAACGGGACTGGGATCGGGACGTGGACTGTTGTTGGGGTTGGGGTTGGCGCTGGGGCTTTCATATCCTGCACTGGGGCAATTAAGTTCGTAATCTGAGCGACATCTGTGCATTGCACACAGCATCAGGAGCAGCAACAGGGACGCTTTTTTCTGTTTTTCTTTGCTCTTTTTTTTCAATATTTCGACGACGATTGCAGGGATTCTGAAGTGGTGCGCTGGGGGGCCGAGGGACTTGGCATTGTTTACAGCTTGTTATTAACTCTTTCGAAATGTTGTTCGTTTTCGGCTGACGGCAGATGTAGCAGCGAGGTTCGTGATTTAAATGGAAAGAGCTGTAAAAGTGCTAATTGCTTAAATGCCCGGAATCTGACCTCCCTTTACTCTCAATGAGCCCCTCGCTGCTTCTGTTGTTACAGAATGTGAACCAGAATAGCTGAAGGCTTTAAGCGCTGTATCATTGGACTCGACTTGACTCTAATTGAAGGTTATAGATGAAGGTCCCGTACCTTCAAGAATGTAAATGGGAAACGCTTTAAAAAAAAGCTAAAATCAATTTGAAATATGCAGCGGCGACAACAAAGGAAACCCAAAGCGAATATCTGTAGTGGTATTTTCTCTCTATAAGTACATATTTTACGAATTTTGTGAGATTTGTTATGGATCTTAAAGTATTCGGTAAAATAATAACAGACAATAAATGACATATACATACATACATATGTACATATGTACATATTTAGTACTAGATCCTCAAATTACTAATACAAAACGGTACTGAAAAAGTTGAAACAACGTCCATTGGTCCTATTTGACGGCAAGTTCTACCTCTGAATTGGATCCAAAACTAGGCCTGCCTGAATGGACTGAGCCCTGGCTGCCTTTGAGCGCGCCATCATTCGCAAATCTGACACGTCTCAGAATTCGATATTAGTGTCTGTCGTAGCTCCAAATGAGTACGAGAACCGAACCCCTGAGGGGTGCAGGAATTGACAGCTGCACGTTCTGACACCTTATATGGTACCACGCACATTCACTCATATGCCTCCTACATTGTTTGTCCTGCAGTCGGTGGTGGAGAGGAGAAGGGCAAGGCACGGCACAGTCTCGTGCTGAGCGCTCTGCTGTCCTTCGGCCTGTCTATTAACCAATTTGAAAGCATTGCAAAGCAGCAGTAGATGCTGCACCGGCTGAGATACGTAATCCGAAAACCGAAAATCTGTTGAATGGTCACAAGAGTGTTGGTTAGGACGGGGGAAGGACAGCTGCGACGACACAAAACATGCTTGCCTGATGCTCTGTCTATCCCGTTTCGTTCCGTTCCGTTTCGTTCCGCGCTGCACTGCTCTGGTCGGCTGCTCTGCTTGCGGGATGCAGATGTACACGGTTGTCGTTGCAGATGTCGCTTCTTCCAATTGTCTTTCTCCTTCTTCTGCTTCATCTTCAATGGTTTTTTTGTGTCGTTTTGTTGGTCAGCATTAGCCCCCTCCCACTGTTCGATAACGGCTCCTAGGGGATTGTTTTTATTGCACGTCAATGCGTGTCCGCTGGATGTCGCTATCTCTCTCTCTCCTCGCAAAAAAAGAGCGCAGAAAGCAAAACCAAAGAGACCACAGACTGCGCTCCTCCTGCCTCTGATGCGTTCTTGTACCCCGTACTCGTTAACTAAAAGGGTATACTGCATGGAGTGAATCGAATGCAGTTCTCAACTAGAGCGTACAGTTGTAGTTGGAATGCCATCTATGCCGCTCTTCGCTATTTTGTTTGTTGCTGTTGGGTAAAGTCAAACGCAAGCGTAAAGAGAAGCCAAAGTGGGAGAGAAACGGCGTAAAGTGAAGGCAGCCGTGCAATGCATCAACAGCAACAGCCTTGAGTGATAGCAACGTGTCCGTGCCTGTTCTGACGCGTGTGTGTGTGTGTGTGTGTGTGCATGTGTGTGATCAGTGGAGCATGGAGCAACATGCCACGATATGCCATGCCCCGAGTGCTAGTTGAAACAGCACGTAACGAAGCCCTGCCAGCGCAGACAACAGCCACAACAGCAAATGCAAGGAACAGCAACAGCCTGGAACAGTAAAATGAACGCAAAGGAGGAACAAGAAGAAGGCAAGGAGAACACTAGGGCAAGGCGAGAAGCGGCAACAACAGCAGATTAAATCAGGTAGGAAATTTTCGTTCGAGTGGTAAATGTTTTGCACCTGCCGTTAGTCTGCTGCCGTCAGCAGCAGCAGCAGCAGCAGCAATAGCGGCAGCCGGTTTGCGTTTGCCTCATCCTCAGCTGTTGCTTGCCTCAAGACTGATGCTGTTGTTGTTGCAGTTGTCAGCCAGATGATTAGTGCGCAGCCTGGAACTGCGCCTGCGCAGCGTTCTCGAGGCTCCTTTATGGGAGACATGCACGTTTTCTTTCTTTTCTTTTCGTATGTTTTTTTTGGTGCACTGACAGAAAAAAACCAAACAAAAGGATATATAACTAAAACTACATCCATTAGGGTAGTGCGACCCACTTAGAGAGCTAATGATGGGGTTAAAAGAACAGATTAAAACCAGAACATTTTAGGGCTTCTCTTTGATTTCAACAATGGTTTTTCTCAGTGCACACGTATATTTTTGCTTTAACAAAACTGTCGCTGGACTAAGTAATATCGCGTGCTCGATTTTGAGTTTTGCTTGCATGCCACAGAACCGGAGCCTGTCCTCAGCTCGGCTCGGCTCGTGTGTGCAGCTTGACTGACAATGCCTCTGGGCCGCCTGATGAGCCCTCATCATCAGAGAGGGAAAGAAACGTGAAATGGAATGGAATGGGTTGTCAGCGGCCACAGACACCTGCTGCCCCCACTGTCGCTTCGACATTGAGTCGGCATTGATTGTAGAACCGGCATTAAATGTGCCCTGTGCCATGCCATTGGGATGAGGTTGCACTGAGTCCCCCATTGAATATGAATACAAACGAAATTTGAACTCCATTCTAGGGACGCGACTGGGGACGCCAACTGACCAGTCTGACTTTCCAGGCCATTACCTTAATGTGCTGACCATAAAGCGAGCCATTCCCAGGCAGGCGAGAGCTGTAGGGAGTAAGAGCATAAGAGCCAGCACTAACGGGCGACAATGAAACAAATGTGAACGGGGTAGGGGCAATGGTCAGCGAGGGGAGGGAGCCATGCAAATGGCGCGCAACAACCACTCCCAGGTGAACCACCCTGTTGCAACCTGCCAGTGGCAGTGGCAGTGGTAGCAGCGGCAGTGTGCAACAAGCTAGAACAGAATGACAGTAAACAAAGGCATCAAATTAAAAACTAAACTGCGTCCACTCAAAATATATGTACAAACAGCTCCGAAGTACCCGAAGGGTGGAAACCAGATAGCCATGTGGCCAGCAGTTGATTATGCATCCATTGGTGATGGCCACCACAAAAAGGGGTTTGTATTCTCTAAGAGCACGTACCCCATAACCCGACTCTACCCTATTCCATGACCCATACAAGTACATTAAAAAGTAAAAACGAAACCGAAAAAATATTGCAAATTGCATTGCAGCTCATGCAAGTGGCAACAATGGCCAGTCGACTCCTATCTGTGCTCAGCGATGCGCGGATTCCATTCAGCTGACCCCACCCCACACCACACCACAATTCCAGCCACATTTATGCATAGGTACGAGCAATAAAAGAATGCATGGCCTGTAACGTTTTTACAGTGCGTAAGGCACCATTTCTGTCATAGTTTTTGCAACAATCCAAACTCCAAACTCAGCTCTCCACATTCCACTCCAACTACAGCTCCATTGCAACAAAAATTCTGCAGCCACGGGCCTATCATTTTGGTGTTTTTGTCGAATGACTTCAGCTGCACTCCCATTTCCACTTTAAAGCTTTTCCGGCTTTTATGGCTGCAGAATATCAGACCATTGGCTACGAAAAGGGAACATCTGGCCATCAGCTAATCCTTGCGAGGATAACAATCCATTCTGACAACTACAAAAAAAAAAAAAACAGAAGCCAGAATAATAGAGATTGCTGGTAGAATGGAAGATAACCTGGGGCATATCCGAAGTGTTCCCTGTCAAAACTGGAGACACAAGTTATGGGATGGAAATAAATAGAGGATTATTGAGATACCTTTCGATTGCGGAGTTTCAATGAAAAAACTTCTGAAGTATAAATAGATTCTTTAACAGCACCAACAGAGAAAGTTAGATGCAGGTATAGGAACCATAGACACATCCAGGATGCTCTGTTGTAAATGTTCTTCCCCCATCCAAGCAAATCTTAATTCCATTCCAGCCACAACCTGGCATTTCGTGCTATCATTTCACACTGTATTTCCAGCCAGAGCATTCCCGCTTCCCCCGTGTCCCACTCGCACTCCAAAGGAGCACTTCAACATGTTTTCGCACTTTTACGTCTGCCTATGGGGCAGCAGCCGTGGCCTAACATCTGCCGTTCGTTGCTGCGGCTGGAGTTGTTGTCCTGTCTGAATGTTGATTCACCGCAAGCGCGCCATGTGTCAGAAGCAGGAGCAGCAGCAGCAGGACGACCAGCAACGACCATATGCATTCGCCATTTTTGCTTACTTTCGCTGGGTCTCTGACTGAAAGGAAGTCTTCAAGCTAAATCCGGAACGAAACATACTCTACAGATCTTCATAGAGTTGAGGAGGCGAGACCTAGCCTCTATTTCGCAGTTGGATTGCTTTGCTCTTTTTGTTTAGTTAGGCGCTCTCCCTTAAGTGTGCCAGCAGCTGGCTCTCTTCGCCCACGCTTCGTGAAGTTGCTTGCTCAGGAACGCAGGCCTAAAAGGTGTATTTCCGCTCTTCCAGTGGCCCATTGTCATTGAGCTGTGATGAGAGCTCTCTGCAAAGGCCAGCCCTTGATTAAATACACCTTGGCACGAAACGAACGGCTGCTGCTGCTGTGCTGCTGTGCTGCTGCTTGTTGCATGCTCTTCAGCCATCACTTCTCTCTCGTGTGCGGCTCTCTTAGCACACCAGCCGAAGCCTGGCTTCGGGCACGAACCGGCCGCGTATAAAAGGAAGATCCGACGACGCGGCGCCCAAGTCCTGTGACGACCGCCGCGCTGACTAGTTCGTTTGCCTTGGAGCTAATCGACTCCACCATACCATACACCAAACGTATTAAGAGTGAAGCGAGTGAAGAGTACATTTATTTGGTTTTTAGTGGACTTCGTTGTGCCTCGATTCGGGTGGCCAAAAAGTGCACAGCAGAGCAGAGCAGAGCGAAAAAGAGGGAAACAGAAGGAAACAAGTGCGGTGTTTGGCGGCAGAAATAATTGTAACATTGTTTGCCAGCGCCTTTATAGGGTGTTTAACTTTCACGCCCTTCCCCCATCGCCTCCTACCCCAACCGAAAGTCGTTTGTGTCGGCATGCGTGAGAGCCATTTGCATAAATTCCACGTCTGACTTCGAGTTCTTTTCCGCGGTGTGAATGAGAAATTGCCAGACATTTCAGAAACCAGAAAAAAAGCAAGAGAAAGTTTCGCATAAATAAGCATTTAAATTGCCCCTGCAACAATGCCTGCCACCAACATTTTGCGGCTAATTCTATTGGCGGCGGCATTGAGCCGTACCGTTGTTGCAGCTGCCACCGCCGGCGTGGTGCTCAGCGACGTGAACAACATGTTGCGTGACGCCGCCCGTACCACTTCGGAGAACCCGCAGAAAGCGAAGGACAGGAAGGAGCAGACAGTGCCCTCCAGTGTGGAACTGCTGCGCTTTGTGGAGGACGCCGAGGAGGGCGTAGAGAGCGAGGACGAGAGCCTCAGCTCCCTGGAAATGCTCTCCAGCGGACAGACCCTGCCCCAGCCTGCCCAGCATACCACCGCCTCCTTCAAGCTGGACGATCAGGTGCGCCTGCTCTCCAAGCAGCTAAATGCCCTCATAATGCGCCGCCGCGAGGATTACGAGATGCTCGAGCACAATCTACGCAAGTCCCTAAGGCTCACAACGGACGCGGCCAGCGCTGATGCCGATATGCGGACTGAACTGAACAAACTCAGGTACATACAATATCTTTATGTACAGCCAAGACATTAATCAGGATAACTCCGAGTTGCATTTGAATTTTTAATTAGTAGTCCGTGCAGTTGCTCAATGTCTTTGCCATTAATTTGTGGACCGCAGGGAGAACTCTGAACCAACTTGCCCCGAGTCACGTAGAACTTTGTCGTGCAACTTTTTCCCCACCTGAATCGTCTAGTTGGGAAATTAGTCTCCCTCCAAAGTAGGCAACAGTTTTCACGTTACGCTGACTTTAAATTTTTCCAGTTGCCCAAGTTTTGGTGTGCAAAATGCGAATGGAATGCCAGGATTGTCTCCTGCTAATGCAAACAAATCTTGACAGGGGGGAAGGAGCTGAGAAATCTAATCAGAGCTGAGCCACAACGAGCAAGGAGCCCATTCGTCTGTCCATGAGCCCAGCCCAGCCCAGCCCAGCTCAGTGCTGCCCTGCCCAAGTTTGCGTAGTATTCGTGATTTGTTTTGTTGTCCGGGGACTGAGGCTGACTAATAATGATTGTCTCATCGAGCAGAACACACATACATCAGTGCCCCATCTCTCCTTGGGCTGCCTCCGTTCCCTTGGCCGTAGCGTATCCGTGTCCGTATCCGGAGTAAAAAATACGAAAGATGGCACACTCTTAATTTACTGTACAAATAGCCAAGGTTAGTCCGTGGTTGTTGCTGTCGTGGACATCGTAAACTTTGTCAGTGACACCGTAAATAATTCAGGACACGCGCACACGCACACGGAACGCACTCGTATGGCTCGTATGTGCCATGTAGAGGCAGGGAAGGAGCTCTCAGGACAACCGCCAGTCAAACGTCATGTCAACTGTGGTTTGTGTGATACACTGGCCACACACTAAGCCAGTTCCCAGTAGCTGTTGTACAGTGCCACAGCCCCACATCATTATCTGATGCGACTGTGTGGTGCGTCCTTTATGATGTGCGCCCTGTGTCCTGTCCTGAGCTCTTCTGTTGAGTAGATTTGGTTACATTTGATAGGTTTCGCAGTTGCCCGATTGGAGACCTGCAGCGGAGTTGGGCCCCCAATTTTGGTAATTAAATTGTGACCAGTAATCGCGAGGCTGATGCGAAATCCAATGTGGCTGTGGCTGTGGATGTGGATGTGGCGGTCGATACCATCAGCCATCGTCAAATCATTCGCAGCTCCAGCTGCAGTCAGCCAAGCAGTGCATGTTGCGTTTTCAATTTGCTCGCTTGTCATTGACAGCATTTTCAATTTTCACCTGAATGGCATGCCCTGTTTGGCTGTGTTTTTTTCTACATCGTCTTATGGCTGATGGAAACTCCGTGTGGCAGTCGAGCGAAAAACCCAATACATGTTCCAATTTGTTTGACATTACAACAGTTTCCAGACGTAAGGGTGCTTCCGCCACTCCATCACTCCACCCTTCCATCCTTTGTTTTCAAATACTGAAAGGACTAAAAGGCAACTCTTTTTTTTGGTTTACTTTGCTAAACATTGGGAAATCCATTGGGAAACTCCCGAAAAAGTTTCGGACACCCAACACTGGACCATGCCCAGCAACAGCCCTCCCCCGCTTTTTTAATTAAATATTAAAATAATTATGATAAAAATTGTATTGTGAAAGCTTCGCCAGCAGCAACAGAACTTTTACCACATGGGTAGCAAAAGTTTTCAAAGTCATAAAATTAACACACACACACGCATGGAAACAATTTTAAATATTGCGTATACGCAGGCGGAAATAAAAACTCAACCAAATATTATGTATGTGCAAGCCAGAGAAAAGAAGCGAAGAACAGTGCTACCCGAATTTTCTTTTTGTGTCGTGACTTTCTTGATGAAAATTTCATGTGGCTTTGCTCCTTTGACAGAGGGAACCAGAAACAGGAAAAGGAGGAGCAGCAGGAAAGACAGAGCAGGCCGGAAAGGCAGCTGCAGCAAAGCCACCAAAAACAAAACTTTTTACCTACACTCTAGAATTGTTCTGTTGCTGCCGCTCCTGCTGGTTCTGCCTCCACTTCCACTTCCGTTTCCTTCCAGCTGACTTCTTTAATTGTCTGAATTGCCACAAAAATGCGCTCAAGCTCTTCGTTCTTCGCCAATAGCTGCCACAAGTGCTACAACATTTTCGCTTTCAACATTTAAACATCGTTTTACCCACCACTTTGCTGCTGTTTGTGGCTGCCACTCTCATCTCGTGTTTTGGATTTTTGGTTAAAGTTCGTTTTGTTTTGTTTTGTTTTGTGTTTGCTAGCGATATTTTCTGTTATATGACTTCTGTGATTTCCATTTGCAAACGGATGTCGGGCGCCGTCTGGCTATGACTGGAGTTATTCCGAAAATTGAAAATAGAAAATGCGCAATGATCGGGGGGAGTTCGGAGTCGGAGTGGTTTTAGCGGGGCGGTGGAGCTTGATTATATGGCGGCTAAAATCCCATTAGCGGACCACAGGCAATTAGGTCGCCTGTCCGCTTGAAATTGTCAATTTAAATTAGATTCCCGGGCGTGGGGCCAGACAGAGCCGCAATTATAATGTTACGCACAGGCATCGTGCTCCTGCCGCTCCCTACGCTGCTAATTAAACGTACTTTCCGATAGATAGAGAGAGATTTTAATACTTGAATTTCGATTTTGTGCATTCCACAGAGAGGAGGTGGCTAGTCTGCGCGGCTCCCAGGGCAGCAACAAGGAGCGCCTCACCGTCGAGTGGCTGCAGCAGGCCATATCCGAGATACGCAAACAGCTGGCAGAGCTGCAGCATACTGCCGGCACCGTGGCCAAGGACGTGCAGCAGCGCAGCGCCGGCTACGAGGATCTGGCAACAATCCGCAACGATTTCCAGCAGATCAAGCTAGAGCTGGCCGCCCAGCACGAGCGACAGCAACAGACCGAGGTGCTCGTCCAAGAGCTGCGCGAGGAGATGCTCCAGCAGGAAGAGGACTACCAGCACGCCCTTTCCCGCCAGCAGAAGGTAAACCCCCAGCCAAACTCTGCCAGCATCGAGGAGGAGAGTAGCAGCAGCAGCAGCGGCAGCAGCCAGGAGGTGGGTGCACACTTTATGCTAATGATCAGATAAGCACGCAGGGCCCGTCCAGGTGGAGGACCCTGGTTTAGGGCCTCGCTTTAAGTGCGGGCCCCATAAAGCCGCCACCAACCTGGTGGGGCATTATCTGGCCGTTTTATGCCTTATTTTATACTCGAAGCCAGCTCGGATGGGGTGGAGCGGGTGGCCTGTGGCGTGTCCCATCATCATGCGGCACGATGTGCTAACGAGTCGCGTTGAGACGGGTCGAGAGCCGAGGCCCAGCCCTCTGCCTCTTGTTTTAATGGCCTGGCTGTGGCAGTGCCACATACGTTGCCCAAATTACTCATACGCACCGCAGGACGTAGTCGTATTTAATATTTAATGCGTGGCACTCAGCGACCCCCTCTAAGCCAATGAAGCCCTTATTGGCCATGTGAATCATTTGGAGAGATGACTGAAATTGAGGATCTTTCACTTTCTAGGGGGAGTATGGCAGGCAGAGAACGAATCCTGAATGGGGGAATCGATGCAACTGAAAATCTAGGGTCGATGAAGCTGGAATTTTCAGACAGTCGATTTCCTTGCACCTTGTTAATTCAGGAGAACATCAGGAGAAGCAGCAGCAGCAGCAGCAGCAGCATCGACCACAGACAGGACAGTGAAGGAGGCAACAATAATGGCAAAAAACAAAAGCAGCTGCCAACAGGTAAAGAGGCAACCAAAAAGCAGGGCTGCCGGGCTGCTGTTGCTGTTGGTGTGCACCGGTTTCGGGGCAACGGGGCAACAAGCTCCCCAAGTTGCTTCATTAAAAGGATTATGCGCGTCGGTCAGCCCCAATATGAGGATGCCGCTGCGTCGAACGACCGTCAGCAAAATATGTCAGTGGCGCCCTTTTCCCTTGGGGAAAAGCTTAAAACTGGTTTATCTGCCACCACCTGTTCTGTTGGCATCGCTTCTGCTGCTGCTGCTGCTGTCCCCACCCATTCCCTTGCTCTTGGCGTGCCCCACTTTGAAGTTCAGCTTGAACGAAATTTGTTTGCTTAGACGAATACTTTGTCTTCCTTTGTGTACGCCACACACAAAAGCCAAGAAATTTCATTGAGCCAAAGCAATTACCCGTGAATGAAAGGCGAAATAGAATTTTCAAGCTAAATCATAAGGAAACAACAAAATGGAACACTTTTGGTGCACATCCCAACCTTGGCTTACCCGTTAACTCCAATGAAAATAATCCTTATCCAATCGAAATTGGATCCGAAGCTAGGCAGAACCCTAGATAAATTGATGAAGGATGATCTTCTGGCACAAAAGAAGGCACGTCTATCCCTTCACATCATTTCATAACCCCATATACCCTGGATCTCCTCGTGCACGGGGTATATCAAATGGGGGATTAAATGCTCAGCCAGGCTGCTTAAGCGGCTTTCGCCGGACCTTCAACGCACACGCAAGCATCAATGAGGCCTCCATCTATGTGTGTGTGTGTGTGTGTGTTAATGTTAACCTATGTGTGTGCCAGGATGCATGTGTGTGTGTCTATATACTCGTATTATTAATGGGATGGGAGCAGGGGTGCTCTCTGCCAAAAATATATAACGAAATTGCTGAAAATTGCAAAACAAAAAGCAGGAAATCACCTTTTAATCGCCTTCAATGGGAATGGCTAGGATGAGCAGGGAGCAACACAGAGGGGGAAACACAGAGTCGGAGGTTCCCTCCCCTCCCGCTGGTCAGTGGCAAGTGGTCCAGCGGCCAGCTGCTTCAGAAACTGGCTTCTGAGGGACGGACTCTTGTCGTTGCCGCCTTTTGTCTTACCAACTTTTGGCAGAGTCAACCGAAGGAGTGGGAGAGGGACAGGGAGTAGCAAAAAAAAGGAGAGTCAGACAGCTGAAAGAGAGAGAGAGAGAGAGAGCGAGGAGGGCTAGCAGCAACGGCAGATGCTCTCAAGTGTCTCGATAATCAGTTTTCTCCCTTGCTGCCTGGCTTCCTTTTCTGCCCCCGTCCTTTCATTCTCTGTTGATTTGATCCTTTCCATTATGAGGAAAGTACTCTAATGGGCAGCAAAGGGTACTATGATTCGGAAGAAATACTTGGAGCAACCACGCAGATCCCATGAGGAATATTACTTTCCGATTTACATAAAGCTAGAACACAAGCTAGAACTCGATTGCACTTTATTGATCTGCCTGCAAAGTAATGCATAATGAATGAAGTGTATCAATAGCTTCGGTTTTCGATGTTAACCAACATTACCTGCTTCCCACCGACTGACAGACAGACGGGGAATCGTTGGAGGTGAGCAGGACGGACATGAACATCGAAACCTGTTCCTGAAACTTTCCCATAAGACACAGACAAGAACCACGAGCAATTTTTTGGAAACTGTTATTATAAAAGCGCAACAAAGCAGAAATTAGGTTAAATTAGAACAAAGAGCAGGCAACAGCACACAGAGAGGACCGAGAACTGAGAGCAGAGAAGAGGATGGGATGGCAGCTGGGGAACCGAAAGCAGCTCAAGGAGAACCACCAGCAAAATAAATAAAAATAATATAAAACAACAACAATAAAATTGTACAGGTGGCTGGGAAAAAGCTCAAAATTCGTTGTGTGTCTGGATAAATTTAATCAACTTTTCTTTATTTGATTACATGGAAAATGTGGCAAAGAGAGAGAGAAATTAAGGGAAATGTGTGGGAAGGAAAGTAGACAAAATTAGGAAAATTAAAAGAAATATGCAGAAAAATGACCAGAGAGAACCTTTTTGGATTGGGCGGCAAATTGTGGCAAAAATTCTGGGAAAGGACAGAGTCAAATGCTAAGGAGAAAATCCATAAATGGAAATGCGCAATAAATAATAGAAATATGTAAAAATAATTTACAGAAACTGTGTACATAGCATCTCAAAAAATAAAAAGGGAACCATTTAAAGCTCTGCAGATTAAAGCGAACCTAAACTCTTAACCCAAGGGTCAGATTACGAAGCGTTCGAGTAAATAATTAATTAAATGAAATTCCTCTTAAATTGGTTGTGGTTGCTCTTTCGATGGCAGTCAACTCCTTTGTTGGGTATGTACCAGGGCATAGGTACCCTTATTGGCCCTAATCTAAGACTTTGTACATACATACTACTCCTCGACCTCGTTCTCGTTCTCGCTTTCGTTCTCGTAACCGTATACCCACTTACCCATCAGAGGTGCTGTCGTTTGAGCTCTAATCGATTCCCCTGGTCAGGGGTCGTCGGCGTCTGAACAAAGGGCACATCTGCCTGTGACAGCATGGCATTGGCTATAATCTGACAACTCTAATTGCAAATTTCTGCCAAAGATATGTCTAAGCACAGGCACCAGAACATGCCCATATGCATACACATACATACATACATATGTATGTATGTACATATGTTATACAACAAAACGCGTTGATGAAAGCTGTCACTGGCAACAGTTGTCGAGAGAGAGAGGCAAACTCCTGCCCAAAAGAAGACACAAAAAAAAAGAAAGGAAAAGGCAAATGTTTATCATTGGTTATTGATGCTACCATAACTGCCACAAGGAGTCGGAAAGAATGGAATCTGGTACATGCTCAAGCTCATATGAGGGGCTTGCTGTTAAATTAGCAAAGCAAACAAATGCGCGGCCGGCAGACAGACAGACAAACACGACAGATAGACAGATATATGTATGTATATACATATGTACATGTGTGTGTGTATATAGAGGCAGCAGCAGCAGCAGCATCCTAAAGCAGAAACAGGAAGGAGCAGAACGAGACAAAAGGAACGAGCCCCATGAGCAGGCCTGAGACACGGCAGGCATTTCGGCGTTTGCTCCCCCGCCCCCATAACATACACCACACTCCGTTCTCAGGCATTTTTACCTTATTTATGTTGATATTTGTTTTGCTTTTGTTTCATGTTACGTTCCATTCTCTCCCTGGTCGCTACACTGCGAGCAAATATTCACCCTTAAGCCGAAGAGTGTTCCAATCCATTCTTCAATCTGAGAATACTGAAATCTCCCAGTCCGCTCACTTAAGAAAGGATTTATAATCTGTTTGATTGTAAGGTCTCTCTTATGGCACGGAAACTTGCATCGCTAGTTTCTCTCAGTGTAGCCGTCCTGTCACTGCTTGGCCCTCTATTGTTTCTGTTTCTGCTGTTGTTTCTTCTGCTGCTGCCGCTGCTGTTGTTGCTGGCAATTTGTTTGATTGTTCTAGAGGTTGTTGTTACTGCTGCTGCTGCTCCTAAGGTGCCCCACACCACCTCCCACTCCTGTACATATGTATTTATGTGTATGTTTATAAGAGTAATACCTACAGCTGTACATACTTGATATTTATTTCATGAGTCGAATTATCTTTATTGAAACTTTTGGCATGCACTTGAGACATGATTGGGGCTGGGATCGGAATCGGAATCGGTTCTGCTTGAATGGCAATTTGATACTAGCTGGGGGGATGGGGGAGAGCGGATCTGCATGACTCGAATTGCTTTTCAATTTCAAAAAGAGTTTTTTATGCATTGAAAATGCCAGAGCTGTGCTCTTTGTGCTTTACACAAGAAAATTAAATGTGCTTTTCGGCGGAATATTTGTGGGAATAATTCTAGTAGGAAATTATGCACACGTCTGCCAGTTTTATTTTTTGTTCGCCAAGGATAAGGTTGACGTTGACGTTGCCTTTGGGTTCAGGCTGGAGGTTGAGGTCGCCCTAACACCGGGCCGGGCCCCCAAATGCGCATTAACTTAATGGCATTTTGTGGCGCCCGCTTCCCTAGGAGTCTTCCACCAATCCGCCACCCCCTCCGACTGAGCGTAACTTTTTCAAGCATCGCACAAAAGTCCTATTACATTTTTACGACAATTCGCCGTAGAGCAAAAGCACAAGCTGAAGCAGGTCCTGATGGAGTGGCAGCAGCAGCAGATTTTTGCTCTTTTTCCCTTTGCAATGCAACAATCTTCACCCCCCCTGGCCCTCTGGAATAGCTGTCACGCTAATAGCAAATCCTTGTTAGCTTTCACTTAAGTACAACATGTAAAATTTTCACTTTTAATCCTTGAACAAACCCACGAAAGAAGCTGGGGATTTTGGATGCTGCAGCCTCTCGCTCCACTCACCCTGCGCGGTGTCTGTGTGTGTCTGGAAATTAATTAGTTGACTGCTCCTCCTGCCCTGCCACTCTTCTCGGGATCCGTTATCCATTTCAAATATTTATGCTTTAATTTCGATTTCAATTAACGCGGCCATCGGCGAGCCATCCCCGTAAAGAAATCATTTTCATTTCGGGGCAGACAAGATATTTTAGCTGCATAAATCACATTTAATTATTGCGCTGATGGCCGGAATTTATATGCCACCTCACCGACACGGACAAATATATATTGAGGAAATTCTCCTTTTTTGATGGCCGCTTCCCCGTCTCGCGTCTCGTCCAGAGTTCATATAAAACGCGAACGTGTCGTATTAGCTGCGTTCGTGACCTTTCGCATAAAACAACGTCGGTGCCGCCCACAACCCACAGCAGCGAGTGCAGCACCACTGCCGCACCACACTGCGGCACGTGCGTGAGGGCAAAGCAAACAGCGATAGAGCGTGCGAGAGAGAGGAAGGAACTCCCTACGCTGCGGGAGTAAGAGTGGCAGCAATGTGCCCGCTCCGAACCATTCGAACCTCGATGAGGCCCAAACGCAACTTTGGCATAAATATTCATGAATTCGTACACATTTTCCATATTGTTTTTACTGTTGGCTTTCTGTTTGTTTTCACTTCCCGGCGACTAATTGAATTCGAGGAGAGAAATTCCTTCAAATTACGGAAAATAAATTAATTGTTAAAAGACCGACTTTGTATATCTTTCGGGAAAAAGTCAAACAGTCTGTCAATTAAAAGGGATGGCCCAATATTTAATGAATGTTTTTGCACAGATTTATTGTTATTTAAAACAAGAAAATTATAAAGCCAGTGGAGCAATATGTTTTCACATTTTGTTGTAATAATTGAATAAAAGGAGAAGGTAAAATGAGTTTCAGTTATATTCTTCGATGCAAAGGGCTTTCCCATAAAGAACTGTCCGCATTTTATTTGAATTTAAAATATTTTAGTGATTTTCAATGTGCAAATCTCTGTTCTGTGGTTAAATAAAAGCTTTCAATGGAGTCTGAAAAAACTCATATTATTTGGGTTTCACTTTTTTGGCGTATGAAATGTAAAGACGAGAGAAATTACATTTATTTTCTGTACGTATTGGTGTCCCAGAGATAACCCCCTTAAAGAACATAAAAAAGTTGGCAATGCAGAAAAAAAATCATCAAAGTGAAAGCAGGGAAAATCCTTAAATGGAACACGAAATGGTATTCGTTTTTCTCTTGATTTCGACCCTTTTTAAAGCAGATACTCCAAGTACATATATCATAATTTTGCCCCAGGCAGGACCTCCTTCTGGGTTGACACATTCATTGCATTCATTAGCAGCACATTTTCAGTCGAGTTTTGTCCCCAGCAGCGTCGTCCTTTATTAGTCAATTACGAGAGACTTTTCTATGAATGATGGCAGCGGAGCAAAAGTAACCATCTAATGAAAGGAAAACATAACGAAACGAGTGAGAGGGCGTAGATACTCGTACACATAGATATCACGGCCATGCAAATCCATTCACTGCACTCCGCAGATAGTTGCTCGGAGACGGTAGATGAATGTGACCCAAATGGCATTACCTTTAGCTTACAGCTGCTCGCGAGGCTGTCACTCTGCGAAATTATTTCTATGCATATTGTGGGTGTGTGGAAATTTATGCAGCTTCTTTTTTCCCTTAGAGGGTTGAGAGCAGCAGCAGCAGCAGCAGCGGAAGCTTCGGGGATTTACACGCTTTTGGCGTGGCTGTGGCTGGTGCTGACATTATTGTTGCAAGCTTTTCAGTCTCCATCTTGCAACCTCCTACCCACACCCACACCCACACCTACACAAACCTCATGTCACACTGCCGCGGCTTTTGCCTGGTTATGAAATGCATTTATAATAAATGGATTTAGCATTCAATTCCCAGCACATAATCCCAGCGCACGACACATACAACAAAAGAATCTCGTGGAGCTTTGGAGTACTCTTTAGATACTATAAAAAGCATTTGGTTCTTGCAAGCTCCTCCTAATCTCCATATGTAACCCCTTTTCTCCTTTCTTTACAGCTCTCTGGCTCCAGTTCCAGCTCCAACGTCGCTCTGGCCGACCACAAACGCCGTCACTGCCGCTTCCAGAGCCAACAGATCCACGCACTGCAGCAGGCCCATCGTGGACTTCGGCGGCAGGTGAATGAGCTGCGATTCCATCACATTGATGAGCGGGTGCGCGGCCTGGAGGTGGAGCAGCATCGCATTGCCAATGCCAACTTCAATCTGAGCAGCCAAATCGCGTCGCTGGACAAGCTGCACACCTCCATGCTGGAGCTGCTCGAGGACGTGGAGGGGCTGCAGACGAAGATGGACAAGAGTATACCGGAGCTGCGGCATGAGATCTCCAAGCTGGAGTTTGCCAACGCCCAGATCACCTCGGAGCAGAGCCTGGTGCGGGAGGAGGGCAAGAACGCGGCTCGCTCCCTCCAGGCCATGGCCGTCAGCGTCAGCGTGCTGCAGGACGAGCGCAATGGCATACGGAAGCTCGTGAGCACAGTGGAGAGCCTGCAGACGAACGTGGACAGGCTGCAGTCGCTGGTGAACGATGAACTGAAGAACAAGGTAGGTCCCGCTCCTCCTACCGATCTCTTTGATGCAGATTGATCGAAATTCCTTGCACACATTCTATATATCCTTTTCCCTCTTTTTCCTTTATGTCGTCTCCTGCAGCTCTCCCACCTGAACAAGCCCCACAAGCGTCCGCACCATCAGCTGCAGCAGCAGCAACAGCAGCTGCAACAGGAGGCCAGCATCGACTCGGCCCTGGCAGAGACCCTCGTGAGCGAACTGGAGAATGTCGAGGCACAGTACGAGGCCATCATCAACAAGCTGCCACACGACTGCAGCGAGGTGCACACACAGGCGGATGGCCTGCATCTGATTGCGCCCGCCGGCCAGCACCACCCCCTGATGTCGCACTGCACCGCGGATGGATGGACCACGGTGCAGCGACGCTTCGACGGCAGTGCCGACTTCAATCGCACTTGGGCGGACTATGCCCATGGCTTCGGCACGCCCGGCGGCGAATTCTGGATCGGCAACGAGCAGCTGCATCACCTCACGCTGGACAATTGCAGCCGCCTGAGGGTGCAGATGCAGGACATCTACGACAACGTGTGGGTGGCCGAGTATGCCCGATTCTACATCTCGTCGCGTGCCGATGGCTTCCGCCTGCAGATCGGGGAGTATAGCGGGAATGCGTCCGATGCACTCAACTACCAGCAGGGTATGCAGTTCTCGGCCATCGACGACGACCGCGACATCTCACAGACGCACTGCGCTGCCAACTATGAGGGGGGCTGGTGGTTCTCTCATTGCCAGCACGCCAATCTGAATGGGCGCTACAATCTGGGGCTGACTTGGTTCGACGCCGCCCGCAACGAATGGATAGCGGTCAAGTCCAGTCGGATGCTGGTGAAGCGCGTACCTGCCGCCGAGTGTCAGGCGGCAGCAACAAGCGCTGCGGGCGCTGCGCCGTTTGCGACAAGTGCAACCTCAACCACAAACCCAGAGGCGGTGTCGGTGGCATTGGCGGCATCCACCAGTACGCCCAGTACTGTGGTGCAGTTCATTGCCGCCGGACAGGCGTAAGTGAGCTGTAAACACCCACCCCCAGACCCGTGAAGCGGGCAACGGGTACAGGGAACGGCTACAGTGAACCACCAGAGCCAGGCCTACTATAGTTGGGAGTGCACTGATCGTTTGTGGGAGTGCTGGCGGAAATGGAGTGTGGATGGTGGAAGTGGAGCTCTAAAAGATCCCTAATCCTAATCCTAATTATGTTAGTGTAAAGTGGACGCACAGTCCTTGTACATAGTCTAAACAGCCCTAAGTTGTAGCATTAATCTGTCAAATGGAGCTTTCCCTAGAGACGTGTGTGCGCGTAGTCAAAGTGTCGATCCATCAGTTGTGTCGTCGTAAACCCAAGCAAAACGTATAAATATTCAATTCTTTGGTCTTTCAAGCAGATCTCATAGAGGCTTAAGTCCCACACAGCTCTCGAGGGAGGGTGAGAGCGGGAATATCATATGAGAAGAAGCCGAGTGGAGTGAATGTCTAGACATAGTCCACCCCTGCCCCATCCCACGTAACTTAGTTCTTACCTTTAAGAGCAGCAGCTATCGACCTATTCTAGGCTAAGGCTCATCTCAGACAAATAATAAATATACAGAATATGGAAATGGACATGGAAAACATGTACTTTCAGCGTCAGTTTAAGGATCTAGCTTAGGGCCCCCCATATCAGTCATAAACAGTAAAGATATCTAGATATAGCGTTGGTAATTGTACTTGTAATTGTAATTGTTGTAACATATGTATAATGTTGGGTCTTACATATATAGCTCCCACCCCTACCCCCCATTAATGCTTACTAAGTGTCTGCTTCAGAGTTGTAATCCCCCCCAATCGAACAACCAAACCAAGCCCCCGCCCCTAAGCAAACCAACCAACCAACCAACGGAGTCGCATGCCAAAGAGATCAAGTCAGAAATAGTTACCGAAAACACCTACAAAAGTATGCAAATTTATACACACAAAACGAAATAAAAACGAAAGAACGAAAACGTAAAAAATAAAAACTATTTTCTGCAGTTTTGCATATACCAAAAACAGAACAAATGAAGTGAACGGAAGGAAGGAAGGATGGATGGAAGGGCGAAACATACGAGCTAAAAACATGCATTTAGAATATAAGTTATGAACTATATTATGTATACATATACAGACATATATGTACATATGTATACAATAATTGTATACCTTAACTTTATGTCCTGTACATTAGGAAACTTAAATTCGAAACTAAAACACACACAAGGCACGGCCCTATTTTACAAATAAATGAATTGATGTGAACGAAAAAAACTCGCTGAAAAAAAACACACAAAAAAAGAACAGAATAAATATTTTGTGAGTTTTAATTTAAGAGTAGAGCGGGGAGCAAGCGGATGGAGAGACTTCGTGAGCATGTAATTAATTAAACTGGCAGAAAGAACTCAATCCGAGCAGAGTCTAAGTAATCGACTCTGAGGCATGGGGTTCCATTTGCCCCGACCATCGACTTTCAATCACTATTCTTATGCTACGCTGGAGAGCTTCGCCTAGTCATGCACACGCACACATACACATCCCCATATATGTACGTAAAATGGAAGATATATTTCAATTGAAGGAGTAAGATGGAATAGTTTTCTTTCGTATAGCTTGGGGCCATTTATCAGCACGGGAAAAGTTGCCAGCCAACTTCCACCAGCCAAGCTGAACTTTAATAATGCAAAGCTCTGACATTTTTCATCTTCTCGTTATATTGAATCCGCTTTGAGGGGGCATGGAGCCTGGGGCCATGGCCTGACACGCTGATCTTCTTATTTATGCATTTATTTTGTTGACACTCTGCAGTCAAAACTCGCCAAAGCTGCAAATGGATAACTGTGACTGTGACGGCGACTCCATCTCGGCTTTCGACTCCGGAATCCGGTAAAGTTCAAAGCGAACATATATATTCGAAAAAATCGTGGCCGGATGAGAAATGCATGGCAATTTTGTTATGCAAATGTGCCAGAGAGCATACAAATTGACAGGATACGCAGTGTACGTTGGGCATTTGAATTGAAATGTTAGATTTGCGACATTTATTTCTAGACAGACAACAAACGAATGAGTCTCTGGCTCTGCTCCTTGGGTGAGTGGTGCCCCGAGAAGTGGCTTTTAAATTCATTTCGAGATGTTACTTGGGTTCGGCGGCTTTTCAGACAGTCAACAGGAGTTTCTGCTCCATTTAACCTAAGAGCGTCTTGCGAATAAAATCAAATTTGGAGTGAGAACTCTCCACCACCAACCCACAAAAAAAGAATCTAAAGCCGTCCTAAGGACCGAAGCTTTAGATACACTTGCACAGCCATTATCTCTATAACTTTTTGGATCATTTCCAGAGACATTCTGTCCATCCTCTCTATCCTATAGTTGCTTCAGCAATTTCTCAACCGATTGATACCATGGCAGCTAATTAATTAAAACTTGCAGAAACAGCCAGGTAATAATCTGAAATTCAAAATTTAAATCGTTACAAACATCTGCTCGAAATCATAAGACCCTATTTAAGGATGTGAAAAGTGGCAAAGAGAATGGAAAGGAAATTGCGTACAAAGTGGGACCAAAACGGAAGACCGCTCACCTCCAAAAGTAAATAAATGGAAAAAGGAAAAGCGTTTCCCACGCATTTAAAATGGGAATCATTTATGGTCGAAATGGCTGCCCCACCACTACCATTTGCATTTCCGGCAATTAAGAAAGGGCTCGAGGCAGTACTCGGGCTCTGATTCGGACTCGGACTCCACTTGACTTGGCCAAGGACAATGCATCCTCCAAAAACAAGCCAAGCGGAATGGAAGCTCCGAAATGATGTAAGCCCTGGCTGATGCTCAATGGAAAATGTTTGCGCTTTTATTGTAACTTGTATAATATTTAATTGTTTTTTTATTATGAAATTATCGCTGTTTTCCCATTGTTCTGCCTTTCGGGTTCCCTGCACTTTTCATAATAAATGTGCAGCGCGGCGTAAGAGCAATTACAGCGTCAGCACCAAAGGCTTGCACATAAATATGATGTTTAAAATAAAATCATGTAATCAAACCTTCCCCTTCAGGGCAGATATGTTCAATTTAAATATATATTTAAATACACACATACATACATACATATGTACATAGCTAATTCCATTTTATTTAATGTCTGACACACGTCTCAACGATTTAATTAAAAGGCATAATGCCTTTTGAGCTCTACAGCTCAGCAACAAAAAAGTTCTAATACATTTTTACGGCTTTAAGGCAGTGCCCAGAATGGCACAGCAGCTAATGGCAGAGATGGGACCCGAACACAAATGGCACGAGGCGACATATGGGGCTTGTGGCTGTGGAACGCTTGTTAGCCTTCTCTTTTAATCAGCTTTCGGCGCGTAGTTTTGCCCCGTCTTCGTGTGGCTGGAGCCAGATAATGTGACTGTGGAGCACAACCCAACCACACCAGACCCTGCTCTTGCTGTGCAGAGTTTGGGAAAATACGTAGGGGAAATATGCTAATTTTAATTAGCATGAAACCTACATATGCCACTCACACACTATCTCTGGCTGCCATGTTTGTGTCTCTTGTGGTGGTGGGGAAAGGGCAAACACAAAGACAAAGGATGACATTTGAAGTGCCAATCGAAGAGTTCATTAAACCTAAAAGTTGTCGGTTGATAATAATCTTCAAATACGATTAAGTTTCATAAGTAATCTCATCCCGGAACTTGGCTTCCTGCGCTCTCTTTTCCTGGTATCCCAACTATGTCATATGCACTCACATCCCCTCCCCTGCCACCACTTGCCTTTCTCTCTGGCCAAACACAAAGGAAAGTAATCACACGCCTTTGTGCAGGCCCACTTGAAATTCTGAAGAGATCCTTGGCTTCGGCTCAGCCAATATGCTCAGCCTTTTGCTCCTTTCAGGAGGACCTTTCTGCTTTTGTTTTTTTGTTTTATTTTTTATTTTGGTGAAACATTGCTGAAAGTCGCAGTCTAGGGCAGAATGAAATTCAGCCTAAAGTCCTATTGTTTCCTGGCCAGGCCCACTTTACACTTAGGGTACAACAGGTGTATATTATTTTCGTGGGCTCAGATTTAATCTCATTAAGACTTTGCAGCCACTGCACTTTGTGTGCGTTTAGCAGATGTGTCAATTTCCATTTAAATTATTACTTACTGAAGCGAAAAAAGGGTACAGGGTATACAGGTTATACCAAGGTATTCTCTGGTCGAGAATGTAGATTGGTAGAGCTATTGTTTTTATCTATGGACTTGCTATTTCAGTTCTGTCATTGCTGTGATGCTCCTTCAGCTGGTCCTTCTGCCAATGTTGCTGCCTCCCTGGCGTTGGCGATTATTGTTGCAAAGTTGGTTGACAACTTACCTCCTACGGCTGCCCCCGAGCCCATCCATCCACCTATCCACCCGCTAGCCATGCAGATAATGGGTTGCGCCACCAAGCGTAATAGGGCTGAAGCCAGTGGAAGGCGAACTCTACAGAAAATAAACAGTTGGACAGCCAACTTGGGCATAGTTGAGTCTCTTTCGCTCCCTCGCAGTCGCTCAACTTCTCAGTTTCGCAGTTTCTTAGTTTCCCCCTGAGCTGCCGAGCTCTTCTGCCATCTCTTCTTCAGTTCTTCATAGCTATGGCTCATAGTACGAGTAGATAGTTGTGCAGTAGCTGTCTCCTTGCTGTCCCTGCCTTGACTTTTCTCGCTATATTATTTCTTCTTTTTTTGGCCTTTACTGTATTATTATTATGTGCGGAGGGCCATCGTCTGAGAAAGTTTGCCATTCTATAACGACTTTGAATTTTTAATAATAGAATGCTCGAGCGGAGCAGTTCTCTGGCATCTTTAGTGGGATCGGACTGTCGGGCTGAGGCGACGGCGGCTTAGCTTTTGTTATGATTTTAATGTATTTTGGGCCACTACGCCGAGCCACGGGAAATTGAATATCCGTTAAGATATTTTAACAATTTATGGTCTCTGATTCTGATTGCCACGGTACGTATGCGGAATGGATAGTGCTGTGCTTCGCAGCAAATTGAAAATGAATCGAAAATGAAACGAAGCCATGTGAAGCGAACCGAACCGAGGCGAACCGAACAGAGAGACAGCGAGACTCAGGACAGACAGTCAGGACAGACAGTCAGGAGCTGGAGGAAGAGCAGTCAGCATCAGGCCTGGGCCATAATGAGCAAGTCAATAGCCTGCCCAGCGAAAGGAAGGAATGAACGCAGGATACAAAAAACTCGTGCCAGAGTGCCAGAGCAAGGGCAATCGATGATGGCCCAAGGAAGCAGTCGGCAGCCTTTCGCTCCTTGTCATGCAGCGAAAGGCGATAAAAAGCAGATTGCAATTTGTTTCACTGATTTCCATGCTTTTGGCCCTATTTGCATGACGGAAACTTTCATTAACATCAAACAGAAACTGAAATTGAAGCGGCAACAGAAAGAGACGCGCCAAGCCACAAGGGATACATACAAGGCCCCAAAACCTCAATCTTTCGTTCAATCAAAATTCCACCCACGCCACGGAGTCAGGCAGCCAGTCAGCCACTCAGTTGTGTTGTGTACTTCGAGTATCACTTAATGTGGCAGTCACTCGAATCTGCCTTAATAAGTTGCATTCTTCATTTGGGCCATTTGCATATAATTGACGCAGCGGCAGCAGCAGGAGCAGCAGGATAGCCAGACCACAAACAAGAGTGCCGACCAATTTAGCACCTCCAGGAAATACCAGATTCTGTGGGCAGTCTGTCCATTTCAGAAAACTCCTACAACCAATTAGTTCCCAAATAATGGAGAGAAATGACTTTTCATCTCTCAACCGCAAACAAAAGTCCATTCCATGGACTTCACTTCACACTCCACAGCAATCTCCTCTGCCATCAACACTCTCCGAGTGGGCCATGAAGATGTCTTTATTTATGCATGAAATTTTGATGCTGCTGCTGCTGATGCCGGCTTGCTGCCGACTTCTGGCCCGCCCGTCAGGATGTCGTTGAGTTGTGGCAACTCTTGTTGTGTGTTTGAAGTAATTTGAACAAATTTGCGAGACATTTTGTGGGCTCTTAGCAAATATTTTAGGCCTGACCCCCAACTCCAAATGGCAGCCCAGCTGGCGGCTCTTTGCGGACAAAGGGCAATTAACTTAAATAATTAGCCAAAACTTTTGCCGTTGAGTTGAATCTGGCTGCGAGACGAGGAATGGTTAAGTAATTTCAATAAAATGTTAACATTCTGTTGTTTTGCCTGCTCGTCCGGGTTGGCCGAGACAATCTAATCAATTAACGAACAGATTCCAAAGCAAGATTTTAGCCACAAAGTTCAAGCTGAAGCCAAAGATTAATATCCATCAGCTAAAGAAGTTTCCTCTATATATAGAGTGTATATATTGTGTGTCAAATCGAATGCAGTTCAGATGTTTCCCCGCCGCAATATCAGCTTGGAGCGCCACAAGATCGATCAACGCTGGAAAATCGTTTATATCATTCTGCTGCTGCTCATAATCATCATCTATATGTCCTTATTGGTTTTCTACATAATCTACAGAGCTAATGGAGCCAATCAGTATTGGGTGAGTGCCCAGATACTTGTTCATTGATGTTTAATTGACTCGAGTCCTCTGTGCTTCACAGCTGCACGAGTGAGGCATGAGTGGGGCATGAAAGAGGCTTGCATGAACTGCGATGAATTGCTTGACAACAAGAAAATATTTCATTAAATTATCATTTTGCAATTGACCAAAGGGGCCATTACCATTGAGGCTTTAACCATTTGCATTTTTATGTTATCAGTCAATTTGCACTCTCATGTCCCTGCAGAACATCAATCAAAGCCCGAGCTGACTGCAGAATGTTGTGGCTAAAAGTTTAATACAAGCACAGTCGGGTGGCTATACATGCAAATAAAATATACAATAAAGAAAACACACGCACACACATACATGGGTATGTGCATGGTTCGTGTTCATCGTGACGCTATTCACATTTATTGGAGCGCTTCCTTTTGATGTCGCTCTGGCTGACTCTTCAATGGGGATCCACTTTTTAGTTGGATGAAGTCAGTGAATGGATATGTGTGTACATTTTCCTACATATTTGGCCACAGTTGACGCTCTCGATGTTGTTTTTGTCGTATCTTATTCCTGTATTAATTAACAAAGTGTAGAAGCTGTGTACCTTTGCCTGGAGTTTGTTTTTCAGGAAATTTCATCGAAGGTTGTTTGCCAACAGCTGCATAATAATGTTGGCTACTCGCACAAATATCTTCCCCCCATCGACCTCTGCTCGATTATCTTATCTTTAAGCTGTAAGGCAACTTCCACTCTGCCGAAACGTTAACGTTTCTTAGGGACAACTTTCTTCAATTGCCTTATTATGAGCTGTCATACGTCAAGGTCAAGCCAAACAAAAATTTGTCGGCAATCCTGGGCTCTTCTTTTCATGACACTTGCCGCGCAGCACGCTAAAATCTAAATATACTTTTTAATGAACTTCAGGATTTATTGCCATCAACAGGGCTGCTGCTTCGGGGACAGGACTGTCTGGCAGAAGTTTTTGGCCTTAAAAATAAGCTTAAAAATATATTTGTTGCTTGTACATGCCTGTCCCAAAGTGGAACAGACTTGCCTTGGATTTCTTTACTATTTAAGGTAAGGCCCCTGTACGCCTCTGTAGATATCTGCAACCCCGTGGTACGCTTGTATGTGTAGGAAACGGCAATTTGCGAGCTTCGATTTGCTGCAGCTAACACTGCGTATGAGTACTATTGAGATAACATTATTAGTTCGAGTATAATTGATGGCAGCGCAGAGGGGATTCCCATAATAATAGGCTTATTACACTCCCGAACAATGGAGCGGCCGTGTGTGTGAGTGTGGACCAGCTCTATGGATGAACAATAACTATTTTCCGTGTATTAATTATGGCCCAAGACAAAGACAAGACTTAATGTTCAAGTTGAACAGCTTTAAGAGCTCCGACCGGACTGGGATTAGTTGGCTGCCTTTTGGTTCCAGCACCATCGACCCTGCTCGTGCACAAACAATTTGGCAGAGTATTGACCTAATTGTGCTCACTTCTTTTACTTACTTGGCTCCCACTACTTTCCGGACGGACACAGGAAAAACTTTGGCTGCAAGTTCAGCCAGAGAGAGAAAGAGAATGAAGTTCGAGTGGAAAAAAATCGCCCAAAGTGCTTGGGGAATGGAGTGGAGTGGCTTTGTGGAACTCTCAAGCCTTTGATCCGGGTTTAATTTGTGCTCGATTGCCCCGTAAAAATGTGAACTAAATCGGAGTCGTGGCGCTGCCAATTCAACAGGCACGTATGTCCACGTAGTTGCAGCAGTGGGTAGTCATTCGGCGGGGGAGAACATGTTCCATAAAAGATAAACAAAATGTTTGACATAATGGGAGAGATTTTTCTGTCGTATGTGTCCGACCTCTTTATGAATTGTGACACACATACACGTGACACGTACTGTGGTATGTAAATGCCGCACACACACACACACAGACAAAACACCGATGACAGTTCATTGCTGTGTGCTGTGCTTGCGCTTCCGTCCGCCATGATGTTTCTGTTGTGTCGCCTATGCTCATCGTCCTTGTAATGATTGTCGCCAGGCTGCACGTGTTTCCGCTTCGATGTGTGGATGCATTGTTCCATCTTCATCGGGTGGGTGTGGATTTTGCATACACATTCGCTTAAAGCTGTGCTTAAATTTGGATCAGAAGAAAACCAATTCTTTGCTTCGTTGGCCGCATGAGAAGATGCGCACATAAATCAAGCTTATAGCTGCAGCTACCCGAGGAGGGAGTCTTCCCTCCACCCACTCAAGGCTCACTCCATCATCTGCATGCAGGATAGCTTAAAGAATACTCATGCACTCAAGAGCAGATGATTGCCCCACACGACACCGAATGAATGAGGAACGTCCTTCTGCATCCCCTGGTCGACCAGTGTGGCCAGCCGTTGCTCCGGAAACAAGAAATTGTAAAGTGCATGAATACGGAATGAACTGCAAGTACATTAAATTCACCCTCCCCTCTTCTGTGCACTTCGACCCAAAAACCGACCCAAAGAGAATGAATACACTCGAGCGTAGTACGCAAATACTCCAAATACTTCACATGCAAATAAAATCGCAAACACAAAAAGAAGGCCAAAACGGAAACCGCAGTTACAGATACAGCACAGATACAGCACAGATATGCCAGCTACAAAACAGATACGGATGCCGAAGAGTGAGAGTGAGAGTGAAGGAGAGGGGCAGAGCAGCACTCAAACAATTTGCATTGTCTGCTGACGGCCAGTGCGGTTTGTTTCGGGATTTCCGTTCAGTATTCTTTTGCTCTGCTCTGCTTTATATTTTTTTGGATTCACTGGCATTACACAGACAGAGAGCTGGGCGATAAAACCATGAATTGAGGCATTAATTGAATTGATTGAAATTGGCATCGGTGTCGCTGACAAAACGATCGGAAATCCCCCGCAGCGATGCCTCGTCTGCCTCAACCAACAACATATAAATGGGTCATGATTTTTTAAACAAACTTATATGGTACAGTCAACACTTGATATTGGTGAATGCCTTTAATTTTCGTTGAAACTCTGTCGAGATTTTTGTGGTTTTGCGAAATTCACAGAATAATTTCCCCAATAGTTTAAGTGAAAATGCATGCAATTTAATACCCATCTCCGCCCCACCCTGGAGCCAACTGTACTCTACACTTATTTGGTTTCAGCCATACATAAACCTTGCTTCAATATTTGATCCATACTGAAATTTTCATTGACTTGGCCCACGGCGTAAACATTTTCGAGGCTTCTACGCTACTCTAATTCCCATTCAACATGAAAACTTTTATTCCATTGTTGAAATTGTGCAAAATCTTGAACTTTTGAACACTCGGGGCTATAACCATTACTCTATGGTTCCATAGTTTCAACTGAAATGATACCGCATCTTGTGGCTGATGTTGAGGGGAAACTTCTGGCCAAAAGCACTTGAAATGTTTCTCATCCTTATTTCGATTATATTATGTATACAAAGCGATTCAAATTGGGATTCCTTACGTACTCTGCCTGGCTAGAAATGTTCCTTAGGCCATAACCCTGGCTGGGAATGAGAGGGATGTGCTAGAGCAAGGATTGTGGCGAGGAAGGGGAACCTGCTGCTGTCAGAGTGCTCTATTGTTCTCGTGGCAAAGTTAATCGAAGCTTAATTAGTCGACAGGCAGCGTCGGTTTGGGGCGGAACACAATGTAGTCACTTCTGTTGAATTAACGTTCGTAATGAGTCCAAAAAATGTAGCCAACTCGTAAACAGGAACAGCGGCCAACCCACTCGTAAGATGCCCAATTAGTCCCTGACATTGAGCAGCGAGAAACTTTTTCGACTTGCTTTTTTGTTTGCTCCCGGACTTAAAGCCTCAACTCAACACGGGCCCAGCCGTGAAATGTTGCAAAAAAGAAAAACAAACACAAAAAAAAAACAGGAAAAGTAAACAGTCAACCATTTAATATTTTCAGATTAAACAGCTACAAATGAAGAAGGACGAGTGGAAGGAAATGTTGAAGAGGCGAAAATCAAAAACCATGTAAGTGTGTGGGAGTTATAATATAAAATAATATGATATGCATCTGGTGAAGCCACTCAGGGGACAATTCCGAGAGTGAAAGCGCGAGGGAAAGTGCTTCGTAGACCAAAGCATCATGTAATGCATTATATGAGTGTCTATGTACTTATGTATATCTACAAGTACTTGAAATTTTCCCACGCATATTTATGTACATATTTACATATCCTGGCCCATTTGGGGTGTATTCTAAATTTAACTAGTAGCTTGCAGCACACGAAAAAGTTGAAAATATAACGAGGAAATCTAACTCTGTCAGTGTGTTGATTTATATATTTTTATCCACTGAAAATATATCTGAAACTTTATGCATATCGGTTCAAAATGAAGGCACCCACTCGAACTCCATTAGGGTCTCCACCTTCCTATGCTGAGCAATTAAAACGACGCAATTTTGATGATCCCTGTTTCTCACTATCTCACTCTCTTTCGCTATTCTCTCTTTGCTTTGCCAGGCTACTATATTCTATACATTTCTGAGCATATGCTTCGAAAATCATTTCCTGTATCCTCTGTTTTAAAGGGTATTTTAAGCGTCCAAGCAGTCCATCCCGTTGGAAGGTTTTTTCTACCATATATATTTTATGCATGGCTTTGTCTTGACACAGACACGAGGACGTCTTCGAACAGGCCATATATAAAAATGTATGTATGCATGTACACATACAAGTAGACAAATGTGAATAGCTGACACGTTTCTTGCCACGGAGACAGCTTCACATCATGTTGGAGCACACATACGCACACATTTGTACAAAGAAATTCTTTATCCTCTGTCTTTTTATTGCTGCTTAAATTCGCCCTGAAAAGTATACCATAAAAATGTTCAACTCGAGGTTAAATTAAGTGAGAATGCTGATCAGATGCGGAATGAAAAAGGAAAGTATAAAAAACAATTAAATGACATTGCCATGGCCCCTGAGGCTGGGGCTGGAACTGAGGCAAGGACTGGGAACATCACTTTTCAGCCTCATTTCCAGCATCATCATTTAATTGTTCCTGTAATTCCTCACACACACGCGCCCACGCACACAAAAAAAGGTCATTAAAAGTACCGACCCGACCCGAAAACTGAATTTTATGGAACACATGCACGCTCTAATGAGGTTATATGCCACAAAAACGATTATAAATTAGCTTAAATACGTGCGGCATTTTATTTATTTTTTACTTTTTGGCTGGCAAGCAGAAATCATCTCATGCACTGTTAATTCTATAACAAATTTTTGCCAGTGCACGTGCCAACAATTTAGAAATGCTTTTAACACTATAATGGCATTAATTTAAATAAAATACCACACACACATACAGACGCACCTACTGACAGCCAGAAGATGGTCCGTATAAAAATACAAAATACAAGTGAAAGAGGAGCCAAATAAGAAATCAGAAGCAATTTGTTGCCCCCAGCCAACAGGGCCACGAGTGAGTTAAGCAAAGTCCATGCGGTTCAGTGTTTCTGCGAGGAAAATGCACTTTCCAGTCCACAAGGAAATATAAAATAGATGGAAACGTGGAGGGAGATGGACAGGGGAAAGCACAGCCGGAGGTCGAGAGTGACACTCTCCAGCTGTCGATGGCAGAGCTGGTGACTAACAGAGGCAGGCAGAGGCAAAGGCCACTTAGGTGTCCGCTCTACTTGAGCTCAAAGGCTGTCAACAAGCCGGGGTCCATCTTTACCCAGCGTCTCTTTCTACTCCTACTCTGCCATAATAACAGGAGCTGGTATTAAAATGATTGGCCCAGATAGGCACAAAGGGACATGTCATCAACTTACAATTTAGGAGCTCGGAACCAGTTGCACAATTTTATTCATTCTTTTCATTAGACGGCAGACGGCTAGCGGCTGATGGCGCTATGTGTATTTAATTAACAGCAAACAGTGAGCCAAATGAAGTGTAAATATTTAACTGAATTGCAATTTCAAATTGACGCACAATTTATTTGTTGGTATTCGGCCTGTGAATAGTATTTTTGGACGAAAGTCAACAACAACAGAAACGCTACAAATAATAATAATAATAATAATACACGAATGGCGCCCATGCACAACAATATTCATGCAATTAGGCAATGAGTAAACACAGAACAGAACCCAGACAGCAATCGCAAATGGAGAGTCGATTGCCAAAAGGATTGGGCAACGCGGCGTGTACGCAATTTTGAGCTGGGTGTGGTGTTGGGTTGGGGCGTGGATGTAACGAAGAGAGGGTAGCAAGAAGTGCATTACGGCCATGAAACTACGCTCATTCGATAGCTAATTTAAGACCTAAACTAATTTGTATTCATTTACAATTCGATAGAACATTTTCCTAAATAAAAAATTGTAAATCATTTAATAACATAAATGACGAAGACTTATTTTTGTTTCCAATTAGGTTTTATTAGAGCAAAAAGCGTAAACCTTCAGAATTCATTCATCAAAAGGTATTTCATGTTTCGGTCTACGTGCATACACTTCTTTACTTCACTGCTTTTCGGGATTCATTTATGCGTGCGGCAATAATGCCTGAAAATATTGTGTGTTCTGCATATCCAAATGAGAGTGGCAGGCTTTGCTTTTACATTGGAAAATGGAACGAAATCCTGCAGGAAAGACGAAAAGCACTGGGCTGGGGAATGGGCGGATGGCAGTCAGCACGAGCGAAATAAATTAGGCGACAGCAATGAGAGGCAGCAGTCACAAATACGAGAACGAGAAATACATAACTAAAGGGCTTTACCCGACCACTCAACCCCATTGCGGCAGACCTCCGACTATTATTATTATTATTTTTTTTATTTGTATTATGCACTGCGAATGCCGTCGCAAACGTAGCGGAAAACTGCACAACAAATGGATGAAAGCCTGCACCCAGCAAACCAGCAACAAGAACCAATGGAAAAAGAAAGGAAAATTCATTCGCAACGCATTGAAAATTCATTCGCAGAAAGGACTGCTACGACAGCGATGAGGACGAGGATGATGATGATGTGGATGGCGCGGCGGCTGTCGTCGTTTCCGCCAGCTGAAGCACAGGATGCGATTTTCATTTTTATTTCCGGCAATTAGCACTCGAATCGAGAGGGCACAAGAAGATCACTTCTCTCATCCCCAAATACACCCTCCCCCCCCCCTGGCTTTTGCTCTCCAACAGCTCCATCGCCACAAAATGAAAAAAAAATGCATTTTTTCTTTCATCTTTACTGCATAATTTTCAATGCCACTGTGGCACTTGGAGTCTGCTTTCCACTTTCCTTATTTCCCCTGCAGCCGGACTGCGCTCGAAATGCCCCTCAACGATTTTCGCACTAATTCAAAGTTTCTGTCCGCCTTTTGGAGTGCTTTTTCATGGCGAACCTGACCGAATTTATGTTTCCGTCTGTCTATCAGCCTGTCTTGCTCACTTCCGCTGGCATTAGTATTAGTTTGCAGATGGGTGAGCGAAAAAGAGTAGCACTTCCGCTCGACTGTGGGCTATGCTCGTGACTTTAGATAGCCTTCTCTCAGGTGAAAGTCTAGAGATGTTCTCCGTGCGTCTAAGACAATTCTTGGAAAACCCACAATGGGGTTGAGTTTACAAATGCCGGTAAGTTGGCCATAATTAAGGCGGCTGAGGTACCAGTGGTCGTGCCCAAGACGGGTGAGGATCTCCCTGCAGTTTGTCGAGCAAATTTATCAACTTGCCGCAGAAACCGACAATTTGTTGCCCATCGTGTACTACAACATCGTGTCTGCCAGGCAGACAGGCAGCGGCTGATTTATGACGGCCGCCGGCGGGCCACCTCCTCTCTGCCACCAACCTTCAGACTGCCACCGTGGTAGACCAAGGATATAAAATATTTAAGGGAAAACTTCAGGGAAAACTAAAATTAACAGTCAACTGCCATTGAGTTTTAAATTACTCAAACCAAAAGTAAAAGGCAGGGAAGAGACTTCGAATAGGGCTAAATGCAGCTTACAAGCCGAAAGCTAACCAACAACCTGTTCTTTCTCCTCTCCCTCTTTTTCACTCTCTCCATCTCTAACGCTATCTCCGACTCTCTCTCTCTCTCTTTGTTTGGCTTTCTTAATTGAAGGAACATTTTGGGTTGCGCTTTCACACTTTTGCACCCCATTCGGCGAACGGCATTTTGAACGGCAATCAAAATGAAAATAAAGCGCCAAGGATTTTCCACAGCTTACAAGTAGAAGACGCTTCTGACACTGCCACTGCTACTGCCACTGCCACTGGTACTTTCTCTTGGTGAACAACCACCACAAACCCTTGCATGTTGTTGCAGCTGCAAGGAAATGTACAGTTTCAATCCATTTTACATGGCATTAGCTCTGTATGACTGTACTTTGGGGAGTAAAACCCCGTTTAAGTGAATGTTTGAGAGAGAAATATATAGA
Source organism: Drosophila subobscura (assembly GCF_008121235.1). Taxonomy (NCBI): domain Eukaryota; kingdom Metazoa; phylum Arthropoda; class Insecta; order Diptera; family Drosophilidae; genus Drosophila; species Drosophila subobscura. The sequence continues at coordinate 3,036,244 of NC_048531.1, forward strand.
GAGCAATTGAAACGAATATGTTTTTGAGCAGTACGAGTATCAATGCTCTTTTGAATGCGTCGCCCACTGGCATACGGTGCGTACACAGGAGAAGGAAGAGAAGGCCACTGGGTGGCCAAATGCTTTGCTTACCTATCGGCAAGTTTACCTCTTCGCACTCTCTGTGGCATATTGATATTAGATTGTGAGAAAATTAAACAGAAATAGGAGGAAAAGCTGCTTACGGGTAATAGGAATACAGGAATCCTTTTTAATGTCGATTTGTAGCACACACAAAATTGTTTTGCTTGCATTGTGCCTGACAGCAGTTGATAATCATCCACGCCGGTCATTTCCGAACTCAATGCATCAAGAGATGGCGCTTAAAGCTGTAGCAATCTGTCATCTGTCTTGGCCAACGGGACAACGAGCTCTGCCCTATTCTCTTTTGCCATATTTGAACGTATTTGCGTCTGCTTTATGGCTCTGCTGCATGATAAAACTGAAGATGAAACGAGCAGTGCACACGTGTGCCTCTGCCTGCAAATCCAAGTGACAGTTGAATGCAGCACAAAAGGAGAACTTCGAGAAGGAACAGCATCAAGGCAGGACCTGCAGCAGCTTGAGCAGCCAATGCCAACCCGTTCTGACAGCTGCTTGACAGGATTTTCGAGTTGGCATACCAAAAATATAACTCATGGCCGGACCGTAAGATGTCCTTCCTGCACATGCACAAACATCCACAGAGAAACATATTTGTGCGAGCACGGAGCACTGTGTACAAAAATCGACAATACGACAAAATATTGTACGTTGAACGCATTGTCAATTGTTGGAGAGGTTGGGTTGGTGGGTCGCGAGAAGGAGAGAGAAAAAAAATGAGCCGGGTGTTGGTGGAACGTGCTCGAGTAAGTTATTGACATGACATAAAAATGCTCTTCTATGATTTGTGACTTATGCACACGGAATCCGATTGTTGAAATTCCCAATAATTTGTCCAATTTGACGAGCAAATTTCCAATTTTAAACCAGCTGAAACGCTTTCTATTTTGATATTTCCAACAAATGGCGAACTAAAATACATAAATATTAGATAATATCTTTAAAATGATGGCAAAAAGGCAAAAGAGTGGCAGAAATGCGAAAATCTACACAGAGTTGCTCTGGTTCCTTTTTGAGACTCGAAATTATGTACAAATATCTACACTCTCTATGGGTTTGTCAGTGCTTTCCTCAGCTTTCAATTGTTTTCCACTTTCGGGTGGAGCAACTCTGGCAGTCTTTTCCCTGGTCTCTGGTATACAAACCCACAGGTTTTTGGTGTTTTTCATCATTATCTGTCTGACAATGGCGTCAGCAAACAGATGCAAACTGGAAATATCAAAATTTAAATTTGTTTTCTAATACAAAAACGAAAACGGAAAACCCGAGTAAATCCCCCCTAGGCAGAAAGGCGGAAAAGCTGGAAAAGCCAGGAAAGGCGAGCGCCAGGAGAGTCAGGACTCATGAGTCGTGCAAACGGAATAATATTTGCCCAACGTGATTTTGTTTACCTATCTTTTCATGGTCCCAACTGCGTGGCCGGCTGGAGCTCCAAGCTCCCTCCACCTGCAGCTCTTTATATTCCAATTTCCACTTTCCTCCCACGCCAAAAAGGAAGTTTTCATGTGGCCGCAAATTGTTTATATTTTGTTATTAGTTCACCCCCTCCACACCACCTCCTCCTCCCGCTCCACTCCACTATATTCCTGGCCTAGGAATGTTTGCATTCTGATGAACTAAGACAAAGTTAATCCAGATCCAGCTAAAGGACATTTCGAATCGTTCCATGAGAGTGGATGCGCAGCAGAGTGCAGCAGCAGCATGGAACTTAAAGTTCAGCCCAAACTTGATTTGAAGTTGCCGTTGAAGTTTTCGGTTGCACAAACGCAAACGCACTGCCGAGCCCAACTTCTGGAGCTGACAAGGGAACATCCCATAAAAATTGAAAGCGACTTTATTTAATTAAAAACTTGCCGCATGCCTCATGCCCCATGCAGCACGCATGCAAAAGGCAAAGTTTGTTGGCCATGAGTGTTGGATTTTTCATTAGGGTCTTCGTAATTAGCCTCCGCCTGTCCAACTGGCCTCACTCCCACTGCCTTGCATAAGTTTTATGGTTCACTTTGATGACGGGACGACGGGCACAAGACAGACATAGGAGTCTGGAACATGTTACATACATACATATCTACATACTCGTACTCATACGATTGTATCTACTGGCCATATCCCTCCGAAGATGGGGGAGTAGCAAGTGGAGACAGAGCAGCGAGCATTTTCCTGGCCTTGTTAAAGTATCTGGGGAACAATCTCTTTTGATGTCATGAGCTGAGCTGTGCCACTCGCTTTATTGTCCGCTCTAAATCTCTATTACAGACCGAGGTGTACTTCGGGGTGTACTAATTCAATGCTTTCAACATGTAAACGGCACGCCAGTTGCCTCCCCAAATGAATGTAAATGGTCGTGGGTGGTGATATTCTCGGAAATGCGTTTAGGAACTGAGGAAGCCGGCAGCATGAATGGACTTGTCTCTTTTCAGATAATTTACTGGAAAATCTTGGGGTCAACTTTATTTAAATGGAGTCATATAGCCAGGAGGCTCCCACAAGAAATCAAATTTAAATACTTAAATGCTAAGGGTTCACGAGAATTTTTAACTATATCTGTGATTAAAAGCAAAAGTATTTGATTTCCGCCCACTCTACAGAAGTACAAAAACTCATAGTGAAACCAATAGACTGTGACCAGGCCGCACTGAAGCCCTTGAACTCTTAAAAGGAATCACCGGACAATTTACTTTTTCTCATTGCAGAGCCGATGTCCCTACCAATTTAATGTCTGCGCTATGTTTCCGCTCCACGCGCAAAAGTTCGGACCAGTCGAATATAGTTTCATTCAGAAAAGGTACGGACATCCGTTCAATAAAACAGTTTGAGATTCTTTTATTTGAAGTTTACTTTTCCATTCGACATTTCAGTTGACATTGCCATACGGATATTCCCAGTCAGATTTCTAAAATTTGATCGCACTATGGGGAATTTTATCACTTTTTCTGGCCAAAGCACATTTTTTCAAAAGTACCTGAAATTAAATATTTTTATCCACGATGTATCCAAAAAACATTTACCTTCAAAGCTTTGTAGTCCAAAAATTAACAGAGCTTACCACTGTTAAGTTGGAAGCTTATTAACAGAGCTGTTAGCTCTGATGGGTATTTGTTAAGCCAAAAGTTGGCATTGGTAGGAATCACTAATCGCTCGTGAGCCGAGCTCTATTTTAGACGATGCGTCGGACTCATGTTGAGCTTTTATGTATTGGAAAATGCACGCTATGTTTAAAATGAGATTGTAAACGTCACATGTACACATGATCTCGTGAGTCCGATACATCGTCTAAAACCAACTTAAAGCGTGTGGTCGAGTCGCAGATTCTGTCACTCTGTTATGATCTTTCGCTGTAAGCTTGCTTCAAAGTTAAAATGCCTCTGTAACGCCGCTAGAGAATTGGGTTTTGCTCTGTTAGCTCACACCTGTTATGAGTTACAGTGTTCTCTTTGACAAACTGCGCAGGTGGCTAGCAGGTAGCTGCTAGAGTCTATAGCTTAGACCTATGAGAGTTTGCGATCTGGGTTCGGCCTGCAAGCTTGGCATGTGCATAGGGAGGAAGCGGATTATTAAAACTAATTTTATTGTCCATTGCAAGGCTTCAAATTAAAAGAAATATAATTGGTGCCAATTCAAATGGCTAAATTGAAGACCTTAAACCCTTTTTAAGCTACTTACAGCTACTTCCATTTATGAGAGACCTTGTCAGACACACGCACACATCCCAATACAATTATTATATGTATTTTATGGCATTTATTTATTTGCTGCTCAACTCACACATGCAGCAGCTGCTGCTTGAGCCCTCGTTAATGTTTTATGGTTGCAACAAATGCAAAATGTTTGTTTCAGTATTTAACTTGTAACAACAAAAACGTACATATTAAGTACCCTATATCTGAGATTTCGACTAAGAGATACTCACTGTTCGGAAATATAAGTTCTTTGAGTGAGTTTTGAGTTAGGCACTGCTTTCGAATTTAATTGATTTTTCAGATTCGATATTACACTTTTGATGCTGGTCAACGAATATACATAAATAAATATTTATTTAGAGAAGATATAAAACACTTTTCGCCGCCTGTTGCGTTCATTTTCTTTTGCACAGTATACCCTTGAACACCGCGAGTACCCTTTAAAAACATTTATTAATGCGAATGATTTATGAGTGTAGAGCGGAGAGCGGGGAGTTGAGTGCCTTCAAAAATCCAACGAAATATGCGATTTAATAAAGCGGAGAGCTTAAAGCTTAAATCCTTTGCCCCATACACACACAAACATATGCCACTGGGAATTTATTGCTCAGTTACCTGCCCCCTACAAACTCAAGTCCCGCCCCAGGAGCTGCTACAATGTTCGGTTCGTAGATTTGCAAAATTATTCACATTTTACGGCATTAATTATTCGCTTTCCGCTCATATTGTTTCTGTTGCTATTGCTGTTTCTGTTGACATTAATAAACGCGCATTTAATGAAATTGCAAACGTGCAGCTACATAATTAATTGTTTGCATAAATTAAATAAATGCTCGCCAAATTACACCGGGAAAGGGTAGAGCAGGGTTGCTGCCGAATAACTAACTCGACTTTAAATATCATTCGAAAGTGCTTATTAATTAGTGCCATGGAATCAATATCGCTGCCAATAATGGAAAAACCTTTTCACAGTCCAGAGACTCCGCCAAGAATTGCTGCCAAGGGGCAACTTTTGAAAAATGTTGCCATTCTCATCCGAACAATTAGCACACTTACCTGACCCTTGAGCCGGCTAATGAAAAGTTTGCCGCGCCTCGGACCTGCATCCTGCCCGATATCCAGACCGAGCAAAACTTGAATAAGTAATAAATGCGTTGGCCTGGTCGACAGATGAATGGCCGGAATGGTTGAAGCTGGAGCTGAAGCTGAAGCTGGGGCAGAGGTTTATTTGCAAAATGCTTGACCAACTTCTGAACTTTGAGTAACTCTTGATGCAATTGCAATTGTTGTCGAGTCCGGGGAGTCGAGGCCTGAGCAAATTTGAATTGTTGCAAATACGATTGCTTTAAGCCCAGATCAGTCGCACACACAGTGCTGGACGGACGGGTGATGCAATGGCTTAGAATTATGGGGCTAATCTTATTGAGTGTCATTTGCATGTGACAGTAGGCAATCAAAATCTGAGTGGAACATCATCGTCATGACCAGTTCTCCAGACCAAATCCAATCTAAATTCTGCACAGTTCACACAAAATGTTCGAATTTCAACTAGCAGCAACTGGCCCCCAATAAATAACAATAATTGCCAGTCAAACTTGAATAAATCTTTCTTCCGCCAGCAAAGAAGACAGACACTCGTGCAGTTCAGGACAAGTGCAATATGAGCAATTTGCCGCATCGTAAGCCAGATGAGTAATTAAAATATGCATTCATCACATACTCACATCGTACTCGTTCAGTTAATTTGTTCCCAATTGTTCGGTGTGCAAACGTGCCAGGCGGAAGTTCATATATTATTCATGAGAGCGGAATTGATTTCAGCGGATCGATGTTCATTCTACATCAAAACACGAGAATTACACGCCATTCGGCGGGGGTAGCATTCCCAGCAGTTCTCTCAGCACTAGGGAACACAATTTGCATAGCATAAACATTGCAATTTCTGCTCTGTTTCTACTGTCTGGATGTACATACATTCATACTGTGCTCCAGAAGTGTTGGGAGCGAGAATGGGGCCATAATTATAATTTGCATAGTATTACCAAGTTTGAGTTTGGCAGTGCGAACTGAAAACCGATTCTGAATCTATTTCCCAGTCGTTTTGTTTGTGCAGTGAATGTAATCAAGCAGCCATCCTGGGAATTGTTTAGCTTAGAGTTTATTTTTGCTGAGTTATCGACAGTCCGCGTCACAGCTTTAAGGCTGTTGAGATGTGGAAAGGGTATTCCATTCATCTGCGAACTAAAAAACTACAAAACTAAACTGTTGTTTGTTCTTTGGTCATGATGAAATTTTGAAATTTATTTTCCATTTTGTTTCTAATTTTGTTTACTAATTTTGTTGATTTTTGTTGTCCTTATTTATTTGTTACGAGCTTGCAAAAATATGTATTTAAGGGAGCGGGAGTTTCATATGTACACAGGTATATATTTCTTTAATGCATTTAAATCGAATGAAAATGCCAATTTTGTAGCTGCCACCTTTGGTGGATGGAAACCCCAGAGCTGTCAATCAAAGTCAGAGGCAAGTTTATTGCACTTGTACGGGGGAAAGCATCTGAGGGAGGCCGCAGCGTGAGACAGTGGGAAAGGGGGGAAAAGGGAACGAGCTCTGAAGCCGCAGAGTTATTTGTCTGCACATAAAAAAAAGCCAGAGCCAAGTCTCCTTGGAGAATCGAGTGAAATCGAGACACATACATGGGCGGCATCCACGAGGCTGGCTCCTCTCAGAATGCCTTTGGATATTTATACCCTTGCACGAGCATACACACATCCCACATGTATGTAAAATGTATGTATGTACCTACATTTGTGCGTATGTAGGTATGTCGGTACACTTGTATTTAAAATTTCCTCTGAAGCAGGAATTTTCATATGGAAGAGCAGACACAAACACGTGCACAATACAATCAATTTGCGCTCAAGCATCGCTCACACTCCCACTTTCTCTCTCTCGTCTTGGAAAGAGCGGCAGGAAAAGGAAGACTACCGAAACGTTTTATACCCTTTCCTCACGGATGCTATGACATGACAGCTACTCCTACTCACAATAAAGCCATCTAATTTTGACAGTTCTGACAAGATAAGAAACTAAATTTAATAGACTCGACTTCATCTGCCACGAGACTATAATACGAATATCTACAGGTCTCTGTGGTACTCTCCGCAAGTGTATTAAAAAGTTAGTTAGCACCAGAGAGATGGGATGAACACATAGAGGGAGAGAGAGAGCTTTGTATATGTTGCTAATTGAAATTAATTAAGTGCGTATGCTTCTGGCCCAGAGTCATGGCTGATTGCCAGTGGGAAAATTGCATTTGTTTCGCCGAAATTTTGCTTTCACAGCATTAGCTCAGTTTGGTTGCCCTTTCATCTCCGAGTGTGCGTAGAAAACTGACGCTATAACTTATTAAAGCCAAAGTTTCTCCCCATTATTAGCAGGGTCCAGATATGGAGGGAGGTAGCTTCGTGGGGCTGTGGAATTCATTTTTAAAATCCAACTTTATTGGTCGCGCGAGTATGGGACCGAATGACACCTTCGTAGATATTTATTTGGAGAGACTTGCGGCGACGTGACAACTTTAACAAACTCGGACCGAAGTAATCCCCGAACTGATGAAGGTTCATGTTCAATGCCAGGCAAGCAATTATTATTAACTGTGCCCCAGGGTGCAGTTCCCCCAGGAGGATATTCCAATACCCCGGTGTCTCTGTGGCATTGACATTGCGCTGCCCACCCCGCGGCATGCGGATCAGGCAGCCGTACGTGTCTGGCATGAATATTCGCTGTAGGCGCAACTAGTGGTAAGGATTTGCAATAAGCCCAACTGCAGGACTCGACTCCCACTGTGACGAGCACCCCCCTGAGGCGATGCCCTAATTATGCAACCTCAAGCTGCAAGACGGGCACACGCCCCACTTTATGGCTCACCATCGATTCAACTCCTCGTTACCCTCCTCCATGCACATTACGCATACGCCGTGAAACACAGCCGAAAAGTGGCTTCCGTAGTGGCTGTTGAAAAACGTTAGAGGCAATCCGGATTGGATTGCCTTCGTAATTGGGCATAATTGTTCATTATTTCGTGGCTTGCAGGCAGTGCTTGGAGAAAAGAGGCAACAAAAATCATTGGAAATGGAATTGAAAATGGGAACGGAAACGTAAAGCCGGTGCAAGTCCCAAAACATGGTTGCCTGGGTGAGGATTAGGCCAGCTGTAGCTTAAATGAAAATGTTTTGAAAATTTCCCAGGCATTTCGGAGGCTATTCGAAGGCACTGGAGCGTAAAGCTTCCTGAAATTCATTCACAAATGCCGTAGAAATAGTAAAAATAGGAGCCAGAGAAGGAGTCAAAGACGGTGTCGGAGTCGGAGTCGAACGAGGCAAACAAGAACAAAAAACACATTAAAGTGTCTTTAAGGCCGTTGCCTGTAGATATTTGCATAAATAATTCGCAAACAGCGCAAACAGGAAGGGGAATTTCAAGCTTTACCTGGGTGACTTTTCACCCATTTCCCGCCCCCGTTGCAGTTTTCCCCCGTCTCCACCGATATTGTGAATGGTCGGAGGAGGAAATTTCGAAATAGGAAACGCGGGGGGCATGGCTCAAAATATGCAAAACGGAAGCTGAACGAAATGCCGTGTGCCCGCCCGACCCTATATACGTATTTTATCTGCTGATTAATGTTATTTATTATTATGGAATGCAACGTCTTCCTCCTCCTCCTCCTGCTCCTGTGCCACATTCTTCTTCGACTCTTCTTCAGCATGAGCTTCTGCTGCTCCTCCACTCGACCTGTGCTCTAATTATATTTTCATATTTAAGCTGTCCGTCAAAAGTGCTTGCTAAATGCTTTTATTAAATTTTCCACTTGGATTTTGCCATTGACTGAGAGTCATCAGAGAGCAGAATGACAGCAGGCCGAAGGCGTGGGAGGAAGAACGACGATATATACGCACACACACACACACACACCCATGCAATACATAAATTAAACGATATATCATGCTGACATCTTAAATTTTGTTAAAAACTGTCACGTTTACGGTTTTCCTTGCTTACTCATTCAGTTGGTTCCTCAAGCAGCAGTTTCACCTTGGCTCCTCTTCCTGTCCGTGTCCCCTCCCTGTCCCTATCTGAGGGTCGCCGTTTTGGCTGCTAGAGGATTTCGGTCCTGACAGTTAATGGACCATAAGAAATTCAATTAGAGACGTTCTGATGCTGCCGCTTATGTCCGTATTCTCCGCCCAACTCGTGCTACTACTAGCTCTCTGCCTCTCTCTGCCTCTCTCTGCTTCGGCATTTGTGCGAGTGAGGTGGAGCTCTATTCTTCTTGTGGCATTATTTTTATTAATGATACTTTACGCTACTGTACGAGTATCTGTGGCAGCATTACAAAGCCAAGCCGAAAAGAGGCCAGCCAGCCAGCCAGCCATCCGGATGTTTGTCTGCTCTGCTCCATCATTCAAATCAACAATGGGCGAGTCCTGAATGAGAATTCCATTTGAAAAGTAGCCAGCTCCCTCAGCAAAGTATGACCCTGCTTTGAATGGGGAATAGCTCCTGGCTTGTCTGCGAATGTGGGTGTCGGGTAGGTGGAAAGGCTACCCTAATTAACCATCCGACACCTAACTCGACTAATACATATTTATTTTGGAGGCTAAGAGAGACTAAAGCTAGTCCGAAAAATCAAAGTTCAACTGCCAATTGGCCCAAACGTCAAGCGCTTTAATTAAGCTAAGCAGCGATAAGCTAAACGGTAAACAGGACTCTAGGAAGAGTCTCCCTTCGAAAAGGCTGACTCACTACTGCCACTCGTATATCTCTGCCCCACCCTCAACCGTGTGGGATTGTGCCGTTTGTTTGCCTATTTGCTTTCGTGATTGTGCGCCGGCATCGGCGGTTTCTTCTCTGCCTTCATTAGCACCGCCAAGCCAAAGTCAGCCCACCAGCCCCCACCCACGACACCTTTCCAGCTCTGCTTATGTGTGTATATGTGTGGTCTCATTTACATAGTCCCGTTCCTCCGTAACGCTGGTCCCTCTTCACACACGTTAATCTAGTGCTATCGACTTCCATCTGCACATTTGTCTTTGAGCTTTATGCGGCCATAAGTTTCGGGGCAAATGAGGGCCAACCACCAGCAATGAGACAGCAGCAAACGGCAGAGAGCATGCGAAATTCAAGTATGTCAAGAGGAATCAAATAATCTTATCCGCTCTACCAGCTCCTTTGCTTATGGCATTATTAACTGGTCTGAAATTGCTGCACAGTCAAACGCGCCAACACAAATTCCTCGGCAAATAGGCAAACATCGGGTGCCGCAGCTCAAGATACCCTTGAAGCAAATTAATTTCAATCAAATATTATGGAGCTAATATGCATAGAGAAACTTGCTCATGCTAACAGGCCTCTGCAATGCACTACTTAGTTGGATAGTCTTCAGGGAAGAAGACAGGCAAACAGCTGTTCAAACTCGAAGTACTCTCTGCATAGGGTACCAAAAAACGGCAACAACAACGGCAACAAATCGATCAATCGGTGCCACTTCGCTTGTCCCATTCGCAGTCTCGTTTTGATAGCTGCAAATTGGTTTTTCTACTTGATGCGATTGCAATGCGATACAAAAACGAAGATGAAGAAAACGGAGACCAAAACGAGTAAAAGTTGAGGAAGAATAAGGAGAGAGAGAGAGCGAGGGGCTGGCAGAAGATGCACGCCAGGAAGCAGAAAAAGCTGCGACAATGATTGCAATTTATAAATGCAGTCGAGTTGGAAGTATAAATATAGCAACAAAAACTCCACATACAAAATGCAATGTGTTCGACTATGACATACCATTTACCCATGATTGTCTGATGAAGATAAAGCAATTATTTGAGTTGAATCGTTTGCTGAATAATCAACTAGATCAAGCCATTTCTAGGAGTTGGCTTTTGTCATTTGGCGTCTCAAGTCTTTTACCTAGAAATCACTACAGTTGTTAGTTACCTTTTATTTTCTGGCTATCAACGAGCTCCCCCAACAGTTGTTACATAATCATGACCAAACTCAATATGCCCCATAGGATATAGGATAATCAGATACAAGAAAGAATTCCTGAATAGTACGCAGTGCAGTGCAAGCACTTCACACTTCACAGCGTTGGCATTTCAATTATGGCCAAAAGCAAAGTAAACTACTTAGCGGAAAGTGGCAAACAAGCCACGAGTGCTCCCCCATTTTTATTTAATATACAACAGAGGAGACAGAGAGAGAGGCAGAGAGAGAGCGAGGGGTAAACTTCCATCAATATTTATCAATTTTTGCTGCACCGCCACCGAATTCCAATTACAGCTCAGGCAGAAGCCAGCAAACTATTCCCGATGCGATGGCATTTTCCATTGTTAAGGACCGACCAACGTCGTTAGATTTGTTCAGTCAACTGTTGGAAATTTCGTATACTTCAATTATACAAAATGTTCGTTTCAATAAGCAGGCCACAGTCCCAAGGAGCAGCAACAGCGCCAGTCCCTGCTCCAGGACACAAGTTCATATTTTGTGGCTGTCGTTGCAGCAGCGGAAAAGAAACCACCCAAAAAGGAAGGAACATTTATTGCAGCTCTGTGACTGCCTCAATGACTCTGCTATGCTGTGCTTTGGTGTTTACGCTTCACTGTGAATGGCAGTTGCAGGGATTAGAATCTGTACAGGATATGTGGTTAGAATCCTCACCCTTGAACAGAGCAATGGAATTGCGTTTGGGATGGCAAAACCATGAGTTACCTTAGGAAATTATTTTTATAGGGGATCCTCATTAGAGTCTCTTTTTCCTTTATGTTTCTATTTAAATTCCAAAACAATTAATAAACATCTACAGATTCCGGAACGCAACTTAAATATTCCTTTTGCATGCCGACAGACTTTCCTTTCCCATCTGCAGCAAGCTTCAACCCAAATATGCATTGAAGCCGCCGCTCCTCTCCCCTTCCTCTGTATGTCTACTGTGACCCATCAGCCCTGGTCGACCCACCAACAACCATTACATGTTTCTACTTAGTACATTTTCGCAAACTATTTCAATTTGCATAGCAAAACATTTAGCAGGCCAAAAGCCTCTGTAAGCTCCTTCAACTTAATTGTGTTTATTTGCACTAATAAAAGTTTAATTTATACTCGTACTCTCTCTCTATCTCTCTCGTTACATAAAAGAAGCTAAAAGAGTTCTTGCATCTTCGTTGGAAAGAAAAATACAAATCCAAAAAAATATGTAGCCAAGTCATTTGTCATTGTTGCTTGATTGAACAAAGGGCAGCCAGAGTTAATATTTCAGTAAGTGCAAACTATGCAGATTAAAAAGAGAACCGCAGAAACCCCTCGAAAGTGGCAAAAGTTAACTTCACTTCCGAGTAATTGCGCATAGTTCATTCTGGTATAGGTGGGTGCAAAACTTTCGAGAGCTAGCCCACAAAAAATGACCAACAGCCAGGAACAATGACCCATTTGTGTGATGTTGCAAGTGCACTCACATACTGTGAACCTGAGTTTGGAATTCTCATTTTTTTACCCTTACAGTTTATGAGAGCGAGAACAGATAACAGTGTATAAAATGAACTTTAATTAAATAACTTCAAAATGCCTTAAAAGTGGTAGGCCGAAGAACATCACGCTAATCACGCGACGACCATCAAGTGAACATAATAGACAATCGATTAGGAAATGTTCCTTTTTCCATTTAATGGAAAACTTTATTCCCGCAATACTCTAAGTATTTAAGGGTATTCAATGCATTTAAATATCGCTTTTTCCATTCAGAACTGTTGGAAAATACTTTTGCATACCCAGAAGAGCACTCAGGCAAGATCTTCATTTGAACAGTTTTTATAATTAAACAAAAGACATAAAAAGTAAATCATTTGATAATTGACAATGGTATGTGCCATCAATTATAAATTTGTGCCATTCCTTCTGGAAATATATCAACATTTCTGCGCATAAATCTAATACGCAAAAACAAGAATAAAATATAGAATTTCTTCTGCTCCTGGCAGCCATAACCTACGAGTACTCAACTTGGAGAGGCTTAACACAAAGAATCAATGCCATTATTATTGCCAGGAAAAGACAAATTAAATATAGTTGTTGTACATCTTGAGCACTCCATTGAAAATTCATGTTTATTGCTTCCAGAGGATTTCATAAGACTTGAAAATGTTGCAAAGTCAAGCGGCTGAACGAAGGGAAGAGTGGGGGCAACAATTGCTAAACTTTTAATGGCTGCCATTTAAGCCAATGCAAATGGGAAGCAGCAGCAGTCGACTGCCGGCCTGGACCTGACTGGAGTGTGGCATTTATAATATGCCTTTGTGCAGTTGCCCCTTGCCCCCTTGCCACATGCACCAGCGTGCACCTGACCACCAGTGGAGAGAGAGTGGAGAGGCAAGAGATGGTAGACAGCGTACTGGTTAGTGATGCACAGTCGGGTATTGTGCAACCAAAATGGGAGCCGGACGGGCCCAGCGGAGCGCTGCCACAAAGCAGGAATCAATTGAAATCAACATATGCCATGTTTGTGGGGCCGAGCAGGGGGGTTCACCCTCCAGGGAAGAGTGTACAACAAAAATCATTGCCGTTCCAATTGCCATGCAGCAGCCACATGCAGACTCTTGTGGTAATTTTGCAATTACCAATGCCTCCCAATGCTCGGAATTTCTGCTCGGTTGGGGCAGGCTCAAACTACAGCTGCCACTGCTACTGCCACAGAACGTATGTAGAACTGGGGCTTGCAGGCTTAATGCGTACTTGAATATTTCATTCTGTGAAGTCGGCCAGCCAGCCAGCCAGCCAGCCAGCCTATAGAGGGAGCGAGGGGCACGCCAGTCTAGGCCAGAACAATGACAGCCAACAGTAGCAACAAATAAGCTCAAAAATAAACAGGGATACAGAGCTAAACAAATAACAGTAAATAACAGCAGCCGCATAAACTGCACCAGTGTGTGTTTGCATTGTCTGTGTGTGTGTGTGTGTGTGTGTGGCAGTGGGTTTTTGTACCAGACAATAGCTCATAAAATTCGGTTTATGCGCCACGAATTTTTGTCATGCACTGGGAAGGGAATATTGTTGTGATCTTGTGATAAGATTCTGCTGCTCTACTTAATTACAACGACTTTAATAATCAGAAGCTGAATATTTTAGTTACTTTTAAGAGTACTATTTTATGGTTTACATACCTCTAGCACTATCCACATACGCAACAGCTAACGAGTTGGATAATCAGGCGATTTTTGGTGGATTTTAAGTCCCACTATCGATGATGTACAAACTTAGCTTTAAGTCACGCTCTCTGATGACGCATAACCGCGCTCTCTCTCTCTCTCACTTAGCCCCTACGAAATGTTGCACTAATCGTCTGCGCATTTGGCGTTGTTTGCGTTCAGTTCATGGGAACATTCCCCCTGTTCTTTTTGTTGGCTGGCCAAAAACTTTGCATGCTTTAGTCGGGCCAGATACTGAGCGGAAATGGGTCAATGGAACTTTACACGAGTATCTACCATACTGAGTGTCTGCAGGACACCAATCGCCAGAGCTAAAGCCATCGCCATGTAATCGTTGCAGCAAATAAATTTCAAACGCTGTCACATAAATTCGAATGATTTTTTTTTTACTGTTTTTTTTTCTGTAGAGTTTTGGTTTTAGTTTGGACTTTGCCGCTGGCCTTTGCCCCCTTGCAACGCGTTGTAGCTGAAATTAAATTTGACTGCACATTGTTAATAGGTCTGCAATGTGGCCATAAAAGGGTCATAAATTAGTCTGGATCTGGCCAGCAGTGCGGCGATAGGGCTAATGAAATATGCGAAGAAAGACGGCCAAAGAGAGAAGGCCAAAACATTTTTTCCTTTGTTGGTCTGCTGTGTGCCGCAGCTGAGAAGTATGCAACGCCTCGGCCGGCTAATTATGTGGCTGCCACATGCACACACAGCGCTATAGGGAGCACATACACACGGAGCACACACCCTCAAAGAAATCACTTACTGTCATAATCAAATTGCTCAAGTCGGGCCAAAGTTTGGCATAAACTTGAATGCGCTTATTAAATTTATTTGCCCTCAAAAAGACAAACTTTGTCTGTGCTCATCTGCTCGTACTTCCCTTCTAGGTTCCACCCTCTAAGGCTGCTGCCTCAAGTGTTCTGCCTGCTACTGGCCCTCCCACCTCCCTCCACTTAAAATCTTTTGGGCAAAGTTCTTGCTTACCGAATTTCAGGTTATCCACCTGCAAAAATCAATAGGCCAAATGACACAAGACCCGTCAACATGAGGCAAATAAGCCCCAGGCCTCTAAATAACAGTTTCCCCACGCCCCGGTCTCTGGCTGACTGTGGCAGGATCGTGGTCTGAGGAAGTAAGAACCAACAGGGCTGGGCTGGTCTGGGCTGGGGGGGGTGGAAAAGTTGTCTCACTCTATAAATGCTAGTATTTGTACAATTTCAGCTACGTCTGCGATGTCTGCTTTTATTTTATGACTTTTACTGTTCTAATTATGTCAGTCAAACACTCTCGTACTGGTACAGTCATCACTCGAAGAGCACATAGAGTTTGTTGCATATTTCAAAGTTTATTTTGGTGGAGTGCACACTGTTGGATGTGTATGTGTACGGGGATGTCAAATTGTTTTGCCTCCCCAACTGCTGCCGACAACAATAGTTGTCACTGTCATCGCTGAAATTGTTCAATCCAAATAAACTAATTCCATTAAACCCAAAAGCACATGTCTGCGCAGTTGTCAACAAATAGACAGACAGACTTTGTCTGACAGCCAAAAATACCTGTACGATAATTAATTCGGTTAATTGAAATTCCAAATTTCATTGGCTTCAAGTTACCTCTTGCAATGACATTGTTTTACACTTGGCACAGAGGAAATTTGCGAAATGCAATTAATTTCCAGACTTTAACGTTTACTTGAGCTGTCAAACTAATCTCTGTGTTAAGTTGGAAATCAATTCCACTTATTGCACTTCCTTGACTGGTTTAAATATTATCTCATTTTGAAGGAGTTAATTTATTTACACAACATGATGTGGGGGGATAAAATATGCTTATATTTATGGCACATTAATCTCTATGGATGTTCGGAAAATATCTACAGATGTATGTAAACTAGGACTGCATTTAGTCGTTTGTGTGTGGGGCTTCTTAGGTTGTGATTTGCATTCCTGCATCCCCTCGTTAACATTATTTATACGAGTAATTACCAAATGCAAATCATATTGGTAACCCACACTTTTCACCCCCGTGACCCCATACAAATTCAATTAACTAGCTAATTTTGTATTATTGTTCCCCGCCAAATGCAATCAGCTGTCAGCTACAAGTTCCTGTTGGGACAAAGCCGTAAAATAGAAATTAATTGTGTGCACATTCGAATTTGTGGGCAATTGGTAAAAAGCCAAATGCACGCAACGGCAAAATTAAAATTGATTCTTTTTATTGTTCATTTATTATTTGTTTTAGTGGTTTTTGCTGGCAAAGTGCTCGTGGGAAAACAATTCCAATAAATAACACATAATAAAACTACAAATTAATAAATAGTTAAATAAAACGCGGACACACAGACAACATTCGGAATACTTCTCTCAACTTGTAGCAAAATTGTAAATGTAAATGCAATTGCAATTGTAGAAAATAAGAGGAAAAAAAAATGTAATAAATCCATTCATATATTTAGCATACCTTCCTTCTACGAGCATTGCATTTTATATCATTTGCATACCAATTAAATGAAAAGAAATTGATTTATAAATGTTCAACCCGCTGGAAAATGTACGAGTGCATACATACATACATATGTATATAAATTGTAGCAGAAATTATGAAATTTAAGTTATGTTAAACCTTGGAGAAGCACATGATCTAGTATGTACCGACGCTGCCTGCAGATAAAGATAAATATGGAAAAACATTCCAATTCAACGAAAGAAAAAATATATTATAATAATATGAAATGGTCGCACAACATTGTTATTCCTTCATGGGTTCAATGCTGTTTGATTTCAAGTGTTAAACGAGCTTCGAAAGGCAGCCATTCCCATGTAAATCAACAAGTTTTCCCTATGCCATGCATTATTTTCAGTTTTCCGAATGTGACACGCATTTGTGTCATATTATGAATATTACGGGAATTTTAAGTAACTGAAAACAGGCGCACACATCCACATACCCCGATAATGGAACCTGCCAACGAGCAAACGCTTATGCAAATTTCCTAGTTTCGCTTGTTTTTCCCCAAAAACTTACCCCGTACCATGACGAGAGGTGGTAGAGAGGACTAATGCAAACATTTGCCGCCTTTTAGCAGCATAATTTTCACATTTCTATACATATGTATGTACATATGTATATTTATATGTACCATATATAAAATATATGTCTCTGTAGCGTAGTGTGTCGGAGTACAAAAGAAAGGCGACTGTGGCAGTGGCAGTGGCGTGTTTATGTTTCGGATGCGTTCCAAAATGACATCCTGTCACATTTCCCCACCGCTATGCGTACGAAAGAGAGAGTTTGTGTGTGCGACAGAGGTGTACGGGTACGTGAGAGAGATGGTGACACACACGTACACATGTGTGGTACGTCCGTCATTCCGTCCCTCCGCCAGGCCGTCCGTATGGATTGTCTGCCTGGCTCCGCCTTTAAGCCACGTCACTCCGGCAAGGGCAACCGGAAGAGGTGGATGGAGGCGGCAACAGCTGCTCGACAATCGCACGTTTTATTTAAATTTCACGCACCCATACTCCAGAAAAGAATAAAAACCACCACAGTGGGCACACTTTTAGCAAAAGTGCAGAGAAAATTTAATTTCATTTTCATTTCCGTCATGGAATCAGAGAGGAAATTATGAATTTATGCAAACGGTTATATTTAACGTGTGGATTATTTAAAGTATTAGAACACAAAATACTTCCACTGTGCTTGGGCCACGTCGAGGCAGGTTAAATGAACAAATTCCTCCGCACACCCGCTGGACAGCCATCCTGGAATTTCTTTCATCACACACAGAGAGGCACACACACACACACACATGCTCACCGGCTGGAGTTTTATACGCATTTAATGAGACAATATTGAAATTAACATTATTTTTTATGATTTTGATTTTATAAGTAGGCACTTTGGGCTGTCATAAAAGAGCCGGCATACGGATGTACGGAGATGTCGGCAAGCGTACGTTAGTATCCGTATTTATAGCCGCTCTTTTGGAAAATAAAGGAAATAATAAAACGCTAAAATGGTCCACAGAGCTCGGGCTAAGCCCCAACAAAATTGTTTTCAGGTTGTTTGCACATTTCGGAGGCTGAGTGACTTCGAAAGCAGAGATCTACGCACCTAATGAACGTAAGCCCTCATAGTAGAAGCTGAAAGATAAACTCCTAATAACCCAATATTACAAAACTAACAACTCATCAATTTGCATTGCTCCCATAATAATTACTACAATAAGACTGTATGTACATATAACCATTTAAATCAACTTACTCTGGGAATACCCACAGCAGCTTTCCACATTTCGACCAAAGTTTAAAACCCCAGTGGAGGCCCCAAAAAGGATATAAATTATTTGCATACAATTTTAATGTGCACAAGCCATGAAGAGGGCTCAGTGGGCAATTTGGCTAAGTAGTGCGAAAGGCCACAGGTCGGGGGACAGTAAGCCCATGCCGGGTATTAGTGCAAAAACCGCAAAATGCCAACAATTGGCTGAATATTAACTGTGAAATGCAGTTGGAAATATGTCAAATATATCTTCCACATGCAGATGTATGTGAGTATATCCGTTCATGGAAGGGGTAAAGCGAGGGGAGCATTTACATTAATTGCATTGGCCGCAGGTTGTCCATGACTCCACCTGTCCCACCCTACACGCATTCACAAATCCCTAAAGTGGTTTAAAGACTTAAATGCAATTAGAGTAATTAGCCCTCTTCGATGTTAATTAAATTTTCGTTTGTGTAATTTGATTGAGTGGAAAACTGTTATCGAATTGGCACAGGCGAGTGTTCATTTCGGGTCTGTCGGATCACTGCAGATAAGAGCACATGGATAGAATGTATAAAACTCTTGCGAAAACATACATTCAAAAAGTGACTCCTGTCAACCTGTCTACATCAGCCAATTCAGAACATATACATATATGAACATATATTTTACTCTAAGTGGAGTTGACAATTGTATTTGTTTGGCTTAAGCATTAAGAATCTGTTTTAAAAGATATAAAATAAAGGCGCTTTTTGCTGATTTTATTTGTAAGGCTTAAAAAAAGAGTTTTGCGAAATTTTGTATGCACTTCTTCTCTATTACCTTTACGTAGTGAGCAGGTTTCCATAGCAACCACTCTTGGGCTCCCAACGAGGTACCCTAATAGGATTTTGTTCCAGTTGAGTGCCAGGATCTCCCCTATTTTATTTGTTTCTTCAACTAAAAATGGAAATATGCACAGCTTATTTTTATGTATAGTATGAATGTACATTTGTACATAATGTATAATCTTTTAGGGCAAAAACTTTCGGTGGTCCGCCTGATAGAGAGAGAGAGAGAGAGAGAGAGAGAGAGAGAGAGAGAGAGGTAGAGTTGGCATTGGTACAAGAGCCAGATGCACTTAAGTTCATAAATGTAATGCAATTTCGTGTTGAACTTTATTTAATTGAGTATTTCGGTGTTAAGGCTGTGCTCGGCACACACACACACACGCAGATGCAAATGCACAAAAGCACCGCACAGAGAGATGTCAGGTTTATGAGAATAGTTAGCTGAGGCTTTCGGAGCTCTGTGGAACTTTCTGTTAAATTTTCGAAAGTGTCGGCATCACAAAAGCCACTCACATGCTATGTCAAGTTGGAGTTGAAAATTCTTCAAACTATAATTTGCCGTACTCTATTCGATATTAATCTCTGCGAGTATATGACTCGGCAGCCATTATTTGGAATTGGATTTTCTCAACCGAAACAGAAACCTAAACATTTTTCTATGATTATTTCAATTGGTATTCCGTTGCAATAGAATGCAATGGGAGTTTGTTTGTGCATGCGGGAGTTTAATGCAGGCCATAAACTAGCTAGAAGGACACAGGACGAGAGAGAAGGAGAGAGAAAGCTTGTGGCAGGGCCATAAAAATGCTCAACAATAAATAAGAAACACACTCCGAGGCGCACTCTGGCTTACATGAGTTTATTATGCTCTACAAGGCATTATCCTCACATGTTAGTCTTGTGTTCTGTGCATCTGTGTGTGAGACCCTTAGTGTGTGTGTGTTTGTGCAGTGAGGCATTATTTTATTTATGCTCATAATGCTGCGCAATGAATAATTATGCAAATGGGTAGGCTTATGGTCAAGCCGCTTTCCGCAGAAACAAATTGCAAGATTCTGCACAATTTACCGCAGACTCAACGACAAGCCACACCACACAGACTTACAAACACACACACAATGGGGTATACAATATTTATTTCCCCTTTCCCATAGAACAATTTAAAACGTCACTGACAAAACAAAATAATTATCAGCAGCAAAGAAAATGCAAAGCGCAAACAAAAACTTTTCACTTTTTCGCGCCTTTTCAACTTTTCCTGTGGCCTTTGAGACGAAAAGTTTCACTGCACCCCAGACTTGGAACCGACTCGGAATCAGAATCAGTCCCCACCCTCCCTCCAACAGCCTTTGGCCATTTCCCCACCAACTTTAAGCTTATAAAACTTGGGTAAAAGTCTTGGTGGATCAAGGCTTAATCGCCCGCCGCTTTATAAATCAAATCTTGAAATCAAAACAAAAAGTTTTTGCTTTTGCCTTGGACAAGACGGGAGATTTCGAATATGTATTTTGGGGTGCATAATATTTATTATCTCACAGCTGTTGACTGGCAAATAAATCAATATCGTATTAACTGCTTAGACGAGCCACAAAACTTTTGCCTAAATACTGCCCCCCAAAGCACATAAATAACGAAAATGTCAAAAACTTTTGGTTTCTCTGCTGGTCGGAGGAGCCGTGGGAGTTTCTTGAGCAACAACTGAACTGGACAAGAAGCCAAATGCCCTAGCCCAAGGAGCAGAGCCTGCATGTGACACTCTCCGAGTATTTTCTTATACTCTTGCAGAGGGCTTTCCGATTTTCAGCAACTAATTGAGTAACTCTTACACTTACTGATCATCAGCAGCATAAGGGTAAAGTCGGAAAAGCAATGATCGCGTCACAACTTTAGTCAAATATGAAAATAATCAAAATTCGAATAGGTATACAACACTTCGGCTACCGATATATCCATGGTACTATTTCCAATTACTCTTGATTAACTTGAGACGCTTGAGACTTGACCTGAGAGGAAAATTTCGCTTGATGTTAGGAAAGGAATTAATTGAAAAAATCCGCGACAGAAGCTGTCATGCCATGGACTACCCTGCTGGTTGGTTGATTAATGGAAAACTGTTTCAGCTGCATACAAGTTTTAATGATAAAAACGGCTGTCGATTAATTAGCTACAATGCAATCGATGGAGTTCAATCAGTTGCGCGGCTCGAATTTCAGCCAAAAGCCATCCTTTGGCTGCAGGTTGTGACCAATGATGCTATCGAGCAGATTGGTCGATGTCTTCTGGGCAGGCAGCAGCCTGACGCTCAGAATCAATTGGAAGAGAATGGACTTGAGCTCCATGAGGGCCAGTCGATTGCCAATGCAGTTCCGCGGACCCACTCCGAAGGGCAGGAAGGTGCTGGACTTAATCTCCGACTTGCGCTCATCTGAAAAGCGCTGGGGGTCGAAGCGTTCCGGCTCTGCAAAGTTCTCGGGGTCGTGGTGCAGCGGAAATATGGGTATCTGCAGCACATCGCCCTTCTTGGCAGAGAACAACTTCCGCCCGCTCTCGTCACATAGGTCGATGTCCTTGTGGCACTCGCGATCCGTGGCTATGGCTGGGGGCCACTTCCGAAGCCCCTCCTGTACAACCATGTCCAGGTACTTCATTCGCGTCAATGTGTCATATGTGAGAGGTTTGCCAGCCAACTCCCTGTCCACCGACTGTATCTCCTCGAATAATTCGGACTGAACTTCAGGGTTCATGCAGAGCTCGTAAGTGAGGTAGCAGAGGGCCGAAGAGATGATGCTGAAGCCAGCGAAGAAGAAAAGCAAACACTGGGCCAGCAGATCCTCGTCGGTGAACTCTGCGTACTGGCTGGCGTCCTTGGATTGGTCCACCAGCTGTGCATACCTCAGCTGCTTGGCCTCC
Organism: Drosophila subobscura; assembly: GCF_008121235.1. Lineage (NCBI taxonomy): Eukaryota > Metazoa > Arthropoda > Insecta > Diptera > Drosophilidae > Drosophila > Drosophila subobscura. The sequence goes on from NC_048531.1 coordinate 3,058,318, forward strand.
ATCAGCAGATGGATCATGTCGGGACGCACCACATTGTGCTCCTTGCGATACCTCATGGCCACCTTCACCAGACTTGTGAAGTAGTCAATCTTCTCCGAGTCCAGCACCTGAATGCGCAGCAGCTATGGGACCAAGGGAGCCAATATAGAGATACATAACGACTAGTAGCAGACTCACCTTCATTAGTCGCGGCACCAGGGCATGGAGAACTGCCTTGACAATTGCCCAGGCGCTAACCTTTGACAGCGACTGTCCGATGCGAAAGAATTCGTTGTCTTTCCGCCTGAATGAGTTCACGCTGAGGCCAAAGGCGACAGTGGCAATCACATCGTTGGCGAAACGCGTAAAGTAATCCTTCATTTCCAGCTCAATGGCCCCGGCCTTCGATTGTTCCAACTGCTCCCCTACATGCCTCACTGCCTCCTCGCTGCACGAGTGGATCAGCTGGTACATGACCCTCATTTTGCTCCCGGTGAATGCTGGCGTCAGAATGCAGCGCATCTCCCGCCAAGCACCATCCTTCAGCGAGATGAGGCTCTTCGAGAGAATCGACTCCTGCGCATTATTGTGCATGCTGTGGTGGTTGACGAAATGGTCAAACTCCTTAATGCCCACCAGCTTGATCAGCTCTGGATCGCGTATGAAGATGATGGGATCTCTCAGGGCGTACATGCCGTACACCCTGCTCCCCCGGTACTGCATATGCTGCTCAATCATATACTTCAGCACGGGCAGGCCACCGGCCATAGCTCTGATGGGTATATTGCCCAGCAGGGGCTTGGGCTTGGCATGCGGCACGCCCCTCTCGGTGAGCACATCGTATTTGGCCACGGACCACTTGTAGAGCAGAACGAGCAGCACGGCGAGCAGCGAGAGCGCTACGATCCATTGTTCCATGATGTCAGAAAGAGTGTCTTAATTGAACCGCACAAGTGAAACGTTGGAAATTAACTGATACACGCGATTAGAACGATGACAGTAGAGGGCAAGCTTTCTCTCTCTCCCGAAAGCTCTCGAAAGCTCCCCGGGCTTCGAAGCGCAGCGCTCTCATCGTTCCGTTATCAAGCGATCGACCGTAGATGGTTTTCGGTTCATTATCCAAATCGAAATTGGATACGTTTTATCTGCGCATACAAATAGAGTTAGCATATTAAATATTATTGACTTTGTTGATGTTGTTGGTGCAGTCAAATCATCAACAAATTCCGTTTAACACATTGCTTGCCGAGTGAATGAATTGCAATGCGATTCCATGATGCATTTCTAATTTTTCTAATGAAAATTTAATTGAATTACCACATGTTCGCATAACGTTCATCCCTCGTTACCCCCCTCATAGCCTCGAATAAATACCAAAAGGAATCAATATGCAGCCAATTAAATGCAATAAATTCAAAACCATGGCTCAAATATGTGCAACATCATTGGCAATTTACGCCAAATTTACAAAAAGAAAACCCTTTCAGCTGGGAGTCGATGCAAGACGTGCACGCCACAACAAACCCTTTGGCAGAGTCTATAAAATGTCCTAGCTAAGCGAAACGGCAAAGCATTCCATTAAAGTAGACACCCCAAACTGTGTGCAATGTTTGAAGACATCCAATTGATCAGCACGAACGTCAGGATTTTGCGGTTCTGGGCCCTGCTGTATGACAAAAACGTGAAGCGGTATGTCTGCCTCACTCTGGCCTCTATGCACATCTTCACGCAGGTGGTGTATATGCTGACCACCAACGAAGGAATCACTGGCATCATACGCAATGGCTACATGCTCGTTCTGTGGATCAATACGGTACTGCGGGCCTACCTACTCATGCAGGATCAGGCTGGCTATGTGGGATTGATCAAGAGCCTGGCCAGCGACTACTACGATCTGGCGAGTGAGAGCGACACGTACATCAGTGGCATGCTGAACGATTTGAATCGACAGGGTATGCTGATGGCCAGGGGCAATCTGTTCTTTGGCCTGCTCACCTGCATGGGCTTCGGCCTCTACCCTCTGAGCTCCAGCGAAAGAGGTAAGGCAGCTGTCAAACATCAAATTGCCAGAGGCAATTGCATGGCTTTTGTTCCTATCCATTCGCAGTGCTTCCGTTTGGCAGTCGGATACCTGGACTCGATGAGTATGCGACCCCCTACTATCAGCTGTGGTACGTCTTTCAGATGCTCATCACCCCCATGGGCTGTTGCATGTACATTCCCTACACAAGTCTCATTGTGGCCTTCATCATGTTCGGCATTGTCCGGTGCAAGGCCCTGCAGCACCGCCTACGCCTCCTGGCCGTCCATCATCCGGCAGGCCATCGCGATTCGAGGCACCTAGCTGCGGAGATAGCCCAGTGCATTCGCTATCAGCAGAGCATAATCGAGTATGTGGACAAAATCAATGGCCTAACCACCATGGTGTTCCTCTTCGAGCTGCTGGCCTTCTCCGCACTCCTCTGTGCGCTGCTCTTCATGCTCATCATTGTAAGTTCGCAGCTTCCCAGATTCAACTATGCATTACGTACTCGTATTTGTTCCCATTCTGACGACAGGTCGACTCCAACGGTCAACTGATTATTGTCTGTCTCTACATCAATATGATACTGGCACAAATCCTAGCTCTGTACTGGTACGCCAACGAGTTGAGAGAACAGAATCTATCCGTGGCCACAGCCGCCTACGAAACAGAGTGGTTCACCTTCGAAATTCCCATTCGAAAGAATATTCTGTTCATGATTATGAGGGCACAGCGTCCGCCTTCTGTGAGAGACTACAAATAATAAGTCGAATCTCTTGTAACTCTCTTGACTTTCAGATATTGTTGGGAAACGTTCGGCCCATTACCTTAGAGCTGTTCCAGAATCTACTCAATACAACATACACATTTTTTACGGTCCTTAAACGGGTCTATGGCTAAACTATTGCAACAAATTAAACTTCAGTATGATTATGCACAATTGTCACGTATGTACGTATAAAGGATATCTCACTTCAATGTTTAATACCGTTCACAATTCAGCACACAATTTCACAATTCAATGAATTAAGTTAATAAAAAAGGGGTTTTTACGAACAATTCACACAGCATTCAATTGTTATACCCCGGTATCCGCAGCATGCACGGGCATATTGTGTGTGGGCAGAATACTTTTGATATCTGGCGCAAAACTGTAGTTTTTCCTAAGCAGTTCGTTATTACATCCAACTGATGTGTTAATCTTAGTTATCATGTTTAAGTGGTTTACCCGTAACGGGTATCTTATGGTCGTAGCAACGACCTTCGACCAGCTGCTGGTTTTATTCTCTGTCATTTGTTGCATTTTATTGCGCATCATTTGTGGTTCACACTGCGTTTGTCATTTTTTTCGCACTTGCTTGCAGTTAAAAAATGCATTCTCTATATACATACATATATATGCTTGTATTTGTGTGTATATAATAGAGCGCGAATCAAATAGAAAAGAGGAAGAAGGCATGGAAAGTTTGCGATAAAAAAATTGTTTGCTAAAGTTGTCAACGAACTTTTTTTTGCTGGCTGACAGGTTGCCGAGGTGCGAAAACTGTCAAGCAGCGCGCAGCAGGATGCAGGACCGCCACCAGGACAGCCGGAGGCGAGGAGCAGGAACACCAGAGGAGCCGCGGGCAAAACACATTTCAATTTGCTTGACACTGTGCAGCTTAAATTCCGCAAAAAGGAGTTATTCACTTCATTATAACAGCGATAATGGCAAAGAAACTTTAACTTTGATACACTGATGTACAGCAGATGGGCCACACCCAAACCAAAATTGGCTAGCGAATGCGCATAAAGGGGATCCTTTATATGGCACACCCATTACAAACGTTGCATTGGTACTTCCCCTGTCAAAGACTTTCCAACAGGAAGCGGTTTTTGTTTTTTGTTATTTATCAGAACCCTCCTTCGTTTCTCCCACACATATTGACTTGGATAATGGTTTGTAAGTATTTGTAATTGATAACTTAATAGATGCCAAGGCCCTGCATGATTGAAGAGGTGTCGTAGATTTCATTGATGGAGCAGAGATTGATGAACATCGGATTGCGTCCGCTGCGGCATTCGGTGGCCGATCTGTCGCCGCTCTGGTAGACAGGGGCATTCACATCGCTGGCCCGCACAAAGTTGCACGTCATGTACTGGTGGACACTGAGCAGCCACTGGCCCGCCTCGTTGCTGGTGTTGCGGGACTCACGCAGTATGCCGCAGCCAACATGCGTGGTGCTGTCCCTCACGAGCTGTGTGAAGTAGGCAATGCACTTGCTGATGCGCAAGTAAAGAGTTCTGTGAGAGTCAAGTGGGGGGCGGATACAGGAGAGAGAGTTCCCTACCTGCTGATGGGAGGACTGTAGGCGATGATGTCGCGCATGGTGCACTCCTTGTACTCGGCAAACATCTGCTCCAGCGTGGCCTTGATCACCTCGTCCTCCGTGTGGTATTCGACTGTGTGATCGGTGGTGCTGCCAGGAACTGGCCGTTCGGGTGCACCCTGCCAGCCGCCCTCGGCCACAACCTGGGCCACGTTGCGGAACTGCTCGCTGTTGCGGCAATGATCGTTGACCAGGGCACACCGCTTCACATTCAGCTCGGCAAAGCTGGCCAGCTCCGGGTCCCACTGAAGCGTGGCCATGCGCGTGGCCGGACTGAAGCCCAACAGATCGCCCCTGGCAATCCGATCGCGGTACTCGTTCAGCTCGTTAAGAATCATGTTGCGACGATTGGGCGAAATGCGAACCACATGGGCATCCGGACTGCAACTTTCCGCCAATTCCTGCAACGATCAGGGCAACGCTAAGCAATGGATCATCCCTACTGTCTCCCTACACCACGCTCTTACGCCAAAATTGTTGCAGGCAATGTGCCTCTCCGGTCCGGGACACAGGGCAGGATCGCAGTAATCAAAGGCGCTAGTGCTCCAGAGGCTCCAGAGGTGCCACAGCAACAGCAGCAGCCACTTTGTGTCCAACATCTCGACGAGGCAGCCAACTTAGCCAGCTCTGACCTCGCGGGCGGTCTCTTATAGAGTTCGCTCCCCAAATCGATTACTGCCCAAGCGGATCTATCAGTTGACCCAATTCGACACCCCACCAGACCCGTTTGGATACGCAGCATGTTCTGGTAGCCAGAACCCATGCAGCGCTCATGCAGGTTCCCAGTTTATTCACTCATTCAGTTTCAGTTACAACTCAGCTTAATTGGCCGCCAGTCACTTCATCGTCGCCCATGGTGTTGGCGTCGACCTGTTCGATGCGATCGCATAGGAATCTATAGATCTTGCTCTTGCCGGAGCTGCACATTTCCCCGGGTATGGTGGCCACCTCGTAGTGCGGATTATTGTTCACGTTGGCCCGCGAGAAGTGACAGAGAAGGTTGAGGGAAATTGTCGCATTGTCACTATCATCGGCCCTGATGCGAATGGCGCAGCCCATGCGATTCCCATTGTCCTGAATGAGGGGTACATAGTGGCCCACACAGGATCTGGTGGTGTGTGGATGAGAGATAATTGGGATAACTCCTGTCTACACGTGCCATTCACTCACCCTTCGGACAGGGGCTGCAGCTTGTGGTATTTATCCATGTGGCAGCCCAGAAGATCGATGTATAGCGATGGCAGAAGCTTGTTCATCACCAGATTGGCGACTTTGCCGTTCTGCGCCATCGTGCCGCTTAGCTGGGTGGTGGCCACGTAGTGATACTTCTCTGTGTTTGAGCAGAACCTGGCCTCCTCATCGCACTGACGCACCAGCAGGCTGGCCAACAGCTCCAGATTACGGTCCCAGCCCATGGTGGGCATACGGCCAGCCACCGAGAAGTTGCCCGCGCCACTGGCCACGTAGTTGCGCATGATATTGATGCTTTGCAGCATGCGCTGCCGCAGGCCGCCGTTCACAAAGATGATATGATTTCCCTTGCCACAAGTCGGTGCAAAGTCCTGCAAATTTGTGGGCTAAGAGTTGTCCGTTCAACCAATTGACTTGGTCATACCTTGGTCTTGATGCATCCCACATGGGTCGCTCGGGTTGAGCAGAGATCTGTTCTACACAGGTTCGTGTGCCTCACAGTTGGCTTCAGTTCCCCAAAACCCTCCGCTGTGCGTGGCAGCAGGGGGAGCAGAGAGAGCAGCAGTAGCGGGCAAATCATTCGGTAGCACCTTCTGTGTGTCATCGCCAGCGTGGCACGAATAACTCAGATCTCGGATCAAGCTAATTTGTTTTTCTTTATTCAGCACCCGTGACCGATTAAGGCAAATGGAGAGTGTCCAATTGCACAGCATTCGCATTGATATGCTCCTCGAGCGAGCAGAGTCCCTGGTAGTTGGCTTGTGCCCCAGAAAAACACCATTCACACGGATGCACACTCTCTACATACACATGCTGGCTGAAAGTCTTCCCACGCGAGAATTGACAGAGTAGTCCGTAGGAGTACTGACCAGTCCATCCCTGGCGATTCGGCTTACCCATCTTTCGTCGGCCTCATGGCATTGATGTGATCCATTTGGCCAGCCCTGCCAGCTCCTCGCTCCATCGCAACGAGCTCATTCTGGCTGCTGGTCTGAATGGAGGATACCTTCCCAGAGCTATGGCATTGCGGAAAGAGTTTAGGCTAGACAAGAGCTGTGCCTGCAGAAGCATCGGAAACTGCATGATGACCGCTCCAGTGCCGCAACTCTCATGAAAGTCCTTGCCAAAGAAAAAATGGAAACACCACCTGAAGCCATCAAATTATACGCGGACATACCCCATAATTCTCACAGGCAATGTGCCTACTCAATGGCGGGCAGAGATCCTTCCTACAGTAGTCTGTGGATCCCACCTCATTGCTGATCAGCAGCAGACAGACCGCTAGGCTAAGCTTGAACCACATGTCGGGAAAATAATCTGACTGGTATGTAGGGGAGTCGGGCAACGCAACCGAGACTGTGGCGTTGTGCGCTGGATTACACGGAATTATTTTAAAGTAGCGTGTTAATCGCCCTCAAGTTGAGGGAAAACGTTTGGCAGCAGAAATTTCTCATGGTTAGACATCACCCTCAAGCGGATATCTCAAAATATGCTTATTTTAAAAACACTTTGAAGGAGCTAACCCAGCAAACAACTTATTCCATAATTTACTCTTAACTATACACGCTTCCCTTTCAATTAAAAGTAGGCAGATACTTTGAAAAGATGACCAAATAAATAACATACAGACAATTACTTACAAAACACAAACTTATATTAAATACTTCACTCTAAATCTCTCATTCTAAAATGAACGCAAAAATCATTAATGACTGCAGACCAATTACTTAAAAGGCAGAAATGTTGCTCAGCACTCGAATTAATTGAAAAAGAAATATCAAAAACAAAAAATTTAAAGTGCAATTGAAAACATATTCAATATTTCTTTTTTGTTGCTGTTTTTATTTCGTTTTTTTTTTGCTTGATAGTGCACATCGGAATAAACAAAATTGGAGTGTATTTGATGTGCACTTCGTTGTTATTATGTTTTTATGTTTGTTTTTATATTGTTTAACATTAACACTTCACGTATGTATAGTGGATGTTTGGTTTGTGTAAGGATTCCTTAATGTAGATATATATAAATTAAATGTAAGCTTAGGCTGCTGCTAAGGCTATATTATATGTACAGATACATACATCACAAGGAATATATAAAAATGGCTCATTTTGCTGTCGTTTTTACTTTGGTCTTCTCATGGGAGGCGAGAAACGAATCGTTGACTAATGTGGAATTCATTTTTGGATAGTCAGTGTACACACGATGCATTGGGAGATGTATAAAGGAGTTACAAAACTAATGAAATCGACGAGTATAGAAGCGTATATCGACAAAAACAGAATAAAATGCTCTCAAAAACGTTTCGCTAAATCAGTTTCAACTGAGGTGGTGGTCCCCACAGCTCTAGCGTTACTGCCCGAAGTTGGGGTTGTAGGGCGACTGCTTCTCATAACCAGCGGGCATCACACTTGGCCCGGGACTGGCAACGGCCATGTCGTATGTCGGGGGATTCATATTGGCTGCTCCAGCTCCAGGATATGGGGGATATGCAACGCCATGCGTGTGCGTGCTGCAAGTGTGGAAACAAAATATTAATATTTGCATTTCATTTGAACTTTACTAGGGCCAGGGCCCTAGAGCAAAGCACCCACCCTGGCATTGGCATCGGCATCTGCTGATGTTGCTGCTGCATCGGCATGGGCATCTGAACAGTCACATTGCTGGAGAGGAAAGACATTGGATATGGAAAATGAAATTTTCATTTCGCACTTATTTGCACTTACCCAGTGGTCTGTGCCGGATAGGGAACAGCGTAGGCATTGCCGGCCGGATAGCCGGGCGGGGGAAGCTGTGTAACCGGATAACCGCCAGGGGCTGTGTGGGTGGCGGATGTCACCACAACGGGAGCTGAAAAAACAGAGATTAGAAATGGGAAATTACAAAACGAAATACTACGCTAAAGTCGATGAAAAATTGTATATTCCTCAATTATATCTAAAAGATCTATGAAAACACATTAAAAAATAGAGTTCCGAACTGATGTACCGATAGACCGACTGATAGACCGATGAGCATCTTCACTGACTTCGTATTCAGCGTTGCGTCCTAGCTTTTTAGCGTAATGGTATACAAAAGCAGTTCATATTTTTGTATCCTCCTGCAGAGCACAGCTTTCACTGGCCAAAACGGATCGTATCTAATCAGTGCTCAATGATAAGCCACCAGATAAGCCATTGCCAACGCAGTGATGACTCAGATGCTCTTACGCTGCCAACTGAACTGAATTTGCAACACTTTGTTTTGTTCATTACGATTATTTGTCTATTTACCACATTCACCGATTGAGTAGCCAACATTTCGGGCAGCTTTCTGACGGCGTCGTATGCAAACTACAGCCGTGGTAATGGTAAATATGGTAAAGCCGATAAACAGCCCCAAAAACAAATCGTTCATTTCCGATTGCTGTACAGAAATCGAAGAAAACACAAACGACTACCAATCTTTCACGAAGCAAACTGAAAATCTCACATATGACAGACAGCTCTGTCAATTCTATATGCGGAATGTGCCTAATCAATGGCCGATTGTGGCCCAACCGATAAGAATTTACGATGACTACGATCTATCCATGCACATATTTGCTTTCCTTGGTATAGTTTTGGATCGTGTAGGATCGTGGCATGATGAAATTCATGAACCAAATGGGAAGTCCCCTCTTGCGATTGTTACCATCATTGATTGTGTATCCAACATTTCGGGCTGCCTTCTGCTTGCGTCGTATGCAAACCACAACCGAGGTGGCCACAAATATAGTGAAAGCAATGGACAGAGCTATGAAAAATGCCAACATTTCGAGGCAGAGAACACAAACACCTTCGTGTCGGGTTGGGAAACAAACTGAAAAGCTCTGTCAGTCGAGAGCTATATTGTTTCCCACACCCAGACCGTGTCTAATCAATGGCCGATTATGGCCCACACGATAAGCGATTACGTCTGGGCGGGATGACATACAATACATATGTTTAGATTTTTTTGTGACAATAACTTTTGATTCTATATGTTGATTTTTTACCTATTCTCCTGAACTTCTTGACCATGCAGAATAGTGTTAAAAACATACAAAAGCCGAGAACTAAAAACACTGTAAAAGATATTATGGGAATTATGGAGGAATCCATTTCTATTACAATAAACAAAAAACACAATGCTTTCCGTTGGAGCACGCGAAACAAACTGATATATTTATGGTTATTAACCCAAATGGTTAAATTGACTATTGACTGATACGGAAATCGGCTGCTTGATTGTATCAATCGTATTTTTTGGAGGGAACTCCCCGTGAGACCCACCTGCACACTTGGTAAGCTGCGCCCTTTGATTGCGTCCGCGGGTGAGAAATGCGGCCACAGACGTCAGGAAGAAGACAGAGAATGTGAAGAAGAGTATCCAATATATGCCAGAATCATCCATGATATTAGAACTTTAAAGCGACATTCACGGCATCGACTGTGCACAAAGACTAAACCCGAAATGCACACCCAAAGCGGCTAGATTCGCAGTCGGAAAAGTGCCGAGTAATGGCCAAAGAAAAGGGCAATCGCACTCATAAAGATAACTTATCAGAGCACACACACTCGCATTCGCACTCGCACTCGCAGTAGAACTACAGATTTGCCACGAAACTTACGGAGATCGTTGAGCGCCTGAATGCGACGACGCTGACGACGTCCCAAATACACTGCACTGACCAGCACACTGCTACTCACGGAGTAGAAGAGCAGCTTGATGACCAATCGCATAGCCTGAACGTACAGGTGGATATGGTGGTAGAACTCTTCCGTCTGGTAGTTGGCTCCCAGCGTTAGGTTGGTCATATTTTGGCTTAGATCACGTCTCTGGCCACTATCCAGGCATAGACCACCACAAGAGCCACCAGAACTGATAGAGATCCAAACTCTAATGCCAGGAACTTACAATTCAAATGCATACGCTGCGAAATTCTCTCGACTACATCAAATATGGTGGCGTTCATGCTGAGAGGGTTCGACTGAACTAAATGGGTCAGATAATAATTGGCTCGATGGGCCTGCCATATGATGATAGAGTGAGGCGCATAAAGGTTCTATTTGGCAATTAGCAAATTGGTAAAATTAACTAATTGATTCCAGCTGGGTAATAATCTAACTGGAAGCAGTTGAAAGAGTACACCAGTGTCATTTATCAATCACAGTCTGCTAATCAGTGTTTGCACATATGTATATATAATGAAAGCCCAGAGTCATTGTCTACACTTCACTGGGCATTACAAATCCTTAATCTTTTAAAGCATATTTATAGCGTAAGTAAAATTAAAATCATTTAATACGTGGAATACGTGTCAAAGCTCTGTAGGACAGACAGAAAAATTATATAGTTAATGGCATATAAAGGATATTCATCAACTTTGGTCAAATGTTGTCAAAAGGTAACTCAAGGTCCACATTTTCATTGACGTTCTGGTATTGAATGGTATTCATTTCCTTATCGCTTAGCCACAATTACGGTTCATTAGAGCATTCATTAGACCAACTCTTTTAATGTCTGCTTAAATGTGTAGCTACATGTTGGGTTTTGGTAAGAAAAAAAAAGATACAAGGCACATGAGAGGACAACAGATCCAGTCATCTCGCAATCGGTTTTACACAATAAAATGTCAAATTTTTGCGTATACAAGTATCTATTTATTCTTTATCATAGAATCACTGACACGCATATTTTTGTTCATTTAAACCATAAATTGAACACGTAGCAGATAAGTGTGTTTATGGTGGGTAAATCCTAAATAACAACAGTTTCTCACAGAAGCGAATCGACTAAGTAGATCGAAGACATGAAAAGCTAGCAAGAAAACGCTAAATGACGTCATTCAAAAGCTCTGCCATGACCAGTGGCTGCAATTCCGGTTATTTGACGTCGAGCTTTTTCCCACTTGCTGCTGGCTTGGAACTCATTTTGATTAGGGAATTACCTAGTTTTCTTTGCTGCGAATCTAATGTATGTGGATAATTTTATTTAACAAAGGTGACTAATACTCTGGAGCAATCACAGTTTGCAGAATTCCTCACAAGGGATGCATAAGTAACCTTATGTGTCTATTATAAGAAGAATATTCTTAAGAAAAACTAAAATGTCAAATTAAAATCAAGAAAGACTCAATATGTATTATTAAATTACATGTGTTCCAACAATTTTTCAAAAACTTTTCACACAAAGTTCCAATTTCCATCAAGATCCAAGATCAAGATCCATCAAGATCCATTTTTCGATCAAACTTTTTATACATATGTAATAGTTTGAGTCTACTATAAACAGGTTGTATTACTCACAATCTGTATTTTGACGTCTTTTTTTGTGGGGTCGGATGCAGGAATAGCAAATGGCACAGATCAACAACAATATAAACAGCACGAAAGCGACAAAGTAACATGAAAATGCATCATCCTCCCTAAGCCCAAAATTTGGAAAGCTCAGGGCGGTAAGAAGCGGTCCAATAACACTAAACAACGAGATCAAACTGAATGAAAGAAGGGCACTGTATGCTTAGATAACCAAGATCTTTAACTAGCTTACAGATAAGATAAGTAGGATGGGGTCTTTAGTTGCCCTGCCCCTGTATCTACACGATAATCCAATGGGATACCTTCTGCCTCAGCAAATAATAATAAGGATGAGTACCATATTGATCACATTAATGGTCACGCGAGTCGTATTGTTATCACGATAATTGTAAGTCTCTAAAGAATATTGTTCCATTCTGTACAACTTGAAACCAGAACAAAACGTGTTTGAATACAACGAACTGAAACCATCGAATGATCATCTATCTCTCGGAGATTTTCTGGGATTCGGACATTAGCAGTACAATAAACAGAAAAAAATAAAACAGTTCATACAATCGCAACCCTCAGGAGAATTTACTTTGATAGACCAACTATTTCCTTTGGCCTTCTGGGAGTGACCATGTTCTGCTCTGTTCACGTGTGGAGCCGGTCTCGCGAGATGCCGAATGCAGATCCACTGATTAATTTACTCCCTGGCAAGACGTTTGAGTGCCCAAACTCAGCTGAAATATGCTGATGTCCCCCATTCATTGCTGAACAAGAACATCAACACTTACGAGAGTGTTAGGAATCAGCGTTCCAACCATATAAATAAGATAGATAGATTTCCCTGTCCCTATGTGTACACGCAATAATCCAATGGCAATACCTTCTTCCTTCTCCCGTTTGCAACAACGCAGGAAGGACCTGCAGCAACGCAGACAGGAAATGATGATTAGGATAGACCCTATTTTGATCACTATAAAGGGAGCGGATTTATGTTCATCAAGCTTGTAAATCCCTTTTGTATTATGTTCCATTCTGTACGACTTGCGACCGCAGCAAAAACACGTTTGAATACAATGAACTGAAACTACTGACTGCTGTGCAGCACTAGCATCACAGTAATCAAAACCTCTCAATAGAATTTACTGCAGTAGTTCATATCGGCCCTTCGGCCGTCTGGGCGTTACCATCTGTCGAGCCGGTCTCGAGCTCTCTCTTTACCGAGGAAAGCAGAGAAGACGATCGTGGACCGGCCACTGATTCTTTTACTCACTGGCACAGCTCACAATCTGTTTGTAGATTTTCAATGCAATGCAGCAACGTAAACAAATGCAAGCTATCCAAACTACTAGGAAAAGCATCGCGACGGTCGAAACCAGAAGAGCCGTCCAATCCATTGGATATTTCAATCGAAACCGATTGCCACAAATGCAAATGAAATGGAGCTAGCCTCAGAGGCAGGTGCAAGTGCAGCTGAAACTTCTGGCAGACTTGATAATTATCAGGAACCGTAAACCCTGCAGATTAAGTCAAACTTTTGCAACAGTCACGTCACTCACCCTCACCTGCCCAGCGCTTTTTGCGCCACCAGTCCAGGAACTTGAGGTACGATAGCAACACCCCAACCAGACACAACAGTATGATCAATGGAGATAGGTCCATCGCCGATTACATCCAAGCCCTCCGATTGCCCAAACTGAACTGAAATACGCTGCTGGCAATTGTTTTGTTCAACAAGAACATCAACACTTACAAGAGTGTTAGGGAATCAACTAAACAAACAGATGAACAACTGTTTTTGTAGTTCTTCAATTAAAAACCCAACGCAAAGCTGAATGAAAACAAATTCAAATTTCGCAGCCTGCTTTTGGGCAACGTTCGAAAATCTTACAAAAAAGTACGAACGAGAAGGGAATTTCAGATATATGTACATATGTACATACGTACGTGAGCTACCTTTTACTCCTAATTCACTACCCTGGGATATTTTTATCATACTTATCTCAAAATTGTTGACTAATCATGAATTTCGTAACTTTTGTCGATATGACGAAGAGTAGGACGTACAATTTTGAATGGTACATAACCAGCGTTTGGATATTTAAGGAAAAGCGGGATGTTCCTTCATCAGAGCCCTTACCCAACAACTTGTGGACGGAAAACATCAAATCAATTTTATATTTACCCTGAAGACATATCCTCACACTTGACACTATTTTGCTGTTTCCAGCTAGTACAAAAAAAATGGATTTATAAACGATTTTCGAAGCCGATAGAGGATGATGAATCCTTGTTTCAGAGTGCAATAAAAGCTTTTTTAATGGTTGTTCTGGTTCTTTCCTTATAAGCTGACAATAAAAAGGCAGCCTACGGATAATGTGTATGTTACATATACATATTTCTATATATTTACAGTGATTATATTATTATTTAGTCATCAGTTAAATATAAATTGATGGAAGAACAAAGTGTTTAAATGTAAGAACAAAGCGAGAAATGTACACTCTCGTTTGCAGGCACCGAAATCGGGTTTCTAAAAGAGTTCTTTAGATAATCAAACTACTCCTTAATAGGTACTTTGGTTTTTTTTAATTTGGTCTATACAATTTTATAATTGTATCTACAATTGTTCACAATCATCGCTAAGTGTCATCCATGTGCAAGTATATCGATAGCACTGGGAATGTAAGATACTAACTTGCTTCAATGATACCCTTATCCTTTGCCTTTTGCTCTCTCTTGCGGATGGCAGAACGTATTATGACCGTTAGTATTGCACAGAGAACCACCACGAATATCGAGCACAGGATAATCGTTGAGATCGTCAGATCCCTTTCACCCGGCACATGCGGCATCCTTTACGATGGGTTTTTAATATATGTAGCTACTATATTCGATTGGAAGCTTTTTCAGTCTTTCAGAATTGTTCGTTTGGATTCAAACTTCTACTCCACAGAATGGCGAATATCGAAAGTGCTCCTCGTGTTCATTGCGCAGACGTTGGACAGTGACTGCGCGACGAGTGTTGCCTCCTTATAGGTTTTTGGAAGAGTCCCCCAGACGAGCTCACCCGTATCCCAACAGAGTTCGTTTCGGCATTGGAAGAGCAGATAAGATTAGGGGCCGTCGCATTGGCTGTGACGTTTAGCGCGTAATGCGATTAAAGTCGCCATATAGTCCTGATACCAAGCCGAATGAGAGCATGGAGCCGTGGGGATCATAAATACTGTCAAGTGGACAGCGTATTTACAGCTCAAAACCTACGTCAATTGTTCGAATCAATCAAAAGAGAGCTTCAAAATTATAGCCATAAAAAAAGGCCAAAATGTATATGGGTAAACCATACACTAGACACCACCCTCAAGCCTAAGCGATAATCACCATCTTGGAGGTAAGGTGTGCGATACACTTCCCACAAATCTTCAATCTGCTCCGACGTCAGCAGTAATCAAGTTATTAAATTACGCTTATCAGAACATATGTAGAGTGGTCGATCCACAAGAGAGATCAAACCAGAGAGACAGCATCGAAATTCTATAAGAAATCATGAAAATAATCTTGGATGGTCGTCTAAAGTCTTCTCAAGTGCTAGCCCAATACAAAAATTCTGTTTACATCCCATTGTTAAGTATTTCTTTCTCGGTTGTTAAACTCATGAGTGTAAAGACATCCTGCTCTTCAAACAGAACATTTGACTTGTAATATCGACTGTTGTCTTAAAAGAAACAATTGTAAGCGAAAAGGGACGTGTGGGACGCTTCTTACGCGTCACAACTTTTATACCCGGTAGTCAGTAGAAAATTTGTATCTTAGTGGTTTTTTAACAATTTTACATGTTTTCTACATCTGTCATCTACATCACTTCTCACGACAACCGCAGATATTTCGCGATATTTTGTGGGGTCGGAAACCCTTCCTTCCAACCCTTCCGCACAAATACAATATACCCTATTTACTCTTCGAGTACCAGGGATAATAATAGAAATAAATTTGCAAATAAGCTGGAGTAAGACAACGATTATGTTTTCCCATACCAGACAATATTTTCATGGTAAATAATACCCCATTCTGTACTTCATGGCAAGAATTCGAGTGGCACTGTGGTAAGTCCGATCTATTTTCTATTCGATCTTACACTACATGTTCCTAAAGTGTTTTAACAAGTGTTAATCAAAGCCCATCGGAAAGTTGGCACACTGTGTTGCCGTGACGCTACTCAGTAATCAGTTTTAAACATACGGACATTTACATAAGAACACCAGAAAAATTTAAAGTTAGTACAAACGCATTTCCATATAAGGCTGTGCCGATAATATTATCCAAATCGCCCAAGTCAGCTTTTGGTATAATTTTCCACTTTTCGAACCTAAAAAACTAAATAAATGGAATTAAATCTAACCTAATTTGATTTTGATGAAAATCAATTAGAGGGTTAACTAAGAGTTTTCAGTCATTCCGTGAGTCAGCCACGTGAAATTATGTCTGTAATAATGATTCGATAGAATAAATTCGGTGTGATAACACAGGAGTTTGCTGCGGAGTTTGCACACGAATTGAATGTACCCCTACTGACGTGAGTGCCGGGTACAATAATGTTTCTTCAAATGAATAGAAATGTGTCCGATGCAATGAATTCGGTGTGAAAACACAGGATTTTGCACACGAACTCACCCCTGGTACTCTGTTAGTGCCGGGTACAAAAATTGATCTTCAAATAAACAGAAGTTGATACATTGAATACGTTGTTTGCTGCGGAGTTTGCACACGAATTTAATTTACCCCTGGTACTCTGTGAGTGACGGGTACAAAATTGAATTCGTTGTTTGCTGCGGAGTTGCACACGAATTGAATATAACCCTTGTACTCTGTGAGTACGAGGTATAAAATTTGTTCCTCAAATGAAGAGAAGTTGGTGTATAATTTAAAATACATTTGCTATCTTTTCTACTTAATCCCCTCAGATCAAGTAGATACATAAATCTACTCCACTTGTGCGCATTCTAAGTGTGTTTTTTCACTAACCAAGTTGACGTCAAAGGTTTTTCGAGGCAGATTGTAGACCAATGTCGAACAGGACACACGAAAACACACCCTAATCGAAGTGAGAAACCACATTGCTTATTTGTAAATAAATTAAAGCGATAATCTATACACATTTAGTACGGCGCCCAATGCAAATGGCGACATAAGGTATTTGGACACTTGTAGACACGACGATTAGATTTCGATGGCTCTTGTGTTTGAAGTTGTTCCCAGAACCTGAACATACAGGGCCCGATCGGATCATCTGATGATGACAATTTAATCACTTTTCTCTGCTCACCCATTGTGGCTGCCAGACGAATTTGACGGGCCCGACGGATGCGTATCAGAACTAGGATCAACATCACTATGAAGAAGACCATCAGAATGGGGAACCAGATATCAAAGTATATATAAATCATTTCGAATGGGTTTTTTATGCGACGTGCGGGGTTTTAGAGACCAGCGAGTACTGCAGGCAATTACTTTCGATGCCTTAATGGAACCCATATAGGTACGTACATTTGTATGTAGTTATCTATTAAAACAAATTGAAACGATATCGAGGCAGTGCCACTGGGCGTGAGTCACAGGGAACTTGTAAATAAATGACTATGCGTCCATCTAAATATTGGATCTGCAGGGCATTTAGAATGGTTGCACAATAACAGTGATCGTGATCGTTTCCAGCACAGATCGTTGGGGAAAATTATTGTTTCAGGAAGATAGATGATCTACCAAGAGAGTGGGAATAGTAGTAGGTAGTAAGACTCGTAGGGGGAACTCCCGGTCAGCCCATGGCTACACTGCGATACGCAATCTATACACTCGATAAGATATGAATAAATGAAGTTAATTAGACAATTATTTATACATTGATAAAGAAAATTACCTATATACTCTTACACGCGCACAAATATAAATATATAAAACATAATTGATTTTGTTTACGAAGCAGCGAACCAATAAAAATCTCAGTAATAAACAAAACCAAAATTCCAAAGAGTAGCAAATCAACTTTTGGGAAGCTTTCCATATTGCACCCCTCTCTCTCTCTTTTGCAATTTTAGGCTAGCAAATTTGTATTCGCTCTTATCTGGAGAGCATCACATGTCTGCCGACTCCACTGAAGAGGCTATGAGTCATCCCCGCACTTATCTGATTAAGAAATCTGATCTCTACTCACTGGAGAGCACCGCGCCTTGACGTCTGCTTGTGCAGCAGTAGCCGCAACAGCTCATTATGAGGAACGTCAAGACAAAGAACATGAAAACGCTCCAGAAATCCATGGCGAAATCGTCCAGGTCGTCAAACTCGAAGTCGTCCACTGCGGATTGCACAAATGAGAAGAGATAGCTTGATGGGGGATTTGGAACTTACGTTTGTTTAGCTTCTGGGGGAATATTTAAGCGAAAAATCCACTTGTTGCAATCGGCTGCACAGCGATAAATGCACTGCTCAACCTTCAGTATTCTCTATGAACACGTCTACTGTACAGTCCTCCAATCAATTTCACTCGCAAAAACAGGGCACGCTGCTTTTTAATCAATACTTTAATAATCTAATCAAACGGCTAATCTGAAAAAACAATAATTTTTAACGAGTTAGTGTTGTGAGCAGTGTGACCGCGGATTTATCAATCAAATATACCGCACGTCCCTTAAAAAAATATATAAAAAATATACCTTCTAATTTTTAAAATATACCGTAAATATACCATGAATCTAAAATCATTTTCTTCGAGTTTGAAGATCTATTTAATATTACTAGGCAAGTTAGGATTCTGAGCGCAAAAACTATAATTTTATCCGATTATCAATCAATTCCAATTCGATCCATATCTCAAAATCCGATCCAGTAAGTTTCATGCATCAAAAACCCTTATCTAGTGCGTTCTCCACGACGACCAGAGGAAATGGATCATGTATCGGTGATCAAGAACGAACAGGTTAGCGTTCTAAGCAGTGTGGCCGCGGATTTATTGATCAAATATATATACCTTCTAGTTTTTAAAATATACCGTAAATATACCATAAATCTTAAATAATTTTCTTAATGGGACTTTTATTCAATGTATATTCCACGAAAATTAGTCTCGAATAATTTAAGCGCAGTTGTGGTGATTTACAAATTACAAGCAATATATTCTTCCGCTGCTTAACTCAACTTTTTCACCTGTTTAAAAAGAGGGGACAAGTGGGTTAATGGTTAAATTAATACTCCATTTGTATATTTTGGTATATTACAATAACTAGCGTTTTTATATTATTATGACCATCTCATGTAAAGGAATACACTGTTTTATTTATTAATACTTAGAAAGAAAGGAAGTAATGATCTTAAAGAATGGAATATACGATATTGTCCTCTTTTTATTAATAAAAACCACTATATTTGTCGTCGGTATATTTTGAAAGCTGGTATATTGTGGTATATTGCTAGAGGTCTGTCACACTCCGTGTCAATTTTATCATGGCGATTTTCTTTTGACTTTGACATCCACTGGGCGCACGTGTTTTCGGGCATAGCTCTGTGTAAATTTGAGTAAAAAGCAAAGTAAATATAGCAGTGAATTGGAATCGGCGTGAAAAACGGCGTAGACTAATCTATAAACATTGAACTTTTCGTGTGTGCAGATGAATCCGGAGAAGCTTAAGAAGTTGCAAGCGCAGGTGCGCATTGGCGGCAAGGGCACCCCCCGTCGTAAGAAGAAGATTGTGCACTCCACCCCCGCAACCGACGACAAGAAGTTGCAGTCGTCTTTGAAGAAGCTGTCGGTGAATACCATTCCCGGCATTGAGGAGGTGAACATCATCAAGAATGACGGCACCGTCATCCACTTCAACAACCCCAAGGCACAGGCTTCGCTGCCAACCAACACGTTCGCCATCACTGGACACGGTGAGAACAAGACGATCACCGAGATGGTCCCCGGCATCCTCACACAACTGGGTCCCCAGGACATCAATCAGCTGAAGAAGCTGGCCACGGAAATCGCCAACAAGAGCGCCGCCGGTGGTGCTGTCGGCGCTGCTGGAGCGGATGCCGGTGACGATGATGTGCCCGATCTGGTCGAGAACTTCGAGGAGGTGGCTATTGCCGGTGCCAAGGCTGACGAGAAGGCGGGTGAAGTGGCGGCCTCGGCCTAACAAGTCAACGATGTTGAGGCGTAGATACACACACATACACTTTAAACAACAATCCACACACACATACAAAACATAGGACGACAGAAGGAAAGAAGGGGCCAGCGGCTGGCATACAGAACACACCGTCAAGCGGATCCTCTTCTCCCCTCTGGATAGCTGTGTGGGGAATGGGAGTAGGACTGCTGGCATGTGGTTTGTCACTGGATGCGCCGCGCGCCCGGTCTCTTTTTTTCTATTTCGGGGGTCATGCTACACTAAACTAAATACAAATAAAAGGCATCCTAGCGAGCGCTAACACAACACGTTAAATATAATAATTATATCTAATATAATAAGGGAACTTTCAATCTTAGAACTACTCGTCGTGTAGCGGGAAACGAAATGTACAACCGTAAAATGTATTTTCCAATGCGATTAAAGCACGTTTCCTTCTATACGAAGTACGAAAAACAAAACACACAGACACACATCCCATCCGCAACGCCGCCGTCTCGTATTGTTTCCACCGCCTCCCCCACAAGAAACACACACATACAGTTTATACGATTTTGAGGAGATATTCAAACTTGAAAAGTGATTTTAGGGGACAACACAAACACTCCAGAACAAGTCATTGCCAGGTTGGTCGGAGGGACAGAGAGTAGGAGGATGAATATATACTTATTAATAGCATTGGCTCATACTTAACCTGCTTTCTATTCGAAATTCAAATCCCAGCCCCAATGATGATGTATCCCCCCACCCGGCATCACAAACTCATGTAAACACGAGAGTCCCTATCAAAGCTAAAACGAACTTGAACCAAAATTGTTGAAAACTTTTTTCTAATTTGTAAACGTATTTTTTAGACCATCATACATACATTAAAAGAACTGGAAAGAACAATTTATATTTCTGGACATTTTATTTTTGGCGTTTCTATTTTTTTCTTGCATAATCTGTATTGGTGTGCGCGCGTGTGTGTGTATGCGTAGCAACGCCTTTTGGTAAGGGGGAAGCAAAAAGCACGCGGCAGTCTAAACTTGTTGACATTGAGATTCTGGCTTTAAACTGAGTCTGCAGCTGTTTGTGGTCGCAAGAACTGAACATAGACCGTTTAAATAATTAAATAATGCCTATGACCAGGCCATGTTTCTCATAATAACATAATAATACACCAAAATGCAAAGTAAATGGCCATGTTTGCCTGCGTATGAGGCATGATTTTTCTGGGATTAGTATGTGTGCGATTTGTTTAAAATTTCAGTCATGAGTCACGGCCGCAGCTCGAATTATAAATGCTTTAAAAGGTTGCGATTCGCAACATCAGCGGTTTGCTGATAGGCTGTTTGCCGGGAAAGTTTTGCGGTTGGGTTTCTTATCAGTTTCGACCCATTAAAACACATGTACAGAGCAAAGGTTAATGCAAATGTTCAAATATATGTATGGAAGCATCAAGTCTGAAAGGGGTAAATAGTTTAATAGCTAAATTTATATAAGATAATTAAATTAATTTAATTTAAGCTGCAATAAAGAAATAATTTTTTCGCAAACTGGGCGGTATTTTGTTGAGTTTATTGGTATTTTCACCCTGCACGGTCACTTTGCGGCCGGTTTTATTGGAATTATCAATGTAAGTCCGGCAACTCTGCAAACGTAGGGCTGCCATTTTTAACAAGAAAATGTATCTGGCAGCACTAAGTTGTTGAATTTGAAAGAACCTCTCAATTATTTTAATTTAATGTTTGTCAGAGATTAAACTAATTACAATGTGCGCATTTCCTTCTTGCAAATACTGCAGACAACCTTGCAGCTAGCAGGACCAGAGCTGCGACTCTCCACTCGATGATACACCGCGGCGGCAGCAGCCTCGGGGATCACCCTGGGACGATTTCCGGGGCGACTCTTCTTGTTGGCGCTCTCCACGCAGCAGCATAGCAAGACACTGAGTGGTACCGCCTCCCCCTCCTCCAGAGTCTGGGGAAGATTCCTGTTTCGAGTCTCTGGCAGCAGAAGGCTGGCAAAACCGCCAACAATAAGAAGCGCCCCCATCACAATCAGCGGTAACGCCAGCATTTGCTGGCCCTGCAACGAGACAAAACGGGATGGAGGACAGATTGGCATCTGGACACGGTCCGGACACTCACCATGTGATTGATAATCGGAATGACAATGGGCCCGATCATGGCTACCACAGAGCTGAAGCTCATGCCCAGGCCCCGCACCACCGTGGGATACAGCTCGGAGGCCAACAGCGGCAGCACCACAAAGGACGAGCTGATGCCCATCTTTCCGACGCAGTACAGCAGCAGGGTGATTTTCGGAAAGAGGAATGTGGCCACGCAGGCCACTCCGCCCACGAGCATCGAAATGAAGAGGATCCAGCGACGTCCGAAATAGCTGAGTCCTGGCCAGAGGAGCAGATACGTGGGCAGCTCCACGGCCCCGGCCAAGAAGAAGTTCCATATCTCGTCGCCGCCCAATGCAGGGGCGTAGTAGCTAAGACCGACATACACGCTGGTGTTTGCGAACCAGATCAATGTGATTATCAGGGTCTTGCGGCGCATGTTGGTGCCTCGAAATAGATCCAAGATCCCATAGTGCGTGGTGGCCGACGTCTCTGCGGCCTTCGTTGTCACAAGGCGGTGCTGCAGGCGCTCCACGAAGTCTTTGGTGATGCGCACTCCGTTCACGCGTGCCATTACTTTGAGTATCTTGGTCGCTCGCTTCGTCTGCCCCACGGCCATCAGCCAGCGTGGAGACTCGGGCAGCAGAAAGAAGCAGGAGAAGAGCATCAGCAGGGGCATGGACACGGCCAGACTGAGCTCCCGCCAGTCTCGCACAATGTAGATGACGCCTGCCAGGACGACCAGCCCCAACGAGTAGGCGATGTTCGAGACGATTGTGCAAAAGACGCGACGATCGGGGCCCACCAGTTCAATGGCCAGGACGTAGGGACTCGCCAGAATGGCCGGCACTGTCAGCCCCACCACAAAGCGAAGCGACAGCCAAACGGAGAAGTTCCAGGCAAAGGCACTTGCCGCACAGGCGGCAATCTCCAGCAACAGGTAAGCGTAGAAAGAGGGTCGCCGGCCCCACATATCCACCAGATAACCGAACACGTAGTTTCCCAGCAGTCCACCCACACCGAAGATGACCAACGCCAGGGTCACCAGGTAGCTTCTGTCGCACACCAAATTCCACTGTAATCGGAGGAAGTCAGAGAGAAACAGAGAAGATCGTTGTACCCACCTCTTGGACCACTGTGCTGGAGTAAATGGACTTGTCGTAGTGCCAGCCATGCTGGCAGGGCACTATACGCGCAGACTCCGGCTGCAGCTTGAGCAGATCTTCAGCCTCTTGCCTGATCAGATCAAAGGGCGGTCGGTACTCCAGGTAACGGACGATGTCGCTGTAGTTGCGGGCATACATGGAGCACTCGGCGTAGGCACCGTGACGGTTCCGCGGTATGCTCAGATTCTTCACCAACTGCTCATAGTCCTGGGTCCATGGCTCCAGCTCTGGCACTCGACACCAGTGCTGTGGTGTGGCCGCGATGAATAGCTGACTGCAAGGTCACGCCAAAGGATTAGCATGAGTGCAACCAAAGACGAGCAGGCGTTTACCTGTAGGCGTGAAAGGCGCAGGGCAGGGCAGCCGGCAGTAGCACCGAGCATATAATGACTTTCTGGTAGAGGCCGAAAGATCCCACCTCCTTAAGTACCTCATCGAAGTCCATGTCGTCTGCATCCGAGCCAAGCGCGCGCACAACTAACGAACACTGATGCCGCCGGGGACCTTGCCCACTTCCCACTTCCAGGCCAGGAATTGACGATGCGCTGCAATCGCCACAGGGGCTGATTGAACATAATTACATTACGGCCTTTCATGTGTTTTAATTAATTGGACACCGCGGCGTGGACAAGGTTCGAGATTTGCGGACACAGATGCACCGATCCACACTGCAAAATCCCACCAAAGCGATCACTCGGGCATGGTGGTCTGCTAGTCAAATTTGTATTTCTTCGTATAGGGTGCATAAAATTAAATTACATATTTCTAGAACTGGAACGGGAACTGCCTCAAACACGGATGCGCCTACTTGCGGGCCAATCCGATGATGGTCAGAATGTACATAAAGATATTGACAATGTCCAGGTAGAGGTTGAGGGCCGCGAAGATGTACTCCTCGGGACTGATTGAGTACTTGTGGTTGCCGCCCAGCATCAGCTGCGTGTCGTACACCAGATACACGGAGAAGAGCAGGGCACCCAGCGAGGCGTACACCATTTGGATCACCTGGCCCGGAATGAAGATGGCAATGATGCCAAAGATGATGAAGACCACCAGGCAGCACACCAGCACACCGCCGCACATCGTAAAGTCCCACTTGGTTTGCAATGCAAAGAGGGTAAGACCCAGGGTCACTGCTGCCGTAATTCCAACAGCCATCAGCACCTCATTGGCCTCATACTGGCCGGCCACCATGCCCAGCAGGAAGGATTCTGCGATCGTGAACAGGAATAAAAATATAAAGTTGATCGGCGTTTTCCGGCGAACGCTCTCGCAGCATGCCATGCAGATCATCGTCACAATAAGAACGGCCTGGAATAAAGAAGAGCAGAGATGCTATATCCACAAAGGATAGTGTGTGGCAGCTATACTCACCAGAGCGATCCAAACGAGGTAAGGGTTCTTCTGGACCCATTCTTGTGTGGCCTTTGAGAAGGTGAATACGCTGACAAAACCGAACGTGATCAGCAGTTGTGCCTGGGAAGTAGAATAGATCATAGCTGATGTGATATCTGCTGTTGATTAGCTGCTGCTGCTGCTGGCTCACTTACCATCAGAATGAGGTACACCTTCCTGATGAAGCCTTTCCTGATGCTCTGGTCATCGAAGTCGAACGTCTTGTCGGCCTCCCCATCTGTGTAGGCGCCCGTTTCGTCGCCTATGGTTGGAGACAGGTTCAAAGGAATTGGGAATTAATTCATCGATGACTAACCGTATTGATAGTGGGTGCTCATTGCTGGATTGTTATATATTTATGTATATTTATGGGCTCTCTTTCTCTGTGTGTCTGCCGCCGCAGTTACGTTTCGTGTGAGTTCTTCCGCTTGCAGGTGTGACGATGGTCTAAACTGTTTGTCCTACCAGAAGGTATCCCATATGGCGGACACTTGGCAGATTAGCCTAGACGCTTATCAAATCGACTCTCACTCGCACACACCGACAGCTCACCGAAGCGAACCGAAGTGGATGCAGATAACACACAATTGTGTGCCATTGAGTAACCGATTGTGGCCCAGCAAAGGTTCGATATCTCACACTCTCAGTAGGTGAATCACAGACGAGACCATGCAACACAATTATTGGTCTCCCATCAGAGGGAGAGAGAGAGCTCTCGGCCAATCGGCGATTATCTTATCGGGAACACTTTCTCGCCACAATTCTTCTTTTGGCTCAGCTGCCATCAGCATTCCATTTCTCCCCATCCTGTACTTGCCTTGCTGGTAGTGATACATTTTATTTATATATTGCGGCAATATCGGTGACTACGACTACGGCTACGACTGGTTGGAAATCACTCGAACTACTGATCAGCAAGCAGGTGGCGGTGACCCGGTTGCACACACAATTTAAAAGGCACTCAGACACCCACACACACAATCGTGGTGACTCTGATAAGAAAGTCAACCCAACTAACGCGACAAATGATAAAGAAAAGGTACTTTTATTTGATAAAGTTTCCCCTCTTTTTGTTTTTTTTGGGTAATCCGTGCGCAAGCGACGCTGGCCGTCTGCATACTGACGATATTGTATGCCACTGGTGGCGGTGGCAATGCCCCCCAGGCTGAACTACGATGGGGAAGACCTACAAAGGCTGCTCTCTGTGGTCACAAGAAGCCAACTGTAATAAATAGACGCGCTTTATTGTTGACTTTAAACTCTGTGTCGCTGCAGGGCTTACATCGTTCGGTATTGGATTTACAATTACAGTTCGGGATTCTGTAGTTGGTTTGTTTTTTTACATAGTTAAACGTATTTAACAATTGCAAGCTGAGTTGCATATATAGTATATGTATATGTAGGTATAGTATATGTTCATATAAATATGTATATACGTGACTATTTATTGTTATTATTTGAATGGCATATCAATTTGGTATTTAATAATTATCATCGCAACTGAATTTCGATAATGCTCTGAAGAGGCTGAGGGGAAATATTTGAAGACATTCAAAATTATTTACGCATGTCGGAAACCAGCTTAAATACGAATTACATAACAAACAAAGTAAATTAAAATATTAGTTTTGTATTCACTTCACCTTACAAACTACATTTAAGGAAATTGGAACTGGCCAAACACAACGAGAAGATATACATAGATGGTAGATAGAGTTGAGTAATCTTTAAGTTGCAGATTGCCGACGTTTCACTTCGTTTCTCAAATTCAGAACAGGTTAGAGGCGAATGAGATTATGCGACAACAATATCGATAAGCCGGCTAAAGCTAGACCCGGTTAAAACTGTGAAGAATATGCATTTGGAAATGTGCAGATCGTCTGCCCGTTGAATCGGTCGCCCTTAGTCGCGCGAGGCTCCAATTATAGTCAGAATGTACATGAAGATGTTGATGATGTCCAGATAGAGATTCAGAGCAGCGAAGATGTATTCCTCGGGACTGATTGAATACTTGTGATCGCCGCCCATCATCAGCTGCGTATCGTAGATGAGGTACACGGAGAACAGAAGCGCTCCGAATGAGGCGTACACCAGTGTGATGATTTTTCCCTTCATGAACATGGCCACAATGCCAAAGATCAGGAATACCACCATGCAGGCAATCAGAATGCCGCCCATCATGGTAAAGTCGTATTTGGTTTGCAGCGCAAAGAGCGTGAGGGCTAGACAAACAGCCGCCGTTATACCCACAGCCAAGAGTACCTGAAACCAAAAATAGAATCGATCAGAAGCCTGCCAAAGGATTAACATGGCAGGTACAAACTCACCTCAGTGGGGGCATAGCGAGTGGCCGATACGCCCATTAAGAACGATTGAGCGATTGTAAATATTCCCAAGAAGATGAAATTTGTCGGTGTCTGGCGGCGAACGCTTTCGCAACAGGCCATACTCAGCATGGTGACCAGCATTACGCCAAGAGCCACCCAGAAGAGCCACATGTTCTTGGCGGCGAAGTTTCTAGTTCCCTGGTGAAAGACGAACAGGGCAACTGCTCCGAAAGTCACCAACAACTGACCCTAAAAGAGAAAGAACAAATTGAGAATTACAGAATAAAGACACATGAAAACGTGTTTGCACTTACCATTAGAATCAAATAGACTTTGCGTATGAAACCGCGACGGATGCTCTGGTCGTCGAAGGAAAAGTTTTTGGGCTGACTCTCTGGATCGTCGTAGGCGCCATAGCCGCCCGCTGAAGGTGGTGGCTGAATGAAGCCCGGCTGCGGTGCATAGCCACCTGGTGGTGGTCCCTGGCCATAGGGTTGGCCATACGGTCCCTGTGGATAGGGTTGAGCACCACCCTGGGCATAGGGCGGATAACCGCCTTGCGGAGGAGGTCCTTGAGGCGGATAGCCTCCGCCGCCGTAGCCTCCTTGCGGTGGATAGCCGCCACCGTAGTTGTATTGCTGATTTGGATCTGTTGAAGACATTTGAACTTAGCTTTTGTTCTCCTGCTCAATTGCCAAAGATTTTCTTCTAGAGCATTCCACAAGGCCCATATGGTGAATATTCTACAGTAAAAAAGAACTCGCATTCGCTACCCAGAACTGTGAAATCGGAATGATTCGCTTCGGATGGCTGCGGCAAGTCATTACCCAGCAATGAGAGAACAACGATAGCAAGCATCCAACAATTCTCTAGACTCTAGAGTAAACACATTCAACCAAACCATGATAAGGGAGTACATATACAAGTTCTTAATGTAAAGAGTACGACATGACAATGATTCAACTTTTAATGTGTTGGAGTTTGGCTGCTCTGAGAAAATCGCACCAGCGAAGCAGGTTACGTTTGATGCAATCCTCCAAAGAGAGAGGAGACAAGGAGACGGGTTACAAGAACAGAAAGAAGCATGCGATAACCCAAAAAAGCAATTAATTTAGATAAATAAATTTGCAATAAAAATAGACCTTGGTACTGGGGATACTGAGGGACACTTTGCCACGACATTGCACTGTGGTTACTGTGGTACTGCTCTCGGCCTTTCTTTCTCTCTAAAGCTCTCTAAAAGATGCTGCTGTGAAGTAGACCCAAGAAACGTTCGGTTAGTCAAGTTTTGCCCCTTGGCACTCACCTTGCATTGCTGAGGTCGCTGCGTAGCACTTAGTGTGATGAGAATTTACCTGGAAACAGAGATGGAAGGGAAAGTGATAACATAAAATAAGTGCTGATGCATCAGCGCCACTAATTCAATTAGCAACCAAATGTGGTTCATTAATGGGTAAAAGTTTCGTTTTGTTTCAAACGCACATCTTGTGGCATGCAACTTCAATTATCAATTAATTCCGGCTCTTCCTGGTAGCTTTATGGATTTGTTGTGGCAAAAATGACGTGTGCAGCGCCCTCAGCAGAGTGTGTACGTGAGCGTGGGAGTACTTTGCTCTCGAGAGGGGATGCCATTTATTAATTTACCTACATACACACAGCTGAAACCATTCGCTTTGAACTAGTCGTTGCTATTAAATTGGTGCAGCTGGAGTGTACACACATCAATAATACATACTACTCGAGCGGTTTGTTTGTATACGCCAGAAAAACGGTGACTCACTCTTTCACCATATCCACAAATATACCGGGGAAGAACACCACTTGAGAATCAATTGGAGTTGCTTATTAAACTGCATGCCACAGAACAAGATTAAATGTTTACACTTTAACATAATTATTTACCTCAGGATTGTTTACAAAGTCGCTCACACAAGCAAATTTTTTGTTTTTCTGGATTATTCACGAAATAGAGATGTGGGCGAGCTATCGAGTAAGTCCTATCGATTGGGGTGGAAAGCCGTGTCACTAAACAAATAGTACAGTATTCTAGGTGGCGAGAGATAGTTAGATATATCGATATTTTCCTTAGATCGGGAGCAGTGTTGGCAGTTTAGCTCTTTACCAACTAGATCAAGCGTTTTTCAATTTCTCAAGAGCGTTGGCAGCACTGATCTGATTTGACAAAGAATTTCCCTGACCGTTTACGCGCAGGTGACCGATTCTTCAATCGGATTAAATTATTGTTTCACCTTTAAAAGTCTTTGCAAGCTAGTAATATCAAATAGAACATCAAAATCGACGAATATGATTTAAGACTACAGTATATTACGGTATATTTAAAAAATGAGATGGTTATTTTGGTATATTCTTGAAGGAATGCCGGTGTATGTTATCGATAATTCCGCGGCCACACTGGGTGGGTGCAGAGTTGACAAAAATTCGGACAATAAGAAAGTTAGACTAGCCTATGAAAACAGCTAGAAAGAGGCAGAACATTTTTATAATATTATTTATATAATGATATCGTCTTCTCCAGCTGAACATTAGTAAGTCTGATTTGGTCCCTATCTTCTTATGCATTCTTCTGGTACTTCAACCAGACTAATGTTACAAACGGTATTTTGTTCGTATTCTCAAAAGCACACAACGAAGGCTTATATATGTTTCTGTCTTGGCATGAGCATAGAATACGCTATGTTTTGCATTAATGCTAGATTTACAATGCAGCAGAATCTAGCATATTATAACCATTTTGTTCCTGCGTGATTCTAATTTCTGGTCATTGTTTTTTGCACACCATATGCTAAATTTACCAATAAAAATAGTTGCGCCGGCCATATTTTAACCCAAAACCAATTTGGTATAAAATTATTTCATTAATTTATCTTAACAATTTAGAGTTTCACTCAACTATTAAAAAAACATTTTAAATTTTTTTTACTTCTTTAATTTAAATTTATTAATCTGTAATTTGACCTCAGTCATCATCTGACATTAATTTGAACAAGCGTTTAAACACTACGTATAGCTCTGGGACTCCCAAAATATCTTGGAAAAGAGCTATAATTCCCGCAATCCGCTATTTTACAATTCATCGCTCATTAGGAAATTGAAAAACGCTAGATCTAGTGGGAAAACAGCTAAATTGGCAACGCTGACTCGCATGCTGCAATCGTCCACGACGCTCTTGAAATTTTGTTTTCTGTATTAAAAGGGCGAGAATTTGCTGGTAAGTTAAGTGCAATTGTTCAAACAATGGAAATAATCAATAAGTGGCGGTGAATCATGCCGAGCATTGTCTCAGCGAACAGAAGCGTTGCAGTTTAGGTTATGTGCGTGCGGTGCCGCTTGTGACAAAGGGCCTCCGCACTCGCGACATATGGAAAGGGAAGGTGGGGGATCGGGTTGCTGACCTGCATTGAGGAAGAGCCGGAAGCCTCTGTCAGTTAATTCGCAGATGGGACATCTCATCGGCTAGTTTCTATTTATAAAGATAGTGACGCAACTCGTCGCTCCCCCTGCCTGCGTTCCCATTCCACTAGTCGCCTGTTGCTTATCAGAATCTATGCGGTTTACGACTGTTTGTTTGTGGTACTGTATCGAACGATAAACTTTTATTTTACAGCCGTTTGTGTGCATTCCAACATGGTCGAAGACAAGGAGAACGTGGAAAGTGGGGAGCAGGTCTCCAAGAAGGGAGCCAAGAAGCTGGCCAAGGCAGCCAAGGTAATTTGTTCATTTTGCGGACGTGGCGTGAGTGTGCGGTGGCGATAACAGCTCTAATTCGTGTACCATTATCTCAACAGAAAGCTGAGCTGAAGGCGGAGACGGCGGCTGCTATTGCCGCTAACAATGCAGCTGGCGACAACGCAGTGGACACCGCCGCAGGCCGCTATGGCCTCTCCGAGATGATTCAATCGAAGGACAAACGCACCGAGCGCAATTTCGTGGCCGTACACGAGCTGGGCAGCCACGTGGAAAAGGGATTGCTCTGGGTACGCGGACGCGTTCACACATCGCGATCCAAGGGCAAACAATGTTTCCTCATCCTGCGCCAGCAGAGCAGCACAGTGCAGTGCATCCTGGCTGTGGGCGACATAATTTCCAAGCAGATGGTGAAGTTCGCGGGAAAGTAAGTCGAATGAATTACAGCAATCATGATCATTGATTTCTAATCCCAATTATCTTTTTGCAGTATTCCCAAGGAGAGCATCATCGATATCCAGGCCAAGGCAGTCTCAGTGCCCATCAAGATCGAATCTTGCACGGAGCAAACACTGGAGCTGTCTGTCGAACAAATATTTGTAATTTCCCAGGCCAAGGCTCAGCTGCCGTTGCAAATTGAGGATGCCTCGCGGCCAGAGAACGCCGATGATGAGGGACTCAATATTCGCGTCAATCAGGACACTAGACTGGATAATCGTGTCTTGGATCTGAGAACGCCGGCCAATCAGGCCATATTCCGCCTGGAGGCTGGCGTCTGCCGCCTGTTCCGTGATATTCTCACCGAGCAGGGATTCACCGAGATCCACACGCCGAAAATCATTTCGGCCGCCAGCGAAGGAGGTGCCAATGTGTTCACCGTCAGCTATTTCAAGGATTCGGCGTATCTGGCCCAGTCGCCACAGCTGTACAAGCAAATGGCCATTGCCGCTGACTTTGACAAGGTGTACACCGTGGGCGCTGTGTTTCGTGCAGAGGACTCGAACACCCACAGGCATTTGACGGAGTTTGTGGGCCTCGACTTGGAGATGGCCTTCAAGTATCACTACCACGAGGTGCTCCACACAATTGGCAACACGTTCACAGCCATTTTCAAGGGATTGCGCGACAAGTACAGCCGTGAGATCGAGTCTGTGGGCCAGCAGTACAAGGTGGACGCCTTCAAGTTCTTGGAGCCCCCATTGATACTGCAGTTCTCCGAGGGTGTGGCTATGTTGCGCGAGGCTGGCGTGGAGACGGGCGACGAGGAGGATTTGTCAACGCCAAATGAAAAGCTACTGGGTCGTCTGGTCAAGGCCAAATACGACACTGACTTTTACATCCTGGACAAGTTCCCACTGGCGATACGCCCCTTCTACACCATGCCCGATCCCAGCAACTCTACTTACTCCAACTCCTACGACATGTTTATGCGTGGCGAGGAGATCCTGTCTGGAGCACAACGTATACACGATCCGGAGTACTTAATTGAGCGTGCCAAGCACCATGGTATCGGTTAGTATCTTTAATTGAAGTTGTTCCCCAACTGCCACTCTTAAAACTGAATTCTTGTTTCAGATACCACAAAAATTGCGGCATACATCGAATCCTTCCGCTATGGCTGCCCCCCACATGCCGGCGGTGGCATTGGCATGGAGCGCGTCGTCATGTTGTACTTGGGCTTGGATAACATTCGCAAGACCTCCATGTTCCCACGCGATCCCAAGCGGCTAACGCCTTAAACACACATCACCACACAACACCCTGATACTCTATCGATTTGAATTAAATTCGAAACCCCAATTGTTTTAATTTCCCTGTGACCTTTCCAATCCAACTCCAGTTACTTTTATTTCAACACTGATCCCTTCCTTATTCCCGGCTACAAATGCGGCCTGGCCTCTTACACCGCCAAGACTAGCATGCTGCAGAGTTGTTAAACAACACGGAACACTGCAAGAGAAGACTGCCTAGAGTCAGGTTTAATTTGATGATTCGTGAGAAAATAAATCTGTACGCGTGTCTTTGTACTTTATTTAACAGATTCTATGTAGAACTTATTCTGATTCATAGGTTACAATGGCAAACTTGATGCATATTTTGATATTTAGGATTACAAATTCTGGTAGATAAACAGGGGGATTGGGGGGAATGGAAGCATGAAGCATATGGAACCCTGCTCTCAGATGTGCAATTAACTACCACTGCTGATGGAAACCTTTAATTGATTTTCTAATTTATAAAATAAAGAAGAAGTCTTAATGATTTGAAGTAGGCAGTTTGGAGCAATGTTTGTCCCGCAATGTCTACAGAAGTTCATGGCTTTCGTTTTCCAATACATGGTCGAACAACCGAATTTCTTTTCTCTGTTATTCAGTGGTAATTAGGTAATTTCCAGCTACTGACGATTCTTCGTAATCTCAAACCAAAACAATTAAAATCCGCCTTCGAAGGTTTGCACTGTATTAAAGCAATATTCAAAGTAAAACTTGATACTAAAACACCAATTAAAGAGTAGCCCCCCTCTTAGGGTCTCCCCACCTTGTCAGCCACAATAAATTGTATTCATTTGAAATCAGATTATTATCCATAGGAGCACGTCACGCTGTGAGCTGTGGGGCATGGGGCAGATGGGTGCACTGCGAACACTGTTGACACAGTTGGCGCATACTTTTCGGTGGGGAACAAAAGGACTAAGGCGAATTCCTTTCAATCTGGTGTGTACCGGCCTGCCTGCCTGCTATCGGGAAACGGACTTTAAAATCAAACATGGTCGAGTCCATAGACCAGAGGAAACACACGCAGGCATTTACAGTATATCGTGTGTATGTATGTATGTATGTATGTATTGAATACGTTGCGGAGGAGTTTCCGTCTACTTCAAGACACAATTGAGACGCACTCCATTTTATTTTCACACCGATGCGGGCATCGTTAGCTCAGACACCAAACATGCAGCAGCAGCAACAACAACAGCAACAACAGTAATAACCCTCAACACAATCAAAGGGGCGGGGCGTCCATGAATAGCTGCATGGCGAACAGCAGTTGTCACGCTCGCACACCCACCATTCCCGGCCACCGCGAGCGGGAGAGAGCACTTCCAAATGCCATTTTGTTTTCGACCTTCTCTTCGGCGCAGCAGCTGGCAACGCCGCAGCGCCTCAGCTAATGAGAACAGCTAAATCCAGTTTGTTTTGTATCTTCCGATTGAGCGGCAGCGGAGCTCGTGCCTCGTGATTCCTCTTATTCCTCCGATTCCTCCGATTCAACTCGATTCGATTCTCAGCTGCTGCCCGCCTGTCGCGTTTGCCCGACGTTTATCCGACGTGAAAATTAACAAGAAATGAAATAAACCCGAAAAGGAATCCCAGTGAGCGATTGCGGCAAGTGCAGTTCATTTTTAAGTGCAATTAAAATAGAGATTTCTCCGGATCCGTCAAGCTGAACGGATGCGGCTCGTCATGCCAAAGTCAAGCGTCAAACTAATGTATTGCCACTAGTGGCACAGTGTTCCCGTCGCTGTCATCGCCTGCCTGCGCCAAGAATTTATGGAATTTGGCATTTTGTGAATTTAGCGAAAGTATCTTCATTGAGTGCCCCAAGCAAATGTTTTTGCGTGCTATGTCGTCTCTCGGCTAGAAATAAAATGCACGAAAATCAACGCGAAAATCTCAAATATTCACGTGCGAATTCCCAGCGCTTATAATTTTAATTACTATTCAAATTAACGGCAAACAAAACCAAACGGCAAACGACCCCATAAAAGCATCAGTTTTAATCCACCCCATAATACATAAAATATAAATATAAAAGAAAACCCATGTCAGATTTGTGAATTTGTTAAATTTTTTACATTTTCCAAAAGTGCACCATAATACATAATTAATATCTTGGGAAATATTCAGTACATCGTGCGGTATTAAAAACCTGGAAAATCTTTGTGGATTATTCGACTTTCAATTGGTAAGTTTATCGGCGGAGAGGAGGGGCAACCTATCTATTACTAGTGTAATTGGAAGCCAATTGAATATGTATACCCTTGATTTCTGATTTGATTCCACTTCAATTGGAGTCGCGTAACAGGAGACATTTTGTTTTGTGTTTATGGTACATGATACACGTTCAATTATATTTCTATCATCGAATTGGTTTCACAATTCACATACCGTCGGTGGGATTTGGACTTCTTTCTTTAACACAGAGCTTCCCTCAGAAGATTTGTACACTTTAGTCAGATAATTTAAGGCGCAAAAACATGGCTTGCGTTTTCACTGTATCTAATTATTGACTGACAAGTTTTAGCCGACGGGAATTGTCCATGAATCGACCCAAGAAATATTAGGCATTATTAATAGCACACTTGTATTGCTACCTTTTTCTATTTATAATTTTAAATATCATTGGGTAGGGGATAGTACCTTTGGGGGTAAGGAAATACATATGTCTTTAAAGGGGACTTATTAGTTGAAACCCACTTCAGAGTCTGCGTTGTGGTTCTCGCTCCTTTAGGGATTGCCGACGCATGCTTTTTAAATGTTAGTGCATAATTTGTATAATTTTCAGTAGAACAAAGTAGTTTCTTGACGTGGATAAATAAATTCATAGAGAAATAAAGTGCAGAAATGCTTCGAACTATGGGTACTTTGACACATAACAAATAGACAAATATCTAACTTGCCTTCTTTGATACCCCTCTGCAGACACACATAAAGCACAGGTACAAGTGGTTTCAGGAAACTGTGTCTTAAAATGCAATCATGCAAATTCTCTGTGTGACGAGTGCCTCTTCTTGGAGCTCTGCTTAAATATGAATTGCGTAGGATTCATCCTTCTGCCGCATAATCACCAAAGAAAACATTGAAAAGGTCGAGTGCCGTTTCCTGAAATAGTTCTTTCCAATTTATTAGTAGACAAGATCTGAGTTAAGTTACCACAAGGGTATTGTTTATATTTTTAAAGTTAGCATTTTTAGTTTGCTTTCAACAGATGTAACACCGATGCTTACCATGCTTTTCATCCTTCTTGACGAAAATTGAAACCATGAGTAATCTATGGATAATCCTGTTAAATGATCTATTTTATTATTAGGTCGATTTACCTAAGCATCACACTAAATATAGTATTCGGAAGTTGGAGGAGTTCTTTTCATCATGTGTCATATTGTTCTGTTTTGGATTGTAATTATTTTACATAAGTAACACTTTTGCAGTTTTTAAACGCTTATTGGGTCATATCCTTTGTTGAAATAATTATTCTCAGAAGTGTTTTAATTTTGGGTTCAGCCATTACCTATGTATAATAAAAATCCAATGCATTAACCAAATGTTTAATATTAATGTACATAACGGATTTTCACAGCTTTACATGTATAAACTGTAGATTAATGCAAACTTGTAAGTTGGCTGCAATTAAGCAAATTGTTAACGCATTTTTCCACTCTTTTTCCCCCCACAGCATTTTCGCCGATGGTTCAACGGAAACGCGGATGAGAAGCAAAATTGGAGTTCCAACGCCGAAGGGAGTGACATGGAATGGCGTGGAGTGGTTGTGGCCGTGTAAAATAGAAAACAAACGCAGCAGCAATCAACAATCAACAGTCCACAATCCACAATGTGGAAATGATAATTGCAATTGCCTGGCGGAGCAAACAAAGCAAAAACCACTGAAGACCTGTGAGGGGGAGCACAAGGAAAGGCCAAGAAGATAGAAAATACTCACGAACGGGAACTCGCGAATTCAAAGGAAAAGAAAAAGACGTTTGTGAAAAAAGGAAAAGAAATAGTAATAGAAAGAGAGAGAGAAGAAAAAAAGCCAAATAGAAGAAAGAAAAAAAGAAACAAACAACAAAAGTTTGAACAAAAAAGACGAAAAGCAATTAAAGCTCTGGATACAAACGCGATGGTGTTTTACAATATGTAAATATAATTAGCCGAGCGGAGTTTTCATTCCTGGAATTTCGCCAGCCAACAACAAGACACGCCACCACCACCACCAACCACCGGGTCCGCCAGCTTTGAGTAGTCGAGAGCAGAGTAGGAGCCGGTTTTATAATAACACCAAGTTAGCTTTCCTCTCTCTTTAATCCCTCTGTGAGTTGACGAGCTTAACGGAAGCTCTTGCCGGGCCCAGAGGCCTAGGCGCAGCTTAAAGAAGATTACGAATCCGATTGTGATCGGTTTTCGATTCCAATTACGACCCGACCCTGACAATTGGTGATTCCAAATTCCAAATCAATTTCCACTCGTATCGGGACCAAAACTGTGATAACTCTGTGCGTGCATCGTGTACTGTGACTGTTAGTCGCTTGGTGTGTCGGTGTGTTGTGTTGCAATTGCGGTTGCGACAATGGCAGTGTCCTGTCCCGAAGTTATGTACGGTGCCTACTATCCATATCTGTACGGGCGCGCTGGACCAAGTCGTTCATTCTATCAGTATGAGAGGGTGAGTATTTTTTAAATATTACGACATATTAATTGAAGGAATATTTCATTTGTGATCAATTATATTAAATATTGATAGAAAAATGGTTCATAAATGTACAGTCTGTACAATGTATGTTGATTCTATCTTATAAATGGATTAATTAGCATGAACTTTTCAATGGAACATTCCGTTCGATCGCCAAGTTAGGAATAGATAAATCAACCCAGCCTAGGAAGAGTTCTCCATAGCTAAGGACTTGCCAAGTTCTGTTCTGTTTGATTGAAGATTAGCAAAAAAGGTACAATAAGGTTTCTCAATTGAACAATGAAAATAGTTTTTCAATTCCTTAAAATCTGTAGAATCGGAAGCACTAATTCAAAGAGAATGTTTGAAATTTCGGAAATTTAAATTGTTCTCTAAAGTATTTATGAATTCTAAAAATCTACAAAAAAATATTCAATTGGAATTTTCCAACTGCTTGCAGGAGCTAAAAAGAGAAGTGCCAAAAATCGTTCCCAATTGAACAATGAAAATTGTTTTTCTGTTCAAAATCTGTAGAATCGTAATCACTAATTGCAAATGAATGTTTGTTTATTAACTCTTCAAATCAACAATAAATATTCAATTGGAATTGTCCAGTTGCATGCAGAAGCTCACAAGAGCAGTTCCATTTGTTCGCTCCAAATGTTTACCCACTTTCAAACGCATCCTGCCGTCCAACGCTCAATCTGATTGATCTTCGGCCAAGCAACGAGGCTGCTCCACGACTTCAATCAATTTGTTTTGGGCCAGCTCGAACTGCATAATTAGAAGCTTCTAACAAATCATAAGAATTCACGCAGAACGCAAATCGATTTGGGACACCCGAAACAATAAAAATCCAACAGGCAGCCAACGAGTAAAAGAAAGGGAAACATTTCAAGGAATTCCTTTCGGTCAATGTGGGTCTTTGTTCGTATTTTTTTTTGCTAACATTGATTTCGAAGATTTCGCTGTGATTTCTGTGACAAGTACAGAAAAGTTCTCACGATGCCAGAAAGGGCTTCCTCAGATCGAAGTCTGGGGCCCAGGCGACTACTTGGGGTCTGAGCCCTGGTCAGGCCTATTGGCCAGTGTCTGGACGGACGCTGACGCGGACGCGGACGCGGAGTAGGTCTCGGATTGGGACTCTCTGTCGCTGGTTCACAAAGAAATTCTTGTGTCGCAAGTTCCAATTATACAAGGCCGCGGCACCAAATCGAAATTGGCCTTTTATGTAAGTAACCGATACGACACGATTCTGATTCTATGCTTTTGCATGCCCATAAAGAGTTGCCCATAAGAGATAAACCCGAGCCCTCAAGCTGGATTTTGTGTGCCAGGGTGTCGGTATGGGCCTGGGTCTCGGTCTGGGACGCTGCTCGGTACTGCAGCCACCAATCGCAGATTGAGTCAGCAGCTTGAAGCTGAGCTGGATGACCGGTTTATTTGGCTGTGGGCTACCCTACCCTCCAGTCTCCACAGCCGGACAACACAACGCACAATTTTGTCCTCCCGTCGACACTTTGTTCTCACTTACCCCCCGACTCCGACACCGAGTCCAACTCTTTTGGGGGCAGCTAAAACAAACAAAAACCTTGGCGATCTCGTTCCCGTTCTGTTAATTTATTGTGTGTATCGCCATTAGTTCTTGCCGATCGCTTTTGGTCACCATCACCATCCCCATCTCCATGCCCAGCTCCAGTCGCAGCCGCAGCCGCAGCTCCACAACCAACCCGATCCTGTTGCCTTTTGTCAACCGACACGGCTGCGATCTCAGATAACACACGCGAGAGACCCAAGGAACCCCGAAAAAGCTGAAAACAAAAACTCCACCTACCAGCCAACAACTGTTGTCGTTGCTTCGTCTCTGCTCTGGGTTCTGGGCTGCCTTTTTGGTGATTTATGCCGTGTGATCGGTGGGTTGAGCGCTCAGCATAATCGAAATATTGTTGCACCTAATAACAGGCGGTCATTGCAGCAGATACAGATACGCACTCTGTATCTGGATCTCTCCGTTGAGCATTGTTCTGCCTCGCCTCGCAGGCTACTGCACTTGGGGCACGGCATCCTCCGCTGCCCCACTTGGGCAATTTGGCGACGATCAGCCAGGGCCCGTTGCCGATTCGGCTGTCGTCGTTGATAGTGTTTGCCGATAAGGCGTAACGCATTGATTATGTGCTTAAGCCAGGTGA
Organism: Drosophila subobscura; assembly: GCF_008121235.1. Classification (NCBI taxonomy): domain Eukaryota; kingdom Metazoa; phylum Arthropoda; class Insecta; order Diptera; family Drosophilidae; genus Drosophila; species Drosophila subobscura. The sequence continues at coordinate 3,097,693 of NC_048531.1, forward strand.
CAGATTCAGATACACGATCTGAGGGGCATATTTGCTGTGTTCCAGTCATCGCTGCTCCCGGGATGTCTCAATTCGAATTGTATCTATTTCCAAGCCGCCAGCAAGTATTTCTGGTCTGCTTAGACTTCCGCTGAGTCAGCGCTTTCTTCTAATTAAGTTGAAAACTTTGGAAAACAAGTAACCAGCCGCAGCTCTGGTCTTTCTTAAAGGCATCAGACACTGCGATACACCCACTCCAGACACAGAGAGAGAGAGAGACACAGACACAGACACAGGCCCTTGGCTGCTGCACATAAATCAATGCCTCCGCTGGCTGTCAATGCCCCCGATGCACTCTTTTCAAATGGTTCGTGCCTGGTTAACCCATTATTAACCCTTAGACGCGATAATAATTGGCATGTGCCCCGTCTTTCCTTCCCGCTTGGATTGTAGTTTACAGTTAAATTTAGAAACATTTTCGGCAGCAAATGTAGCATGAAGGAAGGAAGGAAGGAAGGGGAACCCCCTATACCAAGGGGTTATATCGGCCACTTATGAGGAGGGCCTGGTGCCCGTGCCCCTAATGGGCTCATTAGACTGGGGACGGGGACGCGGACAGTGAAAGGTGCTGCTCGTAAATCGTTGCGAGCGCCGCATTATGTTTGACACTCCGCTAAGCTGGAAGATTGCGGCGTGATTATCGCCTTAGCCGTGACTCCACTCGGTCACCCAGCCCCCACCCGTTTTTCGGGCTGTGCGGCTGTGGTGCAACCTTGGATGACTCCGTGATAATATGCGCCATACGGTCGTAAATTTAATGGCCTCACTCGCATTTTCCATCAACATAAATATCCCTATTGTGTCATTTTCAATTTGCTGCAACGCGTCTCATAACTCATTACTTGCCACCTCTTACCTTAGACAGCCGTAGGTTTTGGACGCAGACACTCCGCACATTTGACTTTTGTAGAATACATGCAGGAAATTTGAGAACATTTGGAGTTTAAACTTAGGAACACATCGCAAGATTATTAAATTAAAAATTCTCTGCAAATTTCTGTATATTTCTGACATTTATTGGGCATTGTTCAATCCGGTATCCAAACAATGCAGAACTTTTATGTATTTATGGATTGTACATTCATTATCTCCTACTGACATCTCTCTCCCAATCTCTTTCTCTACCATGCTTGCAGTTCAATCAGGATTTGTACTCCTCGTCGGGCGTTAATTTGGCCGCCTCATCGAGTGCCTCTGGCAGCTCGCACTCCCCCTGCAGTCCCATTCTACCGCCCTCGGTGAGCGCCAATGCTGCTGCAGCGGCGGTTGCAGCCGCGGCGCACAACAGTGCAGCAGCGGCCGTTGCCGTGGCAGCGAATCAGGCGGGCACCTCCGGGCTGCAACTGGGCGTTGGAGTCGGTGGCTCTGGCGGTGGATTGCTGGGTAGCAATGTGCCCGGGAGTAGTAGTGTTGGCAGCGTCGGACTTGGCATGAGTCCGGGTCTGAGTGGAGCCGCCGGACACTCGCTGCACAGTCGGACGCACACGCATTCGCATTCGCATCCACATTCGCACCCGCAGACACAGACGCACACCCACTCACATCCGCACTCACACCCGCACCCGCATACGCACACGCATCAAACCAAAGAAGAGGATCTCAACGTGCCACGCAGCGAAGCTGAAGGTGAGTAGGCTCGGGAAACCCATTTTAATGGATGATTGATTCAGTGATACAGACAAAAAAGTGCAATTGGAGTGGGAAATAAAAGGGAAATATTGAGTAGAATCAATGTACAGTGTAAGCTTTCAAAAGCTCTGCCTAATCTCTCTCTCTCTCTCTCTCTCTTGAATAGTAACTGCCTGAGATTTCTTATACAATGCAGCTTAAAGTAATCTACAGTTTAGTTTCTGCCTCAAACTATTAGTCTATACAACTAATTTACTTTCTTTTATTGCTTTACCACAACCGAATCCAGGAAATTTCAAGCTTAAAATCGATCCTTCATTGCCGTTAACTAGACGGCCTTTTATTTTGTCATCGTCATTCATTCATAGAGAGTGAGAGAGAGAGTGAGCAACAGTGGATGCCAGTGTACACTCTCAGCTAATTAATTTACAAATTCTTTGAATTGCGGTCGGTCGGGCACTCACATTCCAAACCAGTTAACATTCGATAAATGATATCATATTTAATAATCCCGCACCCCTCACCATTATCCATTATCCGCAATGATTGTGAAATATTTCTCCAATTTCGATTTTCAGCACGTTTGGTGGGCTCCCAACAGCACCAGCATCACAACGAATCATCCTGCTCCTCCGGCCCGGATTCACCGCGCCACGTGCACGCGCACAGCCTCGCGCTGCATGGCGGCGGCGGCGGCGGGGCGCCAGTGGGTGCATCGTCGGCGGGCGGGACGGCCACGGGCGCCATACCCAAGGAACTGCCGACCCTGGATGCCCCACAGCCGGTCGGCGGCAATAGCCAGGGGCAAGCTCAGTATCTGTCGGCCACCTGCGTTGTATTCACCAACTACTCGGGCGACACGGCCAGCGTGGTCGATGAGCATTTCTCCCGCGCCCTCAACTACAACAACAAGGACACTAAAGGTAGGAGCACAAAGCATCCATCCAACTCCCAACTCTCACCACCCAACTCCAGCTCCGGCGCTCCCTCAGTGGGGAGCCCAGTAGCTCTGATCAAAAGAGCCGCTCGTGTCATGTACTTGTCTCGGCTGTCAGTTTGCGTGTTTGCCCCGATTTGCCGTATGTGAGTGGCGGCAGTGCCTCACTTTGCTCCCCCAATGGGGGCACTCGTGTATAATTAGGTGAAAAACACAGCAGCCGCAGCAGCAAAAATGGAGAAAAAGTCCAGCTAAGTTATTAAAATGTTCGCGGGAAATTTACGGCGGGCAAATTATGCCACTGGAATGTGGGAGGTAGGGCAAAAAAAGAGAGGCGAGAGATTTTAATCAGCCCACACAAGTGCTCTCTCGCTAATGTCAACTAACTGCGCTCTGCTCTCAACATCTACCACACAATTTCACAAATATTCAATTACTCTCGAGGACAGTGCAGAGTGAGAAAATTAGAAATGCAAAAATGTGTTATGCAGCTGTGATGGAGTGGATTAACTGCTCTCTCTTCATTGAGCTTTGCACTCATCTACCTAGAAGCTAGCTACCTGCTCGAAGCGACCGCAGCGCAAGCTTTGAGCGCATCATCATGCGTTTTTACAGTAATTTCACTACTGGAGTAGTCAAATTCGAGAGAGAGAGACAGAGGGAGATGTGTACAGTTGCGGCTACTCTCGCAATAAAATGAATATGATACGTAATAATAGAAAACAAAGATAGTGGGATTCCACAATTAAATATTTGTATTGAATGTAAGACATGTGCTGGGCAACAGTTGTGCTCTCTTTAAACCACTAAACCACTGTGTAACTTGCACTCAAACTTAATTGCTAATGCAAAAAGTGTGCTACTGTTGAACGGCCTATGGGTATAACACATTTTGAATGATGCTCAGGCAAGCTTGATGAGGTCAGGTGGCCTTTTACCGATGCATTCCACAGCACGCCTCAGGGATTTGTGTTGTTCGGTTGAATAAGTGAATTTTTGTGTAGAATTTGATTAAAAACTTATACGGTCTTCCCATTTCCATCCATCTTTTTCCTGCGAAAACTATTTTAAATATTTGAATTTATGCTGGCATATGCATACTCGGGGATAAAAGCAAAACAAAATCGAATCACTTTAAGAATCCACTCACTCGTACAGAGTCGTCGTGGTGCCCTGTCTCCTCCTCGGGATGGATGTCTGTGAATGTGATTGCGACGCAGAGGGAGGCAACCGAAACAGGCGCACAATAAAACATATAAATCAAGTTGCCACTTGCCACTCGCTTGTTCTTTCGATTTCAAAATTAATTACCTCCTTTAATGAAGATAAACGTTTCGTTTGTTCATGCCTGTCTGTTTTGCCTGTCCGTCTATCTTAAAAATACGATGCATACATACATATGTATGTACATATATGTATGTATGATACACGTATGTATGTACATATGTACCTACATGTACATACATTTGTCTCCTCTCTGTTTTTGCTTGTCGGCTTGTTTTTAATTTCTTTGCAATTTCCTTGAGGCAGATGTCAGTTGCAAAGCGAAGCTCGTCGTATTATTATCTTCCTTTTGGAACTCGCAATACTCGCATTGCCGCATCTATGTATTTCTGTGCTAATATATTTCCATTGCTCAATCAATCAATTATCTTCGCATTTGAATGCCGAGCAGGTGTCGGCAGTATCTATGCTAATGTGCTGTACGTGTTCCACCCACTTAACAGTTTTTCTCCATCTCCTTACCGTTTCTCCATCCCCCCAAATACGAACCGTTTGCGGTGTATTCCTTCGCCCACCGCCAATTGCTCTTAAACCTTGGATTTTATTGACTTTCTGTGGCTGCCATTCCAGCCCCACCGCACCACCGCCTCTACGACTTTCACTTTGATTCATTCAATTGCCGTTCGCCTTGCGATAATTGGGCAATTTCTTGTGCGTTTTTGGCTGCTAATGGGTAGTTTTTCTCAGTACAAAATTTAAAACAAATTCAGAGCATTTCATGCGTGAAATAATCTAAGAAGGGCATAATTTTGGGTATTAAATGTTGTAATAAAACAATTGTATTTAAATTTCATGGATGTCAAAAATAGCAACAAAAACCACAAGGCTAACCATTTTCGTGAGCTTAGGACATATTTTGCATTGCTGTGAAATTTGGCAGATCGCTAGAGAATATTGTGCATACACATGTGGCCTATGAATTTGAAATCGTGCAAAATGAAAGCTGAAAATTAAGAATTAATTTCTGCCATTTTGTCGACCATCTTTTGGCTAATCGATGACTACTTCCGTTGCAGCTTTGGCTACAATCGATATCGTTAATCGATGCAGAATAATTCGTAACTTCTTATCGCACTTCTACCCCTGCTCTTGGCATTTGCATGCCCATTGTGTGCATTGTGCACAGTGGCACACATTGCCGTTTATAGATGGTCCCTTAAATAAAATTCAAGTTGTTAAATATACATGCAACAATATATGTACATATAAACAATGTTTACTTTTTACGCTGATTTCACATTTGCTTTTGTTTTCACTTCTGTCGCTTTTAGACGTTTCATGTCGAGTCGCGGCTGCTTAATGGTATTTAAAGTTCATTTTGGTCATTTGTCTATTTGGGCACACACACGCACACACACACACCGCTGGCCATTTGCATTTGTACTTTTCAAACTATTCAGCATTTATATAGATTTTTTTGTTGTTGATCGCAATGTGCTGCTGCTGCTACGCTGTATATATATGTATATAAGTTTACAGATACATATGTATGCATGTGTATGTATATGTACTATGTATCTGGTTGGAATGTGCTATGAAATGTCGCCGGAATGCGATGCGGTCGATGTTGCTGCTGGTGCTGGTGCTGCTGTTGGTGCTGCGGTTTGTCTGGCGGTGGCAATGCCGAATGCCGCATAGATTCCTCATTACGATTTTAAAATGCATTTCAATTAACTGCTCTCCGCACACACCCTGCCACTGCCACACGGCCGGCACACCACACGTACGGGCGAAAGAGACAAAGACAGAGCCACAGATGAGAAGAGATAGTGAGACTGAGTGGCACGCTTGCACTTTTCTCTGCTTCTCTCTCTCTTTCTGGTTTGGCTTTTCGTTTCGCGTATCGCTCTTAAAAATACACTCGATTCATCTGCTCCCTTTCGGTGCAGGTCTCTTGTGCTGTGTGCTACGAGGAGTATTTAATTAGATGCCTCAAGAATTCGATTTAAAATTCCTTGGCACCCGCTGCAGCAGGAGAACCACAACCAGAAAAAGACTCAGAAGCAGCCGCAGAAACAGAACAGAAACAGAACAGATACAAATGCAGATACAGATACAAAAACCGATACAGAAACAGAGACCCAAAGACCGTGCTGAGGTCACATAGCTATTTCGCTTTGGCTGGCTGTCTTCTAGGACAATATTTTGCTCTCTTTTCAACTCTGTGGCCATCTCTGTCTGTTCATCGTTGGCGATCGAACCTTATCGGGCCATAAATTTGCTGGCCGTGTGGCTGCTGGTGACTTCATTAGGATAAAGGTGAAAGGTGAAAGAGTAGGCAAGGAATCCAGGCAGCCAAGCTGCGGCTTTCGCTTTTGAAGATGAAAGTAAAAGATTCACCAAAACTGTGGTCTGAGACGCTGAGACTCTGAGACTCTGAGACTAAGACTGTGCCAGAGGCAGAGCCAGAGGCATATATAGCTGAAATATCTTTAGCAGTTTGCTTGTTTGCACATTAATGGGAATTCCTTGGTTTCAGCTGAGCGAGTGAGTGAATGGCAACAGCGTTTGTGAGGCCTGATGACGACTTCTGGCAAGGGAGTCGCTATCGAATCGGTGGCATGGCATGGAGCAGGAGGTTCGGAGGCACGCGGCATCGAGCCGCATCATCAGCATGCATGGCACACTCACAGACGTGCCGGCCAGAGTTGTCGACTCGCGACGGCATCGATGCACAAACATTACACATCCACATCCACATCCTTCAGTGCAGCCAACACAATCCACACTGCGGCACAGCCCAGACTCCTCTCCACTCCACTCCACTCCACTCGATTCCTCCTCCAGTTGTTGTATATTTTTCTCTCGAATTGAGTTTGGAATGTTGTCAACGCAAATGCGCCTATGCAAGTTTTTGGTATCAGGCTCCCTCAATTGCAGTCCTTGCCTGCTGCTCCCCTGCTACCCTCCTCGGCTGCTATTTTGGGCCTGTGGCCTGGGGACCCAGAGGGAGCTCCATTACACATAATGGAGATGTCTTTCTTCTGCCTGGCTGTCCCTGGCTGCCGCTGCTGTTGCCGCTGCATTTGCTGTTGCGGCTGCTGGCGTCGTGCGATTTCATAAACGCGTAGATTTACAACCATTTAATACAAGTGATGATCCTGAACAACAACGCGACAACGACAACGACAATGAACGACAACCGAAAACATTCCGCTCAGTTATTTGCAACAAGCCGTGGCGCCGTCATCGAGGCGAGGAAGCTGGCAACCAATCCCGGAATCCCCTCAAGAATTGCCTTGGGCCTAGGCTGCTGCTGCTGCCACTTCTTTTGTCGCACTTTGCCAGTTAATCATTCCGGCAAGTGAATGGAAATTGCACCAAGAGAACACCACTTGAAAGTCTAGTGGAAAACGGGTTTCAGATTTAGGATTCTTTTAGCTCTAGAGAAATAAATGAGGAATTAAGGACAAGAAACGGGTGTTATTATTCTCTTTTTTGCTCAAATGTAAACACAAATAACTCTTCTAATAATTCTAGTTTAATCAGCCTCGAGTTAACTTATTGCTTATAAAATATTCCTACATATGTGTCCCTCGTTTCATGTCTTACAGAGAGCCAGAGCCCCATGTCGACGCGCAACTTCCCACCATCGTTCTGGAACAGCAATTACGTGCACCCCATACCCGCGCCCACACATCCTCAGGTAAGCCACCCGAACAATGCGGGGTCCAGCTTCAGGTCTAGGTCCGAGCTGAAGCCGAAGCCTAAGCCGAAACAGAAACCGAAACCGATTAACTGCAATACGTGATGCAATTACAGCTTCAAGGGCGCTCCGAAGCTCCTCTGTGCTGCATTGTCTCTAAATAAGTTGTAATTCGATCTCCATTTACCATTTACCATTTACCATCTCCGCTATCCTTATTTCCCTGCCATAGGTCGACTTGTATGGCACGGCGACGGACACTGGCTATGCCACAGATCCATGGGTGCCGCATGCAGCGGCAGCCCACTACGGTTCCTATGCACATGCAGCGCATGCGCACGCAGCCCACGCACACGCCTACCACCACAACATGGCCCAATACGGTAGCCTGCTCAGGCTGCCACAGCAGTACGCGAGCCACGGTTCAAGGTGCGACACACACCCACCCACCATTCCCCTCATCCTCATCGGTGCCTAACTCTCTGCCTCGATCTTTTTCCCACAACTCTTTGCAGACTTCACCACGACCAGCCGACGGCCCATGCCCTGGAGTACTCGAGCTATCCCACAATGGCAGGTGAGTGGATCGAAAGAGGAAGCGCCTCGACCAAGTAGAGTAATTCCCCTTCACTCTCTGCAGGTCTGGAGGCACAAGTGCAGGAAACGTCAAAGGATCTGTACTGGTTCTAGGTAGAACCGCAGAACCAACGACCACAAAAATGTATAAACTCCGATGGAGGGAAAATCAAACTCTCAAGATATTAAGGCTTGGGGGAAGAGCCTCAGTCGGTTACTGGAATCGCTTCTTAAGCAGCCTGCAGTCTGTGTTTCTGTGTGAGCAAAACAATACAACAGAATAACGAAATTTAATTTTAATTTTACCCGTAATGTTTAACGTTTAACTTAATTCGTACACACACACACACACACACAAATTGTAAACAATTTTTCGCGCATTAAGCACTAGGATTTTTCAGAGTAATTTTTGTTTTTGTAAGTTTAGCATCCCATATCAGCAAGTTAGAGCATACATATACATAAATATAATGCATATACACTCTATACATAAATAAAATAAATATACAAATACTTATACATATAAATCTATATATATATACATATATGGGTGTGCATTGGCACTCGTTGAGCCTGCGTTGATACATTTAATAATCGACATTTCTTGTATAGTTAACGCGAACCTTAAAAATACACTTAAAGCCACACAAAACCACAAAGAGTTTAGAGTTTATTTTGTTTAAAAACAATTCAATTTTTGCAATTTCAAACAAATTAGGTTAAATTCAAAACTGGAAAACAGCAAAAACAAAACAAAAAAAAACAAATCAAGCAAAAAATGCAATAAAAAGAGATAATAAAATAAAAGAAATCAAAACTAAATTTGAATACAATCATAGAATAAAGTTTGTTTCAATTGTTGAATCTGCCCCCCATGGTTATTTATTTAATTGGGGTCTGTGCTGGGTGGTAAGTATCCAATAAAAAGATTTTCATGGATTTCTTTCAGTCAGGAGTCAAGACACCACTGCCATCCCACCCAAGCAACTAAGCTCACAGCTGTTGGCTAATGATTTGATTCGGATTGAGCCACGAATTCAAATCAGATAGGAATCATAAAGGGAAGAACACTAATTTTCATAATCGTCGAACGTGAATGCTTTCCACGCCATTTAGCCAGGCGCCTTATTAATCTTGGGCTATTTATCATCCGAACAGGAGGAGAGGAAAGGCCCTCCGCCCCATGCCTAACCCAAACCAAAAGTCGAAACAACGAATATCCCAATGGGAATCTCTGCATAATTAATGAAAGCACAAATCTGAGATAGTGGCCAAGTGGTGGCACAAGTCATAAATAAGCGGCAGCTCCGGCTGCAACTGCAACCGTGACTGGGAACGGTGACTGCTACTCTCGCCCCAACCGGATGGACAGGATTGTGGGTTGTCCTCTTTCATTTGTTTTTTCACTATTGCCAGTAGATGTACACAATGAAAGTTTAGCAGGAGACAGAGGGGAGACGACATATTATTGACTTTCAATGACTTATGGCACAGTTGGCCAAAGCTCCCGCACCGCCCCGCACCGCCCCGCACCGCCCCGCACCGCACCGCCCTGCACCTAACTCATTCACTCACTCGATGAACCATGAACAGTTGGTTCAGTCACAAGCAAACGGATCCCTCGATCCTGCTCATGAATTAAAGAAATAAAACGAACGCGCGACATGCTCCCGCTCCATACTCTTTTTTTTGTACCCACAGTCCGCTCCCTCCTCTGTGGCTGTGGCTGTGGCTCTGCTCTGTGTACGCAACAAATTTATTACTGATCGATGAACCACCAGTGGATGCATTGGCAGAGCGCAGAACGGGAACAGAAGCCGGTTGCGGGTCCATTATTTTAGCATAAGAATTCCATAATTCCGAGACATGGCCAGAGGAGTACAGGTCGACGGAGCGAACCTCTCCTCAAGGTGTTCAACAATTCGCCAAATGCGTTTTGCTCTGGGTTTATCGCTTTTTAATAACTTCCCTCTGAGTTTTTCAATTCGCGTTTTTTCGCTCTACCTCTGCCTCTACTCTATCAGTCTCTCGCTCTCTTTATTTACCCTTTTTATGTGCCTTTTCGTTGTCACTCAAGTTTCATTTTGGGACAGATGGTTCCGTTTTTGGCGGCTCTACTTCCTTCCTGCCTTCCACACATTGGCGTTCGAGTGGACAGTGGCCGAAAGCCATCTCAAGCGGTTGCATTTGTGGCTGTTTATTGTGGCATTGTGTGCTAATGAGTTGTATTCGTGTTCCTATTTGTGGTGCACGCTTCAGTGGAGTCGGAATGGTGAGTGGAGGGGCTAGAGGAGCGTTCTCTATAGGAAGAGTTTGTCTGCACATAGAGTCTGGCAAGGAAGGCTCTTACAAGCTTCAACTACATTTGTCTTTTGTGATATTCAAAAAATTATAATTCATTGAATTACGCTTTAAATATATTTAATTTGATTTTCTACTATTTTTTATGGTTTAATAAGGGGAAATTCTAATTTGGAATGCTATTTATTCGAAAAAAGCTATCCAAATGTTACTTTCTATGGATTTATCCTTCCACCATCCGATTCCAAAAGACACTGCTATGGATTAGACAACTGAATTGATCAGCGTCTAATTGGATGACTCCTCTGTGACCCATCTAGGGCCTGACCTTACCAGTTCTCCCGTTAATATATGGATGTGAAACCTCAAGTTCCCTTCAGCTCCCACTGGCCATTTCGAGCGAGTGTCAACGAAACTGTTTGCCACATTAAATGGAAATTAATTTTACCCCAGATAAACAAGAATGTGGGGAAAACAGATTTTCCAATTTGGTATTCGGTTAAATTATGTTAACAAAGCGCGAAGAACCGAAGTTGGATAATAAATAAGATGGAAAAACAATAATAAAAGACGAACGCAAGACGGAGTGTGGCACGTGGATATTTTTGGAGAATTAGCCGGAGTGGCCGGGGTGAGACTCTTGTGTGGATTCTGCTGCTGGGGGAACGGGAACTTTGACTTGACTTCGACGACACTTTATGGCCATCGAATGTTCGTGCCATTGGCCTGGCCGCAAAATATAAATAAATACATTTTCCCATAGTCTTTGGGGAACGGCGACGGCACCTACGACGGAGAATGAATCGATGGATGGATGGATGGATGGATGGATGGATGGATGGATAGAAGAGGCCGTTGCGTCACGTACGCTTGAAACTCGAATGCATATCGTAAATTTGATCAAACTCTATTGGCTGTTAATTGAATGCTGGATGGAGGATGGTTGGGGATCGGTGCTGGTTAGTCCGCATGGGAGCAAAACACTGCAGATACGAGTAGCAGAAATCAATTTTTATAATTAACGTTGAATTAACACATTTCAAGCATATGTTGGATGCGCTCTGGTCTCCCTCCATCCCTCCATCCCGCCTTCCGTCCATCCGTCCATTTATCCCCACATGCGGCTTTGATTACGGCAGTTCTCTGTTCGTTCGATGGCTCCATGTGGTTTGGTGGCTCCTGCGATTGCGCAGACAATCAGCAGCGTTAAAAAATCCATACATCATTTTCCTGCACCGCAATCGCAATCTGAATCCCCAATCCCCAATCCCAATCCGAATCCCCTGCCTTCATTTTGGGTTCATTTTGTGCTGCCTGCGGTTGCATGTGCATCTGGTCGGTTTCCTTTCTCTCCACTTTCCTCTCCGGTTTGTTTTTGGTTTGGATCGGGATGTGAGTCGCTGCTGTTCGGGTGCTGCTCTGCTGGTAGGTTGGTCCGGTCATGCCGGGGCCACATTTCGAGTGGCGTTTATGTGTGATTTATTTGTCTGTGGCTGGCAGCCTCATCATCATCATCATCTGCGTCTGCGTATGTGTCCTGGAGCCTGACTCCTGGCTGCCAGTTGTGTGGCAAGGTGACATTTCCTGTATCGGTGACAAAGGCAACGCCAAATGCTTCATTGATATTCTAATTAATGTGTGTAAAATATCTGTTTACCCCTCCCCACCTCGCTCCCACACTGCTTTCCCATTCACCTCTCTCTGAAGCATTTTATAATTTACACGTTAAACGTAATAAAATGGAAAATTATGAAACAACATTTTGCATACAAAGAAAGCGCCTCAAAGCGAGAATTTCTCAGTCATCTTCCCAGATCCAGCTCCAGCTCCAGTTCCCATTCCATACCTAAGATCCAGGAGCAGAGCTATACCTTGGCAAACTTTTGAAATTCAGACCGCGTTAAAATACTTTTCCTCGCTTACGGTTCCTTTCCCCCTTTGTGTGCTTTTCATTTTTGCTTTCCCTTCAACAATGGCGCCAGCCCCAAGGACCACGGAACAGACTTTTTCCATGATTCCTTTTCAAAAGCCCTTGCTGTCAGTCTGTCTGTCTGTCTGTCTCTCTCTCTCTCTCTCTCTCTTTCTATTTGTGTGTGCGTGTGCCTGTGGGAGTACATTTTCCAGTGCCAAAGCCAAGATGTCGGGTTGATTTTATCACCCCCCCCACTGACAGTGGCAGTCCCAGGGCTCTGAGTTGCCAAGACTCTCCCGTTCCGCCACTCCCAATGGCCGCACAATAAACTTAATCTGCTCATAATGGGAAAATAATTCACAAAAATGTTCAGCTTCAAGTTTGTAGCTGCATTTGCACTTGCTTCTCCCCCCGGCTACCCGGGGGCAGCCAAGACTCTGCCTACGGGAGTCTGCCACTGCCTTTGGCTCCGGTTCCGGCCTTTAAACAGCAATTAGATGAGACGCAAGACGAAGACAAAGCCGACCCTGGATGAGGTTTCTGCGGAATAAACGAGAGACCAGGAAAAAAGCACCAGGAAAGTTTATTAGTTTGACCTGGCAAAGGATGCTGGAGACTGGATGCTGGGTCCGGGTTAGGCCTGTCTACTCCATTGGTTCCCCCCCTGCCAGTAGGGCGAACCTTAAAGCGGGCAGGGGATAACCGAGTATAAACTGTATTAGGAATATGCCGCGCAATCAGATCTAATTTGCGCAGGGCAACTTCTGTTGGGGAGTTGCTTAAGTTTTGGGTTAGTAAATGAGCCGAGGACTTGGTTAAGAGCGTTGAAAAATTCAATTAGTTAGTGGGACGGGATTATAAAGTTCTGTAAAATATGTATTTACATTTGATTAGTTACACGGTTCGCTTATGTGGGATTGCCTTTTGTACGAACAATTCTGTCTACAATGCATGGGATATTATTTTGATGAGATTATTTGCGTAGAATATTGTACCTAAATAGTTTAAAGTTGGGATTGTACGATTAATTTTTACATTTTTCAAAAGAGTTTTTGATGTCCATCAAAGATGTATCAGTAAGTAATGATACGAAACATCGATTTAGTGTGTATTTGTTGGGTAAATGTACATTCATATGTATGTACATACACGCATTTCTGTATATTTTCCAATATTTAGATTTTATTAAAAAATAAATAAATGTACTCGGATTTTGGAAGAGTTTTTTTGTACGAATATTTAATAATACTTGATTTAATTATACTCCAAAACCTGCACAGTTGCAGGCACAATGCATTGCCAGATTTTTCATTGATAAATGAAATGTGTATTGACTCTCACTCTCTCTCTCTCTCTCTCTCTCTCTCTCGGCATTCTTCCATTATCATATTGTGTGAAATTATTGCAAATGTACCGAAAGAATGCAACTTATTGCCGGATCCGAGCCGAGGCGCGGTGTTTACAGGGGGTAAAAAGGATATGAAATATGTGTTAAAAAAGAAGAAGCAGAGAGGAGAAAATGCCACGAAATTGAGTTAATTAAAAGGGATTCCCTCAGTGCACCGCCCACACGGAATTGCGGTGCAAAAAAATGAATAAAAAAGCACAGACAGAGAGAGAATACACAGAGACACAGAGACAGACACAACAGAGAGATGGATATAAAATATTTGGTTAATAATGAAACACGCACAGACATGATTCTGCATGCACAAAAATGCACGCATACACAAACACACACACATACATTCGTACATACATACATATGTACATATGCAGTTCATAACGGCAAATGCTGGATGCAATGCAGGGCAAAGGCGTATAAAAATTGTTGAAATTGCTGAAAGTTGCTGCAAAAATACAATATTGTGCGAGGATATGTGTGTCCGTATGTATGGTATGTTTGATATGGCTCTTCGGCTCTTGGGGCTTTAAAATGCATCCAAGTGCAAGTGCCGCAAATGCAGTGCACTTCGTTGAATCGATTGCAATGCCGTGATACGCAGCGGGCGAGTGGGAGAGAGTGACGGTAATGGCCGCCAATCCCCCCACACAAAAACTCCACTCGATCCACCCCACTCCTTGTGCCGTACCCCCTGAATAAAACCCCCTCGAACACACAATTGCAACATTTTGGCAAAACTTTTGCTGCGAATGAAGCAAACTTTACGGTTGTCCATCCCTCCTACTCCCACTAGCATTCGCAATCCCGCTCCCGCTCCCGTTGCCGCTGTCCGCACAACCAACCATCCACAGCCTTGCAGTGGGCCTGCGTTGGAGCGAGACGACTGTAGTGTACTTCAACTGCTGGCGTGATATATATGTATATTCGCATCGCAAACACAATTCATTTCGTGCAGCATATTGGCTAGGTGAGGGGTGGGGGGAGGGGGGTGGAGAGGACAGAGCGAAAGAGAGGCGCAGAGCCTTATTGCCATCAGATAAGAGCAAGTAAAAAGCAACAACACAGTGCCTCGCTCAAGTCTCCGCCCCAAAAGGCAAAGAGGTTGAACCCCGTTGTGTGTCTGTGTCTGAAACCGGTTTGATGCCGCTGTGTGCGTACATCGTACACCAAGTGTGTTGCTGTGTGTGTGTGTGTGTTCGTGAGTGTGAGCAGTGGCTGTGTGCTGTGGCGGCAGTGGCAGACATCTTTCCAAGGGTTGGACCCGGCCGAAAGGACTCGACTCCGAATGCTGCAGGAGGAGAGCGCCAGCGCCTGACCTTAACACGAACAAAATTGGCCAAAAATGTGCGTGAACAGCCCAGCCCGTTCGCTGTGGAGTTTACTCTTGTGAAAGGGGCGTAATTAAATTTTGGGTAGGCTGGATGGGAGGGCTGAGGGTCGCGGGTGGGCGGTAATGGTGGCTGAGCATGCAACCGCCAGGTGGGAGGCATAGGCAGCGCACACTCTGCTCTTTTTCTCTCTCTTTCTCTTAATTGCCGCATACAAAATACTTTCCCCAACTATGCAATGCTGTCATAATTCTTCCATCTACCACACACCCAAAAAATGACAAAAAGTGACAAACACACACACGTGCGGCGGGCTGGGGGGTGTACGTGTATGAAATATGCGCACTGTTATTGCTAATACGCATTCCAGCTGCAGTTTTAGCCACTGGCTCCCATCGTAGTCCACCAGTACCCCGCGTGATTCGGCCCGCTCGATCCACAGGAGCGAATTCAGTCGGGGCTCTCGGCTCGGCTCCATCATCCACTCTCCACTTCACTCCACTCACAATGGAATGGAATGCCACTGTCGCTGCCGGCATGTCAAAGTGAATAACTCAATAGCCATATTGGGTGTCCACCTGTGTGTGTCAGTTAGAGGGTAACCCACCGCGAGTGTGTGTGTGTGTGTACTGCTGTGGCAACTCCATCCATCAGGAAGAGCCAGAGTCCGAGTCCGAGTCAGAGTCAGAGTCAGAGCTAGTGCCCAGTAGCTGCTGCTGCTGCTGCTGCCATGCAATTCCGCGTAAATCCTGAAGAGAAGCACTTACATGACTTTGCTCCGGCTTACACTCACACAAATGGCCGTTAAAATTCTTGACAACCCGATATGGTAATGATAATTTCGCACATTGAGCCGCAATTTACACTTCTGCGGAATAAAACAAAAGCAAACCAATGCTGAACTGAGAACAGCGCAGAGGCAGAGGCAGAGGCAGAGACAGAGGCAACTGGCAGGCAATCCACCTCAACTCAACTCAACTCAACGATATGGTATGGCCATTTACAGCCCGGCCAATATCCTATCCTAACCTGATCACAATCCCACCCAACTGGTTAGCCATCCGGGGAATGCATTGGGGACACGCGCAGCGAATAATCTTTAATTAGCAATGACCACGGAACAGAAACCAGAAAAGACAAGGGAACACGGGAAACGCTCCGCAGCCGAAGCCGATGCCTAAGCCGAAGACAAAGTCGAATTCGAATTCGAGCAAATATGCAAAATATTATGACACACATGGCAGAGAGGGAAGGTTCTTGGCAGGGCACACGAGAAAACGCATTTAAAATACCTAAGAACCTGACTCCAAGACCAAGAGCCCAAGTCTCTGATGGTCGACGGGCATGGATACTCGTGGTCGTATGTTGCGCAGGTCAGTAGCAATTAAGATAAGCCGTTTACAAGTGTGCCGATTATGTCCTGTCAATGTGTCGTCGATAAGTCGTGCGGCGCCCCGGTGGCCTGCTAAATCAGCATCCCCAGCAACAGCAACCGCAACAGCAACAGTTGCAGAAGGAGCCGCCTCGCAGTTGGAGGCATGGAGGATGGCGCACTCAAGCGACGGACAGCAGTAGCCGTTTCGGCCCCTGATAACGATGGATGGATGACTGAGACATGGACTGGACTGGACTGGCTCTGGGTGCGTCTCTGTCTAAATGGAACACTGTACGCCGAGGGGTATGGGTGGGGTATCGCCATGTATCCTCCTCATTCCATGTGCATAATGCATTCATTTGACAGCTCTGACCGGTGCGAAGCGACGCGACCACCGATCGGGATCGCTGGATCAGCATCTGGTTGGACGGCTTCTAATGCCGCTTTCAAATGTGCCGCACTTCCTACGGGACCTTCTCCTGCCACTTCGCTATTAATTAGAATGTATGGTCGCTGCCCTGCCCCTGCCCATGCCACTTCTCCGTTACCGTTCATTTTTGGCATTTCAGAGTTAACGGCACGCGACATTTTAAATATGTATGATGTGCCCTCCATCCATCCATCGCGCTGGGCTCTGCTCCTGTTTTGGGGTTCTCGGACTGCGTGAGTAATTTCGGTGGCATTCCACAAATATTATTGCTCAAATATTTGAAACTTGATTTGCATTTTTCAGCACTCGCCTCGTTTGCACCCAGCCAGCGCAGGGGCAGAGGACGGACGCGAACACGACTGCCCGCCCTGGGGCAGCTGTTGAAATTGATGCCTGGCCGCCTGGCGTTCGGCATTTGTGTCGAATATGCAGCACGGATGGGGCATGGGATGCGGATACACGAGTCGTCCTGGGCATGAACCAAGATAATGAACGCCATAGCGGAGCAGCAGCCGAATCTGGTATACTCTTGCTTAATCAAACTCATGGAAGTTTCAAATGCGAAATGTCTACGATTGGATAATTAGAAGAACAAAAAGTAAATTCAGATTAAAATCTTTACGGCAATATATTTATGTGTGGTACCTTCTACTTCATAATTACAGAGATTCAGAATTCAGAGGAGATTTAGATAGACAATGGAAGGGGATGCCTATTGTCTGTGCGCTTCCTATCTACATATGTACATACATATGTACATACAGATGTACATACATACATATGTATGTACATAAATGTCCCCAATACCTATATTTACAAGTATTTGCGATGTGATTGTCTCTGTAGCTTCGCCTAACCCTGGAAGTGTTTCTTCTGATGTCTCACCTTATACCATGTATGTATGTACATACATACATATATCCCCAAAATGTTTGCCTTTTTCATTGCTGATTTTCAGAGAAAGTCGACCGCTAACTTTAGTTTACCGACTTGGTACCGACTCGTCGATGCGAACTTTGCAGAGAGGGGGTCTGGTAAAACTTCTCTTAGCTGGCTTATGCTAAATGCGAATTAATGTTAAGTTAAGATACCAGCCAAATCACCTTAGCCTGATAATCACCTTATTAAGGTTACAAATTAAGTTATAAAAAGCCTCAGCTTGAATATGTACATATGTACACACATATGTATGTATGTATGTTTGTAGATGCACAATGTCTACGCCTAGTCCTCTTATCCACTTTCTCCCTATCTCCCTAACAGCAAACAGCCACATTAAGAACACAAATTTTTCAAAACCAAAGACTCTCCTAGATCCTCTCCGCGAAGGTACGCTCTTTCTTTAATCACTTCGCTCCTCACTTTCGCCAGCCATGACTGGTTGGTAGGAGAGGATCAAAGACAAGAACATCAACGATTCAAAGCAACAGAAATAACAAATATACATTGTAAAAGTATAGGCGCTCCTTAATCCTCTCAGCAGTAGTGATCTCTTAGCTTTCGCTTTACATTTGACAGAATACAACAACAAACACACACAAACTTCGCTCAGCGAGGGTGCTCCCGATCTTAAGTTAAGCCCTCACTTCAGGCCATTGCATTAGCATCACAAGCGGTAGGAAGAGACGACAAAAACACTTCAAATTAATTATACCCAGTACTCGAAGAGTAAATAGGGTATTTTGTATTTGTGCGAATAACGGTTGTATGTAACGCACTGAAGGAAACGTTTCCGACCCCATAAAGTATATATATTCTTGATCAGCATCAATAGCCGAGTCTATGTCTGTCTGTCTGTCCGTCTGTCCGTCCTGATGAGCGCCTAGTACTCAGAGACTATAAGAGCTAGAGCCACCAAATTTGGCATCCAGACTTCTGTATGCTCACTCTGTTACAAGTGTATTTTAAAAATGAGCCACGCCCCCTTCCGCCTCCGCAAAAGGGCGAAAACCTACCAAATCTACAATTTTAAAGATAGCAGAAAACTAAAATGACCATATCTATCAGATCACCAAATTGGGATACGATTGGATCATTATTATAGCCACAATGAAGAAATTAATTTTCAGTGGCCAAACCCACCCCGTCCCGCAGCTTATATTGGATTTTTTCACATTCTCTCATTCACACTCTGCTTCGCGCTGTTTATGGCCTCTGCCCCTGACACGTCTCTGCCTCTGACTCTGCCGCGACTCTGCAGTGTGTGTCTATAGGGGAGGGTGGCGAGCTAAAGGAGCGTATTGGCGTGAGCAGTGTTGTTGATGTAGATGACAGATGAAGAAAAAATGTAAAATTTGACTGTGAGTACTGAGTGCCGGGTATTAAAGTTGTGACGCGTAAGAAGCGTCTCACACGTCCCTTCTCGATTCCTTTTCTATGCTGATGATCTCATCCCATCTTCCTCTGGCATTCTAGAGAATTCGCAAAGACAAACGCAGTGCAGAAGCAAAGCCGCTCTCACTTGCTATCTTTGATTGCAGTTTAATTGCATTCAAATAACTTTGAAGTATTAAATAATAGCGGAAAGGTTCTGAAAATTGTTAAAAATTGTGTTAAGTTCATGACGGCAAGGAGTGCCAGGAGGGCTCAGCAAAAATCAGTGAAGTGGTTCAGTGGAATCAAAGTAAATACAATAGAGAGCCCCGCATGACTGCTCAAAGAGCGACAATTAATAATCTCAATCAGTGTTAAGTGAATGCGATAGAAAGTTATGGTCAATATGACTGCCAAGGGTGACGGGCGGGTACGGCATAAGTGAGTTTTACAAAAAGTGAGTGAAAGTGCGCGAGTGAAATATAAAACCGAATGTACCCACAAATTAAATAAAGACAGGACAATAAATGTATGACACTCACTTTTATACCCGGCACTCTGTCAGTATATCTGTACGTTATTGTAAAACCCGGTACTCGAAGAGTAAATGGAGTAAATATTGTATTTGTGCACCAAAGTGGATGTACATATGTAACGCACAGAAGGAAACGCTTGAGACCCCATAAAGTATATATATTCTGGATCAGCATCAATAGCCGAGTCCATGTATGTGTGTCTGTCTGTCTGTCTGACCGCCTGTCCGTCTGTTCGTCCGTGTGACTTGTTTGTCAGCTACTTCTCAGGGACTATAAGAGCTAAAGCCGCCCAATTTTGCCTCCAGACTGCTGAATACTCACACTGATACCAGGGTATTTCAACTGGCCCGCCCATTTCCGCCTCCACAAAAGGCGCCATCCACGGCCACAATTTTGAAGATACAAGAAAACTAAAAACTGCTAAAAACTAGGGAAGGACTTTATCTGTCAGATCACCGAATTGAGATTGGATCATTATTATAGCCAGAATGAAGAAATTAATTTGCAGTGGCTAAATTTGTGTCATTCCTTCTCGATCGGACACTCTGCCTCATTCGGTGTTCGGTTCTGGGGGAGGGCGGCGAGTTGAAAGAGTTAAAGGTAGATGCAAGATGTAGAAAATATGTAGAACTTAAAATTCGAAAAAATCATAAGGTTACACTCGTACGCAATATGTCCCCTTATGATCTTTTTAAATTTTTAAAAAAGGTTTTAGCTTTACTTGTTAGTTAACCTGAAGAGACACTCTTGGAGCTTCAGCAGTGCACTGACGGCTTTATCCGTTTTCCATCAATAAACCCATTGGAGGCATTCCTCCCGCTTCAATATTGTTTTCTACATATTTCCGAAGGTCACATGCCAGGCACCGTCGAAAGCCTGGCAGAACTTTCCGTGGCACACAAATGAAATGTATGAACGAAAGAAAAAATAGAGAGAAAGGTGCTAAAGGAGACACTGCCGGCAAATGGTTTGATGAACTGCCGGAGGGCATCGAATCCATGGCAACGTTGGTAATTTCTATCCTGGCGCATTACCCGGTCACATCCTCCCCCGCCTACCCCTCATGCTTTGCCAACCGCCGCGTGCCACCTCCGGACGTGGAAGTTATGAATAGCGAAGGCACAATCAGGCGGGCAACGAACCAGACGCCCACGAAGCAGCCAAGATGACGACGACAAATTGGAGTAATGAAAATGTTTTCGAAGTATTTACTTTGAGGTAATCGCGAATGGTTGGCTTCTTGCGATGTGCCCGGGATGAACGGGATGCGCACAGAAGTATGCTAGGCGCACGGCCTGCCCCTGCCCCTGCCCCTGCCTCTGACACAAAAAGCAGCAACAAGCGTGCTGCTACACGAAGCGTTTTCCACCGATGGTTTTCCAGTGTCATTATTTTGTATGTATATTTTGATGAATTTTAATTAGAACAACAGCATGCCAGCGAATACGCACTGTCTGTCGGTGGCTTAAGTGGCATCAAATTGCTACTCAACAACTCTCCTGACACACCCACCCAACCACCCTCCAACCAGCCTTCGCTCGGCCCGTATGTTCCGTATGCTCAAAGGCCTCCTTATCTCCGGCAATGCCAAATGTTTCAATATGTTTTTATGTAAGTTCAAACAGCATGTTGAATGCCTTCAAATCGCTGATAAACAGCCGAAGAGGTGTGCGGTGTGCGGCAGGTGGGACATGGGGCATGGGGCACATGGGGCAGGGAGCGGTAGCTGGAACAACAAATACTCGTACAATACAAAACGAGCCACAGACGGAAGAGACAAACAAACCCCACGAACGACGACAACGAAGACGACGAAGACGACGACGACGACGACGAATTTCGGTGTCTTTGAACAGCGCCTCGTCCCAAGGAGATGGAGTCATGGGAACCAACTTTTCACATTCCGTGCGTGCTTCTGTTTTGCAGTCTCTGCTTTGACTTTGATATTCGGTGCGTTTTTGCTAGCCTCCAGCCCCCACCGAACCCTGGAGTCGGACCTGTTCATACAACCGCACCCGATCCCGATCCAGACCCTGGCCAAAGCGAAGACCCAAGACTACAGGCCGTTGGGGCGGCACAAAGACAAAGCCCACGATGGACAATCTCTTGGACCAGGCAAAACAGGACGAAATTTCTAAGACTCGATATCGAACACGATCCGCAGGCAGCTCCCTGGACCCGCGCTGATAAGGCATTCGCCGCTGCCCCGCTCGCTGTTTGTGGTGTGGGGTTCCTGGGAAGCAGTAGAAGCGCACATCTGGGATAATCAAATTGTTGCTTTTCTAGTTTTTCCCAATTGTAGAACTGCGAATCGCGAAATTTCTTATCTCGTGCGGCGGCAAATGGCCAAATGGGCAAGCAGACTCCACTCCGATCTTAAGAATTAAATGGCATCCTCTCTCACTCTCTCTCTCTCTCTCTCTCTCTCTTGCTACGATCTCCTGATTCCTGCTCCTCTGCCGTGGCAGCTCTCCCTCTCGCTCCCTCCCTCCACCCCGCCGAAGATGATGAAGTCTTGCGGCAGTCGGCTCGACTGCAAAATGCTTTTAAGTCGTTTTTGTTTCTCCTCTCCTGTTTCGACGCTGCTGCTGCTGCTGCCTTGAAAACTTCTCAACTTGCAACTCGAATGCAGTTGTTAGCAGTTGTGTCCCTGCCTCCGCCCCGGCCTCACAGCCCACCCTTGCGACCCTTTTGGTGCGCTCCCAATCGAACGATCGAACGATGAAAGGAACGAGAACGAGTAGCAACCAAATTTGTTTCTTGACAACGACGGACGAGGGCCCAGCCCCGGCCTGGCCACAACTAAACGAAACATTCATATGACGCACGATCGATCCCAGCCAGACCCAATCCCAAGCTTGAGAAACGTTTTTTCCCCTTCTCTGCGGATAGATGGGGAGGCTGGGGGCAGGGCAGGGCAGGGCAGAGCGTAGCATGCCTCCTGTGTACGCCGGGGCATGCAACTGCAAGATGGTGTTGGTTTCTTGCTTTTGCGGCAAGTTGCAAAACGCTTTTGACGTTGCGCATTTTTGCTGATCAGTTTCGTCTATTGAGCGACGGAGAGCTCGAATTAGTTGAAATCATAAAGAAAATAGAGATGGAGGAATGTAATGATCCTCGTAGAATATAAATTGCTTGGGGGATAAATATATCCATCTTGGGAAAGTTATGGAAAATGAAAAGGAATGGAATAATGAATAGATAGCTGAGAGATGAAGACTGAAGAAATAAATCTCCAATATTTCACACCAGTTCAAGGCGTTGTTCAAAGTTCCCTAGAGACCTAAAGTGGACTCCAAGATAAATACGAATATATCTGGCATGCGTTATGGAATTTCTTAGCACTGATCTCTCCATCGAGAGCGCAGCCAAACTGGAATTGATCCGGAATAAAGTAATTGTATGGGTAATAGTCGTAAAATTTGAAGATCTTGAAGCATTTTCAGCCGCAGATTGATGATCTATTTTCCTATACAACTCTATCAGGCCAGAGGCCCCCTCATCGGGGGGAGGGGCACTGCGGCGGCGGTAGTTGTGCCTTTGTAACGACAACCTTGGATCCCCATCATCCATTTTGTCAACGCCATTGCAGTTTTTTGTGTTCATCTCTCTCTCTTCCCTTTTTGCTTATCGAATGCCGCCATCTGTGCCATCATCAGCGTCATTGTCGTCTTGGGCCTGGTTCTTCTTGTATCTTGGTGTGTGGAACGGGAGGGGAAGGGGGGAGGTGGGGGAGCAGGAGTCCAAGCGGATCCAGCAACGTCAATGAGTAGATCAATCAAAAAAGCCGTCCGAAGACGAGGCCAACATTAAATGCCAGACAATAATGACCAATCGGAAGAATCTTAAATGCATCATCACGTTTACCTCAGTATCCGGTGTGGTTTGCCTCTGCCCCTTCATCTTCCACAGAAGATAAGAAAAACAGAATTTCATTTTGCAAAGTTTCATGTTTGGCATTTCATTTCGTTTCATTTCGTTTCGTTTATTTTGCTGCCCTGCTCCACCTCTGACTCTGACTCTGACTCTTTGGAGCTCTCAGCTCCAACTCTTCCCTTGCATCTTCATATCTCGCTCCCATTCCGCATTCCGTATTCAGCGTGGAATATCTTCTATTTGTTGGCAGAGGTAATTGGCCATTTCAACCATATCCATAACGAGCCATCTATTTGTGGTGCTCAATCAATGGAGCTCGCATATCGAACACACCACCACTTCCCATAACCATCTCCGTTTCCGTACATGAAACTCACGGAACACTCTCGGCAGGGGCACAGCGCAGGCCACAGGGCCACAGGGCCACAGGGCCAGAGCTTGAAGTTTTGTTGTTTGGGTAAATTTAATTAAATTTCATTGCCGCCCATGAGCTCTGGTCCAGTTTTGTTCCGGCTCTGCTGCGCTCGCCACCCCCGCAGCGATGCCATGACGATTAGATTTTATTAAAAAGCCAAATATGCACAATTATTATGCTACGCCAACCACTTGACAGTCCACGAGCCAGAGCACGAGCCCGAGCTCGAGCCCGAGAACGGAGTGTGTGTTCTTGCTCGCAGCTCATCTAGGATGGGCAGCCACCACCACTGCAGTCAGCAGCCCGACATCAACATCAACATCATCCTCATCATTATCACCATCATCCTCATCATCATCATCCGGCCATTAACAGTAGCTCGGGGTCCTGTTGCCTGTCCTCTGCCCTGCTGTCTGCGGTGGTCCTTTGGTGCCTGTGCCCTGTGCTCCCACCCTTCTCTCTGTCGTTCAACAAATTCGTTTATTTGCTTTTTAATAAAACAGGTGCTCGACCTTCAGCGTTCAAACGGTTCAATTGGAAGGGTGGGAGCGGAACCTGTGCTGCCTGGTGTGGCATGGGACGGGATGTGTGTGCTGGTGCGTGTGTCATTGCTATCTTTTATCATTTAATTTCGCATTCAAACGTTTCGCACCACCCCGCACGGCATCAAAAGGATGCAATGAAGGGATCTACGGCATGGCACATGGCACAGCATACAAAGAGGACAAAGCAGTCAAAGTCCTGCTCCGTCCCCTGCTCGGAAAAGTGCGTGCGGTCGTCACTCGACGCTGCCATTTCAGTCCCTCTTCCCTCTGCCGCCTGCCTTCTGCCGCCTGCCTTCTGCCTCCTGCCTGTGTTGTCATTTTTCATTTTGCGCACACCCGAAATTTGTATACGTCGAAAAGTCCAACATTCCAGGGGGAAGAAGAGACTGCCTCGGCGCCGCCGATGATCCGGATACGGACATGATGCCGGATCCAGAGCATAGCCGGCAATTAGGCCAAGCGGAAAGCGTGCTGAAACTATAAAAAAGGACAAGTCAGTCACTCACAGAGCGAGAGGGTGGCAAATGGCCGCCCAACGGGAAGCAGGCGGCCAGTCGGCTACGGCAATGGGTGTGCGTGTGGGTGTGCGTGTGCTTGTGCGTGTATTCCAAATCGTTTTGTGATTGCTGAAAGCTGTCTGTGGACTTTATTGGTTTTCCAAAATGAGATTTCATCTGCACTGCCAGAAAGTGGACTCGCAGTGGGAGAAACTGATTGAGTGGCGAGTTCCAGAGCGATGGCCCTAGCACTGAGGGTGTTACTAGACCAAAGATAGATTCACTTTTCCAAGTGGTCGATATATGTACATATGTATATACTCGTACATATTATGTATGTATGTACATTTGGGTGTTTAAGAACAGGGAAGACTAGCGATATATTATACTAAAAGTACAGTTATTGGTCATTTGATTTTATATTTATGCAAATATATTTATTTAAATCATTTGATATCTAATATTTGTTTCTGTCTTTTGCTTGTGGAATGTTAAATGTAAGTCAGAAGACATCACAACATTTCTCCACATTCATATATTTTATTCATATTTTAATTTGAAGGACTAAATACTTTTCTGGCAGTGTATTCTAATATTGAATATTGTTTGAGAATTTTTGGACAATCATTCGTATTATCAAAAGTCATTGACACCCTTTTATTTATTTTTACATTTATTGTTTTTTCCCCCCTCTGATATTACACTCTCGCCTCGCCTCTGCCTCTGCCGCTTCCTCTGCCTCTGCCCTTGCCTTTGCCCTGATGTCCTTGCGATAATCGCTTACATGCCACTTGTCCTTGTGTGAGGGTGTTTGCCATGCGGCTGGGCGGCTGAGAGGCTGCTGCGGAGGGATGTGTTCGCTCGTGATAAGGGCGGGGAGGACAATGCCGTGAAATAAGGATTAATGGTGTACACGATTATTTGTGCCGGGCGACAGATAGAAGGACGGACGGACTGACAGACAAACATATTAAAAAATACAATACGAAAACTGTCGCGAGGGCGGCAGGATCAGAGCCCAGGAGCAGCAACAGGACAAGGATATGGGCTGAGGCCAGGGGCTGCCTTCTGCCTTCTGCCTGCTGCCTGCTCTCGCATATTCATGGCATGGCGTAGGTCGAATTTAATAAAACGTTCCTGCTCGGCAACATCTCGAGTGTTCTCCGTCTTCTCTCGAGGGGAAGATGGGATGGGTGATGGGTGCTGGAGGATGGGGGATGGGTATGCGATGGCACTGAGGGATGCGAAGCTGGTTGGGATTTCGCCACGCTTCTGGTTGGCTGAGTGAGCTCACTTTTCAGGCAGGGCGGGCAGGGGGGAGACAGGCAAGGACAAGGCAAGGCTGCTGCCCTGCCCTGACAATTGTTTTTGCTGCTTGGGGTTTGCTTTTCCTTTTATTTGTATGATGAAGAATTTATTTGAAAATTAAGAAGACAAATTATTTAATTTCGACTTTATGAGCTTTCCCACACCGCCACAGCTCAAGCGCACCCTTAGCGCTGCTCCACAGAACAGCTGTTTGCGGCTTTAATCGGACTTTTGAATGGGAATCGGACTTGGACGAGTTTGTTCTTGGAAAAAGGGTTCGCTGGGCTGGGCTGGCCTGGGCTGGGCTGGTGGGCAGTGGCGGCCATTTTGTGCCACTTGATGGGGGAAAGCGCGGGACTTGGCTTGGGAACGCGTTTTGCATTTTATGCCCGACGCGGTAATAAACACGCAGCTAGCGAGCGCTCACAGCATAGGAGATGGGGGGCACGGACATGGGACTCTGCTCCACGAGCACGCCACAAACTTAATTTCATTTAGTTTTATGTACATTTCATTAAGCAAAAAATGTCCAGGCATCGCGATGGCGATGGCGATGGCGATGGCGACGGCTACGCCAACTGCGACCAACATTGAAGTGTCCGGAGCATGTCCTGAATATATCCTGGCAATGGCGACTTGGGGACAATCAAGATAAATAGCAAACGGAATTTTTATTGCCGAAAGGATACGAAAGGCGAAACAAAAGGCGACCGAAAGAGTTGGGAAGTGTTGACGTGACTGCTCTCTGCTGTGTCCTCGATGTGTGCTGTGCTGGACAGACCCCAGCAAAACCCTTTAGATAGACACACACACACACACACACACACAGGGGCACACACAATCACACAACCGTAGGCCGGGAGCTACCTTTGTTTGGAAAATTGTCAAATGTTTTGTATTTTCCAAATTTATTGCCGGTGGCAGCATTTTGTTGTCGCTCTAACCATAGATTATCTCATCGTTTAGAGCCTAATATGCACCCGGAGGTAGTCGCTGCATGATTTATCACCGAGCCACCGATATATGATCGTGTTCTTTCTCCACCTCCACCCCCTGTGTGTGCCTTCGTCTTTACCTTTGGCTACGCTTCTACCCTTCCACCATCCACTATCCAGCTGCGAGACAAACATTTTTAATTACACTTTTTACAAGAAAATTAAATGGCAACATGTCATCGCTAATTAAATTGTTCTTCTTTTCGGTTTGTTTGGTTTGGTTGTTCTTTGTTGTGTTGTCCTGTGAGTGTGCGAGTGTGTGTGGCGAAAGGAGCATGAGCAGGAGCCTGGAGCGGGGGGAATGTGGCTGCTTTTGGGGGAAAGGGTTACACATGCTATGCTAGATGACTGCGATGATAACGAGAGGAGGAGGGACACTCATTTATCAAATTGAGATAGTGCGGCCTAGGGCACGAGTTATTATGCTGTTTGGCCCAAAATGCCATTCACTGTCAATTATCGCCGTCATTTACAATGCATTCATTTATTTTACCGCATTTTAAATTGCGTAAGTTCTACAAATACGAAATTGTCTCTTTGAAAAACACATAAGGGTATACTTTTAAAATTGGCTTTGTCTATGCATTAACATCCTTTACTTTTCTATCCTTTCCATTCGCTTTTAAATATTCAATGATAAAGTAAAATCAAATGTGGCGGGCTCCGTTCATTTCCCAACACTGTCGGCATGATTACAGAAGCAAACTATTCCAATGGTTTTTTATTTCACAAATATTAACATAAACACAATGCATTGATTTATGTTCATTTGCTGGAAGTGTAATTAATTTTTCAAAAAATCAAAAGTGCTGGAAAAACAGGACTAGTCGATAACATAGTTCGATAGATACATCGAACCAGTTCGACTAGCCCATCGGTATTTTGAACCAGTTCAATAAATGTGTAATTTGTCGTCAGGTGGCTCTGCTGATAATTACATCTCTGTGTAAAAAACACTTTGGGTCCGTATTTTTTTAAATTTCGCTACATATCTGAGAGTCAGACGGGTATGTCCATTTTAAGTTCGAATGAGTTCAATGGAATATCAGGTTCACTGTTCCCCAATATGTGCAAGATTGAGGCAGCTTTATATTTATGGGAAGGATATCATCGAATTAAGTAAGTTTTTTAATTATCAGGCTCAATGCAAAAACATGACAATCTAAACGAAATGTTTTAGATTATATTTAGCGAGAATGTAACATGTAACAAACATATCAAAAGGTTCACAGAATATCAATCTAAGATAAAGTCATTATTAATGTTTAAGAGCAGCTTTGAAAATGGAATTTTAATATTAATTTATGGAAATAGGGTATACAAATGCCCATGCTATACTATACCTACCGGTGGACAAGCCACAAACTGTCAAATACGTAGCAATCCTTTTGCATTCACGTAACATTGAATGCTTTTTCTGTTCTTGTTTTGCAATCAATCCAATAAAGATATGCCCCAATTATGTTGTGAAGATAGAAGAACGGCCCTCCAAACCCCGAGCTTATTATAATATTTACCTATGTTCCCGTTTCCTTTCCCTTTAAAAAAACATTACAATTTCTTTTCCTCTTTAGTTGAGCGCGCTATTTTTCAAAAATTGTCATGATATCCGTTAACATACATGTGTCTCTACATGTAACATACATAATGAACCCCAATGATATTCAAATACAAATTTGTAAAATATAAGGTTATAAGGCATACAATCCATTAAAAAGGAGTATTTAAAATAAGCTAAATTGACTCTTCAAACTAAAACAAATTAAACTATTTTTTCAGTGTTAAAAGTCTTTGCAAGCACGTAAAATCAAATAGAACATCAAAATCGAGGAATATGATTTAAGACTACGGTATATTTTCAAAATGAGACCGTATATTTTTGAGGGTGGTGCGGTATATTTTTTCGATAAATCCACGGTCACACTGAACTTCGAAAAACAAAACACATTTTTTACAAAAACCACAAAAAATTCGTTAATTAATTAACTAAATATGTCGGAGACCAGCTCCAAGGAAAATGTTAAGACAGCAATGACTTATATTTGTGGCGGTAAGTCCGGCAGAAAGTGTATATCAGCAATACGGCCATTTTATGCCGACGCACATGGCCGTGAATCTTCATGTACAATAAATTGTTAATATATGTTATAAATAATTGCGCTACTCCTTTCAGAATGCCATCATGAGAATGAGATGCGACCACGAGATCCCATACGTTGCCGCGAGTGCGGCTACCGCATCATGTACAAGAAGCGCACCAAGCGTCGTAAGTAGTGCCTCCTGGCGCAAAGCAGCCTTCAATTGCTCTCAAACTGTACGCCAGCAAGCGTCTAATGGAATCTTTCGTTTTGTTTTCTTGCCTTTCAGTGGTTGTCTTTGATGCACGCTAAAATCAACTGAACGTTGGACTACTACATCTATAAGGAATTAGTTTTTAATTGAATGTGTGGGCTTCAATAAAAAGTACTCTAAATATAAAAATATAGGCGCCGTTTGTTTGTATTCAAGATCTGTGGATCTTGTATTTCGTCTTCAAGTAGCACAATATACAAAATTGTATCCATTTATATATCCAACAGATAGATCCCTATTCCACATATGTATAATTGAAAAGCCTCTTTGTTTTATATTTTAAACTAATTATCTTTTATTTTGAATGTTTTGGAAATATATAATTTTTAAACTAAAAAACACTCACATTACATTATATATTTTTTATTTTTCCATTTTTTGTTGGTTTTTTTTGTTGCAAATTTTTGCTTAAATAAAATTTAAAGTAATTTGTTGGGTCTTGCTTTAGTTTTGTTTTGTTTTTTGTTTCATCCCCCATATGTCTTTTTTCGTCTCAAAAATTTTGTCTAAATGGCTTGTCATCCAAAAATTTACTTTACTTAAGAATTTCTCCTCATTTTATATGCTTTATTTGTTGTTTTTAGTTTAGTTTAGTTTTCGTGTAATAGATTTACGTTTAAGTTTACCACATTTAGCAAAAACACACATTGTACACTAAAATTGTTTATATTTATTACCATTTATTCGATAATGCTTTCCATTCATATGACATACTGTATGTATAATACTATATATCATCCCCCCCGACACTTTTCAGTCAAATATTTCTTGTTTTTTCAGTGTGGTAAAAAGGTGAATGTATGTATATTATATTCATGTTCTTTGAGTATTTGTTGAATGGTTGCTTGTTCTTGTGTTTCCTTTAGTTTCTTTTCTTTGATAAAATCATAAGTACAACTACACGTACAATAATATAGTTTGCTTTGTTCGTTAATAATTATATACGTTTCGTTTGGTTTTTTTTTGTTTTTTTCAATATGCTTAAAATGTTCTTTATGAGAATGTTAGATGTGTGGGCATTTTGTGGGCGTGACTGCTACTCTAAACGATGGCTAAACTAAATAAAACTAAATGTATTTTCACGTTCAAGTCTTACGTTTAAGAAATAAGGCAAAGGGTACGACGATGAGGTCTGTTCATAAATTATACAATAAACTAAGGCAACTAGCAAAAGTTAAATCTAGGGTATTGTAAATTGTAAATAAATGGCAAATCATTTCGCGTAACTTAACTGAAGCTTTGTAAATGGCAAATTAAAGCTTTTACTTCACATTTCAATAAATCATACAGTGTATCCATAGCATAACTGTAAAATCATACTACTAGGTTGAAACATTTGATAAATGCTCAAATATTACTAAATCTTTAAATATCCGTCTTCTTGTGAGTATGTGTTGAGTGTGTGTGTGTTTGTGGTGTGTGCTTCTATAATACGATTGAGAGCTCAATTATACAACTAAGATAATGGATAAAATGGATAATAATTATAATGAAATTCACTTGAGATGGCGGCTGCGTATAGCATTTTTGAGCCCATTTCGTTCCATGAATCGTGTGTGTTTTGTTAAGTAATTTTTCGTTTGTTTTAAGAGAAATCATATTTCAGGTACATCACAACTTAAAATTTACAAAATTAAATGCAATTTGTTAAAACAATTTCAATGCCTAATGCATTCCATATGGCAAGCAAACATTTGCTAATTAATAAGAGAACCAAAATGTACACGACAATTAACCCAAAAGAGCTTGAGGAGAGTCCTCTGTCATTTGATCGGTTGATGCAGCAGCACTCTGCCTGCCACGCCTGAGCAGTAGCGCCGCCTGCACTCTCTGCCTGGACGCTTGTGTCTGACCATGTCGCCAGTAGCGGTGCAGAGCCAGAGACCCAATCGTGTGATAGTTGAAGCTAATGGTTCTGCTGCGTCGCACCTGATTGCATTTCAGGCAGCCCAGCTTTTGGCGGACCATGCGATTCAGATACTTGTCGCGCAGCAGGCCCACCACCGCCTCCGGGGTGAGGCGTATCTTCTTGGGCTGCGCCTGCTTGCGGGAGCTGCGTCCGTTCTCGCTATCCGACTTCTTGCTAAAGTCCAGCGGAGCCGCCAGATACTCCTGCTTGCTGGCTGCATCGGCCAGCAGGGGCAGCAGGGTGGCCAGTTGACTGATGGATTTGCGGGCAGCATTTGCTGAGTGGCCATTGGACATAGCTGCCTGGCTATGGGTCTGACTGTGACTGTGGGCTGGGGCCGCCTTTTTGGGACTCTTGCGGGGCACCGCCAGATCCAGCTGACGCTTCAGCAGCGACGCGGCGGGCGGCTGTGGTGGCGAGGACTTCACTGTGGGCGCTCTGGGTGTGATGGTCAGGGTGATGTCCTCTTTGTTGCGCAGATACTCAATGTACTCCTCCGTTTCGCTGAGCAGCCGGCGACGCTTGCTCGGCGACATGTGCTCCAGATCCAGCTGCCTCTGCTGGCCCGTTGTGGTGGCCGTGGGCAGGGCTGCTGCTGCTGCGGCCAGCATCAGAGGCGTCTCGGCTGCGTAGTATTTGTTGATGATGTCTTTAACATAATTGTGAAACTGTGTGCCAATGCGGTTGAGATTCTGATATTCCATTTGTGTGAGAAATGGTGTTTGATTCGTGGTGCTCGGTGCGGTTGCTCCTGCTCCTGCTGCTGCTCCTCCTCCTGCTGCGGCTGCTGCTGCAGCTGCTGTGACCGCCGCTGCGGCAGCAGCAATTGCTGCAGATTTGGTGTTGTTCTCCTTATCATCCTGACGGTGATTATGATGAACGGCATTTCTGTGCGACGACTTGTCCTTGTGGTTTGTGTTGCTATTGTTGTTATTGGAATTCAATTTGTACGCGGGAGACGATTTAATAAGCTGCAATCGCTGCTGTAGCTGTGGCTGTGGCTGTTCCTGGTTCTCCTGATCCTCATCATTCTCGATCTTGATCTTGCGCTTGCTGCTGAGCAGCTCGATGGCCGTCTGCTCGTAGCTAGCCGCTTCCAGAAATGCCGTTGCCATCATCGCCTTTGCCTGGACTTGGGCCGGGATCTTTTCCTCCTTCCCATCCTCCACCTCGTGCTTCTCCAGCTTCACATGACGCGACACCTTCACTGGCGATGTGGACAACATGTTATACTCATCGCCCGAGAAGCTCGACGAGGATGCCGACGATGGTGTATTCTCGTCATCCTCCCCCGTGGAATGTTGCCGGGCACGGATGCCAAACTTTTGTCGCTGGGAACTGCTGCTGCTGCTGTTGCTGTTACTGTTGCTGCCGCTGTGGGTGCCCATGTTGCTGAGGCTGTACAATAGTGCAGCAGCCTCTCGTGTCGTCCATTGCGAAGGCAGTTTATTATTAAACAGGAGTTGATGATTTGCTGGTATTTTCAACTCGTGCACGCCTCCCGCCTTATGAAAATCCTGAGCGACCGAAGCGGTGTTGCGACTAATGGCGTCCATTTTCAGCAGACTGCAATGAAACGAAACAAATCGGAAATATATCGATTAAAAAATGATTCCGATAAACAAAGGATAAACAATACAAAACAGGAATAAGCGGATGAAAATCGACCGGAAATTATCATACAAATAAACAGACAACAAAGATAACAACAAATGGACGGGGGGGATGGACCAATAAAAAATAGAAAATATTCGAAAACTTAATGAAAAGAAACGAACAACAAACGAAAGCGGCAAACAAACAATCCGCAAAAATGGTAAACCGGCAAAAAAACAAAACACAAAAAAAACTGTGCGGGCCACAAAACAGAAAGAGCAACAGAAACAGATTTTAGGCAAAATACCGCGCATAGTCCTCCGGATCGCTGCCCTCGGCCTCAAGGTATTGAAACAAACGCTCCGATCCGCGTTTTTGGGTCGAAGCATTCGGCAGGCCGCCGGTGAGCAGATCATGCGGTGGTATCAACGATCCATTGGCGCTCAGTCGCCAACCGACCATCGATGTGGGATTCACAATGATCTCTTGCAGTGGGCCACCGCCGCCGCCGCCAGTGATGTTTCCGCTGCCGCTGCCGCCGCCCTCGTTGGATGTGGTGTAGATGGTAACGGCATTGCCTCCATTCCCATTTCCCACATTGCCACTGGAGGAGCTAAGCATAAAGTCGATGTCGATGTGGATGAAGATTGATGGTGATCACGATGATGATGATGAGGATCATGTGAATGGATTTGTTGGCGGTTGTCGGTTCAGAGTTGGAGACACGAGAGCATGAGAGCGAGTTGAGAGAACGAGAGAACGGAGGGTAGTAACTAGAGTTAGGAACGTTGTGCGCGCTTTTGGGGCTTGGGCTTGGGGTGCGGGTTTCTGTTTTGGTTGTGTGTGTTCAGAGGTTTACTTTTTTTTGGGGGTTGGTTGGTGGTTGGGGGGGAGTAGAGGAGTGTAGGCGGTCTGAGAATGTTACCCAAAAGCATTGCCGGCATAGGTGTTTAGTTGGTTATTGGCCACCAGGGTGTTGCCAATGGTGCGCAACACATTCAGATTCTGGCTATGTGAGACATTGTTGCCTCCGGCATTGTTGTTGTTGCCACCGCCACTGCCATTGTTGTTACTGTTGCCATTGTTGTTTGTCGAATTGCCGCTGCGAGATGGTCGATTATCGTGCGGACTGATATCGCGGATCACAGGGGTATCAAATTGTGTGTGTGGTAGTTGTTGTGGGAGGAGGAGGATTAGGAGGAGAACAACGAGAGAGAGAGAGAGTAAGAAAGAGAGTTCAAAAGCTGTTTAGAGTTGGTTTTTGTCACACACACGCACAGAAACACATTGTCTGAAGTTTGGGGGTTGAGCGTTTAGGAATACTTACTGCACATCACTCATGTGGACCTGATACTCCTCCTGGGTGTCCGCCAGATAGGAGCACTTGCTGCAGGCCCGCTTGTTGTGCACCTTCAGCACGTGGGTGGCCAGGCGCTCGGAGCGCGCTGCCTTGTAATCGCAGAGCAGGCAGACAAAGGGCTTTGTATGCGTATTGAGATGACGCTTGAGGCCCCACTTGTCGGCCCCCGACCATGGACAGTAGCAGCAGGTGAATCGCTTCTCGCGCTTGGGCTTCAGCAATCCCGAGCCGCTGCTGTTGCCACCACCGTTGCCGCCGCCGCCGCCACCGGAGCTGCTGCCCGAACTGGAGCTGGCCACCGGCTGCTGGGCATTGTTCATCACAACGCCCACATGGAGCGGCAGCACACTGCCATCGTCCATCTTCTCCTGCTTAAGCTGGGCCAGCGGCATCTCGCCGGCCGAGGCCACCGCCTCAATGGTCTCCACAATGCTCATGCTGGTCGAGGTGGGATGCCGTTGGGCCTCCAGGAAGGCATTATCGATATTAACGCCCGTGGCATTAATGGTCACATTGCCACGTCCGCCCGAGTGGTGAGAGTTGCCGGAGGAGCCGCTGCCCGAGCTGCTGCCGGCGGACACATGGCGACGTGTCTTGTTGATGTCGTACTGCAGCTCCCGATGCATGCGCAGGAAGTGCTTCTTCACATGATCGGCTCGATTGAACTGCTTAAGGCAGGCATAGCACTGGAAGGGCTTCTCGTCCTTGTGGATGTTCTCGTGCCGTGTGTATAGATCCCGCCGATCTGTGGAGTACGGGCAATGGGTGCAGGCATAACGCTTCTGGATGTGCACTCCATTGGCGGCGGCGGCTGCCTGCGCCTGGGCCGAGGACTTCTTGCGACTGCCCCCGGAGCTGCTGCTGCCGCCGCTGCTGTTGCTGGGCGCTGAGGTGGGTGTGGATTGGGTTAAATTCTGTACTACCGCATTGGCCGATGTCGAGGGGCTGGCGTAGATCAATTCCGCCGCATGCTCCTGGCGATGTTTTCTAGAAGAAAACCAAAAAACGGAGAGACTTTAGCGAAAGTTCTTTAAATATTCAGCGTAGATGCTACTCACTTGGACTTGGGTGTGCTCTGGTGATGGTGCTGCTGCTGTGGCTGTTGTTGTTGCTGCTGCTGCTGCTGCAGTTGTTGCTGCTGCTGCTGGCTGACATGGGCATAGCTCTGTAGTTTGCCACCCGTCGTCCATTGCACCAGCTGCGGCTGCTGGTCTGCGGCCGCCGCGGCGATCACACCTGCACCCCCGTCCTGGGCCCAGCGCTGCTGCTGGTCGCCCCCGGCCTTCAGGAGTCCCGCCTGACCCGCCGCAAATCCGTTCTGCATGAGGGCTGCTAGGCCAAAGGCCGTGCTTAGATGGTCCTCGGACTTAAAGCCACCCACAGCCACACTGGGTGCCGGCACCACAGTGGCTCCTCCTACTCCGCTGCTGGCTGTGACTACCACAGAGTTACCCGACTCTGTTTGTTGCTGTTGCTGTTGCTGCTGCTGCTGCTGTTGCTGTTGGATTACATTGGCCTGGGAGGTGGCCACGTTGTTGCTGGTTGTTGCCCCGTTGGCAGCTCCACTAGATTCGTATTCAATGCTGGGCGCTGCCGAGCGATCGAGCTGTTGCTAGAGTTGGGGAAACCAAGAAGAAATCTGGTTAGTTTTCTGCCCAATTTGGATGCACTTTATTCCTGTCACTTACCAGGTTCGTGAAGGAACGCTGCTCTCCCTCTGGTACCGCTGTCGGTCCGCTGGTGGCCACCTGAGCCACCGGCGTTCCGAGCGTATGCAAACCGTTGCCGGTCTCCTCACCGTACAATTTGCGTGTGATTTCCTTGAACATATCTTCATATGTAGCCTCAACATTTGAGGACTGTGCGCTCGCTCCTGGATGGCCGCCGTTCGCTGGGATTAGTGTTGCCATTGCAGCAACAGCGACTGCGACTGCGACTCTTTGGCGGAGCTGCCGTTGGTCTTGGCTTGCGGGCGCGTTCCACTCAAGTTGCGGCTACTGCTGCTACTCTTGCTATTGCCTCGACGTCCACCCTCCGAGAGCTGCAAGAAACGAAAACAGAGAGGAAGAGAGCGCATAAGTTGAATGGTTGCCACAGTGAGAGTTAGTCGATCTGGCTAAGCCAAGTCGAAGCCACATCCGGCACACAAATACCCAGAGCGACGTCAGTTCTGGGAACTGTCCGCTGACACATCAAGCTAGTCTCTCGGTCTGCCTGTCTGTCCCCCAGAGAGAGGGGGCGGCCTGGGTGTGCGAGTATGTGTATGTGTATGTGTATGTGTGAGAATGCTTGGAGCTGGGACGGGGACTTTGACTGGTCTGCCTTGGGGCGCTTGCGTGGGGGGTTTTTTGTTGCGGTGTGGCTCGCTCTGACGCTGCTGGTGGCGACGGCGCAGCATCAGCTGAGTCAGCAGCGGCGCGCCACTGATTGGAGCGCGCTTTTTGTTTACAGCTCTTTTCTTTATTGAGCGTCGATGCTGAGGTAGTGACAGGCGACAAATTTGTCGAAATCATTTTTACTCAAAAGGAGTTTTCTTATAGACGATCTTGCGGGTTTTTTATGATGGTTATTTATAGCTGAGATGTATTCATTTCCGTTTTCCCATTTTACTTTGGCACAACAGATCGTCTTTAACACATTTGTCGGCTGCACCAGCACCACCTTTTGTATGCGCCGATTCCCCCGCACAAAACACTTTACTTAATTTTTGGGGCTCAGTCTCAGGCTTGTCGGGGTGCTCAACATCTCTTTCAGTCTTTCAGCTGCATATTTTTGAATAAATTGAACCACCTTGACGTGCCCACCCGAGTGACGTGAACCAACCCAAAAACCCTGGCTTCATCTCCAGCATCAGAAATCAGCTAAATCGCTTTTTGGCGGTGCTTTTGTTCTTGGGTGGGTGGTTGGTTGCTGTCCCTATCTCTCTCTCTCTCTCTCTCTCTCTCTCTCCTGGCCACATGTTGCTGCGCCTTCATTTGTTTTTAGAGAGATGCCAACACACATTTCTTTGTTTGCCACATTGTGGCGACAAAATTGTCCTCGATGTTGTGGTGGTGCCCTGGGCACGTTCTATGGCCCCGCGCCAACTGCGCCCACCCACGCCTCCCCATACGATAGCAGCTCCCGCAGACACAGTCCGCGTCACCAGATACGATACGATCCCCAGCATGTTTCTCTGGTCTCTTTCGAGTTCATATTTCGTATTTGAGTTTTGCATATTTGATTTTTTATGCTTCGTGTGCTTTTTACAGTTGGGTGTTGCTGTGGCTGCCACTGCCATTGCTGCCTCCATGGGGGCGTTCGTTAGTTGTTGTTTCTGTTTGCCTTGCCTCTGCGGCGGCCTGTTCGTTGTGTCTTTGTGTGTGTGCCAGGGGTCTGGGGGTCTGGGGATCTGACTTTGCGATCTGTGCCCTGATCTGGCGGCTTGGGCCTGACTCTGAGTTCTCTGCGTGTGGTTTCTCAAGCCAAGGGCATTGTGGTTGTTGCCGTTTGACTTTGGGGCTATGCTCAAGATCATGCCGCACCATAGCCCCCTCTTTCTGTCTTTCTCTCTGTTTGTGTGTGTGCGAGTGTGGGGAGTGGAAAGTGCAAGTGTTGGAGAGGAGTATCGAAACCAGTTTTGTGATTATTTTACAAATCCCAATTTATAGGAAATGCAAGATAAACTCAATTCATTCAGATGTTCCTTTAATAAGAGAAGAGAAGAAATAAAACTCGAAGCACTCCCTAGATTTCTATCTCACACATCCACACTCGCTCACACTCCCAGAGCCAGCAGCAGCACCCACCCCTCCTCTGATAAGGCGACAGACATGGGGTCAACTCTTGTGGGCGAGACGACAGACGACACAGAAAAAGTGTCATGCGTTGCCAACAGCAACAGCAAATATCGCGCGTGTGGGTGCCGTTGTGGGGTGTGGGGGAGGCATCACCACCACCAGCAGCAGGCAGCAACAACATCCGCTTTGCTAATAACAGACAGCAGCAAAAACAAAACAGGAAAGGAATACTGCCGAAGCTTTGAATACCCTTGAAGATCGATCGCTTGTGGTCATCAGACTTGTGTAGTCGTGGGCTGATCCCTATTGAAATTCCCCGACTATTGTGGAACTCCAAACTAAAATGCTTGTATGACCAAAACATTCGTGGAAAGTCGATGTACCCTCTATCTGAAAGGGTATTAAAGCAACGACAACAACGGGAGTGGGCTGAAAATGGGCGCGCAGGCAACGACAACAAAATCAATTTACAACAAAAAGAGCAGCAACAACAACAACGACACCACCACGCGCACATCAGAACAGCGATCGGTCGACGGCTACGTCGACGTCAGCGTCAGAGTCGTGTGGTGGGTGTTCAAACAGACGCCAACTTGGGGGAGTTGCGAGAGCAACAGCAAC
This sequence comes from Drosophila subobscura, assembly GCF_008121235.1. Lineage (NCBI taxonomy): Eukaryota > Metazoa > Arthropoda > Insecta > Diptera > Drosophilidae > Drosophila > Drosophila subobscura. The sequence continues at coordinate 3,136,657 of NC_048531.1, forward strand.
AGCAGACGAGAGGGAGTGGGAATGGGAGAGGAGAGCGAAGGCAGCGAGAGAGCCAGAACCGGTTCGGCAGCTGAAATAAAAATGCCGGTTGGGGGAATTTTAGCGTTTGTGTTTTTGGCTTCGCTCTCACGTAATAAGTGAGAGCGCTTCGTGATCGTGCCTGCCCTTTATCCCCCGCAGAAACACGAAGGATGATAGGGAGGTAGAAAGAGAGAGAGAAGCTGTCGTTTGGCGGCAGATGTCGCATTTTGGTGGAGTTGTTTTTGCAGATGCCGGGCCACTGTTAACGGTAAACTTATTATTGGCTTTTCCCTTTTCCTGGGCTTTATTTTGTAGGGTTTTTATTTGGGTATTTGTGTGTTGTTTGCTATCATGTGCAATACCTCTTTTATTACGTGCGAGATTTGCGGGATGGCTTCGGCTAATCAATGCCTCTATTCGGGGGCGGTCATCAAAGTGCAAATTACAACACACACACAAACACACATGGACATGGACACGCATACAGTGGTTTGGAGTTATATGGACAATTTTTAACACCCGTGGGTTGGGCAAAAAGCCAAACCAGCATTCAGCATCAGGCATCAGTGATTGCGGCGACCTGGCAGCTCAGGGTGAGCCACAACATTTACTTGTTGTTGCGGTGAAAGGCCATAGCCCAACCACAGAAAGACAAAGGGGCACATAGCGGGAGGGAGCTGCAGTAGGAGGAGTACCCGCAGCAGACGACGCCTGGCTAATGACATGTTAACGCCGCCACAGTACCCAATGGAACCCCCCTCCCCTTCATACCACAAGCTATAGGCCAGCACGCAGTTATTAAAAAACGCTTTGCCCGCTGACGTGCACAGTGGGACGAAAGGAAGGAAATGCCCTTAAAGACTTCTTCAACACTTATCATGGTAGAAGAAAATATCAATAGGGTTCACTCACAAAAATGTAACTAATGACTATTTTAGACCAAATTCGTAAAAAAATCTCTGTGAACCACTGTGCACTCGATCCGACTGAAGCATTTTAGCAGCAACCACTAATCATCAAAGTGGGTGGGTGGTGCTCAACAGCTACAACAACAGGCACTGGCACTAGCCACCGACCGACCACAGCTGTCCCAGTCCAGTCCCACTGATCCAAACGATTCGACCGATCCAACGGACAGGCGAATAAAATCTTCGATTTTATATGCGAGCCAAATTAACACTAACACTAATACCAACAACAAAACGGTATTCTCTCGGCCTCTTGCTGTTTCTCTGTGGCTTTCGACGCCTACGCAGGCGCAGACGAAGCCGGGTGGAGTGAGGGTGGTGGGAAGGGTTGGGGTGAGGTGAGGTGAGGCCATCAAGTCTATGTGTGTATATATGTATGTGTGTGTGTGTGTGTGTGGGATGGTGGCTTCTGTCATCGATTGCATTCACTCTTTTGCGTGGGTCAGCGTGGGTCTCTCCTTCAGTTATCATACATTTGAGAACTGAGACTCGAAGTAGAAATGCAGTTTGGGGCAACAGCTCTTCCCAATTCATTATCCTTGATGCCTTGTTGCGTGAATGGGAGGGAAGGGGACTGGGGACGAACAAAGGACATGGACAGGTATGACTGTATATGGGCGGCAGGTGGTATTTTTTGTGGCCAACAGTCGAACGGACTCGACCCGACCCGACCACGAATCGAAAGGCAGCTGCTGTTGCCGCCACTTCTTCTTTTTTGGCGTCTTCTTTTTAAGCTCGTCTTTCCGAGGCGGATGGCCAGCAGACAACAAAAGCAAATTGCTTTCGGTCCATCGTCGCCGATGGTCTCCGAAGCTGGTTTCTCGTAGATATTGTATGAGTGTTTCTTCATCTGAATTTTTGGGTGGTTCAATGGTCACTCTCTGCCGCCTGGTGGGCGGGCATTCAACATACACATTCAAGGGCAGACGAGTCAAGTCTTTGACTTGGACTTTAGCTTTTGGCTATGATCACTTATGGCTTGCTGGCATAACTTTTTCTCTTCTTTTTACCGCTGCTGGTGCTTGCGTTGCTGCTGCTACAGTCGTTGGCGGCAGCTGTTGGCAGGTGCGCGCCCTCATAAAACGAATGGCTAACCCAAAAACAACAAAAAAAAACAGCAACAAAATGCAGGCGCAGACGATGCACATGCTCCGCCCCGACCCCGAATCGAATCGACTCGAACGGCGTCTTGGCCCTGTCCCACGTCCTGGGTCCGAGTGTCAGTTGCACCCCTCCCATTGCCATTCCCATTCCTTTCGTTTGCTGCTCCTGCTCCTTTTCTTGTGAAATCTTTGCCTCTCACTTGAGGCATGCAACATGTGCTTCGGTCGGTGTGCCTGTCCGATCATCCATGGGGTAGCAATTTATTCCTCTTGTCCTTTCAATTTATTTTTTTTTCCTCTTCGGCTAGGGGTGGTTTTCTCCGCACATCGCAGACACAGACAGAGAACAACCTGCTGCCCCGGGACCAGACGGAGATCACTTTTAGGGTTGCCACTAAGCAGGCCTGGGCTGCAGGTTGCAGCTGCCATTCTACTGATGGCTGTGGATGGGGTGGTGGTGGTGGAGTGGAGTGGAGAGGGGTTTAAGTACTGATCCTGTTGCTTTTGTTGCGGACTAACGGATGCTCGTAGGCCCTCCCTCGGGGAGAGCGAGAAAGAGGGAGGGTGACGAGTGAGGTTCGTGTGGAGGAGAGGAGGTCTGGAATAATACCAGATAAATGGATTTGTATGGCACAGTATTCATTTGGTTTGCTCCGAAAATGCCTTAAGTGTGACTTTCCTTTCTGCTGAATCGCTGGATGCATGCACCTACCAATACCCCCGAAAGTCTCCGATTTCTTCGTTGCTCATTCATGAAATCCCTTCCCATCTGATATAATCTCTGTGTGTGGGAGAGGAGGATGACTTCTTCATAGCTACTATGTACCCCCCCACCCATACTCTTCCCCCAGAATGGCGATCGGGTTGTGGCTTAAGCTCAGCGTCAGCAAATGACTGCATTTCCTCAGGCAGTTTTTTGTTAATTTTTTGTTTTTTTGGTTTTTGGGTTATCATATGTATGTATGTACAAATGGGTTTCCAAGAAACCACCTACCTACACACACACGAGGAATGCCACAGAGTCGGCCACAAAGCCACCATCATCATTCCTTCCCATCCCATCCCATGACGGGCAGAAGCAGACGGGCGGCCAGCCTATCCAGCCGACTGTGTATATGTATACCCTATACCCTACCCTACCCTCTATATCCAACCCAACCCAAAACTGAAAACCCAACGTTGAAATGTTGACGCTGGACGCCTCTTAAAAATAACAGCAGCGGCGGCGGCAGCAGCAGCAGGCAATCAGAAGAGTTCAAATAGGGGGAGGAGGAGGAAGAAGTAGGAGGAGGATTGGTGGTTGGAGGTGGAGGTGAGGAGACAGACCAGACCCAGACCCATAATGAAATTTCACAACAACCTTCAAGCAGACATCGTCGCCGTCTGCTGTCGTGGTCTTCTTCCTCTTCGTTTTCTGTTTCTGCCTTTTTGTTGTGTGTTGTGTTGGCCTGGCCTGGCCTGGCCGCGTTGAATATTGAAAAACGGTCGAAACGGTTGGGGTTTTTTAGGCAAATTGTAGTAGGAGGAGGCAGCAGGCAGATGCGACGGTGGGGCCGGGCCAGGCCGATGATGGTGGTGGTGGTGCCATAGAATGAGGCAGCGAAACGGAGATAATGATGATCGGAAAGCACAAAAGCGAAAAACGAGACCACTCTGAAGATCTTTTGAGTTTTGGGCTAACAAAAGAAAGATGATAATGACGAAGTAAAGAAGAAGTGGGTCTCCTCCTACTCCTACTCCTCCCCCTCCCAATCAACACCAATCCCAACCCAAGCGAACAAAGCAAAGCAGCAAAGGAGAAAGAACAGGGAACGATGCCCAAAGTGAAATGAATCCTACGCAATGGGGTGGCTGCTGCAAAAGGGGACGCGTTTTCGACTCCGAATCGGACTCCGACGCCAACAGGTAAAAAGTAGAAACCTTGAAAGCCGCAAAACAAACAGCTGCTGCTGTCCCTGCCACTGCTGCAGGGGCCAAAACAGGTAAGCCGATCGAGGGCAGGTAACTTTTCTGGGATGTTTGGAAGGGGGCGGGTGTAACACAGGAAATTCCTATGTGATTTTCGGTGAGATTGCTGCCACTGGGTTCGAGATCGGATCGGATCGTATCGAATCGGTCGGGTCGGTGCAGCAACAGCAGCAGCACCAGCCGCAGTAGTAGGGGAACAAAACCTCCCCAGTGACAGGGCAGGTACCGGTCGTGGGCCACCCCTCAATGCAGCCGCTCCTCTCCCCCTCCCCATCATACGCCACTAGCCCAATAAAATTGCTCTGCACCGACGGGAAGTGCGTAATTTATTTTTGCCCTTTTTTTGGGGTCGCTCTTTTTTGTCATGGGAACATGGAGTTGTGCCTCGGAGGGGAGGAAGAAAGCCAGTGAGGCCGCGTGGGTACATCTAGTTGCGGGGAAATGGGAATGCAAGTACATACATACATACATATATGAGAAGAATGATGACTCAATTTATTAGAGAAGGGAATTGTCATAAGGAGAAACTTTGCATTGATTTCTCAGGTTTTTTTTCGCATCGGCAACCCTTTCCTGTCGATCGTTCCAGCGAGAGCTAAACTCCTTGCTGAGTGAGAAGAATAAACGAACACAGAGAAGCAAAAAAATACACAATCCCCGAAGATGGGGCAAAGCAAACAGGAAAATAATAGAGGGCGACTGTCTGTGGGGGCGGCAGTGGCGACGCAAGCAGAGACAACGCAAGCAAAAAAGAGATGTAGAAGTAGGGGACGTCGAAGAAGGGGGAGGAGGAGAAGGCGGAGTAGGTTGAATGCAAAAGTTGCCATCGATGATGGGTGGGTGTAAAAAATGCATCCGAATGCAAGAGAGTGTGCAGGCAGGCAGAGTCTCAGAATTGTGATAAACCAACAGGAGGGTGTGTATATGGTGCCAGTGTGGTTTGCATGTGTGTGTGTGGCTGTGCAAGAAAGAGGGAGGAATAAAGCAAAGAGGAGAGAGTGACGCCAAAATAAGAACCTACAAGAAATCAACATTTGAAACAGCGGGCGTCGCGACGGTCAGTCGCCGCCACTCCCCGTCTCGCTCACCCCTCTGCCAACGAAGCGGCAATTAAAGAGCGCAACAGGGTAATAGAAAGAAAGAGACAGACCGGGCAGGGCACCGGGAGGTAGCAAAAAAAGGAAAGGAAGAGGAACATGTGACACAGCGGAATAGGAGAGACCATGTGAGTAGGCGGCTTTGCTTGAGCAACTCTCTGTGTCGCTGCTGGGCCCTGGGACAGAGTTGATCCAAGGCAGGCAAGATTTTTCACATCACCCACTCCCATATCCGTGTACGTGCGCGACTTTGTATGTGTGTGTGTGGCGAAGATGATAAGCAGCAGACGCAGAAGAAAGTAGGATAATGAGGGAGGGGAGGAGAGGCGGCCACCACACGCAAGCTGCCCAAGGATTGATGGTGGTATTTGGCTGGCGGTGGTGGTGGGTTTCATCATCGTTTTTTTGGTTATTTTCGATCCCCTTGCGGCGTCGCATTTGCGCCAAGCGAGGGAGGGCCCTGGATGAGCGTACACACACACACGTGATTGTGTTTGTGTGAGTGTGCTGGCATCTTTTGTCTCTGGGGCCGCGATCACAGACCCAGACCCCGTCCCAGTCCGAGACCCAGCTCAGGAAAGGGGTGCCCAACAGAGTTTTTTGGGCGTTGGAGTGGCTGTTTTTTTTGGACTCGAGTATAATTGGAAATTGGGTAACCGGTTCTGTGCGCTGCGATTAGAGCTACCTGTGGGTTGGCTGGGCTTGTCTCCGATGGGCTCTGCACATGGCCTTCGGAATGATTTCTCGGATGGGTCGAAGATCGCGGGTCTGTGCGAGAGTTTCTTGTGTGGGCTAAGCTTGGGAAACACATGCGTCACATTCACAGAATTTCTTTCCCTGGGACTGATTTCCTTCCCGGCTGTAAAACTCCCAAGCCTCCCACTTATCACATCCATTTCTAGTAGCACTTAAATTCCCACATCACCCGCGGACAAACCTGGCAATCACTATTCGTAGACTATAACGATTTGCCTACCTTTTACTGTTGATTGTTTCGATTCTGCGTAAACGGCCCTTAGGCCATTGCTGAATTTAGCTTCCTAGCCGGCTTTTACACTTTCTTTTGTTTCTATGAGTCTATCACTTTGCACAATTTCTTCACTGCGCGACAACTGCCATAAAGTGCAATTCAAATGCAACCACGCACAATTAATCGCTTAATTTTTAAAATAAGAATAGTGCCAAATTTATCAACAAAAGCGAACGACGAGCGAGAACGGACGAACCAAGCGAGCCGACGGTTAAATTTGGAGTGACGCTGCTCTGGCGCTGCTCGTGCTGGCGATACGGTGCCGACGCACAAAACGGCGCACAGTGGGACTAACAGCAAGAGAGAAGCGAAAGATTTGGTGTTGGGATATGTTTATAATAATAGCGGCTCAAGAGTCTTATATACCCTTGCACATGGCAGACAAGGACGCTGTTTATATGTTACTATGTATCTCCCTAACTTCCATATGAGCTGATAATCTGATCGGTCCTATTCGGTTGATTGCCATGTCCAAAATATTTGAGATAGCTTAAAATACAGACACATACAAGAAATCGATGGATATGCTGGCTTATCATGATTTTATACATGTGAGCAGATTGAACATATTGTAAAGATTCGTTACATTCAGTATCCTTGCTTAAGAACATCATGAACATTCTCCAACAATAAATGCATTGAAGCCCACTGTGCACACGGCCACCTTACAAGCGAATGATCGCATAAAAGAGAAATTGCAACAAGCAAGCATTCCGTCGGTCGCACCCGCTCATTCACGTTTATTTTTGTTGTTCCTTCTCTCTCTCCTTCTCTTCCTCTCATAGTCGTCGTCACAGCTCGCGTCGGCAGAGAGCGAGAGTGGGAGTGGGAGAGACAAGCACAGCGTAGGGTGGTTTGATGGTAGAATTTTTGGTCGACTTGGGTCGCGCAGAAGCAGGTCAGCAACTTGATTTGTATACCCTTGCAGAGGGTAGTATGTTTCTTGTGATTTTTGAAATGCTCTTCCATGGCGATTGACTTATCAATAAAATTCAACAAACTGTTTGGCAGTCAAATTCGAATAAAATTAGGGTATCTAATTTTTCGGCCTATGCGTACAGGATTTTGATTTTTTTTTACCTCTTTTTGTTGTGCTTTGGGTTGGTAATGATCTTCGTGCATGTGGGTTGTGTTGGTGCTGTTGTTGCTGCGCCGTTGGCTGTGGCGGTGGCGGAGGCGACTGTGACTGTTGCGTTCATTAGCGGGGCCGGGGCTTTTTTTTGGGTTTGTTATATGGCCAGAAGGAGGGAGGGCGTGCTGATACATGGTCCAGGTAGACACATAACATAGCAAAGGTGTACATGCATACATATGTATGTATGTATTGGGTGGCACTGCCCGCTGTTTAGTGGCGTGGGCCGATGTCTGATCCCAGCCCGATTTGATTTAGGGTTCAAGTATTGTCATTCAACTGTTACCATTGCGTACTCCCGTTCAGCCTAGTCCCTGATTTCAATTGCTATGCAAAATTCATGACTCATAAATTGGGAAACACCTAGCCTTCAAGCAGTGCAACGACGACAACAACAAAAGCAACAGCAACAACAACAATTCTTTGAAACTGAAAGTTAAACGCAATCAACGGGGACGCTAGTGCATCATCTTGGGTCCACTGCTGACCATGGTGTTTGTAGTGGTGCCTGACCGATCGTTGTGATCAAGCAACTGGCGTCGTGAGTATTCCCCACCCCCCAGGAAACGAAGAAAAACTCCAAAGACTGTGGCAAAAAAAGAAGCGAAAAAAAGTGATAACCAAGCAAAGCAGACTTATAAATGCTCTGCCTTACGTAAGGAATCGCTAAGTCGAAGGAACCCAATGCAACATTCGAGGATAAACAAAACCAAATAAACTGATATCATGTTAGTTGGTAAGATTTGAGTGACCAACTAGCCTAGAGAATCTCATATGCTTTGCTTGAAGTCAACAGGTTAACCATCGAAATGGAGCAGCGTGAGCACCCTACTTTACCTTCATTGCCACTCAAGTGGAAGTGGATGACGACGATGATGGGCTGAAGGAGCAGCCTGGAAAAAAGGAACCGGTTTGACAGCAGCCGTCGACGCTGCCATCCAACATGTGGGCCACCACCACTACACACACATAGACAGAGGGGAATACACACCAGTCCGAATCCCCCCAAAGAGCAGAGGTTCTGGCCGCTGCAAAGTGAAGGAAACCTTGATGGTAACATCTTGCTGGGTGGATTGGGGACCCGTTAGCCTTTACTTGGGTCCATCCTTGGACCGGTGGAGGTTGTGATATAACCAAAGGGCCGTAATGAGCCAGGGCCAATTACAAAACGGCGGTAACAGTAACACATGGCTTCCTTTGGCCGAAAACCTGTTGCCCGCGAAGCCCTTCTTTTTGGCGGGGAGAAAGTTCCCCTTTGTCATAGCGTAGGGCTTCTCATGGGCGCCACTTGAGGTGAAGAAATCTGCATTCCCGCAGCCCCGTTATGGGTTGCACTTTGTCACGTCTCATTTAACAGGAGACTCGAAAAAAAACAACAAAAAACGACAGCGACGGGCCCGGGGGTCGCCACTCGAGCCCTCCTGGGGTGGTGGTTTCACGATCGTTCTCACATCCAATATGGCGTCACCCCTACTCGGGTGGGCGTGGGACGGCCACGCATGCGCAATTCTCTCCAAACTCCAACGCGGCTCGTGTGAGTGGGTGGGCCGCCGTCTCTGTCTCTGTGGGTGTGTGTGTGTGTGCTGTACTGGGTTGGGTACAGTCTTCGCTTCGCTTGCCTGCGGTTGGGTGAGTGTGAGTCACTGGTTGGCTCTGCTGGCTGTCCCAGCCCCATGGCTGATGGTGGAGTGTGAATGAAATTGAATCGACAGGAAATGGTTGACCTCTCAGTTGTTTCTAGGCAATGGCCACAAAACTTGTTCGATTAGTTGGAATTTGATTGCAGAGATCTCATCTCATTATTCGATCTTGAAGTTGTAAGATATAGAGCCTGTTTGTATCAGTCAGTAGTCAGATAAGTTCATAAGGAAAGTATTTTGCAATATTAAAGTGCAGTTTTTCGAAAATTTAATTGCCATTTTGTAGACAACTTTTGGAACTGTGAAAACTACATTATCGATCTGGAACATTCTCAATGCCTGGCAGCAATGTCTGCTTCCACGCATTGCCTTCATTGGTTTTCTCTCTAATTTCAATTTTCACCATACAGAAATCATGCAAAAAGCAATTAAGCTGTCAGTCTGCGAGGGGAGGTGCCTCCAATGCACAACTAAATTCGATATAAGCCAGGGAGACCACCCATCCATGTGGGTTTACATATATACATATGTATGTATGTACATAAAAATGTACATATTGTACATATAAGCATAATCCCATAGACATGCAATTCAAGTGCACACATACAAATTGCATTTTATATAATATAGAATATAGAAATTTATAAAATGCTTGTCTCTATTATACAATTCATATGTATGCGCTTATGTCTATTTCCCCCCGTCTATTCTCGACGACCGCCCACAATTTATTGGACGAATGCATTGCCTAGCAACATAGGAGTCACAAATTTTTAGGTGCCATTCAGCTCCATACCATAAAGGGAATTCATCAAAGGCAAAAATAATCAAATACAAATTGTATAATGTGTGTACGAGTGTGTTTGCATTTATATACAATACCAATACAGTCACACATGGACAGACAGACACACTAGCAAGTCGCATATGTTGCATAAAAACCAAAACCCAAAAAACCATATGCAAAAACCACCCAACGCCCCCAAAAATCGAAATGAAAGTGCAGTCAGCAGCAGCAGCAGCAGAATCAACGGCAAAAACGCAGCAGCAGCAGCAGAAGCGGCAACGGCAGCAGCAGCAGCAGCAGAAGAGAGCCAAAAGCAAGCCGGAGAGAGCGTAAGCTTATGCACTTGCACCCGGAGTGAGAGCGAGCGAGCGGAAGTTGAACTGCAACACAATTCCTTTGCACTTTCCGTTGAGTAGAGTGGGTGGGCTTGTCCCAGGGGCGAAATAACAAAAATTGTTATAGACACGAAATTTATGATGTGGCTCTGGCTCAGAAAACAACGACCCACCCCCAAAAAAGGTGGCGGAATGTGGGTGACTGGTAGGAGGGGCTGACAACTGGTTTTTAGTTTTCAAATGCCAAAACACTGGAGAGTCATTGTTGGAAGAGCGTAAGCGAGAGAAAGAGAGTGAGTGGATGAGAGAGAGTGTGGGTTGTTGGGGATGCATTGTTTGGGGGTTGTTGGCCGTTGCATAAAGAGCGCCTGCTCCACACCACTACCATTGCGATATTTTCCCTCTCTCTCGCTCTCTGCGTGTGGCGGTGGAGGTGGTGGCAGGGGGAAGTATTGATGATGGAAAAATAGAAGTTGGCGCTTTTTAGTTTGGGGGTTGTTGGTTGTAGTAGTTGTTGTTGTTATTCTGGCGGGGTGTTTCTCTGGGAAAAAGTGCATACCGAAAAATATATGTACGCACACACACACACACACAAACACAGAGAAAGGCAACGCAATGCGGAAAAATCAATAAATCATGCTGTTGGGGAAAATTTCTTTAATTGACCAGTACAAATCAATTTGCCAACCAGCCCATCTGTCTGTCAACAGTTACTTATCCATGATGATGGCTAACACGGCCAGCTTTGTTAGTTACACTTACCAACATGTTCGCAGCGATTTCAGCGGTCCGCCCCAAAGTATGCAACACAATTCAATCCGTAATCCTCGTTCGGTTCTCCACCGCTTTCCACAGCAACCGCTAATAATTTTTTGTCAGCCGCTTTCTTTGCTTCACTTCCGTTTCCGTTGGGTGATGATTTCACATACTCCTCTTCGATTGAACCTCTCCCCTTCTACGATGCACTTTTTGGGGTTACCGTAGTAGTATCTCTTGGAGACGCACCGAGTCATTCCCCTTTCACAACTAACCTCATCAACACTCACACACCGAATGAGAAAAGTGCGCCGATGTTCTGTGTAACTGAATGAATGTCGCGGAGGAGCGCTCCGACAGTCGCCAGCCCTGCACGCTCCCGACGCGACAGGGTGGTGGGCGTTTGGGGGGTTGGGGCTTAGTTGGGATCCCCGCTTCCCCCTTCGTAAATAGATTTGTTTTTTGTTATTGCGCTGCGTGGCACGCTGTTGTTGCCTCACCGATTGCCAGTCGCGTAATAATAATTGCGCACGCTCTCGATGTTGTGCAATTGTTGGGAAAAGCTTCCTGTCTGCCGTTGCCGTTGCTGCTGTTTCTGCTTTTTGCTTCTGCCTCTAGCCGCCTTATGGCCGGCCTCCTTCTGCCACCCACTTCTACGTGGTTGTTGTTCTTGTTGCTGGCGTTGTAAAAAAGCGCGCGCATTCATAGCCAACGCTCCCACGCATAACAAGTGAGTTTCTCTCACTCTTTGCCTGGCTCTCTCGCAGTCTCTCGCGCTCGCTCTCTTTGTATCTCATACCCTGGCGGCCATGTTTATTTACAAAAAGTTTAACGGTATTCGGGCTCTACAAGTGAGGTCCTTGAGGCATAAAAGGACGTTTGACTCGTGTAGCACTTAGATATGAACGTGTAGCAACAGAAGTCGAATGTAGGAAGAGTCGATTGTTGGTAAAGAAAAGGAAATGTAAATGTAGATATAAATACATTATGTATACATAATGCTTTGCCAATTTCGTCATTTAATGGAAGGCATGTCTGTTTGTGTGTTTGTTTTATGTATTCTGGGCAATCGGGAATTATGTTTTCTACAACATAAAAATTTGGTTTTATTTGTAAAGAAAATCACATCCAAAACTCTACATCTCTGGCTACATTAAAACTTACAGTCACATAACATGGACACGAACCACCTAAAAAGAAACGAACCAGCAGCTGCCTGACCAAAGCTGCCTGCTATAACAAATTATCCAACCGGTGCTGACGAATTTTGATGAATCTTTCGAGTGAATCTGTCCATTTAATGGTACTGCTATAGTCTGTATGTTCTTGGGTTTCTTGGTCACAATAAACTATCTGTAAGTGCTAGGCATCCAGCTGCAGTTATTCTGAGAAGGGACAATTTTGCGGTGTGCCCACCACGATAGGACGGATGTAGCATTGGAATGTGTGCCCCACCATCCAAGCTTATCAATTAAATTGTGTCAAAGGAGTCCCGACCCACGCTTACCTGACCAAACGATTGCCTGCCACTTGACCATGACGACGCTCCTTTCCATTTGGTCAGTAGCTCTACTCGTTTTCCCTCTCATTTTAGCAACAGTTTTTTTCTGGTGGCCAGCAAGTTTTTAATCAAATTGCACATGTGACCCCACAAAGTCAGGCATAACAAACCCCACCCCCTAGCACCCCACAGTTCTCGGCTAACCTAATTTTAAAGTCGCCTCCGCCAGGCGACTTCTAGTAGATGGCTACCACGGCACCAGTTTTCATCCGTTTTTGGGAGAATTTTCAGCCACGTCAACTGTCTCGAAAAGTTTTTAATCAACGTCACCAGCAACAACAAAGGCAAACACACTGTTTTTTTTCGTTCACCACTTTTCCTACTTAACAGTTTAATTTCTTCGGTCTGTTTTTGTGAGGTTTTCCTGCTGCCCTCGATTTGGCTGGGGGTGGGGAAAGTGTGGGTGGGGGAGTTGCATTTTTGCCGCATTTTCACCAGCAGCAAATTCAATGCAATTAAAAACAACTCATAATGGAAGCCCTGCAGCCCCGCCTGCAGCCCTTCGGTAATTTGTCTCCAGTTTGGTAGAGCAAAAAGATGGTAAAAACACAAACGAAAGGCATAACCTGGAGTACATATGTAGCTTTGGTAACTCTTGATCGTTTAGTGGACCATCTTCCAATAAAGATATATGCTGAACGATGTCTGTAATTTGATGTCCCATTTGCACGTTACAAACATCTGCTCAAAACTAAAATACCCTTTCGCTGGATACTGGCAACATAATAATGTAGCCACATTTTTTTGTTGGGTTTGTTTCGGGGAGAGAAGTGATTTTTAATACAACATTTGATGGCAACGGACTGCTTGCTTTATGCATTTAATTAAAATGGGAATGATAAGACCCTGGAGCTGAGTGCCAAAGCCGGAGGCAGAGTCACAATGAAAATGCAATGAAAACGAATAAATATGAAAGGACTGCCTGCGATGCAGATACAGATATCAGCCAGACAGAGACGGCATTCGAGTGTGGGATAGAGACGGACTTAGTCGTGCTGCTTTTGCTTTAGTTAAAATATGCAAACAAGAAACGGAAAAAACTTATTTAGACGCCGCAGCACCAGACAACAACACAAACATACTTAAATGAATATATACGAATACGAATATATGATATGGAAAAAGAGCAATAGAAACAGGCAGAATAACCCCCAGATACTCGTACGTACATACATACATATGTACATATACCACTCGTAAATGTTGGCTTTGGCTGCTTATGAAAATGGCGGCACACACGAGTGCAAATTTTCATGTATGTGTGCATCTGTGTGTTTGTGTGTTTGTGTGTGTGCTTGCTGCAGTGCTTCTCCCACGCATTGTCTGTATGTATGTGAGAATTCGCTTGCCTTTTGTTTAACAAAACGCAGCACAATGGGGCCACTCGGAGCTGCAATGGGACAAATGGTTCCATCAGCAGAACTAAGCAAAAAACACGATTTAAATTTTAACGGAAATGGGAAATTCATAAATAATAGTTTGCCAAATTAGGCATGCGTGTATTTGTGCACATATTCATCTACATTCATATGTATGTATGCATGTACCTATGTATGTATGTTCATGCATACATATGTACATACTTTATTTATGTAATACCAAATTAAATGAAATTTTTGTTTACTTGCAGATTTTGCACATTCATCCCTCTATCGTTAAGTACAATAAATAATTTTACAATTAAAATGTGGCTCAATAGCAATGAAATCCTGACATTCTCTATACAGTGTTAGGGAGGAAAGATCTGCCCATCTGATAACAGTTTTATTTTAAGCACAAAATAAGCCTTCTAAGATGATCCCGAGCTAGTTTTCACTTTGATTTTTTGTGCTTTTGTAGATAAATGATTATCTTTTAATCCAACTAAGGGTTGATCTGTTTACATATGCCATCACAGTATTACTACCATGGCCAAAGATCAGTCTTTGTTTCTGGTTTTATTCCGCATCTGCCCACTGTCTCTATTCTTTTCTGGAGCTTCTGATCGCCTCTGCTTTTATGCTTCTTGCATGTGGCCAAAGATTTTTGCCCTCTTTTGCCAGTATTTGGCTGTTGTTGGAGCTCTTTTTGTGCTGTGCCGGTAGTACGAGTATTACCAATCCAATGTCTGAAAAACATAAAAATACGAAACGAAACGCAAAAATTCTCCCACTATTGTTTGATGGCGCGTGGGAAGCATTTTCAATGTTTTGTTTTGTTTGAGAAAACTTTTGTGCCGCTGCCGCTGCTGTTGCTGTTGCTGTTGCAGCAACGAAGCTGAATCAGTGGCAGGACCCGGAGACCGCCCTCACCCTGCTCCTCCCACTTTGTGTGTGTTTCCCAACCCCATTTGCAGTGGAAGAAATTATTAATACATAATTCATGTTTAATTGTTCACCATTTTTTCGCTTCTGCTTCTGCTTCTGCATCGTTTTCTTCCACATCTTCTGCAGCTATTTTTGTACAATTATTTGACCAAAAAGAGAGGAAAAAGTGCTGGTTAGGGGGGGTATGGGGTATGGGGCTGGGGCTAGGGTTTTGGGGGCAAGAAGAACTTTGTCTAATGGCTGCCAAAGTTGATTGAAAACTTTCACTGATTGAGCTGCATTTAGTTTGCGGAGATTTCAGCGCTCAATGTGGCGCATCCTCGCTGACAGACAGACAGACAGACATTTCAATTAGCTGAAAATTGTGGCAGGTGGGAGTGGGGAGGACAGGGGGCCTGTGGAGCAAGCAGACAGTTTGCGTACAATTTCGGGTCTTGGGTGGAATGTCAGTTACAGTTTCTACAGCCTGCGGCCAATGAAATTTAGATGAACGAGTTGACGGGTTGAACGTTGCACGATTCAATGCACAAGGAATACAGTGGGGTGGTGGCAGTGGCAGTGGCAGAGGGCAGAGGGCAGGGGCACACACTCACACAGAGAGGGGGAGAATATTTTCATTACCGCTCTGCGGGCACACAAAAAAGTTGCGGGTGGTCATGACTGTTCCGTTCCCCGTTCCCCGACCCCGCTCTCCATCAACCCCTTCATCGGAAGTGCACTTCTCATTTAGCCACTGCCGGAGAGTGGCCGGGCTGCAGGTTGAAACTTTCAAGTGCAACTAAAACTATCGTCCAGTGCATTTAACTCGGTGTCCGAGAGTGAGAATTGGAAGTTATTGGCTCTACGTCTCGTTGCGTCGCGTCGCGTCGCACTGCGCCACATCCCATGCCCCATTGACTCGACTCTGGTGCACCCTCATCGTCATGCTGCTTTCGTTTGCTTTTCGAATTATTCAGATTTTCATTTGTGGTGGGAGTGTGTGCGACGACTATATTTCGGTGGTTGTTGAGTGCAGAGTGGAAGGAACATTGACGGATGTTCATGTGTGGAGGAGAACGAAACGAATTGTGCAGACGAAAGGTAATCGCTTGGAGAACTTCAGCCACTCCTAGATGACTAATTAATCAAGCTCCATTGTGCTCCTTTTTTTTAAGGGGTTTTATGGTGGCCAGGGAATTCGCACAGGATTAGCTAGCAAAAGTTGGGAACTGGCCAAAACGAAGAGGGGAACAAATGTGTCATTAAAGTGGATACAAAATGTTAAAATAATTATTATAAGCTGAACTGAATTTGTATTTTTCTGCCAAAGGATTGCTTCCACTCGATTTTCATTAGTGGAAACCCCTTCTCCAAACATCATTAAGGTTTTCCCTCCCTTTCGTGTTGTCTGCTGTTGCGCGCCGAAGTTCGTTTGCCTCAGCGTCGAACCCTTCAGATGTAAACAAAACAGATGCTTGCAACTCCAACTCAGACGCAACTTGTATGCATGAGCAGCGATGAAACTGTTATATGCTATGCCTATGCAACACTCATACTGTTACTTATATCGAGCTCATACTTATGTTCGGCTCTTATACACGCGTTTTAGCAGTTGCTTTAGCGAATGCAGCAACCACATGCAACCACTACAGCCAACTGGCACATGTTTGAGCAGACAAGGTTGCGTTGCGACAGGTTGGATGAGTGTCTGGCTAAATGCATTCAGACAGATGCCAATGCAGCGGTGCGTCCCCTCTCTCTCTCACTCTCTGTCTTTCTCTCCATGCAATGCTATGCATGCCGCTGCTCACACTCGCGCGAAAAGAATGAATGTAGCGAGGGGTGAGGCGGGGCTGAAGTAGCATGCGACTTTTGACTTTAATGGGCAATTGCTGTTGTTGTTTCTCCTGTTGTTGTTTTTGTCTAAGTTCATGCCTGATCTTGTTGCTGCTGTTGGCTGTTGCTGCTCGTTGAGCTGTTTTAATATTTATGAAAAAAAAAGAAACTGAAGTCGAAGCTGGGGAGCAGAGCACTGTTAGCCACATAAATATCCACTAAGGCACATGTACACACTCACACACACATGTGGTCCAGAAGCTACCCTTAGCAAAGCAAAGACACCCCCCTGGCTCTTGCCGAACCGCTCCGCACCGCACTGCTCCCCCCGGGCTTGCAGCTTCTTGAGGCTGTCAAGCGTAAATTCAATAAATATGAATATAAGATCCACACACACACAGATGCACACTGCCACAGATTCAGGCACACATGGACACACACACACATATATATGAAGTTATACAGACACAAAGGGCACTTGTTACATTTTTCACGCACTTCGACTAACTTGGCTAACAGTTACCGTTAACGCTCTGAGCTGCAGCATCCCCAACATCCAACCCCACGACCAACCCACTCCACACCCCCTGAACAATGACGCTGTTGAAGGGTCTTCTCTTCTCTGCTCTTCCCATTCTCGGCTCCTTATTTACTTGATATCGAAATCTTTGTTTTGTGCTTATTATTTGTGCAGCCTTTTATCGCATCTTTTGTTGTTGTTGCTATTTTCTCTTTTGTTGTTGCTGCGCTCTTGGACGCTTTTTTTACGATTGACAATGACAGAGAGCGATTGAAGCGAGTGACTGGGGCAGAGCGCACGTCTTGGGCCAAAGAGTATCCAAGTATCCAAGAGATTGGGTAGTAAAGTACAGAGAAAATATGAAAATAATTCATTGGCTCTCGCCCCAGACCCAACCCCTTTCGCCTGCTGCTGCTGCTGCTGCTGCTGCTGCTCATGCTCCTCGAAGTACTCCTCGATGTAGTACAGCAGAAAGTGCGCAATCGACGTCCTCGTCGACATCTAGCAATAAACTCAATGGAGCCATCAAAAATCTTCAGGCGCATTCAAGCTAAAACTTGCTCAAGTGTCGCATACACTGCATATGGTGATTGATGCGGGGAGGGAGAGGAGCAGCTACCATATGTTTTTGCCACACCGAAAGAAACAGCTGAAGATAATCTGGAACTTGTGCGTGTTATGAGACATGAGTATTGTTGAGATTTCAATCTTCAACTCTTTGAATATCATTTTCCCGCTTGCTCGATATTTTAAGCATTTCTTTCTCAAGTTATTTTTCCAGTGCATGGGATCGATGTAGGAGATAGAGAAGAATTTAGCGGGGAGTGGGTGGGTTACCTACCATATGTTTTTACTATGCGTGTTTATAGCGGAAAGTTAATGTCATATCTGTGGACCCTTTACCTCATCCCCCTTTTATAGTTGCTTGGACCAACTTGTCATTCCTCTGCGCCATCGATGGCAAATGCGCGTAGAGCAGAATAGCCATAGATAGCTATACATATGTACATCCATCCATCTATCTATACATACAAAATTGTATGATTAAAGTGAGAGGTTTCCTCCCCCCTATGCGGGGCAGGAGTGGTGTCGGTGGCAGTGGCTATGATGAGTTGCACTTGGAACTAATATAACTAATGGGCCTGGAACAGGCAAATGAGTAAGCAACAAATGCAAACACGGCGATAGAGAGAGAGAGAGAGAGGAAAAGGAAAGCCCCAAGTTCGAGCAGATATGAATACAACTTCAGAAAAAGAAGGGAGACAAATATTTTACACAGCACAACAAAATTGTTGAATGACAGAATAGAGCTGTCTCACTTTTGGCCAGTCATTGGGAGAAGCCAGGAACAGAAACATCCCAAAAGTTGATTGAGTTACGTTTTGAATTTTATTACAAAAATTAGTGTACAAATAAAATGTGAGACAATTTTAGTTGCATGTTTTATGACAACTATTTTGTTGTATTTTAGAATAAAATTGCAGCCTTGTTAGGGCAAAGACAGCAATGAAGTGTTAAGGAGCGGAACACCAGTGGCTTTGGTTGGTTAGAAAGATAAACCTCGAGTTGGACGTCCCAAAGAGGATGCGCGTTTGGTCTAGAATCTAGACCATGGATTGAATCAAGAACGAAAACTTGGAAAGCCTAATTAAGCTCTATGGGAATGTGAGGAATCGTTGGGACGATCAAACACGGGCCAGACTTGAGTGGAAAGTCTAACTAATTCCGGTGGCAGACAGAAGCTTGTATGAAGGTGTGGGTGAGCGGCTCGCTGAAAGGATTCAAGAAAACTTGCCAAAGCCAAGAGGGCTTGCAGCCTGCAGCTTTTCAAAAATAATGGGAGCAAGAGCCGAATGCAAAACTTGGCAGCAGCGCGACTTGCTGGGCGAGGAAGTAGGCCAAAACTTTACGGAAGACTTTCCTGTCGGCAAATGCAATAGGATAGAAGTTGGGGTGGGGGCGGGTTGTGTTTGAAACAAAACAGTTAATAGATTTGCATAAGTTAAAGCGTGAAAGCTAGGCCAATCAAATATAGCCAGGAGAGAGAATGGGCAATGGATAACTACTCGCTTTGGCTTAAATTAAATCAACTATTGTCTTAAACAATCAATGGACGATCCTTTTCGGATGCCATTCAATGGCCCCACTTATTCACACTTTGCAGAAATTGTAGAAATTAATTAAACGCCTTGTCGAGTGGGCAAAACCCTGAACAACTTCGAGGAGCCATCGAGCAGAGAGAGGAACGAATTCAAAGAGCACAGAAAAGCTGCAAAGTGAAACGGACAACAATGTGGCGATTTATCTATGGGTCAAAGTGCAATAAACACAACAAAAAACAAAAAACAAAAAACGAGAAAGTGTGAGCAAGGGGAAGAGAGCTAGAGAGAGAAACGGAGACAGAGACAGAGAGTGAAAGATGTGTGAGACTTTGGAGGGCACAAAAAGAAAAAAACTAAAGCTAACAACTAACGGGCAAGGCAGCGCCAGCAAAATGAATCCTAAACGGAAATGTCGATATTAGCATTGCAGAAGCAACAACAACAGGAACAGGAACAGCAACAGCAACAGCACCAGTATCAGCACCAGCGACAGTTAGCGACAGAGTCGCCCAGTTTACAGTTGGCACACATGGGGCAAGGGGTTCACTGACCACGATGCGACACGACACATTCCCTTCCAGAGATGGCAGCGTGAGGAGCAGAAGTCCCACGATCGCGTGAGCGGAAACTATAACAATGAACGTTTGATTTCTGGTGCTTGAAGTTCTCAATTGACTTTGGAAACTGATTAGAAAGTGATGTAAGCCAAGCGTGTATTAGTTGCAAGTAGAGACCTAAGAGCTGCATTTGCAGCACTCACGTTTACATCACTCGCAGGGGCCACCAGGCTTAGCTGAAAAGTAAAACGAAACAAATAGGGGAAAGCGCGCCATATTGACCAAACGAGTGTAGCATGCAGGATGCAGCAAGCAGCAGGCAGCATGCGGCATGCACCATGCAGCACTGTACCAGTGCAAAGCCATGTGGGTGTAAGTGTGGGTGTGCGGGCAAAACGGTTGGATGCTGCCTATTCGTTTTTGTTTTTAGCCAAAGTGCGCGAGTTGTGTTGACAAACGCCAGTGGTTAGCATCTGTGTGCGAGCGAGCAGACTCCAGCTGGATGTGTGTGTGTGTGTGCGTGTGTGTGTGTAGCTGTGTGCGTGTGTTGGCAATTCAAAATGGCATGCACTTCACTAAAAACTGCGCATTTCCGGTCAAAATGACGACGACGACGACTAGGACGACTAGGACGAAAACAGAGCGACGTCGAGGACGAGAACGAGAACGCGGGCTGGGCTGCTGACAGCCCCGGCCGCATGTTTGTGTGTGTGTCCCTCTGGCTTTGCTATCCATCCTTTTCCCTCTCTCCCTCTTTCTCTCTTTCGCTCTTTCTAATGTGTGTGTGTGTGTATGGGAAAACTTTTTTACAGCTTTAATAGTTCCACTTGGCAGTTTTGCGTCCCAAAAGTTTTTCCACTGCCTCTCTGGCAGCGTGCGCTCCCTTCTCTGCAGCCAAAGTGCGTCATAAATGTGTGTAATAAAATATTTACTTTCTCTAAGAGCCAGAGAGGGATGGAGACACTGAGCGAGAGTTAGAGAGAGAGCGAAACAAAACCCACAAAAACCGTAGCTTAGAGGGCACGACCATATATTAGCTAAATCACACAGAACCACCCCCCCCCCCCTCCCGCTCTCTAGGCAAATTGAAAACCGAATGAAATTCAATTTTCAAGCCCCTGTCTACGCCTGTTGTGGGGCTTAAGTCGTGAGCAAAAATGTCCACCCACATTAAAAAACACTGAAACAGACATTTTTTGTGGATTTGTGGGCTGAACCTTTCGTATTTTTTTTCTATCTTAGAATCTGTCTCCGTGCAATTGTTGTACTTTGTTGGCCAGAAAGAATTGTCCTTCCTTCCTATTTGGGGCGAGAGTCTGGAAAACTTCAAGTTGGGTCTGACCTGCCAAATGCTCTTTCATTTCCCATTTTGCCATAGTTCTGCTGGAGACTGGTCTGCTCTGGTCTGATGCTTTTGGGGTTTGTTTCCCGCTGTAAATGCATGTCAATGACAGTGCCCAGTTGCCAGCTACAAGGGGGAGCTTGGGAGACAAACACTCGCTGAACATAACCCTGAAAATGTGCTCGTCAACGTGGCTTAGTGGCGGGCTTAGAGGTCCATTCTCCTGCGATTCCATCAAGGGGTTGAATGCCCCAAATGCGTAGATGTCGCTCACAGACATGGGGCTCCTTGGGGTGGCGCTTCCACCTGAAGGATTTCTGCTCTGATTATCTGGCCTGTATCCTTTGCCTTATCAAAATAATTGGCTGTTGCACTGGATGCTTCGTTGGACTTCCCCCCAGCATAAACTCGCATAAGAAAAGGAAAAATATTAACCAAACACTGGCACAGTGGACTCTACTAACACTTTTTGTGCTTTATTTAATATTAAATTGTATTGGCAATAACTCCAAACATGTGCGCAAAATGCTTTAAATTTTAAAGTCGTTAGCAAAACAAAACTAAAAAAACAGAGAATTAAAACCGCAGAATTAAATAAAAAAACATGTTTACAGTATCCTCGTACATATTGAAGAATGTGGACAGAGTGGAAAAACTATTGGCTAAGCTGCATAAACAAATGAAAATCCGCTTATGGTATTTCATTGCATTAATTAGAACTTTTCCGCCATCGAAAAGGTAAGCCAGGGAAAAGCCGCAACAAAATCGGGAAGAGATTGGCAATCCCATTCCCATTTATGGGTAATCCATGGCAAGTGGAAAAATCAACAGAACCGCCAGGTCGAGCACAATGGCGGAGCTTATTGGTAGAAAAAACTTTGCTCAGCTTCGGCTTCGTGTGTTTTCGATGGAAAATAGAAAAACGCATAAGGCAAACATTTTGTGGGAAACTGCGAGCGGCGCGCACCGTCGCTGCTCCCTGAGCAACCATTTTATTGTTTTGTTCTCGAAAAGTTGTTTTCCTCTTCACTTGGAGTGGGTGGAAAGAGGGAAAGAGGGAAGGAGAGGAAGCCAGAGAGGGATGAAGAGGGGTTTCATTGATAAGTGCAAGTTATGATTGACTTTTAATTGAAAATAAATGAAGCTCGCTGTTGTGGTTTAATGGCCACGCAATGAAGCGGAAAACTGCAAGGAAGCGAATGAACGGGAAATTTGAGAACGTTACGTAAAACTCTGTGGCCAACGACTGCAGGTGGGAGGTGGAGTCGTCAGGTGGTAGGTGGCAGGATTAATTGATTCTTTGGATAGGCCTCATAAAAGGGAATATTCATCAAAGAAGAAAAAAACGATGGACCGCAAACGATAGACTGACTGCCCCACACTTGTCCCTATCTTGCGTGTATCCTTCCTCCCGATTACACGAATCGACCCTGGCCGCCCACTTTCTACCCTTATAAAAATAAGGACACAATCAAAAGCGCGTATCTATGACAAGTTCAATATTATAATTTGTTTACGAACTTTCTACGCCACGAAAGAGCCTCGAAGCGGGGCAGCAACAAAAGAACGAAGAAAAATACGAAAACGTAAGAAATGATAAGCAGATAGGGCGAGCCTCCTTGAAAAAGGCAGCAGAAAGGACAACAGCAATAAGAGGATGAAAAAACAACAACCCCGCAAAAACGCAACTCAATTTTCATGAAATAAAATCAAATTTAAATAATACAATACGAGAGGGCGTCTGGTGGAGTGGTGGTGCCCCAAACACCAGTTCGTGCAACCAACAACAGCGAGCAAGGATAACAACAACAAGCAGGAAAGCGCCACAAGGTTATCCGGAGCTGTTGATACCCTGTCGGATTATGCACAGAATCGATATGGCTATATGCTACATGGCTCATTCTCCTGCGTTGTGAATATCTGCCAGAAATCAAGCTACCCCTCTGCGCTGGTAGACGCTGAACAACAGGATAGAAGCAGCCGTGAGCGCGACAAGAGCAACAAGGACATCATCAAGTGTATCTCTGCTTATTTATCTTTATCGCAATTCGTTTGTCCTTCTTCTCCTCGTCCTCGTCCTCGTCATCGTCCCCATCTTCCACTGGTATTGTTGCGGGCTCCGTAACGGGGTCCTTTTTGCCGCTGCCAGGCACACTCTTTTGATGCGGGTTGCTGTTTCCTAGCAGGTTCGATTCGGTTCGGCTCGAGTATCCCTGAGTCAAAGACGACATCAATATTATTGCCATAAGTTTCATATTTGCAGCTTTAGATGCCGTTTAAAATTTCTCTCTCTCGCTGACGCTGTCGCTGGCCTCGGATGGACGGGGTTTGTCAGTACAAAAATGAAGGGGAAATACGGGAAGTACGAATGGGAAAACATCTAGGAATGCCCTGGCGCACAGTTTGTTTTTCATTTCATTGCTGCGGCCTTCTACGGATTCGTTTGCTCTTGCTTACGGCTTTTGGTTCACAATTTTCCTCCATTTACATTACCATTTCCATTTCCATTTCCATTTCTTTTCCATGCATTACTTCGCATAATTTTGTATTGATTTATTTGCTTTATGGTCCTTGTGCTCCCTGCTTCATGTGAAACGGGAAAAATATTTGCCGAGCTATGTGGAGTATGTGTCGCGGGGGCGGGGCCTGTGTGCATTCGAGTACAGGTCTTTCAAGGGTGCATCAAAAATGAGACACAAGTGAAAATTTGAAACGATTTACGAACAATTTGCGGAAATAGCAGCGGGGCATATCACGGGGGGCATGTTCGAATACAAGTGAAAAATATTCGATGAAAACTAAAGAGAAAAACACTTGAATGTCTGCCGCATAAACGCACATAAATGGGATTTTCAATATGCATCATTATTAATACAGCAAAAGAAGCGAACAAAGCGAAAAAATGTTTTTTGCATAAGCCAAAAGAGTTTTTAATGCATTGGCATTTTAGCTTTCATAAAAACTGAGTGCGACAGCGTTATCCAATCGGCTTTTGTCCTTTCCTTACCACTGTCCAATAATAGAAATGCATTTCTCAGTGCCGAGCCCACCTAATCCCTAATACTCTGCACAGCAAAGCTCTGTGCTTTCATTTTCGGATCGGCTTTTTGGGGCAATTCCGTAATCGAATACGGCTTGGCAGTTGCTTTAAGCTGTTGCTGCTGGCAACTACCAGCCGCAGAGTCAAATATGACCCTGCCATTACACTCACTCTCTGTCTCACACTCTAAGGGGAAATGCGAAATGAAATACAAATTAAATGCATTTTCAGCACAACACAACGTTTCGGGTATTGATTTGGATGTAAATGTGTATTTGGTTTCTCTGTTCTTGCATTGAAATGGGCATTGCAGTTACATATGCATGTATGTATATCCAATACCGAATTGATGGATTTCTACATTGCTACAATGCATTGAAAATGGAAAGCCCCTAACTCGCTTAAGGAATGGCCATAAATTTATTTAGACAAAAATTATGCCAAAAATGAATTCAATTTAACATTTTCTTCATAGGCAAAGATGACGTCGTAGAAGATGAAGATGTCGAAGAGCTCAAAATGTCATTACTCTGTCGGCATCGCCAGCCCGTTCCAATCTATTTCACCCTCTAATAACTTGGCTCATGCACTCTGACAATGGCAAACCTTTTCGGCTTTCATCTCTCCCCACGTTTTGAGATTTTTTGGTCTAGGGCTTCATATCAGAATTGGCTTAGCACGCATAAACAGAGTCTGGCTCCTCATTCCTCCACACTTCCCGTGCCCATGCCTTACCCAAAGGCATTCAGTTCCCCCTTCGGCTTTCACTTGAGAACTCAAGTCTCCATGATTATCCTGCAATTTTCACTGGCTGGCATGGGGGGGCACGGTGGCCTGACAATGACTGCGTCCTGCCGGTGCCACTGCCACTGCCACAGTTGAAGCTGACTTTCGATCCGTCTTGGACCGTGTCGTGGCATTTGACGTTACGGTTACGTGTTGAGGCGTCGGCTTGCCGTGATTATCACCGACTTACGCTTCAATGCCTCCTTCAAGCGTTTCTATGCCACTTAGCAGGCAGGCAGAACGGGTATACCAGGCCATCTATTTGGTATTTGGGAAGACCAGAGTCTGTTGGCGAATACTCTCCAGCAGTGCGTGTGCTGAGTATCGCCCAGTGCATTCCTGCACCTGTCATTTGGGTAGTAAAAAACTCCCCGAACATCTACGACTTCTGCGCAGGCTGTGTCCTTTTGTGTGTGTCCTCTTCTGCTGAGCCTGCTGGGCCACGTCTGTGTCTGTGCATTACATTTGAATGCCCCTCGGTTGCAGGCAGCATTCTCCTTTGTGCCCATCTACGTGTGTGCCGCTCACTTTGCTTAATTAACGCGCTCACATATACATATGTACATGTGCATTTATGTATGTACGTTGGAAACCCGAAGGAACACACACACGCATAAAGGTCGAGGCGGGACTTTGACTTTGGAGCTGGGTTTACCTCTGCCAATCATTGCCCCGCTTTCAATGGCACTGACAACGACAATGACAATGCCAATAGACCGTCTCACAACTGTCGCATCACGTTCCGTAGTTCAGTTCCCAGGCATCTTGAGGCATCTCTCTTTCAATTTTGGGCCACGTTTGGGTTTGGTTTGTTCAAACATTTTCCTGCAGAGCCCGAATCTACCACAATGCATTGCCATTGAGCGCAGTGCGTGTTTACCTTTTGCTCTCGTTCATAATTTCGTTTGCATGTTAATTACCTGGATTATTGTATTGCAGTCGTACGATGCGATTGTGGCAGCTAATACACCTGGGAAAATGCCTGGACATTGTCGAGTAAATAATCTTAGCATTCCAGAAGCTGTGCCTGGCATTCGTATTTGGAGAT
Source organism: Drosophila subobscura (assembly GCF_008121235.1). Taxonomy (NCBI): domain Eukaryota; kingdom Metazoa; phylum Arthropoda; class Insecta; order Diptera; family Drosophilidae; genus Drosophila; species Drosophila subobscura. The sequence goes on from NC_048531.1 coordinate 3,162,571, forward strand.
TTGTTGTGAAAGATCTTCCACTCCGAAAACCGAATGCAAAGGCTTGGAATGGATGTGGATGTGGCTGGCTGGCCAAACAATGGAATATTTAAAGGTGCATACATATGTTGTAGATTCCCAACCAGTACGAAGTATTTTCTTGAATGGAAGCCAGACCCCGAATAGAGGCAAACGCTTTGCTAATTGTTTTCGACAACTGATTGCCACCTCACATCAACAAGTCACATTTTAATTAACTCTAACAAGCCCCAAGAAAATCTAAAGCTCTACCTTTTCCCTTTTTTTTCTGTTTGGTTCCTTTTGCCCCGTCACGGACCTTATCGCGGAAGCTAAATCTGTCCAGGTTCAAGAAAATTGGCCTGACCCATGGCCTAGCCCTGCGAAAGTAGAAAAAAACTCAATTAAAAAGCGTCTTTACTTAGGGTGGGGGCGTGGCGGCGGTGCAGGCGTGAGGGCAGGGCCATGTAATTTTATTTATTTTGAACAATTTCGTAATCAAAGTCAACCAGGCAAACAATCAACATTACTTTGCGGCACCAAAACGCGAAATAAAAGAAAAATACGAGGAAAACCATAAAACGGGGTTCACACGATGCCAAAAAAATGGCGCCAAATTAATGAAAAGCACAAAATGACATAACAACAAAAAAATGTATAAATAAAGGGGAAAATAAAATTAAATGAAATAAAATTGAAAACGCAACAAGGAAAAACAAACAAAGAAACAGCTGGAAGTCGGATAGAGGGAGAGAAATTTCATTTGCGAAATGCAAAAAGAGAGCAAAGTGGAGAGCCACAAGCTGAAATACGAACACTGAATGCCCATATAAAAGGCAAAAGAAAGATAACCAGTGACAGAATGGAGAGATGGAGGAAGCAGCGGCAGTGGGAGAGGGAGTGGGAGTGGGGCAGAAGAAATGTAAGAATTAAATAAGTAATAAAGAAATCAAGTAAAGTTAAGTTGAAACACAAAAATCATTTGCTTTTGGACTGGTCTGCCGTCCGTTCGTCGCTAACAAAGTTTGCCACTTGTCAGACGTCCGACGTTGGCTGTCAGTAAATGTTTATGAGTTAATCAACTTGTAATGACCAAAGGATGGATGGACAGGCACAGACCCGAGACTCGAGACCCCGCTCTTGAAAGAGTCTCGAAAGAGACAGCGACCAAAACGAGCGAGAAAGAGAGTGAGAGAGAGAGAGAGATGCTGCGACAGAGGAAAAACTCTGCATTCAGAAAGTAAACTAGGGGGGGAGGAAGGGGAAAAAATAAAACTTAATTAGCTTTCATTTAAAGACGGACAAGAGGCGGCCAGCTCGTAGCAGCGCGATTGCAGTGCCTCCAGCACTCGAGAGCTGCAAATGATGAAAAAACATCAACTGCGAGCACTTCAAGAGCAACATCCCATGCCATCTACTGAAATGAGCGACAAATAAACAAAAGTAAAAGTTTTACCCACGTTTTCAGCGGAAATGCGCAATGCGAGAGTTGTTAACACAAAAGTGCGGCCAAGATGGGACAGGCCGGGCGAGGCGCCAGAGCCGCTCTCAAAGAAAACCAGCAGAGGGCCACAGACAATGTTGGGCCGCAGCGAAAGGGTGGAAATGTCATCCAAAAGTTTTTGGCCTTAGTCATTTGTGAGGCCCCGTCCAACTACCACCACTCGACAATTTTCCATTACGTTCTTTGATGGCAGTTTTGTGCTATATGCAAATGAGGCGATAAGAAAATTCGAAAAGTTCTGTTTCGCCAAAGCCCCATTAGATTTTGATCTGCGCAAGGCTGTGCGATGGTTTGGGCTACGTATTAGATGAACATCGAAAATGCAGCGAAAGCTGGACTTCTAGTTATGCTGCATCCACTTCGAATCAGAAATCCACTAAAGATCACCTTAAACTTACTCATTTTGAACCAATCCTTTATGGTTTTCCGCCTCAGCAATTATGTAAGTACTTTATTTAAGCACTGCTTTAATAACTTTACAAAACTCGAAGTATGTGAACCCACTGTTTGCACCGAAAACTGTCTAGCTAAAACCCTATCAAGTAATTTGCAAAGCCAAACATCGTTTGCTTCCGGTTGTCGCCTTATGTCCCCCCCCCACTCCCACTCTCACCACCATTTTCGGGTGGCATGAAGAACCCAATAAAACGTTGAGAAATTTGCAACAAGCGTCGACAATTTGCTCAGGTAACAACATTAAACAGTTAGCATAGTTGGCTGACAGTTGGCCATCCCACCCGCCTCACCGCACCAACTGCCACACCGCCCCTCAGTGGCGCACAACTTGCCACTTAAAGTGCTCCAAAGGTTTTTGACAACAAAACACAACAATTACTTTTACGAGGCTCTGGGTTGGGGGAGAAGTGCTGCTACCCAGCATAGGAAAAGACAGAGAAGGATTCGGGGGCAGGACAGGCTGGGGCGGGAGGTAGGTAGGTGGCTGTGTGGAGTGAATCCCTCTGAGCGCACACTAATTTCTGCAAAAGATAATCAAGAGTGATAATTATTTTTGTTGGACTCGGGCGGTAGAAACCGCAGCTAACGGCGAGCACCTGCTGTGTGAATTACTTGAGCGGCGACAATAAGTTGGCACCCAACACAGGGACCAGAGACCCCTCTCCACGGAGTCCCAATCCCAGTTGCCAGTCCCTACCCGACTCTGGCCACATAGTTGGGTGTCGTTTCTGGTGGCATGGCAGTGTTTTCGCTCTGCAGACGATAACGTTCTCTGCCATAACGTTGACAACGGGCAGGAGCGTTTATTTTCGGTTAGCTGCGAGATAGAAAGAGCCAAAAACTTTTGTAATTACATAAAATTTTTCCAGGGGGTAAATAACTTTGAACTATGAACGGAACTGGCGCTCCCACTGATGGTGCTGCTGGCGGTGCTGCTGGCTTCGGCTACTGGGCACCTGCCAGTGGCTAAACAGATATAAGTTGGGATTAATGGAGGCGAGACGAGGCGAGGCGAGGCGAGACCTCGTGGATCGCGTGACCCCATAAAATGTTCCTAAGTGCGCCCGCACATTTTGACGTAATTAAAATTTCTGTTTATATTCTCCATCGCTCGTTCATTCGCTCGGTCCACTGCGACCATGAAACTTTATTTCAAATACAATTCCCGGTAAAAACACAAAAATTATTGAAATAAGCATTATAAGTTTATGTTTCTCGTTCGCAGGGGAGGAGGCGGAGGAGACATTATTCACGCTGTCGCTGCTTTCTCAAGAATTGTGCCCCTCCGTCAAAATTGTTGAGCGATTGACAGGGCAAGGGTATGGTGGAGTCTCTACTCTACTCTCTAAGACAACTTGTTGAGATGCACCAGCATGGAATGTTGAGTAGTTCTGAGCTAGTTGCAGCATTACAGATTGTTGTTGCAGAAGTTTTTGCTCAAAACTTTACAGAATTAGTTAGTTAACTGAGGGGATGGGGTGGAGATTCAATGTTTTTATTGAAATATACCGAGACAGAACTTTGTTTAAGCTGATTACTCCAACACCTCGGTTTTGTTTCCGTAGAAATTGCTGTGCATTTTACTGCGACGAAGAGCATTGGCTGGTCGCTGTGAAAGTATTTCGATTTAGTTTCTTATTAAACAGTCAAGACGCACTCATCGTTTTCAATGTAGACGACTTTTATTGCTTACTCTGCCCCCACCCTACCCCATCTCTTTGGAGTCTTCAATCAGCAGAACGAAGTTGACTCACAGACAGAGTCGCAGTCCCAGTTCCAGTCCCATTCTGATTCCGGGTCCGAGTCCGAGTCATTCACTTGCTGGCAAAGAGCACGCGAGGCGCGACAATTAAATTAAAAATAATTAAAAATTATGAAAATGGACAGAAGAACTCGAATTTCATCTCCATCTCCCACAGCCTGACCCTGCACTTGAGCGAGGGGGGAGGAGGGCCATTGACCCATTAAGGCCACGCCCCGCCTTGTATGTCCTGACACTTTGCACACAAAACCCCACTCTGTCCAGCCACGACGACTCGACATTTAATGAAAATTTATTCTATGCAATTTGCTGCACAGCAGGAACGGGTACGGGACAGGGACCAGAGCGAGAGAGAGAGGGAGGGCGAGGGATATGAGGCGGTCGGGCTGGGATCACAGTGGTGGTCAGCGACTGCTCCGATTACACAGTTGCCTCGCTTGTCTCGTGTCAATCCAAATGTCTTTTGCCTTAATTAGAATTGCTGGCTGTCGAGATGGAAGGGGCAGAAGTTCCAGCGGAAATAATTTTATGCATTGACAGGGCAGCGGAGTGGTGGTGAGGCGGTGGCCAGTGTCGCTCTGCCACTGTGGTGCAGTGGGCGGTTGGTGCGGCTGCCCTTTGATGCTGAATGTCGCCAGCGAATTGTCGCTCCATGTGGCATTATGTTTTCTGCAATTAAATGGGCGTGGCGTGGCTCTTTCGAGACGTCTCGGCTTTGTTTGTGGCTTTGCAGCAGTTGTCTCCTGTTCTCGCGACTCCTCTCCACTCTCTCCGCTGTCTGCTGATGTTTATCTAACTGTTGCCGCCATGGCCGACGTCTGGAACTACAGCTTGACCGCCACTCCCATGACTTCCTCCCACCTTCCACCCAACCATTTGCCACAATATTGATGGAGGCTATCGTCTCTGATGGTTTGATGTGGTTCCGATGCTCGCTTGCGGCAAGCGTTTATAATTACTAAGGACGCACGTCTGCAGCTGCACCAAGGTGCGGTTTGACATTCCACCCACCCACAGCCCCCCACTCCAAGAGTAAATAAATACAAATAAATACGAGTAAAGAAATTGAAAAATCAACAGCAATACATTTCCATCGAGATGTTCTTTTTCTTGTTCTTGTTTTGTGGCTGTGTGAAACTAATACTCAAGTTTTCCAGATCTTTCAGCTACTCCTCGTGGCATAAGGTGTGGAAATCAAACCAAAAGGCTTGAAAATGTTAAACTACAATCGAGAGGTCACGGCCTTGCGTTGATTTTTGTGTTCTATTTGCAATGGTTGTTCGTCTGCCCAATTACTTTAATTGGGTTTTAGCTTTAAACTTTCAAGGGATGCGGCAGGAACCGCAACGAATGCTGCCACATGCACATTTCAAATTAAACAAATGCATTGACATTTGAGTTATGGCCTCACTCATTTGAAAGTTTTTAATTTGTGCAGCAGCAAACAGTAACAAAACATAAATCAAACAACTGACTGCTGTCGGCACTGCCACTGGAACCGCATGTACATACGAGTATGTATGTACATATTTATGTACATAAATAAGTATTTATGTATACGTATACCGCATGCACATGCTCGGAAGCCAAAGTGTTGGGTAGAGGAGAGATAAATGTGTCGAGGGGAGTGAAGCAGAAAGCCCAGATGCAGAAATAATACTACCTTTTGTCCTGGTCCGATAGCTTGCTGGCAGCTCAGCAGCAGCCATGCCTGTGACAACCTGTGGCTGTGCTGACCAAGTGCTCCGGAAACATTTGGTAAGCGAGGGGATAACATTGCCCCTCCTCTCCCCTGTGCACCTGTGCGTGTGTAGCGTGTTGTGCTCCGGCTTAGAAAATTGCCAGGAGACGAATGTCTCGTTATGCAGCGTTATAAATTTGTTAACCACAGCAGCAATTTAGTGTAATTATATGAGAGCTAGTTGATTGCCAGTGCCGAACATCCAGTTGGCCAGCCATGGAGACAAAAGGAACATTACATTTGCGGCCTTTGTTTAAACTCTGTTATTGAAAGGAACTACACACAATACCCATGTACAGAAGGGGATTATCAAATACTTTGGTGGATAAGGGCTGCCGAAACTTATAATTATTATTACTTAAGCAGTTGCCTAGTTGGGAATGGTATCATTTTTGTTGGTGGGATTTGGGTAGTTTATCGGTTTCTCCAATTGAATTGTCGCTTTAAAATTATTGTTTTGTGTTCGAATATTATTTGTGGTACTACAATTATTGCTGTTGCTGCTGCTGCTGCTGCTGGCCGTGCTGCACATACATATTTATATGAATGTTTAAACGACTGCCGTCTACAACACGATGCCACTTCGAATCCGCAACCCCAACCCTCATTGTCTGCCAGTGTGCACATCGCGAGCATTTTAATTAACCGGAGTGGGGCTGCATTTTACATTTGGCTGTACTCTCTACTGCCCCCTGTGTACGGCTGGCTGGACGGTCGAGCAATTATGGCCAGAGCCCAACCCCTGGCAACTGGAAAATGTTCAACGGGAAGCTAAAAATTTGGTATGAATCCGAACCGTAATGAAACGGAGCTGCAGTCAAGCGCAACAACAGCCCAACAATGGACTGTTGCCTGCCCACCTGCAATGTGCAATATGTATGAATGATCTCTCCGTGATATTTATCAGACATAAAGTTGATAATTAAGTCAACGAGTGTTGAATGGAAACGTATCTATGATTGTGTCAGAGCGAACTGTGGGCCTGTCCGAGTGAATGAATTAATACAAGTTTCAATTGTGTTCCTCTTTAGTCTTAGGCTAAATTCAATTCACAAATATCTAGTCTCTATTGTTCCTTGCATCCTTGAATCATTTCCAGTAGTTTATGCATAATTTCAATTGTGGAAATATTCTCTCCACACTCACATTGTGCAACATCACCAGCAGCCATTTGAATGCCACTCCGCTAGTGTAATCTGAAACTGTTGGCAGTGGACATGTGTATGGGTACAGCGACAGCCGCCTGATGACTGCCTCGTCAAGGCTCAGGGCCCAAGGCTCAACAGCAGCAGCCTGTCTGGCACGTATGGCCAGAGAGAGAGAGAGGGAGAGTCCAGAATTGACAGCAACAGGAGCTGTAGCTGTGCTGCCGGCGATTTTTCAAGAGCCCAACCGTCTGGCAGTGGCTATAGAACATCAGCGGCAGTATTTGCATGCCACATCGCCCCCAGTCCACTCCTAAGAGCCTGTGCCCCATACCCATACCCACACCCACACCCAAGCCCGGCCACCTTTTTGTCCGTGTACGTGCCATGTCGCTAAAAATCATGGCCCGCATTTCTTGTTGCCCTCGAGGCTCCCCTTCGTTTTTAAATAAACATCCACAAACTGGCTTCGCATATTTATTTGTTTGTTGCATGCAGAGTTGAGCTCCGGCTGGAGTCCGAGAGCTACTCTTCTGGATTTCAGCGAATGATCTCTGATGTGCTGTGCTGTGAGTTTTTATACATTCGACGATTTATATCAACAGCTATTTAATGTCAATATAAAAAGCCAAATGGGTGAAAGGTAGCGAGGTTGCTGTTAAAACCAGTTGCCTACATCCCAGCGGCCGCTGCAATGTGCGTTGAGTGTTGTAAAGCGATTGAAAGGTTGCAGCAAGCGGTTTGCTTTGGTTCAGATTCTGCGTTTGCCATTTGAAGCGATTGCAATGCCATTTGAAAGCATTTTGTATTGTCAATGTTTTATTTTTCACATTTTGCTGTGGTGTTTTTGAAGCTTTTAAATTTTGATTTTCGCTACTTTTCTGTACTGTTTTGCAACCCTGATTAAGGGTTTATTGTAACAAAATTGTAGTATGCAATCTATGATAGACTGGCTCATCGCGTGGGCAGCTGGCCAAGCGACTCGTTTTGGTGGTCAGACATCAGCACCCAGCAAGCCACCAGCAACGCCCACTACATTCCTTTTCGCGTTCCCCTTTCAATTTCCATAACCAGCCAACACCGAAATGAATGTGACCGGGCTGCCCTTGTCAGGCATTGTCTAGACTTGATTCGAGTGCTGGCGTTGATTTATAATTATTGTTTGAGTGTTGTTGTGTCGTGTGTGCAGGACGCGACAGACAGCGCCATGCCATTGTGTGCCGCACCTTCAACCCCCATCCATCTGTCCTTGCTCTTCAGAAAGTGTCCTCATCCATGGACAGTCCCAGTCCCAGTGGCTCGTTCGTCGCATGCTGACTAATAACCAAATTTCATTTCCTCAATTTTTGATTTCCTGCTCTTTGCGGTTTGGGCAAGGACGCCCTGGACTAGGACCAAGAGCAGACACCAGCACATTTTATTATTTTAGCACGCGCCAGCATCAGCACATAGAATGCTAAATTTTTGGCACGCACAGACAACATGCCCCATGCCACAATCGGGGGGGTTCTCACGGAGCAAAGGGTTAACAGCTGCAACCACGCCTCTGGCCGGGCAAGACCGAGCAAGGGGAAGGGTATGGGTGTGGCTATGGGTATGGGAATGGGTCCTGGTATGGGTTCGAGCCAAGCAGGCAGTTAGTACTGCCATTTGTTGGAGTTTGTCAAACCGAAAATATATTTTTTGGGCTCTTATTTTTATTATATCAGCACGAACGAGTGTCTCTGTGTGTGTGTGTGTGGCTCAGGCTATTGTTTGTTGCCAGAAATCATATTCATAAATAAAATTTGCATTTGGCATTTGGGAGGATGCGCGCATGTGTTGCCAGCAGCAAGACCAGGACCAGGACCACGGCCCGGACCCGGACCTGCCACGGACTAAGAAAAGACCGAATTGAATCGAGAACGAGCAAGGACAACTGCTGCGCTGATTCTTTCCCTTGGCTTGGGGTCTGATTCCATGTGTGTGTGCGAGTGTCTGTGCTAACTGCCCCGACATTATGGGAGAAATGGAATGTCCTTTTTAGTTACGTGCCAGGCTAATATATATAAATACGGCCTGCCCCGTGCTGACCTGACCTTTCATAATGCTGTCAATTTGCTCGCCTGCCTGCACACCAAATGCTCAGATATAAATGCATACATATGTATACTCGTAAATGGTTCTACAATAATGGACAAGCTGCTTCAGTTCAATATAAAACGAAGAACGTATACCCTTGGAAATGCTCCGCTGTTCTCCTCAAGTCAAATCAATCGAGCAGTCGATGGCTGCTTAAATATTTATTATTATGCATACCATAACAATCCTTTGAGTGGATCCAGTCAAAGAGTTAAGCTATTCGAGTACGCACATTAAATATGCCCACTGCATCTCCCATGCCCAAGTGGGACACCCTTTTGAGGTCGTTCCTCGAGGGCATCAAATACATTTCGAATAATAATAATACATAATGGAATTATGAATATTTTATGCACCAGTATGCATGTAAATACAATTCATTGTGTGTGTGTGTGTGTGTGTGCATTCCGTTTATATCTTGTTGTTAAATTGATTACAAATTACGAGTAAAAATACACAAAATAACGAATCCCTTTTGTTGTCCTGTTGGTCCAATTGTCGCCAGAGACGTGAGGTTGAGGTGAGACGCATAACTTCGACAGCTAACAAAATCACAATCAGTTACTTCTGGAGGTGAGCAACCATAGACCATAGCCAGCAGCTGTCAGGGCCTGTCAGTGGCAGCCACAATTTTCCCACACACCCACCGTGCAGCCATTCATGTGCATCAAAGTTGATATGAAAACTAAAACATTCAACGGGAAACTAAACAAAAACTATGCTGGGTGTGTGGTGGGCTGAGAGGGGGCAACTGTCGTGGAAAGATTTGAACCAAGTATGTAAGTCCTTTCAAGCCGAAATACAAAACTTGCCGCACCAATTGGAACGGTGGTGCGAATCGTGGCTAAAAGAGGTTCCACTTGTAGCATGCTTCGGGCAACGTGTGTGTGCCCCACTGTACGGGAAAGGCAGCAAGGCAGCAGGCAACACCAGCGGAAACGGAAGAACGCGGCAGGCAACTCCGAGAACATATCAAAAGTTGTAGCGCGACTTTAATTAAACTTTTGCAGTGAGCAGAGGAGGACACTCACAGGGAGAACAGTACTTTTGGCAGTTCAAGCAGACACATACAAACGAATACGTATACGTATATGGAATATATAGAACATAGAACGAGTGCGGACGAGCCAGAGGAGCAAGCACAATGGCGCTGTCTAGCTGGTAGTAACAATAGCTTAGAAAACCCGAATGAGCAGCGGCAGGAGGAACAGCAGCAGCCCCCAGAAGCGGGAGATGAAACTGAAGTTGCACACCAGGTGCCACACAATGTCATCGTCGACATTGTTGCTATTCTTGTAGTTGTCTGATTTGAAACAAACTGTTGATGGCTTGTGGCAGGCTGGCTGACTGGCAGCCCGGCAGCCTGGTAGCCCGGTAGCCCGGCTTACGGGAGTGTGGGCAGGTTGAAGGGCAGGACAAAGGCAGGGGCCGCCCTAGCAAGCGCTCTGTATTAGTGTGACACCCAAGACAGTTAAGGATTAAATAGTAAAATACCACAAATTGCTGAAAATGCCGCAAAGTTTGTCTAAAATGTAGTGCCTCCTGTCTGTTTTGGCCCTGTCTTTGCCCCTGTCTGTTTTGGCCCTGTCTTTGCCATCTTCCTCGTGTGTTTGCCCCCCTGGTAAACGTTTGTATAGCACATCGTCGTTCTGCATGTTGATGGCAGATGAAGTTTTACCCCGAGGCGTTTCGTCTATGCAACAATGTCGCAAGTGCATTAAGGGAAAACAAAAGTATTAAATTAGTTGCAACTTCTGCGCTGCTGCTGCTTGTTTTTTTTTCTCATTTCCCGATTTGTATTTCGTGGCATTATGACCTGAAACTTTAACAAAATGTGCGCACTTTTTCAAGTAGCTTGGGTTTTAATGAAAAGTGATTCTCCAGCAAATTTCCGCTGAACTATTTCGGTGGTTCCTGGCTGCTTAGACTTAGCTGCGGCAATATCAAGCGGCAACCTCAGCAGGAACTCCAACGCAAATAGCAACAGCAACAGCAACAGGGATAGCACGGAGAACTTTGACGAGCTGCATTGGATGCTCCTTGGTCTTGGTTTTGGCTACGGCCTCCGCCTTGTCTCGTCTCGTCTCGTCTGGCCTGATCTTGTCTTGCGTTCTTGAGCTCAGCAGCACCTCATTGCGTGCTAAATGGTTTCACGCCGCAAAATTGCACCCAGACACAAACGAACTCATTCACACACACATACAACACACTGATACCACACACACACACACACACACACGCTGAGCAGCAGCAAAGACAGGAAGACAAACTGCTGCACTATGGTCCAGATGACCACTTTTCTTGGCCAAATTGAATAACTCGCGAACGGAACAAGATTTTTTGATTTTGTCTTTTGATATAAGTTAAGAATAGGGAGAGGAAGGTTTTTTGAAAAAATGGGCGTGGCAGCTCCTTTTTTTAAGGGAAAATCGGTTTTTAATTTTTTTTCTCAAAAAGTTAGAAGCAAAAAAAGGATGGGAATATGTTTAGCAGATCAAGAGTCTATACAAAAAAGTCGTAGCACGAGTTAAAACAACCTAAAAATCTAAGATAATCGCATTTTTTCTCCCACAGAGCATGCTCTTCAGCAGTTTCCATTATAAAACAATATTACACTGGCTACACTCTAGCCCTCCAAAATAGCTAGTGACTAATACTGTGGCTGAAATGCAATGCAAAATGGTACCCTACTTCACAATTTTCTTCTTCATTGTGTTCCAAACGGCAAAAAACATTGAAAATTCTCATTAGAGGTTATGATCTATAAATGCAAATTGTAAGAGTTGTGGTCAAATGTGGCATTTGTGACTATATACATTTTAACAATCATTTATTGGTCTACGACACACAATAGGTTTCAAGGTGGGACTAGGTGGCACTCTATTAAAAAAACTTTCTCAAAAATTAGTCTTTACTACTAACTGACACGTATTGAAGGCCTCACTTTGACATACAATTACGAAGACATCGCCAACCACTAGATACCGTTCGCATTACAGAACACGTAGTAAAAACCCTACTGAATAAAATGCATCCAAAAAATTGGATCAGTTAATCGTATTTTTCAATTTATGAGACATTTAAAACAGCAATATTATTGGTACTTTTTCAATGCACGTGCTTTTCAATAGTGACCGCTGGGTTTCACAGCTGATTTTGCGAAGGTGGCGCCATCTATGCAAATTTTTGGTACGCAACTTTGATGGTCACTCTTTTTCTAATGCAGAGCGCCAAAAACCACGTCTTGGTTTTAACTTTTAAAAATTGCCTTTTGGCCAAGAAAAGTGGTCATCTGGACCATAGTGTGCTGCTTTGAAAGAGCTCTGGGAATTAAGATGGGTGCACTGGAATGGTATCCTGGCCCGGCCCTGGAGCCAGCCAGGCGCTTGGATGGTTTCTTGTATTTCTTTCATAGGCAAATATTTACTCTAGCAGCTTTTGGGAGAGAGCCAAGGAGTGGGCGGCGCAGTGGGCAAAGACTTAAAGGATTGCAGCACACCAGAACTAGCTCCAATGTGCTCCAGCTGAATACTTTCCGATATATTTTCATGGAAATTGAAAAACTAAAAGAATTTCGCCAAACACATTGGAAGAGAAGATACTTCAGAGTAGATGCTTCAATTGTTTCCTTTCAACTTTAATGTTAATTTTAAGTGCGGCATTTCATGCTGTTTCCTGACAGCATCTACCACATAAATCGAACACTTTATTTGCAGGGGAATATCTAACCGCTTGGTCTCCGTGTGCCTATGCAAATAGTACTAGATGTTTGCACGCGTTGATTGTTTAAACATGGAACTAGTTCAACTTTAGTGCAGCTCCTGCCACGGCCCCATCCACTTGAATATGCACGAATCGTTACGCACTGTAGGTGACCCAAATAGACTGGTGCACCTTGCCCGTAGCATGCCCCCCCGCACGGTGCTTTAAATTTGCTGCCAGCCTCGCCCCCAACGGATCAAACCATCACATTTGCATGCAACATTTAACCGAAGCGCTGAATACCAAAGAGCTACGCCCAACAGCAGCGGCAACGTCAATTAATTATTCCATTCTTTCCGCAAGATTTTTGCATCTATGAATCTTCCTCTGCCACTCGCGCGAGCTTGTTTTTCGGGGCAGGCTGACTGAGCATGTGAAACTGGCTAAAAAGTAATTAAGATCTTACGCTCGGCTCGACTCGGCGGTGCCTTCAAGTAGAGGCTGAAGCCGATGCCGAAATTGAAGCTGCAACTGCAACTGAAACATTTTCTAGTCTCTCCAGTCGTTGGCCATGCAAAAATCCCGCTCAAAAAGAAACTTCATTTTAATTGTTTTCGAGCGGGGCCACTTGACTTGTACGTAGTTGGCCCTCCCTGCCTCACCCTCAACCCGCCTTTTAATAAATAAAATTTGTGAGCGCTCAGCTCCGTGTGAGGCAGTGCTGTGCGGCGTGCAGTGCAGTGCAACAAAGTCAACGGCAGAGTTTAATGGAGTGAATGTTGGTGGGGGGGAGAGTCGGAGTCGGAGTACCCAGCAAAATGGCGGCAAAGGATCAAGTTGCGAGTGAGCCAGTGAGCGAGTGGAAAGAGGAGCAGTGGCAGGACCAGTACCAACAAAACAGAGGAAAAACAAAAAACAAAAGCAAAAGATTGAGGAAATTGTTTAATTGGCAAACCGAATGCCAGCTGCTCTTTAAGGCGGCTAATCAGCTAAATGAAAGTGGATTTAACTTTGAGTGCCGCATAACATTCTTCGCTGTCTTAATAGACCAAAACAGAGACCAGGGCTCGGCTCCAACACAGCGCAGTAAATGGGTAAATGTATGCGTGCCGAGCCCTGACATAGACCAACTAAAAGTCGCTGTTTGGTGGCCTTGTCGTAGCATCTAAGCCAGGATATGATAGCAAGCCTAATTAGTTTTCTTACACAACCCAGCCATAACCTTTAGAGCTCTCTGGCAATTGCAGAGTATCCGTGACAATGTTGTCGTATTGCCGACTTTTTCCCGGCATCGTTATTTTACGCTTAGCGTGGCGCGAGCGCATAAATTTTTGAAATTAAAAGCGGCAAAGAAAACATGAACCTAGGCAGGCATAGCCTCGTCCTTTGTTGCTTGTCGAGGCACACAGCGGAGCCAGCATAGAGGGGGGAGCAGGGGCTGGGGCTGTGGTGCTGTGGAGACTAGGGCTGGGCTACGGCGGAGCCAGGCAAACACTCCAAGTCTCGCTTCCGGTTGCCATGGCGTACACTTGATGCGACTGTTGCTCCTGCCTGTTCGGTTGCCGTCGCGTTCGTTGCACTCAATTTTTAAGCGTTAAGTTGGACATAAATTTAAATGCATGCCAGCGGGAGTGGAGGGGCCATGGGTGGGGTGTGGCGACGCTGCATAACAATGTGGGCTTAGGTCCTGTGATTGGTCTCTGTGATTGTTGCTTTCTGCCATTCGGCATGCCGTAGTGGCAGTCCAAAGGCTTTCGCATTCCCATTTCAGCAATTAATATTTTTCCGAGCACTGCACAAGCATTTTGATTTAGTGAATAAATTCCAAACGGAGACCATAAACATCTTTTAGTCAAGCCGTAAACACAGAAATTCACTTAGGCATTTTATTTGTTATTTAAATTCCTGCCGAATTTTGGTTTAGGTCTCCCTCTGCCATGAGACATATCTACATTCAAATCTACTGCTAATCTTTTGTGAGGCACCATCAATAAACTGCAATCAGATGTCAATAGAGCGGCTAATGTGATGGGATAATTTAGATGGCGTACGAAATGGCAGCAAACAGCAATTAATGCAAGTTTATGTCCCCACTTAAAACGAAATTTAAATTCACTTTAATTCGCTGATTAAGTGTGCATGTGTCTGTGTTTAGCACACACGTCTCCCATACCTAGTTTTATCTGCTTTGAATATTTATTTCAAACTGTTTTGGCCCCCGCCCCGGAAAAAGTTTCAAATACGAGAATATTTTTGTTTTGTTTTGGTCTGAAAATACGCCAGTGACATAAAATTTCTGCGCATGTATGCAGAATATGTGCATTTTTGTTGTTAATTTCAAAATATTTATGCGAGTGTATGGTATGGTGGGGCTGTGCTATGCTGCATGCCACATAATTTATTACTGCAGCTTATTAGCTTTGTACGGTAGCGGGCGAGTCACTTAAATGTGGAATTAAATAAATGACAATAAATATAATGGGCAGAGTTTTCCAGTTTGTGCAGAAAAGTATGCTGACGTTTGCACTTTCTTGTTGTCTGCTAAAATATTGAATGGATTTATGGGATGACGCACACACACCCAGAGCGACACAGAGGCAGGCCCTTTCCCCCCAACCTTTGCGGCAATTTGATTAAAGTCGAAGGCAGTTCTGTTTGGTTGGTTTATGGTTTGGTTTTTCTACTGACCATTTATTGGCCTCCCTGTTGGCTATGGACTGTTGCTGGAAAGTTTCCCGATTCTGATTGTGGTTACCAGAAACTTCTGTTGTACTCCTAAGCTCTTCGATTTGTCTGTACAAAAGATTATAAAAAAATTGGTGCTACTGTAAATTAAGCAACTTAAAATTTTGATTATTATGAATATGGTTATATTTTCATCTTAAATAGTTGAGTTTTAGCGCTGAGTCCTGGCCCGAGAGCAAAGCATGCCCAGCATGTCATTCTTCTGGCGCTGTTCTGCCACTGCCACTACTGCTGCTGTTGGCTCTGGTGTAGTTCCGTTGTGGCAGTTGTTGAGTTGTGGTTTATGCCCACGAAGATATGGCACAAACATATGGGGCATAAATATATGGGGTGGTCAGCCTCCTGTTTCTGTCTCTGTTTGTGTTGTTGTTGTTGTTGTTGGTGGTGGCTTCTAACTCTGATTCCATGGGGTCAGTTGCTTCCGGTGCCGGCCATTGTATATGTGTTTGGCTATAAAATACATGTACGAGGCTGCGAATGCTGGCGGAAAATGCCACTGACACTGGGCATCGAGTGCAGTGCAGTGTGGTGCAGTTCACCAATGGAAACCAAAAGCGGACAGCTACCAATATTAGCAACGAGCACCAGTGACAACAATGGGCCAAATGTTCACCGAGCTCTGCCAACTGTCAAAGCAAACAGTCACACACACACACACACACACAGACAGAGTACTCATACATGTGTGGTGGAGGCACAGCCCCCTTGATGCACTCTAACAAAAAATCAGGACCAAGTATAATGAGCAGCTCCCTCTGCCATGGTGACCACCACAAACTGCTCGGTTTGCAGTGCTGGTTGGGTTTGCAGAGGGGGTTGGGGTAATGAGCAGATGCTTTGACAGTTTGCTACTGCAGGGCATAAACTTTTGGCAGCCACTATGTGTAATTTATAGCCCGGCTGCCTGACACGTCGAGCATTATGGATGGACTTTTTCAGCAAACTGTTTGAACTAAAGATTGGGTCTAATGTGCGAGAGAGTCAAATGAAATTGTAAGTTTCAGATTTACTGAGCGAGTTCCAAGGCTGAAATCGTGGGGAATTCATTTGCACAGGCCCAATTAGAATGTTTAATTTGCTTTATTAGAAATCCACAGAAGAGCAGACGACAATACAGAGCTTCCTGTGGTTGGGGGGAGTCACCAAATGAAAGAAAAATAAAGAAAGGATTTAAATCTCTCCTTTCTGTCTGCTTTCATAGAGCGTCTGTCAAATATTCCTGCTTCACTTTACCCCTAGATTTGAGTTAGGAATATGAATAGACCCGAAGCCCTCGTTGTCCTTGACCTGTGGCGGGGCTGGGGAGTGCTTTCCAGCCAGACAGTTGCCTCAAAAACTCGGCACAATGGCCACGGAGACGCATTGTAGCGCATAATTAGCTCGCTCGATGAATAAAAGCCAACAGAAAAACAGAAAATAATCAGAATGTGGGAAAGAGAAAGGCAGAGAGTAAATCAACTTTAACTTTAATGGAAAAGCTTTTTGGAAAATGTTCCCTCAATTTTCTTGTTTTCCCAATTGAAGATTTGCACTCGAAATTTATTTTCAAAACAAACTGAACAAACTTCAACCAGAAAAATTAATGCACAAAGCGAATCAAGGGAGCCGGAGAGCGGGGAAGTGCGGAAGGTCGGAGCGAGCAACGGCGAGAAGTGTAAAATTGATTTGCATAATGAAAAGTTGTTTAGATTCCTAGCTGGCGCATAAAATTACTTTGTTCCTCGTTAGTTAGTTTCCCCAATGTCGATGGCGCTCAAATTGTTGTCTCCTGGATGTCACTTGCCACGCAGGTCACACAGCATTTTTAATGGTGCGATTTTTTCTGTGTAATTGAATTAAAGACAAAGAGGGCAGAATGGAATGTGTCCTGCGAAATTGGTTCAACGATGGTGGAGCAAATGACCGTCACACCGGGAGTGTGGGAACACGGACTCGGCTCGCATCTCTAAACGCGAGCGACTGCCATTAAGTCTATTTTGCATTTTATCTGCACATGCTTACCCACGCAGACAGGAAAGACTCTCACACACACACACAAACACACCCAAGTACATGTGTACATGTGACGCAAAATGGCGATGCCTGTAATAAATTACGTATACGCAACGCTGCACGAAACTTTCAACTGCGCTGGATATCAGACCCAAACCCAGATCCAAGCACGAATGCCAGAGGCAACCTGGTCCTGGTGTGGCACTCGCAAATGAATGCATCGCCTCGCCCCTTCAACCAATTTGGTTGGGTGGGATCGGGTTCGGGATTGGGATTGGGACTGGGCACGGCAATGATTGTGCAAATGGAAATGGTCATGTGAATGACAATGGTCATGTCAATTGGTTTGGGTTTTCTGCATGAGTTCTGTCTAGGTCTAGGTGGTATAGCCACGGAATTTTGTTCAGCGTCAGGCGTTTCATTGTTATTCTAATTCTTTGGTGGCTGCAGTTTAGCGCCTGTGGAAAAGCGGTCGTAGATTGTGTTAAATTGCCAAAAGGCAGGCCTGTAACTAGGCCGGGGCCGTATTCCCCGTGGCAAAATGTTCAGAGACAGCGCTAATTGTAGCCTGATTGACGGTTAGGCAACTGAATGGTGGACATTAGAAGATAGATAGATGCTTGTTTACACCGCTCTCGGTGCTTGAATTGATATCTGCAATTGAAGTATTTTGGGTGCAATTTAAATTGGTTTTTCGTCTGATTCCGTTAAGTGTACGAGTAATATTAAATCTCAGAAAACTCCACGCCTCCTTTTGCTGGGCTCTGCTGACAGTTCGAGGCTTTTTCCTAACGAGATAATTCACTTTTACACCCCCCCCGAACTCCCCAAGGCCCATAAAACGAAACATCCTGGAGACTCCATCCAGACTGCTCGTAGCTCGCCCCGCACAGGCTCAATTAGCAGACATTTGGCTTCCTGAAACGAGGGTTGATTCCGTTGAAAGCTTCCATCTGTAGATCATAAAAACTTTTTTCTATATTTATACAATTAACACGGGAGAAAAGTGTAGCAAAAAGGGAGGAAATGCTCAGTGCTTATGTTTATCTTAAAGTCTGAATCGTGCCACGGTCTGTGATTAGGAAATTGCCAACATATAAATTAGAGGCATTTTCTTTTTCCGTCTCTCTCTCTGTCTCTTTCTCCCTCTGCGCTTCTTTCGCATTACTTTTTGGGCTTTGAGCGGAAATTATTTTCCTTTTGCCGTTTTTCCTTTTGTTTTATTTCATGTTGCGTTTTTGTTTCTGGAGGAAGGCTTTGACTTTGAGTTTAATGCTGATAGATGATGTTGATTGCAGAGACTGATGCGACGGCGAAGAACCAATAATCAACTCTGGACCGTTTACCCAAGCCCTTCAAGGCGCCTTCTAACAGTGGCTCGGCGAGGGTCAGGGCCTGGAAGTTTTCGTAAAAAAAGTAAAATTGAAACGCGTCCTTTTTAGCCCAAGCGCAAACTTCAATGTTCGGTGGCAAGAACCACACACAAAAAAAGCAGGGAATGGGAACGGCAACAGTCAGGGATCCGGCGACGGGACATGGCGAGGCTGGTGGATGCCTGGCTGGGGGCAAGCCACAAGCCGCAGAGTCCTGGCCCAGAGCATTGGTCTTTGCTGTGTTTTGTGTTTCGTTTTTACTTTTTCGTATGCTCCCTGTTGATGCTCTGCCTTTGCTGTTGAAGCTGCTTCAGCCTGAATAAGGATTTTGTACTCATGAAGGGAATAGGGAACTTTGGATCCATTAGCATTTGTTTTAAAGGAAACTTGCAACTTGGGAAAACTTGTGCATGCCAGGAAGAGCATTTTATCTTGTGTTTGGTTTGGGGACCAACAATTTTCTCCATTTTTTGTTCGTCCCTGCTACCCTGTGTCATTTCGGTTTCTCTTTTGCCTGTTATTCATAGCTTATAAAACAATTCCCCAGGCTATTGCGCTCTAATGTTGGCCAAAGCTTCGGCCTGTCCTTGCGACTCCCCCCGCCGCCAGCCATACAGGCACAGCCATCCTGCCCTCCCCATATCACGGGCCTGTCATCTCGACAGTGAAAGAAAAAATAGAGATAGTAAGGAGAGGAGAGTGAAAGGAGAGTGGTCGTATGACTACTTAAGGTGAATGGATGGCACTACCACTACCCCAGCCATCGGAGAAGCCAGCCAGCCCTCTGCCCACATATTCCGAATTCCACCTCTGCCGCCGCCTCCCACCTGATGATGATGTTGCTTATGTTGTAAACATTTTAAGCAAATTGTTTAGGTAAATAGATAAGACGTGACCTTTTCTGGTCCCAGGGTCGCAAATGCATTGTCAGTGTCAGTGGTGAGTGCTCTCCATGCTCCCTGCTCACTGCTCCCTTCTCCCTGCTGCCCGCTCCTTTGACGGGGTGGTGTTTGTGGTGGGACGTTGGGCTTACGTCTGGCTAATGTATTACTTACCATTATTATGCTCTCTCCACTTTTTCCCGTACATGCTATACATATATTTTATGTATTATTGTCAATTATAAAAAAAAGAAACGACAACACAATGCATACACAGACTTTAGCTGCCTTCGAGGAATTGCCATTGTCCTGATCTGGTCCTAGGCCTGTTACCCGGTCCTGGGCTTTTGTGTATCTTAGTACAATAGTCCTAGTGGCTGTGTCTCTCCTTTGTCGTCTTTAAGTTGGAAAATATGCAAATAAACCAACATAAAGTAGGTAAAATTGTCTGGCCAACAACCCGAGCGGAGTTTCAATGGGGGGAATGGCTTGCAGCTCGCTGGATGTCACACAACTAGACCCGAGAGGCTTGGCGTCTTTCCCCCCTAAACTGTTAATGACGGGGGCGGTGTTCGGTTCAGGCTCGGGCAGCTGAGGCTTATATGACCCTGGGGTGATAGGCCGAAGGGCAGGCAGTCGGAGATGTGGATGGGACACGGCAATGCTCTCTGATAGAACCCAAAGATGATGCTGCCACTTAGCCAGATGGAGCTGGAAGCTGTAGCTAGGCGCTGGAAGGGGGCGGACTGAAAGGTTTGTTGATTTATGTGAAATCGAAACCAGCTCATGAACTTTTGATAAGATTCGCCTTTGAAACAATTTGTCGCAATGAATTGTAATACATTTGAAATTCTGCAATTTCTGGTCTTGGTAATCCGACAATTTTATTCCATCAGAAGCTAACTTTATAAGCTCTGACGCTGCCCTTGAAAATCACTTAGCTATGGCCTGGCCTGGGCTTGAAATCTTGGCGGATGGTTAAGCTGGGTGCCAGCCATATCCATGGGCTGGGCTTTTCCTTTCTTTTTGTTGCCAGTGTTCTTTCTCGCCACTTACGCGCCATTGATGGCCCCACCAGAGGCGGCTGTTCCCTTATTCCCTTTTGGGGGCAACTTTTCGATTATTTCCATTCAATTTGCAGTTTGGCCCGTCTTCGGGCCCTCAACAAGTTGTAGCCCTGACAACATGCGCAGGGGATGGGGCAGAGGATGCGAAATATGAACACAAAACAAACAATTACCGCGGCAACATCAGCAACAGGGCCAGGCCAGGCCACCGCCAAAAGCTGACGACGACTCCCGCTCCCGAGAGGTAACTTCCTTTCGTGAGCCTGCGTATTTTTTTCCATTCCATGCGTATTCCTCGTATTTTGCAGCTGCCAAAACAGTCAAGTGTTTCCAGTTCGGCTGGGGCTCTAGGCCGGCTCTGGCTCCGGCAAAGGCTATGGCTCCTACCCTCTCTGGTCTAATCGAATTCGATTGCTTCACACTGATAAGAGCAGCTGCCATGCCCCCGCTCCTGACCTCTTCAACACTTGAGCCCCTGCAGAACCCTACCGGGATTTTATTGCGTTTCATGTTATTGTATTAGCCAAAGCATCCGCATCCGTGGCATATGCTTTAAATATACATTTCTGTTGTTCTCATCCTCATTCTGTGGCACAGTCCCATTGAGGGTTAGTGTGGGCTTGGGACTGGATATGTCAGGATATGAAGATGAAAAATTAGAGTTGGAATTAAAGCTAGTTGCTATGGTTTACCCCTCTGATTTGCAGACTTATGTTTAAATAATTTGACAACTTTCTAATGTTGGCTCTTCCTCTCTTTAATACATATTTTTAATGGGTATCCCGCAGTCGATCCCCCCACGTCTGTTGACCCTTCAACTCTGATCTTTTGTTCCATTTCACGTTTTGTTTGCGTTTGCTGATTTCATCGCTGATTTTTATGTGTTCGGCGTTTATTATTCGCCACGTTTTTCGCGCCTCTTTTTAACCCCTTTATTCGATTTCCCCTTCCTTTGACACTCTTTCATCCCATTCATCCCATTCTTCCTTTTCTCATTCTGCGAGAATGGCTCCTGGGCAACGCTCCGAGCGTGTGTCGAACGGAAATGCCTCATTTCAGCTTCAAAGTGTTTTGCATTTTTCCAGTGACTTTTCCTCCGCGTTGTTTTTGGGTTTTGGTGTTTTGCTCTTCTTTTTTTATTATTTGGAATCCTTTATTTTCTTCTTGTTGCTTTGCAGCTATATGCAAATGTGCTTCTGGCAGTTATTTGTGTTGGGGATTTGTTCTAACCATGCTCTGTGTGTGTGTAGATATGTATTCGTTTTTTTTAGTTAGTTTTGTCAGCCGCGACATGGGATATGGAATATGCTCTGCTCAGCTTTGGGATCTCTGTTTTGCAAATTGTTTCGGGCTGGCATCTCCGGTGATTTATGTTTTCAATTGCAAAAAATGAATGGATTTCCGTGTCGCTTTATTTAGTAAATTGTAAAATCAACTAAATCTATTCGTATTAGGATATTGAAGTTGCTGGTTGAATGTCACAAGTCCCGAACCAAAAGGTGGAAATAAAAACTACTCAAATATCGTTCCATACAAATCGAGAATCTCTGCAGTCCATGAGCCATAAGATGATCGATGACCCAAAATAGACCCCGAATACCGCCCACACAAAGACGACGTTCGGAGTTCATTGGACTGCTGTTCGTGCAAATTGAAACCTCAGTCGAGGCGAGGCTTAAGGCAGCCTTGGCCGCCGCACGGGTTGTCGAGAGCAGAGAACAGTTTGGCATCATAAATAAAAGAAATGAAATCATTTCGAGCAATTTGTCTACAATTTTGTGTCACACTTTCTGCGCCATTTCTCACATGGCATAAAAATCCTCTATACGCACACACACACACAGGCTCACATAGACCACCATCGATGGTAGACACACCACAAGCCGGGCTCAGAGAGAGACTCGGAGCTGGAACGGGACCACAGCCCAGGCCACCCTGCACGCAAGGTGTCACGCTGATAAATGGCTCTGCCTTACTTACGCCAACTTCTTCACTTTCCCCTCGTTCGTGGCCCCGTCTTGCATTCTCCATCCTCCAAGATGAATCCCTTTCGCCATTTAACGTTTATTTTCCACCAAAAAACTTTCCCATTTCTTCTCGGTGTGCCGTGTGCCAATTTCGAGAAAGATTTCCTTTAAGTATAATAAAATGCAGTGTCCCTGTCATAAATCTATTCCGCTCGATTGTCACCGTCGACGACGTTGCGGACGACGGCGCTCCGCAAAATTGAAATGCATTGACATTGAAAAATTTATAATAAAATAGCAAGCAAAAAATTTAACTTTTGGTGCAGAAATGTTTGGCACAAAGCGCTTCAAAGTTTTTTGGTATTTTGCGCAGCGTTAATACGGAAATTAAATATTTTGAATAGCATGGTTGGCAGGGGGAAAAAATGAAATGCAAAAAAAACAAGCGGGTGACATGAGACGGGAGACGGGAGAGACCTTTGAAACAATTTCAAAACATTTTTAGTTGACAGCGACCCCAGACGCATACATAAACGCGAACATTCACTCACATCCACATTCAAATTCACTCACACAAGCACACACGCGGGTACACAGGGTAAAGTATGCCACACAAACACATGCACGAACCCGGAAAAGCAGCCAAAATTGTATGTTTCAAGGACGTTCCAGAGATGGATTTCGGCTGCAGAAAAATGTACAGAAGAGATAGAAAAGTCTAATTAAATACCGAACTAAATGTCTAAAAAGTTTTAATGCAGAAATCTCATCATCAGACCCCGAGGAGACATATGGTTTTGCTCTAAATGAACAATGGCGAAACCTCATTCAAGAATTTCCTCATTTTATATGCATCGTTTCATTCCTACATATAGTTTGTTGTTCCCTGACAAAGCCAGCGAACTGGCTTAAAAATTCTAATAACACAAATATTTGCAGATGAAAGAGGTACTAAAAGGCATTTGGCCGTTTGCTCCACTTGTCAACCGTCGTCGGTGCATGGCGGAGCGCAGGGCATGGCCTGGGACTCGTTTCGAGTGAGCAAGTTAGATGGAGTATAACCAGACCCAATGACCCGTGTAGCCCACTCCAAGTGGAGTGGTGCTCCACCTACCAAAACAAGAGTTCTTCTCTCCGTTCATCACTCAGACGGTGGCACACTTTTTGACAACGTCAGGACTACTCTGGACAGCAACAAAAACAAGCCGCAGAGGGTCTGACAAGTAATAGCAACACACCCAAACCCAAAAACAAAACTGGCCAAAGCTGTAAAAACTAGAAAAACAAAGTGCTGCAATTTTTTCTCTCTCGTAATTTTCGGTGCATGTTTGCTGCGTTTTGCACTTTTGCTGAACATTTTTCATCTGCTGTGCGAAACTTTTTGACATGTTGCAGTGCAAATTGAATAAGTCCGCACACACACACTCACACACAGTCGGAGAGACACAGAAATGTATTGCAGAATAATGGCCAACGCACACAGACCGTATTCAACCGTATTGTTTGTTTCTTTATTCCAGGGCTCTGTGTACGTGCAGTTGTCCAATAATCAAATTTGCACCAACTTTGATCTCCTCAACCCACTATATCCCAGGCTCTCACATTTCACTCCACCCGATTCCTTTATGACAGTTTTTGATCCTCTTTTTGATGCAGTTTTAAATTAGCATTTTCTGAGGCATATTCATCGGGAGCAAAGTTTCTAGGCAGAATTTCAGTCAAGTTAATTCGTGGGAAGTCTATTGATCGGTGGAAAATAGAGAAGAAAATTATAAGTGCTCATGAAGACCAATGTATAAGCCGATTAGTGGGTTTGGCAAATATTACCCTGCGATTTTCGGGCGTCAAGGAAACTGCTGGTGGGATGGTGGGGAAAAGTACTGACAGGCAGTAGAAGCTGTTTGCCAATTGGTAAATATTTATCAGTCATTTCTTTTGCGATACAAACAGGACCTCCTCCTGTGTCATTTCGGGAAAAACATTCTTTGTAATCTGTACACGTTTTCTTTATGTTTTTTTCTGTAATTATTTGGCATTTTCATTCATATCGTTTTCCTTTCAATTTCAATTTCAGTTTCGTTTCCATGCCTCCTGCACTGCCATCGATTTGTATCTATTTCTTGTAGTTGGCCGAAAATTGCTTTCATGGCTGCAGAAACGAACGAGAGAGAGCAGCAATAAAAAGAGGTAAGTGCTTTCCCTACTACTGCCCAAGGTTTCCCACAGAGCCGTTATACCATTTCTGTTTTGGCCACTGGCTGGTCTGCTGCTCACTTTGTCTTGGCATTTTCGACACGATTTTTCTTCATTTTCCGAAATCAATCAAATGCAGGCTGATGCTCTCTCTACTGCTCGGTTTCGGTGTTGTTGACCATGGCCACGCCCACTTCAGGCTAGTATTCAACCTGCCTGTCAACGTGGACACCCGATCCAGGATGCCCGTTCAGGCATCCTGTTTGCCTGCCAGCCTTCCCAACTAACCTCCCCGACAGCCCTGCCGGCCCCTGCCTGTCTCCCTGCCACCCTGCCACCCTGGCAGCCTGCCTGCCGCTCCGACTGCTTGTTGGACATTCATCAAGCCATTTCATCTATTGACTGATTGATAATATTTTTGATAAATGATTGGCGGCCATGTCCGCCATGGGTCCCCACACAGCTCCTCTTCCCCTACTCCCTGCTATCCAGTGGAATTGCCTTCCGGATGGTTGGGTTATTTACGGCGTGCAAAGCGGCAGCAAAAAAGGATTTATAGGTGAGAGCTGGACCCAGAGCAGGAGCAGCAGCAGCAGGAGGCTGCTCGCAATATGCAAATTGATGGATCTTCGGATAGGTCATGTCCATATGCCCCCCAGATGTGAGCTAAAAGCTGAAGCTTAAGCTTGTTACTTGATTGAGCTGCCCAGCCCAGCCCAGCTCTTTGTTCTATGCTCCAGATGACGCTGGTGGAAACTGTCCACCCACCCACTGGCCATGTGTTATGTCATCGTCTCCATTTTGCATCATTTTTCATAACGAGATGTGCTAATAAAAATTAATTGATACATCAGCATTAACACCACACTCTCTCTCTCTCTCTCGAAGTGATTAGAATCAGTTCCAGGAGGGCGCACACCCAAAGGTGTTAATGTTGTGGCTCTGCGGCACGCGCCAATGTTTACACGGCTGATGGCGCTGGGCGGCAGAGCGACAAAGCGACTGGACGACTGGACGACAGAGTGCCAACGGGCTATGCGAGGTGCACAGAATCAAAACAATCAGAAAGGCAAAAGGCAACACGGAGGAGCCATACGATACGCCCACATTTGGCCATGGTCAGGGCCATAGAGCCATGCACATGGACAGACCATCGTTTATACAATAAGCCACACACACACGAGAGAGACGTGAGGGAACGTCTGAGCAACGAGCTGGGGCTTCAATGGTAACTAAATTCTTTCGTGCAGAACTCGACGGTGTCGCTGCTGAGTGGCATGTGCTTACGAGCAGAGTGTGGTGTATCTCCGGCCATTCGAGCTGATGCTCTTTCAGTGGAAATAAAAGAAGAACAAGTAGAAAAGGCCTGGCCTGGCAAGAGTATTTCAGTTTCGGCATTCACCTTGAGGCTGCCATTTTCCCTTAATGGTTTCAATTGTTGGCTTTCAGCATTTTGCTGTGATCTGTGTCTGTGTCTTCCACCTGGCCTGAGTTTAGCGCCGCGTGACTTATTTGATTGTTAAACAACATAATCGGCTGTTGCCTCTGTTCGTTGCCACTATTGATTTTTTGTCCAGGTCGAGGCAGTTGCACATCCTCTGCTGGCAGTAACACCAGTAGCAGAAGCAGGTGGACTAAGACAGACGCTGCCCGGAGCCAAAAGCCTAAACTCTCCAATTTGCAATAAGGCGACGCTAGGCCAAATGGGAACTGTCTTTGGCCAAAGTCAGCGGCGGCTTGAACTGGGAAAGTTGGTGTGGAAAAACTGTGCTCCTACTCGCTGCTCGCACTGTTGTAATGAAAATGCACCGTTGCGGAAAATCGCACAAAAGACACAGAGTCAAAAGTGTTTTTCAACCGACTCTTGGGAGATCTTTGTGTATGTGTGTGTAGGTGTGTGGGGAAAGTGGAAATTGAAAAGTAACGGACTGCTGGGTAACTAGTGGCTGATAGGGGCGTGGCTTGGCGTGGCAGTGGCAGGGGCAGTGCCAGAGAGGACACAGAGACATGGACATGGACAGTGCCAGCAAGAATATTGCAAAAAGGTATGAAAATGTTGCCCTCAAAATTCATGCATGAATTCAGTGAAAGAAGTAGAGAGGATGGAAAATGGATTTTGGGTGGGAGTAAAAGTGGGTGTGCAGCCGACTGAAGTGGTTTTCATTTTCCTCTCCTCTTTTGCCTGCTCGATTTTTATTCGCTTTCGGTCCTGCCATCGTGAGCACTTTCCGACAGTCAATATTGCGGGGCGGACAATGCCATTTTAGGTGTTATTGTGTCAATGTCTCGAACAAGCCCAACCCCCAATGCCCAACGCCCCACGCCCAAACCCACTCTCAATATCTAGCCGAGAATCCATACCATGCCACTGTCGCACCCAGAGTGTTTTTTTTTTGCTGTTGCAGCTGCAAACAGAAATTGGTAGTTCATATTTTACGGCAATTTCCATTTGGCCATATTGTCAGGCTTCAGTGCTCTGCCGTTATCAGTCCCTTCCTCCCTTGCAGCTCGTGCCAGCCGTGCCAGCACGGAACTGACCATGCACTGACTGCCCAACTATCCAACAAATCAAAGTTAATTTCCTATAATCAGGCACATTTGTCGTCTGTCGTCTGTCCTCTGCTGTCAACATTTTGTTGCATTTCCGGCAAACGCAAGAAAGGCAAAAAAACCAGATAGAATCCCATTAAATGTATGAAATGTAACTTGGTGCTAGATCTGGATACTTGCGCGCCTCAGGGCCGTGTCTACGACTGGGCCATGGACTACGCCCAATGCAGTGCGACATGGCAATCAGTGTTTGTTGCAAGCCAGCACAAGGCAGCACCTGCTGTTGCTCTTCATTCGGTTTTATGTTTTCTACAGGCTCTTAATTTGAGAGCATTTCGTGTAACGTTAACCCATCGTCTGTATACTTGATTAGCTCGGAGCTGTGTCTTTAAATGGAGTGTGGAAGTTAGATATTATCAAGGATGTAATGGGAGAAATTACTATTCAAAAGAAAAGTTCAATCAGAAGATTGAATATGTCTGTAAAACTTACAATTAAATGACGTTCATCTGTTGTAGTTGTTGGGGACGATGTCGCTAGAAGAGTTCTTCAAACAAAACCTCCTAATGTGCTCCACTTAGTACCCCTCTATCAATGGGATTCACTTAATTGTCAGATTAGGTAGCCCCAATGTGGTTGAACTAGTTGCCCCCCTTGTCTCAAGCGGCACTTGCAACTTCCTTTAAGCAAATTAAGGCGCACCAGCCACAGCACCCATGCCCCTTCTACTGCCCAAGACCAGAATGGGCTAAAAATAAAAGAGCACCGCGGTGGCAGAGGCGAGAAAACTAGTTCCACGCAGAGTTAATCAATGGGGAAAGTCCGGGGGGAAGGGGGACAGAGGGACTGGGGGACTGGCGGCTGGCGGAACGACCGGATGCTGGTAATAATATTTAGATTTTTAGCCCTTGATGCAAAACTTTATGCTTGTTCAGATAACATTATCGCATTGGCTGCGACTGTTTGCAGAACTGGTTTACTGGCAGCATACAGGAATGGAACTGGGGGAATAACTTTCCTTCATCTGGCCCACGTACTCGTATAAACTTGGCTAATTTACGATTGCATTGTGAGCATTGGACTCGCCCATATAATTAGAGAAATTAATTTGTATGCTCCTGCCAACTGCAAGAGCAACAATCAGGAGCAAAACGGAGCGAAGCTGGACGCAACATAAGAGAACAGAGGAGAGTGGAGGAACGGGGTAACGAGCATAAAGTTTTTAATTTTCACGATGCAGATAATACCCATTAAAATATGCCGGGAGAGGGCAAATGCGATAAAGAGGCGACCAACACCTGCCACTGGCTAGAATGATCCATCTTCCGGGTCTCTGGCGGCTTTTGAACCTCTGGTTCCTATGGCTCTTTTGGCTCCAGTGGCTCCACGCGGTTCCTTCAGCCACAAACTAAGTGCATTAAAAATCGCAAAAGGAAAATAATGCACCGTGCTCGCTGGTGGATGGAGGGGCATGCAGCAAGAGGAAGGATATTATTTTTTATTATGCAACAAACAGAAAATTCGTCCTTTGGGGCCAGTCGTTGCTTCGTCCAGCGTCCGACGATGCCTGACGAGCGACTTTTGAACCGGGACCGGAGTCAACGAACGCTGCGAAAAGAAGAGCGGGTAGAAAGCCGCGTCGCCGTCGGCTGTGGCCATTATGCATTATTATTATCCAGCTCCCGTCCGTGCGCTTGCCACTGATTCGAGTGCACGAGTTCACCGCATGCCCCGTGCCACTTGCTACCGTGCATTTTACATACCTCTATATACATACATATGTAAATATGTATGTACATAAGTATCTACATATATTTGCATACATGTAAATGCATAAATTCATGTGTATATCTTTCTGACCATTGCTTGTGCTGGAAATTGCTGCTCGAAATCAATTTCTTGCGATTGAAGCACTTAATTTTTACCAATTCAGTAATTGATTTCGTTCGCCATTCGTTGCTCCACTCTGTCTGTATATTTGTACATATTTCCCGGCTCCGAGCTCAGCCGAGGACTGGCAGAATTATTGAAAAAAAGGCAGCGCCAAAAACAAACAGAAAATCCGAATGAGACTATGTGATGCCCTGACGAAGAAAATGTATATAAAAACAGAACAGAATGAACACGGTTAATATATTATTAACATAATATTGAATATTACTCAATTATGTTCCTTACCCCACCACATATCTTTAGAATTTTTTGGCAGAGCATTCATATACCAAATATGGTCAAGAACATTCGTAATGAAAATCCAACGGTTGGCGTATGAATTTTCATTTATTTTTGTTGACGGCTTTTAATGAGCGCCTGTGGGCCTGTGAAGTTCTGGTCGGATATTGCCAGGGCAGGTGTTGGGGGTTCCTAGGGGTCACTGGGCACATAACCGATTTATGAGACCTCGAAACACCTTCCAAATAAATATACACCACATCTTCTAGGGGCCAAAGAAGAAAGCTTTTTGGCTGTTGAGCAAAAAAAATGATAATTGTATGGATTTTTGTGGCAGCGGATATAATATTGTATAAACAAACAAGTAGCGTAATTTAATTAATCCGCAACTGCTAACCGAGAAGTGGGAAGGAAGAGTTTCACATTCAACTCGCTTCGGATTTTCCCACTTTTCTCGTAGAAAATTCGCAATTGAATTGCGGGCCAAACCACAGAAAACATTGGCAAAAATATTTGTTTTACTTTTTTTTTGTATGGTAAACGGGTAAACAATGCAAGCGGATGGATAGCATTTGTTTTATTCAATTTCGTTAATTATAGTGCTGAACATTTCAAGCCGACGTGGCTTTAACACGTAAAATGCAATCGAATCTGAAATGCAAATAATTAATCATTAATGTCCAAATTGATTACATTAATGTATATTTAAATGTCTGTTTATTGCCAAATGCAGCTGTTAATTGAAAACTGAAAACTCGCTTAAATGCTCGAGTATATGATAGTATGTGATGAGCCATGGTTAAGCATGGCGAAGAAATCTAATTATAATTGAGAATTATCGGAAACGAAGACAATTGTCAAGGTCTTTTCCCTGTTCTGTTGTAGTTGTTTGTTTTTGATTGCTTCAGTTGAGCTCTGCTGCATATTAAAATTATATTTCAAATCTAGCCACAATTGCCAATAAGCTCCTAATGTGTGCATACTCCTGTGACCTGTTGCGGTTACTCAATTTTAAAATAGAGAGCAAATCAATTAAATCTTGTATCAATTGGGATCAATTTGAACTATCCGTTCAAATCAAAATTTGTAATGACATTCAGTAAATCAAGGATGATTTGTGTAGGAGACTCGAACGGCTTAAATTTACAACACTCCTCATTGTCCGTCCAAAATATCTTAAATTACTGTCAAGACATGTGTCTCGAGGCTACTACAGGCCACACCTGATGCCTGGGCTAATCTAACCCATCAGCAAATTTAAAAAATCTTGCTGCTTTAATGAAAATGGCTTCTGTCTCGTATTTGAACTAGATTTATTTTAAGGTTGTTAAATTAATTAAATTGAATAGCGTATTAATTACACGCGACCGTACAAGTACTCGTACATTATTTTCAGCATGTTTTAAATGCATTCCAGTTTAATTCGAACTATGTTCACAATGGTTAAAACTTTACATGTTATTTTTTTGCAACATTTTCGCCTGTTTCTCCCACCAGCTCATTTATTGGCATATTTGGAATATTAATTAAATTATTTTATATTGAATTAATGTATTTGCTGGAATGCTGTTTATTGTTTTGTCCGATATTTCTTCTTTATCTGTTTTTGCAGTGGAATTTATGTACATACATACGTACTTAACTATTTTTCCATAGTCAGCTATTTGGATATTTAACAACTCAAATCGGGCATTGGCACTCGCCGAGGGCACTTTTAACGAATCCTCCTCATTGCCATAATTAAAACAGACAGACAGACAGACAGACGGATGGACAGACAATGCCACGCCCACTTGCTACATCACTATACCGTTAATGGGCTGGTAGGGAGGGTGCTGGGCGGGCCTGTGGCATTGCTCGTTGATTTTTTAATGAAACGCTGAAGTATAATTTATGAATTTTAATGAGTTGCCAAATGATGCCGAAGCGTTGATTTTCCATAATTTAAAACACAAACGAAGCCGAGGCATCTGCAACAGCATCAGCATCGTCTGCATCTGAACCGGCTCCTGAATCGGGTCCTCGACTGGTCTGCATATGCAAAATACAAACAGTGGGAGCCGTTGAAGTGCTGTCTGACTGGCAGCCAGAGCCAGAGACCTGACAGGGTCGATACTCCGTTCTGTCTGAACGGAATTCACTTGCCACTTGCCACTTTATGCGATGCTCTTTAGTTTTCTTTGGGTACTTTGCCTTGTGGTTTCATCTCGAATATCTTGTTGATGCTGCACTCCATGGTAGTTTTGCATTGTGAGATTCTTTTGAGAATTCATCGGAACCTTACGAGCTTGTAACTTTCTGGAAATTGATTTTACAGTGTATCCATCTTTCGTCTTGGTTTATTTGATTAAATTACTCCATTTTTCTCTTGATTTTTGTCCTTTTAACGTTCGATGCAGCCTTAAATTGTTTATCTTATTTATTATCACTTTTTTTTCGATTCTCGTGTTTTTTTAATTAACAGATTATGGGGATTTTGGAATTAAGCGCCCCTGCGCGAACAGTCGACTCTTAAAGTCCTTTAAAATATATCACCAGTGTTGCATGAGAAGTGTCCAATTGAAATTCTTGCCAGGGTCAGCACGATGGCCAGGTGGCCAGGTGGAGCCGATGTGTGCGGGCGGTAAAGATCATTAATTCAAATTAACACATAATTCAGGACAACCGGTCAATAATGCGAGCGCATAAAGCCCTGGCTAATATGCGAATGCTGCCGGTAATGCCTAATTAAAGCCAATAGCCATTACAATGCAAACAAAATGGTTTGGCGTAGGGACAAAGGCTCATATTACATAATGAAATTAACTAAAATATGCGCTGGCGTTTGCTTAATTAAAACGGATTCAACGGCTAAAGCTGCTGCTGCTGCTGCTGTTGCTGCTGTTGCATGCCCCGGCTTAAGCGTGTGAATGACAGCGCACAGCTCACACACGCACACCCGCACACGCTTTGGACCAAAATAATTGTATATTCGAATTTAATGCGATGCGACTAAGCCGGCTTACCGGTCGCATGATTAATTGTAATGAGCTGCATTACATTTCACGTTGCGTATTCCCCCGCAAGGGACCAGCGCAACATTTTGGCGTTTGTTTGGATGCAAATTTGCACCAAAATATAATGCAGGAGATAGATGAAATGGAATGGTGAAAGAAAGAAGTTCTCTGACACTCTTACTTGAGGCTTAAACTGGCTTAAACACATCACTTAAATGCCCAATCAATTGGTAATCAATGCCAAGATTTACAGTACACTTCAACAAAGTTTGGCCACCCGATTTGATTTGTGATTTTGCGTGTATTTCGGGGCAACTACTGCAGCAGGTCCCACCAGCAATCAGTGGTCCGGTGGTCCAAGACAGAGGACATTACAGCCTAAGGTTGCCTAATGCTAATGATAATGCCCAACAAAGTCAACACGTTGCACGTACGGAGACCAAGACGGATGCAGAACTGGATGCCGTTCACAGAGATGCGATGGAGATGCGGAGCAAATGAACCCGTAATACACTGACACGTTTATGCACTTAAGAGGTAGGCAAGCAGGGAGCAATGGGCAGGGAGACAGGGTGGGGGGGACAATAGAGTGGGTCCCCGTAGCACTTGTGGCACATTTAGTTGGGGGGACCTAACGGCTGTCTCTGCCTAACAGTAAACAGCAATCACTGCTAATGAGTTTTATTGTAAATTAAAATTGCAATCAGTGTCAGGGAATGGCAGCTGAACGCCAGTGCGCCAGGACGGGGCCGGACGAGGTGCGGTCGGGCACACTGAGCCGGTAGAGGGGAGGAGAATCATTTCGGGGTCGATGTGCATCCATGATAAATGCAATAAATGACACGTTTGGCGGCTGTGACTCAGATCCTTGAATAATAAATTTGCCAAATTGCAAAACATTAAATAAAGACAATGTGCAATGACATGCCAGCACACAGACCGATGAGGGGAGAAGTGTCACAGCGGAGTCATGCGACAGTGTAGTGATGTAACGACACAGCCAGTCAAAGCTGGTGGCACATGCTGCCAGTCGAAAGGACTTCCTACAGTTGTTGCAATCAGTGTGTGCTCGGGGAATGCGTTCATGTGATGTGTGTGTGTGCCACAAACTAGCTTTGTTTCAGCAGCGATTCCCTCTAGATTTAGCTGGGAATGTTACGGAAAGTTTAGTAACCTACTTTGTAAAAAAGTCTGCAAAATGTGCGGGAAATAGTTAGCATTGAGCTGATGATGCCCACAGCTGGCTGCAGCTGAACAGGACAATTAGATGGCTGCACATTTACTCCCATTTTAGAGGCACTTTATATCCTGATTATCGCCAACTGTGGCAGCACTGGCACTGCATGCTCACACTCACCACAGCACCAACAGCAACCCCCACACACATGGACATCTGTGATGTCATTAAAAAGGCATTCATCATCATGCAGAGGGCGAGGAAAAGTAGGACGCAGGGGACAGGGACAGGGACAGGGACAGTGACAGAGACAGGGACAGGCAACAGACGACAGGGACAAGGACAGAGACAGCGACAGAGCAATGCGAAATGAAGTCATGTTGGATGGCTGACTTATCGATAAGCCAAGTTAATAATTAAAATCGCAAAATGCGTTAAAAGTCTATCAGTTTAATTGCCATTCGTGGCTACAACTATCAGCAGACGGTGGCAACCACCGACGCCAGCAGTGACTGCGACTGCGACGGCAACTGGGACTGCAACTGCAACTGCGACGCCCTGGCTGTCAATGACACTCTGATGAACTGTAGTCAGCCCGAAGCTGCCCCCGATGTTGTGGGGGCGATGCTGATGCTGCATTGATATGCAATTAACAGAATCGGAGGCAGTGGGACCCAGCCACTGGGTGGGCGGGGGACAATTGACGCAATGGGATTTATTCTATGGGCGCATGCATTTTTTATGATTAAATGATAGTTGCTGGCTTCCATTTTTATCCCTCTGCGACAGCACTCAACCCGGGATGCGGTGCTGAAATGGGGGCCAGGATTTTGACCAGGATATGGCCAGGCTCCGAGCCGAGCCGAGTCGAGCCACTGGCCAATAATTGAACAATTGCCAGCTGTCAGCTGGGGAAATGGCCGAAAAAAGCGAACGAACAGACAGTGTCAGCGTCAGTGGCAGCCACTGTCGACCAAAAACTTCACAACTGCAGCTGCTTTAAGAGATTAAAGCATTACTGGGGCATTGGCCACATTGCCCGTTGGCCCTCGACTATTGGCCTGGTATTTAATTGGGATTATGCTAGCCATCCAAGAGGACTACAGTGCAGGGCGGAATGCAGTTAATCCTTGGGGATACGATACGGTTGATATGGTGGCGCATTTTTTCAATGCAAAAATTCATTGATTTTGTTTGGAGCTGATTAAATTAGCATGGCTTAAAAAAGAAGTAGTATTATCAATTATCCAGGGATAAATTATTTCTCTTTACAATCATTTACAATCTGTTGTATCTTTAACATTGTTCGAAATTTCCTTCCTACTTACTAGCCATGGAAATTATAAATGCTGCCCTTCTACTTACATTTCCCAAACAAAATCTCGTGTTAATTAGTGACTGGAAGAATATCCATTCAAGTTGGCATCAAAAGTGAATATCTTGCCATACAATAGGGAGGGAGAATCCATGCTAATCCGTAGCCCCCAACCCTGTCCGATACTCGAACACTGCTCGGCATTTATGCTAAATGAGCAACATGTCTTAATCGGCTATTCATATGGAAATGCATGGATTATTATTCAATTAGTTACGTTTTCAAAAGCAGACGAAATAGAATGTTGGCTGGCGAGTAAAAGTATAAAAAAAGACACACGTAAATGTATCCATGAGATACGGATACACGGCAGCAGCAGCAGCAGCAGCAGCAGAGAACATAAATGGGCGGGCGGGCAGAGCAAAGCTGCTTCGCTTCAGTGAATTTTATTAATGAACTGTGGCCAACTGTGGCAAGTAACTTGAGAGAGTCGGGGCTGGGGCTGTCTTGGGACTGGGACTGGGATTGGGATTGTGCTTGGGCTTGGGCCACGGGAAACGGGCTAGAAATACACCTGCAAAAGCATCGGTTCATGTTCATTATTTGCTCAGCCACACACACCCGCCCATGCTCGGGTTGCCCTCGTATCTTGTATCTTGTATCTTTGGCGCAGCATATTGCGAAAGCCACAACAACAGCAGCAACAGCAGCGGCGGCGGCAGCGTAGTACCCGTAAACGCAAATGGCCATGGGGGAAGCAAACTATAGCTGCCGCGGCTGCTGTTGCTGTTGCCACTCTCATTCATTCATAAAATCCCAAGCGCCAAATCCAGTTTGAGCCATGTATAGATACAAACCAGATTTCACACACTCGCTCCCCCGAATCAAGTTCAGTTCCAGCTGCACAGTGGTACAGATCGTCGAAGAACAGGTGGAGGAGTTTTAGGCAATTCCTTGGAGTTGGGCAACCTCCAGAGTTGGCTCATCAAAACTGCACGCATAGATCCCAGCTCTAAGGGTGAGGAATCCATTTGGAACCACTGTGCTTTATGGCTTTATGGTGGCGTCGGTGTATGGGCCATGTGGGCAGACAGCGGATGTTCAGAGTCGTCAAGCGCTGTCCCTGATGATGAGACTTTGATCTTCGGCTGGTCAGAGCCAGAGCGAACCTGTTTCCGTCATAAAGTATCTGTTTCTGTATCTATAAGTATAACTCTGGGATAGCTCAACTTTTTATTGATTGAAGCGCTACGCGTGGGTCGCAGTGGAGCAGCGAAGAGCGGGGCAGAGTGTAGAGTGGAGCAGAGTGGGTTGTCAATTTCGAACAGGCAATTAATTATAACTGTTTGTGTCAGGCCGTAAACCGGGTGGGTGTCAAAATGTCGCCCCTCTTTGCTCGATTTTTCGTTACACACAAAATTTGCATATCAAAAGCAGAAGCCAGAGCTGCAGCCCCCCCGCTGCAGGTCGCAGCAGTGGCATGGAAATGGCAGCGGCAGAGGCAGTGGCAGTGGTAGTGGCGTGGGCGTGGCAGCTAATCAGTGCGTTCTTTGTTTAGGCTTCATGAACATTTGATATGAACAAGCTCAGCTCAGATGAAGTGCACGCAATAGTTGTATGCCAGTTTTCCTTCAGTTTTCTACGAGTTTTTCCGACTTTTTAATGAGTTTAATAAATGCTTGTTTGCCTTTTGGCGGTCATAGGTTTCTCAAGTACTAAACAATTAGCGGCATGCATTGCCTTTGGGAACGGAAGCCTATGGCACACGCAATGAGCAAGTCGAGCACCCCAGTCTCAGTCTCAGTCCCGGCCCCAATCCCAATCCCAGTTGCAGTTGCAGTCGCAGGGAAGTTCCCCGGAGTCTGCATTTGTGGGCTTTCCCTTTGGACGCGACCCTCCGTGGCAGGAGGAGTCGACGAGTCTTTGATTGCGGGGTATATGCATCTTTGAGAATGGTTTCCCCCACATAAACTGCAGCACCTAGGATATCTGATTGTCGTTCACTCCCCAACCCATGAGGAGTATGAACTGCTGCTCTGAGGCTTTGTTCTGCTTCGATCTTAATTTAGTTCACACAATTCATTTGAGCTTGGCCTAGGTGACTGTCCCGGTGTCTCGGTGTCTTGGTGTCTCGGTGTCTTGGTGTCTCGGCGGTGACTTGCCTGGCTGACTGATGGGGAATGACTTGCTCAAGATTCCCACATAAATTATGTGCGAGCCCAAGTGTGACCAATAAACCAACTGTCCGGGCCCAGGCCCATTTTGCTCTGCTCTGCTCTCGCTCTCGTATTCCCCAACTTCTTCGGACTGCAATAAAATATGCCTGGTAAAATCTTCACTTTAAGGCAAGGACCGAAAAGCGACAACCGAGAACTGAAGACCGACAGAGCAACCGCAAAAACAGATGAGAGAGAGAGAGAGAGAGCGAGAGCACTGGTCGGTGGTTGGCTCCTTCAACCCTTCTTCTTGACTTAATTTAGAGCTAAATATTAGAAATTACCTCACGTTCGGGACATCAGGCTAGGAGCAGGCCAAAAGAGCCAAACCCTCACATAACTTTTAAGCCATGCAAACTTTGTTCCGGACCAAATCGAGTTCAGTTTTGGTTGAGTCGATGTCGATTCGAGTTGGTTGTTGTTGGGTAGAGTGGAGGCAACGGCAAAGGCGAAGGCAAATGTGCCTGCAAATGTCTTTTCAATTGCCAATCGAGAGGGAGGTGCAAAAAAGCGTTGCGGTAATATCCTTGTGTGTGTTTGTGTGCATGTGTGTTGCCTGCTTTGATGCGGTCCTTAAGCAGGCGTAATCCTGTCAAAGTGTTATCGCTAAGCACAGCACCAACACACACACACACACACACTCCACACACGTCTCTGACTTGCATGCAAATTTTTTTGCCGCTCCCTGATTTCCTGCTTTATATATTTTTCCGATAACTTAGGCTGATACTTTCTACCCTTTGGCTCAGTGTTCTGGCCACTCTTTTTGCTGACTTTGCTCACGAGTTTTACGCTTAAATAAAAAAAAATATATCCAACACTTAACACTTTTTGTTGCGCCTCACCTGCTGATGGAGAAATGCCTTTGCTTTGCTCCTTTTCTCTCCTTTTTCCCCATTTATCCCTTTTCGATGCCGTTTCTGCCCTTTATTTCGGTCTTCGGTCGAGGAGTTTTCATGACTTTTGTATCGAACAAGTCATCAGCTGGCGAATGGCAAATGGCATCGCTTGTCGCCATAAACTTGAACAAATATGCAACCCAGAACGTGCCACTTATGGTGCCACACAAGCACTCCTTCGCTCCACGCCCCCCTCCTCGATCAACATTTGCTCAAGGTGCGGCGGACGATTGCCGTTTGCTTTGACACGTGTGTGCGCCAAGATGTACGGCTGGGCTGGTGGTGGGGTGGAGAGAGGTTGGTGGTCTGCGTGTCAGTAGGAGTGTGGCAAGGGTTTCTCCGTAGGTTGGATAGGGTCTTTGCAGGGCTGCGCTTTTTGTTTGCGCTGCGGTTGCCTCGCAAAGATGGAGTCCGCGGCGGTGCTGGTGGTGGCGGTGTCTTTGCTGTTTGAACGTTCTGATTGAAAGATTTGTCTTGTCCAGCTGCCTGCCGACTGGCACATGCGGTTGCAACGTCCACCGTCAAATGTGTGTATAAACGGAGATGAATGTATTTGCATACCGAAAATTATGGATGTTTAAACAGCAATCAGTGTGCGAGAGATAATTTAGTGCAGACCAATCCCCTTATGCACAACTCACTGCAAAATGCTCCCCCTTGCTCGCCAAGGATGAAAATGAGTGGAGCGGTATTCAGTATTCGCTGTTGTAATTAGCTCAGTGAAGCCTGGCTACTGCTCACACGAGTAGAATTCTTTTTGTAGCTCACCAAAAGCTCATTAGCTGTTAGTCACACATTATGGGGCGGTGGCTGTCTGCGGCGCCCTGTTCTATGAGCGTGGCACATCATCAGCTCAGAATCAGGATCCAACAGGCTGTTGCTCATGCAAATGAAAGTCGTCTCCGTCGTTGTCGCCTTCCTCTAACTACCTACTAAATGGTCTCATTTTTCAAATTTTATAGCTACTTAACAGCACATCAAACAATTTTCATTTTATTAACGCACACACGCAGAGGCCCCGCCGCGTTAGTCTACTAGCAACTCAATTTTTTCGGCAGGCCCCATATCTTGAAGATATATTTGTATCTATTCATAATAGGCATCTCGGCTTGTGCCACAAAGACAGTGTGTGTATGTGTGTAGGGAAATTCTGGTAATTGTGTGTGCCATGCTTATGCTCATGCATGAACGGGCTGGCGAGCTGCGGGAGGGGCAAAGGCCAATGGATAAAGAATAAAACAAAAAGTCTTGTGTACGAGTATTGTATTTTTGTACATACTACATGCAAGATACATGCCCCAAAGGGACTGCAAAGCCAGCGACAGCACTCAACTGAAGGGAACTGAACTCGGCTCCTGACAAAGCCAATCCGAGGCGGCATCAATAAATGATTTCACAAAGGCAAACAGGCAGAGAAAAGCGAGTGGCAGGCAGGGCAAAGCGAGCAGCAACTCGATGATGGTATGTATGAAAGAAAAACCCCCGCAAAGGTCATGAAAACATCGGCGTCAGAGACACAACACGAAACAGACACAGACACAGTCAGAAAGGAGGTGGAGGTGGAGGTGGAGGTGTAGGGCCTCACATACTCGTAGTGGCAGGGGGCAACATGAGCAATAAACAGACCCAGCGGGCAGAAGAATGTGCGGTTAAAAATAAAATAAAAAGAAACTCAGGACACAGCACACAACCGACTGTGCCACATGGGTGCTGTCGCCGTGGCAGATTCTGATTCAGAGCCAGAGTCAGAGCCAGAGCCAGAGGAGGTTTCAATCGGACTATCCCTGCGACGCTGCTAATTGTAGAGTCGCCTTCCATCAACAAACAAACTCGAAGGATGTGTGTGTCCTGCCTGGTCGAACCGATTTGGATTGTTATTTATGAGCGGGACATTAGTTTAAATTCAAATATCAACACATTCTCGTAATCTCGATGACGTGGGCTCTGTGTGGCATCCGTTTCTAGTGCCGCGCCTTCCGAAAATATCGGATTGCAGTCTGTGACATTAATTAGTCAACATTTTTTGGGTAATGCGATCTCAGGTTTCAGGAATCAGTTTGGCTGGATAAGACGGAAGTGTGTGTGTGTGTGTGTCCACTCGAGAAGTATCCTTCTATGCCTAGATTTGGATTTATTTTCACCGTACGCGTAGCAGTTTGTTTGGATTTTTGTATAGCTGTTGGCAGTTGCCTACTGAAAGATCGCGTTTCAATCGATGGCTACTGCTCAGTGATTACTTTTTGAATACTAAAATCCCTTTAAATGCCCAAAGGCTTAGGCTAATGGGTGGATTTGTGGGAATCTGTTTGAGGCCCAGTACACAATTACGGATGCCCCATTTCTGGCTCCTGTTTCATCGTACTTTATGTAGATGATAATCTACTGCTGCATTCTTAGCTTAAAATGCAATTTCCTTTTTGTTCCATTTTTTAATTATATGCACACAAAATGTACACAAGAAATAATTCAAAATTGTGAATGGCCACTGGGGAGTGGGAGCTCAAAGGCAAAGCCGAACCTCGTTGTGTCAGTCTGAGAGTAAATCCGATTCCTTTGCCGCTCATCAACGCCCAGCCACCAAAGTTTTCCACTTTTCGTAATCCCAGCGAACGCCTCCCAGTCCTTGTTCCCAGCCTTTCTTTTCGTTCATTTTATATATTTTATATGTATGCCTGTATATAGTATATTTATTATGTTTGGTTGTGTGTTTGTATAGGAAAAGCAAGAGGCAAAACCGTAGCGCACGCTTTTCATCATCGTCATAATCTCAACAGCAACATCAACAACTTGAAGTGATTTGTGTGTTTTTTTCATCCGCCTTTCGCTGGCTAAGATTTTGCGCAGCCTACCTGTCGGCTCCTGCCACATCCTGTGGCAGGTTGGTCTCCTCTTTTTTCTGCCACTTGCCATTGCGCCGCCGCTCCTTCTGACAGTCTGCCTTTTTTACTTAATCACCTCACAAGGCGCTCGAGCACACAACACGGCTTTAATCTATTTTAATTAAAAATATAATTATTTAATATAGCTCAAGAAGGCGGCGGCGGCTCCTTCTGGGGGCTCTCTCCCTCTTGAGAGTTTGCTAAAAACTGTGATTTCTGGACGAGGGACGAGCTGCAAGTTGGCTCCAAAGTGTGACCTGAAAGGAGCGGCATGTACGAGATTGTGACTCGTTTGTTATCCTCAAACTCAATCAATTCTGGATTTAGCTCTGTCGTGACTTCGGGTCCTTGCCAAGTTTTTGGGGTAGGGCTCACTTTTAGGTCGGTAAAAAACGCTCCTGAATCCTGAATCCTGAACACATGCCGCATAAAATTATAACGTATCTGTAGGATGTAGTATGCAAAGGCATGGAGGCACATATAACTGGGGTAAGGTAAGCACTTGACGAAACTTTCTTTGCTGTGCAAATTTACGCTGCCAAATCTGTGCAGGCTTTTGTCACAAGTCCTCCTTCCCTGCCCTTCCTCACCGACCTACCTACAGCTGCACATCATGTGTAGAATTCATTAAGGTGGCTAAATACATTGGCCGGATGCCGGACGGGGGTAGAGGGTTCTTTTTGGGCAGGATGATGAGGACTTGGCTGTTTCTCAAGCTCCGTGTAATTTGTAGCAAGTGGCGGCAGGTAAAGCGATGCCAAAGCGGCAGAGAGGCTGCAGCAACAGATATTAATTTCGTCGTGCCAGGCAAAGCAAAGTAACTTAAGCTTCAACTTGTAGAAAGAAGATTGAGATACAGAGAGCAAGAGAGAGAGAGAGAGAGAGAGAGAGAGAGAGAGAGAGATTGAGGCGCAGAGTCTTGGCTCATCGTCGTCGTGGCCGCTTCCTTCCAGACACCGACACCTTGCCAAGGAAAAAGTTGTTGCTGCTGTTGCTGCTGCTGCTGCCGTGCACATTAATTCGTGGGAATTAATTATTCTCAGGCCTGTGACGATTCCCAAGACACTCGCTTACTCACTCACTCACTCATTCGTTCGTTGATATCCAGCTCCCAGATGCCCTCCCCCCGTCTCATCACACAACCTCCCCATCTGTTTGCCACTGCGGTAAGGCAAACATTATTCGTATCTGTATCTGCAGCACTTCACGCTCTCTTTTATACGAATGTGTGTACACACATAGGCAAAAGTGTACGACTGTACGAGTACTTTCTGTAGCTCTTGCCGTTTCTTCATCATCTGCGCCTCTCCTGCCTTTTCCACGGATAAGCGTCGCAATTACAACAGTGCCTGCAAATCGCTTCATCTTTTTTTATGGCTGCCCTACAATGACCATT
The DNA here is from genome assembly GCF_008121235.1 of Drosophila subobscura. Classification (NCBI taxonomy): domain Eukaryota; kingdom Metazoa; phylum Arthropoda; class Insecta; order Diptera; family Drosophilidae; genus Drosophila; species Drosophila subobscura. The sequence goes on from NC_048531.1 coordinate 3,204,817, forward strand.
TTGGGATGATCTTATGGACTGGGCCATACACCGGGCATAACAAATCATTTGGGGCAGTTTTTGGGCATGGACTAACTAAATTTTGATGGTCTGCCCTTTGAACTTTATATTGTGGCTCCCTTGTGGCGCAGTAAGCGCCTTTGCATTCCATCTAAACTAATGGAAATGTTGAATTAAAATACCCGCAAAAAGCCCGAAGCAATTTTCATATTGCATTACGCAATTAGAACGGCATTAAATGCATCCATGTGCACTTGCATTCCAAAAATTTAAATTGATTGCATTTGAAATCATATTTTATTCAACCAACAAGAGGCCAGCTTAAAGTGATTTGAATTCCACGCTCCGGTCGAGTTCTCTGTGTAGAGAGCGTAGAGAGTTCTCTGTGTCGTGCAGGCCAGTCAGTGCCAAGCTGCAGCTTCGCCTTGGCCTCTCCACCAGTCGGGGTGCTCGCGGTGCACCCCTTTTCCTTATACGACTACGACGCGACGCCTCTTTCGTTTTCTTATTCTGTTGTTGCTTCTGTTTCCGCCTTTGCGTCTCAGTCTTTATTTTTTAGCACTCTTTGCTTTTCTTCTGCCACTCTACATTGTATTATTTATGAAGAAAAGTCCGCGAGTATGGGGAGAGGAGTTGTCTAGAATTTTTGTTAATAATTCTTAGCAGCAGCTTGTAGAAAATATTTCTGTGTATAAATATAATTTCGCTTTTTTCCGAGGCTATTAAGCTGATGATTTTAATGAGTGAATAATGTGTTTGGTGGTGGGACTGAAACTGGGACCCTTCCCAAACGACAAGCAGCCACAGTTTTTCTGCTTTAATTTTTTAATAACCCCAAACCTCTTGACTTTGTGCTGCTTTCAACTTGGGATCTCTGCCCCTGCTGCCCCTCCCTTTTCCACTTTGTTTGTTTATTTGCCTTCGACATGTGTCGGACTGTGGCTGGCGTGGCGCCCCCCGCCTTGCACTGTTCTTCCCATTCCAGATCTTATTCCCGATTCGAGTGGAGCATTAAATTTGTCATTAGGTTTTGTGGTGCATTCAGAAAATTACATCAAGTTGTGTGTTTGTCTTTCCTTTTCAGTTATATTTTATTTTTTAAATATTTAAACGTTCTAATTGGCTGAGCTGACCGTCGGACACTTGAGGCGCTCGAAAGAACCCAAAACGCTTGTCTGAGAACATTTTTGGTTGACATAGATAATTGTGCTGCTTACGATTCCGACGCAGATTATGTCACACAGAGCTGACAAATATCTGGAGGCTCCCCAAATGGGACGTAAGAATCATTGTCAAGCTTTTCCGCAGTGGCTGGGTGTGACGGTGGGGGTGAGGGTGTGTGAACTATAATGAGGCAGAGTCGACTTTTCATTTTGCTTTTGCCAAGTGCTTTCGGCTTCTACATATTTCAAATGCCTTTCCACTGCGGGGAGACATACATCTTGCTGGTCTCTTCTCCGGCTTCCAGTACTCTACGTCTGGCTCTTTCCCTTGGCGTAGCTGTGACATTTTTTATGGCCTGTACTGATGTTTTGACCTAGTAATTTAATGATTCTAAATGGCTTGGCAGTTGATTGCCGGAACATGCGGGCAGGCCAAACGGCGGGGGCGTCGAGTCGAGTCTCCCTCGCATGCATGGGGTGGGAGGAGGTGTGAGAAAGCTTCTTGAGTGCATCAAACGGAGGCAAATTCAATTTGTTTCGTTGAGCTTTTGAGCCAGCACAAACTACTGAAGGAGTTGCTCCGCTTTTATGGCTCTGGGAGATCATTTGGGGGGCCGTACCCATTTCAGGCGTCTTTCTCTTATGAAAAAAAACTTCAACTTTGTCGCATGCATATCTCCGTCCACATCGAAGCATGTTTTCCTCCAACAGCTCCATCTCCGGCCACAGTCCCATTCACACCAAAGGGACTTCGGAGAGGAAGTAATCCATTCTGAGTGCAGTTTTCAATATCACTTTCCAAGCGACAACTTCCTGCTGCTTCCCATTCCTATACCTCTACCTCGACAACCAACCGACCGGCCTGGTCTGTTCTGTTCTTTCTGTTCTGTTCTGGCCGCATCATCATCAAAAAGCGAAGAGGAAAAAAAAGAACTGTTGGCACTTTGCATACAAATGTGCTACCAAGCCGAACTTATCGCAACATTTTAATAACTGGCGGCAACAGTAGCCAACTGCAGATGGTGCAGAAGATGGTACAGGCGATGGTGCAGGAGATGAAACTAAAGCCAGAGACGGAGTCAAGTCAGCTTTCATTAATTACCAAGAAAAGCGAGTTTTTTGTTGTGGTATGATTCTGTTGCTGGCGGCTTGGGTTTTCCTGTCGGTCCTGCCAGTCTAAATATAAGTATATTTTCCGCAAAACCTGCCGGAACGTCAACAGGTTGCCGGGCGACGGCGACGGGGACTGGCCCTAACCGGGTTCGGAAACAGGCCTAGCCCGGCCTGCTCTTCTTATCTAGCGTTCACATCACGCAACATGCGCGTAATTTTATGAATGAAGTGCTCGCTGCCGGCCAGGACTTGGTCTCGGTACTCATGCTACGAAACTGGACCTGAAACTGGTACAGACACAGTCACAGTCACTGGCCGTGGCTTGCCACTTAATTGCAATCTCACCTCTCCACTAGAACCAGCGGCAGGAGAAGGCAGCGAGCAACAGCCGCAGCATCAACTTGCAACAGTTTGTCAGTCGGGTTAACAAATTGCGTTGAAGCAAAACGCAGTTGCCTAACCGGTTTTGCTGCACATCTGTGCTCGATTCTGGCGCACTTGTTGCAACAGCAGGAGCACCAGCAGCAGCAGCACCAGCAGCAGCAGCATCATCATCCGCAGGAGCTGGAGATGAGAGGCAAGCAGACTTGCAACTCGCTTATTAAATATGATTATGCGTTCGATTGTGCTCTGCTCTTGGAGTCGGTTGGTACTCGCACTCGGCACTGCCACTGCCACTAGACTGAGATTGGTGGCAGTCACAGGAAGTGGAGCCGCGCCAGGCGTCGTCACATTGTCGACCATCCCATGTGCCCCTGCGCTGCCCTGCCCTGCTCTGTCCAGGCCAGCAGCCCAGCAGCAGCCATGACTGCCAACTGCTGCCCACTTTTAATGAAGTTTTCCGTTTCGTGATGGTTCTGTTGACTTTTCCAGCAGAGGCTTTTGGCGCTGAGATACCCTAAGAAGAGGCTATAATGAACCTCGCAGGGGGAAGCACTTGGAGTGGTCTCTTCTTGGAAATGCTGTTAGAGCATTAGATGGTCGCTTTCTGTTTGCATAGCCATCCTTTTGAGTGTCGCTGTTGTTCGCTCAGCTAAGTTGGTAGCAGAAAAATAAAGTCCATTGGCCGTTCAAATGTTTTAATTAAAATTTAATGAATTCTGTTTATTTAATTATGCATCCTTTCTGCACTCTCCCAGAGAGAGAGAGAGAGAGAGAAAGAAATTAATTCCAATTGTTTGTTTTTTCCACCCCTGCCCGATGAGTGGCAGGCGTCTATGGGGTCAAGATCAAAAATGTTTGCACAAAAAGTCCTTTGCCAACAGAGCAGGCAGGACAGGGCAGCTATTGTCAGCCATACTAGTAATTAAAATTACATTTAAATTAGATTTGATTTGATTATTGAATATGAACGACAATTATGGAGTGAACCAGCACTGACCCGAAATGGTCATTTTAATTAAATGGACTTGCGTTAGTTCACTCAGCAAAACAAACAAATGCAAATACTCAATTGAACTAAAATAATAAACAGGCCAAACGGAATAATAGTAATACGAGTATAGTAGAAGCAACACGAAACGAAAGCCGAAAATATTGTGTAAAATGTACATAAATCGATGAGCAGCATAAGCAAATTATTTAGTTGGAAAAACCCCGTAATTTGAAAGGGCAAAACGAATTCTGTAAAATTGATTAATAATTAAAATGGAATCATTTCCAGTCAGCAGAATACATTAAAGCAAATGGGAAATAATCAAATAATTCACGACATGAGTTTTGTTCACTTCAACGAGAGTTTTCATCAAAGTTTGATGGAAATTGATTTCAGACTTCCGGCTCTGGCAAAAATGTTTGCACTCAAACCAGAGCAGACCGACCGACCACCTGCTGGGGCCAAATCACATCTTGAGGCTGTGAAAGCCGACAGACCCCGACCCAGTCTCAAATCATGTCCGCGATCCGCTAATGGCGTCTATCATAAATTAGGAAATATGTATAATTAAATGTTCCATTAATTAAGCCAAGCGGCGACGCTATTAATTAATAGGACTTTTCCAACAAAATGCCGCCACTGCGTCTGGGCCCGAAAATCGAAACAATTAGGCGGCTTTTAAGGTGCAACTTGTCACGCCCACTAGGAGAAAGCCCTCTGGCCAGTGTGAGCTCCGAGCGTTGATTGATGGAAATCAACAAATTCCCCTAACGGGTGACTTTAAAGACATTCTAATGATGCAGGAGAGAACACAGACTGAAACCGACTGACTAGTCGGTAAAGTAAAGGCCACTTCAAAGACAAGTTGCATTCCCACATTTAATTCCCAAAAAAATACCATATTTAGTTTTCAAAAATTTGTAGGATTTATTCAAATATTTTTTCTTGTTGGAAATTACAAAAATTTGTTTTTGTATTATTTTTTTTATCCTTTTTTTGGTGTATTTTCGAGTTTTTTACGTTTAATATTTTAAATATTAATTACATTTAAAATATTACACATTTATGAGTATGTGTGTGTATATGTATGTATTTTCTCGTATTGAATGAAATTTGATTTATACACATACTTAATATATATTTTTGTTGTTGTCGATTTAAATGCAAATGCTCATTGAAGTCTAATGGGTAATTAACATGTTTATCGGTTTTTATATTCGTAGATTTGTTTAGCATAATTTTTGGCGCTCACGCGTGCTCGGATCATCTTTCGTTATCATGTATATAATTTATTGTCATGCATGATAAAAGGAAAGTCGTGGGATTGGATTGTGTAAATACGAATGTATACATATTTTAAATACAGTTAAATATATATATATATGTATCGATTTATTTATCTGTAGATAGATATATATCGAGTCTTAGGTCTATCAAAAATCACGCTTAAAAAAAGTGATTTATTTTCTGTTGCTTAATTGAAGTTTCGATTTACGTTCTCGTTTTGGTGATTTCGAATCTGGAATTCGTTGAAAATCGTTTACGCTCATCGGGCCTTTTGTATAAGTATTTGTGTTTATATATGTGTATGTTCGTAAGTGAATAGATATCGGTTATGTCCTATAGCTTAAACTTGAACAACTGCTAATGAGAATGAGTCACGACTCAGCAGACTCGTTAATATTTATGCTAGATGCTAAAATGCGTAATTCCTACTACTTAATATCGAGAAAACTTACTACAAATCAATATTTTGAGAGTGTTCTGTTGTTTTTTTGTATCTAACAATGCTGCTGTTGTGGTTGTTGGTTTTTGTGTGTTTTTGGTTGGGGTATTTTCGGTTAAAAGGGGAGTTGGAGGGCAAGCATTTTTGTAGAGCGGGTTGGCGCACCTGCCCCATGGCCAAACCTATAGACCCAAGGGCCCAAGATTGATGTTCGGGGCCCCCGGACACCGAGTCGGTTATGTGGCGGACGTGTGGCTTGCGTGTTCTTTGAGTATCTCTCGGTTTTGTGTAGATGTGTGTGGCTTTGGTTATGCCAACGCCAACGTCTCCAGGGCTCTGGGCACAGGTACTTATCACAGCCTTCGAGCGCCGCATGCAAATGTCTTTTTCCAAAACACATTCAACATGATTCCTCCATTATGCGCTCCGTAATAATCAACGTCATATACATAGTAATAATTATAAACAAGAAATAAAAATAATAAAATCCAATACAAAATGCAATTAAACCTGCAACAGCCAACAACCAAACGAAACCAAATGAACACGAAATGCTTCTATCATACGAAGTTCAGATCTGTGTGTGTTGTAATTATGTATGTTTGATGTATTTGTGTGTGTTTGATGTATGTCAATCAGTCTAGCTGGGTTTTGGCTGGGTTTGGTTGCTTGGAGTGTTGCTGTTGTCTTTGACGCTCTCTGCACGGCATAGCCTAGTAGGTCTGTGAAGGAGAGGAGCGAAAATACAGAGTGGTATGAGATAAATGCTGGTTATTATTATTAATTAGAGAGCTGTTGAAGTTCCCCCCTCAAACATATCTAGATCATTATCATAATGAACTAATAAAGGGGGGATAGATTTTCTCAAAAATTTAATTGGCCCTTGGAGAATATCTGTAGTGTGTTTGACTGTTAGAACTTACCACTGGGGGATAGGACATGTATTTGTCACTCATGTTAAAGTAGGAGCCATCGGCTGGTGGCGCGGGCGATGGTGATGAGATGTAGCTGCCCTTGATCACCAGCGAGGAGGCCGGCGATGGCGAAGGTATGTACAGGCCATTCGAGATCAGCATATGATCATCCTTGGAGCGCATGGGCATGCCGTCAATCATGCCAGTGGCACTGTTCCGCTGGCTGTGCCTCTTCGGATTGGGCAGTGTTCGCGTAAAGTCCGGATTGCACATTGGATAGTGGGGCGTGCACATGGAACTCTCCTGGTACTTGGGCGGATACGCCGTCGACTGTATAATGTCCACATTCTCCACCAGATAGGTTGAGGCGGCGGCCTTCTTTTGTACATCCGCCTGCAATGCAGTGATGGGCAGCTGGTTAGGATTGGGATGGCGACTGGTCAGTGGATGGACTCGTCATGGATGCTAGAGTGAGTTCTCTTACCTTGTAGACCGACTGGTTGTCGTCCTTGGAGTAGACATCGTCGTTGCTGGGTTCCGCCTCGCCCTGGGACTTGTTCTGGCGACGTATAACGAACCAGGCGACAAGTGCGGCATTGAGAACCAGCAGAACCATCGCCGCCGACGTGATGCCAATGATCATGACATTGGGCAGCTCGTCCTTTTCCGTATACTCCGCCGAATGGGGCTGGGAACCTTTGCTGAGGGCGAGCTTGATGTCGGGCATGAATTTGCTGCCTCCCGCCTCGTTGGCCGCCATCACGGAGAAGTAGTAGGTGGCCCCCGGCTTGAGCCCGTCCAGCGTGATGTTCAGGTTGCCCGGCTTGGCGTCCACGTACTTGTACTTGTCCTCTCCATGCTGCTTCAGCCGCAGCCGATAGTAGGTCTGCATGCCGCCATCAAAGCCCGGACTCCACATCAGCTCCACACCCGTGTCGGAGACATTGCCCACCCTCAGCTGCAGAGGAGTGTCCGGGCGGCTTGGCTTGCTGAACTCCAGCGTGATGCTCGCCTGTCCCAGGGCATTGCGTACCACACACTCGTATTGTCCATAGTCGTCCGCCGAGGTATTCTCAATTAGCAGGGCCGACTCGTAGTTCAGGGCATCCACCTGGCGGTCCAGGGACTTGAACTTGTTGCGGCGCTGCATCTTCAGATCCTTACCGTGTCGCCGCCAAATGAAACTGGGCTGTGGTGAGGCCAGGGCACGGCAAATGAGCTGCGCCCTCACCCCAAGGCGAGCGGCATAGCGGGTAAAGGCGGGCGTATGGTCGATCTCTGGGGCAGCTTTTGGGGGAAAGGAAAGACAAGACTTAGGCCTGATCTCTGTGCTGTCCAAGGCTGTACTTACTTTGCACTACCAGGAGCACATTCTGTGCGGCTGGTGGTCCCCGCTGGTTGTCCACGATGCACGTGAAGTTTCCAATGTCGCTGCGCTCCACATTGGCAATCTGGAGCAGAGCTGTGCCGTTCTCGAAACTGGAGGTGGTGCGAGAGCTGAGGTCGTAGCCATCCCTTGTCCAGCGCACATGCGAGGCATCCAGTGGACGCGCTTGGATGTGGCAGGCCAAGACCGCCGGCTGGCCGGCCATAAAGCTATGACCCTCACTGACCGAACTGATGGTGGGGGCATCTGAGAGACAGACAGAAAGAGTCAGCATCGTTTTGGTGGGCGGGGGCTCATTAAATCTCTTCTTTACTCACATTCCACGGCTATTTGGATCTCCAGCAGAGAGGTTCCTTGGCTATTAAGCGCCTCGCAGATGTAGACACCCGCATCATTTCGACTCAGTCGACTGATGTTGAGTCGCGGCCCATCGGAGATCAATCGCTGACCGCTCAGCGTATTGGTGGTGATGGGCAGACCATCCTTGGTCCAGGTATAACTGATCGACATGGGGTTACCGCTGGCCACTAGCTCCACATGGAAGGGCGCACCCTCAACACCCACAAAGGTGGTCGTCTGAGATGGCTCGAACTTGGGCGGATCTGGGGAAAGAAGTTGCACTTCAGTTGGGTCCACTTCTCCGTAGGGATTACCCCTCTACTTACAGAGAATATCCAAGCTGATGGTCTCGTGCACGCTGCGCTGCAGTACCTCATTGTGGCTCTGACACGTGTAGATGATGCCATCCAGATCCTGGGTGATGTTCACATACATCTCCAGCGTGGAGACCGAGCCGCCCCAGAGGCCTGGCTTGTTGGCCAGATTGAGACCCTCGACGGGTATACCATCCTTCCACCAGCTGATCTTGGCCGGCGGATTGCTGGAGCTTGAGTCGCAAATGAGTTTCGCACGAATGCCGGGCACGAGGTTCTTGGGCGCCACACTGATCTTGACAGTCTCGGGGGGAACTAAAGGAGGGGAATATGTTGAAGTCATGGACGGCACTTGCACGAGGATTGCACTTGGGTCACTTACAGTGCACACCCAATGTCTTGGTGGCAAAGAGCGGTATGTCAATGGCTGCGTTCTGCACCTCACACTTGTAGATGGCATTGTTGTCGGAGGCATTGACGAGCAGCGACAGTTCGGAGCTTATCTTGCTGTCCACCACCTTGGAGGGTGCATTCACGCGTTTGTCGTTCTTGTACCACTGCAGAGTGGGCGGGGGATTGCCGCCGGCGGAGCTGCACTGTAGTTTCAGTATGGATCCAGATATGAGTATGTCGCCATCGTTGTAGCCCGTCAACAAGGGTGGCGATGGTGGGTCTAAGCGGGCGATGAAGAGTTACCTTAGTGGTTGCTAGAATGCTGGCAAATTTCTCAGACTTACATAGAACATTCACGGTGTGAGAGCCCACCACATTCTGGGTGAGTTCTGTGTTCAAGGCGTGACAGACGGCAATGAAGGTGCGGCTCTGGGAGTCGATGCTCAGGCTGATGTTGGAGCTGCTCACCCAGCCGCCGTCGGAGCTGCTGGTCGTCTTGTATGTGCCATTGGCCAGGGGGCGGCCGTTCATGGACCAGCTAATGCGGGCCGGCGGATTCGAGGGAGCCGTCACGCAGCCCAACTGCACAGAGTCGCCGACCTTGGCTCGGTTGGCGCCACTCAGGTAAACATCCTTGGGTGCATCTGTGTGGGAATGGGTGCATGTCGTGTAAAGTTGACAAAGGAAAAGCTGCGGCAAACGCCTTGAAAACTTACACAAAACAGTCAAATTGAGTTCGGCGCGCAGGGGAGAGGTGGCCAACAGATTCTTTGCCTCGCACACCAAATTCGCCCCATTGTCCTCGGCGGAGGCTGTGAATTTGTACACATTCTCCGACAGACGTCCCGAGGTGCGCTGCGGCGAGCTGATGGCCACACCATTGCGATACCAGACCAATTGTGCGGGAGGATTACCGCCGCGGCTGCGGCAAGCGATTTGCATTTCCTGTCCTCGTCGCAGGCTCTCACCCTGACTGTAGCCCTCAAAGAATGGCGGACCGGGTGGATCTGCAGGAGGTTTTATTTTGCTTTGCATTAAGAGGGATTATGCGGAGGCTACAAAAAATAGACTTACACAGCACAGAGAGCTGGACCTGGGCTCGCATGGGCACATCGGGGGGCAGTGCCTTGTGACGCGCCTCGCAGGAGTACTCCTTGTAATCGTCATCGGAGCGCGGCTGCAGGTGCAGGATCGAACTGGTCGTAAATCGTTTTGGGGCCGTCTGGTTCACAGAGACAATGGGAACTGCCAGGGGACAAACAACTTTAATACCGCCCTTGGACACCGTGGACCCTGGTGCAGACTTACCCATTTGGACGGGTACTTCGCCCTGGTACCAGACAATCTCCGCCGCCGGATTGGCATTCTCGGCGATGCAGTGCAGCGTGAGATTCTGTCGCTCCACGACCTCCACCTTGGCGTTACGGGCAAAGCCCTCGATCACAATGCTACTGGGTGCGGCCACAATGCTCAACTTGGCATTGGCTCGTATCGCTGGATTGCCGGCAGCCGGTCCCACCTGGCACTGATACTCTGCATCGTCCTCCAGGCTGGCGTTCTTCACCTGCAAATTGTAGATGCCGTGCTGGGCATCCACCAGCACCGAGTAACGTGGAAAGCCGGGTATGACTGCCGAGAAGCCGAGCGCAAAGCCATCCTTCGTCCACTGCACCTTCCCAGCCCGGGCGGACACCTCGCAGCGCAGTAGGGTGTCGGTGCCCTCGAGTATTTGCAGATCGTGTGGCGTTATGCGGAACTTCTGCACAGCAGGTAGCGATGCGGCCGTAGTCGGTGCCGTAACTGCTGCTGCTGATGCTAGGGAGCTGCTGCAGTCGATGGTAGCTGAGGAGAGGGAACAGAGTGCGAGGGAATTCGCATGGTTAATCGGCACGTTCGACATTTGTGCACGTAGTTTGCCAAGTGCACCGGCAATGGGAACAGTTCAATTGGCATCGGAATCGACATCGACCTGTCAGAGCCAGAGCCAGAGTCAGATGCAGAGTCAGAGAGCAGCCCGGAGTTACAGTCACATTGTCAGAGGCAGGGGGTTTCCGCGCCAACATTGGTTGCACAGTCACCCAGTTTTACGGCCCACACATAAAATACACATTACTTGAGCGTAAGCCCCAACGACGAGGCTCAGTCACATCGCACTAATTTGGAACAACTTTTTTTTTGCCTCTCTTCTGTTTCCTTTCCGCCCCGATGTGTCAAGGTACTACTACTCTTGGGCTGTCATTGAGACATGGATATGTCGGTCTTCGGTCCGTCCGTTCGTCCCTCCATCAGTCGGGCTTTTTTCTGTTTTCTGTTCTCTTCGGTCTCGCAGTCTGTTTGACGCTGTATCGGCCCACACCTATACCAAAGTAGGTCTGCAGCTTGCGGCTCATTAGCATTAAAATGTCTTAAAGAAACGACCCGGCCACGTTCGATACCAAATTGAACAGCCTACTCACTCAGCCACAGTCTGAGTCTTAGTCTTAGACATAGATGTTGATGTAGATGTGGAGTGTGCGTGTGTTTGGGTCTCGCCGACCTAATCAGCATTAGAGCAATCTACATAGGTAATATAAAAGCATTGACAACACACACTGGGACGAGGCCTATGGGGAAACTGCAAGGGAATCCACCCACGTGCGGTGAAAGTTTTTCCATAAGCAACACACAAAAAACCTGCTACGAAGATACACTTCATAAGTCATTTCTTGGACACGTTCTTAGCTAGAGCCTTACGACTACAAATGTACTAATAAATTACTTAGCTAAACACAGCTGTCAAGCTGTCTATTAATAAATAACTCTTCGGAAAGATTCTCTAATGAATTCGCCATTTATCAAGCACTAATCTCCAATAACATGTTTAATTCGCGATCAAAACAAGTTTAATTCATTTTCAGCGAACATTACTCAATTAAACAGGTTGAGGTGAATGGCGGAACAACTATTTTCCCATCGATTAAAGTCTGTGCCATCCGCTTTCGAGCCACTGTGCGCTCTGCGGGCGCTTCGCTGCGTGAGTCGGATGGAGCCTGCCTACAAATGGCTCGACAAATAAACAAAGTAAACATTTCTGTCGTGGACTTCATCAGTGGATTAATTGATTATTTGTCGTGGAAGACAACGGACATGCCGGAGAGTTGGAGATTCAGTTCCAAGATGGTCTTGAAGCGACCATCCATCCCCCCCAAATGTTGGGTGCTGGGAGCGGATATGGATTGGGTCACAGCGGAAATGTGGAAATGTGGAAATGTGCTGGGCCACCCACAGCTTGTGTTGGCTGCTTGGTTGCCTGGTTGGTCTGTTGTCATTTGCTTTTGAGGGCGCCTCCATTTGCATTCTGCATTCTCTGCTGGCCAAAGTTCAAGCAATTAAGCCAAGCGACAGTTGACCAACTCTGCACAGGCAGAACACTTCCTGAGGCAATTAACCGACGACGAAAACCAACAAAAAGCAGCACAACTTGACAGGTTTTTGCACTGACAATGACGACAAAAACAGGGAAAACTGAGACCCAGCCCAGCTCCGCCCAACCCAGACAACAACAACAACAGACCGACCAGCAATGTGCATACGAGTACAACTCATTTAGTGTCATTACGGGAGGAAGACAGGGCCCTGATGGACTGGCGAAGGGACTGGCGAAGGGACTGGCAACGGCAACGGGCGCACACATTTACGACAAACGCAGAGCCGAGTCGGGTAGATGGCCAAGAGGGCAACAAAATGTTGGCAGGAAACCAACCCCGACTGCACAAACAAAAGGCAATAAGCAGTGGGTAATTGTCACACATATGCAAGCCAGGATGGACGCAACAAAGAAATCCTTGAAGTGTGACAGTAGGAAACAAAGAAGCACCAGAAGCAGCAGCACCAGAAAAGGAATACGAACAAGAAAAAGAAAAAGAGAAGAGCAAAAGCAAAAGCAAGAAGAAATGATATGGAAAGACTGAGTACAAACTGCACTCTGTCAAGTGGAGAGTACAGAGTAAATGAAAGATGAGTAGAGGGTCAGAGGGCCAGAAGGCTAACCGGTTTACCATTTCATTCATGGGTTCTTTTGGGCCAACAGCCCCCGTTCTGGACGGTGGTCAAGACGGGGCCCAGTAATTGTCAACTGGGCCCACAAATTGTACACAAGCTAAACTAACTTCTTAGCCGCAAAAACCACGTCCACTGCCGATGATGATGTCGATGTCCTGGTGTCTGGTGCCTAGTGCCTTTCTATCTTAGGGTACCGTCCATATCCTGTGCTCGTTCTTGAGCCTATGCCAATGTCTCTTCCTGGCCACAAGTTAAGTGAGTGTGCTGGCCTCAAAAGCCGGCTAATAGTTTCTGAACTGGGTCCTGGCTGCACTAGAGATGCTCGAATTTCAAAAGTGTTTCACGCACGAGAGCCCTGGCGAGGCACGCAATCATTTTAATTACTTTTATTTCCATGATTCTGCGCATCTCTAACGAGTGTTACGTGTGGCAATGACCAGCCAAGCGCAACGCATCGCCGGATGTCACACTAATGGTCAACGCAACGGACTCGAATGTCCCGTCCCCCAGCCACAGTCCTCTCCCTGCGCAGTGGCCCAATGGCAACTCCTTCGTGTATCGGCCAGAGCTGGCTGCTTTGTAAGTTAAACTATCTACAAGTCATTAACTCATACAAAGCCCAGCGTCTGTCGCCCAACGCTGTGCACTGGCATTGGGAGTCTGTCTCTCTGGGAGACCCAGGAACAGGCACAGCCAAGTGCCCAGAGACAGAGAGTGAGAGAGAAAAAGAGTGAGAGGGAGAGAGCGAAAGACGATTCAGAGTGAAGTGGCCCCTGGACCAACGCACATTTAGCTCCTCTACGCCTTTTGTTTTTCCTCTTTCCCACTTTGTCCCTTCTCTCGTTCTCTCTCTTTTTTTCGCTCCTTATCGAGACCAGTTTCCAGTTTTATTTTCGCTGCTCGTTGCGAGTATCTCTGTGTGTGTGTCGTGTCTGAATCTTTGGGGCAACTTCAGCGCGCTAATGGAAAATATTGTGGCATATCACAGGAAATCCGGTGAGGTTTTTTTTTTGTATTCTTGCTGTTGCTGTGGCTGTATGTAACTGGAGTTTGTTGGTGTTGTTGCTGCCGCCTTCTGCACACTCCTTTTAGCCGGCAGGACACTTAGCCTGTATAGCAAAAACAACAACATTTACTCGCTTTGACAAAATTAACGGGCACATAAATCTCCTCTCTGGGTTTTGCGGCTTTGCGTTATAAATTTAATTAAATTAATTTTTTTTTGTGTGTTTATTTTGCTGCGCCTCTTAACCATTTCTTGTGGGTGTGTGTGTGTTTGGGGGTACGAACTGAACAAATGTCTTTTATTAAATTGATTAAAACGACTCTGGTGTGTCAAATTTGTTGTCAGCCATGTTAAGCGCCCGGCAAAGTGTTTCAAATTGTTTTAAATGCCAAAGGAAAGGATTTGAGCAGAGGCCATAACAATTATTTTCAGCAGCGGGTGGCTTGAGTGGGCCAATTGCATGTGATGTGGCTTATCATCCGCTCTGCTGGCTACATTCTCAAGCGTTACCGAGACTCGACTCCTGTGGCAGTCGCGTCAGTGGAGGGATTTCACTCGTCTAAGACTTTTGTCTCTGTTAAAGTAAGGCACACTAGACTGTCGGCCTTTGAGTGGTAATCCAATCGATCTAAGTTGACAAATTGTGGCAAGCGTTTCTGAGTAGATTTGGCCAAGCAACATGCCGGGCCCTTATTCTCAGATTTCAAGGCGATTCATCAGCTTTAAGACCCTTGGAATTGGAGATCTATTAAGAGAGTAACTTATCTAATCGTTGAAATCTCTTTGCTTTGACTCAAACACACATGTGTGTGTACGTGTGTGTGGTGCACATTGCTGTAGCAACGGTTTTGTGGTTCTGTGGCTGTTCCTGGCTGACTTTATTGCTGACCCGGACCCGCCTGAATCATCTCTCCCACAACTGCCCCATTCCCCTTCCAGGCTTTTCGCTTAATGTTCGCCTTGGGCACGCTTAATAAATTCACAATAAAACGCATTTGAATCACGCAGATCGGCAGATAGCGGGGGGAATAACGACCTCCGCATTGAACGGCCTCCAAATGTTGCTGTTTGCCAAAACTCCTGCTCCCCTGGATACCTCCCTCGCTTTCTTCACACAAATTGCCGCATTAACAATTCTCTGTCTCCGACAGTATCTGTCTCTGCCTCTGTGTGTGAGCACTGATTGAATTATAAAATTTGCAGCTGAACAAATGTGGCCAGGCCAATATCAAATGCTAAGAGCGAAGAGGAACCCAGAGCACGGCCACTGTCCCCCCATCCCAGCCCGTAAAGCCTCTTCGACGTTAAACTAATCAACTAATTTGCTATGAACTTTGCGGTCCGCACAAATTAGATCGTCCGAGAGAGCCCACAGCCCAGAGCCTAGAGCAAAGAGACCCGTGATGGGAGCCAGACGCGAGCTAGACCCACACCGCTTCCATTTGGAGGCATTAACATTAATTATTTTCTGCTTCATGAGCATTTTAGATGAACACGAACAAACCCTGCACTGCCCTGCCCTGGCCTGGCATCGAGATGTGACCTCAGTTTTCAAGTGAAGCTCCACTTAAATGCTCCTCTCCACTCCACTGCGAGCTGCGCTGGCCAACCGTTTCGGGACTTTCATCTTTAATTAATTAATACAAAAATGTCTGCCCCTTTCGTTTGGTTGTGTCAACTATTTTTCGACTTTGCCATAGAAATATTTATACTAAAATCGCTGTCCAAACCGCAGCCCCCAAAAAAGCAAAAATTTATGGTTTTTGTTTTCTTTTTATGTTTTTTGTTGGTTTTTGCTGAAAACTGAAAGTATTTTGAGGCCTGGTCATGCGGGCTTTGGCAATTAGTTAAATTAAGTCTAGGCTGAAATTTGTCAGAAATATCAGCAGGAATGTTGTATTTAAATCCATCTATTCACAAAACCGCGGAACATGCAATCAATACTCGTGCCCAGCTTTAGCCAAAAAGGATTTCAATGTTTTAAAGGTAAAATAACAATGCGAAAACTATAAAATCCTCCATTGGAAATTAAATAATATTCGAACGAAACGGCTCAACGAGAGGATGAAAATCAATTTTTTCCGTTGCTACGAATCGTAAAAACGGACAGAGAAAGAGAGAGAGAACTGTAATAGATTTTGATGATTTTACGACTGTAAGCCACTCAACGATACCGCTCGCTGGCCCCGTTGGCTGTCCACCCCTCCCCGCTCTTCCAACCAGTTTTGTCAACTGCCGATTGCGTGGGTTAAGAGATTTTGAACACCCACAAGCCCCACAACAGCAACAACAGAAATGTAAAAAAAAATGAATTGACAAATTTTATTAGTCATAAATTGAAAATCATAAAAGTCGTAGATAGCCCCAGCACCTAGGCAAAGCTGTACCGGACCGGACCGGACGGAACTGAGCTCCATTTTTGTCCCCAGTCTATGAAAATAAATTAGTCCGTGAAGAGATGGAAAGAAATGGAAATGGAAATGGAGAGTTAGGCGCGGCTCCTTAAAATATGCAACAAAATATTATTTAGTAGGATCGTAAAAGTTGGTGCGATGCGAATGGCCAAAGTTTGCTCTGCCTGTGAAAATTAATTTAGGACTCTTCTCATCCCATCGTGTCCCGTGAAAAGTCCCGGATCACAGCACTCTGGGGAATAACTACTGGGCTTTATGCAGAGACTTCCACGCACAGAGACTAGGAGAGGGCTTCCTCTCCATTTGAAAGAGAACTCTAGCTGGACAAAGGTAGTAAAAAGTGGTCCGGCAATAGACTCATAAAGAAATCAAAGCAAAACCAGTTCAAGAGCCAACATCAGGCGCAGGCACTAACAGAGCCGTCGCCATCGACTAGGCCGTTGCCGTCATCGGCATCGACACAACCTACGTGCTTTGAAAAGGTAAAAGAGAGATATACTCGTATGTATTTGTATGAAGGGGAGAAAAACTACGGGCTTATGAATGGTAGCCGCCATATGAATGGTCTCACAAAGGCCTCAAAAGACGTGGGCTTTGGCCTCAGTTCGCGGCGCATATTAAACTGAATTTAAATTTTTAGCTGGAGCGGTTCTCCAAGTCGGAGTGTCAGCATGGGAATGGGTAAGAAGTAAGCGCAGGTCTGTGTTTTGCAAACCCCAAGCACGCACCTGGCTTTGGATTCTGGGTCTTAGCCCGACTCGAGTTGGCTCGGCTCGGTTCGACTTAGTTTAATGCCGCTTCGAATTGGCCAACAACGGCCAACGGATCGACGACGGCTGCACTTGTCGCTTAGCTGAAATGCCAAGACAGAGTCTGCTGCATGCTGCCCCTCCGATCGGCCTGTGTATGTGGCAGCTGCATAATTATAATGTCTGGGGCCCAGAGCGGTACATTGCCACAGCTCCGTCTGGTCGGGGCCTGTGTCTCTCTTGTGCCTGTCTCACCGAAAGGTCAAACAACATATTTTTGCCGTTTTTATTGCTGCGCTGAACTTTATCGACAACATTTTGTGCGACGAAATTAGTTTAGAAAAATGTACGAAGTATTTTCAAACCGCCAAAAGAGTTAGTTTTTCTATGTATAATGGGACAACATTTTGAACTTGATCGAATCATAAATATGCGATAATATTTGAATTTATTTGAGCGGAAATCCATAAAGAAATTAATAACTATGCAAATGCCATCTTAAAATTAGCAACAAACATCATAAAAACATTTGACGCAATCCATAAAAAATTCATTTGCTTTTCGTAAGTCCGAAAAATATTGCAAGATTTGTACATTTTATTGCTGTGACCTGAGTATGCAAATATATTTAAGATGCACACTCGATCGTATTTCCTACAACACTTAGGCGGTTGTATATATATTTTTCAAAATGTTTGTTTTATTTGCCTCGTACCCGCACGCTCACATTTCGATACATTTTTTGTTTCTTGTTGGGGTTTTGCTCGTAATTTTATTTATGTATGCAGCCCCTAACTTTTGTCGAGAGCTGTGGGATTGTGTTCGCCCATTTGTTTTTATAAAACTTAATGGCCGACTGATTGCCGGCCACAATGTTGGGTGTACCTATACATACATAAATACATATGTATAAATATCATTGTATATTTATTATTTCAAGGATGCGTTCATTAACTCTTTGAGATTTATGGAGGCAGCGTGTGAACAGATGCGGGCCGGCCACAAGCGCCACAGCCGAGTATCTTCAATTGTCAGGGGCTGCCCATTTAAGCTCTAACACGGATTTTAATGGGGTGGGGGACATAAAACATAAAACCCATTTTTATTTTGCACTTTTGGCTCATAATGGGGTTTTATATGGCCCCCAGTTAGCCCCCAGGCAGAGAACTACAAAGCCAGTCAGGCGTCACCAGCCAACAGTCACCAAAGAGCCACAAATTCAAGTTATCCGACGGCGTTTGGAAAACCGTTGGACCATAGCGCTAGGGCAACAACTCCTCTCTGAGACTTGGATAATCGAGATACTGGTTGCTGCAGACACCAAAGCCAGATTAATGGCTGCGAGCTGATTAGTTTGAGGCCAAGACAAAAGACAAGACAAAAGGCCAATTCCACTCCATCCACCATCCATAATTAAGCAGAGACACCGAAGCGCGTTTCATTGCGATGCCATGCGATGAGTAGAGTTTAGTCAGAATCCAAAAATTAAAGAATCCCCATCTGCCATGGCACAGTGCTCTACATGCCCAGCAACCAAAATGTTCATTTGTCAAAATTAACACGGCACGAAACAGACCCCCAAAACAAATTCAATCTAAAAAGCCGCCAGCCATCGAATTCGTTGTTCGATGTCGACAGGGAATGTAGTAGCCAATGGGCTCACGATTATACTTGGGGATGCAAATTAATCTAATCATGATCTAAGAATCTAAAAGAACAAAACGAATTATTAAAACCCTCTCTACGAGTCGTATTCTTACCCTCGCAAGATAAATATCAATTTCCGAAAATAGAACTACTGTCCCTACCAATTATGACTTCTCACGCCCTCATCCCTCCAAAAAGACTTCCCTATTGTTGTTATACTCTGCTCCCCCCGCTGTGAGCGCCGAACTACGATAGACCATCAATCATTGGATCTGTGGAGTGTATGAAAAGTTCGTTAGTGCGAAAAATGAAGTCTAAATTCTTGGCATCTGTAACTGCAAATTGAAAACGCGGCGAACTGAGCAATTTTCACATTGTCGCGCCTGGGTTATTAATTCAGTTTGTATCTGTCGCTTGGTTCTCTTTCTTTTTTGGGCCAAAAGTTACCGTACACTTTTGTGGGTTTTCGACCACGTCCCTGGCAGTTTAATTGAGGCAGCAACAGCAACAGCAGCAGCAACAAAAAGCAAACAAAAAACGATCCCAAACAACTGGCAACTGACGCTGGTCGAAACCGGCTTAGGCGCGTCTCATGCCCACACAGGCAAACAGACAGACAGACTCATATGAGCATGTGTATGTATATATATACATATGTTTGTGTGTGTGGTGTATCTGTGTTGGCCATCCATCATTATGAAATGCCTGCTGGTGTGGGTAAGTGGTGCACCTGCTCGCATTTCGCCAGGCAGCCCAAGAGAGAGAGGGGCACGGAGGGAGCGCAGGTCCGGTCCGGTTCGGTTCGGTTCGGTTCAGCTGGGTCCTCCTTCATTGATAGTTTCGAGTGCAACTTTCGCATGCGCAAAGCTGCTCGACAACATATGCTGTGCCTTGTCCAGTCCATCCAGATCCATCTCCATCTCTATCGTATCCCCAACTACGAACTCTCTCAGCTCTCGGCCCCAGCTGGTCCGCTTTTGCTGCCTTGTGCTTCTGTTTTTGCTGTGATTCTGAGACTGGCTTTTGCCTGTTTTTTCGATATGGTAGTTTATTTATTTTTTGTGCGCCCAGCGTAAGTTAATATGACTTGTAGCACGATGATTGCTTCCTGTGCGCACCAGAGAGAGAGCGAGTGAGCGAGCGGGTTGGCTTGGCTCGAAACCAGCTTAAGAGGCGCTGACAGCCAGCGACAGCAACTGGCAATGGGACGATGGGGCAATGGCTATGGCTATGGCTATCCCTCCATCAGCTTTTGTTGGACGACGAAACTCTCTGCCTTTTTTTTATGAATGAAAAATCGCTGCTGCTTTCGATGTCGCAGTCGCTGTCGCTGTCTTTGTCTCTGTCACTGGCTGCTGTAGCTGTCTCTCTCTCTGCTAGCGGAAGTTATAAATTAATTGAGTAAATATCGATTCGCACACACACACACACAGTCGCACACTCGCACAGTTAGCTCGAGTTGGCAGGGCTGGCTGGCTGGCTGATTGCCTGGCACTGCCATGCCATGTTAATTGGCAGCACTTGAAGAGCGACTCACAAAACATCGAGCATTCAACTTTAGCTATTTGCATAGTCAAATTGGTTGGCTGAAGGGGGTGCAAGGGAATGGGTATGTCGCTGGGTGGTGCTGGTGGCTGGAAATTGAGTTAGGAACTGTTTAGGATCCCGCACATCGTGAGGGTACTAGATTAATGACTATAGAAATCGCATATTGAAGTGCTCATCGAGTATGCCCATTCAGCATAGATAATTTATTGAAAGTGCTTTGATTGCGTCGTACTGGATCCCTTTGGATCCCCTCTCTGGGCGGCAACCATTTTACGAGCGAGGATTCATTACTTTTATGGCATATGCTTGCCATCAACTTCAGCTAAACTTTATTAATTACCCAGTAGCGATATTAAACAATTATTTATTTACTCCACGCCATAAATCCCATGGCCAAAATGGCTAAAAAGTGAGAATTTATTACAGCAATTTGACTGTAATCCTATTCCGAATTTTATGGAACGTTTTAGCCAGTATTTATGTGACATATACCATGAATATTATTCATAACTATAATTGGAGTTCTTGCAAGGGCACTTTCTTGGCTCTCATTTCGTCTCATTAGCCTGGAAGTTGCCTTGCTGATCAGGCCTTGACATCGCACTGAGAGGTCTGCTTACACAGGTCTACCTTCCAGTGTGCTCTGCTTTCAGCAAAGAGAAGACAGACAGAAGACAGACAGCCCTTCGCACGTTACACATCTTTAACCCAATATTCTTTTCAACTTTTTTCGCTGGCGGCTGGCTTTATCTTTTCTGTGGTGATGAGAGCGCGTCATGCATAATTGCATAAATCAGATACAAACATCTAACTGTGCAGTGAACACCCATACAGAGGTGCTCGTTGCACGGCACGTCATAAGGGGCAACAACAGTTGCTGGTGGTGGTGGGACTGCCGCCACTGTTGCGACTGCCGTTGCCGTTGCCTTTGCCGTTGCAACTTGCATGCCGTTGACGCCACCTAACTGTCAACTTTCTTTTCTCTCGCCCGGGCTGTGTAATTACAGAGAGCAGTGTATTTTATGTTTGTGGCTGTGTGTGTGTGCGTTTACTTGCATGCAATTAGCATACAAAAATATCAACACGGTTCGCATTTATATAACGCTACAAATTATGCATCATTGAAGCTGCCACCACCGCATCAGCAGCAACAGCAACAGCAGCCAGCAAGCTGCAACGACGTTGAATAATGACCGAAAATGCAATGGCAACATGGCCCGCAGCACATCCCCTGACTCCCCCAACCCGCTCAAGTGGCAAGCTCCAGTCAACAGTTCGCCAAACATCCAACAGCCAGAAGGCGCAGACACCGCAGCCTCAACTTCGGCCGACGCGTCGTCAGTGGCAGATCGGACTTGGGGGGTTGTGCTGCTTGTAGGAATATGTATCAGCTTGCAGCAGACGACGTCGCCATCGTCGTCGTGGTAGGTGCCACTGACACCACGCACACGCCCACTTTCGAGCATTCAAGCCCCTCAGCTGCATTGGCTGCACTTGCCACTGCCAAGCCAAATGGGATGAAACCGTGCTGGCTGTAAAAAGAAAATGCGACACGGCACAGCCCCATTCGTTGGCACTTAAAAAGTGTGCCCAGATCACTGGCAATTCAATGTACAGGGACTCGTGAAAACCCACTGTACGGAACATACTTACATTATTTATAAGATCAAACATGCTCCCCATGTGTCTGCAGACAGCAGAGCATGAAGGCTGCTTTAAATTTGTAAAGTATTTACCCATCAAATTAATAATAATCAAATATCCATTTCATATCTTCTATAATCAGAAACCAGAATTGCTCGACTGTGATAGGCATCCCGGCTAACGATTATTATTCCGACATAAATATAAAGTACAACAATATCAATTTCATGAGCTCGGCTCATCTCTGCTCATCCCTGGCACGTCGAGTGGTGTGCTGTCTGTTTGGGTGGGGAGGGGTGCGGGAGGGGGACATGCTGGAGAATGAGAAGCCATGCACCACCCAGTCCTAGCCCCTGCGCTACAGCCAGTTGTATGGCACGCATGAATAGACAGCTGCAGAGCTTTGAAAGCGCATTCGCATTCACACTCACATTCGGAATCGCATTCGCCGACGAGTTTTTCACCCACTTGACGTGCAAAGTACGGCAAAAATAAAAACAAAGTAAGAGAAGGAAAACAGCATAGTACAGAATATGTTTGTGAAAAGACAAACAAAATGAAAGCGCAGTAGGAAAAGCAAGAAGAATGGCAAAAAATTGGTTCAATTTAGTACAAAGCCAACACCCAGAGTGGGAGCGGGGCGAGCGGCAGAACAGGGGCCTATTGAAGCCTTCTGTGTCTCATCTCATCTCAATGGAGAAGAGCAAACAACGACAACTCGTTAGCACAAATTTTAGATGGTTTGAGTAGAATTTGAGGGGAGTGTCAACGCCTTTTAAATGGGCAGCTTTTTAGCTTGCTTTTTTCTGTGTTTTTCTTTTACAATTTTTTTTTTCTTTTTTTTTGTACAATGGCAAACGTGAAGTTGTGTTCCCAGAGCTGGAAAAAGTCCCACCACACACCAATCCACTCCACTCCACTCCACGGCAGTCCACTGTACGTATTCTTGGTTTTCTGTTGATATTTTTTGGCAAATTTTCATAAACTGTTATTTATTTTTATTGCACAAAGAAACTGCTGGCAGGAATGAAAAGAAGTTGCGAGACATTTTCTGCTGCTTTTCGTGGCTCATTTTCAGTGGCTGTGCGGAAGTGAGTTTGCAGAAAAATAATCAGGGAAAATGTTTTGCGCTTTTGACCAACAAAAAAAAAGAATAGGAACAAAAATCCAGGCGCAAACAGAAATGTTTATACAAACGAGAAAAACAAAAGCTGTTACAGGAGAGCTGCCCGATCCAGAGTCGAAGCTGAGGCGGGCAGAGTATGGACACTGGCCAACAAAAAGGTAGAAAAAACAGAAACTACATGTATGGCGCGTAGCATCAAGATGGAAGCACATTTTATTTACATAAAAACAAATGACCAGCATGTTGTGCATGGACTGGGGGATGGGGAATGAATGGTTCACAGATGAGAAGGTAAGGCCAAGACCAGGGGTTGTAATTATGCGGCACTTTCTGCTGCAGATGCATCCTTCCATCCAAGTCTGGAATGTGCCTGGGAAACGCTGTGCTGTGCTGGCAGTCATGAGGTGGCAGAAATATGAGCAAACAGCAAAGAATGATAAGATGGAGAGTTGGAAAGTTGGCCAAAGTTGAACAGTCTGCGAGTGGCCAGGCACACTCGATATCCTGTAGCATACATAACACATCAAAGAGGAGCCGGAGCCGGTGTCGGAGCCACCCCTTAATGAGGTGAGCAGTCGGTCTGGAGGATAGCTTTGGAGCCCGTCCAAGTGGAGCACACAAACCAGAGCAGATCTTCATTCTTTGGCCCTAGCCAAAGACCGAATGCGGTCAGGCGGCAGGCTTGAAGAGCTACCAGATGTAGGCTAGTACCAACATCATTTGCGCTTTATGGCTTAGTGCCGTGATACCTACGCAACCCCAGCCCCAGTCCAAGCCCCAGCCCCATAACCTGTTCGTCATACATGTATGTAATTTGCAGTCATTTTTCCCACTTCCATTTCTTGCTCGGCTTTCTGCCTCTTTTAATCAGAGCAAGTGGCTTACCCGTCCACGAGTCCGTCCGGCATGGCTAAGTTAAGCAACCGATTAGCCACGGCTCAGGCCGGCAGTTCAATGCACTGCCCGTTGAAGGATTTACGAGTATGCAGAAAAGTTTTAGGCTAACACATTTGCACATCCACTCGTATATATTGTGTTATACCGGCTTTGGCATGAAACCAAATCGGGTTTTAAGTCCACTCCGTCTGCTAAGGTTTTCGGCTTTAATTCAATTTGCCTATGCAAATCGTTTGCGGATTATAAAGCTGGCACAGCTGAGCTGTCGTCGGACATATGGATGTGTACTAGACATCGGGTAAGCCAGGTCTGCTGGACAGGGGCTAGCCGAAAGGGTAGAGCTCAAGCTCCCATATTCTATGTGGGTAAAAGAGATTTGTCCATTTATACGTTCCCGCAGTCTGTCATTCTCCTCTGGCCTCCTTTCAACGCCTAACCACATCCTCAATTTTTTCAGTTGTGCCACAAAGAGAGTAGGGAAATAATAAGTACATATGTATGTACATACATACATATATGTATGTACATACTGGTATCAACTAATTTCATAGGCTGGCTGGCTGCCCTCTTGCTACACATGAGCAACGGAACGAGTGTTATTTTTTTTGGAGTTGAGTGTACATAAACCGGGCAGGTGTATTTCTTCTTTAGCCGCCTGCCTACCTTCCCTCTTCCGAGATGGTTTCTTGGCGGTTTAATTTTCTGTTTTATATTATTTTTGCCATCTTTCGGCTCGTGTGCCTTTTGCAGCTTGACTTGTATTAATTTACAGCGCGTGCAAAGGTGTGTAGGCTAGCTACAAGTCTCCATAAACACACTACCAGCATACTCTTACACGAGTATTCCGTAGATACATACAATACATATGAATTTATAAACATGAATGTGTGAAGGGGCAGCTGTTGGTGTTGTCTCGGGGCGTTTACTGTCTGAAGGATGGTCTTGTTGATGGTGCTGCTAGCCCTTAGACTTCCTTTTTTCGCTCCTGTTTTGCACTGCCTTTATTAAATTCATCTCAATTCACTTAACCGAGCACAGACAGTGGATGATAGCGACTGCTAATGTAGCTGTAAGTGGCTGAGTTCTCAGAACTCTCACATTATTCGGCAAAAGATTCACAAAATAGCCATCAAATTGTTATGAATTCCCGAGAATGTTCCCAATTTATGAGAATATTCTCTCTCTGAAAGTTGGCTAAATTGATTGTTAGACATTCTACTGAACAGTTTACCGCCGCTCTATATACATATTAAAGCTTCAATAATTTCCCGCTGCCCGCCGATCATTTTCACAGCATGATAATGAAACATTTTCAATGCCCACTAATAAATTCGTCATGTGGCATTAACAAAACACAGCAAGAACCGGTGGACGTGTTAAATGTTTGGGATGCATGATCCATTCCATGGCTGCATGATTTCCTATGCAACTTTGGTTCTGTGGCAATTAGCACGCGGCCAATAAATGAATTTAAAACAGAACTTTTAACGCCCTACAAATTCGAAATTAAAATTTGATATGCAAATAGTTTTCAATTAACAGGCGAACAAATGCCAACAATAAAAAGTCAAACTATGCGAGACAAAAGGCACCGAAAACTTTGCCATCAGGCAAAATGGAGGGAAAAAATAATTAACGAGAAGGGACGTGTGAGACGCTTCTTACGCGTCACAACTTTTATACCCGGCACTCAGTACTACATCTGCACTTTAGCGGTTATTTGTCAAATTTTACATTTTTTCTTCATCTGTCATCTACATCAACAACACTACTCAAGCCAACACGCTCCTTTAGCTCGCCACCCTCCCCTAAAGACACACACTGCAGAGTCGCGGCAGGGGCAGTGGCAGAGGCAGAGGCAGCGGCAGAGGCAGCGGCAGAGGCAGTGACGTGTCAGGGGCCAGGCCATAAACAGCGCGAAGCAGAGTGTAAATGCTGCGGGACGGGGTGGGTTTGGCCACTGAAAATTAATTTCTCCATTGTGGCTATAATAATGATCCAATCGGATCCCAATTTGGTGATCTGATAGATATGGTCATTCCCTACGGAATGGCGTTTTTAGTTTTCTGTTATCTTTAAAATTGGGGATTTGGGAGGTTTTCGCCCTTTTGCGGGGGCGGAAGGGGGCGGGGCTCATTTTTGAAATACACTGGTTTCAGTGTGAGCATACAGCAGTCTGGTGCCAAAATTTGGTGGCTCTAGCTCTTATAGTCTCTGAGAACTAGCCGACAAACAAGACGGACAGACGGACGGACGGACAGACGGACAGACGGACAGACAGACATGGCTCAATCGACTCGGCTATTGATGCTGATCAAGAATATATATACTTTATGGGGTCGGAAACGTTTCCTTCTGTGCGTTACATACAACCGTTATCCGCACAAATACAATATACCCTATTTACTCTTCGAGTACCGGGTATAAAAAGTGCACGGCTTCAATGCTGGCAGGTGATGCTCTTCCACTGCCCCACCATGCCGCACCACTGCTTCCCTAACTTAACCCCCCATACCGTTGAAGTGATGGTAGAAATTAAATTATGTGTGCCACAAAGTTCGCCTGAATTATGTCGCATAAATCAAATAAACAGCAGCCGAAGCGGCAGCAAAAAATATAAAAAAGTTGAGGCTGCAGAAATTGTTGAGGAAAATAACTGAAACTGCGAAAAAATTTATACGAAAAACTTTTGCATGTAAAGCAGGGGAGTGCCTAGGGGGGGAGTAAGAGGAGTAGAGGAGTAGAGGCTGGGAGTGTGGTATGCTGGGCCGTGTGTTAAAGCAACACTTGGCTGTGGCAAGACATTATTTTCTATATCTATTTGCTGTGCAAGAAAAACCACAGCAGACAGAGCAGCAGAGAGGTTTTTCGTTGGGTGAAGAAAAACAAGTGTTTAAATGTCAACAGCAAACAGACTGAAATGTGCTGGAAAAACCAGCAGCAGCAGTGGCAGTAGCGGCAGCAGTAAGCCGTGGCAGTGTGGCAGACAAGCAGACAAAAGGAGTATCTCGCCATCCCCATGCCCATTCCCATCCCCCATCCGTAAACCCCCGGATTGACTAAGCCACAATTCATATGGCAAGATACGCGACTGCCACTGCGTCTGCGAGTCTGGGACGGGACGGGACGACTCATCTTCTTTTTTTGCTTGTGGTGGCCTGTGCAGCGAAATGTCATGAACTTTTGCCACAGACATTTTGCAGGCGGTCAGTACATCGCCTGGCATCGCATCCGAGAGATACATTGCCCTGTGGCTCATACTCGTATGTCTTTAATTTTTGTGTTGGACTTGAAGCTTGATAACTCACCCAAGAGCACGGCAAATGTCAAAGATATCCAAAACTGCATCTTGTAGGTTGTTCGATTGTTGCTTGAAATTTGTTGTGGGACTCTGGGATTGCACAACACACAAACACTCACACACAGACCACACACTTGCACTGAGACGCTTTCGTCTTTAACTTGTTTACAGTTGCAGATACTTGTTTGCTCGCTGTTCGGCTATGTATCCGTATCTTTCTGTTTAATTACAGGCCTCAGCCAGTTCGAGGCTTGGCCGCACTTTGACTTGCATTGGGCGAAACATTTTTTTGGGCGCACACTCTAGCTAGGAATTCCAAAAAACGCGGAAAATTTACTTAGTTTCACGGCACTAAAGTACGAGTATCTTAGGCACCAGATCGACCGTTTCGTTGGTAGCGATGATGTGACGATGAGACGTTGAGACACCGCACAGACCGAGATCCGAAAATTCGACTTTTCAATTTTTGTTATTTGTTGTGTTTAACGACGCGGGGCAGCTGCCGCTCAACTCAAAAGTTGGAAAGGTATTGAGCAGTGAGCTCGGCGACTGAGAAGTATCTTGCATCTGAAGCCGGTTCACTGTAAACAGAACGATACGAGACTCGCGCCCGAACTCGAACCTCAAACAGGTTTGAGCTGGACTCATACACTGGCATCTGCGCAAGGGTTTGAGTCACTGCTAAGGCTAGCGGTAAGATACTCCATCTATGGATTTAACTAAGGAAAATAAATTAATTTAATTATTACAACATTCTATTGTTAAAGCTATCAAATGATATTTCTCTCGAAATTGTACAATTGTACAAGTAAATATTCCACCACACAGTTTTCTACCCCATGGGTATACATATGTATCTTCCGGTTGTCTAAAACCATTTTGAATCCTGCAGTCGTATCTTTTAGAACAACGACTTTGTTTCGGGTTTCCTCTCGCAGCATCCATGGCGCAGGCGCCAGAGCGGTTCAAAACTCTGATAATTATGCAGACGGCCTCTTATATGCGTCTCTGCTACAGCTACTACTCCCATAGCTGAATACGCTTTCGAAGAGAGTATAAGCTGTATAAGCGTAAAGTATGCTTATAAGACGAGTATAAGCTGGACTGTAAGAGCTATATAAGCTGGCATATAAGAGCTATATAAGCTGGCATATAAGAGGTTTATAAGCTTACTTATAAGAGCTGTATAAGCTGTCTGAGAAGGGCAGTATAAGAGACAGCTCAGACACTGAATAAAGATTTTTGTTTTACCAGAGTTTGCGTTTGCTTGCTGTTGCTGGTGCTGTTGACTGCCTCAAGTGTTGGACTTTTGGTTATGAAAGTAAAAGTGCTTGTCGAGGGGCGCAGAGGCAGCCATGCAGAGGGGGAAGGAAAAGAGTGGAAAAACAGGCGAAAAACTTTGTAGAAGAACAACAAAAGATTGTGCAAAGTTTCCGACATGGGGGAAAGTGCTCGGCTCGCAATGAGAGATGAATTAGAAAAACTTTGTTCTATCAGAAATATTTGGGTAATAGGAAATGAATTGACTGAGATTTGGGATTACTTAGGTAAGAGGCAACCATAAGATGTATCAAGCCGAAATACCACACGAAAACTTGTTGAAATAAATGGTCGAGCGAGTGCCAGCACATTGGGATAGGCCCAGCCTGAATGAGGGGGGCTCGCAGCATGGTAATGGGACACCAGCTCCATCCCCATCCATACGTTAAAAACGAAAAAGAAATGCTTTGTTAAAAATATTAATAAAATGGAAATCAGACAGGAATTCAGGAAACATTTTATTGAATGACTTCAATGAAAGATCAAATTGAAAAGTATTTAAAATCCATAACATTCTTCTCTGCTAACTTTTCCATTTCGGAATTGCAGAATATAATACAAATAACAATCGGCTCGAATGGTACAATCGCCAGCAATGTATGTACAATTGTGTATGGACGCATAGTATTTTCCTCTGGCGTACATTCATTTCAAATTAATGAAACACCGCACACTTTTCGAACAACGCAAATCGGTGGTGCACTTCAGAGATGCCATTGCCTTTGCCTCGCAGCCGATAAATTGAAATAAAAATGCACTTCAATAACCAAACAAAAATCGGAGCTGGAAAATTGAAGCCCATCAACCATACCCGAAAAAAAAAACAGCAAACATGCCACTGCAGAATCAACAAATATGTTTATTTGTCTGTGCATCTGAATAATAAAATAAAAATAATAACGAGAAGTGCCAAGAGTTCTAGGAATGAGCCAATGTATCAGTTCAATTCACGCTGCTCACGAGTCCTGCAGATGGTCGGAGCTGTAACCATTCAATCGATAGCTAATTCCAGCTCTTCATTATTCCTGGCTCATCTGAGCAACGCCGCTGATTTCCGCTCTCGTTCACTCGGCCATCTCTGGGGTACGCTTTACGGGCGTCCCCTTGGCTGATTTTTGATGTGTGAAATGAGTTGGCCCAGACCCACCGACAGACAAACAGCCGCACAGCCAGACAGAAGGATGGAGAGGGATAAGCAGATATGGTATGGTGGCATGTATAATGTGGTAGCTCAACTAGTCCACAGGCTGGCTTTATTAATGGCTCATAATGACTTAAGTGAAATTACTGAAGCGTAACAGTGCTCGCTTCTCTCTATCTCTGGCTCGGGGCCTCTACCGCTACCTCCACCCTCCACCTCTGCCTCGGTCTGTGTGCCCCTGTTTCAGTTGCAGCCATAAACAGCGAGAATTCCCACGCGGCATTTAATATTCTGATGGCCAAGTAAATTTACCCCATCCTTGTCCACCACCACCACACCCATCTCACATGTTGCTTCTGCCTCTTGATGGCTGGCTGGCTGCGGCTGTTGCCGTTGCTGTTGGTGTTGCCGTTGCCGTTGCTAGTGTGCAAGTTGTTAAGGTCAGTTCATATATTATGCTTTGCCTGGCAGAAGGTGCCATAAGTTTGCCAGGCCATGAGTAGGGTGTACATACATATGTACAAGTAGTTCCCGCTCTGTCTCTTCCATTCTTTTCCTCTCTCTCTCTCTCTCTTTTTCCGTTAATTTCATTCTCAATCTCTTTCTCTGGGGCAACTGTTGCCTACTTTGCCACATCTTCTGTTGTGCTTCTTTCTGTTCTGTTCGCCTTTGCCTGCCTGCTAATTAAGCGAAATTTTCCGTAATAAGCTTGTCTTTAATTTTCGCCATCTTTTTCCTGCCTTGCCTTTGCGTACATTATGTCTATGTGTGTGTTTGTGTGTGTGTGTGCTGGTGTATCCATCCGTAGGTGTATGCTACTGCCTTTGGGTTCTGTTTATTGTCATCAAGGTGTTCATTGACTTTGTTATTACACCTCAATGAATTTTACTGACAGACTCCCTGCTGCTGGTGCTCCCACAGATGTGTGGCATGTCATTTCTTTTCGCAATATGATAGAGAAAATTACCAAAGCTTGAGGTATAAGCCGTTTGGCTAATAGCCCTGCTGCCGAGACAGCCAACAAGTTATGCACATGAAATGAAAGTGCCTTGGCAACCACTTAACTTCATATAACTAATTATTTCTAACCTTCAAACAATAAATTCCTGTTACACCACATGGTTGAGCTAGCTCATTGGCTTATTAAAGGCATTATGCACCACCCAAACCTCCTCCTTCATCAGCACCATCTCGCCTCCAAGTAGGAGTCAGGTGCGTAGAGCCATTCTAATGGATTTCACTGATAAGTAGGCATTATTTACACGTCACCAGCCACCAAATACTCGCAAATTCATCAAAAATGCACACGATAGCACCAACAACAACAGCAGCAAAAGCAGCATTGTGTACATAATGTAGTATCAAAATGAAACAAATACCCTTACATTATACAGACACACACCTATGTATGTTTGCTTTTTAAACACCTGCTGCTTGTTGTGGCTCTGTTGTACCTTTCAGTTCAGTGCCTACCCTCGAAGAGGATTTAATGACTATGAAACCTCACTGTCTCTTTTTATCCTCAGCCAAGATTCGTTGAAGCTATCATAGATATGTATATTTAGCAGTCATAGGCACGATCAGACAAAAATCGTTGGAACCTACTACGGTAGTCCCTTCAATCATGTTTTTTTGTCATATCTGGTTTGGGCAGATATCAAGCAAAATATGAACAGCATTATTTGCGCAGGTTAGCAGCGGGAGCAACAGCAACAGCAGCCGTGCCAGTCAAAACAACAACACAAAGGCGCTAAAGCCAAAATGTCATTACATAAACACACACCCGAACACTCCCCCTTCAGTCGTTGTTGCTGTTTATACACATGTAAACAAAACCATTGAATTAAACCGAAAATTAGCATCGATTTAAGTCAAGACCCCTCGCTGTATTATCGCTATGCTTACCCAGACCACGGATCCGGCACCTCAGAGGTCCCACCTCGCTTATCAGCACAAACACACACAGACACACGCACACGTGCATCGCTTTTGGCCTGACTTTAAACAAAATTTGAGCATAATTTAAACATGTGTTGCTGCCCTGCTGTACGAGCATGCTTAATCCCTTTTAATCCGTTTTTCGGCAAACGTGCGCGCCTACACAGTCGTAACCCCAACGACAAGAGGCGGCACAGCCCCACAACCAGAAGCAAAACCAACGCCAGCAGCAACACCACTGAAAACAACACTCCTCACAAAACCCACAACAACAGCAGAAACAGGAGAAACAGCAGGCTACGGCAGCAACAGAAACAAGAACAAGAACAAGAACACAAATGCAAATGCAAATCGCGCCTGAGCCGCCGATAAGGTGGCGGAGGATGTCCTAACCAGACTGGTGTCGGTTTTTGTTTTTTCTTTCTTTTTTCTTTGGTGGTCCCAAGTGGCGGGGTAACCAAAGTTGTCAGGCCCGCAGAGAGACTTGATAGATGAGTGGTTAGTGGCACAACGTGAATGGCTCTCGAAACTGAAACTGCAGGATGTATCTAGCAAAACCCAAGTAACTAACAGCTAAATGAGAAAGCCAAGAATTCTGCATGAAGAATTTCCCTCAAATTCCGGCCGCGACCTTGTAGTCAAACGAAGTTCCCCTAGGAGAGGGCAACACGAGAGAATTTAGTGGGTGGTAGAGGTAGCTGTGGTCGGTAGAGTAAGTACTGTCTGTTACTTATCATATGCAAATGTTTGACAACGTTTACGCTCGCTCATACTCGTAAATGCCTACTAGAGAATATGAAGTGTTTGCTGGCACCAAGCTTGCGGTTCGGGTTGTTTCTGCCCCAAACCCAGCCTAAGCCCCTCCGGAAAACCCCCATAAATTCATTAGTGTTCGCTGGGGGGAGTCAGCGGCCGCCATTTTTATGATGTATCTCTGTGTGTCTACATCTTTGTGTGTGTGTGTGAGTATTTTCGTGGCGTAAAAGTTCGCGCATTACTCAAATGGGTTGTTGTTTATGAGTACAAGAAAATGATGCATAGGCTTGCCAAACGAGAGATATTTTGACCATTAAATGAGAAAGCTGAGCCAGCTCCCAAATATATGCATGTTTGAGGCGTAATAGGATTTATGACACCTAAGGAATGTGCCGCTGTTTGCGCCTTCAATTTCTTGGTTTCAAAAATGTAATTATGATTATTGAGTTTCAATCGGTTTCTGTACTTTAATATTCAATTCATTCAAATTCTCGTGTAGCAGATAGCAGAAGAAAGATTGAAGTTTCCCGATTTGATTGATTTGCATGGCAACCTTTGAGAATGTCCGAGAAAATTGCTATTTATTCAGTGACTGCTACTGCTACTACATTCTAGAGCCTCGGACTCCCTCCCTGCTGTCCTGTTGACCAGTTTCCCCTGCAAATAAGAATGTCCTGCACTTTCCTGAGGGCTTTGCTGTGCGGCCTTTTAGAATTTTGCTTTGACGCACTCCACTCTTCGGGTCTGGGTCTTGGCTTTTACTGATTTCCATTCGATTATGTAGCATTTATTTTCTTTCAATTTTTGTTTGCATTCACATGGAAAATGTAATATATGTATGTACATATGTATACCTATACAAAATTAATTTCCCCAATAAAAGGCATTTCTCAGGGCAGGAGAGGAAGAGTTGGCCTTTGAATACTGAATGTCATAAATGTTGCATGGGGCAGCGGCAGGCCCGCACACCGAATGAGAAGTGAATTGCAATAAAATAAAATTTAAGCCCAAAAGTAGTGAGCCGAAAAGCTCTGGCAGGGAACAAAGACTGGTCGAAAGGCAGTAACACAATTTATGCATGGCTAATCCCCAAGCCGAGATCTTCATCCCCTGCTGTAGTTGTGCAACATTTGGTTGCATTCAGCGCCGTCTTAGAGCGGCTCTTTCTCTACCCCTCTCTCTCTGGCCTATTGCAAATGCAGCTTAGAATTTGTTGCAAATAAAGTGAAATGGCAACGGCTGCTCCGAAATTCCACATCCTCACAGACACACAACACACATGGAGAAGGGAAAGGAAAATGTGAAAGGCAAGGCACACACACACACAAGGACAAGGGGCAAGGGTTTCTTGGGGAAAAAGGCAACAAAAAAATTGGCAATTTAACATTTGACGTTTTCTACGAGACTTGTTCAAACAATATACTTGGGAATTTGTTTTAATGCTCAGGCGGGGATCCAGCTTCCAAAGGGGGGAGCATATTCGGGGTAGGTGCGAAGGGTTATTCCTTGGTTTCTTTCTTATCCGGGCGGATTTTCTCGGGCAGCAAGCAGCATGCTCGAGAACGTTGGCAACTTGCAATAATGGCTTTAAATTTTTATTAGATGACGACGCTTATGCGCCTTAGTTGCCTACAGTTGTTGCTTGCGTCTCACCGCTCTGCCCCGTCCCTCCCCAGTGGCACATTGGCGGCATCCTGAAATGTTGTTCAAAACGTTGCAGTGTGCAAGAGGCTGTTCACGTTGCACTGGCCACGTGTGCCGACATACTTTTGAGTGTATTAGTTCCCTGAAAGAAACAGAGAGACAGAGAGAGGGCGAAAGGACACAGGTATTTCCTTTTCAAACTATTCATGATGAAATATAAACACTAATTGTCTCAAAAATAGGGTAAATACAACGAAGGGAATTCACAAATTTAATCAAGTCTATGGCACAATACGCTTTAATGAATTATTTGTGTGGCTGAGGAGTCGGAGATGTGTTCAACTTAATTGCTTTACAATTGAATTGGCTTTGTTGAGTTTCTTTTTTCTTTTCTTAGAACCCGAGTGGGGTCTACGGCAGTGTCGGAATATTCTTGGAACACCTTGAAAGAATACTTTAATTGGCAATAGACATTTTTATTATTATATTCTTAGAATATTGTTGCAAGCGTTTATAGCGCACTTTTTAGGGCAACTCTTCCCATTTTTACTTCACATATACGTATATGTACATACATATTTGTGTACATATGAATGTATCTATGTGTAGTGTGTGAGTGTGTATATATCTGGCTGTGCCCTCCTCCGCACTGGCGCTGTCATGTCTAGTAGTAAGTTGCCTCTGAGCGTATGCTCGACTTTATTCCATGTAACTGCTGTCTGTCCTCCCTAATTCGCATAATTACGCGCTTATTATTTTTCCCAACTGTCTATGTGTCTGCATACCTCTATAGCTGTATCTCTATATCTCTCTTCCTCTATCTCTCTCTCACACACAAACACACACTATTTGTGTTGGGTCGTAATTGTATTTAGCTTTTGCGTAGATTGTGTAATTGTATTATTTGCTTGATTTTATTATTTGCTGCGAGCAGCCGCACCACCATACAGCCGTAGAGCCATACAGCAGCACAGTACCTAGCGGCCATAATTAACCAAATAAATAAAACAGTCGAAAATTGTCGCTTGAGAGGGCCATGGGCCGTGGGCCGTGGGCCGTGTGCCGGATGGGTGGTGTGGTGTGGTGCGGTGTAAAACTAATATGGTAACAACATAGACAAACAAATACAATTTTGTCACAGTTTTTTTTTGGGATGTCTGGCTCTGGCTGGATTATTTGTTCCTATTGCAGCACTGTGTTTATTCTGGGGTTTTTAATGTTCCATGTCCCTGGTTGACAGTCGACCAAATTAAATGGCTGTCAAATTTTGTTTTATGTCCTGACCCCCTGGAACCGACTGGGTGTGGTTCTGTTTGGTGGGTTACTTATTGGCGAATTCCATTTGGGGTTTTGCTAATTCAGTTTGATTGTTTTGGCTCTCACATTATGAAATTGTGAGCACCACTAATTGAAAAGTTTTCTGCTTCTGCTTACTCTTCGGATTTGGCGTTGAGATTGTCACGTGTTTGCCGAATCAATATGGATGGGAAGCAACTTCTCACGGAGTAGTAGACATTCCCAGCAGTGGAAATACCCTTGAAATACAGCGCTTCAATCATTTAATACCTTAAACTTACATTTACTCAACCTAAACTAAGTATCTGATATTTGTGATAAGACCAAATCAATCAAAATGTATCCTAATTGGTTTTCCGCTCGAAAGTTGGCTCCAAGGAAAGCACAAAGTTTCGCTGGCTTATGGAAACTAATTCGATCACTTATCCGAACATTCCCAAATTTTAACGTCTTAGCGGCTTCAGGACAAACACACCCACACACACACACACAAAAAGCGGATGTTGTTACACATGAAATTGAATTGCCTCCGATGGAGTCTTGCCTTATGGCACTTCTCACTGCCAATAACCGCACAAAATTACATTTATTTAAGTTCCGTCACATCAAACGTTTACGCCTCAGACTGTGGGCTGTGCATGGGTATGGGCCATAACTCACACACACACACACACACACACACACAAATACACAAGGAGACCTTGGGCAACAATTGCCCATCTAATTCACTCAACTGCTCACCTGTTGTCTTGCTTGGCCCACAAAGCCGGAGCATCGTCATTGTCGTCGTTGTCGTCGGTGGCGTCGAACCCATGATTGGCTTCCTCAGCATCGACTCTGTCGCCGTTGTCTTGGCTGCCTGCCTGACGGCGGCGTCTCAGTTAATGTTGTCTGATTTCATTAGCGCAGGTCGCTCTCTCTCTCTCCCTCTCACACACTCTCTGCCTTTCCCAGCCTCCACGCCTCATCTACCTGCAGTCCAAATTACGTATTGACATTTGTCGTTTTTCGGCTTAACCCTCACAAGCGATGCTGGGGTGACAATTGACACTGGTTGAGGAATTCATAATGTTAAGCAATTGTTCATTTTGTAACGGACTTTAGCGACACATGCACACACACATATGTACATATGAACGTACTTACATATGTGGATGTAGGAAAAGTTCAAGTACTGGTTCACCCATCATTCAAATATTTAGCCACTTGTATGAGGCTTCTCGTAGCGGACACCACCTAAGGGTTAATGAAAACACTTGTAATTTATATCCAATTCCCTTTTGGTTTCTTTTTCGCCCATCTGCTTCGCACGCCAATTAGCTGCCGTGAAGCGGCGCCGGGGACCGGGGACTGGGGACCAAGTGAAGCGTTTTACATGAACTTGAATGAGGTTATTATTGGTTGGTTGTTATTCCCGGCGAGGGGCTGTCAATATTATTGCCACTGATACTCTAATCGCATTTATATGTCGCTGTTTACGGGGCCCTGTATTTATTTATTTCTGTGTATATTTTTCTCACCCATTCCGCACTCTCCACCCCCCACTTGTTGGGGCTAATTTGCTTTTATTATTCGCATTAAATTTTATGCTTATGTTTATGGAATTTTCTAGAGAAACGTAGGCACAGGGAGGCGGAGGGTTTACAAATTGAGACATTCTTCGACGGCAGTGGGGAATTAGCCATAAGTGTTTTCGTATTATTTTCCCACCCATCGATGGGCTTCGATGCTGTGCATTTTAATGGTCGTTTAAGGCAAAACATCTGCGGCTGCCACGGCTGCAAATTGGATCTACGGATTCTGTCGCTGTTGATTAGGAATCGATGTCCTATGTAGATGGAGCGTGTCAAATGCCCGGTTTGGTCAGTTAGGAATAAGCAAATCGCTGTCACTCGCAGACTCGCTTCATGCTGTAAAGGAAATGTCTTCGCAAATGGATCTCCTGGGAAGCTTCATCTTTGTCATCCTAGAGAATCAACCACCTGAATTTTTCTCCTCTCCCAGTGATATTTTTGTTCAGAGTATCCCTCGTTTGGCTTAATTAAAACTGGTAAAAATTTCAATTATATTTTGTGACCTATCAGTGATAACAAATAAACACGACGACGACAGAGAGAGAGAGAGAGTCAGGCCGGGGTGACACCATGACAGCAAGACTCATACATATCAAGGTAGCATGGCACTCGTCCTCCACTTCTACCTCCCCGAATATTTACATACTTGTACAAACGAGTGTGTCTGTGTCTGTGTGTGTGTGTGTGTGTGTGCGTGGCATAAAAAGAGGCAACGCATAACTCCCCCTCTGAAACCAGATCCCAGATATTTTTGCCCAGTTTTGCCCACTGGCAGCGACGACCCCGCAGCTGGCGCATTTGTTTTTTATGCCACACCTCGATGCAAATCATTGCCACATCTGACGCACATGTGGCACGTAACAGACGCAGACAGCGACAATCTCGTGTACTGGCACTGGCGACGACGTTGTCGTGGTCGTTGCTTCTGGATTTGTCTGTTTTGTGATTGTTTGCAGCCCCAAACAGCTCCAGCTCCTGCTCCTGATTCTGCACCTCCTCCTGCCTCTTTCTCTCTCTCTGTGAGCCACTCACACCCGGGACGCTCTCACCATCCGTTCCCCGTGCTTTTCTGTGACATTTTGTAGGCGCTATGGCGTGCGAAATTGTAAATTTTTCGCCAGATCCTACTCTTCCTCCTCCTCCGCCGACGACTCTTCTTGCCCAAGTTCATGTACATTGGAGCTCCCCTCCCCGCTCACTGCTGTTGTTGTTGTTTTCGGGTAGGTATGTATGTATATGCATTATTAAGAATACACTCAGCTGTCAGCAAGGGAACGTCTGGTGTCCCAATCTCTGTTTGCAGTTCCCCCCTTCCGCCTTCCTGCTCTTCAAGCAGCCCGGCCTGGCCCTGGTCTCTCCGTCTGTTATTCTGTCTGGTTGGGATTCCTTGAGCTTCCAGAGACACTAACTGAGCGCTACTTTGACTTTAGGCACTGGAGTCGACCTATTTGAATGATGTACTTTATTTGCTTAGCTTTTTCGCGAGTGCTGATGGATGGATGGGAGGGGAAGGGGCTGCTTTCGCTTGTCTAGTCAAGGTCGTGCCGTAGCTAGGCTTAGGTGTGGCACCAAGTCCTTTGTGGATGTCAGAGGCTGTGACCCGTGATTCTTACTTGTGATAACACCACAGCCTCAACTGAATTCCTCTATGGTATGTCAGCCATGTGACTGGAACTTCCACAATGAACACATCAGCTCCAGTTGCAGTTCTAGTTTGGGGATTTCCCTGATGCTAATGACCAACTGAAGCTATTGAACTCATAACTGTCACATTCCATGGACTCCCCATTTTTCCCTCTATTTCCCCTCTATCAACGTCATACACCAGCATTTGGCCAACGGCTGCTGTTAAATCATCAGAACGTGCAAAAAGTTTTGCTTTATCGCTTCGAGTTTTCCCCACATGAAAGTTGGGGTTCGTTCTCTGCGCTTGACCTGCGCTCGCACGGCATTTCCCGTCGAAAAGGCTTTTCAGAAACGCAGTGGAAAATAAAATCATTTTTATATTTCTGCTGACAAACTGACCGGCGGAACAGTAGTGGGCTCCAGGGGGGTGCCTCAAGGGACAGGTGCGGGGAACAGGCTGAGTTTGCTGCTTTCCTATTTGCTTTTCATTTATTAGAAAAACGCGAATGCAACTTCCGCTCCGGCCGCATCCTCGTTCGGCTCGTCACTTCTGGCCATTGCACATGTGTCCACAAATATTTGCGCTACGTGGCTGCACACCTTTTACTTTACCCAATAGCCCGATGACCTCTCCCCACTCCCCACTCCACGCTCTCTCTTTCCCTCTCCCTTTGACCCGCCTCTCGTTGCACTTTATTTCTCCAGCAGCTTTGTGAAAAATAATTTCACGCAGCTCTCATGTATTTTTGTGCCATGATTTCAATATTCAAACGATTTTACTCCCTACATTTAGTTGAACAAGAGCAAATTTGATCAATGCCCCAGATATGATTTTCATGATGTGCCCTGCACGGATTTTCAATAAACTCTCCAAAGTGCAGAGCGGGGTGACGCTTGTGTCGGCTATGCTATACCATCCCATATACCATCCCCATATTGGTGTACGATAATACGGCCGCTTTTCAATCGGGTCCGTTCAATTTGATTTTTGTGTTTCCAATAACATGACCCAAACTCATATCAACAATTTGACTAAACGCTCGCCCAATCGACGTTGGAAGGGAAAATTAAATTTCGAGGTAAAACTGTGCTTCGGTTTGCTGTATATGGGTTCGCCCTGGTCTCGGGGTCGATGGTCGGTGCTCCAAACTTCGGTGTCACTTTAAGCTGAAGCCCGTTCTGTGGTTGTTGCAAACTGTTTGACTTTGAAGTCGAGAAGCAGCATTTTGCTGTCATTTATCGTTGCCATGGTGCATGGATGAGGGGCAAGGTGGCAGTA
This sequence comes from Drosophila subobscura, assembly GCF_008121235.1. NCBI lineage: Eukaryota > Metazoa > Arthropoda > Insecta > Diptera > Drosophilidae > Drosophila > Drosophila subobscura. The sequence continues at coordinate 3,244,488 of NC_048531.1, forward strand.
GTGTGGGTGGTGCTGAGGTCAGACATGAACTGTGTGTGTGTGTGTGTGTGTGTGTGTGTGGAACTGCCATTTATTGTTGTCTACTTTCGGGGGCAAATATTTGTGGCTCTGTGCCTGTGTGTGTGTTGCTGCTTTTCGACTGCCGTTTATTGGTGATTACTTTCTGTCGGTACACCATTCTGAAGTTGAATTGTAGATCTGTAAATGCTTTTTCCATTATCTCTATTTGGCAGTTTCAAGGGGTGGGGGGAAGAGGCGGCTGTTAGAGGAGTCGCTTAGGGATCTGCACATGTAGGTAGACATTTTGTCCTCTTCCTAAGTTCAGTTCTAAGAAACTTTTCTTTTAAGCCTTATTGATTGATGTAATGGCAAAATATTTCGTACATTTTTATGCATCAGTCGCTGCATTTGCTGCATTAAATTTAAATAATTGTCCAAATACACAGGCAAGTCAATTAATGCATATTGAAAATGCACAAATAACACGCAGCCATATAATAATTAAGGATTTAGGAATGTAAATGTAATAGGCAACATTTAACTGTCAACAAGATCGCCTCTTGTTCATATGATTAGTTTTAATTGAATGTCCGTTGAGGCCTTTTGAGTATTTTCTACGCTTCCTAAGCTGCTGCCATGAAAAGAGCGAAGCTCTCTTACATGTTTACTTCAAACTTCAGAATAACTCGCATGGCATGCCTGCCTGACCTACATAGTAACTTTTACTTTAATGCAATTTGTTCTTAAATTTAAGGTAGCAACTCTTGCCGGAACGTGGTCGTCGTAGGTGTATAAGCCATCAATTTATTATATAGTCTAGGTTTAAGCTGGTCAATTTAATAGCTGACCGGAGGGCCTGTTGTATCTGTTTGTTGCTTCCTCGCTCTCTCTCTATTTTTGTTTTTTGTTTGGGTCTTGCTGCCAGTGCAGTGGCTTTTTGGCAGACATGCAGAGTTTTTGGGGAATGGGCTATTTATTATTGATATCGTTACCCTTTAAGCGCACACTTTATGGAATTTCGTAGTGCTATCTGCCTGGGCCAAACACAGTCCAACCACCACCACCACCAGCACCTAGTGCTGTGGCAAATTCAATTGCATAATGCCGAAACGCTGTGCGCTCAAGAGCACAAAAGCCAAAACCCGAAGCTAGGTAGAATCTGAGGCAGAAGCTGAAGCCGTAGCTGAAGCAGAAGGACGAGCACTGCTGGCTGGCTGACTGCTATAACTTTTCGACTGTTTGCAGTGGAAAGCACTGACATGCAAAGCAGCAGAAAAATTGTCTGGCAAAGTTGCCAGTCAGCCCCTGGAATCGCAGATAGACAGCCAGTCAGACGCATAAACTAGCTGAAGATGCTGCTGCTGCTGCCGCTCCCGGTTTTCCATTTCTTTTTGCCCAGTGCCTTGTACCATCTTTAAGATTTTTAGCGCCCCGCTCCGCACACCTTTGCCGCGTCAAACAGACACGGACTAACACACAAACACACACACAGGCACTCGTACTGCGCAAACTTGTCGAAAATATATACGAAAATTGTTTAACAAGTTGAAGGCTGCCTGGCAAACTTTTTCACCTTCTCAGCGCAACTCGAGTTGAAAAAAAGGAATACACAAAAAAGAAGACAGTGCAGACAGTACGACTATAAAATACCTGCTACACAGATAAGTAATCTTTGCTTCAGGTAATCAATTAACTTATCGAAATTCCATTCACAAGGGAAAGAAAAAAAGATATTCTCGCACACATAAGAAAGGTCTGGCATACCCTTGATCTGGGCACAAATACTGGGTACAATAATGGGAAGTAAAAGTGTAGGATAGCAAAGTTTGCATTGATCCATAAGTTTTGCCAGCTTCGGAGCTGTTCCGCTTACAGGCTGAGGCTACACTTTCTAGTCAACTTTAGCAGCAGCTCCGAATTGGGCTTTTAATTAAATAATTTCTGCTCACAATGGCAGGCAGGCAGTCAGGCAGTCAGGCAGGGATTCGGGATAGGGACTGGCTGTAGCGGACATTGGACAAAGGATTAGCCAAAATGTTCTATGCGTTCTGGCTGTCTGTAGATTCTCGTTTCTGTGCAATTATTTCGGCTGGGAAAATATTTAACTGCATTTCCTATTGATTTTTGCGCTTGCAATCAAGTTGCCTGCGAGGCGAGCAGGAAATTGACGATCTCCTGCAATTGTTGTGCCTTACCTACGCCGGAGGAGCCAGAACTTCACCGGGGCCAGGAAGCAGTGGGCGTATTAGAAGCAAAAGCTGAAGCTGAAGCTGAAGCAGCACCAGTTATCCGCCCTTTTTCTTCCTATTCTATGCCATCCCATAGCCCCATACACACACAGGGATTCCAGGACAAACAGATGAAGCTGACTGTGTGTCAAGAGAAGAGTAGAGAGGCGGTGAGGTAAGTGGGTGAGGTAGGGTGCAGGGAGTAGGGAATAGTTAGAAGGATGAAGCAATGCTCGTCTATCGTTTATAGCAATTTCATTTGACTTCTCGCCTGTGTTTGCCGTGGGTCAATAAATGAGCGTAATATTTGGACTTTGATTCCTGCGGCTATATCTACACTGAGGATGGTTCGAAAGCTGCAGCTGCAACGAGGGGAGCGAGTGAGTGTGTGGCAAAACTCGTTGGCTTAAACAATGCAAAAGCAATCTCTTATGCCACTGAAATGCAATGAAATATTAATGAATGGCCAAAGTATGCAGTAAATTCTAAGCAGCATTTCAATGGAATTTCTCCATAATCTCTGTTTGTGCAATTCTATTTGCCATCAAGTTAAATTTGCACAAAAGACTGGCCAAGAGGTTGAGCTGTAATGACAGGGAAAGTGCCGTGCCAAGCAGCTCGCAGCGAAGGTAACGTGCTCAAACTAACTTAGCACAAGGAAACAGGACACTGCATAGCATAGCGAAGCATAGGGACACACGCATACCTGTAGTCCCTTTTGTACAGGGAACGTGGCCAGCGAGGGCCACGACAGGGCTAATTCGCAGTCAGCGAGCGCAGCACACAACAATGCAACAACGACAACGGCAACGGCAACGGCAACGGCAACTGTAACCGTGCAGTAACCGTGCACCCGCCACCTTTCCTTTTGTATTATGACAGCAGCGGCAGGCACCTGAATGTACGAGTAGGAGTACGAGAATATATGCAGTGATTCTGCCTCAGACAGCTTGGCCGTGGGGGTTTTTTTTCTAGTCCACTCACTTGCGAAACCCCACTAAAAACGGTAAACAAAAAGCAGGACAATAGCCGAGCGGTGGCGCAAGGAGAACGCCCTGGCATGGCATGTGTTCATTGTCCAAGAGCTGTTCATGCATGGGCACGCATTCTTTGGGGCGCCTGCCCTGCCCTGCCCTGCCCTGCCCAGCCCTGCAAGTATGAGAGTCAGAGCTGGAGCAGTTGGCATATCAACTGGTCGGACATGGTGTAAACACGTTTAATGTTGTTGCCAATGCATGGCTGCAGTTCCTCTGGCTACCTCTGGGTTGGGCTTCAAAGCAGGAGCTAGGGCTGGGATTGGGACTGGGACTAGAGCTGGCTCCAGCCTCTGCGTCTTCTTGACCGTTGTTTCTACGTTTAATTTAATCTACTAGCCAGAGCTGCCTGCTACCTTGTCAGGGTCCGCACTTCAATCCCCATGTGGGGGCGTGTTTCTGTGCAAGTGTGTTTGTGTGTGGGTGGAGGGTGTAGAGGGGAGGCGCTGCTCGAGTGCACCGCAAGTCCATTTAACTTAACTTTGGCAGAGTTGGCCCTAGACCTGGCTGGCTGGCTGGCTGGCTGGCTGGCTGGCTGGCTTGGATGGTTGTTCCTCGGTTGCCACGTCTCGCTGCATCACTCAAACACACACAGAGGGAGCGACAAGGATGCGTCGTGTGCGTCAGCCTCTTGCCGTCAGCCGTGGCCCAGCAACGCAACTGTGTGAGCATCGTAATTTGCATGGTCAGCTTTCAGTTGTGGGACACACTGAGTGGCAAGTTGCTCCTCGTCCCTGGCTTAATTGCATGCAGGAATAGAAGCAACAGCATCAGCATCGGAAACTTCATCCAATTGCTGTTACCCACTTTTGGGCAATATCCCCTCCATCCCCCTTTCAAATCCCCATGCCCCATCCCCATGCACATTCTCTCTAGGTGCCATCGATAGCGTTTCCCACATTAAAGTTCGGGTTTAAGCCTCAAGATTAATGCGAAAACTAAATGATGCATGAAAAGAGAACAAAAGTCAAAACCTCACCGATACCTTCTGGACAGGTAATTATGGGGCACCTGCTCCTTAGGGTGTGTGGAACATTAACAAAAATAAATATATGCAAACGTTTACAGCATGCCGACTGGGTCTAGTTTTTTCGTAGCTCAAATCAGGCAATGTACATGTAACAGCGACTGACTAACAAAAAATGTATGAACAAATGGTGCGCTCCCCGTTTTCCATTGCTCTTTTTAGCACAAGTTTCCGCATTTATAATTTTATTTGTTCATTTGCAATTGCCACCGAATCACTTGCAAGCCATTTAATTTCAATTGCTTGTGCGTTAATCAACGACAACAAAAACGAATAAAACCGAAAAGTTTTCCGAAAAGAAACTAAAAAACCTTATCAGAACGATAACGTAAATTTGAAATGGCCGCGAAAAATATCGATTCCTGGCCAGCATTTTCCAGCACCAAACACCAGTCAGCTGATTGGAGTACGCCTATCGATAGCGCAGATATGCCTCATCACCAGGGCTACCATTTACGGTATATATACTGTTGGGGATAGATACTTTAAATATTTATACATTTTTTTTATTTATCAAATATATTTTCAATTAATTTCATTAAATAGGGTACACAACTGGGCATACTACACTATATTATCGGTTGGACAGCAAGAAATTGTCAATTGACGAAACATTCCCTACCCACCCACATTTTTTTTTTTATACCCGGTACTCGAAGAGTAAATAGGGTATATTGTATTTGTGCGGAGAACGGTTGTATGTAACGCACAGAAGGAAACGTTTCCGACCCCATAAAGTATATATATTCTTGATCAGCATCAATTGCCGAGTCGATTGAGCCATGTCTGTCTGTCCGTCTGTCCGTCCGTCCGTCTTGTTTGTCGGCTAGTTCTCAGAGACTATAAGAGCTAGAGCCACCAAATTTTGGCACCAGACTGCTGTATGCTCACACTGAAACCAGTGTATTTCAAAAATGAGCCCCCGCAAAAGGGCGAAAACCTCCCAAATCTACAATGAAGATAACAGAAAACTAAAAACGCCATTCCGTAGGGAATGACCATATCTGAGTACCGGTCATAAAAGTTGTGACGCGTAAGAAGCGTCTCACACGTCCCTTCTCGTTTTTTTTTGAGCCGTGCTTTTATTTTTTTTAAGATCTGTCTTTCGCAGACACTTAGTAAATTTCCTCTTTGGGTACTTGGCAATCTTATTTCAGTTATCTTATAATTATGTTATTATGAATAGTTTTGTTATGCGACCCACCCACATAACTTTTAATAATATTTTGTTGGCTGACCTTTTTAGTTCTAACCTTATGTTGCAATCAATCCCATAAAGATAAGTCATGAAAATTAGCCACTCTTGTGGAGAATTGATTGATAAATCGTAGAAAATTATAGTTTTAGCTATGAGAATCCTAAATAGCCTGGTAATATTAAACAGAAGATCAAAGTCGAGGAAAATGATTTACAGTATATTTTGAAAATGAAAGGGTGTATTTGGGTATACCTCCGAGGGTCTATCGGTATGTATTATCGATAGTTCCGAGGTCACACTGCTCATCACTAAGTAAAAATAAACAAAACGAAAACAGAAGCATTTTTTGGCGCTATTTGTTTATAACAAATGAACGGAGCACGAAAGCTAAAGTGCCTGAAAACTGTACGCCTGGGCGAACTGCTCTACGATGAACAGAAGCGGCTGCTGATGCTGTGCCGCAGCTGCGAACATTTTTTTCTCACATTTCAAATTTTCCAAAAACATTTGGCGGACTGCTCGGGCGTTAAACATCTTGTGAATGCCACCGATCCACTCAACTACCCGGAGGACAAGCGTGAGACGAGGCTTGCAAATGATAGACAGGAGGTAAGTGGACATGGCACCAAATGGGACATGGCACACTAACCGGAGACGAATCTCTCCTTGCAGCTGCACATTTACAACATTGAAGATGTCAGCAGCAGTGCCATTGACTGGGAGACAGAATTGGAGGATCCACGCTGGTACGATGACGACGAAACGTGTTTATCCGCGCACTCCAAACCAAAGACATCGCATTCCAAAGAAAATGTGGTGGGGAAGAAGCTATTGGCCACTGAGAAGCGCAAGAACCCCCCTCAGCCCCAGCAGATGGCCGCAACAAAGACTGCAAGGCGTCGGCCGAGCCCGATTCATACATATCTAGCTAAAAAGATGAAGACAGAACCTCTACGTGTGCCCCATGTGATGGACGACCTGCAGCGTTTGGTCCAGCCAACGCCAGCAGCTGCCAACGGTGATGGAGGAACCACCACAGCAGCAGCAGCAAACGGTGGTGAAGGGACCACGAAAGCAGCAACAGCAGCCACCAATACCACCCAGCAGATACTCAGTAAACTGAGAGCTTGTGGCGTGGATGTGAAGCGTTCCAAAGCCCAAGTGACGCCCACAGCCACAGTCGACCCCGATCTGGCGAAAAAGCAAAAAACCCTCGAAATTATGCGTAAATTGCAATCAAAAGGAATTCAGTGCACCAAAATCAAAGGTGAAAATAAAACAGAGCAGATCTCTACACAAAGGCTGATGGGTGAACAACCTGAGCCAATAGTAAAATCCAGTCCAAAGCTAATTACAAAGCAATACAACTCAAAAGCCATAATAGATACTCAGCGTTCGATGAGAGTCGAATCCAGAAAACCAAAAACTAATGCAAAGGATTACAATACACCCACAAAATAAGGTAGCGTATGCGCCATAACATAGAGAAACAAAATAGAGCCCTTGGGTGTATTGGATTGCTTCTGGTTAAGGTACTATTTTATAAGAAAATGTTGCCTTTGTAGGCTACAACAAGGAGTATTAACTAACATACGATATTTTAAATTTAAATGCATCCTGTGGAGCGGCTAAGAATTAAACTGCAAAAGTGTAATTTGGGTAGAGAGTTTGGTGTTGGGAGCGAGTTGAGAGGTGTTGGTATTCAAAATTAAGTGAATCAATTCGACGCCACAATAGTCCCATAGTAGATATAGATAAGTATAATAGTCCCATCTGCCCTGTCCGTTATAATGTGGACCTAATTGAACTCCCTACACACTCTTTTAAGAATTTAAAGTGAATTTGAACTAGCAACTTACCAAACTTAGGCAAACTTCACCGTTTAAAGTTTTTAGGAAACGATTTGCAGCGATGTGGCAGCACAGTCAAAAGCACAAATAAAAGCTCAAGCTTCAACGAATTTCAATGTTGTGGCAACGCTGTTATACAATTGCCCGCGAAGTTCAATGTTAAAAGTATGCAAACCCCACATAATTATTGCGTCGTAGATCAAACCAACAAATGACGAAATAGACAAGAATAGTTTAAAACACATTTTGAATGTATTGTGCAAAAGTTAAAAGTACTTAAACATACATTTCTACATAAACAGAATATATAAGTATATATTAAAAGCATAAATCATCTTCCTCGTTTTTTGTATATATAAAATATATATCAAAAGGCTTCAAAGTAACAAAAATATTCGAAACAAACTCTAGAGAAACGTTAATTACACTCTGCACGTACATACATATGTGTGTATAAAGAGTGATAGAAATGTGGTGTAATGTTCTGTTCATAGCAAAAGCTGCGCAAAGTAATAATCCAAAAATATTTTTCTGTATTTATCAATTGAGGATGTTTAGCAATCAGATTGCTGGCACTTGTTACGTTGAAGCAAATGTTCTTTTTTGTTTCTAAAGCATTTTCTTGTTTAATTACATACACACGAAATTATTTGGGCTGCCGATTGTGCTGGGATGGGCAGTAAAACGAATCTACTTGGGGGCCAGGCTGAGCTTTCCCAGCAGCTGGCTGGCCTGCTGGCCGGCACTCTCCTGGGCGTGGCTGGCGGCGTCCTGGAAACTTTTCTCGGCGGCTCCGCGCTTCTGGTCAACGTACTGGTTGGCCTCGTTCAGCTTCTGGTCCACCGCCTGGCTGGTCTGCTTGAGCGCCCCATCGATGGCGCCCTCAGCCTGCTTCAGCTTCTGATCGGCCACGTTCTCGGCGGCCTTGACGCTCTTGTTGATGGCATCGTTGGCTGCCTTCTTGGTCTGATCGACGGCATTGGCGGCGGCGCGCTGCGATGCATCGGCAATGTTGGCTGCCACCTGCTTGGAGTTCTGGGCGACGGCACTTGCCTGCTGCACGGTGTTGTCCACAGCCTGCTTGGTCTGGTTAACAGCACCAGCAGCACGATTCACACCCTGATCGATAGCCTGGCCAGCCTTCTGGGCCTCGGCCGTGGCCAGAGCGGCAGCATCCTTGGCTGAGGAAAGTATTGTTAGCAGGAGAAGATCTTTATTACAGGGATTCAACTAATAGTTACCTGTGCTCGTGGCCAACTGCTCGGCCTCGTTCTTGGTCTGCTGCACGGACTCGCCAACCTTCTTGGCCTGCTCCTCGGCCAGCTTCTGAGCCTCGAGAGCCTTGTCGTTGGCCAACTTCTCAGCCTCATCCTTCTTCTTGCTGAACAGACTGGCGGTCTTGTCGCCAATGTTCTTCAACGACGCTGTGAACAGATTGAGAAATCTTCGATTAAAAACCACCCACTGAAGATTGGCATCAAATTTGATTTGTACTTTGATTTTGGCGACTAGGAAACATGCTGAGAGCAATTCTAAATGAAAACTAAGCTCAGAACTGTCTCCAATTATAATTTATAGCCTGATTTTAATCATCTGATTACAGATTTGATAATTGCGATTCCAGATTCCGAATGCCAGACAGCTAATTGCCGAAACATAAACAAATCAAAGCTATTTATAAGTCGAGCATGAACGATTTACATGACCGAATTCCCCATTCCCAATCCTCCAATCGATTACTACGAGAAACTACTTCGAGCGACAGTTGTTTCCTTTGCTGGTAATGCGCACTTTGTGGCGACCAACTTGCACCGGGCATGTCGTCAGTTTCAAACACATCACGGCAACACGAATTCATATTTGTAATTTAATAGAAATTAAGAAGCGCGAATGCCCCGAATGCATTCCATTCCATTCACATCAAATGACGTGAGCGTTCACTGAAATAGAAACATTGCCGTTGTGAGAGCCATTATATGTGGTCTGAGGTCTGAACCGCAAAACGGAAGCCAGAGGAACTACTTCTGCCGATGCTACGAGTGTTCTCGTATAAAGAGAATTCCTTTGTCTATGCATAATCGCAGAGAGAAAACAAAATACAAATATTTGAATAATTCAAAGTATGTGATGTCATAATGGACGGGGGTCCGTTAAATGCTTTTTCGCCTTCAGTTCTGAAACTTTTCTTCACGCTTTGCGATTGCGATTGCGATTGGTTCGGGAATGTGTTTATACTCCGCGCATAGTTGGGCCAGCTGAACCCAACAGATACAGATACTTAAATGGATTCTCTCTGTTGCCACTCGGTTAATTTTCACATAATTTAGTTTTTCGGGGCACTTTCAATAAGCATTTAACGATCAACACGCTCCCAAGGAGGCTGAAAATTGTGCGAAAAGTATAGTTTCAGCTGGGGGAAAATTCCTTCAAAGATGGAGCAAGGTGTAAGGTGTGGGGGAGGTGGATAAATATCTCTATTCAGAATGTTTTGATTGCAAAAAATACATACATAGGAAATGTCTGCAGACTACGAGCTGAAAAGTGCGTGCATTCCTTATTTAATACTCTTAATTAATGAAGCTAAATTGAGTAGCTGCTGGGTTCCACTTCATGCAATTCCCAGTGCTGTGCGCGGGATTAAAATTGAAACTTAAATATGCAAAGAATGCGCGTAAAATGTCATCGATGGCGCCGTTAGAAACTTAAAACGCAATAAATGGAATATTTATAAAGGGAACAAATCTAATATTTTTGGACACACACTCACAGATGTCTGGCCAAACGTAGAACTCACACTCTTCCGTTGGCAACCTTTTTTGTTAACATTTGCGTAGTACTTCGCATTTACGATACATTTTGTTGTTTGTGCTTCGGTTGGAATACTGTGACGGTATGTGGTCAATATATATGTGTAAAAAAGTATAAAAAACCGGCTAGAATGGCAGAAACGAAAAGCATAGCCCAGGGGCAATGCCATGAGCCATGAGCCACAGAGCCAACAGCCCAAGAGCGTCTCCTCTCACAGCCTCTCGCAGAGTGTGGTTTGTTGGTTGATATTCTCGTCGTACCGCAAATAATGCGCAGAAGCTTTATAATACATAGTGGAAAACCTGTAGTTGGGCTGCGAGCGAGCACACTGAAGCGCAACACCCATACAGATGAGCGTGTGGAATACGTGTATCTATGAGTAACTGCGATTTGAGGTCTGTGGCGGCCCGGCCTCACGTTCCAGTTCCACACCAGTTCTGGATGGGATGCCTTAACAAAACCAAAAAAGAGTAGCTCGCTGCTGCTGCTGCTTCTACTCTTTGTTGTTGTTATTGCTGATGATGTCATTGGGGATTCGAGATACACACAGATACATGGATAAGTTTTCTAGCAGCGAGCGCGTGGCAAGCGGAATTCGCACGCCCAATCAATTGTTGGGTGCCCCAAAGGCGCGTCATCCATTCATTGTCGAAGGTCATCTACTTCGTCAGTCTACGGCTGGCAACAGCTGGCAACATGCCACACAAAGTGTGAGTCCTAGCCTCAGGACTCCCAGGGACAATTGACGGCTGATGTCATGGCCCCAAACACGGGCCGAGTACGAGTAAATCAATAAGCCAGCAAGGACAACGAAACTCTTTTTTGGATGAGTAATGCAAAGTCAGGAAACTCAGAACTTGTTCTCAACGGTGGATGGATGGGTGGATGAGAGATTCTATTACGAATGATTCCCAGTACAGCTTTGACTTGTTGTCGTCGTCTCGAGTGTAGCTCAACGAGTGTCCAATTGAATTGAACGACCCTAAACCTGACCCACAAACGAGGCAACAAATTACAAGGCCCACGCCACGACATTGGCCCATGAAATTTGCGCAATCTTGATGGTGCTTGGGTGGTGCTTGCTCGTAATTGAATTACGCTGGGCGTTGGGGATGCCTGGGCGAGTGCAGCAGCCAGATAAGACTGGAAATTGATTGGCCGCATTGCGAATGCATTCGGGGGATGCGACACGGTAGGGGAGGATATAAGTACAGGAGAGCGGCCAGCGGCCAGAGCACTGTGACTAGGGTGACGAGGAAGGTATCTCACCTTCAAGACATGAAGCATCTACTGACTGCACTCGTGGTTGTGCTGAGTGCCGCCCTGCCCGGTGAGCAGATCCTGGGATCGGCGGCCGGAGCCGGCTGCAGCCGCCGCTACCTGAGGCGGATCAATGGCAAGTGCTATTACTTTTCCGTGAAGAAGGTAAGGCACTGATTGACCACCCTGACCACATCTTACTCATCTCTTTGTGGGCAGATGAACTGGCATGGGGCGCTGAACAATTGTCTGCGCAAGGGCCTGACTCTGGCCGATCTGAGCAACCCACGAGATTTCTATGGAGCCATCGGCTTCCTCAGCTCCAAGGGCAACACGGAGGACTTCTGGTTCGGGGGCAACGATCTGCAGCACGAGGGCCGCTTCCAGTACATCAGCAACGGGCGCCTGGTGCGCTTCTTCAGCAACTACAGCATCGTGGAGCCCGCGGAGCACTCGGAATGCGACGATTGCCTCGAGGTGCGCATCCGCTCCAACATGACGGTGGTGGCCGATGACAACTGCCTCGAGCGGCAGTACTTCATCTGCTCGGAGCGCTACTGCGACGACTCCGGCGCCGGCTCCGCCGCCAAGCCCAAGCATCACAGCCACGAGCATCTGCATCACTTCCACCACGACATTGGCGACAGCGACGGCGACGAGGAGGAGGAGGTCAACGATGCCCCGCCCCTGACCAGCGGCTCGGTAGAGCATGAAGGCAGCGAGTCGGAGGGTGCCGTAGAGTTTGCCGATCTGCCCGACGAGCTTAATATAACAACGTCAACAACGCAGATGATGGAGCAGATGGAGCGGATGCTGCCTACAGATATGGGACCTCCGCCAAGCGACTGGCCTCCAACAACGGTCAAAGATGAAGATGAAGAGGGAACCTCCGATGTAGACTCATCATCTATGGAAAACATTCAACGGAAATTGGGTTCTTCAGATGAAGAAGGCGAGGACGAGTCACGGCCACCTGGTGATGGACCTGGCACTCCACCACCACCGCCAGGAGGGGAAGGATCTACGCCAGGAGGAGCAGAAGGGGAAGCGACTGAAGCGGGAGAAAGTAAAGCTACTACGGAGGAAGGAGGCGGAGAAACCAAATCCGCTGAAGGTGGAGTAACGACAGCGGGAGAAGGTGGAAGAACTGCAGGCGGAGAAGGTGAGGAACCCACCGGGGGAGAAGGTGGAGCAGCTACTGCAGGAGAGGGCGGAGATACTACTGCGGGAGAGGGTGGAGTTACTGCGGCAGGAGAAGGTGGAACAACTGCAGGTGGAGAAGGTGGGGCAACTACTGCGGGAGAAGAAGGAGGAACTACAGCCGGAGAAGGGGAAGGAGCTGCAGCCGGGGAAGGAGCCGCAGCCGGAGAAGGGGAAAAAACTGCTGCCGGTGAAGGTGGAGCAACTACTGCAGGAGAAGGCGCAGAAACAGCAGCCGGAGAAGGTGGAGCAACGACAGCCGGAGAAGGAGGAGCACCCACCGCGGCCGAGGGAGAAGCAACGACCGCGGGAGCAGGTGGAGGAACTCCTGCTGCTGAAGGCGAAGCTGCAACAGCGGCTGAGGGCGGAGCCACAGCAGCGGCACCCGAGGGAGAGGCCACGACAGCGGCGGCCGAAGGGGAAACGCCAGCAGCACGAGCACCGCGAGTACCTCGATCACAACGAGCAGCACGAGCACCCCTAGCAGCGATGCACCACCTAATCTAATGCAAAATCCAGTTCTGTTTCTATTAAATCATTCTAAAATCAAATAAAAAATCCTTGAGCCAAAGTAATTTCTGTGTGAACCTTGGGGTACATTTTGGACATATTTAATTCAACAATTAAACGGAATTCCATGACGCAGAGTAGAAGTCCTTGCCAGTAGCTAAGCATCGAAATTGAGACTGCAACCTCTTGAAGGAATGAGCATGTCTCTGCATCATTTGGTGTTGAAATTACAATGGTGTGGGACTTAATGGTTATTTAATACTCGTAATCTTTTGATGGTTTGATCAATTTATTCTGCTTCCCAAATGAAGGAACTTTCAACAGCATTTTCATCCGCAGACTGGAGCGTCTGCAGCGAGCATCCAACTCGGATTGATTTGAAAGCGTTGAGTGACCGAGTGACCCATTGAACCACGGAACCACTGAAGGTTGTGGCACGTCCAATTGCACTTGATCGATTCGCTTGACATTCGATATGAGGCGGAATGGACGTAGGACCCAATTAAAGTGAGTGACTCTGCGATTCGTGGCTAATGCTCTCGTCACGGACTCAAGAGGGTTTATATAGAACAGGAGTTGGCACGCAAGTGTACAGTTTGGATGGACAGGCGGCAGATGCAGCCATGAGGATTCTTCAAATTGTGATACTGACCTTGATCGTAGCCCATCCCGATCAAGTTCTGTCCGCCCGCAAGCGCGGCAAGGACAAAAAAGCGGATGCCAAGGGAGGTCCTTGCGGGAAACCCTACCTGAGGCAGCTGAATGGAAGATGCTACTACTTCTCCGTTAAGAAGGTGAGTTCGAGCAGACTAAAAAGGGTTACGGGGCTCACCCATTAGTGCCCTTCATCCGCAGATGAACTGGTTTGGGGCCCAGAACAATTGCCTGCGGAAGGGCCTCAATCTGGCGGATTTGGGCAGTCCGGAGGACTACAAAGCGGTGCTGCGCTTCCTGAACATGCGGGGCAACATGGAGGACTATTGGTTCGGGGGCAACGACCTGCAGGCGGAGGGCCGCTTCACCTACATCAGCAATGGTCGCATGGTCCGCTACATGGGGGAACTGGGCTTGGTGGAGCCGACGCATCGCTCCAACCTGGACGACTGTCTGGAGGTGAGGCTGCGGGAGAACAGCACCATGGTCACCGACGACAACTGCCTGGAGAAGCAGTACTTCGTCTGCGAGAAATCCGAGCAGAAGTGCGCCACGCCCACGAGCGACGCGGTGGACAACACGCAGCACAGCCACGAGCACTTGCATCACTTCCACCACGACCCGGCAAAAGGAGAGAACAAGGGAGGGAGCGTTCAGGAAGGTATGGAAAGCGATTCGCGGCCGGTTGATAATACGAATTCAGCGGAGGTTGGGGAATCGAGCCTTGAGGCACCGCAGGCGCCGGAGGAGCCAGCAGCAGCGGAGCCAGGGGCAGAGCCAGGGGCAGAGCCAGGGGCAGAACCAGGGGCAGAACCAGAACAGGGAGCCGCACCGGCACCAGAGGAGGAGGGACCGATCGACGAGAGTTCACCTGACGAGGGTCCATCTGACAAGAGCGCATCCGACGATGAAACTAAAGACCAAACCACTCCGTCTACTAGCAGAAGTGAACCTCCAGCGGGTGCTGAGAACCCACCAGCAGAGGGAGGCGTCACCAGCCCTTCCGCGGCTCAAGCTGCTCCTGGTGCCAGCGTCCAGCCAGAAGGTGCCCAAGCCACGACCCCCGGCACACTCGAGGGTGCTCCGAGCGCCCAGGCAGGCCCAGGTGGCGAAGCCATCGCCACTGCTGGTCCAGGTGCCGAAGCTCCAGCAACTGGCGAAGCTGCGGGCGGAGAAGCAGCTCCCGGAGAAGGCGGCGCAACTCCGCCGGCAGAAGGTGGAGAAGCTGCTCCCGGTGAAGGCGGAGCAACTCCACCGGCAGCAGGTGGAGAAGCTGCTCCCGGTGAAGGCGGAGCAACTCCACCGGCAGCAGGCGGAGAAAACACAGCTGGTGAAGGCGGAGCAACTCCACCGGCAGAAGGAGGCGCAGCTAATGCAGGAGAAGCAGGAGCAGCTAATGCAGGAGAAGGCGGGGAAGTTGCAGCGGGCGAAGGAGGAGCAACTACGGCAAGTGAAGGCGGAGAGACTAAAGCCGGCGAGGGGGGAGAAAGCAAAGCGGGCGAAGGTGGAGCAACGCCTGCCGGAGAAGGTGGAGAAACAACAGCCGGAGAGGGCGGAGCTACTGCTGCGGCAGAAGGTGGAGAAACTACAGCCGCGGGAGCAGCTGCTGAAGGTGCCGAAGCCACCACTGCTGCCGGTGCTGAAGGTGCCGAGGCCCCCAAACCTGCCGCTGGTGAAGGTGCCGAAGGTGGTGCCGAAACTGCTGCAGTCGAAGGGGAAGCGACTGCAGCACCTGCATAAGACCCCCCCCTGACCCAACCCACTGAACCCCACTGAAGCGAATGTCTAGTAATCTAAGGGATCGATGAATATAAATACAAAAATATGGTTGAGTTTTCAATCGAATAAAATAATACAAGCGAGAGAGTGTGTGAGAGAGAGATTGCAGCTTGCAACTGATCGTGAAGAGGGGATCGGGTTGTGTTCGTGTTGGCTATGAATGTTTTGTGTGAGGCTTTGCTGATGGATCCGTGGCATGCAGTAGTAGGACGTCTTATTGGGGAATGCAGCTACAAATATTGAACTAAACTACGACGCAGTCGGTGAGGCATGTCTAGACATGTTCAAAATTATCAACTAAGTTCTTGGCATTGTGAAAAGTTCGAGAGAGTTCAGGAGATCGACAGATCGGGCTACTTACATTTCGATGCATCTGTTTTGCAATGACATTGAGTGGGGGAGCAGATAATATTTATAAATACAATATATTGTATGTATGTCGAAAATATACGATAATATATTACTGGCTAAAAGGCAGAACAGAACCAATTCGATTTTCTATTTTGTTGCCGCTTGCTTTCAAGTGGAAATCTTTTAAATAATTTCGACAAAAAAGCGGAATCAGACATACGGCATAATACTTATGAATACATGTTCCACTCGTGTTTGATTTAATTTTTTTGCACCCACTTCAAAGAACATAAATATTCAATCCATTATGCGCAGAGATACATTTTTGAAACTCAAATAAATTCCAAAAGAAAACATAACTTAAACACTGCCCCAATGGATACAAAGTATATACATAGAATATATATAGCTATAGTTTATAGATGGAACACTCTTGTATGTATCTGTGCAGCTATAATTATATACATACATATGTATGCTTGTATGTACGTGGGGATGTATCATCATCATTTTGGGTGTGGGTGGGTTGTCTCTGAGCGAAGAGCAACTTATAGTTCTGTTCCCAAAGGGGCTGACTGCATAGAAACTGCGCCATAATTGGCTTACGTATCGTCATCATCATCGTGGGTAGCATCATCAGCAGCAGTAGCAGCAGAGGAGCCAAGCCACGGTAGCGGACAATTAAGTTTTTGTTATTGCTTCTGCTATCGGATCGAAAACGCCCCAAAGCCCCACCCACACAGAGTGCCATCCCATTTCCCGGATCCCAGCGGCCACACAGCTCCAACTCCTTTCTAGCTGATGATGTAATTTTTAGTCACTTTTTTTTGCTCCATTTCGAATGCGGGTCATAGGTCAGACCTTGGGTCTGGCGTCTCACCATTCCAATTAATCCACGTACATACATACATATACAAATACATGCATGCACGTATATTTATAAACGTAGAAACGTATATACTTAACAACTTTAGATTTCTAATTTGGCAACTTTCACAGCAATTCAAATGGTTTCTTGTTTACCTGTAATCGAGCTGAACATTTTGGATACTTTGTTGCTGTGAGCTTCGCGTTTTTCACTCGGAATTAATTAGCTGCCTCGCTTTGGCTTCTAATTTTTTCGAATTTCGGCTGGAATTTGGTACTTGGGTGTGTTTTGATGTTTAGTTTTAGTTGCGGTCAACGATATTTTGGTATTTGGTGCCGATTCGCGTTTATTTTTAAACCGTCCGATTTCTTGTTCTGTTGTTCAGTGTGACCACAGAGTTATCCCTCAAATAAGCTCGAACTATAGCTTTCCATTTTCTAAAAATATACCTACAAATATACCAAAGAAAATCCTCGATTTTCCTCGACTTTGATTTTCTGACTAGTATTACCAGCTAGTTAAGATTCTTGTAAATAAAATTATTATTATATCCTCCCGGGCTCATTTTTGCGTTTCAAAGATGGGCACGAAAATACACCAGAAATATACCAAAAGTAATATACGATCACATTTAAAAATGTCGTACAAATTACCTCACAAAAAAACAACATTTTTGCATTTCAAAGCTTAATATATCCCAAACGGTAAGCTACAACCACAAAGTGTTTGGGTTCACTTTATAGATTCATTAGCATTTATTAGCTTTAAATCAAGACTAAGTTTATTACAACCAGATGTAAGATACTTGAGTTGTGTTAAAAAAAATCAGCATTAGCTCTCAACAATAGAAAGCACAAAATCCCCAAAAGTAAGAGAGAATCTGAAACTAAACGTAATCACACTCCAGTTGGCGTTTGAGTGGAATTTGTCTTGGTTGCTTCAGTTAAAAACGGCACTCTAGAGAGAGAGAAACTGATTTTTGAGCCGCGTCCAGCTTTTGTCAGATATCCAAAAGCCTAGTTGATGCGCTGCCAGATGTACTAAAAAGAATATTTGAAGCTTTGCCAGACTGTCAAAAAATGTTGAGAGCTAACAGTCAGGCGCCCGTTTCAATGTTTTGGCTATTCCTTTTTATTGTCAGCTCTAAAAAACAACTCCAGGCAAGAATTTCATCCATTTCTCATAATTTGTGCCATATTAAAAGCAACTGCAAGGTGGCCGGATATTAGAAAACAGAAAGTAGCGAGCAATTTCAGCAATTAAATTAGTCATGGCCTGGGCTAAAAGAACCATGTCGGATATATTTTACGTTAAATAACTCGTACGAGATCTGGTATATTGATTTAAAGAAATGTTCCTCCTGGCTTGGGTTTATTTGCTGCTGCTGCTTGATGGGCCCCTCCAAGTCAAATCAAATAATATTTCGAGTTATTTAAGAGTTCACCACCATCAGGTGAGCGGTGTTTTGATGCCTGATTGAATGCATTCCATCTCTTATTTTGCTCTCAAATGCCGCAGCCATGGAATGGTAAGCATTCTGGTCGCTCAATACCGAGTTATGTAAATATTTTCGCTGGCGAACATCACGTGTTTGGCAATGATACTTCTGATGCTCAGGATCTGCTCGATCTCCACAAAAATGAGTTCGGACGTATGCCACGCCAAATTAAGAGTGCTTCATGAGTAAAAGTAAAAGAGTAGAGAGTAATAGTTCATGTGATTAAAACTTTAATTAAATGACTCTGCTACAATCTACGTAGGGTACAAATATTTGTATAAAACAGTCGACTAAAGGTAAAACTATCTCTAGGATTAGCGTGTATCAAACAAACACTTAGGACTATGTACAGTTACATGTTACAAAGGAATTGAATTGTGTGTGTGTGTGTGTGTGTGTTATGGCAATGGGTGTGTGTGGTGTCCGTCCGCTTCTACTTGTTGAAGTTCTCAATCTGCTGAAGGACCCAGCTGCGCGATGCCGACTGACAGACGACAATTCCTCTTTTGAGTTGATGCTGGTGGGCCAGCAGCTCCTGCACGGCCTCCTTTGAGGGTTTCGGCGGTGGGGAGGGGCGTGGCCCGAGTGGCGGCGGCGGTGGTGGACTGCTGGGTCGCCTGACGTCGTAGTCGCCGCTGCGCTTCTCATTGTCGTCGCTGTAGATGGCCGAGTCACGGAAGTCGTTCTCCAGACTGTCCTCCACCTGCCGCTCGTACTCGAAGTTGGGTGGCAGCGGGTCCGCCGCGGAGCGCTTGCGCTGCTGCTCGCACATGCTGTCGCTGGAGGAGGAGGTCAGCGAGAAGACCGAGTCCCGCTCCGAGCTGACCATGGCCATCAGGCTGAACAGCGTTTTGGGATCCGCGTAGTCGACGTGGGCCATTCGCTCGCCCAATGCCTCGCTGCCCTGCCGATGCAGCACGCTCTGGCGGCACATCTCGCTCACATCGGAGACACGTCGCTCCGGCGGCCGGTTGGTGCGGCCAAAGGCCAGAGTCAGGTTATCGATAGACTTGAGGGCACGCGGCAGCAGTGAGCTCTCCGAATTGGACACGTTCTCGTGGCCATCTCCTCCGTTGGCGCCGCTCAGCAGGCGCTTCATCAGGTTCTTTGGTATGGGGCGGGCGTATAGGGCGGTCGTCTGATCCTCTAGGCAAAGGTTGATCACCGTCGTCTGGCTGTCACGCTTCAGTGTGGAGCCGGAGGAGGAGCTGGAGCAGGTGGCATCCGAGCTGCAGCTGTCCCGCTGCACTGCCTCCTCGCCCACCCTCTGGAGCACGCCCTCCGGCGAGTAGACCAGAGTCACATAATCCGACTCGGGGCGCGGCGCCCCCGTTGTGGTCTTGCTTCGCTTCTTCAGCATCTGGGCGGACTTGGCGCGTCCCAGGACGGGGGAGAACTTGTACGGGACATGGACATTGCGCAGCAGAGTCTCGTAGATGGGCTCCTCGTGCTCGGCCAGTCGCTCGACCTGACGCTTGGCTTGCTCCTCCAGCTCCAGGGGCGGCGGCGAGCGAGACGGCGGGCGTGGCGGCAGCGCAGGCACTCGATTGAGATCCAGACTGGGCGACAATGGACTGACGGGACTGACGGGACTCTCGCGCCGCTTCTGCTGCTTGTTGTAGATGCGCTCGAATTCCTTTGTGTTCTTGAGCAGATCGAGCACAATCTGGGCATCACGCTTGGACTTCTCCGCCGGCGACAGCAGCTCCTGGTGGCCGTAATACTGATCCTGTTCGTGGTCCACCCCCACCGCATCGGACGTGGGCTCGTTCAGAGTCTCCGCCTCCTTGGCCAGTTCAATGTCCTGCTCGTGGCGCAGCTCCTCCGAGGACTCGGTTATCTTCAGGATGGTGGAGCTGCTGCTGTCGAACTCGCTGAGATCCATGTAGAACTTGGAGCAGCTCTTGCTGCTGGTGCGCTGCTTCTTCAGCGTGGCAATCCGCTTTGGCATGGTCTTGTGGTTGTACTGCTTCACCTCGAAGAAGCCCTTGGCCTTGGCCTTGCGCTCGCTCAGATCGGGCTTGCTGCCCCGCAAAGAGGCGGCGCTGTCATCGTCCTGCTCCTGCTCCCGATCCTGCTCTGCCTCTTCGTCCAGGCTGAAGCCACCGATGCGTGGCACGGACTTGCTGCGCTCCTTGAGCGCCTTGTAGCTAAAGACTGGCGATTGCGACTTGGCACTGCGACTCCGTTGATCGCGCAGAATGCACAGACACTGCTCCGCCGCAACCGGCCGATCCTCTTGCCGACTGCACTTGCACGCCTCCTTGGAAGGGGATTTGGTCTCATCCTTGCCAGATGCATCTCGCTTGCGATACCGCATGGCGGCTGCCAGCTTCTGTAGGGCCGTGTCGTCCAGGCTGTTGTTGCGGGACAGCGGCTTCGTGGGTTTCGCAGCCTTTGCGGCCTCCTGCTCCTGGCTCTGCTCCTGGCTCTGATTCTGGTTTTGGTCCAGCTCCAGGGACTCGTTGAAGGAGCTATCGAAGGAGGTGGAGTTGCTCACCGTCTTGCGCTTGCCCTTGGAGTTGCGCTGACGAATCTCGCTGCGCCGACAGGCATTGCGCCGCTCCAGATAGGTGGGCGTGGAGTTGCTGCTGGAGTGAAGGCTCCACTTCCAGGTGCTGCGATCCGGCGTGCGATCTGCGGAAGAGCCAACGTTAGTTGAGGACTAAAACCAAGAGCGGGTCGTGATAAGCGGGTGAGAGCGGGCGTGGGACAAGCACCAGTGCGTGAGGGGTAGAGGAGGATGCATTCTGGCAGCCCAATCTTGGATCATGCGGCTCATGCGGTGGTCAGTGACTTGGATTAGTAGTTAAGTGGGTTCTTTCGAATGTGGGTTAGGATGCATGCAACACACAGACCCCGATCCCGAGCGTGTTAAAAAAGGCCAATTAAAGCTAACAAATCCAACTAGAAATAACGAATCTCGTGATACTTACTGGGCTCTCGATAACAACCAGCAACGAGCGATAAGCGATAAACCGACTCTACGATTACGATTACGATTACGATTAACGATTAACGATTACAGTTAGGATGGTTATAAATATTGTACTGGGATTTGATTTGGTTATTATAGCAGTTGGTTTGTCAATTCAATTTAGTTTTCTGATCGCATTTTGGTGAACATTTTGGTAGATCAGTTTTCAGTTTTTCATTTTTCAGTTTTTCAGTTTTCAGTCTCGGGATGGGGTTGGTTTTTGCCTTAGAAACACCCTTAAAAACTAATCAAAGTTTTCTTTTCTTTGTTTTGGGTTGTTTAGTCTTAGAATGCATCACTGGTAGTACTACAACGGTAAACATATAGCATTTGTATAGAGAAAAGAGTTAATTCAGATCGAGGTAAATAGCAAAACACACAAATACAACTAAGAGTGAGTATAGCCTTGAGCTTTGCCACCCAATCAACTAATTAGTATTAATGTACGACACCAACAAAAATAAAACAAAGTTTACATCAAGATGTGGACCGAAACAGATGACGATTTCCTGTGGTACAGTTGTGCCCAAGCAAATTTGCAATTAAAATGTGCCTACATCGGGGCAGAAAATAAATAATAAATCAACTTGCCAGCCGAGGCGTCGACAGATTTGGCACGATTTTTGTTTGGGGAAAGGCAACCAGCGACACAGAGGCACACAGATGCACACAAATCTCTCCTAACGACTCTGTGGCACTCGGTTATGTCACTTGGTTTAGCTGGAGCGTGCGAATCATACATTGCACAGCGAGAAAGGAACAGACACTTGCGAAATGGGCAAAAGGTACCCGCATGTGCATAACTGTAGCGTCAGACGGCAGGCTTAGCCACTTCATCATCTCTGCCTCATTCCCAGTGCAAATCGTTAAGTGTTTCGGCCACATCAACAACAGCGACATAACTACAACAACAACAAAAACTAGACTCCTAGAGGCGACAGGCTAGAGGCTAGAGGCAAGAGCCCAAGCCAGCCAAACCAAATGGAGGACCGTGTGGTGCACTCACCTTCCTCGTTGCCCAGCTGATAGACAAGCTCCTTGGCTCGCATGGGTATGTCTAGCTTCTCCAGCATGACGCCTTTAATGTGCTGCGTCCACACACGCTTCTGGTCACGATTCCGGGCCGTCAGTTTGATTTGATGGCGCGGCTCATCGAAGGGTATGACATAGAAGCTGGTCGGCTCCCCAGGCAAGTGTTCGCTCAGCATCAGATTATTTTGCTGTGCGAGAGAAGACTCAGTAGTGGAAGTGGCAGAGATCCCAAGGAGATCCTTCAACTCACGTGTATGTAGGTCTTGAACTGCAAGCGTCCGTCCTCCTTCTGCTTGGTGATGATCAGCATGGTGGCAAAGAGCAGCACCAGCCGCGGCTTGTTGTGCTGCTCCATTAGGAGGCCCTCCTGGCGCAGTTCACCCAAAACGGTTAGCTCTGCGGACGCCACAAATGTTAGCAGAAGTTTCCCCTGGAAAGCACTGAGCACTTACCCGGTCCGAGCCAGCCATCCAGTATGCCGGAGAGCTCCTTGACGCGGCTCTGCTGCTCCTGCTTGCGCTTCACTTGGTCAATGTTGTGCGCCACCTGGCGCATAATGGCATAGGCCTCGGCCACCTCCTTGACATCGCAGTGTTTGCGCAGGCTCTGCGGAATGGGAGAGAGACAGTCAACTGTCAGTCACTGTTGCTGGTAGCCCCCGTTTCCCCAGTTCGTACTCACGTCGAGCAGCAGATGGTACTTCAAGATGCGCTGCACCGGCTTCAGCAGATAGGAGCCCAGGGGCAGGCGATGCTGCAACATCTTCTGCGTGGAGGCCAGCAGGGAGTTGGTGTGCGTCGCCTGCAGCAGTTTGGTCAGCAGCGAGATGGCTTCCGGGTAGCTGGTGCTGCGGGGGAGGCGAAACGAATGACATATTCGTAGAGTGAGCGGGCAAGAGATTTATGGCTGGTGCTTCGCATGGGAAAGCGCCTTTAGGTCTTCATCAGGCGAACATGAAATTTGACTTTAAAATCAGCTGTGGGACGAGTGGGAGGACAGGACCGAGGCAGGACAAACGGATGATATATGCCGCTGTGTCATTCGGGGCGACAAATCAAACTCCAGCCATCAAACTGGCTGCCCTCGCTCGACTCCAAATTGGCACTGACAGGCCCCAACAGCGGAGCAATGGGGCAATGGTTTCGGGGTAAACGTCAGGCGTTTAAATGGAACATGGCGTGCCTGGACTGCCAAAGATCTGGCCATCGTCATCGTCATGCCATGCCATGCCATGCCATGCTGCTATCGAGATTATGTGGCCTGGCCGCCGCCGCCGCCGCCGTTACCGTTCTTGGCCGCCATTCGTATCAGAGATCCAGCAAACACGCCAGTCAGCCAGCCAACCAACCAGTCAGCCAGCGATGGTCAGTGGCTTGCCCCCAAATCACAGACAGCGGAAGAGGTCAGAGCAGAACGCGGAGGAGATTTACTCACCAATAAGTTGTGTACACATCAAAGCCATCGCGCAGATCTATGAAGCATCTGGCGATTCTGCCCGGCTCCATGCCCGAGTTGATTAGTCGCTGCAGCAGCTGCGAGTTGAATTCGTAAATCTCTTCAATGTTGGCAAAGAGTATTTGCAATTCGTTGATCCGCAGACACGCCCGCTCCTTCCAATCCAGCAGGTAGCTAGGGTCGGACATTAGAACATTAGTTGCACATTCCATGGAGCACCCATGGGGACATCACTTACCCCTTGATGACCTGACCCAGATCCTCGACAAAGCTGCGCTCCGAGTCAATGATCTCGAGGCTGGCACGCTCCAGGACACTCATTGTCACCGTGTGATGCGGATGATGATGGTGATGATGGTGGGGATCCCCCAGCTCGTTCTCGCTCTCCGCCAGACTCTCCACACTGGCCAGATACGAGGTGGCAGTGTGCTTCCCGTGCAGCAGCTGATCGGAGCCCGAACTGGAGCTGGACGAAGTGGAGCAGATGGAGGAGGATGACAGCGGACGATTGTTGAGGCGTGCCAGCTCGCTGAGGCGTGCGGCAAACTTTGGCTTGATGTCGGTCAGACGATCCAAACTCTCCGCCGACAGCTTATTGGCCTCCTCCAGCTCCGCCAGCTGCTCGGCCGTGGGCAGCTTCAGCGGCACCCCAGCGCCCAGTGTCGAGGCCTTGGCACTGAGGCTCTTGGTGCGGGCGTAGGTCAGCAGCGGGGAGCTGCTGATGGTCGAGGCACAGGCGGCCGAGGAGCTTCGCACCAGCGGCTTGCTGATCAGCGGCTTGTTTATGGCCTCGATGAGCTCCGCCTTGGGCCCCTCGTTGGCGCCCAGATCGCCCAGGGTGAGCCGCTCGATGTGCTGGGCCAACAGGTCAAAGTTGATGGTCTCCACCACGGGGCTGAGCGGTTCGCTGCACACAAACTCCTTGGGCCGCACCACGGTGGCGGGTGTGGCGGGTGAGGCGGGGGTGGCGGGCGTCGTGGAGGGGCTGTCTGGGGTGGCTGGCTGGGCGTGCTGCAGCTGGGCACTGGTGGCCGCCAGCTGCTCCATCTCGATCAGCTTGATGCTCTGCTGGGACTCGTAGCGGGGCAGCGTCAGTTTGCGGGGGGAGAAGGGGTTACCATCAAAGTGGAACGGGGTGCCGGGCACGCTCTTGTTCGTGGGTGTCCTGTCGTCGTCCGAGGGCGTCGCTGGCTGTGGCTTTCGCGCCTTCTCGGCGGCGGCAAAGGTCAGGGAGTTGACGTACTCGTTGCTGGCGTCGAAGGTGGCCACCAGTTCGTGTCCGCCCTGCGTGGACAGCTTGCCCGTGATCTTGGACAGGGGGATGTGGGAGAGTTTCAGCTTGGGCGTGGACGTTGCAACAGGAGGATGCCCTCCCACTCCTCCTCCTCCACTGCTGGCGTTTGTCTTGACGTAGCGTCCCTGCGTGGGACTCCTTTGGGATAGCTGCGGGGATGGTTGTGACTGCTGCTGCTGCTGATGCTGCTGCAGTGCCTCAATGTCAATGGCATCCACTGGCTCGGCGTCCGAGTGCGTGATGATGCGATGCACGTTGGCGGAGAGGATGCGAATATTGTTGCCGCGTCGGCTGCCGCTCGAGGCGAGGCTGCTGTTGCTGCTGCCCAGCTCCTGTCGCCGATGCACCACCAGGCGGCTCAGCTGTGCCCCATCCGGCTCGTCCCGCAGCCCAGCAACCACCACTGGCGGTGCACGTACGCTGGCTGCAAGCTGAGAGCTGGAGGCAGTTAGCGAGTAGCTGGCCGATTGATCATCGCTCGTGGAGCTGCTCGATGTGGAGCTGCTGTTGCTGCTGCTGCTGTTGCTCCGCTTGGGCGTTGACTCTCCACTGCTGCTGTTGGTCTTGGTCTTGGTCTTGGCTTGCGGCTGGACCTGGCTCTTGGTCTCGTGTGTCACAGTGGGAGCTGCCACGCCCGCGCTGGCGGCCAGGCTGTTCGTCAATGTGTCGTAGATGCCCAGCAGCGAAGGTGCCAGCTCTGTGGTGCTACCTGAAACGAGAGAAAATGTTTAGCTGCAGTTTATGCCTAGCGTGTGTGTGTGTGTGGAGTGTGTGTGGGTTGTGTGTCTAACGCTTCGATATAATCTTGCGATATTTTGCTATAATTTTGCTGCGTAAAATGAATTATGCCAGGGCACGGACACCGCCAACAGACGGCTGATGAATTGAGT
The DNA here is from genome assembly GCF_008121235.1 of Drosophila subobscura. Lineage (NCBI taxonomy): Eukaryota > Metazoa > Arthropoda > Insecta > Diptera > Drosophilidae > Drosophila > Drosophila subobscura. The sequence goes on from NC_048531.1 coordinate 3,270,401, forward strand.
TGTTTGGCCCCAGGATGTGGAGCCCCAGCTCAGAGGCCATCAGTCAGTTAGTGGCAGCGGCAGCGGCAGAGAGCGGGTTCTGGCCACGATCAGACTGCAGTCTGCAGTCTGCTGCATAAATAAGTAGGTTGCCCGTGCAACTGCTTGTTGCATGAGCCGTGCCTGCCTGGCGGCCTGACATGTGAATTGATATGCCAACGCAACATGGCCAAAACCACAGTTGGCCAGCAAACAGGCAACGCGGCAACAGGCCAGCAGACAAGCAGACAAGCAGCCATGCAACACAGGCAATTGGCATGAACATTCCATAAGCCTGCTCATCATTTCTCACAAATGCTTCAATTAATCAAAAGAGCGCACACAACTGTGCGGATTTAATAACATTATCGACAGGCAGACAGCCAGACAGACAGACAGACAGACAGACAAACTCTTGGATATATAAATTATAGATCGCGTCAGTCAATAGTCAATAGAGCATGAAGCATGAAGCATAAAGCATGAAGTAACTTTAACGATCGTTCCCTGCCCGTTCCCTCCCAGAGAGAGAGACAAAGGACTGCAAATTGCTGGCCATGGAAATCGAGGAGTTCGTGAATATTCTATAAATAAGAATGGAATTCCTTGGGCTCCACTCTCCTCCCACTGGTCTCGACTGCACTTGGAATTCTTCTTCATTGTGGCCTTAGTGACTGTCTGCGATTATCTGTTGGCACATTAAGCTAACAGCCTCTCCGCCTCCTCCTCCTGCTCTCTTCCCTGAGCAAATCAGCAATTAAGTTTTAAAGACAAAACTTGTGTGCGTCGTCGCGGCCCACGTTGATCGCCGGCTACCGGGTAACAGAAATGGCCCAGACCAGAACCGGGTTTTATTTCTCTTCTTTTCAGCTATTTAGAATGCTGCGGGTACTATTAGCATAGCCACCATCCTCCACAGTAGCCGACGGGGCACTTTTTCTTCTAATTGCGAATGGTGTCAAGTGGGACTGGGGACTCCGAGCCAGCATCGAGCCAGCTTCCAGCCTGGCAACTGCTGTTGCTCTTGGCAACATGTTGGGCAACATTTTGCAACGCCACGAACAACAATTAGTTTGCATGAGTAGAGTGCCACGCCCACTGACAAACTTGGCCAGAGAGAGGCTGGCCCGTCCTGTCTGGCAGTCTCCAATCTTCCAGTCGCTCGCTGCCTCCCCAGAGCCTGTCTTTTTTCGGCGCTGACTGACGACAAGTCGTAAACATGATTTGTACATTTAATTTTCCATCATTTTGTTTGATTATTTTGCGTGGGCAGCATCCAGGCAGCAGTCGATAGATGGTTCGGACTGGATCGGTGCTGACCCAGTTAAATGGCCAGACCAGAGCGTTTTGCTTAATTGCCGAACCGTGGGCTGCTGTGCCGCCGACAGGTTCTCTCTACCCCTCTCCCCGCTGGCTCTCTCTGCTGACTCTAATCGCTGCCACTTGCCGGGGGAGCATTTAATTAAAGGCCAACCAGCTGTGGCGCAGCTATTTGCAGCTATTTATGTGCCTGGCAGAGCCGACTGTGGAGTATCCATCCTCTAATCTGGCCGTCGATCTGCGACTGGAATAGGCAACAAATTCTTCAGGCCTGTCGCAGGCAACCGACAGGGCAAAACAATGCCATGCCGGCAAAGTGCGGCTCGGCTCTCTGTCATTTTGCAATTTGCAATTGGAGTAGCCAGCTCATGGCCAGAAAGGGTGTCAGGGACAGAAACAGAAACAGAAACAGACACCGACGAAACAGAGACGTTGGCTGTGGGGCAGCTATGACACTGCGGAGAGGTTGAAGTCTTGTCTGGTTTCATTTTCCAAATCCAAATCCCTTTAATGCCCCAGCGACAAAGTCCAGCCAGACCAGACTGGCTTCACGTGTCCCTCGTAGCCCCAACACCTGGAGCGTAGCTCTTAAAGCTGGCAATTTATGGCTGAGCTGACACAATTTCATAAGGCCCCGAAGGCTCTGGCGGCCTAAAGATTACGCGATTGTGGCTAAAAATATCAGCGCAGCGCCCAAAGGTCATTCAGGGTCCGGAACCGGACTCCGACCCTGCAGAAGATGCAACTTGCAGCTGCATCGTCGTCGTCGGCGTTGACAAGATGTTGGCCAGGCGTCTGGGCCTGATTTATAAGCCAAGTGCAAGTCCCCCCAGTCTCGACATTGAATTATGTGAAGGCGGCAGGGGAAAGTGCTGTCCGATGCCTATCGGAATTGCCACCAAAATCGAAATTGGAATCGGAATTGGAGTTGGAATTCGAATTCGAATTCACCGTTCAAATGCTGCACCTCTGCGGCGGCGCACCGGGATGACATTTTATTCATGCATTGACTGTGGCTCCCCCTCCCCTCTTGGGCGTCTTGGCCAGCTGTTGATGGCGTTAAATTAATGCGCTTAGTCGCCATCATCATCATCATCGTCATTATCGTCGCTGTGTCGTCGGTGTCTGCATATCGTTGTCGTCTGGCAATTGATATTTTAATCGGCATTTCAGTTTGTCTCCCCCCTGGCCTGGCGCCAACGCTTGTCTGCTGTTTAGGGAAATGCTGACCCATGGCGGGGTGGGGTCTGGCATTATCAAACTGTAAGCGGCCAACAGCAGACGTGTCCCAAGCGCTCATGGCTTATGGGCACGCATCATTTTGCAACTGCCAATTAAGTTGTTATTCAATGCGACTCTGCCCCGATAAGAAACCAAAGTAAAATGCAACTCCACTGAGACTCGAAGCTGCAACATGCGCGGACTGCAAAACGGAAGCAGAATCCACACTGCGCAATGGGCCACAACGTGGGCCACATGCCTGGGACACATGTTGGGAGAAAAAGTGTGGAAGGAAGTCGTAAAACGCTTGGGAAAAATAGACCCAAATACAATCAATCATTGGGCAGCACATTCCAAGAGTTCAATCACTCAAACATTGAGCTTCAAGGAGCTGGAGAATATTCCTAGATTTCTACAGAGGAAAATCCATCAATATCTTTGGATCCTTCATGCAAATCTCCCCCCCTGTGTATGGTAATGCTAATTTAGAGCCATTTGTGATTTCTTTGGGGATTAACCAACGTTTCCGCTTTCCCCCACCCGCCACACAAATGTGCTGGAAATTCTTTTCAAATTGAGCGAATCCAGCAGACGCATAAAAGCATAAAAATTCTTCAAGATGTGGCTGACTCCTCATGGAGTGCGGCATACAGATTTGGGATTTATTTTTAGCCCACGAGTTCCGTTGCCATGGATCAGAGGCACTTAAACGGCAACACTCCTGCCACCCCTTGCTGCCACCGCTGAGTGGATGTGGATGTGGATGTGGATGTGGATGCGCCTGTGATGCACCTCATCCAGGCCAACGCATGGGCAAACAACTTGGCAACTTTTGCTTTTAGTGCTTGGCTCTAGCTATAGCTCTGGCTGTGCCTGAGACTCCTTTGGCATTTCCAGCGAAAAGTGAAATCCTTTTAAAGCGGCAGCAAACAAAAATCTAGGAAAATGTCGCCGCCAAAAAGTTATAAATCTTGTTCATATTTGCACGTGAAAGACGGAGAGCCAGAGGTAGAGCCAGCCAAAGGCAGACTCAAACATCAGCCAGAGAGCTGTGAGCTGTGAGCTGAGAGCTGAGAGCTGGGGGAAGCCATAAATGTCACACGGCATGGCCTGGCCTGGCCAAGAGGCAGACAGGCCTGGCATATTAGTTTTCCTCGGAGCGGAGCGGTGCGATGTGTGTGTGTGCGGCATGGCAAAACGTGCTAAATTCCATGGGGCAGACATCCATTAAACAGCAGAGGCCCACGACCAGGCCACGCCGAAACATGCCAAGGCTAAAAAGTGCTAAAATCGCATAAAACATGGCCTGACGCTGCTGATTCTAAATTAACTTGCGGCAGCGCAAAAGAACCACACGGCACACCACAGTGGTGCGACATGGGGAAAAGCCACCAATAAGCAAGAAAATGCATTGGGAATTGGGTTAAATTGATTTATGTATGGGATTCCGGGTAAACTGTCCTCTAGCTTAGAGTCTGTGAGCTGCAAAATGTTCTTCTGATATTGTCCCACTGTGCCTGGCATGCGACACTTCAGTGAAGGAGCAGCCAGAGCTGTTGCACTTTGCACTCCAGCCAGGAGAACTCCGCATCTAGACGCAACATCTCTTGCATTCTCAATGACGTACTCCCGGCTTTGCTCTGGCATTTTGCACGAGAGTTGCAGCCATAGATGTTGCCCATAAACATCATAAGCATCGCCAGTGCCAGTCCCCAGTTCCCAGTCCCCGTCCTCCCGGCTGTCTGTGATGAATGACAAATGCGCGAAATGCATAAAAGTGTGAACAGATTTAGCCACTAAATATAGCCACAACGGCGGAAATGGCAACAACGAACACAATTCGTTGGTAAAAAACTAATTTCACTCGCAGTCGCAGGCACCGCCAATCCCCGTTTCGGTTCGGTCTCTCCTGCACCAATCCTCGGCTTGGTGTCTCCTCCGGCACCACCAAGCCCCGATTCGGATGGAGCAACCGAAAAAGGCAGGGCATTGGCCTTATGCTAATGTTTTGCCTGGCGGTGCCAAATATGGAAGACAGACGGGCATATGGCCATGACCAGTTCAAGGGCTCGGGTGAAACGGGCTGCATCGGCGAGTCGTTTAAGGCCAGATAGAGACATCACCGCATCGGCAGTACCGAGAAGGGGGTGGGGTGGGACAGTGCAGCGGTGGGGGTGGCAGCGACATTGCGTAAACTGAGCAATCACATTTAATTAGCAGTTGGAGCTGCAAATATGGAAAGTAGCGCCGCGATTGCATTGACCTCCCGCCTGGGAGACGCCAATGAGTGAGAGAGGGCGGGGGCCTGGGCAAACAGAGCAGCTGGGAAGGGGGCGGAGACGCTAATCTCTGCGGACAGGCAACATTTTCATGCGGTTTAAGGTGTCTCCATGTCTGTCTCAGTGTCTCTCTGCGGTTTTCGCTTTCGAAATAAATTTTCTCCCATATCAAATACGCATCAGCCGAAAGCCGAAAGCCGTGAGCCCCGCGAGAGAGAGAGGGAGGGCAGGAAATGTCAATCAGAGCTTAGGTTTGAGCTTTTGCTCAGTCCGTGATTGATTAGAGAGCGAGTGGCGGTGGCGCTGCTGGCAGTAAGTGGAGCAGTGGATTGCATAAGGGATTGCAGCGTGCAGCGACGTGGGAGATACTGCTAACCCAGTCCAAGGCATAGCTCCAGCATAGCCGTCACTCAATCAGTCAGTCAGTCAGTTAGTCAATCAGTAGGAGTCGCAGTCACAGCCGGGAGTAGCAGTAAAAGACGTTTGCTTGTCTGTCAGTCTGAAGGCCAAGAGTCTAAAGTTGAGAGTGGCTTGAGTGTTGACTCTAGATAGGAGTTGGAGTTGGGGTTGGGGTTGAACTCCACCTGGAGCTGGCTTCTTGGTACTCTGACTCTGCCGCTAATCAGCTCCATAAACATGTCCGCTGTGCTTGGCTTGAATAAATTTGCATTTCCCCTATCAGTGTGGTGTTAACAATGTTAACAAGTTCTGCAGCCCCTGTCTGTATGACAAGTCAATCTGCATCCCAATCAGCCAGAGTCTTCGCTTCGGGCTCGCCGAAGGTCAACAAGACATTCCCCCCAAGGTGCACTGCGACTGGGACTGGGACTGGGACTGGCATGGAGTGTGGACTGTTTCCCACTTGGGTTGCATCACTGATCAATCCCCTGATCCCATCATCAGTTGACAGCCCGAGCGAAATTAGCGACTGCCAAAGAGTTCAAAGACAAGAATGGGCATTAGAGGCCAGCAGCAGCAGCAGCAGCGGGAATGTGGAGAGCCTGCCCCAACTGGAGCTGCCCATAAGCGGAGCTGTAGCTGGATCTGGAGCTGTATGCCGCCCAAGGCAGTGGACCACATGCCAGTCAGCATCCAATGTCAATGCTTTTGAAAGGCATCAATTAATGGTCAATGCACTCACAAAGTGGTTCAAAGATTTTCCAGCGAAAAGATGCCACAGGCATTGGGGGGGGGGGATAGAGTAGAGCAAAAGCAGGGCAGAGACGAGACGAGGAGAGGAGAGGAGAGCAGGGAGCAGAAAGATCACTTAAATGGCAGAGAACGCGTTTGAGCCATGGCCAAAGTGTCTGTCCAACGAGCAATGGACCACCGGCGTTGCATGCAACCAACAACCAACAACCAGCACCAGTAGCCATAATTGGCAAGTGGAAAACTGCAGCCATTCGGTGCAGCCATAAAAAGCAGGTCAGGCCAAAACAATCAAATTATGGCCACTTCTTTAATTGATGCACAAAAGATCCGTGCACCATGCCGAATGCCGAATGCTGAATGCTGGCCCATTAACTCCCATGGCATCTGCCTTGGCCTGCAGTTTGCTTTTGGCTTTTGTGGCAGTGGAATTGTGGCATCATAAAAGTGCACTGCCATTGGGCAGCCTGTTCTGTCCATTGGTAATTTACAGCCGGCAAATGCTCCAGCCTCAGCTCTGAGGAGCAAACATATGTTAATGAAGCAGACACGGGCAGAGGCAGAGGCAGAGGCACAGGCACAGCGATCAGAGATGACTATGACGCGACCACGACCACGACGACGATGGCGTGATGAAAGACAGGAAAAGGCGAGCAACAATTTAGCGCTTTAATTTGATGGCCCTGGCTGGGGCGCAGTCGAGTGCCACACCAAAGCCACGAGTGCAAATTCTATCAACAGCTACGTTCCGACATTGCAACGTTCCAAACTGAAACCCAGGACCTGGACGCTGGAAAAGAGCGTTAGATGGCCAACACTAGATGTGGCTGGGACTGCGCTTCGAAAGCAATTTATTTTAATTACTGCTCGACCAACTGAATGGCTTCGATGGCTTCTATGGAATGGCTGGACTGGGCTGGAGTGGAGTGCTGTCTGGATGGCTCACGGCCCTGGCCGAAAAAGCGCTAAAACCCTAACAAGAGAAATCAATTTTCGCGCTTCCACCGCTGCCTGCTGGAGATGTTTGTTGCCCTGTCCCTTGGTCTTGGTCGCGCTTGGAGTGCATTGAACTCTGCGCCTGTGCCTTCGGGGGTCTCTTCATTTGAATGGACTTCCGTCAACAAGCAGGCATGCAGCCAGCCAGCCAGGCTCAAGATTCTAATTGCAACATGTTGCAAAGTAAGTGCGGACACTTGCAATTAATAAGAATTGCTGCTGCCTGCCAGAGCACAGAGCACAAGGAGCCCATAAAAGTGAGCGTCTTCCTCTTGGTCATGGGCTCCAGCTGGAGTTGGGGCGATGCTGGTCCTCCATCTTGGGTCTCGGTCTTGGCCTGGGTCTTGGCTCTGCTGTGGCCATAGCCAAAGGGCTTGCGTCGGCTTCAGGAATGCGGCGTAACGCCAGCAACATTTCACGCTTAATTATAGACGCCAAGCGCTAGGAATCTTTCATAAACAGAAGAGAAGAGAAGGGGCTTTGGCTTTGGCTGTGGCTGTGGCTCTGCCTGTTGCTCTCGCTCATGCTCTGTGGCTGTGTGGCAGTGTGGCTGGGATACCCATGAGGATAGGCATTTCCTATTGCCATCATCTAATGCCAGGGGAAGAGCTCGCTCGCCACGTTTATTTATGTGTGGGCCGTTTTTTGTTGTAATTTAATAAGCAATGCAAAAAGGGGCGCGACAAAGTCAGAGAATGGCTAAGGAATTCGATCCGTGGCAGGAATACGCTCTCTGGGTTCTTGGCCAATCCACCCACACACATCCACAGCCACAACCACAGAGAGGCAGGCGCAGGCACAGGCACAGGCACACGCCGTTGACGCCTTCGACGAGGATGGAGAGACGACGGCGCCAGGCCGCTGCTGACTCAGCTGCAGTGTCGGAGGAATAGTTGAAGGAATGCAGAGATGTTGCTGCAGCATAATTCATGTGCAATTAATAATTGGTTGCACATGCGCACAGGCTGCCTGGAGCCTGGCCAAGAACATGCTGCCCACCAGCGGCCTTTGACCTTAGCCCTCTGCTCTTGGGGAAATTGTGACTAATTAATGGATCAATTGAACGGAAACCTAGCAAACCTCTACTCCATTCGGATTTAGGCACTCCATAAAATATTCATAAATGCAGCTGCTGGCAGAGGAAACATATCTGCCGAGTTCTATGGATATTTGTGGGTCAAGTTTAGTGTCAGAGCCTTGGAGATGGGCTCCCCTTTTCGGGTTGTGTGTTCCTCTGTCTGGCTCACTAATTAAGCCGCAATATTAATTTATGGTAATTGAATACTTTACGGCCTTCAATGCCAAAGCAGAACCGAATAAATAGAAGATTTATTTTGTCCAGCAGCAAGCAACAAATTGCTTTTGGGTGCCCCACAATCTGGAGAAGATCTCTACAATAATTTGCGCCAATTAGAAGCATATTCAGAGTTCCATTCAAGTGGATTTTGGGCCATTATTATTGAGTTCCTTTCGTGTCTGTTCGAGTACGAGTTGTATGTGCAATGGGAAGACATTCGAAATCAACTTCAGATTCCGTAACAGAAACAGAAACATTAGGCCCCATCGACGGGCGATCGACTGGAGCTAAATATAGTCCCGTGGGCGCAGCTCCTCCTCCTTCTTCTTCTCCACCTCCTCTTTCTCCTCCTTCTCCTCCAGCTGCAGCCGTAGAGGAGGCAAACATGATGTTGAAATTTTGATTGCGACATTCTTTTGCCCATTCTTTGTACAAATTGTGCCATGAAATGGGAATGGGAATGGGAATGCGTCTGTCTGGCTTTCGTTCTCTGTGTTCTCTGTGTTCTCTGGTCTCTGGTCTCTGTTCTGTGGGGCAATGCTTCTGCTGTGTTGTGATTTTGGGGGCTATTGGGCCGCTAGTTTTGTGCATTTGATTTACGGCAAATGGCCATGCTGACACGCCGCAAAGCTTTCTGCTCAGCGACTACAGCCTGACCCCAAAAAAAAGAAGAAAAACACAGAACCCCAACCACTGGCCCGTTTCTAATTAAATTCTCTTCGTGTGTCTGACTGCGACACGCCATCATTATCATCGATTGCCAGCTGACTTTTGTAGCGTTTTGGGCTATGCGAATTCAGTGGAGTAGAGTGGAGTGGAGCCATCGTGCTGCGATGTTGCTGCACTCCTTTCCACACACTTACATACAGGAGATGCTTCCTTTTTGGCGTTGTGCACCTGCAGCAGGTATCCGGATCGTGATCGGCGGTGGGCGTGGCTGTCAAATGTGTGCACTAATGGCCGCACAATAACAACAACTAATGACTAAATTTCACATGACACACAACTTTGTTTTTTAGGAAGCAAATGTTAATTAAATTTAATCACGTTTCAAGGCGAGCACTGCAGCACGGTGCACCACACTGCAGTGGCGGTGGTGCCAGCAGCGACAACATTTTGCCAGTTCAAAGGTTAAGTGAGTGCGCCAAAAGTGGCCGCGTTCGGCTGCAGGCGACACACCCCAAGAAGAGATAGAGAGAGGGGAGAGGGCAGAGGGGAGAGGGAGAGACACCACACAAAAGCCACGAACAAATCCGGACAACTTTTCACAACCAAACGGGCGTATCAGCAACGCATCAGCGACATTGTGTAGCTATACCCTAACAGAGCGGGTAGCATTATTTGTATTAGAGGTTTGCAATGCCGAGAAGAAAGCATTGTGTCGATGTAGCCTTTGGCATTACGTGGAAAACACTACAAATCCTCTCTAGCATAGATAAGCTCCTCTGTCTTCAAAGTGCATTTTGATCGTGAAAGATATGCAGAAGCAGCAGCCACCATCGATCTCCAAGAGTATCAAAAGCTTCGCATCTGCAGCTCACTTTTCTTCTCCGCTTTTGCTTTGTGTTTTTTGGGTATTGCAGGTTGCATTTCGTCGCTTGTGGCATAAACGCCAATTATGTGCAACATATGCATGTGCGCGGGAGAGAGGAGAGCACACCGGAGCGTGGCATGTTTGCCAATTTTTCATTTCCTGCAATGGCCAGAGGAAAACAACAGCAAAAAAACAGCAAACCCGAACCTGCCGCCAGATCTCAGGTTGCGGTTGCCACTGCCACTGCCGCTGTTGTTGTTGTTGTGGGGGGGGAAGATGCGAGTGCAGCGATAAGGCGCCAAATGGGCAGCGGCACCACGGATCGGATGGAAACAGCCTTGGAAGCAGGCGCAGCTACCTTGCCTGTGCCTTGTGCGACTGCCTCCCAGTTACTCCATACATTAGAATGACGGCAGCAAAGCCAGCCAGTTGCCACTGCCACAGCAATTGTCATTTTTCATGGAAACAGAGACTGCGAAGGCGACTGACTCGCGGATAACTCTGTCCGACTGCCAGAGCGGCATGCAAATTGCCGTAAATTGAATTTGTCTGATTACGTTTGCGCCCCAGTCGCAGTCGCAGTCGCAGTCTCCGTCTCCGTCTCAGTAATCGATTGTCTCGGGAACAGAAAGCCAGTACAGGCTCCAGCTACGACTCTTCGACTCCTCCTACCTGCAATATTTACTTTGCAGCGCAGGATTCGATCGCAAGAAAAATGAAAAATTATGCCAGGAAAAGGCTGGGAAGGAGGCGCAGTCGAAGCAGTCGGAGCAGCCGGAGCAGTCGAACCCGCAGATAAATGATGGCATTCGAATTGCATTTCGATGATTGCAAAATTGCCGAGTTGCAGATGCGAACGCACAGAGCAATTGCCAGTTTGTATGTGCCTCATGGATCGCACCACAAGCTGCGAATGCCTAATGGAGATTATATACCAGGGGGCCTCGGGCGAGGGCCTCCAAAATGGTTACCCTAAGCAAAAGTGATGGATACGATTTTCCAGACAGCAGATTTGGCCGCTCTGGAGGATCATCGATTCAGGTTGCTGCTCGGCGGATGTTTATCGGGTTGTCTGTCCACTGTCACAACAAACAGCATATCGGATTTCCCCACTCCACGGAGCGACACTTTCGATTTGGGTTCTCACGCCGCTCTGCGGATGCTTCGAGTCTGCTGGGGGTGATGCATGTTTATCAAAGTGAGTCATGCCCCAATCGGTGTCGTAAATACCTCCTTCGTGCCAGTGTGTGTGTGTGCGCGGTAAGGGGAGCTGTCAAAATGCTGCACAATCCGTGTGGAGCCTGGCTCTGATCCAAACAAAGCGCAGCTGTTTTCACGCTGCTTTTGTTCTTGTTCTCAGCCCAGTCACCGATCAGCAATGTGCCACACAGGAAACATGATTGTCCCCCCAAGTCCACCTACTGCTGAACCTTTTCCCTGTTTTCACACAGCTTTCCCGCTTTCTGGCAGCACTTTTCCTTTCACGAAATGCGTTCGCCGTCGCCGCCACCGCCATCGCCAGGGCCATTAACATAAAAATAAATTTCGCTTTTGGCCGGTGCCATATCGCGGCCATCAAATCGCCAAGGCGAAATGAAGTTGTAAGCAGGGAACCCTCGTGGCCGCGGGCTTCGTATCCGCGACTTTTTCGCGTTACGTGGCAGGCAACAGAAAAAGCGAACAGCCAAAAAGCCAAACAGCCGAAAAAGAAACAAAAATAAAGATCGAAACGCAATAAATTTCCCAAACGCGCGCAACAATTAGAAACTGAGCAACAAATGCAACAACAGCGACAACGACAACGACAGCGATTGAAACTGCAACAGCAACAAATGAACAGCAACGCTTGAAGACCAACGCATTTGATACTCTTCCTATATGCTCTTCTACCTGCCTTTTGTACAGCCTTTTCCATCAATCCTTTCTTTCCAAACTACATGATTTTGTGGCGGATTCTTGCATTGAAGAATGCATTCTGTAACTAAGCTGAGAGCCAGCCAAAGCTACCCCTTAGAAGGGTATCAAGCATAGACCATGGCGTCGGCGGCGGCTGCGCATGCGCGTTGATAATTTCTTGCTATCGACGCGCCATGATCACGTAAATTATGTCCAAAACTGAAAATAAAATCACTCGGAATTGCCAGGCAGCAACGGGGCAACAACCAACAGCCAACAACCAAAGAAGCAACAAAAACAACAACAACTGCCATGCGACGATAAATTTCGTATTGGAATCCAGGCGATATGCATTTTCGGGCAGTCGAGCGCTTGACTATAAAATCGGTTTCTGTTTCTCTCTTTATTTTGTGTTTTACCGCTTGATTAATTTTTGTGCGTTTGGCAACAGCGAAAGACTTTTAAAGCGTCATTTTCCCCCGTGCCGCTTGTGTTTTTCCGCTGCTTGATTAAGTAAAATCAATTTTCGTAGCTCAACGATTTCTAAATTAATTGCCATTGGGCCGGTGGGAAATTGCTTTTCGGCTTTCGACTAGAAAATTGTGCATTGAAACTCCAACTGTGGACAGATTAAACATTTCAGCTGGCTGTGGCTTATCCAATGGCAAGGCCATTCATATTCTCAGATCCTCAACGCAAAGCCCACACCCCGCAGTCCCCTCGTGTCAGACATGTACATAAATTGCTGGTGGAGCTATTTTTAGGCTGTGGCTTCCTTCTCTTTTGGCTTCCTCTCGAGCCTTGTCACTCCGTTCTCTTCAGTGATTCATGCATTTTTGCTTGGCCAACGCCCGCCTAATTAAGATAAATACTTGTACACTCACAAAAAGGGAGAGACCGGAGAGAGGGGATGTTGCTGCTGCTGTCAAGTCATTGCAGCAAATGCAACTGCAACTGCAACTGCCACAGCAACCGCATTTCAGTTAGCACTGTGCTCGAGCGGGCCTAAACCGTAGCAACGGTTGTTCTTCCTTCGCCACTCGTCTGCAAGGCAGGTACTACAAGTGCCACAGCAGCAACGACAACAAATTGCAGACGATGCAGGGAAGAGGAATGAAGACAACGCCTCCTCCTAGCGCCACCTACGTGAGACGTTGTCGTCGTCGTCGTTGTCCCTCCATGGGTGCATGGGTGTCCAGAGATGCTTATCGCCCTTGCCTCTGGACTTTTCATTCTTCTTCCATTTCTTCTCCACTTCTGCTCCGTTTACTGGAGAACTGCCTACGGGCCTGGGGCTCTGCTGCTGTGGCGTTGCAACGGAAGTCAGTAAACTTTCAGGGTTATTATTATGCCCGGCTTGTGGGCACCCAACTTCAGCTGTCAGCCTTGCTTGGCAACATGTGCCCCTACGTACGAGATACTCTTGTGTACATATGAGGCAGCATTTCAATTGCCAAAATAAAGCTGTTTTCCTCTTGAAACAGCTGTTTCCAGCCATTTACAGCTACGAATTCCTTATAATCGAGAACAAAGGAAACAAACCACTTTCAGATTTTACCCTTGAATACTTTTATTCCGGTAATTCCCCTAAAAAATGTTTCCTTTTGCAATGGATTTTCCTCAAGAGGGTTTCGTCACGCTGTGAACCAGATTGCAGGTAGAAACCAAGAGCCCTCTTATCAGGCTGATGTCATCGCTATAATTTAACTGTTAATGCGCACATTGAACTTCCCTTCCCGTCTCTGTCCCATCCATCACTGGTTCTATGGCAGTTGTGATTCGGCTTGCGAATTTGCTGACCCAGTTTGGAGTCACAGTCAGGGCTGGGCTAGCCATAGATCTAACCATTCAATAGCTCTAACGTATAACGGTACACCATACGATCTATAAGTCGGGAAATGGTACACCATTCAGTGTGGTTTTCGGTACACCCTACACCCCGAACAGCTGCTGGGAGCACCGACGCACCCTGTACTTGCGCTCGATATCGCATTTCCAGCACTGCCAAGCCACTCCACTCCACTCCCCTCCGTCCAGCCCTTGGCATGTCGTTGACTTTTGTTTATTAATTTAAAGCGGAGCTATCTCTCTGTTGTCTCTAGCTGTTTGCTGCCGGAGTGGTGGTCGTATCATGTTATGTTAATCCGTTTTATCTGCCGCTTTGGCTGTGTTCGTTTTGTCTTTTCAGATTTCAGATTTCAATAGAACCGATTTCGTGGGGGGTCATTGGGTTTGTGTCTGACATCGATGCGGGTGGATGTCGAATCGCGAGGGGACGTTGGACTGCAGCTGACACAATTACGATATCCGATATATGTAGATGTTAGAGCATAGGGAGAGATGAGAGAGAGAGTGCAATGTACTCTCCCGCCCCAGCAGACACTCACCTCTCTATCGCTGCAGCTGCAAGTGTTCGGTATCCAGTTTTTGGTGTACACTCGCGGGTCTGGTAATCCAATAAAGTCCAATCGGGTGCAGAATTAGTTCAAGTGGAAGTGGTCTGATTACAGGGCAGCACAGATAAGAACAAGTTGCAGTTGCAGTTGCAGTTGCATTTACTTCTTCTTGAGATACAGATATGCCGGCACTAAATGCATCTCTTTAAGTTGCTTCACTCAAGTGGAAAATTTTTCATTTATTTATGATTTAAAATTGTAAAGAACGACACTGAACGCGTATCTCGCGCACTGCTTTGGGGTCCGTCCACTTAACTTTGAACTTATACTCGTAACTTTTCTTGGGTTCTCCCTCTCCCTCTCCCTCTCTCTGTCGATTTTTGTTTCTTTTCTTTAGACTTGGGCTATCGGCAATTGGAAATGCATTGACCTCGTTTCAGGGGGGGCAGGAATGTTGCCAAACACACACTGTAAACTGTAAACTTTAAACTGTAAACATTTTCCGCTGGCGGTGTGTCAGCGGGGGAGGGTGCGGCACCACCGGCACTGCAATTGGTGCACAACGGAAGCAGCACCATATCCATATCCAAGTACGTAGTATTTCCCCCCTTAACAACTATTTAAATGCATCGCTGCACACACAAAATATGTATAATTTTTGTTGGTTTAAAGTTTAAACAAAAGGCACAACGCTGCGCGGCTGGTGGTTTTTTGTTGTTGTCTTTCGTTTTTATTATTCAGCAACACCGATGTGCACCGGTCAACGTGAGGCGGAAAACTGAAAACTGAAAACAACTGACAAAACAAAAACCGAAAACGAGACTCAAATCAAACTGTAACAGTCGTTAAAGCAGTGAATAAACAAGAGAAAGAGAGAGAGAGAGAGAGAGAGAGTAGCAGGGTGAGAGAGAGAGAGAAATGCCATGCCTGTGTGCATGCGCGTGGGCGAGGCCTGTTCCCGGTCTCCCAGTTCCCAGTTCCAAGTTCCAGTCCCATTCCCTGTTCCTCTTCGTGGATGGGCACTGCACTTGTGCGTACAATGAGAGCATTATACGTAGTACGAGTATCTACCCAGATGCCGCCTATCTGCCGGATGCATTGTGTGGCCGCCGCCTCGCTGTAAGTATCTCAAGGGTTGCTCCCTGGTCCCTAAAACTGGTGTAATACTCGTCGTCTTGCATTCACTGGAAGATGCACTCGGAATGGGAATTGCAATTGGAGTCGCTATTCGAGAGTCAGAGTTGAAGCTGTTGATTTACGAGTGCGCTCCGAGAAGTGGTGAAAGTGAGTGTCCCCCCCATCATCAGAGAGAACACAAAAACCAATGCAGCCCAGATGCCGATCAGGGTTTATTCAACCCAAACCAAACCCTAGCACTGCGAGGGGTGAGTTTCTACCCCGGGATGCTGTTAAGCCGGGGAAAACTGTTGCGTGCCACTGGGAGTGCCCTCGGAATTGGCGCACTCGTGCAGTGGGACACAGTCGTTCGTTCGTGCGTTCGTGTGGGGTGGGTCTCGTCTTCCCCTTTTTTCCCTTTAAGGTGTGCCGGCGCATACAATGCAAAACTCTTTACAGAGAGGGTGCCCTGGCTCTGGCTCTGGCTCTGGCACTCCCCCAGCAGAATCAGCAGAATCTGACATGACTCTGTCACGCACCGGGGCGGCGTACAGTGCGAAGGGGAATGCATATAATATCGCAATCTGTTTAATTGAGGTGTTTAGCCCGGTGAATAATTAAAGCCAAACAATGAGGCACCAGACAAAGGTCAAAATAATAAATTAGACACGCGTCTGAGTGGAGTTTTTCCTGGCGAGTGAGGAGTGAATCTAGATATGGGACATTGTCAGAGAAACACTTGACGAGGCAGCTGCAAACAACAAGCATTTCCCCTTCACCGTGTGGGGGGAGTCTTGTTACACTCTAATGGAGAATATTCCTGAGATGTGCCTGCGGCTGGAGAACCATTTCGTGACCAGGCACTTGTCATTAGTCCAACCATCCAAAACAAATGATGGCTGAGCACACACACACACGCAGACACAGTGGGCAGTAAAAGTTTTTGCATGGCAGGAGCAGCCGCTTGGTTTGGCTTGGCTTGCCTTGGATGGAAAGTGTGCCAAAGTAGAAAACGGTAAACTAAAGTAAAAGTACTCGCACCACACTCATAATAAACTATAATTATGAACGGGAGAAACCGCATGCAAATCGCCTGCTGAATGGGGAAGAGTGGTTGGGGCCTCTGCCACGCAGGCGCAGGAGCAGGAGCAGGGAGAAGGGAGCACCGCGCTTATGCAAGAGCCACGCAGTTGGGTCCCAGAGTAATGTGACAGGCGCTAAATGTGTTGGCAATCGATTTGATTTGCAATCTCGATGCGAATTTAATTGAAATGAAAAATGGACTCCCCTCGCAATCCCAACCCCACACATACTCCCCATTCAAGCAGTGGGCGTGGCGCACGCGTAGGCGTCTGAAGGAGTTCGGTGGAAAAGGCCAGCAGCTGTAAGGAAGTCAGTCGGTCGCAAATGCAAATGCAAATGGAAATGGAAATTCAAATGCCACACAGCCCACGCAAAATTATGAAAAATTATTGGACACTGGTCAGCAGAGAGTAGAGGGGGTAGGGGAGCTGATAGTTGAAAGCCAGAAGGAGGACTGTGCATGGACAAAAGTCGATTTCACGCTGGCTAATGAAACAAATTATAAGTGGCCGGCCGCCTGTCGTCGTCGTGCATTTTGCGGAAACACATGTGAAGTTTTTTCTTTGGTTTTTGGATTTTTGTCATTTCCATAAGCGTGTTGGCCCGCTGTTTGCCTCTGCTGCTCATTGTTTTTTGTGCCTGGCATCTATCTGGTTGCTGCTCTCCATCTCTGGTTGTATAATGGGTAATGGCAACCCAAGCCCAAAGGCAGGTTGCTTGTGGGATTCGGACTGGTAATGCGATACTTTTTGGAATGGCTAAATAATGTTTTGAATTTCTGCTGATTACCAAATATTTTAGTGCCAAAACAAAAGACGAAAAAAGCAGAAATTGTGTGGTTGGTTCGCAGCTCTGTAATTGAAAACTCTCCTCATCGCTCATCGCTCATAACGATGATATGATGGAGGTCTGTGGCATGCGTCACATGAAAAACAAAGAACTTGACTGGAATAAAACATAATAAAACGCATATTCAATGTAGGTATCCCTTCCCTAAACGTGATTCAGTGAGGTTGTCCCAACTTAAGAGCCATCATCCAGCTAAAAACTTATCATCCCAAATAGAAGAGAAGAGCTGCCTGCCCCTCGTTTCGTTTCGTTTTAATTTTAATGAAAATCCTGCCACAACAGAGATTGTGTGGTAATTGGATGCCATTCATTGGCGGGGATTACGATCCGTAAGGCGGAAGCTCTCCTCCACACCACGAACTATGTACGAGTGTCTCTCTCCTAAGTAGATTATCAGCCATGGAGTGTCCACACAGCTTTTACTTTTGACTCACTTTAATGGCTCTGCTGCAGCATCTGCTTTTGGTTCTTTCTTTGTTTTGTGGTGGTAAGGTAACCCTTTTAACATTCCATTTCATTTGGTTTCTTGTGGACTTAAGCTACTTTCGTTGTGTGGGAATCTTGTTTTCGCTTTTAATAAGCCACCCAAGCACTTTGGCCCCAGGTCTTCCAGCCACACGCTGCAAACTCCACTTGACCGTGATTTGTTTTCGTCGGTCGTCGGTCTGAGATCAGTTCTCAATGTGTCATTACTCGTAAAGCGCCTCTTCTTTTGTGTATCTGTGTCTGCATCTGTGTCTGTTTCTGTATCTGAGTCTGTGTCTGGTGAGTAGTTTCGTTGTTTTGCCGGGAAAGACAGATCCAGCATTAATCACTGTCAGCGGCCTGGCCACCTCATCGTCATATCCCAGACGCTCCCCGATCCATTCCGTTCCGATCCTACCCTCCTTATTGGTCGCCTGTCTGCATGTGATTTCATTAATTTCGCATTCCGATGCGCAGCAGAATGCCATTCCATTCCCCCCACATCTGCCTGCCGCTGCCTCTGCCTGTGCCTGTGATATCCAAAGCACCCGCCATGAGGAAGTGCAAATTGTGGAACATGTGCACCGCGTACGTACAGCTTGGTGTGGCACGGCACTTGCATTTTTTATATCCAGAGTATTTGGCATTTACGAGTATTCAGTATTTTGTATACCCTTTCAAAAGGAGGATTATTTCTGATGGTTTCTGATCTGATCATTGGATAAACTCTACTGCCGGTAAGCGCATCCATATTTAGTATTTAGCCCATGGCACCGATCATTCTTCAAGTGTATTAAGAGCTTCTTATCGCATAGACTCGGTCTTTCCTCTTTCCTGTTTTTATTATTATATTATTTATTGCTGTGTGCGCTTTTGATCAATCAATTCAGCTCGCGGGCCTGCAGTGATGCATTCAAGGTTCGCTGTGTGGCAGTACGAGTGGACTCGTATTTTAATTGAATGATCAGAATCACTCGCCGTCGGGGCTTAGGCATCTCTCTCTTATTGATCTCAAATTGGCGCTGGCTCTGTCGCTGGATATGGGGTCTGTGTGGCTCTTGAGCTTAATTGCATCCAGCAAATAAATATGAAAATCAATCGACGCCAGAGAGGCGCCAGTTTCAATTTCGATTCCCTCGATCGACCGCCTGACCCACAAATGCCATCGAGATCGTCGCCAAAAACCAAATTGGGCATCAAGAGCGACGACAGCACGACAGCGAGACAGCGCGACAGCGCGACATTCGAGAGAGTCGTCCGGCAAAAGGCAAATATAAAATATTTGCTTATTATTTATATTTGAGATTTATTTGCCAGGCAGGCAGGCGGCACACGCATCTGCCATTGCCGATGCCAATGCCGATTTGGATGCTGTTTGCCGCTCCACGAGTCCGACACACGGCTCGGCTGCAGTCTCCACCGGAGATGACAGCGTGGCTTGGGTCGTGCCAACTCACGAAACACGGAGTTTCAGGTGCTTAAGTGGGTGCTTTCTTTTAACCATCATAACAACTGCTGGACAGTCTCATCTTCTTTTCCACAAAGCTTTCTTAGTGATTAAAGCACTGAAGTCGCTGTGTTAGCTACCATCGCTAGCGGCAGCCCATGTCACCATCACCTTGTCGCCTCTGTCTCTGCCTCTCTCTGTGCTTTTGCCTCTGCCGGCTGGCCAAAGTCGGTCGCACATGTCACTGTTTGCCATTTTAGGATTTGTGGCCGAAAAAGAAGAAAACTGAAAATAATACAAATGTGTACGTACATTTGGAGACTCTCATGGAGGCTATATGCAACATGGCTGCTTATTTTTGGACAGGCGGTAGAAAGTGCCGCCGCAACAACAACAACAACAACAACAACAAATCACAGCAGTGCCACATTGTAGCAGCGGCAGTTGCAGCTCATTATTTTAACAGTCTGCAGTTGTTGTTGTTGCTCAGCTTTGGGTTTTCCCTTTTTGCATATCCCTCGCCCATTAGCGTTGACAGGGTAGAACCACAAAGAAGTCGCGAGTTGAAAGCGAGCGCCAGCTGTCGCCGATTTCCGCATTTGGATCTGGATTCGAAACGACTCTTCCCTTGATATACTCCAGAATACTCCGGTGACCCCGACTCGCTTTCTTTCGCGCAGAAAATGTTGCGAAAGTCGCAGCAAAAATATGGCCAAAGCGCTGTGCCTCCTGCCTGTTGCCCCCTGCCTTTTGCCTGTTGACTGTTTTGCCGGCGCTTTTAATTGACAAACAAATTACAGGCCGCATGTCTGCTGTTGCTTGCTGGTTGGTTATTTGTCTCCTGGCCAAACCCTGCCCCACACAGATGACATGCAAAACCAGCGCCGAATGACTAATTGGTCTGCATAATGGTCGGTCGAGGTCCGGGCTGTGAGTGCTTGGATTGCTGCTCGCCAAGCAGTGCAGTTCGTCAAGTCAAGCCATTCACACACGATTTAGAGTCGTCGCCGCGGGGCACGAGGCACTGGACAAGGGGGAGGGACGTGAACGTGGGACACTCATGTGATGAATTTGCCGCCAAGGCGCCGGAGCCGCCGTCTCAGACATTGTCGCTTGGGTGGTCATGGGGCTGGGCCCGGGCCGCGCCGGCCAACTCCTGCGGCTTAAATGTTTCCACAACAAAAAGTTCGTTTCCATTGACGCTGCATGGAATGGAATGGAATGGAATGACTGAATTATTCATTGCAGGATTTATGCAGCCGGCGGCCAAAATCACTTTCGCTCATACATGAGGAGCTCAAGGAGTACGTCTCGAGGTGCAGATGGAGTTCGGGTCTCGCTCAGAGTTCCACGTCAGGGCATGGCTCTGTGGCCAAACATTTGCCACAATTAAGGCACATGACGCCGCTTAAACTCTGACTTGACAAATGAAGTCGCTTCGGATTCAGTTCCTGCCGTGGAATGTGCCACACTTGGACGGGGGTAGCACTCATTACGCGGTGCCTGGACCTGCCAGAGCAGTCTGACGCCTCTGTTTCCATTGTTGTGGCAGCTGTGTGGGCAAGGAGGAGTGGAGGGGCAGTCAACGCCCACCTGGGCTGCCGTTTAATGGCGCAGGCAAATAGGGGCTAGGCTCTACGCCAAAAGCTGTCATCGTCTGACATCGGCATCGGCATCTGCATCTGCAGCGGTGTCTGGGCCTGGGCTCTCTGCTCTCGGCTTTCTGCTCTGCATCTGCATCTGTATTTTATTTGTATCTGGGCCCGGCCAGAAGCACGCGCCGGGGCCTCATTGTCTGACTGACAGCGAAGAGTGTGTGGGGCGCAGGCGCAGAAGGCCTTTGCCTTTGCCTTTATTGTTATTGAAAAAAAGCGTCGGGCAACGCGTCTGAACTCGGCTGCAATGTGCACCCAAAGGTCGAGGACGTGCAGCTGAAGTAACAAAAATTTGGGAGAATGGAAAGAATGACTTTCCCGCAAACTTTCGCCCACTAAGAAAAGTGGGAGGGGATTGCTTGTTGAGTAAAATTATTATTGTAAGTTATGATTTGGTGCTGGCACATTTGTGGCTATCGCAGCATGCAATCTGCTTGCCCCAGGCAGCAGGCAGCAACCCAAAACGAATCGAGTCAAAAGGAAACTTAACCCCGGCCGCAATCATTTGCCACAGTCACCCACAAAAGTGGACTTCCTCATTGCCGCTAAACGCAGCAGCAAATCAGTTTGTTGCATAAGTCAGGAGTTGCATTCATTCCCGATACAATCCGATGCCACCATCCGAGCCTCCATGGCTCATCCAGATCCAGGGCTCAGTTATGAATGAAAACGAATCGAAACAGATATATAGATATAGAAATTGCAATGCAAAATGCCAGGCAGGCAAATGAGAGAGCGGCCTCTTTGAGGGCCTGCACCGCGAGCAGGCAACAGGAAGCCAACACGGAAAGGGGGCTGTCTGGGGCTGGGGCCTGGCAATTGTCTGCGGCTAAAATGAAAGGCCTTCGAGTGTATGGCAAATGATAGACAGCACAGCACAGCCGGCTGACTGACTGCCTGACTGACTCTGAGGCCCAACTGCAACTGCAACTCCCTCGCTGGACATGCAACGGAAGCGCAGAAATAGCAACAATAATGCCACACACACACACAGACAGGCAGACAGAGAGACAGACACAGGGACATACAACTTTAAATAAACCTTTTGCTCTGCTCAAATTTGCTGAACTTTTGGCGGTGTGGCGTTTGACTTATTGCCCACTGATCCGCAGACAAATAGTGCCCCAGGAGGAGACCAGACCCCACATACGAATACGTGCGAGTGTGTGTGGTTGTGTGGGTGCTGGGGCACATAAACAAATTGTAATTTAGTGTGGCACACAGGATGCCCCCATGCCAGGCGCCAGCTGCGCCAAAGAGAAAGTGAATGTTTGCTGAAATGTGACAGGTTCATTTGACACACCGCGCACAGATAGAGAGAGATAGAGAGAGAGAGGAGGGATCTTCAGATGGATAGATAAAGATATAGATAGAGATTCCGATCTGCAGATGATAGCTGTGGAATCAGGTCAATCGGCTGAGCACACATAAATCATGTCGTCTGCCACTTGACACATTTGCAACATCAATTGCTAAATGGTCGACGCCCGTTGCGGCTCCAACTGATTTCCGCTTTGGGCCCCCGGCTCGACGGCTGCATTTTAACCCAATTCAAGAGAACAGGTTGGCACCTCCACAGCGACAGAAATTTCAATTTACGCAAAAATATGGAGCAGTCAATGGAGATCTAAGATCTGTAGATCTTATCACAGCAGCAGCAGCAGCGGCAGCAGCAGCGGCAGCCTCAGTGCCAGCATCCCAGCGGCATGCGAGGGCGCTGCATGAATTGTGTTCGAATTTCGTTGCTGCTGGGAAAGTTGGATTTGGATTTTGATTTGGATGTGGAGCCCGCATAGGGAAAAGCGAATTTAATTAAGTCGAAGATCTAAGACGCGATCTCTCTGTGGGCAGTGGGCCATAATTCATGCGGGGAAATGGTTGGTGAGCGCGCGCGAAGGGAAAGTCGAAAGTCTCCAGTCGACAGCCGCCAGTCGCCAGTCGACATCGATAATGGTGACACATATCAATAAAGATACTCGCGTAGATCCCACATTCTGATCGTGGATGGGATTAGATCGCCCTGCAGGGATCCAGTGCCTGGTGGCGCCACCACTTGTCGCCATGCAAGTGGGTCAGTGGTGCGAGAAGAGCTATCAATGCTTACCTGCAAAGAAAGAAGAGAAAAAACATTGAGAAACGGGTGAGAAACGGGTGAGAAAAGCAATTAAGCGGCAGCTGTCATAAAAGAAACTCAGCGAGAGCCCCGGCCCCACTCAATGCTAGAAGTGAATTTGCCAAAAGCGATCATGACACAAGCATAAAGGAGAATGGACACGGCCATGACCATGTCCGAGAAGACAGAACTCCCAAGGGAGGAAGCGAACAGAGCCAGCAACGAGAGATCTCTGTGTGAAAGGGCCATAATTTAATTACCTAATGGACAGCCAATCGATAGAACTCATGTCCGATGGCTCCGAAATGGCACCTTATATCATTGTGGAAAGGCAGCAGCAATTAAAATTCAAAGCTTAAACGCTTTACGGCCCATTAAAGTTACACGAAATTAAATTTTTGTGTAAAGTTTTACTATCGTTTGTGGCCCGGGAATTAACATAATTTCCGAGTCGCCTTCGGGGGGGAGACGGGACTTGGGATGCCTCCATGGAAATGGAGGAAAATATAACAAGAAATGTATAATTTTTATGTGTCTGCAGCGTTTTGAATTTAATTGCTTCATTTGCGCCTCTAGAGAGGCGGCGGGAGGCTGGCTGCCCGAACAACTTTTGCCACACTTTTGGATTCGTTTGGATCAAAAGTAATTGTGGACAGCAGTGCTGCAGTCATAAATTATGCATTTCAATGCAAATGGCAACGCAACTAATTGGTTTATATAATATGTGCATATACACGAGTATAACTCTGCGGCTTCGCTTCTCTGCCCAGATTTACGACCATAAAAATGCTCCAAGAAGCGGTGAAGAGAAGAGTCAAGAGAGCAGCCTGTAACAATAACAATAATGCGGTAATGACAACAGCACGACACTGACAATATACGAGTACGAGTACGGGAGTAAAAGAGAAAAGCCGTGCACTTGGAATACCCAAAAAGAAACAGCAGCAAAGTGGCATTCGGAGAGAAAGAAGCTCAGCCAAATTACGCATACGCCACCACCAGCCGACAGCCGACAATGCACAACCGAAACGAAGACAAAAGCCAGCCAGAGCAGAGCATTGCGCAAATGGAAAGCCATTCCATGGTATATTTACTCTAGCCTAATTAGGGCTCCAATACAATCCCCGTGAAGGCGCTAATTAGGAGTACTCTCGTGCATAGGAGATGGGTGGGTGGAGCACCACTCGACCTCGAACCACTCCAGAGTCCGGACACGTTTGGCTCCCGATTGCTGCCACTGATAACACTTGGCTGCCATTTATGTTTTTTACACTCTTCGTGTGCCCCGAGTGCTAATTTCGCTATGCGATTGATAGCATTTCGAATTGATTTAATTTTTCGTTTAATTTTAATTTGATTTGTGGCCCGAACATCGTGTCTGAAAAGGTGCCGACAACCAATTGACAGCTGAAATATGTCTTCACTCTCGCAGATCTAACATTGTCATTGGAGTGGGACTCGGGTTTCCTTTCCCATTGGGGCGGGCAGTGACGGGGAGAAATGCAAATGAATTTAACGAGCATTACGTGTCCGCTTTCGAAAACATTTTATGGTCAATCATTATGGCACTTGCAATGGTCCCAATGGCGTGCTAAAAAATAAACTTAATTGCTGAGTTGTGGAATCTTAGGAATGCTGAATCAGGTGGTGAAAAATGTAATATTTACACTGGAAGGTTGACCATGGATGTGCTCTTCTCGCTCAGTGCGGGAAATCAATGTGAATTGATTAAAACATATTTGTATAATGAGTAGGAAGTTTCATTCTATGTTTCTCCCACACAGATTCAATGCTAGCTCAGAAACTAAACGATCTATAATGAATTGGAATGGATCTGCGGGGTCATAAATTTCAACCACCCCGAAGTGTGATTCTGTGGATAAGAGTTTACAGGCTTGTGGGGGAAACAAAGTCCATTGGCCGACACAAATCAAAGTCTGGCCAACAAAGTCTCCAAATGGGTTAAGCCAAGACGCTTTGGATTTATATGTTGGCCATAAAAAATGTAGAGAGAGAATTATGTATGCCTTAGTCCGAGTCTTGGCCATTAAACCGAAATCTGAGCTTTTGTTGGGGCACCTGACCGACTGGAGGGGAGAGGCGTAACCATGATCTTTTTTTTCTCTCGGGAGGTCATAAAACCTCGCATAGTGCCACCAAAAAAAGAAAAAAACAGAAAAACAGAGTGTGCAGCGGACCAGAAAGAGATAAACCTCCTCCATGGCAGTCTCCTCCTGCTTGGAGCTTGCGGACGCTTCATCGAGTGGGTGTTGCTTCGTCTGAGACGTGCCACAAGCTGCAACTAAACTTGCAGTCGCAACTCAAGTGGAATATGACTCGAGGGGGGTACAGTACGTACTTGGACCACGCATGCGCGCCTCTTGTTCGGTGCCTACGTGTTATCACGACCAGGTCTTTCACTTTTAATCCACCTCTTTACCCCACACACCCCACCGAAACGAGTGTGTGTGTGAGTACGAGCACTCGTACCATATTTCTCGCATGTCCGCACAATTTGTTGCCCCTGGAATCGCTTCAGGCCTAATCGTTCAATAATCGCAGCGAAATAAAATGTGCGGAATCTATCCCGACAGCGAACTTGAGAAGCTGCTCAAATTACAATGGACTGGAGTCGCTTGGGAATGGGTTTTTGGTGCTGGGGTACTCTGCGGCACTGTAACCTTAGACTTGGCCTGGGAATCATTAAAATCATACGCCACGTTGCCCATTGCCAGCCACTTTTGTAAGCCGCTCAGCCGCTCGAAAATAATGTTGTTAAATACGAAAATTTTAATTTGAATTACAAAGCGTCAGCGACATACGAATTACTGAAGGTGAAGGTTATGCTTACAGTCTTGGGTCGCTGAGTAACACCCCTGAAAGCGATAGAACTAAAGGGTATCAGTGTGCTCCATCAGGCAGGCGGTTTGCTGTTTGCCATAATTCTATGGACAAATATTGGGCAACACACGGGTCGTTTGAGAGACGCTCGGGGCGCCACACAGCTCGTTCGAATTAATTAGAGCGGCGGCTCATGAAGCAAACCCATAGATACAAATGTATGTGTGTGTGTGTGAGTGTGTGTATCTATGAGGCACTGACCCAGGCTTCGAACAAGCGACTCTTTGTAATTTTTGACATGATATGCCGCACACAGATTCCAAAGAGGGAAATTAATAAAAGAAGAGAATGAGTCGAGCGCGGCGATCATCATTATTATCATCATCATCATCATCCGATACATGTCTTCAAAAGATGATGATGATGATGATGATGGTGGTGGCTGCAGAACAAGTCGCCGGACGACGGACAGCCGACAACAAGTTTTTCCAATTTTCATGCACTAAGCGCAATCTGTGCTCATGATCTGTACATTAGCGTCGTGTGTTGATCGCACAGATTGCCCCAACATCACACACACACACACACACACACACCACGAAAGGAGGCGCACACACACACACGCAGCTACAGAATGGATATGAAACCATAAACCAAACACTGACTGATATGCCCGTTGTCTCCGTCTCAGTTATGGCCAGTTAGCGACATCCATTCCAATGCAAATTCGAGCCTAGTTTTTGCGGGGACACTCGATCCTCTATGAAGTCATCACCGTTAGGAAATGCCATTACGCAAACACACACTTTTCTGTGCATTTTTAATTCGGAAATTATGTAAAAATGCACGCCCCCTTGCATCTATCGCAAAGTGGTTGCCATTTAGCGAGTGGGCGTCTGTGAGCCATTGGGGGGGCGTGGCTGGTGGCCAAAGGAGCCGGACAAACAGGTGCCACCGGCTCGAAGATGCCAAAGAGATAAAAGGCAAGTGATCTGTGATCATTAATCAGTGATCAGAGATCAAAGAACGGCAAATTAAACTTGGAATTCAGATCTATTTTCTTCCGATGGGGGATCACTTATGTAGACCTACAAATAAACCAAAACCAACTCTGATGTAAGACATTTTCGTACGTATTTGACTTGAACAAAGTTCATATTCTCGCTTCTCATTGTTTGCTTTTCACGGCTTGCCTCACGTTTTTCCCTTCTGTCTGTTTTTTCTGTTTTTTTCCATGCCTCCAATTTGTTGAACTTTAGTGCAAAACAAAGCAGCAGAAGAGAATACAAATTATATATATATGTATACATACACGCTTAAATGTATGCATAAAGAAATAAACCTGTTCAACAACATATTTTCAATGTTTATTTTTTGTTTTGTTTCAGCTTCAGCGAATTTTGCATCGAGTGTTGGATATGTTCAATTCTAACTGGAACTCCGGTACGCATTTGGTTTTTGTTTGGATTTTGGTATTGGTTTTGTGTGTGTTTTGGGTTTGGCTTTGCTTTTGGCTGATAAACAGCTGTGTTGGGTTTTGTTTTGGTTAATATGGCAAGCAGTACACGACGGATTGCCGCGCGACTTTTGTTTTGTTTGACAGGCCCGCGAGAAAACTGAGAGACGATAACGAACAATTGTTAGGAAAGATTGCATTTTTAAATGGAATTTCAAGACACTCCACTTTGGATATATTCATTTTTCTTCAACCTATGCAGTCTACAAAGCTCTCTCTCTTACTCTCTCGCTCTCAGAGCAGAGCAGAGACCCGACGAGAAACAGTCGCTGACATTTGAAGGTTGCCGGCTGCTCGGTTCAGACTCTCAGACTTCATTATAGCCAAGTGCAAGTGCTTGAGTACTGTGCGTTACAGAACCGTAAGGCAGCGTCAATGTCAACGAGCAAATCTCAGCAAAGATAATTATAAATGCTTCAAGTATTCCCAACTAATACTGTCCTTGGAATCTTCTATTATTTATCCTACACTTTTGTAACGCACTGTGTACACTTGATTACGTATAAAAAATTCAAAGATGGAAATCGATTCTCTGCTGATCAATGCCATAGCTCTAATTGGATGGAAATTGTGTACATTTCTATTGATAATAAGTACTGTTCCCACAAGTCCAACAAGCGATACGGAATCACTATAATAGAAGCATAAATAGCATTCCCATAGCAACAATGATCCATGAGCCATTATTTATTTACTTATTTTGTTTACTTCTGTAAGAATTGGCAGTACTCAAGTGGAAGCCAGTCACGCAGAAAGAACAAGTTCTACGGTTCCAGGTGTCTGCGAATGAATCATCTTTGAATACTTTTTGGGAGTTCTCTAATGATCGAAATCAATCAAGCCCGCGTTGACCTTGAGTTTAGGTTTGCTACGCCTTTGCCCCACCATTTAATGATGCTTAAATTGGGCTATTAGAGATCTCCAGCCATTCCCCCCATCTATTGTAATTCTCTCCCGCTGATTTTGTTTTGGCATTTTGCAATGACCCAATTCCGTTCGAGCAGAGCCGCTGGCCCGTGGCCACGCTTTCCCAATCCGAACTCTCCACTGCATGGTGGGGGGTGGAGATAATTAATCAGAGAAATAGAGCTTAAGTTTCACTCAGGCAGAGGTCAGGCAGTGGCGAGCAGCGCGCAGAAGAAAAAGAAGAACGCACCGAAGATCGATGGGGTGGTGGGAATGAATTGAATGAACAACTGCAGGGCATTGTATTCAAATCGAGCCGATAAATAATCGTTTAGCGAATCGGGAACAGACGCGGAGCGGAGCGGACATTATGTCAGCGGCGAGTGCAGTGTCAGCAACAGCGGCGGCGGCAGCGGCAGGGCAGCCAGCGAAAGCGAAAGTGTGTCAGTGTAAAGATAGAGAAAAAGAGATGCAGAGAGTGGGGAGTGGGGAGTGGGGAGTGGAAGAGAGATGCTGCTGGAGCGTGAAAGATTCTGTTAAAGTCGTTGTCACGGCGCATGCGTGCCTGCACTGCTCGGTGAAATGGAATAAACGCAGAGAGAGAGATCAGCAGCAGCAGAGAGGAAGGGAGTTGGGGTGGGTGCACTCTCACAATGACAATAACGGTGACTTTCACTAGAAAACGAAACGAAAAACGAAACAAAAAGCAAACGACAAAAGCAAACGCTGATAACGAAGCTCTCCAGCGAGACTCTCCCGAAAGCTAGTCGCAGCCTGTGCTGATGACTCTCCACGTTAAGGCATGAGTCACGATGCGACACGATGCGATACGAGTGAGTGCCTCTCACACGTGCCCCGAAGATTCTGAGCGGCTTAAGTGCCCGCCCCCGCAGACTCCAGGGGGTAGGCGTAAATCGTCTAACCAAATGGCATTTTGTGCAAGGAAGTTATAAATTTGCTGCCAAAATAGAATTGTGAGCGGGTCTGCCAAGGCACAGGCCATGCCGCAAAAGCGTTCATTAAAGTCAAAGTCCCCCCACAGCGGCATTAAAGAACGAGAAATATGAGAGATGAACCAAGCAGGCAGCAGATCCTGCACACCCTTTCGAAAGATGATTAGTTTTGAGTACAATTATGAAGCCACACAAATTCGCTATAGATATGACTAGACTTTTGCCAACTGCCAAATGCTCCCCTTGTTGGTGGTTAGAGTATCCAGAGATCGAAAGAGCCAGACAGACGCTAAGCTTCATTGAGAAAAACCTTTTGGGACGTGCGTGCACAATACTCAGATTTTACGACCTTCCGCAACGCCCACATGGAAAGCGTCTGCTGCTTGAAGTGCACTGAGAGAAATGCAATTAGAGAACACTCGATCGGCGTGGCGTGTGGCTGGCCAACTGGCAGAGAAGGCTCACAGACATCAGCAGACGTCAACAAACGCCAACTTACAGCCCACACACAGGCACACATCATAGCACATCGAGTCTGGTCTGTGTTTGGCTCTGGTTCTGGCTCTGACTCTGTCTCTGCATCCAACTCTGGGTAAGTAGGTAGAGTTGTAGGCAACCCCGACAGCCGCAATTAGAGAGGGAATATGCTCAGGCCTGAGGGTGAGGTAATACTCTTGTATCCACTTGGCCAATGAACTCTTCTCGATTTTGACACCATGGCTCTTTGGCTCAAATTTGTTGAACTTTTGTCAATTTGTGTTAATTAAGATCTGCTGCTCTTTGGCATCAGCAGCGGCAACTGCTGCCACTGTCGTCTCTGGGCGGAAGTGGAGCAATATGCGAAACTGACCTCTTAACCGCCAGAGTTAATGTTAATTTCAATTGGGAGTCGCATTCCAGATCTCTGGCCTTGTCGGCGGCACTATCACTAAGTCAATAATGTATGTACGTTTGTATGGGGAATCTTATCAGCTGGCTGGCACTATCAATATCTATTAGTTATTATGTTTGGTGTTTTAGCAGTGTGCACGAGTATGTGTCTATGTACATGTTTCTAAATAAATAAAAGATGAAAGAAAACCCCCAGCCGCATAAATGTCACATGAAAAACGTGACGGTGCAGGGGGACGGGAGACGGGGACAGTACACAAGCCGCAGAGCCCAAAAAAAGGTTTCTTCAGATCACAATCAATAACAATATCGAATGAACTCCGACTCTGAGACTCCGATTGCAATGACGATGGCGATGGTGACTCCCGTGGTGCTGCCTTGTGGTTGCCCCTTGCCTCTACTTACCTCCTGTTCGGTTATGAAAGGTAACTCAAACCCAAAGACTTGACCTGCCCCTCCTGCACTTGCAGCAACAGCAACAGACGAAAAGTATCTTCCTCTTTTTGGTCTGTGTTTATTTTTCGAGTGCCAGTGAAAATTGAAGAGGCAAACAAACAGAGGGGGCCCGGAGACATGGTGACATTTGATACCATATGCGGTCAACTGCTGGCAATGTCTTGCAACGGGTTCGTTCTACTATTTGTAAGGCATCGATCGGGAGTGAGGCGAACGTACCCCTTCCTGGAGTGCAGGAGAACGTCAACACGTTTGACTTTTCGACAGCGCACCAGAAGAATGTTTAAATATTTATTTAAATGTCAGGCCCGTTACATAAGTGTTCATTATCTGGGAGAACTGTAACTACAGCGCTGCAACGATAGTCTGACAATTTATAAGCTATACGATCTGTACGATCCCAATAATGATTCATTTGTGCCATACATGAATATACATATAATTGATGTAGACACACACGATCAATCATGAAAGGCTCTGTTAAAGCAATGCAATCTTCGCTGTTAAAGTGGCATACATGCTGTTATCTAACGTGGCAAACGAAACGTGCAATAATAAAGAAAAAACACACACACTCACACAGTCGTATCGTAGAACACTTATGAGTAATGCACTAATTGAACGAAAGCTTTGCATTTGCCCTTCCATGGTTGTGCGGCACGAAGTCTCACGGCCTATGGAATATGGAATACTCACTACTTAGCAATCAATTGTACATACATACATATCCTGGCTGTAATTATTTGTATTTATTTAATCATCAATTCATTCACCATTTACATAGCTTCAATTCTGTTTTTTAGACTCTTTACTCTTAACAAAACATGCCCTAATTTTCGCACTGGATTTATCAAATTGGTGCCCACAGCACTCCAAAACAAGATCAAAAGGAAATCAAAGTAATCCCATACACACATACAATATGTAAAGTGGGTCAACAAACTGTTTGTTATGGTCGGGGTTTGGTGCCACACACCACCCAAGAGCATAAATTGCAAATCTCATGCAAAGCAAAACAAGGCCTTATTTTCTCTCCAAGCCAACCAGTGCCCCGTTGCCCGTCCTGAACACAATTGTAATTTGGGTCAAAAGCCTGAAATTATGTATTATCATTAAATTTCATTACAACCGATATTTCGAGCGCTTAAATAATGTCGAAAAGCAGAAAATGCAGAAACAAAGCGAACCCGTTACACCGACCCCAAGCGAAACTCCAAAAAAACTGCAAAACTGCGAGCCACAATTCACGCAATGGTCTCCCCCCACTTAGGGGGCTGGGATGGGATCGTGTACAGTTATGGGAACGAAACGTGAAGACCCCGAGAACAGAACCCAAATGCAGTGGCCTCTGCCTGTGCCAGCGCCTGGCCCGTCCAGCAATGACCAAAGGAGCCAAGCTCTTGATGGTGTCTTCTTATACGCATGTCCATATTCGGGCAAAGAAGACGTCGAGGCGCTACAGGAATGCGTAGAGCTGCCCCCAACCCCCTCCCCAAGTTGAGTCATCGACCATCCGCAAAAGAAGTTCAGTGATCCCTCCCGCTTACCAAAAAAGTCCTCCCATCTCTCAGAGGTGTCTGAATCCGATTCTATGTCCATGGTCTGGTCTGGTCTGGCTTTCTTCGGCGCTGCTCTGCTCCTCCTGCTGGGGGCCAAATACTTGATTTACAATCGTATATGGCCAGAAGGCCTTGTTCAGTTCACTTCAGTTTGGATTGGTTTGCTTTCGTTTGGTTAGGTTGGCTCTGGCTTTGTCTAAATTTAGACAAAGATTGCAGAGCAACTGGCACTGGCACTGGGAATGGTTTTTCTCTCTGTTGGTTGGCTGCTTCTGTTGCTTCTCCTTGCAGCACTTTGCACTGGCACTGGCATTAGATATTCCCGTAGATATGGGATATAGATATTGTATGTAGACTGGCGCTGACTAAAGGCCTTGTCGAGCAACCCACTCCACAGTCCTCAGGCGGGTCTAATATGGCTGCGCAAATGACTTCACCTCACTTCACTTCGCTCGGAACGCGGTGTGGAATGGAGCGGAAAAGGCAAAGCCCAATCAATGGTCAGCCGATAAGATAATGCCGCGAGTTTTACTTTAAACACAACGCAAACTGTGCGATTTTCTTGGCCGCGTTTGTTCTGTTGGTATTTCGCTCGAATCGCTACACGGAGCGCAGGGGAGCTATCTTATCACCTGGCTACTCGGAGCTTCAGGGTAAGTGGCAGACAGGTAAGCAGCGCTCAAAGCTCAACGACAGCTGTTCTGGCCGGGAGCAAGTATTTCTCAAAAAGTTACGTTTTTCGCCAAGTTCGTACCCCACCCTGCCCAGCCAGTGGGATTCTCGGAACTCGCGGATGACTAAACCGGCTCACGGAACGAACGCGTTGGTATTGTTGGTATTTTGTGTTTGCTGTTTTCTGTTTGCTGTTTGCTCAACTCGAGTCGATTCTATTTGTTTGCACTGGCAGCCACTTATTCGTTAGATTCTCCTACATTTGCCGCACACGAGGATCGCATCGGATTGGATCTGTTTGGTTTGGTTTGCATTGCATGGGATCGCTGCAGGTTGATGGGATCGCTGATTGAATTAAATTGATCATTATTCTTCGTCTTGCCTTCGCTTCGTGCTGGGAGGCGGGGCGAGGCACACACACTTGTTGCGCAAAGCAACGGCAAAACAGCGAAACGGAACGAACAGAAACGAAATGAAGAAAACCGAAAATTCACAAATTACAGATACAAATGTATCTCGGTGTGTGCACTCTGCGTTGGGTGGGTGCCGGGCGGTTGGTGGCTAGCGCGCTTCGTTGATTTTCCAGTTTCTCCCGTGCAACCGTTACTTCTAATTGACGAACAACAAAATACAAACACACACACGGGGGCAGAACGCACGCACGCGCCTTCAAAAGCATTCACAACTTCAGGCCGGACCAGCGGAGCATCGGGCTGTGGCCCCAAAGATTAAAGAATGCATTTTTGAGCAATACTGAAACTGCACCGGCACGCTACTCAAGCGTCGGAAAATAAATCAACGGAAATATCAGAAAAACCGACACTCTGCTGCATCCTTCATTGTGCGCGGCGGTTGTTAGATTGTTTGACTTACTTACTTAGTACCTATGTTACCCCGCTTGTTCGGGTTTGGGACTTGAGGGAAATCCTCTCCTGGGACTAAACGGTCAGGGAAATCCTCTCCTGCTACTGAACGGTCAGGGAAATTGTTTGTGAGATCTATTTGGGCGCCAAACAGTGTTAGGCAGTACTCATTTTTGCGTTTTATTTTGCTCACCCCTCTCAACTCTCCATGCGTGTAAATTACTGGATATGCATGGTATAACAATGTGAGGTATCGACAGGTGTCGCGGGACATAATTGTATCGTTACTTTTCAAATGTTTCGACGATTATGATTTAAGAATTTATTCGTCACAATTAGATGGAGCTGAGCTTACAACTCCACCCGGTCTACGCCCGAAAAGCAGTTGTGCCAATGGGAGATGATTACCCACAAATAGTATGTCTCCACTGTGGGCGAAGGGAATAATTATCAAAAAATATCAAACTTTCCACTTACATAAAATCATGATAATCCATAACATGAGTTGTACACGGTTCGTGGTACCTGCAAACCCGACAATCAGTATGGCCAGGAGCAAGAACACACAAACCACGCTGACGGCGAAGGACACGAGAAGGCACCAGCACTGGTGCTGTGGGTAATCGTTGTCCAATCAAATGGGATAATCTAACGTAAAACATTTGAAAAGCTCACCCACAACGTTCCCATTAACAGCATCACCTTAGCCCCCAAGTACAAGAGCGCGAATACAACGGCTATCATCCAAACCGCCTCTTCTTTCGATTGGACGAATAGCTTGCACATGCCAATGGTGAGGGCCACGACACCAATGATCAGCCCTGTTACGCCAATTATAAGGCATCCGAAGTACAGGGACAGCAAAAAGAAGAATGAGGATAAAAAACACATTTTTCAAGAAATTACAGTTCAAATTTTCACTTGTGTTTGAGTGTAAGCTAAACGCACAATTTTCTTGTTTCACAAAACAATCAAACACTGTCAAGAGTGTTGGTTATTTTTTTTAAGTTCAAATTGCGCTCTAATATGATGCAGCTAAATGTAAATCGATGTAACAATTAAAATCAGAATTTGAGGGGGTTGAGGGTTCTCTAAGCTGGCCTGTTTGTGCAACTATTTAACAGTTTTCGGTGTTCTTCAATTGGGTTGTTGAGGTACCAGTTTTAATGTACGAATTCAGCGCTTTATAAAAATAAAAATTTAAAATGAATCTTTTATACAAGGTACTCAGTAGTACATATCTTCTCACACCAACACACTCTTTTAGCTCACCCCCTTACCCTAGAGCCCTAAACTTGATTCAGTGTGATATCATATGAGTCTTCATACAACATTTGGTAACGCTGCTCTTATGGTCTCTGAGAACGGACGGACAGACGGCCATACAGACTTGGCTATATCGACTCGGCTAGTGATGCTGCTCAAGATTGTATATACCTTATGGGGTCGGAAACGCTTCCTTCTGTGTCTTACATTTTTTACCACAAGTACAATATACCCTCTTTACTCTTCCAGTACCGGGTAAAAAAAATACACTCCCATCACAGCTATACGCTGTGCGCTCTTATCGCAGCTCTCTAGTCTTGATCTACCACGCTAACTTGCTCACATACAAACTCAACGTTGTCTGCTGTGATTTAGGGTGAGAGAACTCCTCGACGCTAAATGGTTCCTATAATCGGATGTAATTTAAGCAAAGTGGAATATGATCGCCGCCATTTTATTGGGTCTTTCATGCGGAAAAAAATACATGCATATAAAACAACACGTTGGACTCTTTGCAATTTTATCTTCCCTTCAAAGTCAGGAACGATGCGGATCCAGCTGACCATCTGTGCCGCCATCGGCTTATTTCTAGCATTCACCATCAATGTTCATGTAAATATGCAAAACAAATAAACCAATCGAGAGGACAATAATGGAAACCAAGTTATCAGGATGCCGTCGTCTTCAAAGTTACGAACGCCGTATGTGAAAGTTACAACCAGTCCTGGTTCGTGTTCCACAATTGTCGTTTAAAGGCTGTCAGTCGAAGCAAAGTTGTTTTCAATTTCAATGGAACGGTGCTACATCCGGCCAACGATATATCCCTTCGTGTCAAAATGTTCAAAAGGGCAAACGGCTACAAGCCCTGGCTCTTCGACGTTTCACTTGATGTCTGTGTGTATTTGCGAAAGAGAAATCATCCCTTTGTCAATATTGTCTATAGACTATTTAGTGACTTTAGCAACATGAACCACACATGTCCGTATGTGGTAAGATACTCGAATAATTTCTTTATCAAAAGAGTTTGCAAATTTCCTTTGCAGGGTCCACAAATCCTCAAGGATTTCTATCCGAGACTTGAACTGTTGCGCCTGCCCTTTCCGACTGGGGATTATATGCTGGCGATTCGGTGGCACTTTGATAAGAAACTACAATTTGATACCAATATTAGTTTTACATTCGTTGAGGATCTTTTGAAGAGTAAATAAAAGATATACACATCCATATGTACATACATATATGCACATACACAATCAGATTGGTGTTCAAAACAAAAAAGGCCATCAAACTGTAATATTTGTATAAAAATAATTGAATCTTTTCCACATTATTGGGCCAAAAATAAAACAGCTTACAAGGAATTAAGCATTCCTTAATGCCCATCTACGTAATTATGAACACACGCTCAGCAAAATACTGTCGTACAGATTGTACAGATCGACGTTCAGAAAATTGCATCAAAATACTAATTGAAACTGTTTTTGGATCGAACTATTTTCGTTTTCTTCAGGCTCACTCTCTTGCACTCTCTTAATCCACCCGACACGCTTTTTCCGCAAGGAACCGAACCAACTTTTTCCCAAAACTTTTTTTAAAGAATTCTT
Source organism: Drosophila subobscura (assembly GCF_008121235.1). Lineage (NCBI taxonomy): Eukaryota > Metazoa > Arthropoda > Insecta > Diptera > Drosophilidae > Drosophila > Drosophila subobscura. The sequence continues at coordinate 3,306,762 of NC_048531.1, forward strand.
TAAAAACTGGTATTGTTTTGGTAGGCATTTTTTAGAGGTAGCGCTTTGTCTCCACATATGTAACTTAAGGATTACAGCCTGTTACGCATGTTTTAAAAGCTAAATAATTTTACATTCGTGGAGGATCTTCTCAAGAGAAATTGAAACAACAAATGGGCATTTGATCAAATATGTGAAATGTATACAACCAGTTTGGTGTTCAAAGTAATTTCAGCAGTCAAACTGTAATTGTTAAATAATACATGATTTGCACACTATTGGACTGCATATACACTTCGTACAAGCAATTAAACATTCCTTAATGTCCATCGACGTCAGTAAAATATTGCTCAGCCCAAAGTAATGGCACACATTCCAAGCTGGGCTGACCATTGAAAATATTGTTAATAAGTAAATAAGAAAGATTTAAGAAAAAAGCGTTAGAATCCTTATCGAAACCTCTGCTAAACAGCTGTTAAGTGTAATCATAATGATGTGTACCTTGTTTAGGTCACACACCTTGCACTTTTCAATACATTTCATTCATAAGTATGTAGTTAATATGTAGCAATTTTGCAGTTCCCGTGTAGTTAAAATGTAAAAACATATACTTTTTTACCCAGCGTAAAATTAAAACTGAAACTTTTTTTTTCTTTTATTTGTATTCCAAACATTTTTAAAAGGAGGTTTCCCTCTCCACTCGTGCTGGTATTGTCCATGTCGTAATGGACAGGTTCATCTAGCCAAAAATGTCCATTGGCTAGTGCAAACAATTTTATAAACAATGGACACATGTGGTTCCCCACCACCAGTTAAGCGCAACAGGAAAAGCCCCACCGACAACGAGGAGGATTGCATGGGAATCCGAGCCGTTCTGTCCGATGAATACAATGAGATAGCCCTCATCAAGGTGCACAGTTGCCAGCTGGAGACGAAACAGCAACTGCAGTCCGTCATCCAGGAGCTGTCGCAGAAGTTGCCCCGCCTTCAGCACTTGAAGCGCGTCCACGACCGCAATGTGCTAATCTGCGCAACGTCGGAGATAGGAGATGCAGAGACCTTGGAGGAACATCTGCAGCGGTACGCCTTCTCCGCAAAGGTACTACAGGCACTCTGCCATCAGGTGCAGGTCGTCGAGGTGCCCGCCCGCATGCCCAAGCTGCGCGTGCAATACGAACAAATGATGCAGCACTGGCCCTGCAAATTCCATCCGAATCACTACTCCGAGTCGCTGCGGAATGGCAGCAACTTCTCCATCAGCCAGCGGGTCTTCCACAAGCGCATGGCTCAACTGCTGGCCAAACTGTCCAGGGATGTGAATAAGGACAGGCCAGTAGGCATCTGTGTGGATCCGCGACAGTCCCGCATTGTGTCCATCGCTGGTGCCAGCGAATCCTACGGACATGAACATTGCAGCATGCTGCTGGTGGATTTCGTGGCGCGCAGTCAGCAGGGAGGTGCATTGCGGAGCGAGCTCAGCTTTGTCGAGGACCAAGAGAATGCCGAAACAACATTACGAGGGCTTCCCAAGGCATACTACGACTACTTGAAAGAGAACGAGGCGTATCAGGACCTGCAATTCGGAGCAGAGATGTCCAGAAAGGGTCAGCCACAGCAGCAAGTGTTGTTGGATGCAGAGCACGCACAAGGTGGCGATAATCTGTCCAAGTACGGACCGTACCTCTGCACAGGCTACGATGTATATTTGCTGCAGGAGCCCTGCCTCATGTGCTCCATGGCCTTTGTGCACAGCCGGGCCAAGCGCATATTCTTCCTGCGGCCATCAGACAACGGCGCCCTGGTCACGCGGTTCCAGCTGCACTCGGTCAAGGAGCTCAACCACCACTATGAGGTGTTCCAGTTCACCACAGACGGGAGTTTAACTTAACAAACACTTTGTTTAATGCACTCTACATGTTTTAGAATAAACTCTATAGAATATTATCCATTTTGGGCGCTGCTCTGGCTGCTCCCTGTCTGGTGGGAGTGGATATCAGACCCAGCAGCTGGCAGTCTGCTTCCAGGATGGTTATGTCCTTGGATGAGCCCAGGAATTTAGTAGACAGCTCCAGATCCTTGACACGCAAGCGGACGCGGGCGCCACGCACGTAGTCACTGCAAAAAGGTGTGGATTCAGGTTTATCATGGTGAAAAACAATAAGTTGGGAGACCACTGCACTTACCTGCCATTCCGAGCGGGCCGTGAGCATACACAGTGGAACTTCCAGCCGAAATCTATGTACAGATCATCCTCCACCACGTGAAAGATCTTGCCGCTAACCACCTTCCCTTCGGCACTGCCCAGCTGTTAAATCGAGAGGTTATTACATAAACAATGAGCCGGCAGATGCCTGGAGTCTACTTACATCTACGAACTTGGAGTTGCGCAGCAGTGAGGCAAAGGTTTGATTGTCCACCTGCGGCTGCTCTGGCGCTGCGGGAGCCGTGTACTTGTCATAGGCACGGGCGAAGCCTCCTTTGCTGCTGCTTTCTGGCTGATCTTCAGAGGACGCATGTCCAGATTGGGTGCTTTCATTGCTGAAGGCACGTGTGGCCACCGACAGCTGGCGCCTGGAGGCGAAGGAGTTTGTCTGCAGCGCGGCTCGGCATATGTTGTGCAGCACAGACATCGTTTTAATTGATTATTATTATTTTCAGAAGAAACGCAATCAAAACTGGAGCAGAACAGAACAGCTGAGCGACCGATATGCTTGGTATCGATTGGTCGCCTCGCACCGGAGCGCCCATCTCTAAAATTACAAAACACGCTGTCAGTGGCGCCGGCATTTTACTATTTATTACGAAATCAATTGTTAGAATTAATTAAATAACTCAAAAGATGATCCAGCAGCAGCGCCAACGCATTGAGTCCGCAGTGACGGAGATGATCGACGACATGGACAAGACACACCTACGCAAAATGCAGGTATGAGTGCTGGCACAGTGAAAACAGAGGGCATTGTAACGACATTGTGCCCCCCTCCAACAGAACGAAATGCACCTGTGCGCTGCGAAATGCTGCCAGGACGACACATCCAGCGTGGACAGTGTGCAGCGGTGTGTGGACCGCTGCTCGACACCCATGACTCGGGCCCAGAACTATGTGCAGCACGAGCTTGGAGAATTTCAGGGCAGGCTGCAGCGTTGCGTCATGGTAAGTTCCAATGAGTCTTCTCAAATCAACCACACACTCACTTTATTCTCTTTCGACAGCAATGCAACGATGATGTCAAAGTTAAAATGCCGCCCAGTCCCAGCGAGGATCAAATCGCCAAGTACACGGATCAATTCGAACGTTGTGCCATCCAATGTGTGGACAAGCATGTGGGTCTCATACCCAGCATGATGAAAACGATGAAGAAAGTACTATCCAAGGGACCTGAGGCCATACCACAAGTTTAATTCGCTTTGAGCTGGTTGCATTTATCACATTTCCTCTTAGTTGTTGAGTTTTTATTTTACATATATTTTCTGGATATTATTATGTACACAAGCTACACTGTGGGATCACTTCAGTACACTTTCATAGACAAAATGTATGTTACCTATTTCGATCGCTCTAAGAAAAATACATCAAATCCTGTTAGATAAACTGAATACATTCAAAAATTCGATCCTGTATTTCTGTAAATAATTCAAAATTGTAACATTTTCGATTCCCAAAATGGTGGAACAGCAGAAGAAGCGCCTGGAGATTGCCCTTAGCGACATGATTGAGGACATGTACCGCACCCACTTGCGCCGCATGCAGGTGAGTGCAGCCTCAATTTGAGCAGCAAATCCACTGAGAAATCTGAATATTCAAGTCCAAAATGCATCGGTGTGCGGCCCGTTGCTGCGACGACGAACGCGGAACGCTCGAGAGTGTCCAGAATTGCATAGAGAAGTGCGCCGGTCCCTTGATGGATGCTCAGGACTATCTGCAGCACGAGCTCGGTCAGTTCCAGAACCGTTTGCAGAACTGTGTGAAGGTATAATAATGGTTTCTCACACTCGAATCAAGTGTAACAGCACTGCTAATCCGTAGGATTGCAACAGCGATGCTCGCTCGCGATTGCCGATTAATCCCAATGACAAAGACATGACCCGATCGCAGCATCTCTTTGAGAACTGTACCGGGAACTGTGTGGACAAGTACATCGACCTGTTGCCGGGACTTCTCAAGTCGATTCGTCAGACCCTGGACCGTGGCCCGCCGAAGAAACAGAATTATACTGCCCGGAGCCAGGACGCTTAGTAATCCCCTTGCGCTCACACTGCACAAAATTATAGATTAAAACGGCATCAAAGAAATGTCAATAAGTCACTTATATATTGAATATTTGGTATAGCTTACACTAAAGATATGTACATCAAGGAAACACTCTTCGGAAAGAGTGAAAGCCCTAAGTTCCTGCAAGGTAGAGAGCGCCCTCTCCAGTGAGTTCTTGCTTACGTGGCCTAGATCAATATTCCAAATCTCTATCTTTTTCTCTGACCATTAGGAAGGCCCTCACACACTAAACATCTAATAATAAAGATTCTTAGCAATATACAACAATATACAACTGTATTTGGATGCGGATGCGGATACGAGTGCGCAATTAGATTTGAGTTGATCTATTGCTCATTCGGTTTTGTCCGGACGCCGTACTTGCTCCAGAACGTGACCTTGGCGGTGGTCTTTTTGCAGTTGTCCTGGAACACGGAGCACGAGTCGAAGGGTGGACAGTAGAGGTGCAGGGAAACGGAGGTGTCCGCATGACTCGGATTCTCCACACGATGCAGACCCAAGTTATCTATGGATAAATCAAACGATAAGTAAAGTCTGATGACTGTCTGATTGCTCATCTCGTCTGGTACCCACCATTAATGTAGGCCACATCGTTGACGGCAATCGGCGTCTCGCCTATCTCCACCAGCTCCCGAGGGTCGATATCCCCTTCGTGGCTATGCTGATGGCTGGTGTCTCGGCTGACCGAGTTGTTGGGGCGATTGGGGTACTCGTAGCGCTTCTCGCGCAGATCCCCTTTCAGCATTTTCATGAAGCAGTGGGAGTCAGCGTGGTCGTGCACCGAGGAGCCGTGACCCTCGCCCCAGCATAGGATCAGCAGATTGAACTTGCCGTTGCCGGCATCCACGAGATTGCGGGTGTAGGTGTAACGGTCGAACTTGGCATATTTCCGCCACTCCTTGGGGTTCGACTTGTAAGAGAGCATCAGGTGATTGACCATCTCGATGTTCACGTAGTTCGACTCGAACTCGCGGTGCAGTGCCGTGATCAGCTGGTCCATCGTCTCAATGACGGGCCCATACTTGAGGGGCTTTTCCAGGGCCTGATAGTAGTTGGTGGCCTGGCGCAGGTACTTCTCCTGATCGACCTGCTCGATCTCCGCATCGATCTTGGACAGGGCCATTTTCGATTTGCTCTGATTGACCTGTGATAAGAAGCAAATGGGAAATGGGAAGAGAAATGCATCAGTCCCGCATGTTGAAGGGCATGGAAAACTACCGTCTAACTAACTTTTTGTGATTGATTTAAATGAATTACGTTGCAGTGGATCGAACGCGCTGAGATTATCGCTGATAGCTCTGATTGCTAAGCGCTGCTTAAGTATTTTGTAAGTATTTCAATTAGCCGCTCGATGAGTAGATTCAAAAGATCCCATACGCTCTACCTCAGATCACAATTCAAACTGAATGATTGTGCTCGCTGATGATACCGCTGACACCACAATTTCTGGAGATTTGTACTGTCCATCTCCTGCCGCTATGTAATCTGCTGCCTTGCCTTCGTACGTAGCTCTCAAACGAACAAAAAACAATAACAATAACGACACACAACACACGATTATCGGCCAGGCATTATCAATTGCGAGATTTGCCTATGTACTGATCCGATCCGATGCGATCCCCCCATCTATATAGTATATAATCACTACTTACATACATATATACTCGTACAACTCAAATCGGAGGCTCAGCTCGGCTCGAATGTTGCCAGGAGCCCACAGAGCCCAACAGATGGTGAGCCGAAAATTCTGGAGCAGAGGTTAATGCCGCTTAGCAAATAAAAAACAAATTTTATTGTTATCTCTTCGCACTCATTGGCTATTCCAGAGATGACCATTCATTGATAGCCGGCCTCGGATTTGCTCGGATCGATCTATTTGCTGACGCATGGACGAAAATCGAGCGGTGCTTTTTACGTGTTTTCGTGTTGATCCCACGGGTAATAACCAGATATTTTTCTGGAATTTCTTATCATCTGGGTTTTCCTGCTAGCGAGCATCTTTGGGATTTCTAATTTGGCTGGCAAACAGACAACTTTCACCGCCAATTAGGTCAAAGTTTGCGGGTTAATAATTAATCATGATTCAAACTGATTAAAATTGAGATCAAAGTATGGAAATGGCAAATCATTGCATACTTTCAGGTCGGACACTCATTTCCTTTAATTGCAACTCATTTGGTTAAACAAAAACGCCATTAAAATTAACTGACAAATCACCAGAAATGCTTTTGTGATTCAGGAAGTTCTTTCATGACTAACTGACCTTACTTTCTCCACAAAAACAATTCCCCGCCCAGCTGAATAAACAAAGAAAAGTTACATTTTTGAAGTTTCTTTAGATGACGGATGCTTGGAGCAGCTGAAACTCTTCGTTTGTGCAACAATGTCATCAACTGAACTTGAAGTGTGAGTTAATAACTGTTTTATGGACAGCGCCCCCTGGCTCGAGTGCCACATCATCATCATGGACACACACTTTTAGGTGAAATGGAATACAAAAAAATAACACATTTTGCAATGCCAGCTTGGCATCCGACTTTCGCAACAGGTTGAGGCCGGGCCAGAGCCAAAACAAAGCAGAAACTGCGAAACCAACTACGTCAACATAAGGTCTAACAAACTGAATAGGAAATTGCTTCGAAACTGCCGGAGCTCGGGGCCAATTTTAAAGTTCAACAAACTGCAGTCAGCATCTGACAGCATAGGGAAAGTGATTTGGTTCCAGGACTTACCATTTTGATGATATATTTATGCACTAATCACAGGGTTTGGCTTGCACAACTTTGTATAATTTTGAAACACTTTGAATGGCCGAGTAATGGGAATAAGGATCGGGACTGCACTTTTTAGTTTTCAACTGGTGTTGGCTACCACTTGGATTCGCGCCTGATGGGTTTGTGTGCCAGTTTTGGATATCTTTCACCAATTTATGGAAATGACGGCCTGCAAAACATCATTTTCACTCAAAACGCAATTCGAGCGACATTTCGTTGGCAGCAGCGACGACGCCGGCGCAACGCCAGCGGCTCGAACGGCATTTTGAGCGCTTTTCGGGGCCGCGAGTGAAAACGCCAGCCTCGCATCGGGGTCTTTAAGTTGTTTGCTCAGTTGGTACCAAAAATGTATGCTGCCGACGCAGATATCTCTGCGCATTTCACTCGCCCAACTATTGATTATGCTGTTGTCTTTCTTCTTTTCAGCTTGATGTTGCTTTCAAAGCGACAGAGAGAGATAGAGAGAGGGAGAGCCTTTTGCGGCCATTCTTGGGTTAGGGTTTCATCAGCCAGCCTGCCTGCCTGCCTGCCTGCCTGGGGGTCAAATAATGAATTTTGAAATATTTATGGCCTCGGGCTGTCAAGTGTCGGCTGACTGGCAATGTTTGTTTATCTCGACACATTTGGCCCGACTCTATTTAAAGCAATGAGTGACATACATGATTAATTCGAGTAGATTCCATAAGAATATATCGTTAGCATCATTGCGGCTCAAACTCAGCGATTGTACTCCAAAAATGTAACGCGCCCAACGAAAGTCTGATTAGCATAGACCAGCGGTGGTAGTGGCTCTGGCTCGTGGCTTTCTATCCCACCATTCTCCAGTTTATTGACCTATGAACTATTATTCTTTCGCGCATCTGTAAGAGCCATCATTAGCATAAATATTCTTAGCCAGATTTAATTCGCAAATGAATCTTCTTTGGGTTGAGTGTTTTTTTTCGCCTCGAATGATGCATCTAATAATGATTCCATTGACCACACACTCGTCATCATCGGAGTGTGTAAACAATATGTTGTTATTTGTGAACCGTAACATGGGGATTTTTCATCTTTCCTGCCTGCTGCCAGCTGTCTGCTGTCCACAGATCAGTACCATATCTGCGCATTTGAAGCGATTGCTGCTCTTATCAACAGAACAACATATTTGTGCAAACAGCGACGGGCACACGCAGCGGCAAGGGATATATTTACATATTTATGCATGTTCTGTTTCCACATTCAATTGTATTTTATCGTTTGAAATGATGTACAGATATTGAGTTTATAGTTTACTTAACGACTAGATAAAGCATACATTTTGGTTTAGACATTGGACACAACACAACGCGTATAAATGCTTGGTAAAGAAATTGCTATAAATTCAGATTGGAGGGAGGGATACTACTAATCCTCATCATCTTCGGACATATCAAACTCGGCATCATCAAAGTCGATTATCTATAAAAATGGATATTTGCAGTAATTCGTACTTTCGTCCAATAAAGCCACAAACCTCACTGTTCAGACGCTTGAACTCCGAGATGCCCGTCAGATCCTCTAGATACTTGGCGGTTTCAAAAGTTCTAAAGAGAAAGGCATGTCCCTCATTCCTAAAGGCACTTAGGACTGGCTGTAAAAAGGAGAAAGGGGACACTTTTTGATTGTATAGATTCGATAAACCCTTTAGCTGTTAGCTCTTACCGCTGAGCAGGCAATGCATTGGGCAAACTTTTGCGTAGCTGGCAGGATGTTCTCATAGTTGCAGAGCATTCCTCTCACGGAGTGCGGCAGGATACCCAGTAGCCCTTCGGGAACCTTGCCGGCATCCGCACTTATCTGCAGCCTTCCGGTTTGGGTGTAGTAGGCCGGGGCTAGCTCCCGCTGTGGATGCTGCAGCAGGGCCACCAGCAGCTCCACAGCATAGCTGGCAGCAATGTTGGAGACGCCGGGTCGTGTCACGGTGCACTGTTGATCCAGAGTACGATCTTTGAGCGACTGGAAAGAGACAGACATAGAGAGATAAAAGCTTCCACTCCACACACAACGCTGCATAAACAAGCTTTGGGCAGAGCTTTTACAATGTCAACAAACGCAGCCGAAAACTTGGGACCAGCGACCAAAGATGAAGCGGTCGCCCGCCGCCCGCCGCATGCCGACCCCTTTCGGTAAGGTAAGACACCTGAGCGTGCGAGAGCGCAATTTTTCTGTTTGATTAGTTAATAACAATTCTCGTACATTAAAAACAAAGTCAGTCAGAGAACGCCCTGCCCAGTGGGGCTTGTGCTGCTTGTGCAACTGTTTTTCCCACCGGGAACGGGCCCGAGCCCGAGCGAGTTTGCCACTGATTAGATAAAGTTTCGGCTCTCCATTGGACACGCTCTCCGAAAGAAACCTTCTGATATTGTTTTCATTTGTTCGGGGCGCTATAGTGCCAGTTGAGAGCCAGTGAAGTTAGATCCACCCATTCGCGGACACCTCTAATTTTGAACATTGAAAATAATGCTAACAGAATTCGCTGGAAACCTTTCGCATCCGCTGGAGTTTGGCCATGTGCTGGAGATCGTCGCCAAGACCATCGATGGAGCCGCCAGGTGAGCTCCGCTCTGCCCCAGCATTGCTGTAGAGGGACACGCAAATGTGTATCTTCTCAGTACATGACTAATGGAATGTAGAGCAGTGTTCCTTATCGTTGGCTGCTGATATGACTAATGTTCCAATTGTTGTGGTTCTCCCCCGCCAGGTTCCACATAGACCTCTCCACAGCCAAGAGCACCGTGGATCCGGATGCTGACATTGGTCTGCACTTTTCCTGCTACTTCCGCAACGACATGATCGTGCGCAATGCCCGCGTGAACGGCGTCTGGGGCGAGGAGGAGTCGGCTGTCATGGACAACGTAACGCTGCCGAATCCGATTGTGAGCGGCGAGTTCTTTATGGTCTACATATTGGCCTGCGAGGACAGCTTTCACATTTCGATCAACAGTCGGGAGTTCTGTAAGTTCCGCTACCGCATGCCGCTGAGTGCGCTTCGGACCCTGGAGATACGCGACCAGATCCAGGTGATCAAGCAGGTGGATCATCGCACCGTCTTCCCCAATCCGTGGCCCGCCATACACGCCTCGGACTACTTCAAGGCCTTCAGCAACGATCAGCCCATACTCTTCAGTCCGGGCCATGTGATTGTCATAACAGCGCGCTGCTTCGAGAACAAGCGGGGCCAGTTCATCATCAAGTTCATGGATTCGGACACCAAGCGGGAGGAGCTGCACTTTAGCATACGCTTCGACGAGAAGCTGGTGATTCGAAACTCCATGGGCAAGAACTTTGAGTAAGTCGGCAGAGCAATCGACTCCGTTTGTGGCATGATTCTAACAACTCGAACCACAATTCCAGATTCGGCAACGAAGAGCGCCATGGGGGTTTTCCGTTCACATTCAATCAGCAGTTCAAGCTGGCCCTGGCCTTTACGGAACGCGAAGTTCTCACGGCTGTGGATGGATACAACTTCTTCAGCTATGCCTGGCGCACGCCCAACGCCATGATGAACTTGGTGGGCTTCAAAGTGACCTGCATAAAGGGTCTGGTTATGCAGATAACTGGCGTGGACCATCTGCAGACGGGCGATCCCACGTGCACCGCTTTCGAGAAGTACTCGCGCCACGACTACGAGTGTGTCTAAAGCGGAATCCATCGATTGCATGGTCTGGCCATTGAACGAAGTCTGAAAATATATGTGCTAAACGTTAAACGACTCAGTCTACTTACATTGCCGGGCGCTGTGACATCGTTGCAGAAGTAGCATCCCAGTTGATTGCCACTGATGCACTTTAGCCCCTCGATTTCCCGCCCACTGTCGCCGGCCATGTCGCGGGTGCTGCCATGCCGCATCACCAAGTAGCTGTCGAATCCCAGCGCAGCATTGATGACAATCTGTGAAGGGACAGTATGTAAAGCTATTCGTACTCTGCGTGGGCGAAGTTCACTCGTTTTGGACCTTTTGATACGCAGCTCCGAGCAGTGTGGGTAACCAGCGGCTCTCACGCGAATCGGTGAGCAGAAAGATTACATCATGCGCCTGCACTTGCTGCTCAATCAGCTGCAAGCTCTGCTCAGTCTGTGCTCGCAGCGACTCCCCTATGGTGTGGCCCGGCATGGGTATCTCCAGCACATGCCCCACGGTCTCGGCAGAAGGATTTATGTCGCGCAATCTTTGGGCGGCTGTTGTGGCCTTCATCCGATTGCCCGCCACCGCATCTGCATGCGTATAGAGGTTCTGGCGTACTGGATTGGAGAATCCAACCTTTCCGCTGTCCATCAGAGTAATGCGTTTAAAGCCCCAAGACTACAATTAACATATAATAATTAATGGCTCGGTTTGAGGGGGGTCGCAGAATAGCTACCAGAAGATTGCGAGCCACTGCACAGCCCAAGGTTCCCGCGCCAAAGAGCAGGCATTTGGTTTGCGAAATGATCTCCAGATTTAGATCTGGCACCAGGCGCCACTTCATTAGTTTCAAATTGAGGTTAATAGAGTTCTCGGCCAGCCTGTAATTGAAAGTATAAATATAAAGAGAAATGCTTGAATTTGGCAGCTTACTTGGCCGGATCCATGCTGTCCCTCATGCACACCATTCGCGGGCCCATTTTCCCATTTTTGTTCAGTTCCCAGCCAACAAATTTCACATCTTCGGTTTTAGTCAAGTCGCAAGCCTCGCTTTGAACTACATTCCATATCAGACTGTCGTCCATCTGCATTTGTTGATTGTGTCGCAGGCCCAGAAACCTGAGCGTCTTACCAACAAAACATGGACTAAGACACCAGGGCATGCAAATTAAATTTAGAATTAGCAATTAAAAGACATTAACACTACTCACAATCGTTGTAGCAGATAGGCGGCATAGTTCCGCATCAGCCAAGCCGGATGCTCGTACTCGCTGGGATCGGCAAAGCCAAAGTAATAGTGTTCCACCTCTTTCTCATCCAGGGAACTCAAGCTGCGAACCTCGACGACTTCATTCTGCCTCCCGTTGGCATACAGTATGAAAAAGTTCTGCGATTCAGGTGCTAGCGACTGTAGGGCTTCTGCATATTTGCTGCTATTCGTCAGATCGCTTAGCCTCGTCACGGCTCCCTGCAGCTTGAGTGTGGGCGTCAGGGGACATGGGAAGGCGAACCAGTAGTAGTAGCTGTGGCACTTGAGGTCCGCAAAGGACAGAACAAAGAAGCGGGTCAGCAGACTGGGATCCCCTGCCACTCGGTCGTTGCACATATCAGACAACAGTTTCTTGCCCTCATCCGACAGCAGCGTCAGCTTGTCCAGGGCCTTGAACTCTTCAATTGTGTTTTTATTGTAGATTGTTCCAACGGCGGCATGGCTGAACTTTGGAGGCTGCCCGTTACTATTGAAGATGGAAACGATGCGGATTGAATATGGATGAGTCATTAGTGGCTAGAAGTCCTACCTATTGAACGATGTGTAATCCGCCTCCAGGAGACATCCCGTGGCCTTTCGGTTTGTGTAGTGGCCAGAAATTGAACGTTGGGCATCCGACAAGCGATCGTAGTCCAACTTAAGTTCCGCCAGCTTGTGCCAGAATGTGGGCGACACAAACGACTCCCAGGGAGCAAATTGTAGAATATCTTCGCTGCCTGAGCTCATTTTGTGGGTGTTTCTGTTCAAATTTGCGGCTGCAAGAAAGTAAACAAAGCAATTTGTTGTCCGATGACATTAACCATCGGGAATTACTATCGATACTCTGGTATTTTTGGTATTCAGTATATTCGCTATTCTGATTGGAATTTATTATTATTTTTTGAGAAAAAAACAAACAAAAAGTTTAGGACAAGATGGATTTGCAGCAACTGGAGGATGAGGCGCGGCAGGCTGCGCTCAAGGACATACAGAACATGCTGCAGCGTCCGGGGCAGCTGGAGAAAGTGGAGCAATACCGCCACCGGATCGCCCGCAAGAAGGCCTCCGTGGAGGCGTTGCTGAAGACAGGAATGCAAAACCAGCTGGACGGCGTCCGGGTGGGGCTGAAGCAGCTGGAAACGTGCATGCAAGATGTGCGCGAGGTGCGCCGGCGAATGGATGAGGTGGAGAATCTGCTGCAGGGCGTACCCGAGGTGTACGATGCCTTGGAGGTGGTGCGAGAGGAGAACACGAAACACTCGCAGTATGCCACGGCCATGGAGAACCTGAAGCACATCTTCAATGTGGACGCCAGTGTGCAGAAGACCATGGGGCTCATCGACGAAGACAAGCTGCTGAATGCCCACCAGTGCCTGGCCGATCTGGAGAACTCCCGTGACGATCTGCTGTACGAGCTGCACAAGCAGCCGAAGCAGCACGCCTCCGACAAGATCACCCTGAAGCGCCACTTCGAGAAGGTGGACACCGTGTCGCAAGCGCTGGAGAAGAAGCTGCGCCTGATCCTCAGCCGCACCCTGAACACAGTGCGCAAGAAGCCAACCGTCATCGTGACCGCTCTCCGCATCATTGAGCGCGAGGAGAAGAACGACCAGTTTGCCTTGCAGCAACAGAAGGTGACGGGCTTCTTGCCGCCCGGTCGCCCGAAGGCGTGGCGCAAGATGATCTTGGACGTGCTGCAGTCGTCCGTCGCAACGCGCATCGAGGGCTCCAAGCTGGAGGAGCGCACCGACAACAAGATGTGGCTGGTGCGCGACCTGGAGATTCTGCGACAGATCATACTGGAGGACTTGCGCGTTGTAAAGTCGCTGTGCGTGCCCTGCTTTCCACCCCACTACGATATATTCAACGAGTACGTCAAGTTCTACCACGAAGGCCTCTCCAGCTATGTGAGTAATCGAATGTGGATCCACTTGTACTTGTCGCTAGATCTAATTCAATTTCCTTTCAGCTGGACACCATTGTGCGAGCCGGTCTTGAGGGCAACGAGTACGTCTCCATGCTGGCCTGGGTGACCCACACATATCCCGGGGCTGAACTCATGTCGCATCCGGACCTCAATGTGGATGTGCACAAGTTGATTGGAACGCTGCTGCGGCCCGAGCATCTGAAGGCGCTGGAGGATGAGTATCTGCAGAATATGCAGCGCAATTACCAGGAGTGGATGACCAAGGCAGCCGAGACGGAGAAGGTGGAGTGGTTCTCCGAGACGGTGCCGGACCAGGACGAGCACTACTACCACACCTCGGCGCCGGTGATCATCTTCCAGATGATCGACCAGCATCTGCAGGTGACAAACACCATACACCAGGAGCTGACGTTCAAGGCGCTCGTAATGAGCATACAGCAGGTGGAGATCTTCGGCCAGACCTACCTGAAGAACGTCATCGAGCTGAAGGAGCACCACTTCCGCAACCGGGATCAGATCAAGTACTTCACGCACTACATCATCACCATTGTGAACAATAGCCAGCAGATGGTGGAGCTGGCGCAGCAGATGAAGCAGCTTTACTGGCCCAAGTCACGCACCGAGCACTACGAGGACTTTGAGCGCCTGCTGGCCACCTTCCAGCGCATCCGAGCGCACGCCGCCAGCTATCTGCTGGAGGAGGCCTTCCTCGACATGGAGTGCCACTTCCACGACCTGTTCACCGTCAAGTGGCTGGCCAGCAGCATGTCTGTGGACACCATATGCGTGACCCTGGACGACTACTTCCAGGACTACAACCATCTGCGGCCCAACAACTTCGAGATGGTGATCAACGAAGCCCAGAAGCTGCTGGCAAAGCGCTACATCCGCGCCTTGCTGTCCAAGCGGCTATCAAAGCCACGCGTCGAGTGCGACGCCATCACCCGCAAGATCAAGCAGGAGGCCAAGCGCTTCAAGCTCTTCTTCGAGAAGATTGCCCCAAAGATTTCGCTCAGCGACTCGCCGCTTGATCTCATCACCACGCTCTCGGGGCTGCTCATCTCGGACATTGAGTTGCTGGTCCTCGATCTGCACACCCTGCTGGGCAGCTATCCGTCCCTCACAGAGGACCATCTCGTCCGGCTCTTCTACATACGCAACGACGTGAAAGCGGCCGAGGTGCGCGAAAAGGTGCAGGACGCCATGAAGTCCAAGAAGGCAATGGTGAGCATTGCCAAGCAGGACTGCATATTCAAGGAGATTGTGTTCAATGACAAATTGTGGTAGACCCTGTGTATGTTTGTATTTTGTATCTGTTGCTCCTTAGTTCCCATTCCGCAAGCTAATATCTGTTCAGTATCGTATTTATGTTAAGCTTATGAAGATATTTTAATAAATTTATACTTATATTTAATCAAAATAAAAACAGTTGCGACAGTGCTGCATAGCGTTTAAATTTAACAGCTGATGGAGCGCGTACAGTCGTGATGTTAATTTCGTCATATTGGCGCAAAAATTTCAATAAACCAAACGGATTTACTGTTGGATTAAATTTGGTCCGTCGGCTTGCCTCAATTTACACAATGAAACGCACCAAGACGGACACAGCAGGCGCCTCCAAAAAAGCGCCTAAAAAGGAAAAGAAAAGCGCAGAGCCAGAGGAGGGGGCCAGCGGTAGTAGCGGCGATGAAGCGGTGTCCTCCAGCTCGAAACTCGCTCAAACCAAGCCAGAATACAAGAACTTTGATCAGTTTCTCGCACACCTGGAGCAGCAACGATCTGAAGCGGCGGCGAGTGTCCAGGAGTTTCTGTTCAAGAAGAAACGGGTGCGCGTCTTGTCCAAGGCGAACGATGTCGGGGAAAAGTGCACTGGCGGCGTCGTCTATTGGATGTCGCGGGATGGTCGAGTGCAGGACAATTGGGCTCTGCTCTTTGCACAGCGCCTGGCGTTGAAATTGGAGCTACCGCTGGCTGTGGTCTTTTGCCTGGTGCCGAAGTTTCTTAATGCCACCATTAGACACTACAAATTCATGATGGGCGGCCTGCAGGAGGTGGAACAGCAGTGTCGGGAGCTGGGTATACCTTTCCACCTGCTGCTGGGACCGGCTGTGGATCGTCTGCCGGAATTCGTGCGTTCCAAACATGTTGGTGCGGTGGTGTGCGACTTTGCGCCGCTGCGAGTGCCCCGTAAATGGGTGGAGGATGTGGCAAAGGCGCTGCCCAAGAACGTGCCGCTGACCCAGGTGGATGCCCACAACGTAGTTCCGCTCTGGGTGGCCTCCGACAAGCAGGAGTACGCGGCCAGGACGATACGCAACAAGATAAACTCCAAGTTGGGCGAGTTTTTGAGCGAATTTCCACCTGTGATCAAGCATCCGCATGGAGACGGCTGCAAGAAGGTGAAACCCATCGACTGGGCAGCTGCCTATGCGATGCTGGAGTGCGACATGGATGTGGATGAGGTGAAGTGGGCGAAACCCGGCTACAAGGCTGCCTGTCTCCAACTGTACGAGTTCTGCAGCCGGCGCTTGGGCAAATTCAACGACAAGCGCAATGATCCCACAGTGGATGCGCTCTCTGGACTCTCGCCGTGGCTACACTTTGGTCAGATCTCGGCCCAGCGCTGTGCTCTGGAGGTTCAGCGCTTTCGGAGTCAGCACAAGGCCTCGGCGGATGCGTTCTGTGAGGAGGCCATCGTGCGCCGCGAATTGGCCGATAATTTCTGCTACTACAACGAGAACTATGACAGCCTGAAAGGCCTGAGCCCGTGGGCCCTCCAGTCCCTGGAAGCCCATCGCAAGGACAAGCGTGATCCATGCTACACCCTGGAGGAGCTCGAACAGGTAAGCAACGAGCAAAACTCTAAGCAAACTCTGTTGAATGTGACGGAATATCTTTCAGTCGCTGACCTACGATGACCTGTGGAACTCGGCGCAGCTGCAGCTGGTGCGAGAAGGCAAGATGCACGGATTTCTGCGCATGTACTGGGCCAAGAAGATACTCGAGTGGACGGCCGCGCCGGAGCAGGCGCTGGAGTACGCGATCCTGCTCAACGACAAGTACAGTCTAGATGGGCGCGATCCCAACGGCTATGTGGGCTGCATGTGGTCCATCGGAGGCGTGCACGACATGGGCTGGAAGGAGCGTGCGATATTCGGCAAGATTCGCTACATGAACTATCAAGGATGCAAGCGCAAGTTCGACGTGAACGCCTTCGTCATGCGCTATGGGGGCAAGGTGCACAAGAAGAAGGCCTGAGATGGTTTGAATAAATCTGTTTACTGGTTACGTTTTTGCCTTGTTTTAGAATGCAAGCCAAGAGCATTTTTATTTTGTTTACCACGGTTCCATTTAGAAAAGATGCAAAAATTACAAACTAGCGGGCAGAACTTAGTCCTTCTCGGCGATCTTGGTCAGATGTTCCTCGATCTCCTTCTCGTCTAGAGTGCGGAAGCTGGGATTCGACTTGCTGACGACGCCAATCTCGATGCCATTGGGCTTGAAGTCAATGGCCAGGACAGTGGACAGACAGGTGATGGCCAGCTGGATTGCCTTCTCCTCAGACAGATTGTTCTTGTACTTTTTTTCCAAGTAGCTGTTGGCCTCCAGCACCTTGGCGCCCACCGAGCAGGCCTTGAACCCACTGAAGTAGCCAGCTGGATCGGTCTTATAGACACAGGGGCCGATCTCATCGTCGTAGGCAATCAGCACCATGCTGCAGCCGAGCGGACGCATCTCCGCGTTCTGCGTGTACACCTGGTTGATGTCTGCAATGCGGCGGCACAGCACATCCACAGGCATTTCGTAGCCGTATTTGTAGCGGAAGTTGGCCGCCTCGTAGCGCGCCTTCTGCACCTGGGAGCGAGCGTCCGCTAAAGATTCAGAAGTAATTGATCAAATGCGGAATATTAAGGGACAGCAGTGGCTTACCAATACGCCCAGTCATGGCGCAACCGATTTCCTTGGTAATGCGGAACAAATGTGTCACCGATTCCGGCACAATGTTCTTTTCTGTAACCTTCTTCTGGGTGGCCACCACAGCACAGTCGCCGCTCTTCAGGGCCACCGTGGTGATGTTCTCCTGTGAGATGGCCTTGAATGCATATTCTGGAGGGAGACTATTGTTAGAGAGCTGCAGGCAGTCAACCACAAGCGCACTTACCGACTTGATAGAGGCGTCCCTCGGGCGAAAAGATGGTAATGTGTCTGTCAAAGCCGGCTGAACTTCCGCGAGACATGTTTTCGTCGTTTTATTAGCTGCAAACAGATTTCGAAACGTACAATACAGAATTTAGTGGTCTTTGACACAAACAGCTTACTCGTTGAGTAAATTAAATTGACAAATTGTTTACGGTTTCGAGTTTTTGCTTGAAAATGCTGCCGACTGGGAATTTCATATAGTCATTCCAGCTAGGGCTGCAGTGTTAACGCGGAATTATCGATCAAATATACCGACAGACCCTCAAAAATATGCCGAAATATTCCCTTGCATTTTCAAAATATACTGTAAATATACCGTGCATTTTAAATTATTTTCCTTGATTTTTATGTTGTATTTGATATTACTAGCTTGTTAGGAGTCTCAGCATTAAAACTTGTAATTTACTCATGGCTAAAATCACGGCTACTTTTTTGAAGTGAAACGGCGATGCAGCCCTCGCGAGAGCTATCGCTCATCGCGAGCCGCTAAGACTATCGATACCATCACTAATATCGATATTGGATGTAACACTACAAAATTCGGGAGGTAAATAAACATTTAATTATTAAATTATTCAGGAGTCGCTGGTGCAGCCGGTCCTGCAGAGCGAGAAACCATGCATGAGGATGACTTGAAGAATCAATTAACGATTGCGCGGAATGAGATAAACAATTTGAGGTGCGTCCCATGCGTTGTTGAAGTTCGAGTTTAGCAGCGATTGATTCATTGAATACGCAGGCAGCAAGTGCGGAACCTACAGCATGTGCAGCGCAAGGACATAGAAACAATAACCCGCCTGCTGAAGGACTTTCGCTGCGAAGGCTGTACGAACAAGCAGAATGCCAAGGCCAAGGACGTCACCGCCACGGCCACTGACACTGACAAGGCGGAGGCGGCGCCCGGGCTTCAGGGTCAGGTGCGTCTGACCATCAAACACATAATACACACACACACAGACAGAATTTAAACCTATGATAAACCATAGGAAATGAACGGGAGTGGCAGCAGCAACAGCATTGAGGAGTCTGCCCACTTTCGTCCGATTGGCGTAATACGGACAGCCTTTCCGGAGAAGCGCGCCGTGCCGAGGCAATCGATTGTGGGCAGCCGCCTACGTAGCCTTATCCAGCTGAACGATGGCGTCTTCACCAACCCGGAGCACTCGCTGGAGGGACTGTCGGACTTCTCACACCTGTGGCTAATTTACCACTTCCATCGCAACAATGCCCATCCAAAGGCCAAAGTGGCACCCCCGCGACTAGGCGGGGAACGAGTTGGAGTTTTCTCCACGCGCTCGCCCCACCGGCCGTGTCCCATCGGGCTGTCGCTGGTGGAAATTGAGAAAATTGAAAATGCCACCATCAGTTTCTTTGGCACTGACATGGTGGACGGAACACCTGTGCTGGACATCAAGCCGTACATTCCATACTACGATGCGCCAGCCTTGAGCATCGACTCAGGTATGTTTGGCGCATGCGAACCTCTACAATCAATCAACAATTTTGGCCTTGTGGCAGGTCGAGCCTCTGCTGTTCCGAATGAGACCAGCCTGGACTTTTACGATTCCCGTCAGGAGCCGGATGGAGAGGAGTCCGATCTGGAACTATACGGTGCCGCTGGCTATGCGGGCAACAACATGAGCTCCGATGCGATTCTGCCACCACCGAGCGCCGTACGCGTGCCCAACTGGGTGGTGGCCAGCCATCGGCTGAGCGTTTGCTTCAACGAGCACGCTGAGGCCCAGCTGAAGGAGTTGCAGGTCGAGAAACAGTGCATCGTTGAGATCTTGGAGGCGGATCCACGCTCAGTGTACCTGCGCACAAAATACGGATCTCAGATCTTCACTTTCCAGCTGAGTGAAGTCACCGTGACGTGCAAGTTCGACGACAAGGCCGCCACAGTGACTGTGGTGCAGGTTCGCCGCAATGAGAATGTGCAAGTGGTCGCATTGGACGGCGATCAGCGCAGTGCTTAAGTTGTAGTTGTTTTCCCGGATGGCTTTGCAGGGCAAAGGATATGTGTTTAGCTTAAGTATTCCGTGTTTAGGTGCTTTGACGTTTCGATTTTGCTGTAGGACACACAAGACATTCTAAAATATATTTATGCTGCTTGTTTCTGGAGTGAAAATTTTGGTTTCTCTTTTTTATATTAATTACTCAGTGCAGAGGCAATCCCTTGTTCTTTTGAGTATTATAACTAAAGTTTACTTTTTTTCAGCATCAAAATGAGCGAAATGACATGGAAGGAGTTCCTGGCCCAGGCCCAGGAGTTTCTCAAAATATCCGAGCAGTTGGGCGATGGCTGGGTGCTATATGTGAAGGTATAAGGAAATATATCATTATTGTATCACTGACCATAACAATTATCTTTATTTTAGGATTCCAGTGAGCCTAACACGTTCCTCAAGTACAGCCAAAAGATTAAATGCAAAGAGTCCAACGATGGAGATTTGACTCTCATCAATGTGGAGTACCACATAGTCTACAGTGTGTCGTATCAAGTGCCCATGCTATTGTTCCAGGCCCATCGATCAGGTATTATGATCAAATAATAAAATGATCAATCCAACTGAAGACCCAATTACAGACGGAAGTCTCCTCGACTTGGAGGCCACTTGGCGGGCCTTTATGCCAGAGACAGCGTCCAAAGATCTCTATCAGATGCTCACCCAAACGGACCATCCCGTGCTGTTCCGTCCGTTCATGGCGCTGCATCCGTGCCGGACAGCGCAGGTGCTCGACCAGTTTGGACAGCCGAGCGACAACCGTGTGCTCACCTTCATCAGCCTCTACGGACCGCACGTGCAGCTGCAACTGGCGAATGCCTACGGGCTGAGCAAATGAAACTCACGCACGGAACTACGCATGTGGATAATTCGCATATATTTGTGGCTGTTTTAAACATTGATTATGGGGAGTATACATATGTGGATATTACGATGCGTGGAGGGGAGGGAAGGGACTTCTATGTTACAGTTTTACATTCATTGAATATTCTAAATATTGTGTATTAGAGGGCATTCCAATGCTGCTCCTCTTCTATGACTTGGCACAAGTGAACATCCAAATTGTACAGTAAATAAGTGAACAACTAACTATGCATATAGTAATAGTGATTATAGTCTTACATATGTATCTGTATGTTGCACTGATAAATCTACAATTCTCAAGCCTAAATCAAGCACTGGCAAAAAGGAACAAGGCTAATTATGTAGTTTACAAGTTCCACTTGTCTTCTCGGGGTTATTTTCATTCGTAATATCAGATAAAGGTTACATATATTTTCCATCTGTTGGTATATTTAGAGCTAAGCATAGATAGTTATGCATTTTTACTATGTATATCCTTAGATCTAGTTGTACTGTACACAAGCAAGACCATTCTCGCAGTGGAGAGTGGCCATTACTATGCTTCGTCGGTTCACTAATGTTAGGTTCTTCATTTATAATTAATGTTAACTGGCTACTGTGTGGCATTTGCTGATCCTCGGACGCCAAAGCACGAGAGGTCCCGTCCTTCGACGGAGCTTCGGCTCCATATGAGCGCGGGGTCATAGCATTGAAAATGTTTTTTTTTTTGCAAAATTAAATAGTTTTTTATGCATATTGCTATGCTTCTGCATTTGTAATCCAACGAAATACATACATGCAATACACGTACACATACATACATTATGAAGAGTATATCTGCTATTGACTGATTGCGGATCTGTTCAGTGCGGCACTTGCAAGTTGCAACAAAAGATTCGAAGATAATTGGGAGCTCTGCTGTGTGGCCAATGGCTCGGAAGAGAGAGAATTGTATTTAGAAATACTCTTCTTGAACCAATCCTGCATCTCAGAATGGAGACTATTTATTTAGCTAACTGAAACAGAAACAACAGAAAGATTAGTTAAAATATTATGTACATTGTATGTGTGTTACGTACTTTTTTAGGGCCTAGTGGACTGCTGATCCTCTCTCGCCGAGTACTCCCCTGAATTTATTCTACATATCTATTTTATATTTCGTGCCGCATCTAATAGTCTTACAACATAAATTTAGCAATTTCTAATCCCTTTACTATATATATTCCTATATGTATTTGTTGGATAACTCTGTGTGAGTGTGTGTGTGTGTGTATACTTGGAATGTTTTCTGTTCAGTGTTTATTGGTGTACAATTGTGGATGTGTTTGTGACTTATCTAAGAGTATTTTACATAGCATTAGCATACATAAATATATGTACATATACGATTATATGAAATGTTTATTATTGAAGTATTATATCTCATCTGTTCATTGTTCTCTTCTCGATATATGTACTCTCTTATGTAAAAAATTCATTTAAAGCTTCACCATTTAATTGATATTTGTATATCAAATTACATTTCCTTAAACTATGTAGTGTCCTATGTACTATATACAGTAAACAAGATAAAGTAAAATTCAAAAAACTTTGCCCCGTCAGTGGTGGACCAGTGATATGTTTCATTTGGAGGATCCAACACGCATCACTTCAGGGGCAGAGAGTCCTCTAATGATGACGGAATAAATTACTTAAGTGAGTGCTACTCGTACAATATATGTACGAGTATCTCCCTATTATTCTAGGCTGTTGTTGCTGTTGTTGTTTCTCTACTTGTTCTTGTAGTTTTTGTTCTGTTTTTGTTGCTGGTTGTTGGTCTCATTTCAGTTGCGTTATTGGACAAGTTTTCATAATTGTTTTATCGTTAAAGTGGTCTTAACATACGCTTTAATAAATATGTTTGTATGTATGTATGTATGCATTGTACATCTAAAGCCTTCACATGGTTAACACCGACGCGTATGTGTGTGTGTAAATGTGTGTAAATGTTTTTGGGGTTGTTCGGATCTTCCCAACGGAGTGGAATGGATTCGACTCGTTTTTTTTTTGTATATTTGGCTACACTAAGACTAGTTGTAAAGCTCTGCAACTCACTCGACATATAAATACAATAAATACATCATAAACAAATCCATGTACAATGTACTTATGCACGAGTATATGTATGTATATGTCTGTATATAGAATGAAAGGAAATATTCATATGTAAACCACATCGAGACGAGCCGTTGCTATGCGGGGGGCGGGGCTAAAGCTATGTACGCTAGGCTATATTATGGACGGTGGTGCTCCTAGTAACGATCCGAAATTCATCATCATCCAGCTCATCGGCTGACTCGGTGGCCTGTCGGCCCATAAAGTCAGTCGATGCGCTGCGCCTGAATCAGCTGCACAGCATATTGAAGAAGCCGCGTCCTTTCTCCGATCTGGGAGCCATCAGCATGGGCACCTGGTTCTTATGGGTCACCTTGATCTGCCAAGGGAGAAAGATCTATCTAGTCTGAGTCTTGTTTAAACCTCCACTCTTACCGTGCAGGGCATCTGCATCCAGGGTTCGCCGTCGATCTGCATGGGAAAAGTCTTTTTCGTCTTGATTGTGACCTCACTGCACTGTGCCAAACGGCGACCGGAGGCACGCAGACCCGTTCGCACCTGGCCCATGTGCAGGCAGTTCTCCAGGCCAATCACTTCGATCAGGCGATCACCGATATCTGCGGGGAGACACTCAAAGTAAAAATACATCGATAGAGATGACATCGAATACATTACCTTGTATAGCCACCGAGAGATCGACGGAGGTGAAGCTGGTGGCCGAGAGCTCTTTGTCGCTGGACTTGAGCTTCTTGCTTTTGCCAAAGGGTCCGGCGCTCTTCCGCATCCGCTTCTGGGACAGATGCTCTCCCCACAGATTGGAGCCGCCGTGGGTGTAGGGGATGTTGAGCAGAGCCACTCCCTGCAGGTGAGGACCGTTGGCGAGGTCCAGTGCCACACCGTCACACTGTAAATATTGAGTGAATGTTTTTCACTGGGTAATCCATTTATAATACACAAGGAGGAAAATGCAATTGGACAACCCTTCAGATATGCCACCCAATATCCCTCCTCCCGACACTCACCACAATCTCGATGCTTTCGTGCAGGTTCTTGCAGGACGCTGCAAACGTCTCGGACGTTGCATATTCAAAGTACCAAAGTTTGTTCTTCATCCGGCTGTTGAATTTGTGCGGATTCTTCTCTCGCTCCAAATGAAACTTGACACAGATGGCGGCATCCTGTGGAAATACAAATCAGCATTGGAATGGGCTCAGCCAAACATTTCATGATGAAAAGGTCACCAGCGTATCGGCATTCATGGTCACGTTCCGATTGCACAGGGCAAAGTTGCCCATCTCTATCGCAGAACCAATTAGATGGACGCACCTTCAATGGCAACCGAAGTGCAGGGTCCATGTTTTCAATAAAACATAAATGGGACCCTTCCTTAATGTGGAAAATGTTGCTTGAATAAATAGTAGATGCATTTCCCCTCAGGAATCTATCACAGTTACACACGCTCGAGGCCACAAGCAGACAAGAAAAATGACAACGAGGGAGAAATCCCTTATGCGAAAAGGGATAGGGATATAAAGGGGCCAGTTCAGGGTTCACAAATCGAATACGTATTTCAGAAACTTAAAGCTTGAACTGCTGCCCGTGCCCTGTGCCCAGTCCGAGGTGCACGCCACGTGAAATGGTTGCCATGTTTACTTTATGCAACAGCAGGCAGGCAGCATGCTCCGAACGGGAGCTGTTGGCTGAAGCTGCGTGGAGTTGCAGCTCGCATACGCTGCCTGCCTCTCTTATCGGACAGCAGCCTCAGAGGGATTCAGCATTTTAATTGCATATATTCCTCGCTGCGTGTCCGACTTACACCCGGTTACGTATACGTCACGTTGCACCTTCGGTAGGCCCATTTGTTATTCATGTCAAAGTAAGAGTGCACACAGGGCTCTCTGCTGAGAGCCTGGCTTTCAATTATGGTCTGTTGCTTTCACAGCAAATAAGATTTATTACCGCTCCAGTGCAAATTGAATTGTCAACATGAGCGAGCACGCGTCTGCCTGCCTGCCTGCCTGCCCGGCATGCCCGGCCCCGCTGCAAACTGAAAAATTGACGAAAACTTTTTAATTAGCTTGCACAGCCTTCGCCTGCACCCCTCCCACCGCCAAAACTGTCACTTTCCGCTTCATGCACGGGCTGGGCGGTAAACTAATTTAGTGACAGGCACCAGCATCAGCTTATTAGCATGCCTCGACCGCACTATACCTATTAGTCAGAGCTGAGAGCTCAGGCAAGAGGGAACAGGGAGCAGGGCGAAGCGTGCGGGCAATGACAGCTTGTTTGCATTGGGGGGTCGCCTTTGGCACAAAGTTTGGCCCAGCATTTTGATTGGCTCTAAGTGAGATGAGCTCGGAGGGTGGGGCGGGCCCGATAATGAAATAATTTGTAAACTCAAACAGGAATATCCAGCAGCAGCGGCAGATATACATTCAGGTGAGCGCATAATGCCCCATAAAATGCACATCAAGTCTGCAGCTATCTCTAACCGGTGGGATACATAAAACTTGGGCTCAAGTCAAAGTCACAGCTCTCGAAATTACACATGCTGGAGGCTGCTCCAGCGATGTCTGTCTCACTCCACACACCAGCCTTCACGTTCTTTTATCATCCGCTTTTAGCAGGAGGCACAAGGAGCACAAGTTAGCGCTCAACGTCAATTGTTTGACGTTAAACCAAAGAGTCAGCGTGAAATACTTTTCATGCTGTATTACCCCATGAAGGAGGATGAAAATGTATGGTAGGGATTCCACTCTACTCCCCCAAGGAAGTTCGCTCTCTCTTTGCGACTCTTTGGCCACTTGAGTAGGGCATTGGCACTCCTCCTAGAACAGACAGATGTACCCGCACATACGTACATAAGTGTTAAATGGATTTAGTGATGGGAATGGGCCGCCTAGCTGGTCTGGTCTGACAAGTGAAGTGAGTTCCCAACAGGCTGTGGTACTACTACACAGCACCAGCAATAACATCATTGCCGACAGTTTGCTGTAGACGCCTACTGTTTAAACAGACGCACATCAAGTCATAAATAAACTAACACCCACACACACATTTGATGGGGTTTTTATTTCGGTTTTTGGTGCGGATTTTGTGGGATCTTCATGGCACGGCAGGAGAGACAGTAGACAGCCAGAACGGCACGCAATTGTCTGTGTGTGTGTGGGGGGGGGAGCATTAGGCTGATTTCAGTTGCGCAAGGGAGCGCAAAATGTTTGCACAAAAAGGATTTCAGCCTTAGCCGCCACTTGACAAATGGTGTGACCTTACAGAGCATACACCATACACCAGCGGCCACACAATC
Organism: Drosophila subobscura; assembly: GCF_008121235.1. NCBI lineage: Eukaryota > Metazoa > Arthropoda > Insecta > Diptera > Drosophilidae > Drosophila > Drosophila subobscura. The sequence continues at coordinate 3,333,060 of NC_048531.1, forward strand.
ACAAGGAGAACCCACTGAACCATATGGGGATTGTACGTATTTACACTCTGGCATCGCAAATACGTGTACACAGGAGGGAACACGACCACATCTTGGACGATTTGTACAACATTTCCGCCTTGTTTGCCGTTCATTTCATTTCATTTTTGCCTCTCGCTTTGCGGACAGCCCTTCTCCGGCTCCGGCTCTAAATTTGTCACTTAACGCTGCTTTATGGCCCGCCCTAAATCCTCCCCAGATAAACGAACTGCAGCCGAGAGTATCTCTGATTTTCTGGGAATGCTCTTTCCATCTCCGACTATCCTGCCCTTTCATTTCTCGTATCATACTAAATTATTCAAAGGCCTGCCTCTGCCGCTGCCTGCCTGCCTCTGATGTGAAACTTTGCAAAACTTTTATCCTTTTTTTCTCTCTTTTCTTTCCTCTCATTTCTATTTATTGCCTGCCCAGAGTGTGCGTGTGTGTGTGTGTGGGTGTGCGGGCGTGTTTGTCCCTGGGGCACAATCTGTTACTTTTTCCCGACTCTGAGGTGGCTGCCGTTGACTTAAGCAGTCACTAATTTAACACTTGCTGGAAATTATAATGAGACAAGTTTCTTCCGGCTGTGACCTGGCCGCAGCTTGGCTACCTATTAATCTAAACGTTTTTCCTCATCAGGAAGGAGAAAATCTAATATCAAAATATATAGCATACCTTTTGGGGCACACTGCGTTGCATGGGAATTGGAAATTTCAAATGGAAAAGCTTGCCTGAAAGCAGCACAAATTGCACCTGCCTCAACCTCTGCTCCTCTGCCGCCACTATCTGGGCAATTGGCAATCGAACAGAGCGATGCATCAACGATGCAAATGCGCAGCTGATGATTGTGTGCTTAACTCTTGCCACCTCGTTTGCATACGCTGATGCTGCCTCTACCTCTACTTCTACCTCCACCCCAGCCTCTGCATCTGCCACTGACTCTACCACCACCTCAGTCTCCGACTCTGTGTCTGCGTCTGTGTTTGCCTCTGCCTCGTCTTATCTGTGGCTCTGCTCTCACGAGCATCGGTATCTGTGGCTGCCACAAGCCTCTGGGCTGGCAGCTCAAATTGCACCGGCACCTGGCCACTTTGCATGCGAAATGTGTTGCAATGTGGAACCGGCACATTCTCCTTGACTAATCGCCAGACATTCAAACCTCTAACTCTGGCGCTCTGGGGTATATGGTAAACGTTCTGCAGCATTGCGAAATTCTCTCGCACCCTTGCTGAACACCCTTCTGGTCACAGCCCCAAACCTCCCCTCTCCCACCGCTCTATTGAAACGCCATTGTTTGAGTTGATTTTCCTTTTGCTCGTTTCTGGCCTTTGGATATGAATGGAAGTGAAGCGTATGACTATTCCCAGGAAAATTTGCATGCCAAAGAGCTTTGCCTTTTCTTTATGGTTTCTTTTGCTGGCATTTAACTCCTGGGTTTGATTTCACAATCTTTCCCCCCCAACGCTTCCCACATCGATGGAGCGGAAGGTCGCACCGGCTTAGCCGGAAATATGCGGTCTCTTGGCCGCAGAATGCTGAATAAATGATTAAGTCAATTTATATGAATTATTGAGCAGCGCCGTGTCGTATGTTCGCTCGTTTTGCCTTCTGCGAGACAGACTAAGCAGCCGCCGGTATATTTTCTGTTAATCTTATTGCAAAGAGCGTGTGGTACGTAATTTCTAGTCCATTTTATGGTAAAATCTAAGCACTTGTACTCAGGCTTTTCTTTTCTTGTACCGAATTACATATGTCCAGCTTTAATTGGAGAGCTGTAAGTCTGGTTCTAGTTGCACAATCGAGTGTCAAATGCAATAGATCCTGAAACCAGAGGGTTCTAATCTAATTAGTAAAATGTGTGTGCTGCCAGGAAAATGACAATGTGAACAGAAAATGTGCCTGCAAATGCTCGACGACGCAGCTGAGATGTGACCCAAACAGAGACCCAAACACAGACAAGGATGTAGGCACAAGTCAGAGCTGGATATCGGACTCGTAGCCTCTCGGATTGTACTGCAGTTGTGGCTGCAACTAATTCGCACAAATACAAAACACAAAATGCAACTTACCACACCGACGGAGAAATAATTGTTGATTATATTATACGGCACTGTGCAGTCCTTGTCCGACTGAACTTTGATGGGCTTCTGTGGCATGCTGCAGGGTGCGTTTGGTGTTGTTGGCGTGATGGGTGTGAGGGGTGTTTGCGGTGTGCTGTGGCTCTGTGGCACTCTGGCACTGCCATTGCTGTTGCTCGGTTTCTGCTGCACTTCATCTCTGTCCTCCTCTTCCTCGTTGTCGTTGTCGTTGTCGTTGTCATGGTCGGACAAATCCAATGACAATGTAATTTGCTGTTTAAGGATGTTGTTTTGCTTATTGCGCTGACTGTTATTATCGCTTTGATTATTCCCAAATGATGGTGCTGCTGTTGCAACTTCCACTCGAGCATCCGATGCCAATTCCTGTTCAAGTTGTTGCTGCAGCTCCAGCTCCAGCTCCAGCTGCTGTTGCTTCTGCCGCTGCTGTTGGCGCTTGTGTTGCAGCAGCAGTGTCTCGAGTGATTGCTTTTCTGTTTCATCTGTCCTTTTGGCTGGTACTTGTTGGGTTTCCGCTTCATCTCCAGCTGCATCTCCAGCCCCAGGCGACACCACCACCTCGCCATCCGACTCGCCACCCTCCATCGATGCCTGTGGCTGTGTATTTCCAGCACTGTTCCCACCGCTGCTGGTGTTGCTGCTGCTGCTCCTGCTGCTCAGCGTGCCCCTCAATGTGGTCCTCATGCGCTTCGATTCGAACGTGGACATTGAAATGCTCTTGGTGGTTGTCGTTTTCGTTGTGGTGGTGGTGGTGTTGTTGTTGCTGCTGTCCCCAGCTCCATCCTGCTGAAGGTACTTCTGCTCCTCCTCCTCCAGCCGGAACTCGGTCGCCGTTGCCATCATAATCGATGTGGCAGAAGTGGCAGCCATTGACTGCTTGCCAGCAATGTTGCCGCTGCTGCTGCTGCTGCTCTGCCGTTGAATCTCCTGAATCTCCTCGAAGCGTTCGATCAGCGATTTGTCAACCACAACACTCTGCGACAGCTCAATCACCTTCTGCATGTTGGAGTGCAGCGTCACCTGCGAAGAATATCGAAACGAAGGAAAACTTCAGTTGGCATTCGCCAGTCGGCAGTCAGCCACAACACACACATCACACACGACATCCAATTGCCCCACGCACACACACCCACAACACATGTTTAAAGCTGCCAGCATCAGCATTTGGGCAGGAGCAGGACTCACGCCCGCCCACTCCACGCCCACTTCCACCGAGGACGAAATTAGTTTGCGTAATCGTTTCGGGGGATGGCAGAAGCCAATCGAATCCTTGCGGTTAGGTGTGCGTGGTAAGCGCTTTGTGGTTAATAATTGGATTCTCTCTGGTTCCGCCCCCGCTCCCGTCCCTGTCCCCGTCTGCTGCCCTCCTGCCCCTTGTGCGCTGGGGAATTCGCAGTTCGATGCGGCTTACCTTGGGCCGGAGCTCATCCGTTGCCGGTGTGTTGGTCACCTCGATGCTCCAGCGATCCAGCATCACGGTGGAGGCACGCTTGATCTTCTCCATTAGCTTGGGTATGTTCTCGCCCTCGTAGCCACCGCCCCAGCGCAGGCAGCGGGCCAGGTCGTTGCCCGTGCCCAGCGGAATGACCCCGATGGCGGGTTGAGTGGCCAGCTCGATGGAATCTGCGGGACATATAATTAACCAGCTACCAGAGGTATGCCATCCACTACTTACCCATGGCCTCGAGCACCCAGCCGACGGTGCCATCGCCGCCGCAGCAGATCACCTTGAAGTTGGGCAAATCCTTGAAGAGCGTGAGGCCTGGCAAATGAGAGAAATCAGCATCAAATGGATCCGCATTACCGGAAGTTACGGTTACGCACCCTCTTTCGGTCCACCCTTGGACAGGTCGTACACCTGGCGAGGATTGAGCATGTACTGGAACTTCCGCAGGATGCGATCCCCCTGGCGACCGCCGCTCTTCGGATTGACAAACACCAGCAGCGGGCAGCTCAGCTCATCCGGCGGCGTGATTTGGAAATGCGTCGCCTGGTGATGATGCATTTGGGATTTCTGGTTATGATTTGCAATTTATAAAGGCAACACAAGGTAACGGAATGGACGTGGACACGAAGCAGCAGTTCCAATCAATTTTGTGGCAATTTTAGAGGGTGGGGAATGCATTATTTTGGATGGGTTATGGTTTATTAGTAGCCAATTTTTTGGGATTTCAATGACAGGCAAATGATTTCTCATGGTTTATCCATGGACATGCAATCCTCTTACCTTGTTCGCTTGATTAACCGAGCGCTGACGATCAAGAACAGCCGGACAGATGGCCGTGGGCGGCACCACCAGCTCCGCGTTCTCCCCCAGTGTGCATTCCTTCTTCACCGACGAGGCACAGCGGTTGTGGAGCTGTCATAGAGAGAGAGTGAGACATGGAGGATGGACAAAATCAAATTAGCCAAAGTGAAAAATAGCCTGAAAATGGCGTAAAAGTCCCAGAGCCAAGAAGGGACGAGAAATGGTAAGCTCTTAAATTCAATTTCCACTTCATTGCTGGCCAGGCACGGTGCTTGAGTGGAGTGTGGCTGCTCTTAAGTGTTCATTTTCCACTAATGAATCCGATTAAAAGTTTGTTAGCGCGAGAACCAACGAAAAAAATGCTTAATTTCGGCCCCGAATCACATTCAGCTCGGATTTCCATTTAAATGCCAATTTTCTGGCAGCAATTTGGGAGTTGCCCTTTTCGTTAATGTCCTTCTGCATTCAGGGGCCTTTTTCCAATGAATTAGTTCGAGTTATTCATTTCGATACAATCGAATCATCCATACAGTAGATGGAGTTGGTACTTCCATTGAAAGTTTCTCCAACTCAAAGGGCCATGCATTTGCACTAAATTGTGGACAAACTTGTAAAGGCTTTGAGCAGCACATGACACGTCTGTCTGAATGTGCAATCTCCACTCCAGAGTCCCTTATAACATTCTTAGATATTGACTGTCAAGAGGTTTGGCAACTGTTTGGCTTACGAAGAATTTGCAGTTGCAACAGCAGCAGCAGCAACTTCCACCGAGGAGGAGCAAGTTTCCTGGCATTCGTTTGGCCACCAACAAATTCTGCATTCTCTCCGCTGCACTTGTCAAAGACACAAAACATAGTTGGTGGTAGTTCACGGCAACCATGGAGCGTGTGGCAAGAGTGTGGCATGCAGCAGGAGCAGCAGAACAATTTTCCAGAGACGTGACAATTTGCCAGCCATAACGAAGCTGCCGGCTCATGTGTGGCTCTCTGGTTGCGGTTCTGGCTTTAGATACGGGAAGTTGTGCGTTTCTGGCTCCTGCTCCCAGCTCGAATCACAACTACCATAAAGGCAAAGGCTGCCTTGTTGATCGAAATAATTGGAATTTCGAGTTTTTACATTGCCGGAATGCCAAAAACAATGCAGAGGCACTCGCTCTCGTGCTGTAACTCGTTTGGCCCTGATTTACTTCTACACAAAAATGCGATTAGTTTTAGTCTCTATGGCCAATGGCAAGGAGTCAAAGGGCAAACTGAAAGCAAATGCAATACTCGTACTCACCATCATGTGGCACCAGCGGCAGGTGAGGCCTGTGATGCCGTGATAGGCCTTAATTCGCTTGCGGCACTTTGAGCAGCGTCCATAGCAGTTGCCCTCCACCCAATGATGGAGCAGGTCACCGCCGCACTTGGGCTTTTTCGACTTGACATATGTATTGATGCAGGAAGCTGGGGCATGTTGCACGCATCGCTCGTGCACCGTGTACTTGCACACTGTTGGAGAAGAGGGTAAAGATATTCCATTAATGATGATGCCAAAGTCAAAGCTGTTCCATGCGTGTGTGTGCGTCAGGATTGTGAAGGTTTTTCCTACTAAAACTCGGACTCGGACCATGAATTTCCCATGAAAAAGTAGTCCAAGTTTCATTCATTTATCTGTTGTTGCCACAAAGATAAACGGACACCCGCGGACTGTCGGACGGACCTGAGTCCGAATCAAATGAATGCAAAACTGTCTCTGAACCTTAAATGTCTGAGTGCCATTTGAAATGAACAAGCCATCAGATGGGGAGCCAGGCCAGGTATGTTGTCGATAGAGATTTCGCACGAGAGTAGACAATTTCCTGTTGGCAGATTCAGCACTGGAGTGTGCAGTGTGGGAGGGAGGCAGGGATGAGGCAGGATAAGGCATACTTACACACACAGCAGAGACCCTTCTTGCCCAGGCCCACCAGCATGTTGAGGCACAGGTTGCAGTAAGCCGGTTTGCTGAAGTGCTTCAAGCGCCACACGTGGATGCCATCCTCCTTGAGTGTGGTGCTGTCGACACCTGCAACGGCATGGAGACGCACCGAAAGAGAGAGAGAGAGAGAGAGAGAAAGAGAGATGTAGAGATGGAAATGTTGTCACTTTGCATGAGCATGCAACGGAGTAGGAGGCAGACGAGTGGCAGAGGATGGTTTTTATCTTCTCGCTTTTTTTTGTCTGTGAGTCCTGGCAGCTCTGCAAATGACTTGATTATTACGGCAGCAGCCAACCAGTCACAGATCAGGCCAGATGCCATTTAGCCGGAGGAGGAGGACTACACTAGAGAGGAGTAGCAACTGGCAGATTACCCACCTAAGAGCACAAGGAGTGGAATGGTTGTCATGCCACCGCGCTGCCACTCATCCAGGGAAACTGTGCCATCGGCATCGTAGTCAATTTCAACCATCATATCTTGCAGTATCTGTAAGTAGAGAAAACTAAGTAGATTGTTCCGGATTGCAGTGACTCTTCAAGTGGATGCTGGAGAAGCTAATTTTTAAATAAAATATATATAAAAACACACACAGTGGGAAAGAGGAAAGGAAAGCTTCTGCTTGGAGCATGCAATTCCAAGGCCAACGGAAAGGATTCCCTGTCGAATTTATCTTCTTCATCGACTCATGTATATACACAGTAGAGCCTTGTCAGATCGATTTCCTTGCTTTTTACCATTAAATATTATTTGGTGCGAGATGGGAAGGGATATTCTGGCCAACTTCTACACAGAATAATATTCCAGTGCCTTGTCCATTTGCTGTTTCTTGGGGAATTTCATATTCAGTCCGGAAATGAATTTCAGAATTATGCAACTCATTAAGTGCTTTGATTATTTTGTGGCCCAGACTCAAGGAAATGGGCAAAGAAAGGGCTCAGCTCAGTTCATCGCATCCACGACTTCAGTCCGACTCGGCTGTGGCGCTGGCAAAAATATTTTGATTAAAATATTTTCTGTGTCTGCTTAGAATTTAAAGTATGCTGCCGCCCGGCAGCCGCCCAGTAGACGTGAAGTCATGATGGAACGAGACTGGAACTCCAACCAAAGGAAGGGCAACAGCAAGTGGAACGATGGTAGGGGAATGGGAATAGGGAATAGGAACTGGGAATTGTGCTGCGAATCATTCGGCCATAGCCAGGGGTAGTTTTTGTTAATTGAGTTTTGTGGCGCTTTGACTTTATTTGCGGTCGCAGCTCTCAGTTTTTTTCTTCTTATTCTCTTGCCGTTTTTGCTGTGTATCCCAGCTTAGAGCGTGTTTTGCCCCTTTGCTGATGTTGTTGCTGTTACGGTTTGGGGGCAAAACTATTAAGTCGCCTATGTGCTGTCAGTTGTGGCAGCTCCACAAATTTGCGGTTGAAATGGAAACCGAGTCAGGGGGCCAACACACAGAATGTTGAATGTCCAACAATAAAACGAAATTAATTTGAAGGGGTTTGTTTGCTGCCTTTGTTTCTGTTTCTGTTGCTGTTGCTGTTGCTGTTGCAGCTGAATATGTTGGTAAGTAATTGAAAAAGTTTTATTGAGTAGCGCTGGGCTTGGAAATCGTGACCACAAAAGAGCTTATCGCATTGGTGCATAGACAAGGGGAGTGATGAGCGGTGTGGTTGATGTGCGAGTAAGTGGATTCACAGTGCATTGATTGCAGTTTCAGTTGCAATTGCAGTTGCAGTTACTGCGGTAATGCATTTTTAATGTAAAGCGGATTTAAACGGCTCTCCGGCACAGTGGAGGAAACGGATGACAGGGAATCGGAATACGTCTGGGGTAAATGAGAGAGTCAACTTACAGGCCGCAGCTCGCTGACATCCCAGCCGAGGTATTCGGCCACGGCCATCATCTGATTGACAATGGCGTCCATTTCGGCGGTGTCCAGAACGCCGTTGCTGTCCGTATCGTACAGCCGGAACATGACTGAAATGAAACGCAACGAAATGCAATGAATAAATGAGTTTCAGGGGCAAAAGGGCGACAGGGACCAAGGTCCTCTCTTGCTCACATTCCAGCTTGTCCTCCGGCCGTCCAGCTTCGAGCAGTGATAAATAGCAGACGACATCCTTGAGCGCAACCTTAAGTGTCAGCGGATCAAAATGGGAAAGTTTACGCGCCAAGAGCTTAATGTCAGCTGCAAAAAAGAAAAGTGGAGAGTCGAATGAGTGTGTCTGCAAAGTGCATTCATTAAACGCAAAGTGATGGAGTGCCTGCACACAGGACTGTGTTCTGCCCCCTGTGCATTCGACAGTTGACAATAAGCTGAAGCCGAACCTCATTATGTCGAATGTTAATTACTAGCACTTGACCCTAGCGATAATAATAATGGGAATAGGAATGCCAATGCCAATGCCAATGGCCATGGGCCAGCTCTTAATGAAATCTGCGAGCAGATTCCAAGCCAACTTCAATTTGTTTTGCAATACTTATAATGCGGAAAGTTTCGCCCTAATATTTTGAGCTGCGGATACAAAAAGTTTTCCCATCTCATGCAACAAATACTTTTCGAAGCTCTCTGAACTTTGTTTCTCTTTCTCCATCATCATCATTATCGCGAATTGACTGTTTTTCTAATCAAATTTCAATATTGATTTTAAAGACTTAATAATTTCAAACTTTATGAAAGTCAATGGGGAAATTACTTAAAAATTCTTAAAGAAAGGAACGCTCTCTCTTCCGCTCTCTCCCGCTCTATTTCGGTCTTTGTTTGAGTGTGTGTGAATGAATGGCTTCCATCTTTTATGCTTTTGACAGACCATTTGTGAGTGTGTGTGTGTGTGTGTGCTCTGGTGCTGCTGCTGCTGTTGTTGATGTTGTAATATATATGATAATGCTAATGCAGGGAAGCCCGAGGAACAGCTTCATAATTCCTCATAAGCTAGACAAACACCCCAAGCAGATCCGAGTGGGGACTAAGGAAATACGATGGAGTATCTTTGGCTAATTATGTTTGCTTAATGGCGAAACGTTTGTTGGCAATAAATTAAAATATTTGCGCCCCCCCACATACACAGACACAGCCACAGACACAGGGCAGCAGCAATGTTAATATTTGTCTTTGATATTAATAACTAAATGAGACCCGAAAATATTCTCTTGGCCAGAACGAGTGGCAGGATCAATGTCACTTATTTGCTGGCATACATTCGAACTAATAAATTTAATTCCCTCGCACACAGATACGGCCAGAGCAAACACATTGACAGAACAAAAAGCAAAGCAAAAACTAATCCAATTAGCGCTTTAGGCTAACCCACACACACAGACACAGACACAGAGAGCGGCAAAGTGAAGCCCAAGTTGTACTTAATATATAATGCTAATAGGAAATTCCTGCCGCTGCTCCACTTATTTTGGGGCAGGCGTTTGCCTTTTGCCTTCTGCCCCCCAAAACCCAAATTTCGGCCCACGGACAATGCCAGCCAAAATGCTCGGGAAAATGCGTGAAACTGTTGGCCACCAGCGACAAAGAGGACAAAAAGAAAGAAAGAGGAGAGGCAACAGAGAGAAAAAAAAATAAAATTTACGTTCATTAATCATTCTTGTGCACATTTCAAACGAAGCGAAATGAATGAAACCAAAAAGAAAAGGGAAACAAAACGAGGCCAGACACACCAAACGGAACAAGTAAAGAGGAGGCCCAGAGTTTGGAGACCGAACTCGAAGATACACTCAAAGATCCAGCATTTCTAGGGCAGATATATGGTACATTTTAATTGTAAGCAAATGTTCCTGTGGCTGGTGTAATCAAATAATTAAATTTTTTTATTTATTTATCTTATTTTTCAATGAAAAAATTAAACCGAAAAGCTCAAGATCCTGGAGCCTGACATCTGTGTCTATGCATTCCGCATTGGCTTTAACCTGGTTAAAGTCAAGTTAGCCCTCCGCGGCAAGGATATGAAAATGCCAGCAGGAAAACGAAAAAGGCCGCTGCATACTTTCAGGTCGCAATTGCGCGCAGAGCCCGTAGAAGAGCTCTGTGGCTGTGTATGTGTGTACGTGGCTTGAGTGTATGTGTGTCTCGCAATAAATGTTAATTTAACGCAGGCACCGCGTCTCTCATTTCACGAGTCGCTCCAGCGCCCGAGTTCGTGAAATGCAAAAATGTTTCTAATTGGGCGTTGATTTACGACACGATCCCTGAGACAAGAGAAGTTCTCCTTGGTTTCCCATTGTATTTCAAGGGGGTGAAGCTAAAGCCGGATGAGGGTCTGACTTCCGCCAAGTTCTGTGCACTCTGCACTGTGCTCTGCCTGCCCCCTGCTCCATAATTTATGAACTCCTGAATTAGCGAAAAGTATGCGCTGGCTTCCTTCTTGCCAGCTCTTAGGGTCCCCTAATTAACAAGTTCCACGAAAAAGTTAACTAAGCAAACGAACATCAACATGACTGCAGCAGGTGTCTGTCCCATGGCTGACCAATTATTCTGCACTTTAATTCGGGCAATCAAGGGGCAGAGAGTCACCGCCATTGCATCCACACATCACTTGACATGCTGATTGCACAATGAGTGTCCTAATTGGGAGAGCGGCACTCAGCGCCGACCGCCTGCACATGGTAATCAAAATGTCGCAGGGTAAGCTAATTAATACTCACTATCAATTTTGCAATTAACTGAATTGCTGCTCTTCTTCGAGGAATTGCGCGACATTTGCGAGTGGTTCGTCTGGGAGTGCGAGGGACTTGAGTCCACGGAGCGGCGTGAGGGATTGCTCGCCTGGAACATGCTGGGCCCGCTGGCCAAGGGGCTGGGCGTCACCGTCAGCATCGGATGAACGCTGCCTGTTTGGAAGAGTCGACAGAACGGACAGTCAACGACACACTCATGGAAGTGGACCCCCTACTCACCCGTCTTGCTGGGATCGTGCGATAGATGTCCGCCCAGCGAGTGCTGTAATTTGTCCGTGATGCCGTGGATTTTATCCACGAAGCTGATGCGTGCTGGTGTCTGCATTTCGCCTCCAACGCCGCCACTTCCGCCTGGCCCGCCGCTGCACTGCGGCATCAGCTCCGCAATGCTATTGATGTTCGGAATGGAGCCTAATTACGACCAGGATATGCCAGCAGACGGGAAGATGGCAAGCCGAGAGAAATGTTGCGCAATTATTCACAGACACACATGAGACTGAAGATGACATGGCGAATGGGCAAGGGTATGTTTGTGGGTGTGGGAATGGATGTGACAATGCGGATGTGTGGGGGATTGGACCAGCTCTTACCCTTCGTGTGGGACGTGACGGGTGCACAGGCAGCCGTACTACTGATGGCGGCCATTTGATTGAGGGCCTTCCCGTGCAGCTGGGCCTGGGTGACAGTCGGCTTGAGGAAGGAAACAAACAAATGCTTGGCCAGGTCCAGCGGTGCCTCACAGTCGAGGAATGCGTCCAGGAAGCGACGGAACCCATCGAAATCAATGTCCTGCAAAAGAGTTTGAAAATAAAGTTTGGCTCATCCAATGATTTATGGCGGCTCCAAGCTAAATCGCACGCTCTCCCTCGCTTCGTTTTGGGCAGCTTTAATCAGCCATTTGAGTACACGATTCTTCGATATTCTATGAGAGAGTTTTTCCCCACCCATTATTCCACACACACACGTGCATGTGTGTCTGTGTGTGTGTGTTCATCTTCGCCAAGCCATTCACAAGTGACAAGCTAAAGTGTGTGCAAAACCCTCCACTCGGGGATAGTTCTTCCTCGCTCGCTGGCAAATGTTTGCCAGCATCTTCTTTTAGCCAAGTTTTACGAGCGGTATCGGGTTGAAATTGTGCTGACTAGAGGAGGAGGAGGAGGAGTTTGGGCTGCTTATGCAACATAATATGTTGACGCTGTTAAGGCGAGGAACACTTTGCAGTTGGCTCCCATGAAAGCCTCCCATTTCTCATCTTGTTTTATTGTCAAGAGGAGGAGGAGGACGACATCAAGAAGGAGTCGCAGTAGCGCATGGCTGTTGCTGGTAACGGAGCGTATGATTAATATTCCCTTCCTGACTCAAGAATCTGCTCTGCCATCTAGCAGATTTTTCTTTAGAAAAGTATTAATTCCTCCTCTGCTCACTGGATGAAATTTAATGCCAATTACTACTCGATTACCGTTCCTTTGATTCCATTTATAATCTTAAATTTGGGCTGTAATTTCTCCCTACAAATGTGTTCAAAAAATGTCCGAAATTTATGCACTTGGAATCCATAATTCTTGAGCAATCATTTTATTTACATTTACAAAAAGAAAAGTTCCCATAAATCCAAGCTCGGTCTGTCGGCGGTGTCTGTACGTGCCGGGGAATGTCCCCGAAGGATCTGCCGCCTCTTCTTTGCCATTTGCCAGGCGGTTGGGAAGGGTGAGTAGTGAGGACTCTGGGCATGGGGCAAGTTTTTATGAATGCAGAACGGAACCTGGCCAAATGTGGATGGGTATCGGGGCAAATTACGTGTCAACACCACGTGTAATGTCAATACATTGACAGCTGCGTCGCGATGCTGGAATCAACAATGCCATTGAAATGGGCAGGGGCATGGACAGGGGGGCGATTCAGCGCTTGGGTACAGGGATGACATTGATAGACGCAAACTGGCGCTGACATTGATAGACATTTCATTAGCAGATTGCACACGCACCAAGGAACCGCTTGCCGGATTTTGCAGTTTAGAGTCTGTTCCGGGGAACAGCAGCTAATCAAGATCCACAGACAAGGGAATTAATTGCGTAATAATATAATCAGGTTAGGGGATAGACAGCAAAACAGCAACAGCAGCAGTTGACTTATTTCCCCTCTTTATCACGAATATATACCCCTCCAGCTTCCAGCTTTCATCGTTTTAAATTTCGCAACATAAAAGAGCAGCAACGAAGGCCGACAGCAAGCTGGTGTCGAGGTTTAGGGTTTTCTCTGGCACTCTGTTGTCCTGCTGCTGCTTTTGTGCGTGGCCATAATGAGCCAAAATACAAGAAAATGTAAATTTATACTCGTGTCGGTGTCGAGATACAGCAGGAGCACCCAGCACTGGCTGCTGGTCCAAATAGGTCCAATAGGTCCAAAAGCAGTCGAGCTCAACTGAGAACAACATGCGCAAGTGAAGTTACATCGGCATAATGTACTACACGCATACATACAAGTAATGTTTAAATGTTCTACGGGAATTACCGTGTTATTTATTGATTATATTAAACAAAGGAATGAGAGATTAACTTCCGCAAGGCGAGACTTTGTATGTCATCACCACTCGGCTGATAATTAAAAACTAACTTAAGAACTCTAAACTTCCAACTTGCAGACCCTTAGCTGCCGGCCACGGCGCTCGTCGCTGCCCAGCAAAAGTGCTGACCTTGCGCCTCGTGTGTGGTGTCCAGTGGCGGCCGGCATCCGGCGATCGCGACGACGGCGATCCCACGGGTGACGAAACTGCTTATTTTACAATAATGCAGAATTCGTCCCACCCAGTGGTAAATTTAGTTAACTCTTGTTAACTACTCCCTCCTTCAAGACTTGACCGTCCTCGGTCAAGCTCATGCTCTTCAGCATCTGCTCGATAGCGACGGTGTTACCCTTCTGCTGCCTGCGCCGCATCCACCAGGAGACGCCGATTAGAGCAGCGCACCCGACCACGCCCACGACAGCGGCCAGTACTGGACCGATCGTAAGGTTTGTTTCGACTTTGGTCAGGTGCTGCAGATTTTCCTCGTTCAGCTTGTGAAGATACGGCAGGCTCAACAGCGTTTGGTGGCGGGTGACATTAATCCTCGCCGAGTTAGCTACGCCAGGTACTCTCTTTGGCGCATTGTTGAAGTTGGTGTATTTTGTCCCGTTGACGTGAGCGACTTGGTCAAAGGTTACCAAGAACGTTCCCGTAACATTTCGCTCGGGGCCGTCGTCGGTGGTCACAATGGCGGTGGCATCGTTGATTACCACGATACCCTCATCTATCTCCAAGATCGGGGGCAGGTTATTTGGCTTGGTTTCGCAGTGGGCCACAGCGCCAAAATGCAGTTCTTGGGCGCAGCTATTCGCCGGTGCCTCCTTGCAGAAGGCTAATGATGGGGGCCCCTTGCATGATGAGACAGCGATGATCTTGCTGCCGCACTCTGCTATAACGTCCTCAGGTAGATGGATCGTTACGCCTTTGTGTGCTACTGGGAAGATGGTTATTTTCTTACAAATGAGCTTAGGTCTAGGCATTTCGATTACAAAGATGATTAATTCCTTATTAGCTAGTGCTCTCACATTACCAGCGTCCAAAAGTTGGGCTACACTGATATCGGTGGAACCTTTCCTCAAAATCGCCTCTACGTCATCACTATCGATGATAGCCGGATTTACGATATTTACTTTAGCCAGCGTAGTGGCGATCATTAAGTTCTGCAATTCGAGCGTCATCATCCTGTTTCTGGTTAAGAGTGTTTCATATAGATGGGCAGTGTTAATTTCTTCCTGCTTGTTTACTTTTAATAATTGGTTAACGGTTTCGGTAAGGGCATTTATCTGTGCTTGAGTCCTTGAATTTATGGCTATCTGTCTATTGTTTGCATTTATTAAGTCATACTCGACCTGTCTTGTCTGTTGTAAGTCATCGAAGTCCGGGGTTCCTGCGACTACCTTCAGTGCTGACCCCAGGACATTCAAACTCCTCGCATGCCTGTGATGGACTCCTAAAGCCGCAGTCAACGTCAGTAGGTGTTTCGTGTCTGTCTCTAATATTTTCCTCATATGTGTCTGAGGGAAAACGTCGGTCATTTCTATTGTCTCTTGAATGCATCGGTCGTACTCTGTTAAGTTCGTGGAGTGTTGGATGTAGAAGGTCTCGTTCCATACTACTGTCCGTCCGTCAATTATGGGGATGTAGTCTGCGTGCGTGTAGTCCGTCAGCTTTGAGTCGGCCGTCAAGGTCAAGACTGTTAGGAGGCAGAAATATTTAACGGGCGACCTATAAGAAATGAGAAACACAACGGCTTATTTACTATACTTTCTTTTAACTTGTCCTAGTGGACTTGAACTTAGAGCTATGAATCCTGATTTCCTAGACCTAATTCCTTATCTACCTCAAATTGTCTTTGTGGACCACCCTCCCTTTAATAAGAACGGTGGTTCCCAGGTCTGCCTCTACCTTTTGTTCGGCGCAGAGGGGAGTTAGTTTGTTCCCTAACCTCCTGTTGGTTTTCACCAGGACCTGCTCGCCTACATCAAAGGTCCTATTTTGTCTGGCCGGGTTGTTCCTATCTAGCTGTTCTTGTTGGGCTTTTGCTAACTTCAACATAATCTCTTCCCCAAGGTCGCAACTTGCATGGACCACATCCATAGGTGTCTTGTTTGTGACAGAGTGGATGGTTCGATTGTATTCGATGGTCGCTAGAATAACTAGTTCAACCGTATCGTCCACCTGGCGTTGCAGTTTTAAGCACCTGGCTATTTCTAAGAGGGTGCTATGGAAGCGTTCCACCTGTCCGTTTGACGTGCTGTGCAACGGTGGGGCATTCGCTACATCAATGTTGAACTGGTTCTTCAATAAAGACCGAATGGTCTCTGAATTGAAAGCTGCCTCATTGTCACAGTAGATGGTTCTAATAGCTGGGAAGGTGTTTATCAACTGTAAAATTGGTATTTTCACGTCTGTGATCGTGCGTGAAGCAATCTGCTGCGTTATTGCAAACTTTGAAAATTTGTCAATTGCAGTGAGGAAGTACTTCCCTGCAGTGGAAAAAATGTCGATATGAATCAACTCGCCTACCCTTGCCGGAATTGGAGTCACCCCTAACTCTTGCTTCCTAGGGTGCCGGTCATACTTGGCTTTCTGGCATATCCTGCAGTTTATCACCACTTCTGCTGCGATTTTTTCCATCTTTGGAAAATAATAATCACGCAGTACCTGTTTCGCATTCTCCTGGGCTGCCCTGTGCGCCCGATTGTGTTCAGCTGTCATTATCTCTCTTCGCTCCCCGTCGTTGGTGATGTCCGTCACCAAGGTCTTGCAAAATCGAATTTTGTGTCCGGAAAGGCTCTTACGAGATCGTTTTGCACAAACGCCAAAGTTGGCAGAGTGCAGTGAATGGCGTTCACGACTCCAGGCTTTACCACTTCCTTGATGGACGCAAGAAGTGTGTCTCGACAGGCAAAGTCGATCTTGTGACGGGTCTTTTCGGAGAAGAGGATGTGAAACTGCTTGGAAGGGGTATTTGACTCCTCCAGGATTATCTGATTCCTGAAGCAGTTTACTGGTCTGTCTGTGGCCTCAATTACGTAAGTGAGCGAGGCTTCACTATGAATTGTTGCTGCGTCGGATCGACTCTGGCTTTCTAACGCATTAATGTTTTGTCGTGATAGCGCATCCGCTACGTGATTGTCCCTGCCTGGTTTGTACAATACCCTTGCGCCGCATTCATCGATTCTCGCCTTCCAACGTTTTATCTTGGAATTGGGGTTTCTATCTGAAACCGCGAAAGTCAGTGGCTGATGGTCTGTGTAGATGTTGATGTCACTCTTTCCGTACAGGTAGTGACGAAGCGTATCTAGGGCCCAGACTATCGCCAGAAGCTCTCTTTCATTGGTCGCATAGTTTAGTTCTCTGTCTTTCAGAGTCCTAGAAATCATGGTTATGGGTCTATTATTTTGCGACAGGACCGCCCCGATGCCACTGGATGAGGCATCAGTGGTTAGGTCGAATGGTTGGTTGAAGTCTGGGTAGTGGAGGATGACGTCTTCCGACGCCAAAATGTTCCTAAGTTTATCAAAGGCCTGTTTCTGAACTTCATCAAACTGTATGGGAATGGCTTTCGAGCGTTGTTTGCTGATCTTACCATATTCCCCCTTCAGAATGCTAGAGATAGGTCTTGCTATCTGAGCGAAGTCTTTTAAAAACACCTGTAGTAGCTGGCAAGACCCAGGAATGATCTTACGGCAAACAGGGTGGAGGGTTGTCTAAACTCCTGAATAGCCTTGACTTTATCGGGGCTTGTTCTCGTGCCCTCGGTTGACACCACAAAGCCCAGGAACTCCACTTGTCCCTTGAAGAACTGGGATTTTTCCTTCGACACCCTCATGTTCGCGTCGTGGAGGCTGCCAAGCACGGTGTCAATGTCTCTGACATGATCCGTCTCACTTCTTGAGAATACAATGACGTCGTCAACATACACGTAGCATATCTTACCGATATGCTCCCGTAATATGTCATCGATGGCCCGTTGAAAGATGCTTGATGCATTCCTGAGACCAAATGGCAAACGGCAGAACTCATATTTGCCTCCGTTAACTGAAAATGAGGTCTTTTCACGATCGCGTTCAGCTAACGTGATTTGGTGGTACCCTGACTTCAGGTCAAGGGTAGTGAAGTATCTTGCCTTCCCCAGATTTGAAAGTATCATAGAGATACAAGGCATCGGGTACTTGTCTGGTACGGTTTTTGAGTTAAGCTTGCGGAAGTCTATGACTAGCCGCTTCTTGCTTGAGCCCGAGTCGTCAGTGCCTTTCTTCCCAACAACCCATATGGGGTTGTTGTACGGAGACCTGGAAGGCCTAATGATTTTGTTCCGCAATAGGTCCTTCACTTCATCATTGACGAAATCAGTGGCTCCTACAGGAAGGGGTACATTTTCGAGTAGATTGGTTCTTCATCCTCGGTTCTAATCGTGGCTACTACGGCCGTGTTGAAGGGTAGCATTTCAGTCGGATCTGCAAATGCCTTTATACGGCTGGACATCATTCTGAGAAATTCATCCCTAACTGCCGGCGGGACCTCGATGTCGTCCACTTTCGTAAAGTTAACGCTGGGGCATTTGTGGAATAGGATCCTTTCAGATTCCTGTCCAAAGTGGAGATTTTAGTCCCCAGGTTTATATTGACGCCAGCTTCCGTTAGCGTGTCGAGCCCTATGATGCCATCAAAAGTTGACAGCTCCGGCAAGATAAAGAACGGGCATCTAATGCCGAATATGGTTAGAAAACATTTTTTTTTCTACTTTATTGAAGCCGTGCAGGGATTTTACAACAAATGGGGCTTCTACAGGGACAATTCCCTTGAGTTCTTTTAGTGGTTTGATATAATTTTTAGCGGCCCCAGTGTCTATTAAAAGGTTTAGCGTTCTCCCTGCTACTGTTCGTCTGACGAACGGGCAGGGATTTTCCCCTAAAAATTGACAGTATCACTGTCGTACCCTGCACCATTGTCCTCATCAATCTCCGCCACTGCTTCCGATGCTAACTGTTCGTATTGTTGTTCGTCCACCTGAGCGAGGTGATCGACCCTCTGCCTGCGCTGGTCGGAGAATCTCTGGGATCCAGCTGGCCTTTTATACGCACCCTGTTGGTGCCCGTTATTAGGGTTTGCTGTAGCCGGTAGGCCTGGGTTGTGCCCCTTTGCTTTTGAAAGGCAGTTGGCTGACGGAATTTTGAGGAAGACGGATCAACATCCATCATCTCTACTTTGTCTTGGCTACGGATTCCACCCGTTTGGTGGTTCCCCTGATTGTTCGTGTAGAACGGGTTCTTTGATTGTCTCTTATAGTGATCGGGCTCATTCTGTGCGCCCTGCTTATATTTTATTCGGTTCTGTGGTTTGTTTTCTAAAGCTCTTGCGTAATTTGTTGCAAAATCGTGCCTATCATGGTTGGCCTCAATTTCCTGCGCCAATGCCAAGGCCGACGGCAAGTCCGCAGGCTGTGCCGCAAACAGTGTATCCGTGAGGCCTCTTCTTAAGCCCGAAACGAAGACACGGAGTGCGTCAGCCCTATATTTTTCGTTAATGTATTGCGCCTGTGCGGCGTCTTGTGACATAATTGTCTTGTTCGTCAGAAGGGTGAGCTTCTTCTCAACCTCCTCGTAGAAGTTATTAATGGATAATCCACCCTGCCGTAGTGTGGCAAGCTCCTGCTCCAGCAGGTGTATCGGACGCTTGTCCGAATATGTAAAGTCGAGACGATTGATGATTGCCTCAAAGTTCAACACTGTGTTGAACGACGCTAAGAGTGAGTCAGCGGGCCCTCTAATCTTGTTCCTGATTATTAAGACCGCTTGATAGTGCTTCGAGCTTCCTACAAAACCCTCGTACAGCTTATAGGCAGCTTTTGCTGCCTGGCGCCAGGAAACATACTGCTCCTGGGCCCCATTGAATTCCGGCAGCGTTTTTACCGCATCCAGAGCTTCGTCACATTGGACCGTTCGATCCAATGTGACCGCCTCGTAGGCCCTGGCCTCGGGAGCCTGAACTCTTGCAGCCTGCAGCTGGTCAGTTACAGCCTGCAAACGCCGATTAAAGTCAGCTTTTTGTATTGCTAGCGCAGAGCTGACCGCCGCCTCTATAATGGCTTTGATCTGATCAGGGTCCATTCTTTCTACTCTTTCCACGGGTTCTATTTCAAGGTTTAAACTGAGTCCGCCGAACAATCTCTAAATCAGAAATAGGCATAAACGGAATTTTTTCGGTCGCCCCTCCTAGCGTTTCGTGTGTCTTGTTGTGGGTCAGATCAAGCTCCGCCGGGCCGTTGTTACTGTTTATTTTCTTAAGGAATCAAATTCAAGTTCCCTCAAACACAGATTTCGTTGTTGTTGCCCGCCGACAACAATGTATTTATGGTGCGGTGTTATGTTTCTTACTTGCGCTTAGCGCAACCAAAAAAAAAAAAAAAAATTTTGTTTGAGAACAATGACAGTCGAATATTTTTGAATATAAAAACGTTTTATCTGTTTGGTTTTTGTTTTGTTTTTACTTTTTTCTTTTTGGGCGATAATTGAAGAAAAGTTTCACTTACATGCTCCTCTTTTATTCTCCTCCACTTGGTAAATTATTTCTTATATTATTCTGCGTTGTCCTCCTCTCTCTTCTATCGTCGCCGCTGCCCAAAGCCGTCCGCTCTGGTGTAACAGTTTGGGGTTAATTAGTGGAGCTTTTTAGTGCAATTGTTGCACGCACTTTTTATGTTCGTGTTGTGAAGCGGGCGTTGTCTCCGCGCTTCACTGTCTCCACGTCTTCTTTTTTTTTTTTTATTTGTTCTCGAGCGGGTTTGGTCTCCGCACTCGATGTCTTTTGGTCTTTTTGTTTGACCTTTTTTTTCACTTTTTTGGCGATGTTCACTTAGCGGGCTTTGTCTCCTCGCTTACTGATTTTTGAATCCCTTTACTTTTTTTCGAGTGGGCGTTGTCTCCGCACCCGATCTTGATCTTTTGATTTATGACTTTTTCACTTTTTACCGATTTTCACTTAGTGGGCGTTGTCTCCGCACTAATTTACTTTCTCGGGCGGGGGTGGTTTGATCGTGTTGGGCGCCAGTAATGTTTAAATGTTCTACGGGAATTACCGTGTTATTTATTGATTATATTAAACAAAGGAATGAGAGATTAACTTCCGCAAGGCGAGACTTTGTATGTCATCACCACTCGGCTGATAATTAAAAACTAACTTAAGAACTCTAAACTTCCAACTTGCAGACCCTTAGCTGCCGGCCACGGCGCTCGTCGCTGCCCAGCAAAAGTGCTGACCTTGCGCCTCGTGTGTGGTGTCCAGTGGCGGCCGGCATCCGGCGATCGCGACGACGGCGATCCCACGGGTGACGAAACTGCTTATTTTACAATAATGCAGAATTCGTCCCACCCAGTGGTAAATTTAGTTAACTCTTGTTAACTTACATACGTATATGTGTACATGTGTACTTGTGTTCATGGCACGCACACAGATGCACATAAATTACAACACTCCTCACATACAAGCACTATAATAATGGCGCGAATTGCGTTGGCAAAAAATTTATATAGCCAGCAAAACGGGGCTCGTCTCTGCCTTCCACTCACACTCTGTCTCTCTCTCTCTACCTCTCTCTTTCACTCTTCCCCCGCTTTATATTCCCAATGCTGCTATCTCCATGGATGCGACTGTGTGTCGTCGCTATGCTTGAGCGCGTGGCCTAATGAATAAATATTCAAGACCATTTTGGGCGTTCGGTGCGTATGCGATGCGTATGCGTGATATTCATTACATTCCCTAATCACACATACGCACACCACATGTGTATGTGTGAGAGAGATGTTGGGTTCAGGCCATTTGGCACTCAACTCCAGCGTATGTATGGTGGCAGAGCTGTGAGAATCTAATCTGTGCTCTGCATTCATTATGCATTGCACACTTTCGAGCATAAATGATGTAAACGCCCCATGGGGCACGGCATGGAAAGAAGTTCCCCATTCTTATAGCAGGAGAACTAATGACAAAGTGCAAGAGCAATAGCTCCAACCTGAGACCTGCTCTTAATTAACTAAATTGAAACCCAACCCCACCGACTTTGACTTTGACCAAAGCCCAGGGCTGAGGGCAAAAAAACTGGAACACCTTCTCCTAAGCTGAATTACCCATCCCCCACTGACGTACTCAATTTATTTGATTTCGCTGAAACATTTACAGGAATTACACTCGCTTAGGAAAATTCAAGAGCTGAGCGAAAGAACAAACAGTGAGCGATGAGAGTACATGCACAGCAACAATGTGAAGTGAATGCCAGGGAATTGCTAAGCAAAACTATTCCTTCCGCTTCAGTGGCAGCATTCGATGTGGATCGGATAGGAGCTTACTGCGAGATAAAAACTTAATTATGCTTTTTCCAATTCGTTACGCTTCGAAACGAGAAAAAAACGATAGAGAAACGATATATCTGAGCAGATAGCGCAGCAAGAACAACCAGAATTTGTGGGATTTTACAAACGGAAGAAATCGGATTCTGTACACTTTTTTTATAGATTTAAAGTTGCAACTCTTTTCATAGTTTTGTACATCATAAGGATATCAAATATCTACGTTTTCTGCTTGCCAGATAAAATTACAATGGAAAATGTCTGTCTTGTTCTCTTGCTGCGAAAACCCTCTACAAATTGATGGACTTGTATGCATTTTCAAATTAATTTGCTATGCTCAAACCCTTCTGGGTATTCAGTCAGTCACAGGTGGTCCTTGTGCAGGTTGGAACTTGAGTCCGGCTCAGTTGGGATTCAATTTTCAGTCGGCATTCAGCCGTAAACTTGAAAACTCTGTGATTTATTGTACGTATAAGGAGATTTACTTTCAATCTTTCACTCTGCCAGCCCCCTGCCTCTTGTCCGTGTGTGTGCCTGTCGAAGAACCATTCCAAATCCCCTACATACATACATATATGCTCCTTGTCAGTCTGTCTTTCTGTCTATCTGTCTCTCTGTGCGTGTGTGTGCCCTAGTTGATTCGCCTTTCATCGGTCTTCGTGTCCCCCAGCCGTGGGTTGCTGGAGTAACTGCTCAGGGACGGGGGATTATAATGTAACCCGAGCTAAATCCCTGACTTGTGCTGCCTTGAGGAGTAGGGTATGCGCACCTTATCGGTGTTGAATTAATTTCAGTTTTGGGCCATGCCACTTACCCCATCCGGTATGCATTTGGGCGTGGCCGAGGGCCCACTGGGTGAGCAAAACTCTCGGAGCACATCCTGCAGCTTGCGTGTGGAATCTGCAAGAGAAACAAAAACAAGAGATAATTGTGTAAAGTGTAAGCCAAGGATTATGCAAAGTTTTAGTCGCTCAGTCGCTCAGCAGTCCCTGCTCGAGTGCAACTGTGCAACTGAGCGAGTGGCAAGTGACACGTTCCATGGCCACATAGACTCACGTCAATTGGTCAACTGGCGCCAGTGGAATCGACGTCTTAAGTGGGTTGGGTTGCTTCCAATGGGGGGACAGAAGGGGTTGTAGCGCGTGGCAAGTATAATTAACTAATGGAAAACAAGGTGGGTTGTGGGAGGAGTGCGGTTGTGTGTGTGTGTGAGCATGAGGTTGGGCGGTGGAATGCGTTTGAGTTGCCTGAGAGGCCGCAGCCCACAAAGGGGTGCCCCAAATGTTGCACTCTGGGTTTTATTAACTTAATGAGAGAGCGAGTTGTGTTGCGGATAGCCGCAAATGTGTCTGCACCAGAGTACACCACTCACCGGCCTTCCAGCTGCTTGATCCCTGCTCCGCAGCCACACCAGCTGCTGCTGCTGCTGACACTTTTGATGGCCTCTACCTGCCCCACGCTCTTGGGACCGCACACCAAAGTGCACCCAATGTTCACCTGCAGCTATAGCCCCGTCGCGAATGGCAACGCCCACTCGCACTTGCACGTGGCATCCCCTATCGGCTTTTCCTCGAAATGGGTTTTTCCAAGATGCTTATTACTGTCAGTGGTCGTGCTCTGACGGAGCTTCCTGCAGCTGGCAGGGATTACCTTGGTGAGCCAGGACTACTACTACTAAGAGATTGCAGTTCCAAGAACGCAAGCAAACAGCACACGAACCAACAATGCCTTTCCCTGAACCCCAACAAACCCTTACTCTCTCTCTCTCTCTCTGCCTCCGCTTCCACTGTGCTCTTTGTGTAATATTCTATAATCTATAAGCTCAACGCTCCCCTTTGCCATTTCGTTTAATTCCCCCAGACGGACAGCAATTGGGGAAGCACATCCCCACAGGTAAACTACTTTTGCCATGTCAAACAGCTCTGGCGCAGTACTTTCGAGCGGGCATCAAAGAGTGACAGCCATAACTCAGTGAGCTGAAAGAGGAATGCGGATGAGAGTGGAAAGGTGTGTACGAGAATGTGCAACAGAAAAGATACTTATACGACTGAGAACGTAATATCCAGCAGATAGATACACTGTGTGGAGTCGGAGATGCTTTTTCCTGTACTATAAAAATGCATTGCTGCCTCGGACTCTTTTCGAGTATCCTTGCAGATAGAAATTGGCATGAAATCAGGGAAATTACTGGCATAGAGATCTGCTGATTGGCAGCCGCGAAATAAATTAAATTATTAAGAGGAAATACGTGACGCGTTTTGGCTTCCAATTAAAAATCAGAGCAACACCAAAGGGATGTGCACTGATGGGAGGATGTTTCGGCGAAAGGAAATACATTTTAATTGGTATTGTGTCGTAGTTGCATGTATGGAAGGATGATGTATGAATGTCACATGTTCAATTTGATTGGCTGGCTGGCACTTACATGAGGCTAACTCCTGCAGCTGCAGGAACTCGCGCGGCGACAATTTATCCCATTTGGTTGGTGCGACGACAATATTCATGTTGCCTGAAAGTATGCGAATAAATAACAAGTGATGACAAATTGTAATTTCTATCATAAAAATGTCCCCCCAGCAATCAGCCGGAGCACGCATAATTTAATGCAATTTGCATCTCGCATTTTGCATTTACATTCAAAACTATATTTTCATGCACACATACAGACATGGCCCTTTATATCATATATTCTCAAATGGCTACTCTGTTGTGGGTGCAATAGTAGTGTGTAAGTGTGTGCGTGTCTGAGTGTAGGTGTGGTGCGGTCACGTCGCTCGCTTTGACTGCGTACGTGCCTGTGGGAATCAGGGAATCGGTAGAATCAATACGTTTTGTGTGCGTTGAAAACTAAATTGCTGAAAAATGTTATCTTCCCCACAAACCACAGCTCCACACCGCTCTTTCCGCACTTGCCACACCGCTCTGTCCGCAGTTCCACACTTTCGCTTGGCAACATCCACGAGCTGTTGGTTTCAGCCACAACATGGAAGCCTTGTCACACAGTGCCATTTGGATGTTTAACCAAGACCCCAAAAGTACATACCACAGTCTAAATATATGTCAATAAATGGAGGATAATTGGATGAATTATATTCGAAAATGTGAAAGGAATTTCCAATCCGGGATAACCGCGTAAACAGCGTCCGATGCTATTGGCCCACTGTGCCGCATATAAACTGAAATGTCCATTGTCCAATTTTAGTTTTCTGCCAGCTTGCCTCTCTCTTACTTTGTCTCTTTCTCTGTGTGTGTGGGGGTGTGTCATTTGGCACACATGACACGTCACTATTTTGCCCCATTATCATCTTCATAATCATCATTTGTTAGAGCGGCAGCTTCATAATGGCAATTATGATGTTTTGGCTTGATCTGGCGCCTCGTCCCTCCCCCCGCGACACATTTCACGCACCCATCCTCCAGCTCTGTCATAATTGTGACGTCAGAAAATTGGCGCATGTCGCTTGTCGTCCACCATTTGATGGGATTTTCTAGCAAATCCACATGTAGAACAATCAAACGCCCACGCATGAACAGGGACAGAAAAATAGATATACTCTTAGGTAGACTCGTAGGTCTACATATCTGTGCATAGGTGTAAGGTATAGACAGAGGTGGGGGTAGAGGTACAGGAACAGGAATAGAATAAAGTGATGGACAGAAATAACAGAGGTGGAACTGACGGGAATCGTATTTGATATATGCAGATGTACATATCTACAATATGTATTTGTTGGCATTTGCTTTTTGTTTTTTTTGGCCTTCCCAATTTGCTGAGCGTTTATTTTTACTCTCCTGCCATTTAACGTTTTTATTTATTCATTTCACATGGAATCTTTGCTGCAAAAGCTTTTGTCTGCTGCTCTTGCTGTTATATTTTTAGATGGCTATAATCAACTTATTGGACTGGCTTAACATTTTATTCTCTCACAGCTCCGCTCTGCTTGCTGCAAGCGTAACATTTCTCCACAAAAACCACCCAGAAAAGTCATAATTCACGAGCGATTTCGCAGTCATTGTATCTTCGAATAGAACTGTTAACAGGCAGGCAATATCTATGCAATAGTTGCCCCATTCCGAGGCTCCGCCGAGGCATTCCTTACGCCCGCCCCCATGCCCCATTATTCACAGCTCATTTGGCATTTATGCCTGGAGCACGTTAAAAGTTTTTACAATGCTTGGATAATAAACTAATGAAAATGCAAATGAAAATACAAATGAAAATACCAATGGATAAATGTATGAAACAGGGAGGGAGTGTATACATTTCGACTATCAGATACCTGTTACATGGCAACACATGGAAAAAATACTATTTCAAGGAAAGTTTTTAATTCAAAATTCTAAAAATAAAACAATCTGTTATATTTCTAATAGTTCCCAAGCGTTTTCTGGCAACAATCAGTCTCAACTACAGGGTACACAGAATCAAGAATAAATTGCACACAGCTTACATGGCGTATGCGCAATCAGAATGTTAATTTCCTTGTTAATGGAGGGGCAATGGGTGTGTGCCATTTTTTCTGAAGTCATCAACATAAAATCTCCCTCGAATGTGACTCGCTTTCTGCTCTTAATGGTCCTTGGACAACGACAAGAGAACTTCAATAAATTGCCATGGATATTTGCTGTCTTTGTTGGTCAATGGATATGTTCTTTCCTTTCTTTCATTTCATCCATCCATCCGTTGCTGGCTACTTAGAGAGCGAATGGTGGAGGAGAGTCATTCAGACAGAGACAGAGAGTCCAAGTTCAACGGACTCTCAAGTGGCGTGCTGTGATTTTTATGCTCTTCACATAAAATATTATTAGATTATGCGACCGCTGGTTTCTTTTCTTTTTACTTCTGGCCATGTAAATCGCATACAATGGGCATCAGATCCAGCTCCAGCTTCAGCTCCTGCTCCAGCTCCAATTCAGTGTGTCCTTTTATTAGATTGAATATAAGCGCGTGTATGTATGTGTGCGATGATACATTTATATGGCTTGCTGCTCTCATTGTTTTAGCCGAAACAAAATTGCCATAAAATCTAGCACATAAATGTCCAACGCAGAGCCATTTTCCTTTCTTTTTTTATGCTCAAAATTTGCTCGCCAAATCATTATACTTGAGGAGGGATGCTTCCTCCTGTCTCTGTGTGGCATGGCAATAATAAAAGTAAATCAAATAAAACAGCAGCATATTGTGATTTTTTATGGCCTTTGGCCTTGTGGTTTCCCTCTGTTTAATGGGCACTCCCCCCTCCTCACTGATGGCTGACCAACAAAAAAAGGGAAATCATTTTATCCCAGCGCATCCATAACAAATTTTTGTTGTTTGTTTTTAAATCAAACCCTTTGAATTGTAATTAGTTGTTAAAACGAAATTTATGATTTCATGTGGTTGTCCCCCATATGCAGCAAACTGTCCATTTATATCCGCCAAACACGAGAATGCATGAATATTCATCGGAAAAATATTGGTGCAGATTTCCATGAATGTTAAACGAATTTTTTGTACTGAATAATGATTTATGCTTCTGGATAAGTGGCTTCTGGATAAGGCCTTTTATAATTATCAACACTTCATTCAGCCAATTCAACCAATTATTGGAAGTATTACCAACAGTTAACAAAGAAAATCCCCTGTCGACGAGTGCTCTTTTTCAATTTTAAGTGATTGAAGAGCATTCGAGAGGAATTGTATGAATGATTGCAAATCAATTGCTGTCAAACAGGATCAATAAATTGTTTGTACGCAGCACCGGCTCAATTGCCTTTTCACTTCAGTTTCTGTGTGTTCATGGAGGGGATTATGCAGACAAAAAAAGAATTGTATGCAAATATGTACCAATGCATATTGATAAACGAAACGAGAAGGGACGTGTGAGACGCTTCTTACGCGTCACAACTTGTATACCCGGCACTCAGTACTCCCCTATAGCAACCCACTGCAGAGTCAGGGCAGAGACGCGGCAGAGTAATTTCTTCATTGTGGCCATAATAATGCTCCAATCGGATCCCAATTAGGTGATCTGATAGATATGGTCATTCCCTACGGAATAGCGTTTTTAGTTTTCTGATTATTATCTGATTATCTTCAAAATTGTAGGATTGGAAGGTTTTCGACATTTTGCGGGGGCGAGGCTCATTTTTGAAATACACTGGTTTCAGTGTGAGCATACAGCAGTCTGGATGCAAAAATTTGGTGGCTCTAGCTTTTATAGTCTCTGAGAACTAGCCGACAAACAAGACGGACAGACAGACATGGCTTAATCGACTCGGCTATTGATGCTGATCAAGAATAAATATACTTTATGGGGTCGGAAACGTTTCCTTCTGTGCGTTACGTACAACCGTTATTCGCACAAATACAATATACCCTATTTACTCTTCGAGTACCGGGTATAAAAATTTATAAAATTATAATTGAATACAAATTTATTTTATTTTAATTTTTGTTATCCCGCAGAATTTTGTTTGTCGAACAAAAAATCAGAATTTTCATGTAAAAATTGAAGTAAGAGAATCGTGTGTGCCCAGTTCCCTTGCAATTCAACCCGCTGGGAGCACATCTGTAGATGTTCGAGGTGAAAAAGGAATTTTTCATCCATAAAGCTGGCATTATGACTGTGGGTACACCGCCAGTACCTGGAAGAAGTTGCCATGGCTATTCCCTATTGTTTTCCCGGTATGCTGATGGCGCATATGAGGAACAATTCGCTGGAAACAAAAAACAGAATCTCGTCCCTAGTGTCTCCAACAATGCCATACAGTGGACACAGCATGCATCCAGGAATGTCTTTTATAATCCACTCTTCAAAGGAATCATGCGTCAACCCATGTCAACCAGGACGCAATTTTCCGGATAAGTGTGTGTATGTGCACTGGACTCAGAGCTCTGTTATCAGTTCCGTTTCAGCTCTCAAGCCTTGCGCACGTTCCCTCGCACGTTTATCACGATGTCGCTTAATACTTGCAACAAATGCTATTTTCCTGTATTGGAAGCGAGCACCAACGGGTGTTCCATGTGGCACCGTCACCGAGGGTGAAGTGGCAGTGCAATAATTGTATCGAGTTTCCCAAGAAAGTGGCCGAAAGTCCCGTAGTCTTAATACTGTGTGCCTAGAGATTACGAAAATCTTCGAAGCTGCGTCTCGGGCACAAAAGAGGGCACAGGGGACAAAAGAAGATATCTCCATATCGGTCGACTCTCAACTTCAACGACGGAAAAAGCGATGCTAAACTACGTCGCCGAGAAGTTGAACATGTCGCCCAAAGAGTTCTATTGCAAAAAACTTTTCAGTAAGGATGCGAACACTTCCCATTTGAAGTTTGTCAACTTTAAGCTGGGAGTTCCATCTTCTACATATGATGTCGTATCCAAGCAAGACTTCTGGCCCGAATGGGTGACAGTTTCCGAGTTCATCTTATCAAGAGTATACGGAAGAGCTCCCTCATACACCATACGTGATGTCGTAAAGTAAACCGCTTGCTCTTGTCCGTTTTATCTATAAATCAATATACAATTAATTCCAATTAAGATACAATCAATACAGAATCGAAAACATATCAAAACAAACAAATATATTTTAGAATAATTTTTGAATTAAATACTGACATTAAATTATCTTCAATAACTGTTCTAATTATATGCCGCACATAATCCCAAACTACTTAACACAAAATAATCTGCTCAAATATTCAATTAAATATTAATCTAGCCAATATAAAATATTAATGATACTCGATGCTCGTTACCAATAAATAATCAATAACAAATATCAGTTTAAATCAATTAAATTTGTGTGTAAAGCTGAGCTGAGTGTACAATTTTTTGAAAAGAAAAAACCAGCTTGCTGGCATTCATTTTTGGGTGCATGAAATGTGGTTACAGGCCAACTGGGGGTTTAGGGCATGTTGCATGTGGCACTGGGCTTGGACAGAGCAGACAGCCTGTGGTAAGCTACGGCTTAAACTCTGTCATAAAGTGTCAGCTTAGCACGCCCACGCCCCACACCCACATCGTCGATGACCCAGCCAGCAAATGTCACAACAGGCACCGAGACAGGGACAGGGACAGGACACAACTGGATCCCGGAGCAATTAAAAGTGTGCATCGACTTCGGTGTGGGCGTGGCACTGGAATAAAATGCAATTGTATTTTTCCCTCACTCTGACAGAACTGGCGACGATGCTGCCTCCTCTCGCTCATCGCACTGGAAACGTTTCTTAAGCGTCGCGTCGGCTCCTATCGCTTCTCGCTTTGTGCGGCCCACTTCCGCCTGTCAGTTCCAAAAGGAAAAGGGAGTCGGAGTGGGGAAAGTGACATGGCACAAAGAAGGAGACCAAAGCGAAGAAAAGCTCTCTGTCATTGTTATTTCGCTTCAGTTCTTTAGCCAGAGCTGCAGCTATACGTACACGTACACGTACACGAGTGTGTGTGTATTGAGCTCCTTTATCAAATACTGGTCATGCACAATCAGCTGCCG
Source organism: Drosophila subobscura (assembly GCF_008121235.1). Lineage (NCBI taxonomy): Eukaryota > Metazoa > Arthropoda > Insecta > Diptera > Drosophilidae > Drosophila > Drosophila subobscura. Next base: position 3,363,439 of record NC_048531.1, read on the forward strand.
CAAAAGCGGCGAGGGGCGACACGGACTCGGAGACACATAAAGACCCGATGGAAATGGCAACGGCAACAGAGACGGCGACGGCGACTGGGAGCTGCTCTGACAAAGGAACATGACAACTATTTTTGAACAAGAATGGACGGAGCCCAACGCATAGCTTTCACTCGCCGCCACCATCTCCATCTCCGACTGCCTCCTGCCGTCCACTTGACAGCAATTGAATCAAATTTATTGTCTGCATCCGACGCCATGCATTTTCCACTCATCCTCGGAATCCGGCGCCCTGTGCGGCGGCGGGGCACCATCCCATCTCTTTTGTGAGCCCGGCATGTAATGTCACGTCCTGTCTCTACGAGGATCAAGTGCACACTGTATGACGGCCAATCGCTTCCAAATGGAAAAATGACAAAATTAAATACAAATGAGATTTGTGCGTGGGTTCCGCTACAAGTTTCGTATACAAACTTTCAATAGCCGCAAAAATGGAACTTCACTGGCGACTGCCACTATAGAAATATAAATAATGAAGTTGAGAGTAAAAAAATTAGACTTATTGGATGGTTCAGGGGAAATCTATCAATCAACTATTTTCGAGCAGAGAAAATGTTGTTGGGAGATGAATTCACTTCTCGAAGAGGTAACAAAGCTTCAGCCTCCACCAGAGATACATATTCGAACATACCCACGTACTTACACATGTACATATGTATGTACCTCTGCAATTGGATGGCCTTGAGTGGGGGGCAAACATTTCGCTCAATTTGCTTTTGTTTGCTTTTAGCTTTCCATGGGGCTGACCATGAGAAATGGTCTTTCACTTGGCCCCCACTTCAAACGGAGACATGCAGAGCGGGGAGCACCAACTGATTCAGACAGTTCGTTCTCTTTTGGATTTGTTTTTTGCTGGATTTAATTGTTGTTAATTGGGCGACTAAACAGTTGAACTTGCTTTGTTACGTATGGCAGAGGCAAAGGAGGAGCAGGAGGAAGTTCCGGAATCGGGGCAAAGTGCTGACTGGAACGTGGTGCAGGCCAAGGGGCAAACTTTTAATTTGATTTACGCTCAGACCGCGCCGAGAACGTGCCATGAATGCGTAATTAATGCTTGCAAAAACGCTTTTATGCCAAAAATAAACCTCGCTACAAAGTCCTCACTCAACAGCAATGCCACGGGCCAGAGGGAAAGCGAAGCCGAAGTTCTCCTTCGTGTACGAGTCCCCTGTAACCAGACTCACGACCAGGATGTAACCCTCTTCCTAAGCGATCCATTCTGGAACTGGTTCTCCATCTGCTTTTGATAGAGTCCGGGCCCTGTGCGAATATACATTTCCGCTTTGGTTTCCTGGAGAGATTTCTGTGATTTTCCCCCTACTTTCTTATGTGTGTGCGTCTTTTGACTTTTCACTTTGATCGACGGCAGACAGCTTTCAAATGGAAATTGATGACGACTGCCCCACTTCCTAGGAGTATTTGCACGGGAAGGTAGGTGTGTTCATCTTCATCCTCATCTTCATGCTCATGGGGTGCCGAAAATAATTTTTAAAACAATAAAAACGGTTTTGTCTTCAATAAACAGAAAGCGTGGCTGGGTCCGCATATGCCGTACGCCGTATGCCGTATGCCGTATGCCGCATGCTGGAGGCCCACGAATATAAAAATAGTCAGACGGACAAACAAACAAATAGTTGGACAGACAGACAGATGGATGGGATGGGCCATGGAGAGGCGTCCGCATCTATCGGCGCATATAAAAATACAGAATGATCTTATGGCTAACCTTAGACATTGGCACACACCTGGCAGAGAAGCTCCAAGCTAAAGGTGGGTAGGTGTTGCGGCAGGGAAGGAAGGCGCATTGGCAATCGGGGAGGCTGGCAACTTGATTGAATTGCCACAATTAGAAAAGATTTCCTCGAGATTTTGTTTGGCTTTGTTTTTGTATTACGGTTTCCTCAGTGGCTGTCATGTCCGCATGTTTACACGGATGTTCCTCCTTTCGAATGCCAAATATTTGATGAATTTCATTGGCAGTAAATTAAAGGGAATACTCGTACGCCTTTTGCTCACTTTTTCTGAGGCTTGAGGCCAGATTTAAGCGGCTCCCTACATCCGCCGCCAAACACTGAGATATAGAATCATTTCCTATCGATTAGGATTCGTGTTTGGTTTTGGGGTTTGGGTTTTTGTTGCTGTGGCCTGCAGCTACGACTACAACTAACTGAAACTGAAATAGCAAAAGCTTTTTGGCTGCCCCAAATTACAGACGCACACAGAGAGAAAGAGAGAGGGAGAGGGAAGGAGATACTCACAGGCAAGGCGTATAAATCTGTGTGGCACAAGAATCTCGTAACCGGGTGTGGAGTGTATAGCACTCATCACATCACATCACCCCCCGGTACGGGGTCTACGGTCGCTCTCTGACGTCAGAGCCAGTTTCGACCGCATCGAAATGGCCATTGAAATGTTACGTCGCCGCTGACGTTGACGTCGATTTGTCTCCCGTACGTACATATGTATGTACATACATATGAGAGTGTGTGAATAAGTGCTGAGAATGTACGAGTGAGTGGTTTGCTGTGAGTGTATGGTGTAAATGTGAGTAGTGAGTGCTTGGGTAGTGGGTTCAGTTTATTGACATTCAACGGCGGGCTTGTGTATTTGCTTTTGGCCAAGCGGCGGGGAGGCCGAGTGGAACAAATGAACAATTGATGGTGCTTCACCTCAATATTTTCGGAAGCCTGGCCAAAACTCTCGCAGCTTCATTCATACGTGTCAATAAAATGACATTCAAGACTGCACATTGCACCACATCGTACTCCTACTCGTACTCGTATCATCATCTTTGGCAACGCCCAAAAGATTGCAAGTAAATTTTCCACTCGCTCGTCGCCCTTGGTGACATATGAGAAAGAAATGAATGATGGGCAGAGACAAATTTCAACCGAACTCGAAATTCGAATAAATCGTAGACATGACAAAATATTGAAGGTATTCTGTCGCCTAATTGGAGTGCCACGCGCCGTCAGACTCACAACAGAATCGAAACCGAAACCAGAAAAACAGGGAAAGGGGGAAATAAACCTTGACTGACACATTTGACACACACCCGACAGGCGGACGGGTATAACAGCCATAGGGAATGTATGTCCCGCATTAATATGTGTGCAGATGAATCGGCATTTGTTGTGGGTAGCAAAGAATTGACTACTCTGTACCTACTCTGAGTTGAATAGATTATAAGAGAAGGACCTCAAAGCCAGCAACATTGTTCCTTTTTCTATAATAAGCGTAATATCATTTTATTTGGCAACAATCGAGCGTTCAATATTATAGCGGGAATCGATTCTGAATGCTGCGTCTTGGGATACACTGATAAAAATAAACGTAGCTCAGGTCCTGATTGACTCTGGGATCTGGTTCTTTTTCTCATAAATGGTAAAATATTCGAACTTCGGATTGTTCTTCTTTTTCTTGATGTTTTTCTCAGTGCGCGAGCCGCTAGACCGCTCTGCCGATGTGTGAATGTTATTGCTACGCACACAAAGGACAACCATTCGCTGCCTGCCCGTTCCCAGCTCTGTCCCCGCTTTTTGGCTGTCAGGCGCCATTATCACATGTGCTCCCCCTTCCCGTCACTTTGTGAGCGACGTTGTCGTTGTGGATGTCGTGGTTGTTGGGTTCGTAATGCAAAGATATGCCAAAGGTCCCCCTGTCCGAGTCCTTATCCGTAAACACACGCATATCCGCATCCTATGCGGACGTATGCAAATGTCCCAATGGCCAAATGGCAAATGGTGAAAACCAAATGCCAACTCGGTCAAATCGTTTTCGCACATGAGCCTTATTTGCATCTCATTAACATGGGGTCGGGCAGGGCAGGGCAGGGCTCTAAAAAGAGGACAGAAAATAATAGACACACACACAGACACAGAAAATGGCGTCACCAATACAGGTCCTTGTGGCTTTCGTGTCATTTCTATTTCCATTTTTCAATATGCCAACACTGAGTGAGATAATTATTGCACTAAAAATTGTTTGCTTCGTTTACTTGTTGGTCCCCTGTGTGTGTGTGTGTGGGCTGGCTGCCACGCCCCGGCGCACGCCTAATGAGCATGTCCTTTTGTCCATACAATGATTGACATGTGTGTGTGTGTGTGTGCATGTATTGGACAGTGAATGTCACAAAAATTTGATAAATTGTTTTACGACCATAATTTGTGCAACTTTTATCGCCCTTTTTCTGATGGCTTTCCTATTAGTGTTTTATGTGCCGTAAAAGTAGCCAAACACATGCACTCAGAGATATTTTGGAACCCCAGCGGAAAGTGTTTCTCACACTAGAAGAAGAAACTGAAGAACTAACAACAAAACAGATCCAATAATAGACAAGGTTCAGACAATTCGTTCCGAAATTCTACCATGAGTTATATCTTCTTAGAGGATTCCCTGTGTTACATACATTAATCAGGTATGAACCCATCACCATTTATCACACCTACTGGCAATTGAACAAGTTTTTCTCTTAGTGCAGATACAACATTCATCATTATACTGATAGTTGATAGAAGTGGCAACAAAATTGAATTAAATTATTTAGACGGCATATTCCTGAGAGCCCAACGTTTTACGACAGCGCAAACAAGCCACACACTCGTATTTATTCAACATTCAACATTCAACATTCAGCTTTCAGTATTCAGTGTGTTCTGTTGTACAGTAAATAATTTATGTTCTGTTCGTAACCTTTTTTGGTGGCCCGCGGCAAACAGGCACTGGGGTTACGAGCGGGTTAGGCCCGTCCCAGACAGATTGGTGGGGACTGTTTACAGTGCCGTGATGAGCCCCAAATATGGCACCCGAAAGAACCAGACGAATTATTTGGCTATTTATACGAGTGCGAGTATGTTTACATACCTTTCGGTTGCTTCTTCTGCGGGGCTCCAAGGTAGAGGAAAGATAGAGGCCAGAGGAGCAGGATAGGAGCTCCTAATCAGTTTTGGGGGATAAGCAGGGTCCAGGGCTAGGTCCGCCGGTTCTAGTGCATTCTGCAAAGAGATTAAAGCGGATAAAGTCATTCACTGTGAACGGAAGTTGTGGGGAAAATCTGCTTAGCAAATACGTCTACATATTTATGTACATAAATATATACTTGGAAGATACTGCTGCGACCTTCTTGGGGCTAGTCAAATATTGTGCTCTATCTATCTTCTCGGGCAGCAAACAAAAGCCCGTAAATATTGTTCTTCAAACTCTTGACTTTTGCTGCTGGAATTAGAAATAAGCCACTTATGAAATGAGGCTTAAAATTGAACAAAGGTGAACTAAGAATTTATTTAAAAAAAAAGAAGGAATTTAATAATTAATTTAATTTGTGTTTGCCTGCGGCAAGAAGTTAACAATGTACAAAACACACAAACATTTAAGCGAACTTCTTGCATTTGTTCAATGTCCTTTCTGCTCTTATTCCCCATTTGTCCAACACATTTATCTTAATATCAGGTTCCCTGCACAACTTCCGCCTCATCGCATTTCCCACTGTAATTGAGTGTCTTCCACAATGCGAGAGGAAAACTTTTTTGTCCGGCAACGGGAAACAATATCAGTGGTGTTTGGTATAGGTAAAATATGAAGCGACACTCGGAGAAACTACACTGCTTGGCAGGAGGAATAAATAATAGGAGTATTTTCCATAGATTGATGAATGGGATTGAGTCTTGCTGAATTTCTCAGTTTGACTGAAACGTTTATTCTCCATTCATTGGTAATAATTCCAAACCCTCCTTATGTGTAATACTTTTAAAGTTCCACTCTTCTTTCAGTGTACATCTTTCCGGGTTTGCACATATGTACAGCAACATGTGCATTTGTGCCGTAGTTGAAGGATCAACTTTTGTGGCCGGCCCCCTTGGAAAACATATGTTTCAGCATAGGAAAAACTGTCCAGCAAACTAAATACATACATAAATACATATCAGTTATGTAGATACTCGTACCTCTGTGTGTGGCAAAATGCAAGTTTTTTGAAATCTTTTGCTGGTTTTTGAATGTGTGAAATTGAAATCAGTTTGTGTTTACGCTGCCCCCCAACAAAGCGGCCTGAACAAATGAAGAGAAAAAACTTTAATGAAGTTAAGCGGGAAATTAATTTGCAGTGCTGAAGGACGTATGGGTAATGCTTCACAAGTATGGCTCCAATTAGGGGAAAAGTGCGTGGAGCACTTGCTCGAGTGGAGCTGCGAAACATGATTTTCCTACAACATAAATATTGATCGATGGTGGAACCCTCCACATCCAATTCCAACACAAGCGGCAGATAAGTCAGTCCCATTAAATGCTCGTTAGTACTCGTACATAGTCCCACTCTCTGCCCGTCTCTATCAGCGTGGCATATCCCCATCTCTATCTGTGGTCGCTCTGAGCAATGCAAATTATCAGTCGGCGCTCCTCTAATCAGCACACGGCAAACAAAAAACTGACATGAATGAAATTTACAGAGAACGACAACGAGCGAGACACTGGCTTTTCTTGATTTTTCTTGTATATTGGAGGGGTTTTCGTGTGGTTTTCGCATATCTTTCCACACCGCAGGCACGGCACCGCACAGCAAAGCAGAGCAGAGCACGATACAGTGCCACGCCCCTGGGTAAGTTTCTTGCCTCGCTTGCACGCACCCTCTTTCAGATACAGTGAAGGTTCTGCCATTTGGATATTCGGGATTCTTGGGTTCTGTGTCACATTTTTTCCGTCGTGCTGTTCGTGCGGCTATTTTCGTTGCCACTTTGTTTGTTTAGCGGGCTGCGCGCTGCGGCTTATCACATAATTTGAATAAAGTAGCTGCAATCTTGTGTCAGTTTATCGCAAATTAGACCGACAACGAACAGCGATCCAGATAAACACATCAAAATCAGCAGCAGCAGCCGCCGCACTATCAAAGTGCCCCAAAGGGGGAGGCAGAATGCGGAGATTTAGTGGAATGTATTGTAATTGGATTTGCCACCAGATTCCTACACCTACACATTTGTAGCATTCTCTAATCAAAAGACAACTTTTAACTAAACCTCTGCTTTATTCTGTAATCACAATTGTGTCTTGTCAGCAGTTTTCCCTGTGTTTTGATTTGATATTTCGTGTTAATGTTCACCGAAACATAAAGTAATAATGAAAACTGAGGTGTGTAATAGTTAAGCTGTGAATTTGTCAAGTTTAAACGAACATATGTACGTAGTACATAAATAAGCTCTACTGTTTAACGTGAGAATATAAGTGGATTTCCCTATAAAAAAGTGCCCGTTAACGAAGAGTAAACTTTTAAAAGTTTGAAAATCACTCATGCCATGGCGGTAGACTTTTTTATTTTGCTTTCCATCACAGTGAGTACGCCATGATGCAGTTAGCAGTTATTTTTCCGCTTTCCATCACGCCGAAGAATACCTTTTAATGCCGGAAAATCGAATTATGCATGTGTGCGAAAAGTGGAGTGGCATGGGGGGGACACGGACAGTGCAAAGGTTGCAACGATGGATGGGCAAATATAATTGAATCAGTCGCAAATTGCAGGACGTGCACCCTGCCTTCGACGCCCGGAACCTGACTGCCCCGATTTCCCTTTTTCCTTTTTCCTTTTTCATTTTTCTCCGATCCTTTTCCGCCTTTCCCGACCGTTACCAGGTGTTGGGCAAATTGCTTGACACTTTTAATTATGCAAATTGACTAACGCTCTGACAAAGACCACCTCCCGCTGTGGATGAAAGACAACCCATCGAAGAGATCGCCATGGAAATATTTTAGGTGGCAACTTTCCATCCATCTGCCCATCAAAAAATGTGAAAAGTAGCCCAATGAAACTGTTCACAATGGTAAATAAACACATCTAAAACGATTTAAAGCGTATGGCAAACGAATATTTACCCGCCAGGGAAGCATCATAAATTTACTGGGAACGGGAATGGAAATGGGCATCTGGCCGGGATGAACGCTAGGGATGGGGATGGGCATGGACACTGCCCAAAGACGCAAACGGAATTTCCACGAAAGGCGTTTAATTGGAAAGCAGTTTTCCCGCTGGCCATCGAAAATTAACAGCGAAATCAAATCAAATATTTGGCGGCACACGAATCAGTTGCCGTCTCCTACGACTGCTTGCCTCTCCGGCGGACTGTCTGTCTGTCGACTGTCTGTTTGTTTTCTCAAAATTGTTGAAAATTCGGACCACAGAGATCTGCATGGGACTGTGGAAATTTATTTGCTGCTTAATGGAATGCATTGGTCAGGTTAATAAAATAGCCTGCCGCGGCCCCTGAATATTTATTGAAATTTCCCCCTCCCGCATCCACCTTCCACCTCTTATTTCTGTTTTGTTTTTACTCTGTTGTACTGTGCATTTATGTCATAATTTTCCTGGCTTTTCGAATGGCTTTTCTGGCCCAATGTTTACTCTGTTGCTTTATGCTCTTTTGGCTGTTCAGAGTCTAAAGAAATGGGGATACGTGCTGGGTATTGCCACGGCACAAATTTACATATTCGAGGTCCTCCTCCCCCTCTGCCGGGGGGTTAATTTTCTTACCTCTGGCTGCTGGCTTTTCCTCTTGTTGCTGCCGCTGTTATTGCTGTTTTTATTTAATTTATTATTGCAGCATGCTGCTTACACTTATGGCTGCCACTGTAGCTCTTTTCGTACGTTTTTCTAGCATATTTTGCTGCGCAGTTCCTTTCGTGTAACAACAATTTATTCACGCTAATTTATCGCACATGGCAAATGTTGAACCGATTTTGTTTAAACTAATTTTGGGCACGTCATTTGTGTCATTACTTTTGAACATTTAAAACAGTTCTTCTTTATCAAACACTCGCGCACTTTTTATTATGTTTTTTTTTACATTTTCTCTGTTTTTTTTACATTTTTACCGTTCTATATTTACTACAAAAATATATTTGTTTTTCTGTGTTTTATTAATGTTTTATTAACTCTTTTGCATGTGTTTTTGTAGTTGGCTCGGGGGAGAAATGAGGCTTGTTGGGGCAGGAGCTTTCGCTGGGTTGCTTTTCGCCGGCAGTTCCACTTACGAACCGAGCGTGTGGATGCTTCTGCGGTTCCTTTTATACTTTTACCCAAAAAGCACCAAAAAGCTTTTCACTCTCTTTGGCTCTCTTTTACTGTGTGGATTGCGTTTTGGGTGTGCGTCCCACCATTATCAGATTGCTGTTGCTGTCTCCCGCTCGCTCTCTTCGCTACCTGAGCTGTGGCTGCGACTCTCTTTGTGGATGCTGTCTGCGTGTGTCGTGCATAGAAATGGACTGCAGTTTTCTTATCACCAGCTCTGGCTGCTTATGACGTCACTGAGAAGGCATCGTACTTGAACTCACATTTTGGGCAAATTGCACGAGTTAATTTCTGCTAATGTGTGTGTTCGTGAGTTGTGGCCATAAATTAGCCAATGAACAATTTGTGCTTTTCAGATTTCGTCTGGCACCGCTTTTGTCCTCCCGCTTCACATTTCTCTCAGAAGCGCTTTTTGCCTTTGGGAATGGGTTCCACCTTTGTTCGTCGGTGCCGCTGCCACTGCTCTGCTTGTTCTTGCTTGCTGATTGTCTTTGTTATTGTTATACCCTTTGGGCAGAAGGTCAAACTCATTCAGGCATCATCGAGTTGATGCAGGTTATGGCTGCCTTATCCGTCCGATGCCGTCTGTCCATTTAAAAGCAAATTAGTCGCTTTAATAGCATGACTCACATAGCCACAAAAATCTAAGAGAATTTTGTTGAAAAGCGAATAGCGAATGGCTCCGCGAGTGTATCAAATACTTCGGTGCCCCGTTTTTTAATATTTCTTATTCTTTCTTTGCATTGTTATTGTTGCTGTTCATTTTACTGCTGCTGTTTCCTATTGTTATACCCGGTACTCGAAGAGTAAATAGGGTATATTGTATTTGTGCACATAACGGTTGTATGTAACGCACAGAAGGAAACGTTTCCGACCCCATAAAGTATATATATTCTTGATCAGCATCAATAGCCGAGTCGATTGAGCCATGTCTGTCTGTCCGTCTGTCCGTCTGTCCGTCTGTCCGTCCGTCCGTCTTGTTTGTCGGCTAGTTCTCAGAGACTATAAGAGCTAGAGCCACCAAATTTTGGCACCAGACTGCTGTATGCTCACACTGAAACCAGTGTATTTCAAAAATGAGCCCCGCCCCCTTCCGCCCCCGCAAAAGGGCAAAAACCTCCCAAATCTACAATTTTGAAGATAACAGAAAACTAAAAACGCCATTCCGTAGGGAATGACCTTATCTATCAGATCACCAAATTGGAATCCGATTGGATCATTATTATAGCCACAATGAAGAAATTAATTTGCAGTAGCCAAACCCACCCCGTCCCGCAGCATTCACACTCTGCTTCGCGCTGTTTATGGCCTGGCCCCTGACACGTCACTGCCTCTGCCTCTGCCGCTGCCTCTGCCGCTTCCTCTGCCGCTGACTCTGCAGTGTGTGTCTATAGGGGAGGGTGGCGAGCTAAAGGAGCGTGTTGGCGTGAGTAGTGTTGTTGATGTAGATGACAGATGAAGAAAAAATGTAAAATTGGACAAATAACCGCTAAAGTGCAGATGTAGTACTGAGTGCCGGGTATAAAAGTTGTGACGCGTAAGAAGCGTCTCACACGTCCCTTCTCGTTTTTTGTAACTTTGTGTGTGTATCTGTGTTGGTGTTGGTGTTGCCCTCGTTTGCATTTAGCTTTCTGTTGATTTATCTCGAATGGCGCATAACTTTGACTCCAGCCGGAATAGCCTCCGCTTGCTCAGCTCAGCTCTGCTCTGAAATTTAATATTTATAAATATTTGCAGAGTAACTTTCTACGCATACACTTAAGTTCTGTAGTGTGGTTTTAATTCACATTTAAATTCTTACAAAATAATAGTACAACCGGAAAAGTAGTACACACTATTTTTTTGTCTCTACTTAGTAGTGAAAATCAAACAACCCACGAAAACCTAAAACCTGACAAGGTTTTCGTTTACAAATAATTTCAGAAAAAAGATATATTCAGTGTTTTCTTAGCGCTTCGACAACCAATAACTGTTTATATTAAAAAACGCCAACATCAAATAAAAAAGCGTTTGTTCAGAGCTCTGGTTGCCATCTTGACTTTATCAAAAATCACTAATCGAATTTACATTTAATCGAAGTCCGTACGTATAGAAGTATCCTCAGTATTCATTTATTCTGAAAAGATTCCAGCATAAAAATGTATGGCTTTGTGAAGGAGGAGGTGGCCTGAAGGGAGCATAGATAAGGGCAAAGAAACCATAGCATTTCAAGGCCCAGTACTCGTAGACTACAAAGGTATATTGAAAGCGCAAGTTAGAACACAAAAAGGAACCACACACTATGCAACAAATCTGGTAATTATTTTTACGTTTTATAGGTACTTTTTTTGCAAACATTCCCATTGATCTTTACTTTAGTCATTCTCCTCCTTTAACATTTCAACTGAACTTTTCTACTTCTAGTTGTTGGAAGTGGGTATTTTATAGTCCAAATATCATCTCTAGTGCTGCTCTCCTTGTTTTATATACTTAAATACATATGTACATATGTATGTATGTTTATAAATGTATACGGAATCTGTTTCTTCTACTCTCCATTCCCATGCTACGCCTAAAATTTGCGGCAATTTTTCAGCGTTTTACAGCAGATTGCCACTTCAGCCCCAGCCTCTTTCCATCCTTTTCTCTTCTACCATCGAGATATTCCCACTGTGAATCCAGACACACACACAGACTTTCACACGCAAACGCACACTCACACTCAGACAGCGACAGCCATGCAGGAGTCGTTGCCATTTTATCGTTTCCTACTTTAGGCAGCAGCCGCCATCTTCCCGCTGGGCCAGAAATTGGATCTCAACTCATCCGAAACTCGGCTCTACTGCTGTTCCTCCGTCTCTTTTGGCTTGGCCGTGGGTCTGCGCTGGCTTTGCTTTTATTTTTAGCAGTAGCATAATTTTTTATTGATTGGATTTCAGCGAAAATCACTTCCGGCCATAAATTTGTTATGCAGCCATCGGCTTTTCTTTTGCCCCGCTCCCTTTGACTTTCGGCGACTTGGCCATGCAGAAGGAAACTTTTCATGTTTTTACAAGAATACTTTTGTGTTTTGATTTATTTTACGTTTGCGTCAATGTCAATCGAGTTTCGACTTGCAGATGGAACGGAAGGCGGCATACCGTAATAGGGAGGCCGCGGAACAGCGGAAGAGCGGGGCACATGAAGTGCTTGTTTGACTCGAATTTGTTTGTTTGGCTTTCGTTGTGCCTCAGCACTAATGGCTTAAAAGGGGGGAGAGAACGGCGAATGGCTACGAGTATTGACAAAGAAAATTTGCACACTGTTTGCATTACATTACATTCGTACGTCCCTGTGCGTGTGTGTGTGCGTGCAGCCTTTGGGCAAAATCAAATACAAACACACGAGCGAGCCATCCCAACAAATTACTGGAAAATGTTATCAAAAATGAAAGCGCTGCTGCTTCGTAATTTAATATTTCAATCAGGGAGCCTTGAGGTTAATGTCCTGCCCCATCAATGTCCTGGCAACCAAGCCACGCGGCTTTAGGGATAAGCCTTCATAGTGGGACAGCAGGCAGCGCAAATGAACAAATGAAAGACATGTCCATAACAACAGCTGCTGGACTCACACAAACATCCGAATAGAGACACACGCACACAAACACACACACTAAAGAGAGGGCATTTTGCTAAGAGAATTATGACGTCACAAACCAAGCCAAAAAGAGAGGCGGAAAGAGAAAGCGGAAGTGCGCCTGCGTTGGCCAGGACTCGCCACACTTCCGGCCAGAGCAGCGACCATATGACATCATTGAAAACAAACCTCGAGCTTTGGTAATGAAATTATGCGTTTTTTCTGCAACTACTCTGTGTGTGTGTGTGTGTGTGTGTGTGTGTGGTGTGGTGTGTGAGAGTGAGATGGGAGCATAGTTTTTGGCTTCTGATGTGGCGCCTAACCATTGTGCTGACGTCACCGACCAGACCCGACCCGACACGACTGTGCACTCGAATGTAAAATTGGCAAATAAATAGGATTTCACTTGAAGCGTTTGTTGCACGCCGCACACTCCCTCGCCACCACTCCTTGGTGTAGTGTGAAAGGAAGCCCTGCGCAGACCAGGATGACATAAGACGAGCAACACTCCCAGCGAAATCCAGGAGGGGTTTGCAGTGTAGGTCTAGGGCTGCTAGGGTCACCGTCACCGCCACCGCCACCAAAGACAATGACATTTCGATGGTCTGGGCGGCGGCCTAATTGAATCATAAGCCCGTGCAGCACCACTCTCCGCTTTACGACAGCTGCAGCTGGGTTTTTTTTTCAATAATCTCCATTAAAAATAAGCGGAGAAGGAGATGAAACCTTAATGTGTTCCCATTTTTTATACCCGGTGCTCGAAGAGTAAATAGGGTATATTGTATTTGTGGTCGGAGCAATGTAACGCACAGAAAGAAACGATTCCAACCCCATAAAGCATAGACATACATATATTCTTGATCAGCATCAATACCCGAGTCTATGTCTGTCTGTCCGTCCGTCTGTCGGGATGAGCGCCTGGATATCAGAGACTACAAGAGCTAGAGTCAACAAATTTTGTGTAAAGACTCATGTTATATCACAGACGTTGTCGGCGCGTTGGCGGGAGAGGTGCTGTATATGTAGATGACATATGTAGTAAAAATGTAACATGTAAAATTCGAAAAAAACAATAAGGACAGATGTACTGAGTACCGGGTATAAAAGTTGTGACGAGTAGGAAGAGTCTCACGCTCCTCCTCGTTGTGTTATTGTTTTACGCGCCATTACGCTCGCTTTAATATTGGATGCTGGGGCGAATGTTGCAGCTACTCTCTCCGTGCTTCCCCAGGACAGAAAGCCATAATTGTGTGACGTCAATGACAGAGTGGCGATGCTCTGGCTGGTAGACCACTTTTTTATAATTTCTGCTATTGGTGTGCTTTAAATAATCCAAGGCCAATCCTCTGTTGTCAAATACCAATGGAAAAAAGGGATAACGGTTGCCAAAACTCTGTCAAAAGTGCAAAAACAAGTCCTTGGATTGGTCATCAATACCAAGCGGAGAATGAGGCTCAGCTAAAAAAAGTACGACAATGTGTTTATTTAGGTCGGGATACAAAATTGCAAAACTCTGCAAAATATGTAGGTTTCCACATTAAAGTTAATTAAATTATGCGCCGACTTTATCGGCTTTTAATGTTAATTGGCAAATAGCAAATTGTGGATTAAATTCTATAATTTTACAAATATACACCGAAGCCACTGGAAGTTTTTACACTGACATTTTCTCATATGCCCAGTACATATTGATCCTAGCGACCTCTGATATAGACCTACGATAGACCCATAGACTTCAAGCACCAACTGTACAAAAATATTGCTAAGTCGGGGAAAAAATAATTAAGAATAATAATAGAAACTCTACATTAAAATGATGTTGTAAATTACATATACATTATCTGGTTTCACAAACAATAATAACATACATATGTATGTATGTATATCTAATTTATTATTTATTGTTATCTTTGTTAAATTACCTTCACCGCCACGTGGGACAAGAAAATCCTTTGTCCAATAATTTAGGAAAGACTAACATACAATTTGACGACTGCACGACGGATGTCGTAGGCCAAAAAGTGCATCTCAACCATGTAATCGCCCTCAGGAAATTTCAGAATATTCGTCAGTTGGTTATTGGCGTGCTCGATGCTAGCCTTTTCCACCATTATATCATGCTAAAGAAATAATGTTATGGAATATATGTATGTACATATACATACATATGTGATTATATATGTACATATCTACTGTACACTTACATTGAAGGGACATGAGTGATTCATGTTGGAAAAATCTTTGATGAAATCATGAAAATAGCTAACGACGGGAAACGATTTTCGATGTTTTAAGAATTTGCAGGCATCCACAGTGAAATTGTAAAGGAATGGCCTGTATCCACTTAGTCGTTTGTATAGCCCGAAGCTTAGCTAAAATTGAGAAATTTACAAACAATTTCTGCGAGCTCTATTTTGCATACACACCGTGACCTTGGTAACGGGAATTTTAAATAGTTTGACTTTCACCGATAAGTATTTGTAGCTTCGGTTAACAGACTTCAGGTAACAATATTCGAAATCAGAGAAATCCAAATCCGTAGAATTGCACTTAATGTTGGTGAACTCCACTCGACAAGCGATCTTCAAGGTGTTGTAATTTTGTGTTTTGTTAACAATCACAATCCTTACCTCTGCAACCAAATAGGACCCGACCAGGACGTACACAAAACAGTTGGGAGTGGAGCACATCATGCCCATTGAACAAAGCCATCAAGACTAAATTGTATTTAGCATTATTGAATGTACATGTGTACACATGTATGTATGTACATATGTACCGATATAACAGTATTTATGTACATATATGGAATATGTCAATAACCATCTTAAAATTTAAGTGAAGCATTTAGTCAAGGTCTATTGATCAAGTGTTAGCTCTGGATATAGGCTATCGCTGACCTGCAATACCCTAGCTAAAAAGTCATGGTCAATAAACATTATAAACATGACAAAAATACATTTAAATATTTTTAGTATGAGAGAAATTATTGACTTTTGGTTTGAAAATGGTATTCGATATACAAATTAAACAACTTCTTTCCATTTCTTTTGGCAAATGACTAAATTGTGGATTAAACTGCCAAATTTTACATTAATGAAAATACACATGTGTTTGTGGTAAGCATGGAAAATTTGTACATAAGTATTAATGTACATATGTAACTATTGTTTACGCAGACAGCCTAAAATTATGCTACAAGAAATAAGGTCAGCAACACACATTACATTAACATTAACAGAAACTAATTTAAGGCGGAGAATTTAGTACTGGCCTTCTGATCTCTAATTTGGTGCAGATATAAACCCATCACGAAGCACTCACTACCAGTATGCAGGCATCCACAGTGAAATTGTAAAGGAAATGGCCTGTATCCACTAAATTGTTTGTACAACCCATTGTAAATACATGCAGTGACCTTGGTTACGGGAATTTTATATAGTTTTACTTCCAACGATACTTTTTTGTAGCTTCGGTTCACAGACTTCAAATAGCAATATTCGAAATCAGATAAATCCAAACCTATAGAATTGTACTTATTGTTGGTGAACTCCACTCGACAAGTTGTAGTTTTTGATAGAATTAGTTCACAATATTATTAGTTTACAACAATATAGGACATGAACAGAAGGTACACGAAAAACTGAGAGTGGAGCACATCATGCCCATTGAACAAAGTAATTAAGACTAAGTTTGATTTAAATGTGTTTACTTAGCATGTGTTTAAATTAAGCATTTAGTTTGACCAAGTGCCAGCTCTGGCTACATGACCCGCAATGCCCTTTGGCTAAAAAGGAAAATCATTATTTTCCTGTCAATGACACATTTAAATAATAATCGAAATCAATTTTCAACAACATCTTTCTTCTCTTTTGGCAAACTCCTCTGAAAAGTGACGCCACCCCTTGATACGATTAGGGTATACCGCAAGATCAGCAGCAACAGCAGCAGCAGCAACAGCAGCAACAGCGGCGTCGGCGTCGGCGAACGAACATCAACCAAGTGACCGACTCCGCCGAGTCTTGTCTTTGCGCTGGCAGATAGCTGGCGTTGCCAGTTTCTTTTAACTCGTTCACGTCGTTGGTTGTCGGTCGGCTGTCGCTTGTGATTTTTGTATGTGGTGCTCCACGCAGCCGCGCATCGTCGCTATACGAAGGTGGTTCGCTCGGTACCACATTGGGACACTGGGAGATAATATAGGAATAACAGAGCAACCCATATGATATTCTGACACGATTTCGTGCAGATCTCCAGAGCTGCAAAACTGCAATGTGTGTGTGTGTGTGAAAAAAGTGCATTAAACAGCAATAACAAAAGGCGAAGCCAGAAAAATTGTGTGAGAGCAAGCCGCACGAAGAAAGAAAGAGAGGAGAGGGAGAGAAGTGCAGAAGCAGAAATTGGAAATAAACAAAAAGAAATTGCATAAGTTTGATTTTTGGCGTGCGCTTTGCTCATCTTCTGCTGCAATATTTGTGTGCTTTTCGTTTCATTTTCGTTTCATTTTGTCTGCCGTGGGTTTTTGCTTTTGTTTTTCCCTCCAAAAAAGGCCAGAGATGATAAAACAAAACGCAGCCAAAGAAGAGACAGAAATTAAAAAAAAAAAAAAATGTTAACTAACTTTTGTCCGCGGACAATTTTTTAATCAGCTCCATTCGACGGCGGCGGCGGCTGCTTGACCATTTGACTTTTTTCGAACAAGTTGTCGCCGCCGTTGCCGCTTGATTTGCATTCAAGTTTTCTCCGAGTGTCCGTCCCAGGGTGGTGCATATGTGTGTGCGTGTGTGTGCGTTTCTCTCTGTGTGTTTGGCAATTAAAAGCCAAGTATTAATGCAATTGTTGCTTACCAATTTCTGTCTCTCTGATTGTTAGCTTTTTTATGTGCAAAGCCGCCAAACATTTATGCAACGCAAGCAGAAACAATATCATCGGGAAAGGAATCAACTTTGGTCACAGTTTAAAGTGCTCGGGTGAGGTAAGTTTTATTTAACGTACATATTGTATGTGTGAACAAAAGGAGAGTCGGTCGAACGGACGCAAAGCAATTAACATAAACCAATTACAACTAATTACAATCAAACGAATTAGTCGCCGCAAATCGTGCGCCCCACGGCGTCCATTGTGTCATTAAACCGATACGGAATTTGCATAAATTAGATAAGGATTACCAGCAAATAGAACATAGACACAGAACAGAGACCCAGAACCGAACACAGACACAGACACTGACCGAAATCACCAAACAATTTTATATTGTCCTGGCCTTTAATGACCCTCGTAAAGGCAGAGGAGGCAACTAAATGTGACTTAACCGAAGCTCTAAAATACCCTGACACAAAATTATGGTTCATCTTTTTGAGGACCTGGTTATCTACATTTTAATTTCTTAATTGCAAACATTCAAACAATTTCAATGGCAAATAAATTGAAATTAATTGGGTCTGAATTACATGCTGGTAGATTGCATTTTTCACAGGAAATCCAACTCGAGAATCCGCCCGCAACATTCAGCTGATGACTTAATTTCTTGAAGCCTTTAATTGGTATTTTGGTCTGGTTTGTTTCGTGTTTTGCCTAACAATAAATAGAAATTCCTGTCACACCAAATTGGGAATCTGTGAAGAGACATCTAACCCAATTGGTGTTGGCACGTCAGGTGGAAGTAATTCATTAGCTCAAAACCATTAGAGAAGCCAATCCATATTGGCTTTAAATTGATTCATCGCATCGGGGTCTGTTAGACTAGGTTTGTTCTTCGGCCTTTTCCTCCCACTCCCACTAATTTTGTGTATAAATATTATTTGATTTAGCGTCATCGAAAGCCCCTAACAAGTTTGTCTCTTTAGCGAAACCTGTTGAATAGATGGCAAAAAAAGCAGAAAAAGAAATTCAAAATCGACTTAAAAGTAATTTTGAACAAATACATACGAAGCACATACGTAAATACAGCTGGCGCTGTCTCAAACAAAGCTGAAATTCTGTTGCAGCTATTTATAGATACATCTTGCAAACATGTGTACAGAGTGTGGAGGGCGTGTCGCAGATGCACCATTTCCAAGTTTAGTTTGAAATTTGTTTGGCTGTTCCATTTATGTCTGAGCCTCCTCCAAACGATGGCTGAAAATCAATCATCGCATTTAATATTGAATGCATGAATATTACGACACAATGCGCATTTCTGGCAGTTATAAGCATCTATAAATACAGAAGAGACACGAAGCGACGAAGAGGCGAGGATAGAGAGCGAATAACCAGATGGCTTACAGCACATTGGCAACAGCTGTGGGTGGGTGTTACTTTGGCCAAATTAATGAGGCAACAAACTCAAATAATTAATATACAAATGCGGTCATTGACAATGCACAGACAGACACTCAACCCCTCCGCCTCCACCTCCGCTCTTTCTCCATTTGAAAATTGATAATTAATATTTTATTCAAAGCCAACCATCACACATTATCAACAGTAGGCAAATAAATATTTCATTTTCATGATGCGGTTGAGATATTTTATTGCTCAATGGAAACCACAAATTAACGAGATGTGCCATGAGATGACCGATTGTCGGGGACACGGACACCACTTGACTACTGCCACTGCCACTGTTGATGTTGTGGGAGACAAAAGATCAGATCTAGAGACTCGAGCACATCTTCGTCACGATCTCAAGATTATTTAACAGCTTGTGGAATTCGCAGAGCATCCATAAGTGAAAGGTTCGACGAACCGGAATTGGCAGCGAGCCAATTTCGTGTATTAATAAACCACACACACTTGTCCACCGTCAGAGATAAACCAGTCAGAGTCAGGAGTGATAAGCATGCATAGAACCTGGTTCCAAAACATGTTTCCCCACCAAATTCAAATATAAAACAAACATTTAGAATACAAAAAATATAAGATAAATAAATAGCTGGACGGATTCTTGTGTCCGGCTAATGAATGCCTGAAGTCTGGCGAATATATCAGCCCAAGTACGGGCCTTATCTGATGATTCTGTGAAGTGCTGGAGTGTTGACAAATGATCGCTTTTATAGCATGTCTGATCATGTATTCAAATGTGTAATCTACAACTTTATATAGCGAATATAGCAGAGCAGGACAGGCATAATTTATTGGTGTTTTTGCTTTCCCTTTTACTTTTCTGGAGCTTTCAGCCAATTAAGAAAAAAAGAATGCCAGAATTGAAACCCAACACTCAATGTGCCATCCAGCCAAGCAATCCAGCTATTAGCATGCATATAATCGTGTTTGAATCGAAGTCTGGAACCGAGACGGAGAGCTATTAAAATCGTATTAATAATACTCGCCATAGGAGAAAGAAAAAACCGAACTCATTGAGATGGCAAATTAAATGGTAATTTTTCAAGTTCATGACATCCGGCGTTGACATCGATATATCAGCTTTCAATTGATTTAAATTGTCTCAATTGTTTCAATGTGGACCACGGCGCCGCACAATGGACGCACAATGAGCGGCGGGCAGACAGACGGACAGACTTGAACCCGAAACCCACTATTACGATTATGGCTCTAATTTCCATCATAATGGCGCTTTCTGGCCAAGTGCCATAAACCCGTTTTTTGAGCTCATGTGAATGGGCCGCCAAGCTCAGCGAACAAATACTGGAAAATTAAATCATGCAAATGCAAATGCAAATGGAAATGTAAATGAAAACGCATATATTGAGGCATTTGCTGTTAATTGTTGCAAGATTTGCACTTGTGTTGCGTGGCGGGGGGCCGCCGAACAACAGGCGCAACATGCAGGCCGAACAAATGCAACACTAATTGGCAGCCTACTGGTTTTCTCTTGTCAAATTTTCGGGCTTCCCGCTTTTCATTGTCTGCATTTAATATGTAATTCCTCGCTTGGCCCAAAGTCACGGATGTCCGGCCTCACCACCCCCACCACACACCGTTGATTGCCTTGCACAACATTTCAAGTTCAGAGTCAACGAATTGCACTTGTTGCTGGCACAGTTGTTGCTACCACCGTTGTCTCTGCCGCTGCCTCCGTTGTGATTCCGTTTTGACAGCTTATTTGTGTCAAAATGTCAAGCGGTCACTCTGCCACGAATCATCATTGACCTTGACTGCTGGCCAGAGATGGATGCGAGCACGAATGGAATTATGCATATGAGTGTGTATTCAAATGGATATTGCTGGCACTGGCACATCTTCAAGCGTTTTGTTTTGCCTTCAACAGCAGCAGTTTCGGCGTTGGACAAAGCCAAACGATATATGGGCAGCACGCTCCAGAAGGTATTGTAATGGGTATGCTGAAGATAGAAGCATAGAAAAGCCCTTCAAATAGGTAATACGAAGAAGGAACTCTAAGTTAAGTCTTCGCACCCACGGCAAGACAGCTTAAGACCAAAAAATTATGTTTAATATCAAACTTCAATGGCAAGAAGCTATCAAGTAACGATGGAAACTAATCTGTTATACTGGGCGCTTAACAGCTCA
Source organism: Drosophila subobscura (assembly GCF_008121235.1). Taxonomy (NCBI): domain Eukaryota; kingdom Metazoa; phylum Arthropoda; class Insecta; order Diptera; family Drosophilidae; genus Drosophila; species Drosophila subobscura. Next base: position 3,384,596 of record NC_048531.1, read on the forward strand.
AAGTTCTTTAAGCCCAGAGCTGTGATTACATGTCGGGTTTGAGCTTTTGTGTACGGAGATGAGGTCTCAACATGTTTTGGCAGTTTTGTTCGTTCTGTTTGCACACTTGCCACAATCCTTCCCCTCCGCTTTCTCCCACTCTCCGCCCTACAATTGCCATGTGTCAAGTGGCGTGGGAGGCACGGGTGACAAGTGCATGTGGAGAGATACTCGCATGAATGTATCAGAGGAAACAGGCCGCAAAGTCGCCTCAACAGGCAACATTCATTCATCTCTGCTGTACATCCGTTTCAATGGCTCTCAGAGGGAAAACCTAGAGGAAAAACTAGTTTAAGCTGCCACTGCAAGTCCTCTATTCTCCTCAAAAAATTTCATTTTATCCGCAGCAACGAATAAGGATTAAGCGCTAAGTTTTTCTCATTTTAGGAAAAAGTACTCGTCGGAGAGCAATTCTTCTTCTTCCTTGTCCTTAATATACTTTAACTTAAACCGAAAGAATGTATTTACAAAGGCTGATGAAAGAAGGTTTTAAAAATATTCAAAAAACTGTGAAATAAATTCTATGTGCTGTGGCTTTTCCTTCTGATCCTCAAAGACAAATGCGGATTGACATTTTAAGCTGAAATAATTTTCGGCTGCAAGAGAAAAGCTCCCCGTGAAGAGAGCGAAAGTTGTGAAATGGGAAAAGCTGGTAAAAAAAAAACAGCAATAGCAACAGCAGCAGCAGCAGCAGCAGCAGCAGGAAAAACAACCAGATTAACTCTGTTGCTACGCTTTGAATAAGCCAAAGGAAAAGTGCAGAAAAAGTGTGAGTGGAGAGAGCGGGCGTGGGTGGGCGGAAGTGGGCAAGTCAAGTGTTTGCCGCTTGACTGCACCGCATGGCGGGATTAACTAAGGCTGAAACTGGAGCTAAAGCTGCAGCAGTGGAGCACTCGAAAAAAGCGAAGTTCCTCCTCATGTGCATCCGTAATTACAGCACACACATACACTCTCAGGCATGTTTTTTTAGTTTCTGTGTGTGGATATGCTCAATGCCCTGACCATTCCATTCTATTTTTGGAGCCAGAGAGCTTCTGCTTGTTATGTTTTTTTTTTGTTCGATGTATTTTAGAGCGTCTCGCCGCTGACGGTCGCTGATGTTCAATGTGGCAAGAGCCACAGACAAGGTTAATCGAAATCTAACGTTCTCCTCTGCCGAATAATCAAACAAACAAAAAAAGCAAACAAAAACAACGGACAACGGACAACCTCTGGCTGATTGCTGCAATCAATGAGGGAATGAACCGAGGAAGAACAAAAACTCAACTGTTGTCTCTGGGGCACAAGGTCAGAGTTCGGCTTAGCATAAATTTATATCTGTCAACACCATGGAAAGCATTCTAATAAGCAGAGCAGAGTCCACCGTCCCAGAGCAACGTCTAGAAATATCCATCCACATGGACAGTGCTTGGGGCCATTTACATAATCTCTGACTCGCCCGTGCTCGCCAGTGGCGATTTATTGGCCAAAAGAGTGGGTAACGCCTTCCGACTCCCTCCGACTACCTCTTATGGCCTGCACTTAATTATGCTCGTTAAATTTTACAACTTATTCGAGCTGGACGAGGGAGTAGGAGTGAGTACTCGCTGGACCTACTCATGCCACTCACCTGCTGCCCTGCTCACTGGTTGCCTAATTTATGCGCATTCATTTGATGGCTCTCACACTTGGCTAAATCACAATTTAATAGTAGACACTCGCAGCAATCGGCTGCTGGGAAGCAATCTTTGGGGGAGTGTGTGTGGGGGAATTATGTATCAATCAGCTCGAGCCGTTGCGTTACCCGCGATAAGAAGTAACTATAGATGCATTGGCTCTCAACAGATTGGAAATTGTAACAAAAAAGTGTCCCATTTTAGTGCCAGTTGAATGCTTTCTGCGTACACAAGGTCTCGACCCCCAGAGACCTTAATTAGATAGGCCGCGTGGGTACAGGGCAGCGCCTAATGCGCCTGCAATTAGCATTAACCCAGTGCGTTTTTTCACTGCCCTAAATTGCAATTATGACGCGACATTAGTGTAGCTCTGAGCGTTGGCCAGTGCAGGCATTAATTGCATTAATTGCCGCCAACCCGCCGTAATCATTGTTGCAAAATGTCTCTTTGAGAGCGGCTACCAACTAATTAGAGGCTTTTGACACAGCCGGTGGGGCAGACTCAATGACAGACGCGCCGACAGTCAGAGTGGTTTGTGGGTGCAACGAGCCGTGAATGCTCCCAAAATCTACCATCTCCTGGCCACACTTCACAGCCTCGAATTTAATGAAGAGTTAAGGGCGAAACGCGTTAAAAAACTATTACTGGAGTGTGGGTCTGCCACTCTAAAAGCGAGAGGAACTCAACTCTTGCACAAACATTGCGGCTTTTGGCCCAAATGACCTTTTCCAGGTGGACTCAAACTACTCTAGGATATTGGATGCACAACAAGTAGATTGTTATGCTCTTTGTTCGGGGTCGTCTTCTTGCTGCAGATCACTCAGATATCCCGAGACTACTTTGTTGGGCAATCGATTGAAACAAAACCCGAACAGCAAGAAAAAAGTATTGTTTGTTTTATGGTTTGTTTTTTCCTTTTTGCTACATGAGGTTTTTTGCGGTTTATACCCTGCCAGAGAGTATATGCGGACTGGCTGGGAGTGCTTGAAGGGAGACATTTCTACACTTACAAATTTGGAGTCCTAATTACCATAAGTGAACAAATTTCTCCAAAAATCATTCAAGTTTTAAGCTATTCATCAGGAGGGTATTAAAAGCTTCGTCGGGGCCCAACTTGCGGCTTGAAGATGCAGCTGAAGCTGCAGCCACATTTTGGCCAAGTCATTGTGTTAGGGCCACATTTTCAGCCTGCCTGCCTGCAGTTTTCCCCAGTTACGTGGCACACGGCAAATGCAGTTTGAAGTTGCCGCATGCCGCCGCATGTTGGGCGGAGGCGTCGCACCGCCTCTGACATCTCTGACGTGTTTTTTGCAGCAGCGCAGGGCAGCAGTGTAAATTAGCATCATTCAGTCAGCCAGTCGTTGGCAAACGTGATTTCGCCATGCCGCTGGAAAACAATGCAGATTCGCGATTTTTGTGGTTTGTGCCCGCTGCTTCATTTATGAAGATTTCTTTTTAGGATCGCCTGGCTGGCCCCACCTTGGGCAATCGGCGTTTGTCGCTCAAGTCTTTTGTCCGTCGGCAGTCGGCAGTCGGCCGTAGGCGATGATGTATTCATGGCAAATCCGTCAAGGCAGATCTGGGCACATGGCAACGCCAAGATTGGCATACAAAATTCAAACATCAACACCAGATTCCCATTCCAATTCGGATTCCGACTCCAATTCTGCTACCAATTCGTCTTTAGCATTTAGTTCGAGTGCCAATTGACTCATTAAAATATCAAAAGCCACCGCAGGCATTCTGATTGAAGAGCTGAAACTATAAATAAAACCCTCACGTCTCCGTGGCAGGCCCAGTCCCAGTCCAGTCCAAATCCGCATTGTCTCTACTCGTATTTTTATTCACATTTCCATAACTCAAGTGCTGCGGGTAGCCGGCCACTCGAGCATTCAATTGTTTTGGCCATCCATCGATTTCCAGTCAACAGCTTCCACAGCCAAATCTATTCTTGTTTACAAAGTTGGTTCAGCATTTGCATTTATTATCATAGTGCCAGCTGAAAGACTCTGAAACGGGAAGCGTATCTGTGGCCTCATCGGTGGATCTTTGTTTGTGTTTTTGTAGCAACTTGATGAACTGCTCCAATTCGATATTCTGTGTCTGTGGCTGCAATCAGCGTACCTTTCATGCAACGGCAACGGAAACCAACTGAGCGTTCGATGTTGCCAACTGTCATTAATGGTTTTACACTGCAATTCTTCACTGCCTCTGTCTCTGGCTCTGCCTGGCCTCTCTCTGTCAGAGGACGGAGGACAGAAGACGACAAACACAACCTCCGAGTTGTCACTGTGGCCCAACAACAGAACTAGAAAATAAAAACTCAACGTTTGTCGCTTGTCGTTTTGACCATGGCACACATGTGCATGGCACGGCCTGGCATGTCATCAGCAGCTCAACACTAACACTAACACTAACTCCATCATATGGTAACACGATCAGCGATTAATCCGACATTACTAAGAGTATTATGTGGTAAGCTTAAGGCTGCAGCTGTCACAGAAATCCATCAAATGAGGCGCCTCAAACTAACCACCAACCGCAGAGTTTGCCAAGAAAACTCCCCAGCTGACCTCAGTAAATGGCATCCGCAAAATAAAGGTTTGAAGGAGAGTTGGGGGAGAACTTATGCAAGTTTTGGTGGGTAGGCTTACAGACTCGGTTAATGGGGTATAACTAGTACTTTTGCTGTAACAGGAATGCTGCATTTAGGGATTACTCGTGGGAGTCTGCCTCATGTATTATTTCCACCATCCACCATCCAATCTGTGAGTAGCTTGAAAACAGATGATTGCCACACCAACAACAACAACAACAACAACAACTGGAATCCCACTGCAATCTGCAGCCCCTGCACTTTGGCGCTATTTGGTGATAACGCGGAACATTATGCACGGCGATGAGCCAACACTAGAGACTAGAGGGAGACCCAATCCCCCGGCACACCCACCAGTAAATGATGGAGCTGTGAGTCCGTCCAACACTTATCGATCGATCATGAACATAACGACCCAGGGCCCAGGCCTTTCTGTGCAAAACTCTGCGAGAGAGAGTGCAGAGTCCATGGGGATAACCATTTGCTGGCATTTGGAAATGTTGCCTCATAAATTATTTTTTGACGAGACTCGGCACTCTCCGCACTCGCGACTCTGGACTCTGGGAGACTCCTCCTCCAGCTGCGAAATTATGCAATTGCGAAAACCCTTTTCGGCTAATTAATGCATAGTCATGAGTCGGGGCAGCAACACACACTTTTGCATCCATCCAAAAGGCAACAAAATCAAATGGATTCTGTGCCAACAGGAAACCAGTTTCAGTTCGAGTCCCATGTCCACCCTCAGCTCCAGTTTCAGCCGCAGTTCCCGCTGCGGTGGTTGGCGAGCGGATGCATTCGTGTCGCTAATAGTAAAAAACCATAAACATAACATTGTGCAAGCTGTTGGAGGGAACGTTGTACATATATGATAATTGAATTTGTTTGCTTTACTCTCATTTCTGTTGCAGCCAGGGCTGGGACACTGAGCCAGAGCCATGCCCATTTGCAAGAGCTCGGGGGCGACGGCTAGCAAGAAGGCCCCCACAGACATATCCGCCGACCATGTGACGGAGGCGGCCCAGGTGAAACGCACCCGGGAACAGGCATACTTCAACTCCTACGACTTTGATGCAATCGAGGTGCTGCCCTACGACGAGGACGGGGACGGGGACGATGGCGATGCGGCTAGCAGAAGCAGCGGTCGCTACGCGGTGCCACATGAACCCATTGGAGCACCCAAGTTTGCCTATCTGCAACGCCTGGGAGCATTCTTCGGACGACCCGGCGGTGCAGCGCCAGTCGGAGGAGCAGTAGCAGAGGCAACGACGGCAGCAGCGGGCGGCATCGCCACAGGATTAGTGGCATCCGCCAGCAACGATAACTTTCTGCTGCCGCGCGCCATGCTCAAGTATCAGAGGTGAGTTTTAGGGCAAGAAATAACCAACAGGAAGTGCATAATTTGATTATTTATACACCAAGATAGCAGAGAAATCTTTCAGGAATCTCTAGAACTGCTTCAGCTCCATTCCATAATTCTCTCTCTCTCTCACTCTCTGCCCTGGATTATTAATTGGCTCACACCAAGAACAGCTCAGACCATAATTTATCTCTGTGTGTGTGTGTGTTCATGCAACCCAAATATGCAGCATAATGCAGCAACCTTCAGCATTCCGACAACAACCTTGGGAGCAGGGAGGGAGAGGCCCAGAGTAAAGTCAAGACACGTCAAGAGCATACCTCTACGAGTATATCCCAAAATCGTATTTGTTGTGCATGTTACTTGAAGCAACACTTCATGGCTCACTAAAGGTGCAACAGCAGCAGCCACAGATACATACATACATATACATATTTTGTAATGATGTTGTTCCACGGCAATTAGCAGGGCATTAAGGTGGCGATTACAATCAGCGGCAGAGTGTGGCCCTAAATGGGGATTATGATTGCCAGAGATGGTTCTCGTACAAATGAGGCAACCTGCAGTTGCCGCAGTGGCAGACTGGCAGACAGCAGCTATGTAAATGATGTCTGAAGTTCAAGCTGCAGCAGCAGCAGCATCGAGCAATGCGGTTTTTGGCGCCTGTTGTCAGCCTTAACCTCTTTTTCCCTCTCTATACGAGTATGCATTGTGGATATTGTTGTTTTTAGAGGAGCTGCCACTTGATGGCGGTCAGCAAGAGCAGCAACAGCAGCAGCAGCAGCAGCAGCGGCAGCAGCGCCAACAACTGCAGACAGCTGCAACAATTACGTTTATTAATTGAAACTAAAGAAGCCACCGGCACCGACACCGGCTCAAGATCTTCGATTCGCTGAAGGTCAGCGCTTGAAGCCAGTTTGGGTTTGAAATATCTCTCAAGAAATGTACAATAAATACATTGAGCTTACGAGTAGTACGATTACGTATCTACAATATATAGAAATCTGCCTGTACAGGCATCGATTCGTTTCGTTCCGATGCCCAGAGTCGTGCCGCGCATTGACAGCAATTTCCATTAATTGGCAGATAGTCGCAGTCGCATTTGCAACTTGTTTCTTTGGCCATTTTGGTCAGTGGCTGTCTCAGAATATGGTAATCATGATAAGCCATCAAGGAAAGAGCTCAACAAATGCCAAGAGTGTCAAGAGTTTTCCCACCCAAGGTCAATGCAATCATATGCTGACCGATATGTGACCCAAATTAGTCACTGTCTGAGCCCTTTACCAATCCGCACTTGGCAGGCAGGCCACGTTGGTGCCATAACTAAATATTTTGATCAACAACTCACGTAGTGTGCCTACGCAGGCCTAGCAAGAGGCACGAATTTCGCACAGTAGCTCTTCCAATTTGACCTTCTCCAAATGCGATTCCATTGTCGGATTGGCCATCATCGGGTGCAGTTAGATCATAGTTAGCCATCAATTGAGGCGACGCTGATCGTCGCTAATTTGTATTCAATATTTGAGCCATTGCCCGTCTAGGCCATAGTTATATCTGTAGTTTATGGCCCCAGCACTAGCAGTAGCTCTGGCAGCAGCTATGCCAAGGTCAGCATTTAGCCAATCCATCCAACCATCCACTCGCATAGCAAACATCCATATCCATCTCAACCAATCAGCGATCAAATCACTTTGATTGATGTGCAATTGATAGCCAGATACGATTATATGCAGTATATATAAAAAGAAGTTGTTGGATGTTGAATGTTGGTGTGAGGACCAAAGTGTGAGCCACAAACTTCAAGCAAGTGTAATTTGTCTTGGCAACAAGTCAACAACAATTAGCGGCCACACAAAATTTATTTACTAACGGCCGCTCCGCCTGTCCGTTCGTCTGTCCGTTTGCCTGTCCGGCAGTGGGTTCCGTGCATGCAAACGAGGCTGAACATTTTAATTAACACAGTTCGAACAAACAAAATAAACATATACTCCGCGTACTATCCAAAGATTGCAAAATATTTCATGCTCTTGCCGGGCCGAACTAGAGTTAAGGCTAACCTTGCGGCTGCCTGCCTACCGCCTGCCTATTGCCTGCTTCTGTTGCCCAGCAAATGTGCAACGCATCGGTTAACATGCAACTAAATATCAGCCGAAAGAGCAACCTATCGGTGTTTTATTTTGGGTGCGTAACGCACCGCGACCAAACCATTCAAGAACAAATACCAATAACCGAGCAGCGGCACGGCAACACGGCCAAAACCGTTATTACGCAACTCTTGTGCATGGCCAAAAGCCAGGCAGGCGCTGACCTAGTGCCGATCGCATAGAGTGCAGCACATACTGGTACATATCTATATATGTTTATATGTAGAACCGATACTGGCAGCTTGTTAGCGTTCGTAAGTGAGTTATTAAAGCATTGCCACTGGCGCCAGGCCGCCGTTCCGAGTGTATGCAAATCTGAATCAGCAAGAAAAATGCAAATGTAGAACCCATATAGAGAGCAGTGGTACAGAAGAGATGAGGTTAATCAATCAGAAATTAAAGACAGCACAGAGCGGCTGATGCTCGACTTTCAGTAAATTCGATTTCCATGCATTTTAGATCTCTTTTGCAAGCTGTATAAGTTCTGCGGTTGCCAGTCCTCCCAGTCGCTCGCTGGTTATGCTCGCTGCATTTTCCGCTGATTTTCTATTACTCCTGTCGCGATTTCCACCACGTCATCAGCCCGCATTTCATGGTGCACCAAAAAGTTTGCTCAAAACTTAGACGCACACAGCACACACACACACACATACATATGTGTGTATATATTCAGAAGAAACTCTTGAACAATCCGAGAAGTAGTTCGAGCAGTAACTTTACAGTTAGGCAGCGAAAAAAAGAGCAAAACGCGAATGCGAATGAGAATTTGCAACAGCAACTGAAGCCAAAATCCTGTTTAGAACGAGTTTCTATCAATTGAAATCGAATTTTTATGTTGAATTTCTAAAAATTTAATGGCAAATGTTTGTTTTTCGACTGTGTATCGCTGTTGCTGGGACTTATAGTAGATCGGGCTCTGGGCATCCCTGCCCGCATCAAGCCTCGTGCGAATTGGATATTTACGCTGAATCTCTTGGGAGCTATCCAATATTTGTACACTTCCTTTACTTACTCTTTTTGCTGTGCTTAAACAAGCTCTTCCCTGATTATCCTAGAGTGTTTTGATGGCAGCTTTTCGTTTGGTTTTCTGCTTTCGATCAGCCACTTGTCATTTGCATAGCCCAAAAAAAACCGAAAACGACAGCTGAAAAATGGAAAACTTAGGCAGAGCCACTAACCTAGTTAACCAGTTTTCGTTTTCTGTTTTCTGTTTGGCTGCAACTTTGACAAAACGTAAACAAAACTGCGAAAAGCAATTGCGAAAAACCAACAGCGAGCGAAACCACTTTCCAGCGCGAGTTTTCCCTTTCGTTTAAGCATTTTTCACTGATTCTCTTTTCCTGTCTCTCTCTCTTTGCAGTGCGGCGACAACTTCAATGCCATTGACGGCGCTCTCGAAGAATGGAATTGGGACTGGGACTGGGAATGGGAATGGCAGCGGAATGCCCCATGGAATCGGGAATGGCATCGGCCACGACAAGCCCCACGAGATGACAGGCTCGGCGGCGGGAGTGGAGCGCAGCAAGAAGTGCTCGATTGCCTCCAATGTCAGCAGCGCGCATTCAACGGACTCTGGACTCCCAGCCTCTGCAGCAGCAGCAGCGGCAAAATCCGCGACATCTGCCACATCCACAGCTGCAGGCGCAGCAGCAGCCGCAGCTGTTGGCGGCGGTGGCTCACACTACTCGACGGACAAAAGCGGCTCATCCGGTTATTACAGCTCCAATGTGTGCTCCACTTACTCGCTGGACGAGCACATCTATTGCGAACCGGTCATAGACATCCTAGGCACTGCCGGAGAGGAGCAGGCGAAGATGCAGAGTGTGGCAGCCAGACAGCGACTGCGGCCGCAGCTTCAGCTGCCGAGGAAAGTGGCCGCCAAAGATACAGCAGCCCCATTGCCACTGCCACTGCCACTGCCACCAATTGTTGCTGCTGCTGGCACTGCAGCATCGGATAAGTTATCCACAGTGAAGAGTCAGCGCTTGGACATGCAAGATGCAGCTACCGGAGCTGGCATCGAGGATTTTCATTCAGCGGGAGTCAACGACCTGCAGCAGGCGGCGGAGGATGAGATGGTGGTGGAGGGGCTGCCGCAGTACAGCGATAAGTTGCGCATCCTGGAGACGAGCATCGAGAATCTGGATCGCCACCTAAAGACCTTTCCCCGCCTATTTGGCCAGGAGCAGAGTGTTTCCTTCATGCACTCGCCCGCTGCCCCATCCCTGGCTCTGCCTCAGCTTCAAATGGACATAAGCGAAAAGCTGAGGGTCTACAACCAACTGCCGACCATCATGGAGCAGCAGCAGCAGCAGCTGGTGGACGATTCTCTGCTGGACATCGATCTGGATGCCTTTCTGCTCGATCCAAAGCCCCAATCGCTGTCCCAGTCCCAGTCCCAGGCGCATCCCAAGACCAAGTCGGGGCGGGTGGGAATCGACAATCCGAGCTTCCTCAGCGACGAGCAGCTGGAGGAGAACAACTACAAGTGTGCCAAATACATCAACTCCTGCCCGGAGGATGCCTACCGCGTGGAGAGCGAGGCAGCGGCTGGCCACGCCCCTCGCCCCATCGAGGAGAGATTTGTGAAGCGCTACGAGGACCAGGTACACTTCCAGAGCACCCGCGAACTCCTCGAAGATGTGCGAGACAAGATACGCCTCCTCTCCCGCGCCACGCCCTCGCCCTCGGCCACGCCTGCACCCGCGCGCACACCCCCGCCGGACATACCCAAGGAGCTGGAGGGCATGATTCACACACTCAAGCAGGAGCTGGAGTCCTACCTGCAGCGCATGAACCAACACAGCGAACAGGATCTGCGCCAACTGTGCAGCGGCCTGGGCCGGCAGCAGCACGTCGTCCGCCTGCAAAACGCCCTGGAGCGGAGGCGCAGCTGTGCGGATCTGCTGCACCTGAACGCCTACGAGGCAGTCCACGACGGTGTCCTGATCTCGACCAGCGGCCGGCCGCTCAGCGTCCGCGAGCAGACCATGACCATCCGCTGTGCCAGCGATCCCAACTTCAAAATGAAGCGAAAGTCCATCACGGAGATCTTTCCCACAGCCGAGTGCTACATCGAGACCACAACCCTCTCCCGCAGTGCCACGCCCACGCCCGCCTCGACTCCACAGCTGGAGCTGGAGGCGCTGCATCCTCCGTCGCTGCCCGGCACCATGGTGGTGACCCAAATGCAGCGCAATCTCACCTTCCACAAGCCCATACTCTCCGGTGCCGGCTCGAGCGGATCTGCCAGCCAGGAGGACGCTCTGGGCGGTGGCTCTGGGGCCGGCAAGGGCGAGCGAGACACTTTCGCCGAGTGGCATCGTAAGAAGCCGAGCATCTGGGAGATGTATTATGGCACCAATCGCCAGCATCAGTCGCTGCTCGGCAAACAGCGGAACGGAGGCGAACTAGTCATCAGCAGTCCACAGCCCACGCTGTCCTACGTGAGTACATTGGGGGGGAGTAAAAAAAACACAAATGCACTGAAGGTTGCTGCAATTAAGTAAAGATCCGAACAGATGCATCTGCACGTGCCCCAATAAAAAAAATATTTATTTGATCATTATAGCAGGCAGATTCGTGCGATCTCAGAACTCACGCCACTCCGAATCGTGTGAAATAATTAATGAGATTTGAATTTGATTTTGATTTCAATTGAATTCAATTGATTCCAACTTCCGTTCCCTGAATTATTCATAAGGAGATGGAAGATGTACTTGGAACGATTTTCCATCCTTTTTTTCTATGGCTTCTATTGGCTTTAACTTCCCTTACTTCATCGTTCAGACTACGTATATCATTAGATTCGACTTGGGTCAAGTGCGTTTCGAAATAATGGGCAAATGTAGATCAGCCAACCGAAGCCCCCCGCTGGCTTGCAGAGCTAATTATGAGGTGGTCGGGCAACAAGGCGTATGATTAATGTCCCGACTAATTGCAGCCAAGCGGAGCTGCAGCTCGAGGTCGGCCAGCCCCATGAAAATTGGGCGAACTATCACAATAATCACAATAATAATTCGTAGCCGATCGAACAGCAATTTGCATGAGCGCTGCCAAGATGCGCTGCTCATTAAGCCATTTCGATACCGATTCCGATTCCAATTTCAAGTGCAATTCAGCTGGGAGCACCGGCTGCCGCAATCCGCAGTTCGTGCAAGCAGTTGTTCAACCTCATCCTTGGCCGCGATCAGAGCCATTTTGGTAGTGCTTCGTGAGCGTCTCCAGCGCTCAACACCCCCGCACTGGCGGCGTCAGCAAGAACATCATCGTCGGCCCCCGGCGGATGTCGTAGCATTGACGCCACTCGCATACTCATCACCGGCACTCGCCTGGGGGCTATTATATTATGCGGCAGGCGACATGCGCGATAAGATCACCATAGTCGGGTGTCCCCTTCCACATGGCAATATGATTAATTGTGTTGCGTGCCACGGGGCTACTGTTCCACAGAGCGAGTGGGGCGGGGGCTGTTCTGTTCTGTTCTGTTCTGTTCTGAAAGCTCCATAATTACATCTAATGTTGGTTGCACCACTCGAAGCTCTAAGCTGTTGCCTTGCTTCTGATTCTATGGCTCTTCAGTTAATGCCAGATTAAGTCATAAATCTCGATGATGCTCAGTCGCAGCTGAATCAAAATTGAAAGCAAAGCAAACCTTTTACACTGTACAAAATGTTTGCATCCAAAGTTAATGTTTCTCATAATCATGTATCGATGGGGATATTGCGATATCATTCGAGTCAATCAACAGACCCCCAAACAAACACCGCTACCAATTTTGGTTTCCGTTCTATGGCCAAGTCAATGATGCAATATCCGTAGCCGTGAATCGAATGGAGTCTCTGGGTAGGCCCAGCTTTGGTGCGCCATTCAAACGTACTCGAAACGCGAGACGCGAATCCAAATGAGTTTTCACTTTCAGTGGCTTGGCTGCGGGCTGCGAATCGTCACACGACTAGGGTTTATTCACCCTAACAGCGCATTTGCATTCACTGATCGATGCGATCTATAATGTGTGCTGGACGCTGACGGCAGCGCACGGCCGATTTGAACTTGGGGCCACATTACTCGTATTATTGGGCCATAGTGCGAATCAAAGAGTTAAACAGTGACTCGATCGACCGACCACTGTGGATACCAGTTAACCTTTAAATTCCGTTAAGCGCGCCGCATCTTGCCAACTGACTGGTCACTTAATTGGCCATCGATTGTGTCCGCGATAACCAGAAAAAGGCATGCAACAAGTGGCAAGTGGCAAGAGGCAGCAGCCAAGCATCGCAGCCTCATCATAGCCAGGCCCAAACTTGAAACCGGTGCCAGTTGCACAGTTGCCCTACAACTCTGGTGACCTTTAAGGACGTTTGCTCGACTTAATGGCGCAGGGAAGGAAGATGCCAAAACGAGCTTCTCGCAAACAGAAGCTGCCCCTCCGAACACTCCCTACCATAACTCCCTCCGTTCCTCCCTCCCTCACTCCTTGCTGTGGCAGCTACAAACTCGTCCCACGGCAAATGGCCGGCAGCGAAAACGAAAACAAGTTTACAGCCATGAATGCCAAAATGAAAATGAAAATGAAAACGAAAATGAAACTGCAAAGCGAATACCAAAAAAAAAACCGTAAACCGTAAACCGAAAACGAACTGGAGCGAAATGTAAGGCGACTGCGTCCCAATGTGGACGCTGCACGCTGCTATGCGTCTAGCATAGAAGTGCCTGCCACAAAGTGTTGCAATCGCCATCGGCGTCGCATTTGCTGCACAGCCGCTGGCCGGTGGGCAGCTAGCAGCCTGCTCCGAACTGGGTTATGGCAATTTCCATTTGTTGCCAGCCCCCCCACCCCGAACGCAGCCTGGCGCTGGTCTCAAGAGCAGGCCAAAACGTTTGGTCATGGATTTTGTCAACCTTCTTTGGCCGGGTGCGGCGCCTTGCTCCGATTGCCATTTGCATTTGTCCGCTGGCAGCCTTTTGGCCAGAAATTCGAGCTGACTTTTTCATTGGCAGCCACGGGGGGCCGAGGCTTATATAAACGTAAGTGGGCTATCATGGGCATTACTTCCACGGAAGCTGTAGATATATTGCCGTGGCCGCGGCAGCGCCAATTATGTGATCAAATTTCCTCCCATTACTCACTCATACGTCGTGTGCAACCATTGAGAAAAGGTAGACATTAGTCGGAATGTCTGCCGCGAATGTCTGAGATAATTAGGTAGCCACCGGAATTTTGCAATTCTGCCACGCCCCAACAATAGTTGTTGCGGCCTTCTCCTGTGGGGTGACTCAACTGGCGGACAGCTCTATCCATCCAGCAGTCACTTCAGCTGCAAAATGCTTTTCCTATGCACTCCAAAGCAGAATGGCAGAAGAAAATTCATTTGCAATTGCATAAATGTTCCGCTCATGCTCTGCATGAAAACAAATTGAATTAAATCCCGTCTCGTGGACGTATTGCCACACTTAGGCCGAGTTAGCGTAGATCTGCTAAGTGGGGGAAACAAAACAAAACCCGTACAGAAATTCCCCCCATGGAGACATTCACCTGGGGATGGATCTTCGATTCGATCAGATCAGTTCAGTTTGGTTCGCTGCTGGCAGCGGAAAGCGTGGATTAATGAGACAAAATGGTGAGCAGAAATAAATATACAATGAATATTGATAAGATGAGTAGACAAACATGTTTAAAAAACAGCAGCAGCATTACAGCAGCACAAATCTTCATAGATCTTTTGAGTGATATTTTCAGTGCAATATTTCACAATCATTCTTAGAGAATGCTGGATTAAGTGACGGAAATACTTTTGAAATGTTTCTTAGAGTAGATAACACCAGCTAGCTACAAACATAATTATTGCATCGGCATCAGCGATCTCCATGGCCGAGACGTGCGCATAAATATGGATTCCCCCACATTCGCCCTCATTGAAAGGCAGAGTGCAGCGGCGATCTGTTTGCGGACGTGTTAAAATGTTGTTTTCACTCGGAGTAATTTGTCAAACCTGATGTACTGCATCTCTATCGCGTCGTTTTGGTAGTACAACATCAAACTTGGCCAACTTCCAACCAGAGACAGAGCCACAGCCAGAGCAACTGGACGAAGTGAGGAAGAGGGTCGGGGCAGGTGGGGCGTTTTCAATGTCAGTGGAAAAACGTGTGCGGCACATTAAGCGATGAATTTTCTTTTTGGAATTAGCGCACACCCAAAAACTTGGCCCCATATTTCAAGGCCGGGCAGGGCAGAGCGGGAATTTACACCCAGTAGCCAGCCAGCCAGCAACCACAAAGCAAGATTTCTCATCGTTTTGCATATGTTAAGCGAATTTTGAGTTTGCCATTTTTTATTTAATTTTATTATTTATTGCGTGTGCATGCATATGCGTGTGTCTGTGTGTGTGCGTCTGGCATCATTTGCAAATTAGCTTCATCTTTGTTTTGGTCTGGGGCGGGTGTAAAAATCAATCAATTTATTCAATATTCATTCATTCATTCATCCACATCAGCCGTCTCCCCGCCTCCTTCTCCTTTTTCAACACTCTTTTTACTTCGTAACAATTGCACTTCATAAAGCCGTTACACACGAACACGCACGCAGGCCAACAGAGTATGAGAGAGGGAGAGAGATGGAGATGCAAATGTTGGAATGCGGTAACATCCACCGCCACTTCATCAGCGCCTATTATGGGTACACTTCAAGAGGACATTATGATTTTGTGCATCAATTTGCTGGTAGGGAGCGAAATATTGTGGAGATAATGCCGTCAGTCCATCGTCTCTCTATTCTCCTGTTTTTAAAGTTCTCGATTGCAATTCTATGCTTATCTTCAAACAAAACTTCAGCTGGCAAGCGAACAATGGCTTGGTGAGGGTATTAAATGCTTCGGTCTTTGCGGCTAGTCTTCCCCTCTTGTTTGCCGATTACGTCTGTGCCTTTTAAAGTACTTTGCCCGATAAACAGCAGAGGTAATAATACCTATGCAAAGGTATATGTGTGCGTGGGTGTGTTTGTGTGTATGTATCGGCAACAAAACGACTTTGAGCATCATCACTAACCTCAGACAAGCATCAAAAGGGAGAGCAAAGAAGCCGGAAGGCAACCAAATTTACCGCAAAGTTGTTTCATTTCAATTTCTCCTTTTTAACCGCCGTCTGTGTTTTGTGTGTGTTGCCAGCTCGAAAAAGAAATGATCACCAAAAACCGAAAACAATGCAGCCGTGTAGTGAAGCACAAAAAAACCAGTCACAATCACAATCAAATGCAAAGAAATACAAAAAAAAAGTTTGCACAGATTTGGCAGGCAAACTACGGCTCAATTACACACACAGACAGGCAGGCAGACAGAAAAGCCCTGAGTGTGAATGGTGTTAGTGTCGAAAGCACTTTAAACACACACAAAATTACACTTGAATGCCCTTTTAATGACCGTATTGCGTATGCGCAGCTTTCACTTAGAGGCGGAATATCTTCGAAATTCGATATGCGGCTCAAAACCAAAGTAAAAATGTACATTCATATTTACATACACATGTGCTTATGTATTTGGTATGTAAATGCAGGATGCTGCCGCTCCTGGCCTTCGAAGACTTCTGATGTAACTTTTACAGTCTATACAGTAAGCACTCCCTCCGGAAGTATGTGCCCCCCTCCCATAAGTGACTCTTCACAGTGGAAGAGTTTTGCATTTATGACAAGTCGGCACCCCCGTTGATCCATGTGCCGTGGCCAAGGATACCGGATTCTCATTGCCCCTCACCGACAATGATGATTACACCTGGCTAAGTGAAATTTCCAAAAGTGTTTCGTAACTTTTAACGTGTTTAGCGAGAATCAACAAAAAGAAACAAAAACGACGACACCAACAAACACGGTTAACGCTGTGTTTCATCTGTGCTTTGCTCTTTTTTTCGCTGTTACTGAAAAGATTTCAAGGTTGTGTCGCTAAAAGTGAGATGCAAGACGGCGGCAATACAAAGGGGGGAGCGAGAAAACGGAGATGCGAAGAAAACAAAAACCTCAGTGGGTCAGATTTTTGTGCGTTGGAGCCCTTTTTGTTGTACGAATCTGAGTGTGTATGTGTGTGTTCGGGGAGACCACGCCTTGTTCGACTGCAAATATTTGCGAACGCGAAGATGCTTATGCCATGATTTATGGCTAACCGCTTTGCGGCCGCACTTAGCCAATGACCTGAAAAATCACACAAATAAATCAGATGAGCCCCCATCTCCATTTACATACGCACACTACATAGGATCGGATCCAATGCAGTCGCCGAATATGATCATGATCAATGTCAAAACAATCATTCAGGGGGCCCGGTGATGGCCGACGACTTACATAAAGATCTACCGAAACCCAAAACGTTCATAACGTCGAAAAATTAATGAACTTAATTGCAAGCCAAGCTAACTTTTTATATAATTTAATGAGAAAATTGATGGGGAGGGCGCGAGGAATGCGGAAAAGGCAACGGGAATGCCAAGAGGCAGAGGGTGCCACGGTCAGATCTACCTAAATATGTATAACTCTGCCGAATCCTTATCAAACAAATATTTCTTTTGTAATTACATACAGCCATCCTCACGACCCGAGTCGGACTTTACGCTCGATCTGCCGCGCGCTGAGCAACTGCGATTGAAAATGGAAAAGGAGAAGAAATTCCGCCAAAGATGTCGCTTCATCACCACATTTCTAAGTCTGGTCTTTTTTCTGCTGACCGTCATGGTCGTCAGCTTGGTGTTGACCCGCGGCAAACGCATGTTCGGTAGCATGATCTGATGATGTGTACATATAGTATATTGTAAACGAACTAATTACAGTGCCAACAAAAAACAAATGTAACAAATGTTAGCGAAACTCAAATTTAATGTTAGTAATAAGCTTCCTTCCTGGTCTGGCAGGACAGCCGCAGTATTGTTAATAAATTATTTATGTGATCTTAGTTGTTTAAGCCGCGAGTGCATTTCTTTCTGTAAGTAAACAAAGCTGTCTGTCAACTGCGTGCGTGTATGTTTGTATGTACGATCCCACAATCCAGCGTTTTTCCAATTTACCATTAAGCTAATAGAAGTTTTAAGTCTAATTGTGTGTCAACGAGTCTAATGAGAGTGTCGAGAATAAACCGAATACCACAACCGATCTACAAATGTGTGCAGTACATTTAATATAACATTTATTGTGAAAGCATCCGTTGACCGAAATTGGCATGCCTTCAGCGCGTTAGGGTCTTCTACAATATATTCTTACAGACATATTCATATATCGTTAAAGTTATCACAAGTGGTTTTGTTTTCTTTTGATTCGTTAAACGGGAACCAACTGTGGGAGAAAGTTACACAGAACTCAGTTACCAAGTAGGGAATCAGGCAATTTGCAATGTTTGCTACCGGCTAATACGTAATTCTACAAGGATTATATAGTTACGGAGACCAGCTGAGAAGGCAAGTTGCTGAGAAGTGTTGAGAATGGTGTGGCTACCAAATATCTCTTTGGCGTGCAATTGTGTTAGCTGTTTCATAATATGCGTATATTCTGGCGATTGACCTCGAACACGGTGTGGTCCTCCTCGTCGCTGTTGACGTCTTCGATGGCCATGGGCAGCGGTGTTAGCTCCTGATTGGCCCTGTCGCCTTGCACTCCATACTTGCGCTCTGCCCGTGTTAATCGCATGCTGTATAGGGAAGATTTTAGTTCAGTTTAATACTACACATCATATGCGCTGATAAGCGCTCTTCTCTCGCCTCACCGATAGACACGCAAGACAAGCAGCAAAATGGCGGAACTTGTTATTGCCACCAGAACGTAGACGACGGCTTGTCCCGGAAAGTCCACATCATTGCCCATGCTGGAGTGCTCGATGCGCACATCCTCCACAGGCATACCGGAGGATGGCGATTCTGGGGCAGCGGCCTGTGGAGACTCCTTGGGTTGTTCCTTCAACGTTAGCTCAGGCTTTTCAGCAATGACGACATCGGCATCCTTCTGATTGGGCACCGCCTCTATTGACAGGGCCTTCTTAACGGTTTTACGATCATCCGGCTTTAGAGCTTCTGGAATTGCTGCCGGTACACTGGGCTCCGAGATATTGATGGCCTTTGTGGCGTTCGTGGATGCTGCCGACACGGCTACGTCACTGTGCTGTTGCTCCAGCACCAGCACAAACAGCCAGATGGCTGTGGCCGCGATGGAAGATCCACGGAAGTACATTTGTTATTTTGTCTTATTGTTATTCTATACAAATTTAGTATAAACAACTATGACGTTTTAAAACTTCTGATGTTTTGATTTTGCTGTAACCTGTCAGTGCTGCCAGATCAAAACACATTGCCTTGAACCACACGATATATGCGTTCACGTTATCGATACTCGATACAAAAGCGAATCTCAAAAGAAGTTGCAACGTGTGTAAGTTGGAGAAGGTGGTTTGAAGATAGTCAGGTTTTCGTTCAAATACCAATTATGTTTGCGCGAGAAGTGAGAAAGTCATTTGATAATTATCAAATGGGTGGCGAGCTATAAGGGCGTGTTGATGTATATGTAGATGACAGATGTAGAAAAAATGTTAAATGCAAAATCCAAAAAAATCCACAGTGACTGAGGTCCGGGTATAAAAGTTGTGACGCGTACGAAGCGTCTCACAAACGTTCATTTTCTTTTTTTTTAGTTTTGGGCTGGCAAAAATTCTCTAGCTGAACTCTTCCTGAAGGTGCCTGCATTGCCACTTGCTTTGACCGAAGCAATGCAGTGACTAACGATCTGGTCCATCTTCTTCCCGATCTCAAAACGGTGAAATTGTGGTGCCTGGCGGGTAGGCATGAGAGTGAAAAATTCCCCTTACAAATATAAGCCCTACGCTAAGGTGGCTGACCCAGACGTTCCAACTGATGACTGGAAGGTTCTGGGAGCCCACATTGGGAGCCCACAACCCAAAGAGGGGCCAATGTGCGATCCTCCAGATCAACAAGGAGGCGGAGGACCTCCTATATTGTATGGGTATTGGCAGGGTATATCTGCGCCTCGAAAAAACCCACCCACGATTCTCGAGGACTTTAAACCCGCCTAAACAAGCCCGCGACGCTTCATACTCCCCTTCCGGATAACTAAGGGCCAGACTGGCCTAACCTGAGTTAACCTTTAATAACCTTTTTAATGTTAACCTTATTTAACAAGCAATCCAATAAAAGGAAGTAATTAAAACGAGTCAATCTTGTGGAGAAATTTTTGATAAATCGAATAAAATTATATTTTCAGCGCGAAGAATCCTAATTAGCTAGTAATATTAAAAAGGGCATCAATATCGAGGAAAATGATTTAAGGTGTACGGTATATTTACGGTATATTTGGAAAATGATAAGGTATATTTCGGCATATTTTCATTATCTTACGGTATATCTTGTCGATAAATCCGCGGTCACACTGGTCGGAAACATAAAAAAATTGCTTTTGTTACAAAAAAATAAAACTAAGAATTTAAACATAAAGTGTAAAGAAATATATAGCTCAACGTAGAATTACTCGATATCTGGCGACAGGTAAATATATTCACTAATTGATACTTTTGGAGTCTACGCCACTACAGTTCGTATTGTGAAATGCGAAAATGGCGAACAAGTGAAAAAAAAGTGTGTGCTCCAAGGGGAAAATCACGACGTCACAGAAAGAAAACGAAAATCGGCCAGTGCCCGAGTCTTTGTACCCATATTTACAGTTACGATTGGGTTCTACAAGACTTGTTGGTGGCTTTAGTGCTATTTTTTTTGTTGGGTGCACTGTTCATTAAATGCCAATATTGGTTATGTGCATTGGTTTGATTTGCATAAGTGTGTGTGAGTTGGTTGCGCGCGTACACTCAAGTACATACATATGTGTGCGAGTGTTTTTTAACCAGGAAGTTTACTGATTTTTAAGACGCGTGAACGCTACGCGATTGCAATAGGTAAATTCAGGTTCGTCGCCCACTATCCGATAGTGGATACTCTACCGCAGCGAGACTCAAGGTTGGACGTGTATGCTTTTCAGGGAATGTTTTTCTTTGTATCGTATTACACCTTGAGCATAATGTATGCGGGGGCAACACATGCACAAACGCACGCACGCACATATACACTTGAGCGTACGTAGACGCCAAGTCTCTCTTTTGGCTACTTTTTTTTGTGGCTTTATGAGTGTGACATTGGATCAAAACGGTCGACCTTCGGCTCGATACATTTACGTGGCTTGCATGGTGGAGCGAGGTCTACTACAGTTCATGTTCGTTTTGTTTCCTTACAGATCAAATTTCTTGAATCTCTAAATTTCGATCCCCCAATTTGTCAAAATTCCGACCAAAACACCAAGGACGAGAGCCGCCAAACGACGCCATCAGGATAGCAATCCCTCGCCCCCGCTGTTGTCGTTGTCGTCGTCCGCGTCCTCTACAACAACAGCAGCCAGAGCAAATCCTCCAGAGCCGCAAGAGCAACAGCGGCAGTCTCCACAGAAAGAGCACTTGCCACCTGCCACAGCAATGAATCGCTCAGGCGCACAGACCACACAGAAGCCAGTCAATCTGGACGACATATGGAGTGAGCTGGTGGAAGGCATACGCCAGGTCTTCGAGCAGGAAAAGTCGCTGACCCGCACCCAGTACATGCGCTTCTACACACACGTCTATGACTACTGCACTAGTGTGAACGCAGCTCCAAGCGGCCGGAGCAATGGCAAGACTGGCGGAGCGCAATTGGTGGGCAAGAAGCTATACGATCGGCTGGAGCAGTTCCTCAAGACCTATCTGAGCGAGCTGCTGACCAAGTTCAGGGCAATTAGCGGCGAGGAAGTGCTCCTGTCGCGCTACACCAAGCAGTGGATCTCGTATCAGTTCTCCAGTACTGTATTGGATGGCATCTGCAACTACTTGAACCGAAACTGGGTGAAGCGCGAGTGCGAGGAGGGCCAGAAGGGTATCTACAAGATCTACCGCCTGGCTCTGGTCGCCTGGAAGGGTCACCTGTTCCAGGTGCTGAACGAGCCCGTTACCAAGGCCGTCCTCAAGTCCATTGAAGAGGAGCGCCAGGGCAAGCTGATCAACCGTTCGCTGGTGCGCGATGTGATCCAGTCTTATGTGGAATTAAGCTTTAATGAGGACGACTCCGACACGGATCAACAGAAGCTTTCCGTGTACAAGGAAAACTTTGAGAGCAAATTCATAGCCGACACAGCCACTTTCTACGAGAAAGAGTCGGATGCGTTCCTATCAACCAACACGGTGACTGAATATCTCAAACACGTTGAGAATCGCCTGGAGGAGGAGAAGCAGCGCGTCCGTGGCCTGAACTCGAAGAACGGCCTTTCGTACCTACACGACACCACAGCAGAGACTCTTAAGTCCACATGCGAGCAGGTAAGAGTGTCGTCCGTCAGTCGTTTTCCTCTCATTGAATTTACTAAATAATATTTTTCGCACAGGTTCTCATTGAGAAGCATCTAAAAATATTCCACACCGAGTTCCAAAATCTGTTGAATGCAGATAGAAATGAAGACCTTAAGCGCATGTACTCTTTGGTGGCTCTTTCGCCGAAAAACCTGACGGATCTGAAGACCATCCTCGAACTGCACATTCTGCATCAGGGCACCGAAGCCATTGTCAAGTGCTGCACCACCGATGCGGCAAACGATCCCAAGACATATGTCCAGACCATACTAGATGTCCATAAAAAATATAATGCCCTCGTGCTGACGGCATTTAACAATGACAACGGATTTGTGGCCGCATTGGACAAGGCTTGCGGCAAGTTCATCAATTCGAATGTGGTGACGGCTGCGAACAGCGCCAGCAAATCGCCCGAACTGCTTGCCAAGTACTGCGATCTTTTGCTAAAGAAATCCTCCAAGAATCCCGAGGATAAGGAGCTCGAAGACAACCTGAACCAGGTTATGGTCGTATTTAAGTACATAGAGGATAAGGACGTCTTCCAGAAATACTATTCTAAAATGCTCGCAAAGCGTTTGGTTAACCACACGTCAGCATCCGACGATGCCGAGGCCATGATGATCTCGAAGCTGAAGCAGACCTGTGGCTATGAGTACACGGTCAAGCTTCAACGCATGTTCCAAGACATTGGCGTCTCCAAGGACCTCAACTCCAACTTCAAGGAGCACCTGCTCACGAATAATGTGGTGTCCGAAATTGATTTCGGCATTGAGGTTCTCTCCTCCGGCTCGTGGCCCTTCCAGCTGAACAACAACTTCCTGCTGCCGTCAGAGCTGGAGCGCTCCGTTCGTCAGTTCAACGAATTCTATGCGGCCCGTCACTCCGGCCGCAAGCTGAACTGGCTGTACCAAATGTGCAAGGGAGAGCTGATCATGAACGTGAATCGCAACAACACCTCGACAGTGTACACCCTGCAAGCCAGTACCTTCCAGATGTCGGTGCTCCTACAGTTCAACGACCAGCTGAGCTTCACAGTCCAACAGCTGCTGGAAAACACACAGACACAGTTGGAAAGCTTGATTCAGGTAATGGTTGAACTATTTAAAACTGACGAATTTAATCAACTAAAAGCATTTGATGCCTCCACATTCAGGTTCTGCAAATACTGCTCAAGGCAAAGGTTTTGACGTCCACCGACAATGAGAACTCATTGACACCCGAGTCGGCAGTGGAGCTGTTCCTGGACTACAAGAACAAGAAGCGGCGCATTAACATCAACCAACCGCTGAAGACTGAGCTTAAAGTAGAGCAGGAGACTGTACATAAACACATTGAGGAGGACCGTAAGCTGTTGATACAGGCTGCCATTGTGCGCATTATGAAGATGCGCAAGCGCCTCAACCACACCAATCTAATCTCGGAGGTGCTCAATCAGCTGTCGACGCGTTTCAAGCCCAAGGTGCCCGTCATTAAGAAGTGCATCGACATTCTGATCGAGAAGGAGTATCTGGAGCGCATGGAGGGACACAAAGACACATATAGTTATCTTGCCTAAGGTTATTTTAAATTTTAAATTGTACACGTTTCATCAACGTCAAACATAAAACAAATATCATTATTGCTGTAGTACCCGCTCCGATCCCTCCCACCCTAATGAACACCCAAATAAACTGCCGCCTCAATAACCGAACTACTAGCGAGATGAAAAATACTCCATAGACTCGACTTGGATCTGCGGCTAGGGTTCAACACACACAACTTTTGTAAGGGCTTCCTGGAGGCGTTTTCCTTTCATACACATATCGTTTTGTTTTAATTTATGTTTACGTTACTCTTAGTTCGATGTATTCATATTTTCATTCATTAATTATAATACTTCGATGAAAACCATTGTTTACCTTTGAGCTGCGTTCACGGAGAGGCGACACCAGCGTCCTGCAGCTGCAGCTTCTGATCCAGATTCATTCCACTCGCTATGGCGTACACGGTGAAGGCAAACTTGGCCACCTGCAAAAGAGCCAGAGCTGAGTTCTGTTTCCTCCCCGCCATGGACTCACATTAATGTTGGTGGCCAGATTGATTGTGAATATGTTCATGGCCGTGAACGTTATGGGCTGCTGCAGCTTCTGCAGAAACTGAAGGGCCGTGCTTCGGTAGCGCCTGTCCTGCATCCACCAGCCCGAGTGGAACAGTGCATCGGCGAGATCATTGCAGTCGTCCACGATGGCGTTGCAGTAGAAGCAGAGCGGAAAGGTCTGCAGCAACACTGCCATCACATAGGTAACGATGCCAAAACGTGTTGATTGATCAGCGAACAGCACCATGTTTATCATGACAATGCCCAGAATGGAACCGCAGATGATAAACTGGGCAAATATAGTGCCCGAGATGATGGGTCGAATGGTGTCGCAGAAGCTTAGGAATAAATGTTACATCGATCTTCCCTCAAAACCTCAGAGGAGACTTACTTCAGCATCGTCCTGTGTGCCTTGATACACTCGACCAGCGATTTAAAGATGCTATCTGGATCAGCAGTGCCCTCGTTGCTGGTCTCGCCCAGGCGAACGATGCGGTCCTTCAACATCAGAATGTGAGTTCGCAAAGCCGCTATGTAGACCACAGGATACGAGTCCGTGGCTGTGGCCACGAATATGGCGTAGCCCACGGTGAAGTACTCTACAAAACTCTGTATGTACAACTGTCGTCTGTCTAGACGCCAGTCAATGAACGGATAGTAGGTGTTATACGGGACGCGGTCGTGGAAAAGTCCATCCACAAGCGTGGAGGTGGCATACAGAAAGTAGACAACCCCAAAGATCAGGTACAGTTTGTTGATGGTGGCCACTGCAGCGCGGACCCTGCGCTTCTCATCCGGGGTGACACAGTACACGTCCAACTCATCGAAGCATTTGTTTGCCATTTCCAAGCGCTCCGTAAAGATGGCCAGGGTGACGAACTTGGTCGAAAAGCACCAGGTGTTGAGGCATAGTTGAAGCGACTGCAGCAGCAGATCGGGCGGAAACTGGGAAAAGTGTATCTTGTAGTTAACCGGAAAGCTGAGCGGCAGGTAAAAAATGTTGTAGCTGAAGGAGATCACTCGCCATATCTTCTGACCAATTCCAAAATCATTGTAAAAATTTAAGCCGGAAATATGCAGCGTTTTGAGCAAGTAAACATTAGAGTCCCTCGTCGCGACTGGCTCCGACAACGCAGCCGGGTACACAAGTTTGAAGAACATTTTCGAAGTTTAAGCTGTTTCTGGATCAGCTAGAGCCACCAGGAGCCCTTTATAGGCCGCCAATTGTTGACCATATTGCGTTTCCTCCATCGCTACTTTTAATTAGTAGTTATACAACTGGGCGTGGGGCGTAACCAAACATGTCACAAGTATTTTCGCAAATATTGAGGATGCCTAAACTTGCATGCCTAAACTCTACCAATATGCACAGTAAAATCCACATTACTTGATGTTTTAAGGGGTATCCATAGGTGCGGCTTCTTTGCCTTAGACATGTTTTATTATTTATATACATTTGAAATTCAATTCTTTGAATCCTTTTTTTGGGCGTTACGTTTGTGTATGATTTAATACATTCTGCAAAAGACTCTTTTGGTGGGATACAAACAATATGTGACATGGCAATAACTTAAACAATCAATAGACGTTACGTTAAAGGCTAAACAATACTTACAAACTCGTTTTTTCAGCCCATTTGGATCGAAGACTAAACTATATTCTACATATCATATACATATGTATATGAATATATTATATACAATTTACATTAAAGATGGCGACAATTGACTAAACATTCATTTAATACTACATATTTATAAAATACGTTTGTTTTATTAACAAGGAGATCGAGCGAGAGCAACGGACAGTGTTCAGTCCTCGTCCTCAAGTGTGAGGACTTTTGTGTGAAAGCGCATTCTTTTTGTGTTCTTCACCACACCGTTGCTGAGCAAATTGATTCCTGGATTTGGATTAGGCAGATCATTCCATAAGCGCTTAACGCTCTTCTCGACAATCGAGTTAAAGTCATACCTCTCGGGCGCGGCAGGAGGGTCAGTTACAAGTTCGCGTGGCAGCTTACGAAGCTTGACGACCGCCTGCTTGAGACGTATGCCGCTGGTACTGCTTACGCTAGCCTTCTCGTCGCCATCATCTGCACCATTTGCTTCCGAGTTTGTGGCCATCGAGCAGCCTCGCTTCTGCGGCGAGGATGCTTTGGCCTTGGCCAATGCCAGACTTAAACAGTGAACAAAATTATTATAGCTATAATAGCAGTAGGTAGAACATCCCATTTACTTACCTTTCTTTCTTGTCGTACACATTGATTGTTGGTGGATTAGCAGGACATAACTTGCCTGGCTCCTCCGGATGATATCCAAAATCTTTTCCTTTCAACCAGTTGTCATAGCGGTCCGGCTGAAAGTGGCGTACAAAAGTCTCCATTGATATTTTAACCATATCGCTGCGGCACCTGCATATGCTTGCCCGCTTCCCATACTCTATCCAGCGCTTGGACGCAAAGTTGGTCGATTCTGCCCCATTGAAGCCGTGGTTGAAGCCAGAATGGTAGCCGAACGGAAAGGTAATCATAATTTCACCCGCCTCCTGGGTAACCTTGTTGTAGGGTATATTATGCTGCCGCAAAACTTTGGGACTTATCATGGTCATCTTGTGGCGGAGGTATGCATTGCATTCCTGATGTGTTTCCGGAAATAGCTCATTAGCCAGCTTCTCCAGGCGCCTTCCGTAGGCCGGTGGAATGGCGTACCATGTTTTTGGAGCACCGAAATGAAGATAATTTATCGAGTACAGATCCATATCTTCTGTGTGCCAAGCAAAGGAGCTCTTCCACATGCCAAAGTAGAGGTACGCTGTATTCACCCCGTCTATGGTTATGTTATAGTCGGTGTTAACCAGGTTCAGTACGGTGTCTAGCCTCCCAATGTTCCACACATCTAGATCGTCGTCGCTAAGCGTTCCCTGGACATCCGCTGCATACAGCGGGGATACATATGTAACATTCTTCCAATATTTCCGCTCTAGGTCTTCGTAGTCAGTGTGCCGCGGTGTGCTGTGTAGCTCTGAGTTAGCCTTCTCCATGAACTGGCGCAGTGTCATCTGCTTGCGCTGCTGCACGTTGAATTGCTGGTACACTCCCTGTGCCCTACAACCAAATTCGGACAAGTTTTAACTGTACAGGGTCCATCAACTGGTTATCACTCAATTTCTTACCCCTGAACCAACTGAGAAATAGGTGGAGGAATCGTCATGTTGATGTTCTCTATGTCGTACCCGGACTGCCTGGGGACCCATTCTGGCGGCGGCTGCATTAGTTAAGGAGCACGTTGTCAGCAAACATATCCACATCCATGTTTTTTTCATTTACCTGAATTTTAACCAAACCCGCCTTGTGGGCACCGCGACTCTCCATATATTCGATGTACGCCGAAAAATTTTTGAACTCGTCGTAGCTGGGACGAAAGGTCATGATGCGTGGAACTTTATTTTCGTCCCCATCATGAAATGATGACTGTGCAGACATTTTTAACTGCGTTAATTAAAATTTATAAATTTTTAGCTTAGCCGCAGTAAACACAGAATTGAATTAAGTGGCAACCCAAAACAAGGCAAAACAACTGTACGTTTGTGCTCCGTCAATAATCGCAAATCATATTCCTCGATTTTGATATTCGGCTCAATGTTACTAGATACCTTACACGCTCAGCACTGTATATATAATTTAAACTGATAAACCAATTCATTTTCTACACGATGGTGCTCGTTTTAAGCAATCTTTTTAATTGGATTGCTTAGAAAAATATGGATAAAAAAAGGTCATTAACAACTTACGCAACATAAATGTTTTTACATGATAACTACAAATTTGCTACATACTTTGGTGCTTTGGTCAATGACGGAACGTATATTTCTAAATACTGGAAAATACCAGAAAAAATACCAGGGAATTTGAACAACTAATGAGACAACTAATAAAACTAAATATCAAACCATTCTATTTCTAGTGTTCATTCGGCAAACAACTCTTTTTTGAGTTCAAAATTTTCAGTAACTTTTTTATAATATTCAACACAAAACTGAAGTACCTGGTCAATGCGGACTCATCTCTGCGATCAACCAATTTCGCTGTAGCGATTAAATATAAAAAAAAAATATATATCAATCAAATAAAATATATTAATGTTGGAATATGGAAAATATATAGTATTGCATAAAATTTATTTATTTAATTATTTCAATTAAGAATTAACTGCTTATTATGGAATAAGAAGAGTAAGCAATATATATTAAATATCAGTACAGGAGAGGAAAGAAAGATAACATTTTCAAATTTGCTAAAATAAGGTTTAAATACATAATAATACTTTAAAAAATCATTCCATATCGGATATGGGAATGGGTAATCGGAGGGGGGTTGGAAAGTACGGGTTGTTGGTTGGTCTGGAGCAGGCTCGGCACACATCACACATACATATGTACAACACGTATACATTGGATATTGGTATTGGAATTGGTGCGCGGCAGAGCCGTATGCACATTGATAATTGATAATAGATAAGGCCTGCCGCCCCAAAAGCGATTGTGTGAAGAGGTCCACTAGTTTTACTCTATGTACTATGTACATATGTAAATCGCTATTCGGTATGGTGGTAAGAGTCTGTCAGAGTACCAGTTCAGGTATCTCAGGTCAAATATTAAAAATTTTTTTTGAGCGGATTCAGCAAGAATGTGTTGCTACTTGTATGGAGGACTCCGCAGTATATCGTCATACTCTTTTGACTAACGCTTTATAAACGCCAGGACTCCCTCAAGCAAAGTGTATATCAATAGCTTGTTATCAGAAACAGGTTGAATTCATGCAGATACATAAGAATCGGAAGAAGAATTTTGAATGATTAGAAATTTAGTTCTAATGAAGTTATCAGGCGGCGTTTTGAGATTAGAGCTTAGATGCAGTTTGACATAATCCGGTGTGGCGGCTCCTGGTATAAAATATAAGACGAGGAGCGATCCTCTAGGAGTAGAAAAGAGTCCATCTGTTGTAGGTGAGAGTATATTCAAATAAAAGAAAATGAATATTTTATTTTGTATTTCAGTATGGCTTTGCAGCTTTATTTTAACAATATATACATACATATGTACATATGTATATAGAAAGTATCGGGCTTGTTGTGCTTATAATCTGTGCCCGTTTGGAGTCCACCTAACATTAACTCACTTGGGCTCGTTGGGCTGAAAAAATGGCACCATAAAAATAATTTTTTTCCTTGCAAATTTTTTTTTTACTTTGGATCTAATGAAGGTTTTGTTACGAAACTTTTTTTTATCATCTTAGGGCCAGGTTTTTCCCAAGCGCAGGTCTCACAATATACCAACGAGTTGGTCATTTTTTTTCAAATTTTTTCAAAATGTTTGTTTATTCAAAACAAAGACTACTATCGTGTAGCAAACTATAACAAATTAAATTATGAAACAATTATTATGTTTTTCACATTGCCTTCAAATGATTAATCAGCACACTCCATTGTCGTTGCCCTCACACTTACAGCGAGAGCCCTTTCACTCGCACTTTTCACTCGCAAGTTCTGCCTATTTTTGCCGACGAGATATACATATAGTTGCTTTATGCTCCAGGCACATCTTTCTGGGCTGCGATTGTAGCGCCATTCGGTGCAGAAATTGAATCGCGGCATTCGCCTGATACATGCCGGTGTGGATGAGTACGTTGAAAATGAGAATTACTTCAGCCTGAAAGTATTCCATACTCTTCGTAAATCTCCATAACTCTGCAGCCAGTAAGCAGAGATGTGCAGCGGATGCAGCTGGCGATCTGTCTTCACATTTCTGGTAGACTCTTTATTGGCCGACTAGGGAGAATGGAATACAAATACAAACACGTAATAATTTCAGCAATCCAACTATTCCAGAGCACCTCCATCATCCACACAGACATGTATCAGACGTATAATTTCAATCATTTTTAAATCGGATAATCGAAAATAAATGTAAGCCACCGTTAAAAAAACGATTGTGCCCACCTAATATACACGTCCTATAGCTTAATTCGCGGAATTCCCAGTGCCGGCGAATCGTGTCGTTGGGTGCCATATAACAATTAGCTCCTTGGATAAACAACCGATGAAATTCTTTGAAAAGTGCACTAAACAAGAGATTAGACTTAACCCAGGCCAGCGAAATTAAAAGGGCTTTTAAATGCAGCCCAGCAACACTCTATGTGTATGAGATAATACATACAACGCCTTAGATAACATTCTGGAAGAGACGTGTGAACGAATCAGTAGGAACAGACTGCGATAAGGAGTCGTGTGCATACAAATTGATCGAAAGAATAACAATTTCTTTGTAAAAGTGTGTCAAAACCCAATGGGCATCATAGTTGATACAATAATTTGATTTGCATTGGGCATGGAGAAAAGCCGAGAGTTCGTTCTCTCCGAGATTTATTGCTATTTTATGATTATGGTCGAGATAATGGCGAACGATCGGCGCAGAGTCAGTCCCAGGCACTTCAAGACTCACCCAGCTGTAATCAGGAAAAATGGGTTTTGTTCTTTGTGGTATCAGTATAAAAGCGAAAGGTGCACTCAAACCCAGAAACAGTCGGTGTCGCGTCGCGTCGTCTTCCGGAATTGCGCCCAAGAACGCCGAAAAATACCAATTTTAAATCAAAGTGCTATCCCTTCAGTGTTAATATACAGTATACAAATACAAGATAGAAATGGGTTTCGGTACCTCTTTGGATATGGCAAGGCGTGAGTAAATCAAAGCAAAGTTTTACTTTTAAATTGATCAAAGATGCCAATCTGAAGTGTTGCCGAGTGATCGTGTTCAATCGAACTAGGAATTGTTTTTCTCAGTCATCTATTAATAGGTTATTGATACGCCTTCGCCGGTTGAGAACTCGACTGAATTGAAGTCGGTAATCCAAGTGATGCAATGATCGGCTCGCTCTTATACCATAATACATGGTGCTGGTGCTCTCTGTTCGTAGTACGAACACGCCATGAATGCTTTCCAGACCTATCCTATAATCCTATCATCGTTGCATTCCTGTATGTCTGGTTGTATTTGCAAATCATATCATGCCGTATCTTATACGAGTATGTACACATATCTGCACACAAATCAACAGAAGATTAAGATCGTTTGGGACAATGAAAATATTTGCGTTCTTACTAAGGTCACTACCCATCTTCCATCTACTCAGGGTAAACATTTTTTTTGAGGAATAAACATAAATCTCGAGATCTATTAAGAGCAATAAAGAATTATGACTTGATTCACACTTTCGGCGGCCATTCCCTCCCTGAACTACTCCCCTGGCTCCGCCGCTGGGTCGGCGGCGGCAACTTTTCCATTGAGACCGCGGCGAGTTTTGTATTTTTTTTCCTCATTTGCATGCGGTAATGATAATGAAAATATTATTATAACATAATAAACGACAAAGCATTCAGTCGGACTCACTAATTAATGGCATCAGCACGCACTATCAGAACATTGTTAAACGGCCATAAAACGTAAATTGAATAAAAAAAGGTCCTAGAAATAATCAGGCAAATGACAAACAAATCCCACAGTCCATTTATATAATGGGGCAATCGGCAGATTACTCTGCCAGACGACGATCCACTCCAACATGGTCTACTTAGTGAACGGGGAGAGGACGCCGCTGCTGCTCCGTGTCGTGCCCAATCACATCAAGACATTAGCCTGTAAAATAATCATCATCAATTAGTGTAGGAATCATTTTTAGCATTTTAATCGATTCCTAACTTTGTTCTTCCAATAGCAAGTGGATTTGGCGTTCGCCACTGGCAGGCGATCCTTCTGTTTGTCGGCATGATGATCAACTACTTTCAGCGCGTCGACATCTCGGCCGCCATCGTACCCATGACTCAATCCACAGCCGGAGCACCCTCCTACAGCTGGAACGTGTCGGAAAAGTCCCTGATACTGAGCAGCTTCTTCTGGGGATATGTCGTCTCGCAGGTGCCCGCAGGTTTGCTGGCCAAACGTTTTGGAGCCAAGATAGTTCTGGGCACAGCCACAGCAGTCGGCGGAGTCTTGTCCTTCTTCCATCCCATGGCGGCGGCCAGTGGCTGGGAGAGTGTCTGTGTATTGCGGATCCTCACCGGTCTGGTTCAAGGCACTGTCTATCCCTGTGTGCACACCTTGTTGGCCAAGTGGGTGCCGCGCACTGAGAGAGGCTTCCTCACCACCGGCATCTATTCGGGCGCCCAGTTCGGTACGGCCCTTATTCTGGTCACGAGTGGATTCATTTTCGAGTCGAGCTTGGGCTGGCCCGGACTGTTCCACTTGTCTGGTGGCCTAAGCTTGGCCTGGGCGCTGCTCTTCTTCTGGCAGGCTGCCAACGAGCCAGCGACAGCACGCAGCATCACGAAGACGGAACAGGAATACATCGAAAGCCTCACGGGAAGCAATAGCAGCAGTCAGGTATGTACAGCACAACCTGGGTTGCTTTGATTGCAGAGTAATCATAATCCGATTTCGCTCCAGTCCATGCCAGTGCCCTGGATATCGATCTTCAAATCGCCAGCCTTTTACGGTCTTCTAGCCGCTCATTGCGGCTTCACCTGGGGATTCTACACGCTGCTGACCCAGATGCCCACGTATATGAACAAGGTTCTGCACTTGGATGTCAAGTCGAACGCATTCCTCTCCTCCCTGCCGTACTTGGCCATGGGCGTGCTGTGCCTGGTGGTCAGTCCCATATCGGATGTGCTCACCAACCGAGGCTTCATATCGATCACAACTGCTCGCAAGCTCTTCAACTCGATAGGGCAGTGGGGACCGATGGCCTGCCTGATTGGACTGGGCTACATGACCGCCGACCAGAAGACCTGGGCCATTCTACTGCTGACGCTGGCAGTGGGCATCAATGCGGGCTGCTCTTGTGGCTACCTCATCAATCACATTGACTTGTCGCCCAACTTTGCTGGTCCCATGATGGGCGTCACCAATGGAATTGCCGGTGTGACATCCATTGTGGCCCCATTGGTGGTGGGGGCCATTCTAACCGAAGAGGAGGATCCGAACCAATGGCGTTTGGTCTTCTTCATAACCGGAGCAATTTACTTGGTGTGCAACACCTTATTTGTGATATTCGGCAAGGCCACAGTGCAGTCCTGGAACGAGCCAACGAGCATGTCCAGCACGATAGCTCTGCGAAACAACTTTGAGAACGATTCCCAGACCATTGCGCCCACGACAGTCAAGGACAATCGCTTTTAATCTGCTGTACCTCGACCCTGTCCACAATCTCGTTAATACTATTATGGCTCTATGAGCTTTTACCCTAATATACCTCTCTGTATATATAATTCGGCACACGAGTGTCCCAAATTAACGATACATATATATTTTATGCTTAGGTATAATTAAATAAATTAGTTTATGTTAACGCTAAGCTTAATGTGCATCCAATTTGTGATAAAGTTTACGATGTGTGGCACTCTTCATATGTATTATTTCAGCGAATATGTTTAAATGTTTGTTTGAATTGTCTTATCATCGTCCGCCTCTGCTTGCTCCGAGGCGTTTTAATAAATATTTACAATACTAAATACTAAATTCTTTGTTCGTCTGACGAGAGTTAAAGGAACCTAAATCAATTTTGACTAACAGTATCCACTGTTTTCAGCATCGTGGAAAATCGTCTCGATATTGGAATGGAAACGCACCGATTTCGTTGCATGTTACTTGACCTTTCGCTGCAGTTGCCGCTGTTCGTTGAGTCGCTGATTAATGCGACGCGATGAGGATAGCGTGCGCAGCATTGTCCAAATGGCCATCGTCCAGGTGAGTATAATGGTGCCATACAGAACGGGAGCATAGGCATTCGTATTGCCAACGGGTATTTCGGCTCTCAGAGGCGCCCTCAGCTGATAGTCGACATGTATTTGCTTCCAGTTGCAACGCTCTAGATTGTGGATGGTTGTCGGCTCCCTATCCGTGACGATGTTTTCGTCAAATCTGCTTTTGTGCGCATTCAGGCAGTAGAGCTTATCGGGTCGGGCAACCAATTCATTGTCAACCAGCTCATTATCAGCGATCGGACAGTTAAGATAGAGTTCTGGTGTAGCTATAGCTACCACGCTGGTGGATCTGTAAGGTGTTTGCGGTGAATATATTTATATACAATCCCAGTCAATAACACTCTACCTCTTATCGCTGGGAGCATGATAGCGAAAATGTATTGGAAGTGTCACAACTTCCATTAGCTTCGGCACTCCACGCAGCAATACAGAGAACGGCTGGGCCCTCTCGGTGGCCTCTTCAATGTTCACAAACTTCGGGTAGACGGCACTTAGCTATAAAGTCAATGGTATAAGCCGCTGGTTGAGTCCTTTTCGATCAACCGCACACGAACTTACTCTTTTCAGGCGCTGCAAATCGTCTAGCTCGTCGGTGCTTATGTAAACGGCTGCCGGCAGCGGTTGCAGCAGCATATAGTCACAATCCTTGCCCGCCAGCGGATAATCGAACTGCACTCTGTACGTTAGTGTTCTGTCGCATGCATAGAACACAATTCTTATTGTTTATTAGACAGATAAGTGATTTCTTGTACGGACCTGTGCATGCCGGCCTTTTCCATTTCCACGTGCACCACAGGCTGTTGCAGAAGATAGCTGCGTGCTGCACTTGCCAGTAGGGTAAGCACGCATATTGTAGTCCTCCAATTACGCTTTGAAATCATTTTAAGCTAATGAAACACAAAATTCACAAGCTGAATTGTAAATAAAAACATTCTGCCTGGGGTTGTCACTGTCTGCGATTTTATTTGGTGCTGCCATATCGGCTGCATTCCACACTTTGGGTTGAGCGCGAAAGTCAAAAACTAATGTATGTCTAATTAATGATTATTTTAAATTCTGTTCTTTGTACAAGGCGGATCCTTGTCGCGCCAATTTATCAGCCATTTCGTTGCCTTTAATGCCTCTGTGGGCTTCCACATAGTTCTAGCGGAGAAATCAATGATAAACAATAAAGATAAGTTAAAGCGGAGTACTTACCCATTTTACTTTGATGTCTTTGTTTTGGAGTAGTTCGTCCAGCTCTTTAAAATCTACTACATTCTTTACCGGTTGATTGTTTGCCAACATCCAGCCCCTCCTCTTCCAACCTTGCACCCACAAGGTTATGGAATTGATCAGGAACTGCGAGTCCGTGTAAATGCAAAGCTTCCCAATTCCCAAATCCAGCGCAGTCTTGATGGCATGAATGGCTGCCTGTATCTCTCCCACGTTATTTGTGACGCGTCCGCTCACTGGCTGGGCTGCATTTCTACATGGACATTTAACAATTCAACAGCTTTCCGACATTGGTATGCGCTTACTTACAGCGGGTGATTGTCGCCAAAATAGACTCCGTAGCCGGCACATGCTCCTTTGCGACCATTTCCTATGCAAGAGCCATCTGTGTATACAATGACATAGCCCTCGGCGTCGATTTCAAACTCGAATTCGCCGACGTGCTTGATACCAGCTGCTTCCGCAACCCGGGAAACATGCCGTGGTACTTTCTTTTGTCGATCGTCGCTGGTGTCCAATTTGCGTTTTTGTGTCGTCCCATAGATCTGTACAGAGAGAGTTTAATAGAGTATGGGACGTCATTTCAAACAAAGCCTTCTGTTTACCAGAATACTACTGCTGGTTGGTTTCGGATCTCCCTCCACTTCATTCATGGCTGCATTCTGGAGGTAAAACAAAAAACATAAACCCCAAATTGCAGGCCAACGATTACTCTTACTTACCAGCTCGTCCTCCACCAGGTCGTGATCTTCGTCTGGCCATGCTTCTGTGTATTGTGGCTCCTGTTTCTTGGTAGTGGCCCAGCTTGCTGGCGGAGGCTGCTTTTGTCCCAGCGGCACTGCTACTTCATGGGGCGCGTAGGTACTTTTAATGTTTATGAATTGCTCCGCCTCCTGGCGTGTGTTGAATTTCTTGTAGACTGCATTCTTGAAGCCCTTCACTTGCTGCTCACATTGAGCCCATGTGTCGTAGATTCCCGCCTTTCGCCCACTCGCAACAGCATAATACGCCATTGTCCGCTGGATTCGCAAAGAAGCTAAAGAACGGAGTAAATGCATGCTAATTTAGGGGGGTATCGATGTTAATTGTATAAACATCGATTGCTTTTTCCAGGCCTTGCCAGATCAGCAAGCACAACGTAAACAAACAGGTAGAGTTGCCAGCAGCGGTTAAGCATTTCATTGAGCAGATAGTGGATGGAAAATAAATTTTCTTGATTGGAAACAATGTATCAGCCTCCGCCTGCAGCACCGCAGCAAGTGCCACTTCTACCAGCGCCAACTGAGGACCCGCCGCCACCTGGTGTGAAGGACCTCAGCTCATCCTCGTACAACTACAGCCAAAATGCTACGCCCCCGGTGAACGAGTATGCTCAGGGGGGCTCCACACCCTACTATAGGCATCCAGACGCCTCTTTCAACGCTTCTGCAGCGCCAACTTACGATGGCTACCATCAAGGAGCTTACGGTTATGAAGGTTATCAGTACCAAGCGCCACCATACGGCCAATACGACCAGAGCGCGTATTCCTATGACGGCTACAAATACCAGGATCGGTACGCGTACACGCCAAACTTTCGTCCGAATAACCCAAGACTTCATTCGTACAATGTGAATCCAGGGTACAGCAACCACTCTGGGGGATACAACTACTCCAAGCGATATGACCCACGTCATACGTACTATCTGCAGAGAGAACCCCGACCATCGCAGCATACCTATTACCCTCCAAGAGGTGGCTCCGGCGAGGAGTATGCTAGTCGAAGCTATAGAGAAAGATGTGAGCCAATTGATGGGAAAGCGACGCAATCAAAGTCCAAGCCCAAAGTGGAAACGGAGCGAGATCGTCTGCTGCGCCAATGGTGCTCCAACTATTGCGAGAAGCCAGAGGATTACATTGAGAAAATGAATGCCCTCAACGAGTCGGCAGGGAACGTCGAGTCTTGGGTAAGATCATCGCCAGCGGAGCCATATTACGAGCGCACCAATAACGAAAACGAAGTGAGGAGCAAGAAGCGCTTACAGAATCTGTGCGATCTCTTTGAGGACGAGCTACTTAAGCGAGCGGATCGAGTGCGTAAGACGTTGCCGGCGTATGCGCCGCCTCCGAGAAAGGCGCGACGTCGCGTCTGCAAGCACAAACACAAGTCGGAGGCCTGTTCCTCGTCGTCCGATGACGACTCGGACGAAGACGGTTTCAAGGTCGAGCAGGACTGCTGCATGGAAGAATTGTCGCGCAAGGTGCAGCATCCGCAGCGTGTTCATGCCGATCTCTGGCACAACGATGCAGGCGAGATGAACGATGGTCCGCTGTGTCGCTGCTCCGCAAAGTCGCGCCGCAGCGGCATTCGGCACGGCATCTATCCCGGAGAAACCGGCTACAAGTTGTGCGACAAATCCACAAACAATGCCAAGAGTCTCTTCCATTATCGCATAACCATTTCGCCGCCCACCAACTTTCTGACCAAGACGCCAACTATTATCAAGCACGATGAGCACGAGTTTCTCTTCGAGGGATTCTCGCTGCTGTCCCATGTGCGCCTCACCGATCTGCCGGTCTGCAAGGTGATTCGCTTCAACATTGAGTACACCATTGAGTACGACGAGGAGAAGATGCCCGACAACTTCACCATTCTCGAGCTGGACCACTTCTGTAAGAATGCATGGACCATAATCTTTAAATCATTACTGACTATTCTCTCCCATTTTCATGTCAGTCAAATATTTATTCCACGAGCTGCTGGAGCTGGTTGACTTTAACCTGGAGCCCAATGCTGGCTCTGATGGTGTTGAATCCTGTCCAGCTTTTCATTTCCTACCTCGGTTCGTGCGTGACCTGCCCGACAATGGCAAAGAGGTGCTGGCGATGTGTGAGGTACTCAAGTATCTGCTGGACAACTCGGCCGAACTAGTGGAGCGGCAGCAGTTGCTGCACTTGAACCAGATCAGCCAGAGCGAATGGCAGAACTATGTGGACTTTATAAAGGGCATGCTGGTGACCAAGCCCGGCCACAAGCCGTGCTCTCTGCGTGTGGACCAGTTGGACAGAAACAACTCAGACTTGCCCGAGTGCGTGCACCAGGAGTCGGGTATCTCGCATCCGGCCATTGTCCACTTTGGCATACGTCCGCCCCAGTTGAGTTATGCAGGCAATCCGGAGTACCAGAAGGCTTGGCGTGACTACGTCAAGTTCCGACATTTAATGGCGAACATGTCAAAGCCCTCGTTCAAGGACAAGCGCAAGCTGGAGGACAAGGAGCAGCGGCTGCAGGAGATGCGCACCCAGGGACGGATGAAGCGCAACATCACGGTGGCCATCAGTTCGGAGGGTTTCTATCGCACTGGCATTATGTGCGACATTGTGCAGCATGCCATGCTGATACCCGTGCTGACCTGCCACTTACGCTTCCACAAATCGCTGGACCTGCTCGAGGAGAGTATTGGCTATCAATTCAAGAATCGTTATCTTCTGCAGCTGGCGCTGACGCATCCCTCGTACAAGGAGAACTACGGCACCAATCCGGACCATGCTCGCAACTCGCTCACCAACTGTGGCATTCGACAGCCGGAGTATGGGGACCGCAAGATCCACTACATGAACACAAGGAAGCGGGGCATCAACACCCTGGTCAGCATTATGTCGCGCTTTGGCAAGGATCAGGAGACACTTTCAAATATCACCCACAACGAACGCCTGGAGTTCCTGGGCGATGCTGTCGTGGAATTCCTCAGTTCAATTCATTTGTTCTTCATGTTCCCGGAGCTGGAGGAGGGCGGCCTGGCCACCTACCGAGCTGCCATTGTCCAGAATCAACACTTGGCTCTGCTGGCGAAGAAGCTGCAGCTCGAGGAGTTTATGCTGTATGCCCATGGATCCGATTTGTGCCACGAACTGGAGCTGCGTCACGCCATGGCCAATTGCTTTGAGGCCCTGATGGGAGCCCTCTTGCTGGACGGCGGCATCAAGGTAGCTGACGAAGTCTTCACGGAAGCACTGTTCAGGAAGGAAGGCAAACTTTTGAACATTTGGAAAAACCTTCCGGAGCATCCGCTGCAGGAACAGGAACCTTTAGGCGATCGCCGTTGCATTGACTCGTACCGCGTCCTGAAGGATCTCACTAAATTCGAGGACTCGATTGGGCTGAAGTTCAAGCACATCCGACTCTTGGCCCGCGCCTTCACCGACCGCTCTATCGGCTTCACCCATCTCACGTTGGGCTCCAATCAGCGCTTAGAGTTCCTGGGCGACACTGTCCTTCAGTTGATCAGCTCGGAATATCTGTACCGTCACTTCCCGGAGCATCACGAGGGACATTTGTCGCTTCTACGCTCGTCGCTGGTCAATAATCGCACGCAGGCAGTGGTGTGCGATGACCTGGGCATGACCAAGTATGCCGTCTACGCTAACCCCAAAGCTGACCTAAAGACCAAGGACCGCGCTGATCTGTTGGAGGCATTTCTGGGCTCGCTGTATGTCGACAAGGGTCTACTTTTCTGCGAGCAGTTCTGTCATGTGTGCCTGTTTCCGCGCCTCCAGTTGTTTATCATGAATCAGGACTGGAACGATCCCAAGTCCAAGCTGCAGCAATGTTGCCTCACACTGCGCACCATGGATGGCGGGGAGCCGGACATACCCTACTACAAGGTGGTCGAGGCCAGCGGTCCGACCAACACGCGTGTCTACAAGGTGGCTGTCTACTTCCGATCAAAGCGCTTGGCCACCTCCAGCGGCGCCTCCATTCAGCAGGCCGAGATGAACGCAGCAAAGCAGGCCTTGGAGAACTCGAGGGATCTCTTCCCACAGTTGGATCACCAGAAGCGGGTGATTGCCAAAAGCATTAAGAAGCAGACGGGCAGCGAGGTGGACAACGATGCCGAAAAGCAACCGGACGAGGACAAAGCCAAGAAACCAAAATACACAGCACTCTTGCAGGATGAATCTCACTTGCCCAAGCAGTATCGCATGCATGAAAACATCTCCAGCGACGAGTTGCCGGAGGATGATGAACTTGAAAATGGCTCTGCCAAGAGTCCGACTGGTGAGTACGCCCAAACTTTCCGCTTGGTGCAACAATTGGTAATCGTCCATTTTCAGCAGCCCACCGCTTGCCACGG
Source organism: Drosophila subobscura (assembly GCF_008121235.1). Classification (NCBI taxonomy): domain Eukaryota; kingdom Metazoa; phylum Arthropoda; class Insecta; order Diptera; family Drosophilidae; genus Drosophila; species Drosophila subobscura. The sequence continues at coordinate 3,425,004 of NC_048531.1, forward strand.
AGTGGAGTCGATAGCGAGAGCAGCACTGACAGCGATAGCGACACCTCCAAGATAACTCCCAAGCGTCGTCGTCGCATGCGAAAGAGCTCGTCAGCGTCATCCCTGTCCTCGCCATCGTCCTCATCGCCATTGTCTTAGAAGTCGACTGAATTTGTACTTAAGTTCTTTCAATGTCGCTTGCATTTCCAAAATGTACTTTAACTAAAATGTAGCTCTGCCAAAATAAAGTGAAACGAAACAGTTGAATTTTGGTAAATATTATAGCCAATTCAAACAAAACATGAATGCTCTTCGAATTACGAGCGCAACAATGTGAAATGATTTCTCATTTCGTGGAAGTCTCACGTCCAATGCTATTTGAAGAGGGACAAACGTCGCCCCAGACCGGAGCGACCAGCAGCGGCAAGGGCGTTAGTCACATGGCTCATGTCGGGCAGGCCGGTGATGTCCCCGCGCGCAGCCAGTGATGGTGGGGAGCTAAGCAGTCGTGTGGCCACACGTTGTATATCAGCGGCGGACACTTTCTCTGCAAAATTTATATCATTTACGATGACATTCTAGCCTTTGCAGTGTAACTCTACTTACCGATCTCCTTAATGAAATGCTCTGGACGCTTACGATGCCCCGTCACGAGCACCTGACGCCCAACGTCTTCGAACACTACTGGCCGCGATTCCAGATTCATCAGTAGCATCGATTGCAGCTGTATTTTCGAGCGCATCAACTCCTCGCGGCCAGGTTCCGCTGCCATGCTCAACATTTCGCGGATTATCACCTCGACCATGTCGTTCAAGTGCTGCGGCGGCGCACTGCCGTGTATGCAGAACAAGCCGGTGTCGGTGTAGGCATGATTGTAAGCCGTGGCACTGTACATCCAATGGTAGCGATTTAGGACTTTTGTGTAGAGGCGCGAGTACATGCCCTTGCCAGGTCCGCCGGCAGAGAAGGAGCCCCCGCCGCCCATCATGATGTTGAGTACGCATAAAGCCACAAAGTCCGGATCCTGGTGAGAGCATCCCTCGAAGCCAAGGACGACATGAGCCAACTCTGGCAGACCAGCCGCCGCATAAATGGGAATTTCACAATGCTCCTAGAAATTGTATAGATTTAATAGTTGGTAAATGCAATTATTGCTCCCCGCTCACCTTTACAATACCGCCAGTGTACTGGGCGATAGATGAGTCTACTTGCTTGGGTCCTTCGTTGCTCTGCGGTTCGCTCTCCCAGATAGCTTCCTCTTCTACAAAGTACTTCGTTACATGCTCCACCAACTCATCGTGATCCACCTGCAACAATCCACCAGCGTTAGGTATAGAAGAACCATTGAGAAAATGAACTTACACCAACGCCTGCAATCACCATGCGGCTGGGAGAGTGATGATGCTTGAGGTAGTTCATCAGCACAGCCCGATCTATGCTTTCCAGAGTCTCTGGCGGGCAGAGCTTTGGTAGGCCTAGAGTGTTGTCTCTATAGGCAGCCGCGTGTATCATGTCCATCAGTATCGGTTCCTGCTCGGGGCGCATGCCCAGCGTCTCCAGCTCAAAGTTGACGGCACGCGCTGCTTGATTCACCTCCTGCTCGCTTAACGTGGGCCGCAGGGTGACATCCGCCAAGAGGCGCGTGACCGAGTCAATGGCCCTACTGTCAATGCTGGCAGCATAGATGAGGGTATCACGCGAGCTCTGACAATCGCAGATGCCACCGTTCTTCTCCAGCTCTTTCAGTATGGCATCTCTGTTCGGAAAGTTAACTGTGGACTGTGGAATAGAACGACAATTAAGGATTATTCGACATATTTCCAACCAGACTTACATTGAAGGCTAGCTTTTCGAGAAAATGCGACACACCGCCGGGATAGGCCACCTCATAGCGTGGGCCCGAGTCTATAACCAGGCCAACAGTGCAGAATTGTCCGTAGCGCGGCTCCGAGGCAATGCGCAGACCATTAGGAAGGGTTGTCACCTTTGTGATAGCACTCTCCGCCATTGGCGCCGCGTACACAGCCTCCGGCATGTCGGGCAGTGGTTCTGTGAGTGGCGGAAGATGCGTAACGATTTCCTTCGACGGCGTGTTGACCTTGCTGTGGCCATCGTTTGCTCGCACTCCGCCAGTGATTTTCCCAATGCCGGTGCCACTGCCTATTTCATCGTTCCCAACTTGCGTTACCTTGGTGGCGAAACGACGTGGAAATCTGCGGAACAATCGTGAAATTATCTTGATTACATTCGCCGGGTCTGACAGGCACACCCCCCAAACCCCCACCCAAAACCATCCGACACGATTCTTACGTGCGCCAGGAGTGCTTGAGCGTTTTCAGCATGCCGATGCCTCGCGCGTTCATGTTGCTGCAGGTTTGGTGTTATAACCGATATATACAAATTTGTTTGACTTATAATTGAATTTTATTCAAAAACATATTCTATTCTTTCAAAACCCAAAATTTTATTTTTATTTTTCTTATTTTCGATTGTGGGGCTGTCGATATTTTTATATGAAAGGGTATGCTCGGTGTTATTGTCGATATTTGTTGTTGAGTGTTGCCATCGATGATTGTATATGAGGGCGTGCAAGGTGTTACATTGGAAATGTTCTTATAACTTAAGCAATATTATGCTTAGTTAAAAAGTGTGGACGTGTGCAAGAGTTTAACAAATTAAAATTATAAAAATAAATAAAATCACTATCGATGTTTTCCCAGCCCGAGTTTCCAGCGAAACTATCGATAGAATATATCGAAATATACCTTTTTCATTTTAAAAATGTACCGTATATACCAAAAACTCTAAATCATATTCCTCTATTTTTATATTCTAGTGTTCGTTCGGCGAACAACTCTATTTTGAGTCCAAAATTTTTAGTAACATTTGTACCTGGTCAATGCGGACTCATCTTCTGCGACCAACCCATTTCGCTGTAGCGATTAAATTTAAAAAAAAATATATATTTTGAGTACAATCACCAGTTGGTTGCGACTCTCAGCACTAAACCGACAATTTTATTTGAATCATCATTCAGTTATCCACAAGACTGGATAGTTTTCACGATTTTTTGTATTGGAGTTGAGTTTAAAACCAAAAGGCCAACACAAAAAAATTGCATTTAACGTTACGTTAGGTGAAATGGATTGTTACGTATTTGACAATTTGTTGTTTGTCAACTGGTAGGTATTGTATGTGCATTTGTATATCCTATTTCCATAAATAAATATTAAAATTAAAATTTTCAAAAACTCTGAGAGAGAGAAAATTCCCCACAGATGAGAGAGAAATTCCTCAAGGGACACTTGAAAATCATGCGTATGGGAGTTTCGGTACCCTATATTCTTGAATATACCTTACAAAATTTAATTAAATAGACGGTTAAGTTTTTCTCAAATGACGAGGTTAATAGATCTCATTAGAACTCAAAACATAAATAGAGATATGGCTGAAACTTCGATTAGTGGCTAATTGCTCTATTTATGCGGTTTGTTCTGAAAACATCGTAGGCATCGATGTCCACAAAATTGATGTATCTCCATGTGCTAGAGTTGCTCAAGTGAATAGCGCTGCCAACCCCCTCCGAAAACTCGAGCGTTTTTCCGTTACGTTGTAGTGAAATTTAAGCATTTATTTTTCTTTACTTGTATTCTCTTATTAATCTAATCGAAATTGAATCGTCGCTTTCCATCGAAACGATAACCATAGGCTGCTGCATTTTTCGTGTCCACCAGCGCAGGATTGCGATGCTTAAAGAAACTGCCATGACCGTGAGCGGGGCGAGAGGCGCCATTCGGGACTCCTTCAACTTCACGCGGATAGAAAGCCTCGAACATGCCCTCAGGAGGAAGGCAGCCCTCTGCTATCTTAGTATCATTTGGATCATAAGGTTTGGCATTCATCATTGGCATTCGAGCCAACAAAAAAACGGCCAATATTTTGAATAGTTTCGTAATAACACTCATTATTTATCAATTACACACGCACGCGAGCTGTTTGTTGACTTTTACTTTTCGGCTACAAGACAAGGCAGAACTGAACCCGTTTAAGCCTGACTGTTGCAAGCTGTGGACCGAGTATAAATGTTGGCCAAAACGAATGGCACGCCTGACATGACGTTGTTTCTATGTTTCTGGTTGTTGTTGTTGCTCTTGTTGCTGCAGACAGCTGTTCAGCGCTGACTTTAATTGAACAGAGTTGGCAGGGCTGTAACATAAGCTTTGCCGTCTGTCCCGTTTGAATCCCACAGAAGTGACATTCCCCCCGCCCACGATAAAGACCGTTCACAGAAACACAGTTTTTTAGAACAATTTGTTAAGAGAATATAATTATAGTACAATTTTTCTTCGTGCTTTAATATGAACCGTAAGTTTTCTGGTTCGTCAGGAGTCTAAAATATGCAAATGTGTGAGAAATGACACACACACGGAATTTCTTTTTATACCCGGTACTCGAAGAGTAAATAGGGTATATTGTATTTGTGCGGATAACGGTTGTATGTAACGCACAGAAGGAAACGTTTCCGACCCCATAAAGTATATATATTCTTGATCAGCATCAATAGTCGAGTCTATGTCTGTCTGTCCGTCTGTCCGTCTGTCCGTCCTGATGAGCGCCTAGTACTCAGAGACTATAAGAGCTAGAGCCACCAAATTTTGCATCATATTTCAAAAATGAGCCACGCCCCCTTCCGCCTCCGCAAAAGGGCGAAAACCTCCCAAATCTACAATTTTAAAGATAGCAGAAAACTAAAAACGCCATTCCTTAGGGAATGACCATATCTATCAGATCACCAAATTGGGATCCGATTGGATTATTATTATAGCCACAATGAAGTAATTTTCAGTGGTTAAACCCACCCCGTCCCGCAGCATTCACACTCTGCTTAAGCGCTGTTTATGGCCTCTCCCCCTGACACGTCTCTGCCTCAGCCTCTGCCGCTGACTCTGCAGTGTGTGTCTATAGGGGAGGGTGGCGAGCTAAAGGAGCGTGTTGGCGTGAGCAGTGTTCTTGATGTAGATGACAGATGAAGAAAAAATGTAAAATTGGACAAATAACCGCTAAGTTGCAGATGTAGTACAGAGTGCCGGGTATAAAAGTTGTGACGCGTAAGAAGCGTCTCACACGTCCCTTCTCGTTTTGATCTGATAATCTCTATTCACAGTACCACTCAATTAATATGAACGCTACCCCCCTATTCCCCTGCCACCGACGCCTGTGAGAAAGGAACCATGGACGTCTCGAGCGTTGAAGGCTGAAACTCCTTCCTTGGAGTGTGAAGAAATCATAATACTAGTACCAACCCGTGGATATAAGGAATTCTATGGGGGGAGGTGAAGGGTCTCCTCTTCGATGACCAGACGTAAGGTTTATTCCATTCTGCTGGTGAGTATTATCCATAAAATCATCCATAACAGGACTAACGTTAGTTTATACATTTCCAGGTACAAATGCTTTCTACGTGTGGCATAATCGTTTTTTTGTTTACCACGAGCCATGAAAAATGTTTGTGCACTAGAATCCCCCTGTGCTCTTTGTGGCCGCATTCCTTAATATAATAGTTTTGATCCCTACTGATCCCTAGAAAGCGTCCGACGCGCCTTGGCATCTACACCGTCACCATGGCACTAATGCTGGGCTGTATGACGAAAACTTTGTACTTTTGGAATAACCGCGCTGTTGGTCACAGCCCTCTCTGTGCATGCCATTCAAACGAAAGTTGACTATGCTGAGTCGGGCGCAGGCCTGGTCATACATATATGCGATGTGCTTTCGCAAAACAGGATCAAGGAACTCATTGATATTTGATATAAGATGATAAAACTTACCATTTGATGGTTAGCCAAAGTGAAAAGCAGTGGCATGAAATGTTCCAAACATGCCAAAAAGCTGAATCCAAAAATGAAATAATACTGAGGCATTATTGGTAATTCAATATTTTATAAACTTAATTTTTTTTGGCTCATCTTGATCTACGATAGTTACAATAAGTTTATTATTATTATTATTATTATTATTATTATAATATATATATATTGTATATCTGTGTGTACGTGTACGTGTATAGGTGTGGTTATTGGTATGGGTGTAACTATAAAATACAATCACAAAATGTATGCCATTTGATATACTTATGTATTTACAGGGGTATTTACGCGGTAGAAAATAACTAACGATCCTCGAATCGAAAAACGAGTATGCGAGTTAAACAAGTATGTTTAGTAAGTAACTAGGGCTTGACTAAAGGGTTGGTTCTATCGATGAGCTGCACGTATTAGTCTACTGCTTTGATCTGGTCCTGATCTTGGTCTCCGTCATCTCATCATCATCATCATCATCATTATCTCAAGCGTAGGAGCTGCCGGTATCTCTTGATTGAGAGATGAGCCGATGATCCCATCATCGTAAAGTTGAGAGTAGCATGCGTGCTAGCTAAACTAGATTAAAGACTTTTATTCGGTTTAAGGTTTGTTTGCAAATTTGCCATCAAGCTTGCTTTGATCTACCGGCTCCTGAGTGTGTCTTTCCGTGTGTGTGTGTGTCTGTTTGTCTGTGTGCGGATGCTCGTATAAAATGTGATATCAAATGCTGATCAGCCAGCGCTCAGTCCTCCGTGAACGGATGATCGGATGTCTCGCTGCTGTTGCGTCGTCGACTTTCGAGTATTCGAGTTGCCTGCTCCAGGGTCTCCTTGTAGAATACGTTCTTGGCATCGTCGCTGGGCAGCGAGTACTTTGAGTTGTCCCAGTGCCAGGTTAGACCCAGGACAATATTGAAGGCGGATGCATCGTAGCCATGGCAGCCGGAGTACCGATACAGCGGCTTCTTGTTGAACTTGCAGCCATTCGATTGGGCACCTGAGGACAGATACGTGATACAGATACAAACAAATTAGATAAACGATTAACTGGAAAAAGCTGTGCTTATCAACTAACAAACTATCATCTACTACACTGCCAATTAGCATAAATTCCATCAGTTTTTCTACGGTCGAGCGATAAAATGGACACGGCAATAATAGCGGAAAAATCAGCTATCCAGGAAACGGCTATCCAGGAAACGGCTATCCAATGCGAGCTACTCCTTCCACATGGACATGGCCGGAAGATCTACGAATTCGACATTGCAGACATTCGCCTGAGACGCCGCTTGGTGCAGCGCTTCTATGGATTGCTAGTCGTAGGCCACAAACACGGCCAAATTCGATTTATTCAATCCACTCACATTTCCCATTGCAGCTTCAGGTGGCCTGCACGATGCCCTGCCTGAGGGTAATGCTGGAATACCCACCGCCCTATCCCGCAGCGATGGTTTCGTTTTCCTATCTGATGACCCTGTTCCTGTACACTTGCTTCTACGTGTGGCGCGATTGGCGGCGACGGGCACCCTACAACTATCTGGTTCTGCTCCTCAGCACGGCGCTCAGCTCGCTGAACCGCAGCTTCTATCTGATATACGTGGCCAAGTCGCATTGGGTGAGTGCTTCCTGAGGTGTGGCAGGGCAGCGATATAAAGGTCTCCTTTCAGCTCTACGCCTACCCCATCATCCTGATGGCGGAGCTCTTGGCGCTGATGCTGTACTCGGCACAGGAACGTTTCCGATTCACCCAGGCTCGAGGCATTTTCATAATATTCCTCGTCTTTGGCATGTTCACCCTGATGGCCTATAGGCTTGACCTCCTATTTCAAATAGTCTACAGCATGGCCTGCACATTCGAGGCCTGGTATGTGCTCTACGACACCCACTTCATGCTCTGCGGCCGCCATGGCTACAAAATTGGCGATGCGGAGTATGTCTATGCCGCCGGCAGCATTCACATCGATCTCCCCAGGTGCTTGTGGAGGCTGCTGAAGATGATGATCCTAAACAAGTTCGTCGAGGCTTTCCGCTTGGTACGGGAATGCTTCAAAACCGAGGTCTGCTAAGCTGTCGCCGGAATACATTTTGTTTTTAAATTAACTTTCGGTATTCAAAATTTCGGAATAAAGCATTTCTGTTCTCGAACTATGGGCATAATTTCCCAGGTAGACATGACATCAAGTGTTGAGCCATTCCTTGAGGATTTGCAAAAGAAGTTCCTGGAGCAAACACAAGAACAGGAAAGTCTTAGGCAAGTGGCTTCCATTCATTATTAAGAAGCGACTATCGGAGGACACGGAAGCAGTTCAAGGTTTCAACAAGAACAAAAATATCAATCGATCGCCTATCACTAGATCTTTTGTAGCAAAGCCAATGTGTTGGCGCATAACGAAGTACTCGAAAGAGTCGATTCTCAGGTATCCAAAGCAAAGAATCCTTCCACAAGTGTGACACAATGAAATGGCCGTCTGGTTGGGATCCACCAGATCCCCAAATACAGATCCAAATACCAAATCCACGTCATGTACATCAAAGGCCAAATATACTTCGATTGCGTAAGAAAATCAAAAGGGCGGCATGCTCTGAAATCCCAAAGTCAAAGAGAATAAATTCAACAAGAAATTCAATGCGATAATGAAAAACTTAAACAATGGGAAAATTTGGATTCGTGGAACTGATTCGCGCGCTGATTAAAGATATGCTGGACCAACAGTTCATCTTGAAGCAAAAACAATACTATAGAAATAATCTACAAAATAAAAGAGATTCAGGGTCACACAGGATGATAAACCCGAGGCAAGAGACGGCTTCTTTCGTTATCGGTACAAATTCCAAGAAATGCGATTACAATTTCCAGACGCGAGACATCAATAATGATGGGGAAAACGTTTACAAGGTGGGTCCCAAAAGTATTTCCAATGCGGAGGACAACTCAAGGTTGGCACCCGAATAGTTGTCGGAGTCAAATGTACGAAGATTACAGAGCACAGAGCTTCCGATGTGTTATCTGACTCTGCTCGAAGCCGAGCAGCAGCTGGAGGAGAGCATTTGCTGTGAATGAAGATGATTCGCTGGAGATCTTGTGGAGTTGCGATCAGGCGTGGTGCAGCCAGCTCTAGCTACAGCTTCTATTCGGATTGACAAACTGAATGCTGAGTACTCTGATCTGCTGGGGGGATTCCCCTCGGGGAATTTGTTTACTCGAGTATAGCATTATGCATGTACCTAGATAATGTTAAAGGAATGTCCAAGCGTCTGAATTACACACAAAAGTATTTTGTCTGGAAATGAAATGCATGTCATCGTTTGGCCATAAATCCCAAATCAGGTGGAAGTAATCATACAAATTTACCCCCGATATGAGGGCCATCAAGCAAATGCCGTGCAAATGGCGGTCATTAGTCCTCCAGGAGGGGGTGGATGGCATTGTAGTTGGTGCGGGGTGAGTGATATCAAGGTAATTTTGATTGATTCCCCCCATTCGGTTGGGGGTCCTAAGGGAGGAGAAAGGGAAGTCTGTCCTAATGACAGTCTTCCATTTCGTTGGCTGTCTACTCCACTCACCAATTGGATCGATGCACTCCTGGGTGAGGCAGCACTTGAGCCACGGCAGCAGGATCTTGTCGGTGACAAAGAGATTGTCCACGAAGAAGACCACATCGAGATCGACCATCCGCAAGAAGATGAAGTCCTCGGCATCCGACTCGAAGAAGTCAAACATCTTGGGATGGGTGAGCGAGGAGACCGCCGTGGGCGTGTTCCAGCCGAGGACGCCAGCCACCATGCCGCGACTTTGCAGCTCCTGCAGCTCGTGGTAGCCGCCACGCATCCGCATGTAGTTCTCCACGAACAGCACCGACCGGGCCCGCAGCAGGGCGTCCTTTATCACAATGGGCCGATAGGCGTGCGTCCGCTGGTCGGCGACGAACGAGGGGAACTCGGACAGGTCGTAGGTGATGACAGCGCAACGACTGATGTTGCAGTAGGCGCTGAGGGACTTCAATTGTTCCTCCGACACGCCAAGGTCGTAGATGAGCAGATGCTCGCCGGGCAGCTTGACGGCAATGTTCTGGGCCAGCAGCATGGCCGAGGGCGCCTGACCCTCCTGCACGTACGTGACAATGGTGAAGTTGCTCTTGGTGCCATTGTACGGCGTGGTGATTCGCTTGTGCTGCCCCACCTCCTTCTCCCTCTCCGCAGCGTTGGCGTCCGCTTCCTGTGCATGCTGGCGACGCAGATCGCTGAGCTCCAGCTCGGCCTTGGTAGCCGGTCCAGGGTCTGTCTGTGGCAGCTGCTGATGCAGCTCCTTTTGCTGCTGCTCCTGCTGCTGCTGCTGTGTCGGGCCATCCTTGGCGGTTGTAAAGCCGAGCAGCACCAGATACTTGGCATCTATTTCGAGCTTCTTACGCTCCAGCCCCACACGCAGGTTCTCCTTCAAAGAAGAGCAAACGAGATTATGTAAATAAGATTGCTGCTCGCAAATTAGATTTCAATCAAGGACACAGCGCTGACCCAGATGGCGTTCGTATAAGACTGCTTTCCAGCTATCCCACGGTGCAAGGCAGCCCCAGTGCAGCGCAATCAATGCCAGAGTCAGAAACAGAAGCAGAAACAGAAGCAGAAACAGTGGCAAAGGCAGAGGCACAGGCAGAATTCGCCTCGTCATGGGAGCAATATAAAAGGATACATTCCGGCCACTGCCGGAAACTACTGAGGCAAATCTTTTTATTGAGCTCGCTCTGAGGGGGTAGTCCACCTCAACCCACCATCCACAACCCACAACACTCCCAAACAAATAACTCAAACTCGGCCGCGTGCGCCGCACAATGGAAAAATTTCGTGTTGATGTCAAATTCCTGTCTATTATGGCCACGGGGTAAGGTAAGCGTGCCACATGCCCTTAAAAGCGGTTCTCTTCTCGGTCGCAGGTGTTTGGTTTGGGGGCACAATAAAAAACCAGCCACCATCCCCGATAGTCGTACAAAAAGATACCCAAACGGCATGCAGAAAATCAACTGCAAAAATCCACAAGAATGTGCTGCTGCTGCTGCTGCTGCTGCTGCTTATCTGACGGTAATTGCAAATTGGATTTTTGTGTAATTTTAATGGAGATTCAGACTGCTACATCAAGCAACTGGAATGTAATATACCCTCTTCGACATACAATACACTCGCATTTACATATACTCTTACTCGTACAGGGTATAATTAACCCCCTCCCCGCCGAAAGCCAACTGACTGACTGACAAAGGCCCCAGGCTGGTCGTCGCCAAGCACAAATCGCATGACACCCTGTCGCCTCTGTCGCCAATGGCAGGCCGTGTGTCAAGGACCTTTATTGAACAGAGCCAGAGCTAGAGCCAGAGCCGGAGCCTACGCCTTTTTTTCGAAGCACCTGCCCTCTGGCCACAGCAATAATGACGGATGAAAGCCGAATAGAAAATGATCGTAAGCCCTGGCTATTCCTGGGGGTTTGTCCACACATGTCCGCTCTGCCCCCGCGCCCACCGCCCCTTGCATAACTTGTTTATTGATTTTATAGGGAACTGGCTAGGAACGGCCGCCCCCCGTCCGTTGTTATGGGATGTTCCCTGGTGGTTTCCATTTTGATTTTTCATTTCATTTGCCGCTGTTTTCCATTTGGTTTGCATTGTGGGCACAGCAGTGGCAAGGAGGAGGAGTAGGCAGTCCGGGGGAAATTGGCAAAATTGTTTGGATTTCCCAAAACGATTGGCAACCAAGTGAACATTGGGAACACATTCAGTGAGTCAATTGAGAATTTCGTTGTAAGTCCGCACCCGGGAGAGTAATTTAACCAACTGCAGCCACAATGGAGGATCTATCCGAGGAGGAGCGTCAAATCATTGAGGATGCATTCGCTATAATGGACAGAGAGCAGGATGGTTCGGTGACCTCCAAAGAATTGGCAATCATAATGCGTGCCCTGGGCCGTCAACCCACCGACAACCAGCTGCAGGCAATGATCAATGAGGTGGATTCGGATGGCAACGGCTCCATCGAGATGGCAGAGTTCTGCAACATGATTCTGCGCAAGATGCACGATACCAACCACGAGGACGAGCTGCGGGACGCCTTCCGAGTCTTCGACAAGGAGAACAATGGCTACATCACATCAGCGGAGCTAAAGGTGGTGCTAACAGCCCTGGGCCTAAAGTTGCCCGACGACGAGATCGAGGAGATGATACGGGAGTACGACATTGATCAGGACGGACATCTGGACTTTGAGGAGTTCGTCAACATGATGACCACCCGTTAGCCTTGTCTTTTGTGAGTGGTTTTGTCTTTAAAAGTGTGTAACCTTTCTCTACAACCCATCCCACTTTTGCAGGACGTGGCTCTATCGTTGACATTTCTGTCACAAAGTTTAGTTGTAAGTTTTAAGGGGGTAATTACACTTCGATAACTAGAACACGAAACACATTTAAATATACACTTTGGAAAGCGCAACACACCCATCCAACCATCCATCATGACTTCAAGCTTGACACAAGATCAAATCGAAGAGATTCGCGAGGCCTTCCAGGTGTTTGATCGCGACAACAAAGGATGCATCACGTGCAAGGAGCTGGGCACTGTGATGCGTTCGTTGGGCCAGAACCCCACCGAGGCGGAGCTCTACGACATGATTGACGAGATTGATCTGGATGGGGATGGGACCATTGACTTCTCTGAGTTTCTGCACGCAATGTCGCAGCGGATGGCGAATCTTGGCAGCGATGAGTCCCTGCTGCAGGCCTTCAAGACCTTCGATCGTGACGGCAATGGCTATATATCCACCCTCGAACTGAAGACCACAATGATGATGCTGGGCGAGAAGGTGACGGACGAGGATGTGCGCGAAATGATGGAAGAAATCGATCAGGATCGTGATGGCAAGATCAGCTATGCCGAGTATCTCGCTGCCATGCGGGGCTAAGCATAACCCAAAATACTCTACAAAATTCCTAGCAACAAATACAATCCACACGAAGGAACTATGAACCCCATTTGGAGGAACTCTTTTTCTTTTTTTGTGTGCCTGGGGTCCACTTAAAATTTCTATGGCATTCTTGGTGTTCAGCGCCTGGGAGTCGGCCATGTAAGTCCAAACATTCCGTATGCCACGCGCGCCTGGAGAACCTTCCTTTGGGGGCGCGTGACTCCGAAATGGTTGCATGTGCCTAATGGCCCTTTTGGGGGAGTGCCTCTGCTGGAGGAGGACTGGCCCTCCAGCCAAGAACGAGCCCCGTTCTGATTACGAGGCAATTTAAATATTTGACCAAGCACCTCATGCACCGCTGTTTACCCCTTTGTCTGGCCCACTACTGTTATGGGGGATTAATGGAGGAGAGCATAGTTCAATACTCAAATTTGGGATGTGTCACCAAGCTACATATGAGTATGCGACAGCTAATTACTCACATACAAATGTATATACCACAAGGTCAGCGGTCAGGCACATTTGGATAAATTCCGCGCATTAAGAACTCTTTTTAGATGCTCAGAGTACTCCCCTTAGCACTTGTTCTTGGCTCGAATCGAATGGTGTGTAGAAAAGAGCAGGCTTTGAATCAATTCATGTTCACAAACTAGATTCATACAGTAACACACGAGAGCTGATCAAAATAAATATTCTTTTGGGAAATTCCCAAAATTTACTTTTAAAGCAAAAGAAACAATAAGAAATCATGGATGTTAATCTAACACCCGAACAAATTAAAGAGATTCGGGATGCTTTCTCCGTTTACGACAGAGAAAACACTGGATCAATCACCTGCCGCGAGCTGGGTGTCGTTCTGCGCTCCCTGGGACAGACGCCCACGGAGGCCGAGCTGTACGACATGATCGAGGAGGTCGACGCAGATAGCAGCGGTTCGATTGAGTTTGTGGAGTTTCTCCAGATGATGGCCAAGAAGTATCAGGTGCTGAACCTGGACGAGTCTGTGATGGCTGCCTTCCGCGTATTCGATAGCGATGAAGATGGATATATAACGGTGCAGGAGATGCGCAGCGTTATAGACAGTCTGGGGCAGAAGATGAGCGATCAGGAGTTCGATGATATGTTCCGAGTGGCCGATAGGGACAATGATGGGCAACTGAGCTTCGCGGAGTTCCTCCATGCATACAGATCCTAGTCCCTGACTGAATTACATATTTTGATTCACTTTACAACTGACTTTTGCTTATCGAAAGGATATCCTTGAAAGTGGAGACCTTTCCAGGCTTTAGCTTAGCCTTTCCATTGCTGGGACATTGCTCATTTGCTTCCCACTCAATTATTAAAGACTATCGAGTGAATTCGCGACAGACCTGTCAACTGGCTCTGTGCTGTGCTCTGCCTATCCCTTCCTCTCTGGGAGAACTATTTTATTCTGCCACCAGAAGTGCAAGTAGATTAGTCGAATTACAGCAACTCTGCAATTTATTCATGTTAATGAAATGTCACGGAGGTCACGCGGTCTCCATCATTCCGGTCAGGCCACGAGACCTTTGTACACTCCTCTCTCCCTCTCCATGTGCAATTTAAATAGATTATCTGCCAGGCACCAACCCGTCTAATTGTGCCTCAGCACAGCCATGGAGTGACATTGATCTGACGATGGCTGTCGGAGTTCTCGATAAGTCATCTAGCGGTCGATTCCAACTGGTAAATGGATATGTCTAAATTTAAGTTACACTTTCAAGTAACTCAATAGCTTCAGAAATAGCTGGGAATAACATCAATATTTCATGCAGCACCAAAATACAATTCTCAATGCCATCACCTAGGGCTCTGCCGTTATTAAAAAGCCATTCCCTCCGCCTGCTTCAGGGGGAATGTACATCCCCTGCCCAAGTGGTAGCAAAAGTATCAGTACTTTGTAGAGTCTTTCGGTGGCTTCTTTGAGTGCCATTAAATGCGGTCAAGCTCTTGACAAAAGGCTTAAGATATCAAAGTCTAATCATTCAAGTTCTATCAGTCAACACTCGAATAAGGAGTAATCGAACAAGCATCATTTTGGAGTAAAGTTTTCTGCTGATCATAGACTTAAATAAACGATTATAAAAGCATATGGGCGGTAGTACAGCTGGGTGTTTTCCCACACAACGAGCACTTAAGAATATGAAAATGAATGAATTAAAGTATTAAGTTAAGGTAAATTTATCACTCTTATAGCTCTTCAGCGCTCAGCCATAAAAACATTGGAATTTCAGCTGAGAAACCGGAGATTTGGATACACTTTTCAAACTCTAAGACGTTAATTTCAAATATCTTTTTAGCAACTTTTGTTCGTGGCAGCTTTTTCTAGTTCTAGGAGTTAAATTCGTTTGTTTTGTGCACTCTGAACATATCCGAGAGTCGAGGAAGAGCTTGACACGGAATTGATAGAAGCCGTCGTCATGCGTCACATGTGTCATGTACATACATATGTACGCACATCTGTGTCTAGTCTTGCTTGCATCGCATTAAAATGAAAATTGAATTGAACGCATAACTGTAACTAGCGTTATAAAGTCTCTGTCTGTCTGCTCGTCTGTCTGTGCTTGGGGAGGCAAACCCGTTTAGTGGGTTGGTTGCTGCTACCCGTGGAACACAATCGGCTACGAGTCGCTTTTATTGTTTCAGTTGATTGTGGCTGCGGGAACGGGTTTAGTGGCACCGCAAACCAATCCAAATTACAAATCACTCGTATATCATTTGTTCAAACTGCACTTTGCAGGAAATTCGCGTACACTTTCCATATCAGGCAACAGCGCCATAGATAGTTGGATGATCCACATCATGTCGAAGCTCCCCTGAGCGAGAGAGCGCGAAAATCCATTTATGTTTTCGCTATCTTTATTTGCACTGATACGAAAAATACCCCAAAATCGTACAAATTGTTCTTGTTTTCCGGGCCCGGGCCAGAGATAACAGAAAATGTTGTAAACTTTGTGCCGGAGAGTCTTTTTTCTTTGTATTTTTATGACCCAATTATATTTTATTTTTTATGCGCGAACGTGTCGAGTAAAGCGTCGAAACACAGCCGCCCCCAAGGTGCCTTTAAATACCATAATTCAGTCCGTGCAATCCGCTGTGTAATGATGTGGAGCCCTGCCTGATATCGGATCACAGGATGACTGTCACTGGTAACCCCCAGAGTGTCTAGCCTGGTTGTGGCCGTGGCCGGAATCCAATTAATGTAAACACACAAAGTTGGGTAAACAACGAACCGGAGGTGGCAGGTTCGGCCTGAATTTCTGCCCAAAATGAGTTCCATATAGGCAAACAGAATAGGCCTAGGCAGAGCACAAACTGAAGATAACTTCCAGCGGTGGCTGACCTCACACAATGACCAACTCGGTCCACTTTGTGGGATGTGCTACTCGTACATCGTACTACCACAACATGATGATGATGATTACTTTCGGCTTGTTTGCTCACTTGGCAGACAGCCTGGCAGCCTGGCAGTGTGGCAGCGTGGCGTGTCTTGGAGTGTCTCTGTGAGTGCCGCCCACCCAATAGGACGTGCCTCAATTTGGCTAAAAGCATAAACTGAGCGGAAAATAAGC
This sequence comes from Drosophila subobscura, assembly GCF_008121235.1. Lineage (NCBI taxonomy): Eukaryota > Metazoa > Arthropoda > Insecta > Diptera > Drosophilidae > Drosophila > Drosophila subobscura. The sequence goes on from NC_048531.1 coordinate 3,441,376, forward strand.
TTAGTTGTAGGCTTCGTTGGTGGCATGTGTGTGAGCACAGTTCAAGGGCATGTCTGTTGCCAAAAAGTTGGCAAATATCTAACGAGTCCCTGACTCCCTGCCAAAAGTGATGATTGCCAGCCAGCCAGCCAATCTCCGTCCCTCCCAGAAATATCTTTAATATTGCTCTATCAACATTAAAGCATCTCTCCATTCCCAGTCTAAAGTTGAAGTGCTTTTCGTGTTCCATCTGATATGATTAGCAGGTTTGAATCATCCAAAAGGTCGGCGGACGGGGGCAATAAATCAATTTTTGATTTCTCATGTGACACTTTCGGGCGTTGCCAAATCAGAGATTCATTTATGAACAATATTTTCCTCGGGTTTCAGTTTGGGGAAAAACTAAACCTTCATTTATTAAGACAAATTATTCACGCAAATTGCAGTCGCGAACCCACAAGGGGGCTTTGGCTTTCTTTTGCTTATCTGCGACAGCTTCAACAGCAAAACCGTCAGATATAGATATATAATTGTTATTTAATACCCTTATCTGGGCCAATGGTGGCGAGTGGTGCTGGCTCTTGGCTGCCAGTGTGGTGCCGTGCTTCAATTGCTATCTGTTCACAAACCCAAAGAGTCCGTCGCAACGCCACCTTGATGGGCCCCCAAGATATGGATGGGTGCGTTATGGCCTGACTCACCTGAAACTCTTTCAACTGCTGGTGCGTCTGGACAACGATGTTTTTGAATGAATCGTTCGGCTCGCCAGCTGGTCCAACCGCGATGAACACGATCGTTGCGAATATCACCCCGATTAGTATCAGGATCAAGTGTTTCGTGCGCATGGCCGCTAAAATTGACTTGGATTTCGAGCTGTAGCCAATTTTGCGGGCAAAGATGCGCTTCAAAGTGAGTGAGGCCTCCAGTATGATGGTTTTCCTTATAGCCGATGTAGTATTTAGTAGTCCCTCTAGGTGTTTTGGCTATTTGGTTTTCTTCATTATAATGGTTGCTGCTGATTATTCCCTTGTAGTGGGGGTTGTCTGTGGTGTCTGTAGTTTATTTGCGCGCCTGTTAATAAAAAACGAAAGCAAAGAATTCAAATTAAACAAATTTCCAAGCAGATTTGCTTCCGCGAATATCTTTAGCCAATCTTTTAGATTGCAGCTGCCACAAATTGTACACAGAATGAGAGTAAAATAAAATCTTTTTTTTTGTGTTTTTTATGAAAAAAAATCAATTTACATTTCGGCAATTTTTTGGGTCGACCATAGGCATGCCCACTAATTGGAATCATTTGTGTACACTAATCAGAAAAAGGGAAGCAAAACAGAACTGAACTGCCTACAGCATCATTTGGAGGCTGCGATAAGAATATTTACGCATGTCTGTACATATTTACTTACATCTCAGTTGAGATGCGAAGAATCGGTTCGATTTGGTTGTTGATGTTGGTCAGGAATATCTTGTAGCGAAATGGCACACAAGCGAAAACAATAAAATGCCACACTGATACACTGATCTGATCTCTATTACTCTGCATCTGTTAACGCCCTCCTCAATGGCATTCATACATATGCATGTATGATGCGTGGCGGCCGCCCTCGTGGGCGTTTATGGCACTGAGCCAAAGACAAAAGAATCAAAATGTGCACAAGGTGAGGGCAATGGCTCAATGAGCAGTGCAGCAGATGATTGGGGCGATGACAATGATGGGCATTGACTGGCGCTCAACTTACAACTCGAGTGGCGCTCAACAAGGGGCTCCGGCTATTTTAAGTTTCTGCTTGATGTGCCGCTGTCGTTGTCTGTCGCGTTTTTGTTGCTGCTGTTTGTCAAGGAGGTTTAGCACTGTTTGCGACTGGTAGCACATTTTGCCGGCGCAGCTTCCATTAAATGGGCAGACACTCTGATAAGCGCATCCCACGCATACGCACGCACAGACTTTTTGTTGCTTCGACCGTCTTTACATAATTTTTATTGTGTGTTAACCGTCATTCACTTTCGTTAGGCGTTCGAAACTATGAAGGTATGAATTATTCCGAGCACGTCGAATGCGCTGAATAACAAAACACTCGAATGCGGTTCAATCAGACGCGACCGACGCGATGCGATGCGATTGGGCTGCAGCTCTGTTGTTGTAGTTGTTGTTATCAACTGTTATACATATTCATATGAATATGCACCCACATCCACAGGGCGTGTGTGTGCGCACTGCGGTCAGTGCTGGGAAATCAATCAACACGCTGAAGCTAAGACTACTACACAGCGCGTCGTGTTACTGGACATTTTTTTTCCGGCTCTTGGCTCGGCTGGGTCGTTTGTCGTTTGTGAAGTTAATTTATTTATTTTTCCTCGATTGCACACAGCTGTGACCGCGAAATTATCGATAAGATATACCGTCAGGGCCTCGTAAATATACCAAAATATACCATTGCATCTTCAAAATATACTGTGAATATACCGTAGTCTTAAATGCCATTACACGATTTTGATTTTCTATTTAATATTAGCAGCTTGCAAAGAATTTCAACACTGAAACAATAATTTAATCTAATTGAAGAATCAATTTGGCTTATTATAAATACTTCTTTTTATTGGATTGTATACCTTATGACCTTATATTTTACAAAGTAAAATATCAACATATCAACAAATTATTGAACATATTTTCTTTAGCGCGCAACCAAAGATATTACATTTTTTGGTTTTGGAGGAAAGTTCTTTTATTTTCACCATGCAATAGGGTTTTTGGGAATGTGTTTACTTCTTTCTTTTGCAAATAAAAATTAGAAACTTTGGAAAAATCATCATCATTGTCTATCTAATCAAGAATGGATTTATTTATTTATTTTATCTATTTCCTTTTATTTTTATATGTATTCCATACTCAAATACTTATATTTTATATTTAGTTGTTCATTTTTATTTAAATTGTTTTATTCTAGCAAGATTTCATCCTCCATGATCCATTTTTAAAAAAAATCTATCGATAGGCATTTTTTAAGACAAAATGAATGGTTTTGTGCGATAACATATCGATATTTGATTTTTTCTTCCACTTTTTGTGAGGGATTTTGCGAAACATTTGTAATTGTTGTTGCCTTTTCAAAATCGACGATGATTGTCCTGTGTTTTGGCAGCTAGTTTCTATTTGAATAGACAAACACTTTGAAGGTTTTTTACTATGAAATGTTACTTTATTTCTTGACTTTCATCATTTTATTTTGTTTTTTCTTTAGCCCATTATGTGCTTTACATGTTTGTGATTTGTATTTTTATTTATTTCGTTTACGTTTCTTTATATGCGTTTATAAGTCGATACTCCAATTTCAATTTACTAATGATATGCGCACCAAACTAACTTCCACTCAGCGCCATTAACAGAAAATAGGACACCAAAAAATGTAAAAAAATATAACTCAAAAGATAGATTTGTTTGCTACAACATTTTTATTTGTATGTAAATTATAATGAAGAAAAGAAGGCAATTCAAGTATAGTAGGTATACAGCGGAATTCTAAATGGCATTCCAGCACTCTTTGCCCGTTTAAACATAATTTATAAAGATCAATTCGTCTCCTCAACCATTCTATTCCAATCATTCTTCCTCCAACTCTTCTCGCTTGGTTTTTGTCTCATTCTTTTTGTTTTGCTTAATATAACGCTAATATAAGATTTATATTTTATATAATGCATCTTTTTACTTTGTATGGAATAACACTTAATTATACATTCACTTTATATAGTTTGATTTCAGTTTTAATCATAACGAAACAGAAGAATGTCTGCTGAATGTGGGCTGCTGTTTTCACAAAAAAATTGAACAAAACGAAAAGACTGATAAATGCAATTTGTAATTGTCTGAAGGGGATTTCGTAGTAGTAGTTATTTCTTTCCTATGATTTGTGTGTGTTTAAGTGTGTGCCTTGTGGTTCATTTGTTGCCTTTTACTGTAGTATAGTATCAAACCACTAAATACTTGCCCGTATAAATGTTTTCGTTTAAATATTTTTATTTATATATCGATTTATATATATATTTATTTTACGCTAGATATTAACTAAATGCATATATGCATTTTGCGCTTGATTCTCCATACTTCCGCCTAGATATATCCATTATTTTGTTTTGTTAACAACATTCATAGAAAGGGGAAGAGTACAAAAGTATACACACATCTCATCCAAGGGATTTCAGTTTTAGTTTTTCGTATCCCCCCCTGGCCACACAAGGGGAATACAATCCTTCTTCATACTCAGTTTTGACAGACAAAAAAAAAAAAAAAGTAAATGGTGTAAAACAATTGAAACTTAAAGTACATAAAACACATCAAAGGGATAGGACACAACACGTCACAAGTTCTACCAAAAATTCAGCTACACTACGATTTGTTGTTTGATTGGATTGGAGTGTCAATGGTGTTGAATCATAAGGAAACTTCTAATTATATTTATCCGCTCATTCACTGTCTATGTTGAGGCCCACACGCTTCTCCTCCTCGAGCATGGCGTCCAGCTCGTCCGTGAGATTGGCCAGCATGTTGCCAATATCGTTAAGCACATTCACCGACACCTTCGGCGGCACACTGGACACGGGGGCAGCCGTTTCGGGCGGTGGCATGGCATCGCCGCCTGCCGGCATTGACACTGACGATCCCCCGCCAATGCCTGCGTCCAGGGTGGGGGAGCGCAGATGCAGGGCACTGCCGCCGCTGGCCGTGCTGCCCATGCTCTCGCTTCGCGCCAGAGTCGCGTCGTGCAGCGAACTTGAAGACTTAAGCGAGTGGAACGAGTGCGCAATGTTTGCGATCGTGTTGGTGGAGGAGGAGCTGGAACTGGAGCTGGAGGAGTGCAGGTGGGGTGGATGGCTGCCGGGAATGGTGGTGGCACCAGCACCGGCCTGTCCCAACTCCTGTCGATTCAGCTGCCGCTGCTTGATCGTGCCCGTGTTCTCGTTGGCAAACGGTATCGTGTCAATCGAATCGATGCTGGAAGTGGACTTATTGTCGTGGTATTTCTCGCAGTGTATCTCCGCCGTGGTCTGCTGTATGGTGGCATAATTCGCATAGATCGGCTGTTGGCTGCCCGCTGCTGCTGCGGCTGCTGCGGCCGCCGCCTGCTGTTGCTGCTGCCAGTAGAACATTTGTTGCGCCTGCTGCTGCTGCTGTTGGGAACCGACCGCCTGTTGCTGGGGCAGTTGCACTGACCCGGGCGCAACTCCCTCTCCGCTCAGCGTGCGGGAGTTGCGTATGCTGCAGTGGCGTCGTGGCGGCTCTGGTGCAATCTTCTTCCCACTCAACGGGCTGCCACTTAGATAGTTCTGCAAGAAACAACATTTAATGGGGGTGCCAAAGACAATAAATGATCCAATGTTTACTTACCGCTCCTCCTTCGCCGCCGCTGGCTGCCCCGTACTCGGCTGCCGCCGCCGCATTCATATAGTGATGATGCTCCAAGGGTGGCATCGTGTTCAGCACGGCTCGCTGCAGGATTCCACGTTGCTGTCGCGGCAAGGTGCCACCACCCTCCTCGTAGAGCAGCTCCCGTGTGGCATCATTGGTGGGTGTAATGTCGCCGTCGTCGTAGGAGCGTCGCCAGGCCATGGCTGCCGCATTGCTCCCCAGTAAACGGGCTGCCGCCGCCTGCTGCTGTTGCATTAGTTGCTGGTGGTGGTGCTGTTGCTGGAGCGTGGCCGCAGCGGCCATGGCTGCGGCAGCCGCTGCCGTTGTGGGTGGCCCAAAGTGGCCGTAGTCCGTGGTCGTGTAATGGCTAAAGGTCAAATGGCTGCGGGTGCTGTTGTCGTGTATGTCCTCCAACGATTCCAGACTCTTGCCGCGTGGCTGACGTACCTGCAGCGAAGGAAGGAGATGGGGGGGAATAAGTTTCACGTTGCACTCGAAAAGGTCAAGGCCGTCAAGCGTTTGTCAAAATAAAACCCCAGTCGCTGCCCACCTTAATGAGCACCACATCGTTGCCCGAGCAGCACTCGTGATTGCTGCCCGTGCAGTAGTAGGCGTCTCCGTTGCTGCTGCTGCAGCTGCTGCTACTGCTGCTGCCCTGTCCCAGGCACAGGCTGCCCGCGGGGGCAGTGGCATTCAGCACATTGCTGGTGGCATAGATTTTCGTGTCATCCCAGGAGACGCGAGTGGTTGGCACATAAGATGGCGTACTTGGTATTGGCACATTGAATTGCCACGGCTTACGCTGGTACTCCTGATCGTCGAAGCCAAGTACAAAATCATACAAAAATGAAAAGTAAAACAACAAAATTAGATAAAATAATAAACAAATAATTAAATGAAGCAATAAGCAAAAGCATCTCCTGCAGAAGAACCCCTCCCATTCACACTCCATTATGTTACGCATCTCACCTGCTGTTGGTATGCATTGGCACCGCCTGGATTCCATTTGCCGCTAATTATGTCCTTGACCCGCTTGATGGCCAGCAGGATCTTCTTCTGGTGGCCCAGCTTGACAATGCCAATGTCCTCGAGATCCTCCCAAGTCACTTGGGTCACATCGCGCACCGTCTTGTAGTTCTGCTCCAACAGGGGCTGTATGTACTCCTCCAGCCGCAACAGCTGCAGCCACTCCTCAATAGAACCCTGAAATGGGGGATCGAAGGTGGGGAGAGTCATAATCATTATGGTTTATGAATTTTTCCAAATCAAATGCGCCAGTCTGTCAGAGCTAATCACATTTGATTCATGTCAGAAAAGGGAACACAGATCAGCCCGGCTACAAATTGTCCATGAACTAGTTCAGACCCCACTGATACGAAGAGGATTGGATGGGTTATGCGTTTCACTGGTGTCTCCCATGATGTTCCCCATCGACGTCGTCGCCGTCGTCGTAGCCCGTCGCCGTTCCAGCTCTAATCAGTTGTAATTGATAAGATATGACATAAATCGCGTCAAAGCACAAGCATAAAGAAATGAATAAAAGCCAAAACTCGTTGCTGTCGTCATTAAACGGTAGCCGGGCGAGTGGGGCAGCTCCAATGGACGAGAAGGGGTGCGGTGTCCCCACACGCACCACACGAACAAGAAATGCAGCAGTCAAAAATCATCAACATTGAAGCGTGGAAAGCTATGATATTTTTTTTGTTGTTTTTGCTTTATTCATACGATACATACGATATGTACACGAACGATGTGTTAATAACTTTTTCAAGCTCTCTGCTCTTTTGGTCTTTCGGCTAAATTGCTGTTGATTTCGATTTAATTAAATGTTGTCTTGTTTCTCTGAGATGCTGCTGCTGCTCCGACTGGGTCTAAGCTTGAGGAAGTTTCCATTGAAAGCAAATGCTCTGAGTCGCAGTTTGCTTTTGGGGAAATTTGTATGGTTTGATTACAGTTTGTTTAGGGAAATGTAAAGGAACATAAAATTGAAGGAGGAATAATGTTTGTTGAGTTGTGCATAGAAACCGTAGAAAACCATGTACATACATAAGCAATATGCATACATATGTACATACATATGTATGTATGTCTGTACATAACTTTGAAGTATGTACATATGTATCTACAAAACTTCACCAGAAATATGCATGTTTGTTCATATGCTAATCGAAATCCCCCTATCCCCATTCCAATTGAGTGAAGACCAACAAATATTTTCATAAGACTTTAACAAAATATTTATCTAAATTACAATTTTGGTTTTTGGGATTTTTTTTTGTTCGGTTGGTTCGTTGTGGCTTCTTCGAAATCCATTAGCAGGTAGCATATGGTATGACACTAAACAGACACAGAGACCCGCAGCACAGCAACACCGCAGCGCCGCAGCGTCACCAGCGTCAAAATACCCAACGACAGTCGACTGTCGGCCATCATTAGCGCAGGCGAAAAACAGGTTTTCCAACAAAAACAACAAACTGTACGTACCGGGGCAAAACTAAGACTGTGAGTACGTCAGGCCGAAAACTAAATACCATTTTGAGTGTCTAATAACGGACCCCAAAGACGAAACGAGAGCCCCTCTATGACCCTCAAGGTCGTTCGTTGATTGCGGTTTCTGTTTTCAGCCTCTTTTTTTCGGAACAAAACGGAGATTGGCGACCGTTTAATAACTTAGTTCCTTCCCGCTCTATCTCTCAGATATTCCGTTTTATTTCCTTTTTCGTCAAGAGATAAAAATACGAGTCTGAATGTGTGTGAAAAGAAAGCGGAGAAGCTGGTAGAATGTCGGCTAATGAGGGGCACATCTCATCTCGAGGGTTGTGAGTGGTGACTGTGTTTTTTTTTGCCAAGAGTGACGACTTTCATTTCCAGCACGCCCGTCGTTGATGATGATGTAAGTACAGGTACTGGTACTGGCACTGGCACCAGCACCTCACTCCCCAACCACACCCCAAAGACAAAGAGAGTCGAGCACCGCGAGCTTCGAGATCAGCAAATAACGAATATCGGAATGGGGCGATAAAGTATCTACAACAGCGACAAACAGGGGACGCAGACGGTGGAGACGACGCCAGTTGGTAACTCGACCAGAAACTTGGCAAACTTGCGAAAACAGTCACGGCGCGTTATATAAACAGCCGGGCCAGAGCGAGAAAAACAACAGCAACAACAAAAAAGAGCGCAAAATTCTACATGGATAGTAAAATATTATGGCATGGAGCATTTTTCAACTGAAACACACAAAAAAACCGGCCATAAAAGAAACTCAAACAGCGGGTGAACAAAACAAAAGCTGAGGTCATTTCGATTTGAAAATTGCATCATGCGGCGGGGGTTCGGCCGGCCCCAAAATCTTGCATATCGTTTGCCCCCAGAGATTGAAGGCGCTCGCTGCTGCGATAATGAAAAACCACGCTGGAGGTTATTGTATGGCAGAAACGAGTAATTAGTTGAAATCGAATGGAATGCGGCTCAAGTTTGAGCTCGATAAATGATCGATAAATTGTAACAGTTTTTCGGTTGCAGGTGGGCTGCTGGCACCAGCAGCAAGTGGGCAGCATTGCCTGCAATCTGATGAAATCTGTGAATCAGTCGAGGCTGCACACCCAGCTCAATATGCAGTTGCAGTTGTTGAAGTTGTGGATTATGGCCTATGGGTGTTAATCATGCTTGGAATGCGCCGTGTGAATGTGGAACTCAGGCGGACTCATGTGGATGCCATGTGGATTGCATGTTTAATTGAGTGCAACCTTCTGCAGAGACCTAACATTGACTTGGATCTTTTGAAATAGCTGCCTCGGATCTAGTTTTTGAGAGCGCTGTTAGCACGGTTATTTGCAAATTGACTTTATACCCGTACTATGTGGAATGCATACTGATAAGACTCCTATGGCTTGCTTGCCTCACTCAACTCACGTACGAATTTTTTAGTATGTACTTCTATTATTGTAGTGAGTAGATGTTAGTTTTGCAAATACTATTCCAAAGTCCAGAGCGGATTGCTTGTAAGAACTTACAGGTTTCTGCTAAATAGATATTTACCAATCGCATAACATGCAAATTCGACTGGATACATTTGAGTTCTATGCAAAATAGTTTTATCTGACACTCTGGTGCACTTGAAAGTGTGTTAACCCCTGGCATTGACATTCAGTGGTATTATTTATGAATATATCTCTGATTCAACTTTGAATGGAATTGTGCTTTGTGGGCAATTATTGTAGTTACTCGAATGGAACCTTGATCTGTCAGATCGATGGGCTAATGATCAGCTTCGATCCGTTGAACAATTATCCACAACCTGTTGCGGCTTCAAGTTCACCTTAATGTCAACCTGATCCGGGCGCCAGATTCCACAATGAAATCCACACCACCGGGCTGGACAAATTGTATATTTATCTACTTCGCCTCGCCGTGTTTTCAAATGAATTGTTGATGGGAATTAATGTGCGCATAATAAATGAAATTCTTTCATTAACAATAAAATTAAAAAATAAACGCTGACGGTGCTTTTTCATCTCTTTTACGCTCTCCGTCTGTCCCTCACTTTATCGCAGTCTTGGTGCTGTGTGTGGACCGCATGTGGGAAACAAGTTTCTTTCGCTTCTTTGTTATTTTTCTTTCGCTTTTTGCAAATGCTTTTTTAATGAAATATTTCAGATAAGCCGGCAACTAAACAAGCAATCAGCGGAAGGGGAGCCCGTCTGGAGCGGTGTGGTTAGCAGGCCAGAAGCACGGGCATGGCAGGGCGCAGCTATCCACAATTAGTGCCAATAGCAGCGAATTACCATATGACTAAGAGAGTTGTGCTGCTCTGGTGATTAGCAGGTTGGTGATTGTTAAGAGTTGACAGTTCTCTCTGTCTTCTATGCAACTGTTGAAGCAATTAACGAAATAATCTTTACAATGATTATCCAACCTTTCATCCATATTTTCCCTGCCTATCACACTTTATCTCTATACTCTCTCAGCATGATTCCGGGAACTGGTTACGAACGATTAGATAGGCAGATTATATTTATATTTCCCTGCTACTCACCGGCACAAAGTGGGGCAGATTGTCGAGCACTTGCAGCTTGTCGATGCGCTGCTTGATACGTTCGCGATGATGCGGATTCTTGATACCAATGGCAGTGAGATCCTCCGGGGTCATGCGGGCGATCGTGGGCAAGTCGTAGCCGGCGGCGATAAACAGTTGGGCGTACTCCTCGTGCTTCATCTCCAGCAGCCAGTCGATGATCAGCTCGTCGTTGCGCTGCCGGTCCACGCTGCCGATGGAGCACGAGCTGACGGAGCTGCAGCGAGGTGAGGAAAGCGGGGCCCGGATGGAGGCGCCCGAAGAGGAGACTCCCGTCAGGTAGGAAGAGGCTCGGCCGGAGTCCAGGCTGGCGGTGCTGTGCCGCGAACCGGAGCCCGCCGATCCCGACGAGGAACCGGGTGAGTCGCGTCCCGGAGACTGCGTCAGATCGATGCCCTGGTCCTCCTGCAGGGCCAGCTGCTGGTGGTAGTAGACTGCCGCCTTGTGGGTCAGGGGTTCTCGCAGCGTGGCACAAAACACGGGCGGCGGGCATGGCACAATGCTGGGCAGCGGGGCGGCGGTTTTCCCGGCGGCCGGTGGAGCCGGAGTCACGGCCGCTGTGGGTGGTGCACCCACCTCATCCTTCATCCGTAGCGCCACGCTCGTCTCGCGCGGCAAATTGAAGCCGCCCTCTTCCAGCGAGGGCGACGAGACAATGCTGCTGCCACTCATGCTGATCCCATCTTCCGTTTTCTGCTGTTGCTGGTGGTGGTGGCGCAGTGGTCCGCTGAGGCGGTACAGCGGTATCAGGGGCTGATGGTGACCTCCACTGGGCGATGATGGCAACTGCTGGAGTGGGTGGTAGTGCTGTTGATGTTGCTGCTGCTGCTGCAGCGGATCACCAGGAATCGTTGGCGGTTGAACCTTTTTAGCTTGTGCCGTGGATGCATGCGGCTTGAGGGAACGGTGCATGATGGGCCTCTACTGGCCCCCGGGGCCGTACTTTGTTCGACTCCTGTGGAAAAAGAGAGAGGGAGACTGCAGTTAGCAAATGTGTCCGCCAGATGTGTGTGCCAGAAACGGGGAAATCTGCATAATTGGTCATAGAAATTTTGATGTGCTGGCAGCATCTCTAAAAATAGGGCTCACACTGTGTTTACGCGATGCGGCACAAGTCAATAAACTGCTCGCCGGGATGGCTATGGTGATGGCGATGGCGATGGGGATGAGGCAGGCTCAGCGGATGAGACTGGGGCAGTCTCGAGTTTCTAGCTTCCCCCTTCCCCGCCACATTTATCGACTCAGTGCCCCACGAAGCAACGTAGTCGCAGACGTCGCAGCATCGTATTACCAGTTTCATTCACAAAAAAATGTCAACAAAGTAGGTATTCGACTGAGGAGTACCCTGCCTTGGGCGGATTTTCATGTTACAATTCTTTAATTAATTCAATGTAGAGAAAAAGAACTGATGTTTCTCCTAAAATTCTCTTTTGACAAGCTTTTCTAACACTATTTAATAACCTGCTTCCTCTCGGGATGTTTTTGCATGTTCTGCTTGCTGTCTTGCGGTAAAATCTCTTCTCTTTTAATGCAAGTAGCCTAATACGCCCTTTATTCCACCAAACACAAACACACAAACACATTTCCGAGGAAATAAGCAGAACAGATGAAGAGAGAGAGAGAGACTCAGAGAGAAATGCACCTAGGAAGACAGAGCAAGAGAGAGCGAGAGGCTGATGGCCAGGGTAAGGGTAAGGGTAAGGGCAGGCCGGCACGAGCTGTGTCAAAGTTCGTTGACTGCGCTTTGCGGTTTGGGGAAGGGCGGGTATGGTATGGTACAGACATGGCAGCTGCTTGTCTAGTCGGCAACGTCATAATACACTTGAAAAATGCACGGGCACGGGCCTCCTACGGCCGCAAAATCTGGCAAAAAGTCACGAACCATCTCTCCTCCTCAGCATGTCATTAACAGCAAGAGCGAGACATAAAGCCACACTACTTTCAATACTTGGAAATAATAAACAACAAACAACACACAAGCCTTCCTGTAGCAGCAATTTCCTGCGAAACAATGCAACAACTACAAAGTAATCAGAAGTGCACTGGAAAACACATTCCGAACCGATAAGAGCAGCAACAGCCACCTGTTCGATCAAGTGCCGCCTGATGAACGGCCCGGCCCTGCCCTGCTTGCTACGGAAAGCAGTGCACAAGAGCAGGTGTCATAATCCGCTCTTTTTGCGTGGTTGTGTGAGTGTGTGGGAGGCGAATTGCAGGCAGAAAACGTAGAGAATAAAACAAATAACGGTGGCAGTAGTAAATCTCATTTACAAGCTCTACCTCTGCTCCGCCGCTGCCGTTGCCACCGCCTTTTAATGAATTTTTATGTATGCGACGTGCCGAAAAAAAAACTGCAGTCAGCGTAGAGCCGAAACCCAAGCGAGGACTCGCGAAGAGAGCAAGTGAGAGCGCGCACAGAGGAGAGATAGAGAGAGACAGAAGCAGTGGCAGTGCAGAGTAGAGTGTCGCTTGCATTGGACTGCTTGCTGTTGCTGTTGTTGGCGTAGTAGGGTAGTATATCAACGAATGTGGGTTGCATGCGGTTTCTGTTGTTACCACCCACACTACGGGCTCGCACCACTCGCTGCACAATCCCCTGCCAGATGTTGTTGAACCGTTTCATGCGGCCGGCTTTCCTGCATTTTTCTTTCAAATGTTGTCTTTTGCCCCCTTCCGTTACCGCAATTTTTATGAGTTGCTATTGTTTTGTTGTTGGATTGTAAGTTTAATTGCGAACATGGCCCACTGTCCGTTCACACAGCAGGGTTGTCGCTCCCCACGTTACCATTCTTGTGGGTGGGTGAGCAGTCCTGTAATGAGCATAACACTTGCTTGCAAATACTACAGTGAATGTATGCTATTGGCATCGATTCCAGAATCCAGCTGAACAGATTCCCTTTACGGAATTGCCCCTCCCCATCGTACATGGTATGAAATTGTTCTGTGTGCAGCAAAAAAACTGATTGGAAATGCAATTGAAGGCTTGGGACCTTTTTGGGTTTTGTATTGGGAAATATGCACACATACAACATAAATACACGTTCATAAATACATGTACAGAAAGGGGAAGACTAAGAGAACGGAGGAGGAGAGGGAGGAAAAGAGCGGTAGAGGTTTGGGCAGCGGCTGACAGATTTATTGATTGTCGTTGTCGTCACACTCGCTCACACACACATCCATACACACACACATGTATTGATAAATGTACAATGAAGCGGAGTTGCGGTTTTGAAGTTGGCAGCAAAAACGCTGAGCAACTAAAAATAATTATGGCCGCCAATGCTCTCCACTTAGAGAGAGGGAGAGAGAGTGAACGAGCGAGCGTGCGGGGGAGGTTGTAAAAGGGATAGATAAATTGATGGAGCAGAGTGACAGCAATTTGAATACACTTACATTCGAGCAGATCGTATATGAATAGAGATTGAAAGAGCGCTAATTTAAACTATTCCTACTACTCCATCTTCTAGATGCTGACCTAAAGAGTTCCATGTGGTACTAAACGATATCGTATACTCTGTATGGGTAAGTTTCGGCACTAAACAGCGAGAGATTTCAATGTACGCATCAACGCAATATTCATATACCCATCTCTTCAATATATGTATCTCACACACACTAAAACTATCTGCTATACACAGCTGACGAAAGCGTATTTAATCTTCGTTAATTTTCCCATTTAGTGGCACGTTCTCCCCCTTTTTCCCCCTCTATTGTGCCTGGGAGAACCGTTAAAGTTTACTGGCATGAGTAATCGGCCAAATGGAGCGCAATAAAATGGCAAACGGTAACACGGCCAATCTATCACAAGAGGCGGACCGGCACCAGCACCACTACCACTACCACCAGAGGGGGGGCAGGCACCCACCATATCATCATCGGCTTGGTATCGTTGCCCAGTCAACGGCCACCCTTCCCTTCCTCCCACCGGATGGGACACAGGCTGGAATCAAATGAGGCGCATCTCAATCTCATGTTTATTAACGGTGCTCAACTGTCTGTGTATGTGTGTGTGGGTGGGCAAATGTGAGTGTGCTGGTGCTGGTGTCATTCAGCCAGTTAGATAAAGGAGGGCTCTTTCATCCTACACCCCACAGTTCCCCCACCCTTTTGGCCAACACTTCATTATCGACAACAAAAGCTGGTTCGACTCTTTGCCTCTCTCCCTTCTTCTTTATCATCTGCTGCGGGTGCTTTGCATATGACATGTTCAGGCTAAAGCTTGTTGTTTCACTCACTGCCTCTCTCCGTCCTTCTCTCTGTTTCCCTATTTCCCTCTTCTGTTTTCCTCATTTTGTCCCAAAATGCAATAGAAAAGTTTTTTTTTCGTGTCTACCACGCCCCAGTCTGTGGGAAAGAAGAGGCAGTGGTGTACTTAGTAGAATATTTTGTCAAATAAAAAAAAAACAGAAGAAAAAGCAGAACTGCACAAAAGATGGTGTCGATGATGCTGCTTACATGCCCATTCCCCTGTGCCTCTTACTGCCACAGTCTGTCGATAGCTCTCGAGAGATGTTGATCTTGCAACTGCAACAACAGCAACAATACATGGCCAGAGGCAGCCCAAACTTGTTTTGCCTGTAAAAGGGAGTTGTCGTTGCTGCTGCTGCTGCTGTCGGCTGTTCATTGTCTCTGTCTCTGCGTTTTGTTTCAGGTTTCAGAAAACGCCAAGAACAGGCAAAAACAGTGCCATGACAGCTACATACACATGTACAACATACATACATACGAATATGAGGCAGAATGCATTAATGAAGAGAGGTCCTGCACCGAGGATACCCTGCAATTGTCTTCAACATCTATTAGGTATTTAAGGGACGCCCAATAAATATTAGTTTCGGTTTCTGTTAACTGGCAACCTTTTAATAGAGGGAAAGCTGTTTCAGCACGCTGGTTGTTAAATAAGATTTTCAAAGATATGATGTACAGAACTTGGGAGAAAGAACGTGCCCGACTAGAAGAGGCACATAAGAGAAGCTCATTCAGAATATTGAAAGGGAATAGTCTTCGAGAATATACACGGCTCGTCCATACGATATTGTCCATCGCTGTAATCACATTCTGCTTTCCACACGTATAAAATATACCCTTGTTTACCCTGCATTGGCTGTTTGGGCATGAAAGAAACAGCAACACACAAGAAAAAGCTCGTAGGAGTAAACTGCAGAGCTGAAGATGTGTCGAAGGTGTGGGCGGACGGACGGAGGGGTACACGGATAACTTACGTGCAGTTTAACGGTTAATGCAAACGAAGACGACAAACGAATGCGTTGCGCATATGGTACAGGCCCACAGTCGGACTGTCCGGCTGTCCCGAGTCCCCGGACAGCAGAGACGAGACGGACCAAATAAGGCTGACAGCACGTACACAAGAGAAAAGAAATACGAGTATAACCAAAGAAAGAGAGACACCAAGCCAAAAGCGGCCATCAATTCCTTCTTTTTTTTTTGGTCAAAGAAGGCGCAAACGGAACGCGAACAAGTTGTAAGGCGAGCAATGAGTGCAGACAAAAGCAGTTACAAGACATTGACGGAGAAGAAGCAGTGCCATAAGAAGATAAGGAAAGGGGGAGGAGGAGGAGTAGGTGGAAAAGAAATGAATAATGGAGGGCAGCCGAGCTGAGCGTTTACAGCTACATTGAACTTTAGAGACTTTTGAAGCACTTGCCTCGCCTTGGCCCCCTCTCTCCATCCCTATTCCACCATTACTATGCCGAAAAACCGAGTGCGGCTACTACGCACACACACTTTTACGCCATTGCACATACATACGTGCATACACTTGCGTGGGTAAACGTTTTTTCTTTTCCATCGTTCGCGAAAACAACTGTGCAAAAAATAGGGAAATTACCATTGTTAAAAGCTGAATTTGCTGAAAATTTTTATTGATTTGCACAAAAGACACTGGAAATGCACATTAACCATCCAATTCAATTAAATTGCAATTGATTTTCCGCTAGAAAATTCTGTGCAAAAATCTCTTTTACGCCAACACGAAAACGTATATGTACACACAACCACACACACACACAGTCACACGCGCGAACGAGAGTTGCGAGCGTATACCGACGTGCGAGCGCGTTGGCTTTGGCCAAAAGGCAGTAGCATCAAACAGCGGCAGCAGGAAAAATTTAGCTGGCTTTTAGTTTTTAGGTTCCGAGGAGGCGGCACGGCACGGGACCGACGACGACCGCAAGCCAAAGCGTATTGAAACTCGGCTCCAACAGCATTCAGAGCCAGGCAAAAGCCATGTTGGAGCTAGAGTCCTCGAAGTTGCACCGGAGCGGGAGAGCGCCAGTTGTGCGCAACTTCTCTCTCTCTCCCTCTCTCTGGCTATGGACTCTCTGATGTGGCGAACTGACGGGGCAATTTGTTGCAATTGAAACAATAACAATTCCACAAGGCAATTTGTTGTTGCCTGGCAAATTAGTTTGTTAATAAATGAATGAAAGATATGAGCGAAGTAGTAGAAAAAGAAGGGAAAGGGAAGCAAAGCGGTTTATTCCCTAAAGTACGAGCTACAAAGCGGTTTTGTGGTTGCCATTGGAAACGGTGAAAATGCATTCATTCAGTGGGCACAGTGGGACAAATGGAGTGAAAAAAAGCAAATGCTGGAGAGTAGATAGAAAAGATTATTTTGAAAATTTCTCGAATTTTAACAGAAAATAAATGGCATTTGAAGTGGGTATTACCAATTCATAATCATTCAAATGTGTCCCACTGTGCCCCACGAATCACCATAAAGGCAAACAAAACTCTACACACACACACAGACATAAAACCGAACACACACCGATTGCTCGTCAACCACTTTTCATGCTGCACAAGCCAATAAGAGAGAGAGAACCACAACCAGAGAGCCAGAGCGAGTGAGAGTTATGCTAAGCTCCAAGCTGAAAAAGGCTCCAGCGGCAACTTTATTCATTTGACGTGCGCACAGTGCCCACTCTAGCTCTCTTTCTGATATTCTCTCTCTGTATAATCTGTTACTAGTGCTGCCCCTCTCCCAACAACAGTTCTAACACTTCATTGGAGCTCGTTGCGACAACGACATCAAGTCATTTGATTCCCACACAAATCTCTGCATGTTGAGCGCGACTCTCCTTCTATCCCTCGCCTTGCTCTTTCTCGCTCTCACTCGTTTCATTATGGCAAGTGAGTTATGGGATCTGGTATATGTCTCTGTGTGAGTGTGAGTGGACTGCGCTTTCTATTGATTTATATGAGTTTTATGGCGCAATCTGAGCCATATGAAAAGACTTCAAGTGCGACGACCGCTTAGAAGACATCGAAAACGCGCCCTGCATTTTACATTTAATTGCGCTTTGTTCAGAAACTAACATAAATTATGCAAATTTAAATGAAAACTTTACAAATCAGTCAAGTCAACTTCTACTCCTCCCCCGCTTCCATTGTTAACCAGAGTTGTCACGCGCCAGACGACGGCAGCGCTCGAGCGTGACGCTGAAGAGCTCTACCCCATCCCTCCTACAGACACGTGTTGGTTTATTAATTACATAAGCCACACACCAGCTGCAGCTGCAGTTTTTGTATTTTATTATTTCCTTTTCTTTTCGGAAACCCAATTTCCTGCAGATGCTGGAAGATGCCGCACAATCAAACGGTGAGAACAGCTGGCAACCCCTAAAACTGGAAATGACAGATGGCGGCGTCGGCGTTGACGTTGACGTCGACGCGAGGACGAGGTGTCCCGGCTTCAAAACGTAAACACTGCCAGAGTTGCCGAAGCACAGCTATGGTTAATGGGACTTTAAATACTAGTACTTACTTTTCACAAACCGAATGCAGAGTAGACTTTTTTCCAACTTTTAATTATCTCTCTCTCTTTTGTC
The DNA here is from genome assembly GCF_008121235.1 of Drosophila subobscura. Classification (NCBI taxonomy): domain Eukaryota; kingdom Metazoa; phylum Arthropoda; class Insecta; order Diptera; family Drosophilidae; genus Drosophila; species Drosophila subobscura. The sequence goes on from NC_048531.1 coordinate 3,459,686, forward strand.
ATAAATTACAGGCGCAGCGAAAATGTAAACAATTGTTGTTGCTGTTGTTAGTCGCCTAATGAATTTCACGTTTTTATGACATTTTCTACAAACACAAACCGGGTGAGACAGGGAGAGGGGGGGTCAAACAAACACTGGCACTCACACACACTACACTGATACGGTCTGCCGTCTTTTATTTTATGTCTGCGACGCGCGCGCCACAAAGTAAAACATAAAAACCAGATTAATTTCGAGCAGCGCCGAAAATGTTTTTTTTTTAAGCTGCGCGCTGCTTACGTGTGTAGATTTTCTAGTTGTTTACTCCGCCATTTTTTTCCCCAGCAATTGGGCTTCACTTTTCTGGCCTTTGCAAGAGCGTCACCATCACTTAACAATTGAACGTAGTAATGCTGTAGTTTTAATAACTATCAGAAATTTCTTGAGCTAAGCATTTTCAAATTTCAATCTTTTTTCAAACATTGCCGCATCGGAGCGTCGGTTCCGCGTAAAAACAAAAACAAAATTAACAGTGTGACCGCGGATTATTCCACAAAATATACCACCCGACTCTCAAAAAGATGCCTCAAGATACCATGTCATTTTCAAAATATACCGTAAAAGTGGCAATGAAAATAATATTCATCAATTTTTATATTCGATTAAATATTAAAAGCTTGTAAGGACTCTCATCACTAAAAATATAATTTGATTCGATTGATGAATCAACTCTTTACAGTCAAGCTTCTTAAAGGACTAATTTTCATTGATTTATGGATAGAAATTGTGTTACCGAAGGTTTTTTGACTCAGTTTTGCGTTTCAAGTATGAGCTTTGATGCACAAAATCGATGCTATTGTGCGATAAGTGGATGTTAATTCGGCGCCCTCATACATTTGTTTGAATATTAGAGCCGAAAGCAATTTTCTGTTTGTTGGGGCTGAGCATGAAGTAACTATTTAAGGAGGTGCCGTCGGGTCGGCGTTCGTGTTTGCTATGCCTATAATTTCTCAGTGCGTGCTTGTCCATGAGAAAGGTTGTGTACGGACAAATTTGTTATATCTTTTTCAACTCTATTAAACGCCTTTATTAAGCATATGCGCGCTAAAATTGCTATTTTTTCGAATTAAGAGCCTAGGCAAAACAAAATCTACTAAAAAGCCAAATATCGACTACTTTCAAGTAGTAGCTTATTAAAAAATTAAATTTAGAAAAATAACTTTAACTCATTTTCTCGTAATGGGCAACTTTAACCTCCATGCCATCATAGGGTTAATCCATCACACGATAGTTTCGTTTCATTCACACTTACAGCCCAGAGCCCTTTCACTCGCACTTATTGACAGCATTGCTAAGATTCTCTTATTTTGCCGACGGGCCCTCCTTATATAATTTCTTCATGGTCAGGAGTGCATCTATTTGTATGTCATACATAAATATCATTCATTCGTCTACACTTGATAAAAGCAGGAAGCTTTTTTCTCAGCACTCAATTGTTTCTCGCTATGGCTCGAATTCTATCTGATTTTGCTGCGAATATGCAGCTTTGGTAAGTTGTGCATTCGAGTCTGGCGTATTTGCTAGCACTAACGGTTTACTCCAAAGTCCTAAGCTGCTTTACAGCACTATTACTGGATTGCTACATTATGAACGCCTATGGATATGGCTTGAAATTTCATTTGCATATTTTCTGATGTGGTAAGTTAGCGGCAGATAAAAGTTGGAGCTTCTATGGAGCTTTCTCTTTTCCCGACAGTTTTATAAGCATCTGGAAAAGTCTCATGCGTTCGCCACATGCCAGAGATGTTGCATATTGGCTTGCAAATTATTTTGGTTACTTCTGTACATGGATTTTGAAGTGCTGGAAAGTCGCTTATGGCGCCTGGACTGACTTCTGGTCCCAGCCGCAGGTGCGTCGGTACCTTTACGAGTGCAACCTCAGTGTCTGGCAGCTTGTCTACGGTATGCCGAATACCGGTAGAATTATCCTATTTAACGGTTGGCACGATGTGTGCTTTTGTTGCACCGATCGCGTGGGTCAGCTGATTGAACAGGCAAAAGTGTGCCTGGATGTGGCGCTGCTGTCCGACGAAAGTGCTAAGCACCTCAACGGCATTTTGGCTGCCCATTCTCGTGCCGTCAATGTGCGCGTTCTCGCCAGCGACAAAATGCTCCAGGCCAATGGTCCAGAGATGCTGAGGATCTGCGCTGCTGGCGTGCCGCTGCGCTCCTACGCCATGAGTGTTGCTTTCGGCTACAACTTTGCCATCATTGACAGTGAAAGACGCGCCCTGGAGATCGAAGCCGGGCAGGATACGCAGGGTCGCACCCGCCTTTGGCTTCTCAGGGACAGCCTGAAGGGCTTCCTCAAGTTTCTTCTACTCGCCGTGAAGAACAATGGGAAAAATGATTACAGAAATGACAGTTACCATTTTCAACACTTCTTTGCTGAATGGAAAATCTTGTATCCCATTACCCCGGATTATTTGAAAGCATACAATTATATATGATAGCACAGAGCTGTGCTAAAAGTGTTCGAAATTAAAAGTTACTTTAGTTTAATTTTTTGTTTATTAGACACCATAAATTGTAGTAATTTAGTCATTTCAGTTGAATAAAACTCAACAAAGCAAATCCCAATAGATTATTATTACATACTATTACTACTATTACTTATTATTAAGGGTATAATTTAAAGCAAACAACAAGTTAAAGTGAGAGCAGTTCGTAGTTGTTTGGGGGAGAAGTTTTCAAACCAACAGAATTTAAAATTTGTCCAAGCTTTGTTGGAGAATAATGTACAGAACCTGGATGGATATTCATTTAAAAGTCCACATGCTGTACTTTCTGAAGAAACTTACAGCCTCAGATCTACTATAACTTTTCCTCCTTCGATCCTCCTTCCAAGTTAATCAAAACGAGAAGGGACGTGTGAGACGCTTCTTACGCGTCACAACTTTTATACCCGGCACTCAGTACTACATCTGCAACTTAGCGGTTATTTGTAAAATTTTACATTTTTTCTTCATCTGTCATCTACATCAACAACACTACTCACGCCAACACGCTCCTTTAGCTCGCCACCCTCCCCTAGAGCAACACACTCCAGAGTCAGGGCAGAGTCGCGGCAGAGGCAGTGGCAGAGACGTGTCAGGGGCAGAGTCCATAAACCATGTGCGCGAAGCAGAGTGTGAATGAGAGAATGTGTAAAAAACAAATAAAAGCTGCGGGACGGTGTGGGTTTGGCCACTGCAAATTAATATCTTCATTGTGGCTATAATAATGATCCAATCGGATCCCAATTTGGTGATCTGATAGATATGGTCATTCCCTACGAAATGGCGTTTTTTTGTTATCTTCCAAATTGTAGATTTGGGAGGTTTTCGCCTTTTTGGGGGGGCGGAAGGGGGCGGGGCTCATTTTTGAAATACACTGGTTTCAGTGTGAGCATACAGCAGTCTGGTGCCAAAATTTGGTGGCTTTAGCTTTTATAGTCTCTGAGTACTAGGCGCTCATCAGGACGGACAGACGGACAGACGGACGGACGGACGGACAGACAGACAGGCTCTATCGACTCGTCTATTGATGCTGATCAAGATTATATACACTTTATGGGGTCGGAAACGTTTCCTTCTGTGCGTTACATACAACCGTTATTCGCACAAATACAATATGGCCTATTTACTCTTGGAGTACCGGGTATAAAAATCAAAATATTTAATGATTTACCCTTTGCATTCGATATACATTTTGAAATATGCATGTCCGTAAAAATATTTTCAAGCCCAGCGGCCATTCTAAAGCACTAGGGCAGAACCTGGACATGGGTGGGTGGTTAAAAACGAGAAGGGTTGTGTGAGACGCTTCTTACGCGTCACAACTTTTATACCCGGTACTCAGTAGAACATCTGTACCTTACATTTTACATTTTTCTACTTCTTTCATCAACATCTACATCTACATACATAACTTCTCACGCCAAGAAGCTCTTTTAGCTCGCCCCCCTCCCCTAGAACCGCACAATACCGCAAATAAAAGCTGTGGGACGAGGTTTAGCCACTGGAAATTAATTTCTGAGGGACCTTGCTGGGGATCTGATAGATATGGTCATTCCCAACGGCGTTTTTTAGTTTTTTTGTATCTTTAAAATTGTAGCTTTGGAAGGTTTTCACCCTTTTGCGGGGCATTTTTTAAATACTCACAACAGTGTGAGCATACATAAGTCTGGATGCAAAATTTGCTGGCTCTAGCTTTTATGGTCTATGAGTACTAGGCGCTCATCAGGACGGACAGACGGACGTCCGGACAGACATAGCTCAATCGACTCGGCTATTGATGCTGATCAAGAATATACATATGTATATATGTACTTTATGGGCTTGGAAACGTTTCCTTCTGTACTTTGCATACGTCCACTTTGTGAACAAATACAATATACCCTATTTACTCTTCGAGTACCGGGTATAAAAAAACAGATTAATTTCGAGCAGCGCCGAAAATGTTTCTTTTTTAAGTTGCGCGCCGCCATTTTTTTCATATTTAATATTCTTCAATATTGATATTCGATTAAATATTAAGAGCTTATTATCACACTCAGCACTGAACGTATAATTTTATCCGATTGATGAATCAATTCTTTACAATCTTGCTTTTTAAAGGACTAATTTTCATTGATTTCTAGGTAAAAACGGTTTAACTAAAGGTTTTTGACTCTGTTTTTCGTTTCAAGTATGAGCTTTGATGCACAATATCGATGCTATTTTGCGATAAAAGGAAGTGAATTCGGCGCCCTCATACATTTGTTTGAATATTAGAGCCGAAAGGAATTATCTGTTTGTTGGGGCTGAGCAGCTATGCACTGGATAGGATTTTCGAGTTTTGACCATCCACTAGTTATAAACAAAGCTGCTACTGTCAACAAAGGCGCAGACAATGCCTATCCGGCATACCTTGGGTAAGGGGCACAATAGCAACTGATGAAATTTTCGTTATGTTATGCTGAAATGTATGTAGAATCTACTAAACGAAATTTCTCAGTAAAAAATTTAAACATTTTTTAAGAATAAACTGTATACCATGTCCTTATTCATAGATAAATCCAGGATGATCAAGAACATTGACGTAAAATATATGTATGTTACGTTTTTTTACATCTTTTGTTTAAAACTTTTTTTGTTTTTTTGATATTTAATTGCTACATCGAAATTGGATGGTCGCAGAGATGACCAGGTAATTCAGTTTTGTGTTGAATATTATAAAAAAATTACTGAAAATTTTGAACTCAAAAAAGAATTGTTTGCCGAAGTAACACTATAAATATAATGTGTTTTAAACTTATTTGGTAAGCAGTCATTTGTGCACATTTGAATATGTCTGATAAAATTATATACATCATTCTATTTCTAGTGTTCGTTCGGCAAACAACTCTTTTTTTGAGTTCAAAATTTTCAGTAACTTTTTTATAATATTCAACACAAAACTGAAGTATCTGGTCAATGCGGACTCATCTCTGCGACCAACCAATTTCGCTGTAGCGATTAAATATCAAAAAAAAAAAAAAAAAATTATATATACAGGCCTAGTAGTCTTTGCTTGCTAGATATATTAAACAGAATATCAAAATTTAGGAATATAGTTTTCGGTCTAGGAGAGAGAGATATTAACCCATTTTCGTCGTGGTGTCTTAAAAATCTTCCCGCGAAATTTATATACACTTGCACAATATTACGCAGTTAAGAAGAACAAGTTCAAGGTAATTCTTTTGTTGAATGAAGATGAAGGAATGTTTTAGAAGGAGCATATACAAGCAATTTACGTTTTTTAAATAGTGGGTTAAGTTTTTTTTTTTCCTCGGTATTATTGGAAAATGAGAAGGTATATTTCGGTATATTTATGAGGGTCGGGCGGTATATTTCATCGATAAGTCCGCGGTGACACTGCCGTCCCAGCTCCATAGCGATGTTAGATTTAATATATTTAAACAAATTAAACTGCAAGCCAAAGCCAGTGAAAAGTCTTTAACTCATTCGAGTGTCTTCAATTAAAATGTGTGCGACATTCTAATTGGCTTTCGTTTCTATTATCGGGTGTGTGTGCGTGTTTCGTTTTGTGTTTGATTTGTCATTCCTTTGCGGCGTTTGTTCGTTCGTCGCCCATTTTTGGTTAAACAAATTGCGTTTTTTGTGTGTGTTTGGTGTAAGCACTTCATCTAATGCTAATAGCTTAGACTTAAGTATTGGACTAAATGGGCAATAAGTAATTGCAAATAGACAGTGGCACAATTGAAAAATGCAAATGTACAAAAACAGGTTGTCGAGACTCTTTCTCCTCCCTGCCCCTACTCTACCACTCCTCTCTCACTCTTTCTCTTTCACTCTGTCTGCTAATCGTACGCTTTGGTATTTGTTGCGGCATTTGTTGCCAAGAGGGGGAGAGCTTGTGCAAGTCAATGCACGGCATTAATTATACCCCAAGTAGAAGATACAAAGTAAAAGAAAAAGACAACAAAACCTATTTTCTTTCTACTATTATGCTGCTGCTTCCTCTGCTTCTGCCCTGCTCTTGAGGGGCGTTTGTGCTTCTTCTTTGGGGCATGATTCATTTTGGTTTGTTTTGGATTTGTCTCCATTTTGTGCAACAGCAACAGCAACTACAACTACCTGTGGAATGCCTTCCAAATGTCAAAGTTGACAACAGCTGTTTTGGCGCCAGTTCAAACTAGAAGCGAACTAGCTAGTATGTAGTCTGTGGGCGATATCTTGATTAATCTTTTATCTTATTCTTTTTGCAGTTTTGCTGTTATCTTTTCGTGTTTTCGTTTGTGCGCTTTTGCGTGTGTATGTGTGTGTGGTTACGTGCGTGTTTTTAGCAAAAACCAACCTATAAAATAACGGTGAAGCAAATGCAGAAAATGCCATCGCAAATCTTAAACGACGGCAGCAGTGGCGCCGGCAGCCTGAACAGCGCCAGCCTGGTGGCCAGCACTCCCAACAGCATTACGGTAAAGACCGCCTACAACGGCCAGGTCATCATCACCACCATCAACAAAAATGTCTCCTACGAGGAGCTCTGCTATGAAATACGCAACATTTGCCGATTTCCCATCGATCAGGTGTGTTTTTCGGTTAACTAAAGTGTAGAAGTGGCCCCTAAACAAAGTTTCCTTTCCTTTGCAGCCGTTTACCATCAAGTGGGTGGACGAGGAGAATGATCCATGCACGATATCCACCAAAATGGAATTGGATGAAGCTATACGATTGTACGAGATGAACTACGATTCCCAATTGGTCATTCATGGTGAGTTCTTAAGAATTTCTCTGAAATATTCCCATGATTCCCATAAAAACCAACTGTGGTTAGATGTTAACAAATGTATTTGATAAGTAAAGGAGGTTACTTTACTTATCGTTGGAAAAGTAATCAACCAACTGAGTCATATTATATGCATGTACGAGTATATTTATAAACCACGGCAAACCATTCAAACTTTCAATTTATTTACTTAAGATAGTAGAAGTTGTGTGCAATTTGTATTTTAAATGGAAATTTTTAAATGTTTTATGCCTCGTCTGCTTGTGGCGAAAGTTTTATATCCAATTAGTCAACTTTCCTCAATGTTGGATCACTCAATTCTGATTGAATTATCTCTGAAAAGTAGGCAGCAATAAATCCATTACCCAATAAGGAACATCATCAAAGTGGCTGCAGTATTTGAGCCTGCTTTAAAGCATTTAAGCTTGATTAAACAGGCTGAGAGCACAGAGGGGGTTTAATTAGTCTAATAAACTTGGGCATTTGCCGACTCTCACCTCTCTGAACCCAGACATTGCCGAAAGGGAAGAGCATCTCTGACTTAATAACATAAAATATTAATTAACTTGCACACACACACTCTCACACACAGAGTCACACACGCTCAATTGCCAGAGAAGATGGCTTGTGGCATGGCCTAAAGCAAACAACGTTTTTCTCTATATTTCCATATAAATTCTGTTGGCTCTTGGCTTGTCGGTCTCTTTTATAATTCATTATAATTAAATTGTTTGCTCAGTGTGGGCTTGGGTGTTTTGGCTCTCTTTTTTGGGATTTTAATTTGCACTACAACATGAGGAAAAAATACATACATATATGAGAACTCACTTTTTGTTAAACGTTTGTTCTTTATTTGGTTTCCCACAAAAAGAGAGGGCTTCGTTTGGCAAATGACAAGCAGAGAACCCTTTTTATATGCAAGAAAAAACCAACAAAAATAAATTACTTAACAAACAAAATGGTTAGAAGGAGGAATACTCTTTAAATACTTTTAAAAACTACTATTTAAGCACCAATATTAAGTGCATTTTAAGATTATCTAATCAAGTTTATTACCAAAGTTACATTTTCCCGATACGTTGCATTCTCTGTAGAGTGTTCCACAAGGTTAATCCGACCATCACATATTTACATATGTACATATATCCCCCATCTCAGCTTACCTGTGGCCATTTCGTATTCAGAGCGCGTGTACATATACCCGGAAAAAGGAGAACTAACTGCAGGACAGATATGATAACTGCCAGCAGAGGATGGAAAAGAGCTTCTTTTTTCTGCCATTGTTTTTGTGTTTGGTGGGCCACACTTCCTGATATGTTGTGGCCATTTGAATGTACCACTCTCCTCCGCAAAAAAAGGAAATTATGGACCACATTGTTATACTCTTGAAGCGGGTATTTTAATGTTGCTACATCTAAGATGATTCTCTTCTTGAAATTTACAAAGGCACACAGACGGCACTAAACTAAACGCGAGAACTTAAGAGAATGGAAGTGCTGCAGATAGTTAGACATTACATATTTATGTTACTTTTGGCTGTACAATTGAGGTGAGCCATCTATCTGTAAGGGTATAAAGAGCTTTGTCCTTCGCAGTTAGACTTCCTTCCATGTTGTTTTTTTTTTGTGCTGTGGCCACGTGTGAAAAAAGCGGATTAAAAGCATTCTGGCAGTGCGTGTGTGTGTGCGTATTGTGGGGGTATTATGTTACCTTTACATCCACTAGAACCACACACACACACTCACGTCTGCCCGCTACCTGTACGTGTACATGTGTCGTAAAAGCATTACACGACAAGACTTGCTGCTCCCTCTACTACTCCCTACTGCCCCTGTCTGGTATGTTGTTGGTGTGGTTACACTGTCTCTGTGCCAGTGTTGATTAGTAAATGGCTGTGTTGTTATGCCTGTACGTGTGTGTGTTTTATAAGCCCTTGTATCGGCTCCAGTTAGGGGAGAGGTTCTTATTGTATGTTGCCGGCTTACCTTCCGGTTTCATCTCCGGCCAAACAACAATGCTGGTACCACCCTCCTGTCCACCCCAAAACGGAACACTGAATAACAGCGGTCGAAAAAAACCAGCAACAGAAAGTACCGTTATAATTTATACGCCTGCAATATGGCAACGCTGCCTAGCCGCACACAGGGACACACACATACGCGTCACAGGGGCAGGGAAAAACTTTATCCAGGTCCAAATAACTTTGGAGCACATAAGGTCGGTCGGTCGATACACAAGATGCCGTTACACCAGAGCAAGACAGAAAACAGCGATGGAGACAGCCAGAAGGAGAGAGAGCATTTCCCCAAACGTAACAAAAAACAGCTGAGCCGATGCTGAGGCCCGGCATTGCCAGCTCGGTGTGTTTCAAGTTGCCCTGGCAATGCCCAAAGCGCCGGTCTGCGGCTTTTATTTGTCCTGCAAAAACAACTCCGCAGCAGAGGAACCAGGCGCGGGAGAGCATCCCGTCCGCGTCACCTGACATTGAACTCTCTCTCTTTTGCTTTTGCTCTCTCTCTGGTAGTTTTATTCCTCACCCGATGCGAGTAGAATATCCCCAGCATAACGGGACTGTTTCGGAATTCACTCGCGCGTTGGCTGTTTGCCTGTGTGGAAGTGCCGTGCGGATTTCGAACCGACTCCGGGTCCCCAAATCGTTTTTAACCTCGCGTCTCGCACACACTCATACACACACACCGTTACCGCAGTACATATGTATATAATTGTATATATACATAGATGTATATGTATATAAATATGTATGTATATGTATTTGTGTACACACTTATAACGGCATAACGAGTTTTGCGGTGTAAAGTGGAAACAAAATCATAGACAAAGCCGAAAAAGTAACAAAAAAAAACCATGCCAAACAACATAATTTTATATAATTATAAGAACTTCTGCAAGACCCACACCCCAATCCTTCGTCTCTGACTCCTCGCCAACGCTGGTAATCCTGAAAATAGTACGAAAAAATCAATTGCCCCTGGGCAACATTTTTTGACGGCTTCGCCGGCGTGCTAGCCGTCGTATTTCAGATTAGTTGCCATACAATTTCCTTTTTGGTAACGAATGCGTCCGTCGCAGCGAAAAAGGCTGAAACAAGAATGATTAACATAAATTCATGGATACTTTCATGAATGGAACTTTTGAGCTGCTAATGACGTGGAAACTTTTGGAATTTGGGTCTTTTTCGGCTGTTACCTCAAGGAAGGCAATTGGACAAGGGACAGATGAATTTATGGAAATTTATGGCATAGCTACTTTTTCTACAGTGCGAGAAGTAACTTGGTACATTTTCATCATGTCTTGATTGTTAGGTCGTAAAAAGTATAGTATACATTGAGGCGTTAAAAGCGACGGATTCTTGGAGTTCAAAAAATGTCTTGCTTTAAGTTTTTTAGGGGTTGTATCCAGAGGATGGCAGCGTTAATTTCTTGTACTGTTTAATGCAGATCCGTTTGCAGAATATTTCCTAATTTCACATAAACATCAAGTGTTTTAAACACATATTGATATTACATGTCTGACTCTGTCTTCCTGCGATTTTATGGGTAAACTTTGAATCGTTTCCGAAACGAAGAAGCAATAGACATTCAGGCTAAAATCGAACCATTGATTTCCTTGTTGTTTTTATATTTTGCTCGCATTCGCATGTTCCGCTGGTATACTTTTGGGCCACAGACACACACAGAGAGACAGGCGACACATAAGGCTGGACGAGTGTGTGTATGTGCGAGAATCCCCACCCTAAACTTGACCCCAGCCATTTGCACTTCATCAAGCGATGCTTGCACAGGCCGAACGTCTGTGCCAGACCAGAATCGCCAGAAACTTGCTTGAACAAATGGATCATATCATATAGGCAGGCATATACAAAGGATTTACATACATATGTACACCAGGGCCTGAAGCTGCAGGGCAAAGGAATTTTCCATTTTGGCAAGACATTTTGTTGGCCAGGCTGTCGCAATGCCATTTAAACTTTTTCTTTTCTTTTTCCTGTTTCGCTGGGCTTTGTCCCAGAAGGCGCCCGCCAACCAGGTGTTCGTTCTGCAACCTCCGCAAAAAGTTAAATCAGCAAATTTCCACTTCTCTCTGAATTGGTTTTCAGAATTCTCGGGATCCACGTTTTTTTTTTGTTTCTGTAACCGTTGGGATGATATGCATTTGGCTTGCCGGCACGGCCCCTGGCCTGGGCTGGTCCCCATTATGATTGTTTGGCAAATTTTAATGATGCCATTGGGCATAATGAAATTATTGTTAGTTCAGCCAACAAGAAGTCCACTTTGAAGCAAAACTGGGGAAGGGGTTGAATTTTGTAAGGTCTTCCATTTCGTATGCACTCAACGTCCCTTTGCTTCACCCACGCTATAACGCCCGGTATTTTTCGTGGAAACTTTATATTGCCACAGCATCCATCCTCCCACGTATAACCATCCACCACCCTGTTGGGTGTGAAATTTTATAACTGTGTAGGAGCCGAAGTGGGAGCAGGTGCCCCGGCTTAGTCCTTGGACGTGGCCTCTTGACGTCACTCGGCCCAACCGAATTGATGTTTAACTATTGATGCCCGACGCGGCTTGTAGCTTAGCTGGCATCCAGGAGATTGTTTCGCATCTCTCCAGATGGCCATTGCCTGCTTATGTTTATCGTTGCATGGCATGGCAAGGCTTGGACGAGCTGGAACTGGAACTCAACTGCTCTCAAACATTTGTTTGCCGAGTGGAAAGGGGGCCTTATTATATTGGCGCGTGTGTAGCTAAACATGAAAGATTTATTGGATCAGTGATGTAAGAAGCTTGGCTGTCGGAGTTCTCTTAATATTGGGAATATTTAAATGGGTTATAAATGTCAATAACAAATACAATAAATAATCGGATTAATAGGCAGTCGATAAGGCTTCAAATATAATTACATTTGATTTATCCCATTAGATCTTAATAAAACACAAAATGATGAACATAATTGGCAAATGTCTAAATTAGATAAGAATTAAATTATATTTATGGTGTTGGTTGAGAAAGGAGAAGAATAATTGTATGATTTTACACTTCCTGAAATGCTCGAAAATAATTGCCATATTGAAATGCCATCGTTTCGTATCTGAGAGCTTGCTGATAATATCATCATCATCTGAAAGGCTGCCCAGTCAATTCTCTTGGTCTCTAGAGCTGTTAGAGGCGCAGAGGTCGAAGAAGAGTAGCTAGAAAGGTCTCCTCTGTGTGGCTTTGTGTGGGATGTTTTCCCCTCCTGGGCATACAAGCAGGCAACCAATATTCATGCTCCAATTACAGGAAAAACAATGCCGGCCGGGCCAGGACCCAAGTGTTTATATTTAGCAAACGATGTAGAGGAGAGGGAGAGAGATGGGAGATACATACATATACCTACCCCGATTGAGTGGGAATGAGAGAGAAGTAAGCCAAGTTCTGAAATGCATCACTTTGGGGTCTTGCCTGCCCCTCGAGACTGCATCATCAGCAGATAAACCAGAAGAAGGCGGAGGGAAACTGGGCGATGTAAAATGAGGACCAAACAAAAGGATCTGCTTGTCTTGTCACGAGAAAGCTCTTGAGTCAAGTGCCGGCTGTCCGTCCACCTAAGCAGCCCTTGGAATTGGCCCCAGCCTCAGTATCGGTCTTGGCATCAGCGCTAGACTCATCCTTCCAGTCCCCAGTCTCAAGTCCGTTCGTCCCCAGCATCAGCTTTCGACCCACTTGGACCCTCGTTAATCATGCGAATTATGCATGAAAGTGGAGTACTTAATTTCAATTGTCTAAACAACAACGTCAGCGACAAGCGATTTCGATGTGACCTACCAATACACTTGAAGAAAATTTTCTATTTACACTTGACTGCATTGCACTATGGTCCAGACGACCACTTTTCTTGGCCAAAAGGCAATTTTTAAAAGTTAAAACCAAGACGTGGTTTTTGGCGCTCTGCATTAGAAAAAGAGTGACCATCAATGTTGCGTACCAAAAATTTGCATAGATGGCGCCACCTTCGCAAAATCAGCTGTGAAACCCAGCGGTCATTATTGAAAAGCACGTGCATTGAAAAAGTACCAATTTTAATGCTGTTTTAAATGTCTCATAAATTGAAAAACACGATTAACTGATCCATTTTTTGGATGCATTTTATTCAGTAGGGTTTTTACTACGTGTTCTATAATGCGAACGGTATCTAGTGGTTGGCGATGTCTTCGTAATTGTATGTCAAACTGAGGCCTTCAATACGTATCAGTTCGTAGTAAAGACTAATTTTTGTGAGAAGGTTTTTTTAATAGAGTGCCACCTAGTCCCACCTTGAAACCTATTGTGTGTCGTAGACTAATAAATGATTGTTAAAATGTATATAGTCACAAATGCCACATTTGACCACAACTCTTACAATTTGCATTTATAGATCATAACCTCAAATGAGAATTTTCAATGTTTTTTGCCGTTTGGAACGCAATGAAGAAGAAAATTGTGAAGTAGGGTACCATTTTGCATTGCATTTAAGCCACAGTATTAGTCACTAGCTATTTTGTAGGGCTAGAGTGTAGCCAGTGTAATATTGTTTTATAATGGAAACTGCTGAAGAGCATGCTCTGTGGGAGAAAAAATGCGATTATCTTAGATTTTTAGGTTGTTTTAACTCGTGCTACGACTTTTTTTATAGAATCTTGATCTGCTAAACATATTCCCATCCTTTTTTTGCTTCTAACTTTTTGAGAAAAAAAATTAAAAACCGATTTTCCCTTAAAAAAAGGAGCTGCCACGCCCATTTTTTCAAAAAACCTTCCTCTCCCTATTCTTAACTTATATCAAAAGACTAAATCAAAAAATCTTGTTCCGTTCGCGAGTTATTCAATTTGGCCAAGAAAAGTGGTCATCTGGACCATAGTGCATTGGTGGGTGGGTGGCAGGGTGTAGCGTATAGCGGATTGCATACTTATGAGGGCGAGCGACTGAGTAAATTTCCCTGCGCGCGTCTTACAGTGAGAGATACCAGGCGACCCAGAGAGAGAGAGAGAGAGAGAGAGAGAGAAAGCTTTTGTACAAGGTGTATTTATTACGAGGTGAACCGTCGATGATTTTGCTTGCCACTCTTTCGCAGTTTGTCTAGGAATTAATTAGTGCAAAAAAGAGAACTGCATTAGTGATTAAATTTAGTTTTAGTTGAAACGAAAGTGCGACACAGAAAACCAAACTAGATTGAATAACTAAACAGTACGACATTGGGGAACACATTCTGGCTATACTTCCCACCCTTTTAAAATACACCTTGCTCCTGCTCTCTCTCTCTGGCTCTCTTCATCTTTCAGCTGCTGCTTGGCTGCTTAGCTGCTGCTCTGCTTCTCCTTCTGCTTCTGCTTCTCTTTCACGCCTTTGTCAATTTGCAGCAACTTGTGCGCTCGTTTGACTTGGGTTAAATTGTTTGTGATTGTCGTAGCAGCAACTGTCGCTGCAAAAGTTTGTGCCAGGCCAGTGTGTGTGTGTTTATTTGTTCGAGTGTGTGTGTGTGCGCCTTGACAGAGTTGTCAGCTGTTTCACTTGCATTTCTTACCGTTTTCTCTCTTGCCCAGTCTCTCTCGTTCGCTCTTTGGCCCATTATTACACAATTTATATATTTTTTTTAGGTGTGGTTTCTGCGGCAACGGCGTCTGTATGTGACGCCCACACACCGGCCACGCCCTTAGCACGCTCATGGTCGGTCGGGTATCCTTGCAAAAAAAAAGCTGTTCTTGCTTTTGTTTTAATCAATCATTTTTTACAAAACTGTGCGCTGTTTGTGGTAGTTGATCGGCATGCAAGGGGGCCCCTCCGGGAGATTGGTGGAAAGGGGACTTGCAAAGTTTGCATAGTTTCTAGTCGAGGCCTCTGGCGTTTTTGCCATGTAACTGTAATTGCAGTTGGGACCTTGTTCCGCTTTGCTCTAGCACTTCTTCTTCATCCTCTGCCGCCGCCGCCTCAGCTTGTTCTTCGTTACTTTGTTATGCGCTCCATTTGCGGAACATAAAGAGAGCGGGCACAGTGGGAAGTTGATGGGAGAGAAACCGGGATATTTGAAGGGATAGTATAGTGGAACCTGCTGTTAGAGATGTATATTTTGGTTGAATCTTTTGCTCAACTTGAAAGAACTTCTGCCGCTTTCTGTACAAAGCAAACTTTCAAATTGAGCTCGGATTTGTACAACAAGTTGTTGCCCTCTTTCAGACCACTGTGCATGAGCCTCACAGGCATATTACATGACCCCAGTCTGCGACTCGTTGTTGTTGTGTGCGTGTGCCCCCAACTCGAACGTCCTTTGAGGACACTGCCAGCCTATTCAAATTTGTGCGGCAATTAATAGTGATTTGAAGTCAAGTGCAAAAGCCGATTAAAGCGATAACCAAAATCGAATCGTACTTCGTCGGGAAAACGAGAAATCCAAGCATCAAATAGAAGATGGCCTGGGGATACTGGTCTGCCACGACTGTGGATCGTGGACGCTCGCCGCGTCGCCTGACACAGTGCGCCCCGCTGCCCGTGAACATAGTGCAGCAGGAGGAGGAGGAGGAGCAGCAGCCCCAGCAGCCGTTGCCGCAATCATGCATACCCCAGCAGCAGCAACAGCAGCAGCAGCCGCATCAGCATCAGCATCAACATCAGCAACAACAATCGCAAACCTGCCCCAGCACGCCGTCAGCCAATCAACAGGGAAGTGGCAATCTCTGCTACAGTCCCTCGTGTCGGTCGCGCTGTTCGAGTCCGTGTCCGGGCTCACCATGCGGTTCCATAACACCGCCACCACCGCCGCTGCTGACGTCCTCGCAGCAGCATCTCCACTCGAACAAGAACTGTCCAGCTGCACAGCAGCTGATGACACATCTGGACTATGCAGCCAGAAGGCAGTCTTTGGATCAGCTGGATAGTCCGCAGGTACTACAGCAGAGACATGGCTCTAACAAAGAGCTCTGCTTGAAGGCTGTTATTGATCATTGATGATTATTGAATTAACTCTATGATAAGTGGGTGGTTTAGAAGAAACAGTACTTAAATTCTCACCCGTATATCGTTGTTGAATCAGAGTCATGACGGACCGATCGGTTATAGGATTTCAATCTCAAGCAGAGCTCTCTACCAAACGAGTCTAAATCTATTCCACTCTGACCCTGATCTTTGTTTCCATTATATCTCTCCCCTCCCAAAAGTCCAAATACTTCGACATTCAGGCCAATCAGCTGTCGGACATCATGTGTCGCGGTGCTGTGGTCAGCTCCATACAGTCGGCAAATAACACGCTAACACGCGGCGTCTCGTTGCACAGTCGCAGCGGCAGTGCTCATGGAAGCCACCACGGCAGTCACCATGGGAGTCACCACAGCCACAGTCATCATGGGAGTGCCCATGGTTCGTTGGGCTGCCTCCAGGGGGGCGTAAGTGTGGGTGTGGGCGTCGGAACTGGAAGCACTGGGAGCATTGGTATGATGTCGGCTGGTCACATCGATACCGGCGACTATGACGTGCCGCATCCGCACCCATACACACATCACTATATGCAGACAACGGCATCGGTGACACCTCCGCGTGGCAGCCTGAGCCGGCCGGGATCGGCGGGAGCCGTGTGTGCCGGCCACGACTCCGGCTCGGACTCCAGTCAGGGCTGTGGCGGCTCCATTATGGGAGGAATGCTTGTCATGGGCCATCCCGGGCACATGGGCAGCCTGGGACACCACAGCACGGGCAGCGGATCGCTGGGACGGTGTTCGAGTCGGTGCCACAACACGAACACCACAACAACCGATGACTCGGGCGGCGGCAGCAGCGGTGGCGGCGGTGGAGGCGTTGGCACTGGCACTGGCAGTGCTTCAATCGCCGTGGGAATGCCGGGCATGCTGATTGACTACCATCATGGCCACCACAGTGGCAGCGCCGGCAGTGGCCTCAACGGCTGTGGAGCAGGCAGCATCGCCGGCGGAAGCATTGGAGGGCGCAGCAGTGTCCTGGGCACCATTCACAACGGCCACGGCCATCATCATCAGCAATATCATCACGAGTGCATACACTATGAGCGTCTGCCTATTCCCGTACCCATTCCGACAGTGCCCATGGGCGTGGCACTGCCACAGCAGCAGCAGCAGCAGCAGATGCCGCCTCAAATGCCGCCGCAGCATCAACTGCAGTCGGAGGAGGAAATTGAGCCGGCCTATGCGACAGGTAAATGGATAAGTTGCACATCGTTAAGAGATTCGTTTCCGTTTCCAGTTATAAAACATTCTTTTAGTTGTAGTTTATTTCTGTTGTATTCATGAATAAATATTTTATTTTCTTTAAAAAAATGGTAAATTTATGTTTTATGTTAGTTATGTATGTTTTTTTGGTGCAAACAGTTGCCCTGGTTTGACTTCATTTTGAAACTGTTTAACCCATCCCTGAGCTTATCGTGGAAGCCCCATTTGTTGCGCTCTCACTTGCTCCCAATTAGAGGGACGACGGTCTTGGCGTTCGGTTATTGTGACAATTCAATCGACCACTTGAGCAGTTGAGGCTGATTCTGTTTTGTTTCGCACTTGATTTTATTGTTCTTTTGTTATGTTTTTGTGGTTCTTTCTGACTCTGTCTATGCCTCGGCGTCTGCTTTTCTTTCTCCGTTCTGTTCCGTTCCATTGTGGGGCGCTCAGTTTACTGTTGAAAGTCGCGCGGTGACGACGCCCCGCGCGTGCCAGAAGCGCCTTAACATCTTTTAACTGGAACATCACCCCAATTCTCTATTCTTGCCAGCCAATTGGTCTTTGTTTTCTTGGCTCCAGTGACCTATGAACCGGCCACAGCCCCGCACAAAGCAGACACATACCCGCCACCGACCACAATGATCATCTGGAGCGGCTTCTGCGAGGCTGCCCAAATATATAGCACTCAGACGGCGACGTTTATGAGTGGTGGGCCATCGTGTTAGTATTGAAAGTGTTGCACCCTGCCTGTAAAGAGGTTCAATTAAGAAAAGTGACATTTACCGAAAGTGTATTTTGTTTTTTAATCGAAGAAAGTGGATGTAGATCTTTGCTTTAGAAGCACTTACTTCCGTTCCTTTGTTAGTCCGACCTTCAGGCTGATTAAGCCTAGTCCGTTATGAGTAATTTGATGCCATATCGCACCTTTTTAGCCACACATTCGCGCCTAACTGTGTTTCAATATGTATTTCCCCAGGCCTCCTAGTCATAAACTTTGCTTACTCGCCACGTTATCTCCTGGGGCAAAGCATTTACGAGGTATAAAAAAATTACAGTAACCGGCAGAAACAGCAAAAAAAAAAAGCAAAACAACAGAGACCAAACAAATTTTTGTCGCTCATATCAGAATTGATAAGAGCAACCCACACTTGTGTGCCCATATACAAAGTACACACTCGTGTGTGTGTGAGTGTGTGAAAAATTAAATTCTAGGTCAATGCAAGGCATGGGGCAACGCAATATGTAGAATCTATCACTATTATAACCTTGTAGACAGGCAGAATTATTGAACCCAGGCAGAGCAGATACACTTGGGACACTTTAATTGAATTATGCATGAATGATGAGCCACAAGCAGCGAATCCCTGACAGCCGAACAAGTGGTCTCAATTGATGGACTAGCCGCCCGGAAAAGCTTAATTAACATTACTTCGGAAAAGGGAGAGAGAGAGATAAAGCGAGAGTGGAGTGTGAGAGAACCCTTCCTTCCATCTATCTATCTAACTCACACACTCCCCCCCTTCCATGGCTCGTTCTATAGTTGTATCTGTGTCTGTATCTCTCTCTCTTGCTGTCTGTATTCTCCAAGTGGTGCGTAGCACAGAGATAAGGGGCGCTGGTTGGCAAATGGATTGTCTGAGTGCCACAGTCGTGGAACGGGTGCTGGCTGGTTAACAAGCAGACAGCAATACATGTGGCTGGGACGGAATCCGTTTATAAGTAAAAATCGCTGAATAAAATCACATTAAATTGATAAGCGAGCGACCCCAGGGAGTGGCAATAAAAGACCACCCACACGATGGGCAAACTAGCTTTCCGTAAGCATTGCGCCCAGCCATAACAAAATCAGTGACGTGACCAAATCCGCTATAAACATTGTGTACATGCCACAAGAATTGTTGACAAACTAATCTTTCCTTTATTCTTTCAGTATTCCCCAATGTTCCTCAAGCGCCGGGATTGTCCTGCGATGGTGAAGATCGTAAGTATATCCGGAGTAAACAAATTACAATTATTTTAAATCAAAATCTCACCTCATAGGCAGCATCTATCGACGTGGTGCTCGACGGTGGCGTAAGTTGTATCGCGTCAACGGACACATTTTCCAGGCCAAGCGTTTCAATCGCGTGAGTATCCAACACGGAAAATAACCCACAAGAATCCATTCCAAATGCATTTCCCTTCTCGATTTCAGCGTGCTTTCTGTGCCTATTGCCAGGACCGTATCTGGGGCCTGGGGCGACAGGGTTTCAAGTGCATACAATGCAAGCTGCTGGTGCACAAGAAGTGCCACAAGCTGGTGCAGAAGCACTGCACCGACCAGCCAGAGCCATTGGTCAAGGAGCGGGCAGAGGAGTCGAGCGACCCGATGCCGGTGCCATTGCCCCCGCTGCCATATGAGGCCATGGGCGGCAGCGCGGATGCCTGCGAGACGCACGATCATGCGCACATCGTGGCCCCGCCACCGCCCGACGATCCCCTGGAGCCGGGCACCCAGCGCCAGTACTCGCTGAACGACTTTGAGCTGATACGCGTTATCGGTCGTGGAAGCTATGCCAAGGTGCTAATGGTGGAGCTACGGCGCACGCGTCGCATCTACGCCATGAAGGTGATCAAGAAGGCTCTGGTCACCGACGACGAGGACATCGACTGGGTGCAGACGGAGAAGCATGTATTTGAGACGGCGTCAAACCATCCGTTCCTGGTGGGACTGCACTCGTGCTTCCAGACGCCGTCGCGTCTCTTCTTCGTCATTGAGTTCGTCCGCGGCGGCGATCTGATGTACCACATGCAGCGCCAGAGGCGGCTGCCCGAGGAGCACGCCCGCTTCTATGCGGCGGAGATAAGTCTGGCGCTGAACTTCCTCCACGAAAAGGGAATCATCTATCGCGATCTGAAGCTGGACAACGTGCTGCTCGACCACGAGGGCCACATCAAGCTTACCGACTACGGCATGTGCAAGGAGGGCATTCGCTCGGGCGACACAACCTCCACGTTCTGCGGCACACCCAACTACATTGCCCCAGAGATCCTACGAGGCGAGGACTACGGCTTCTCCGTCGACTGGTGGGCATTGGGCGTCTTGCTCTATGAGATGCTGGCCGGACGCAGTCCATTCGACTTGGCCGGTGCCTCTGAAAATCCCGATCAGGTGAGCGTTTCTTTAACAACATTAAAGTGCAAGTAATAATTTCATAAATGTTTACCCAGAACACGGAGGATTATCTGTTCCAAGTGATTCTGGAAAAGACCATTCGTATACCGCGCTCCTTGAGCGTTCGGGCCGCCTCTGTGCTGAAAGGTTTCCTCAACAAGAATCCCGCTGATCGTTTGGGCTGCCATCGGGAGTCCGCCTTCATGGATATCGTCAGCCATCCGTTCTTCAAGAACATGGATTGGGAATTGGTAAGTTCAACGAAGTTTACCCTTTTCTTTTTCTTGCTGTGTCTGTGTATGGGCTGTATAGAATTGTTTATGATGATGATAATGTCTCGAGGGAATGGTTTACACCAGGATATAGACGTACTGGAGGCAGATGGTAGGGATAATTACGAAATGCAAGAGCTATCACAACAATCTCTTGCTTAATGAACGATCCGCAACTATAATAAACTTCTTGATTGACCCTGGACAGTAGCAAATCGATCCTATGACTGCACCGCCAGCTGGCATTGAGTCAAGTCCAAATCAAGTTGAAGATAAGCTTGCTGATAGCCAACTAACGTAACTGCAATCATTATAGAGCATTTTTCTTTAGTATTATCTTCGGTTCTGTGATGATATCTGTGATATGTACAAGCATTTCTTTATTTATTACACACGCATTAAATGACGTGTATGAAGATTGCACAGAAGGAGGTGCAACCGCCTTATATACCAAACCTGGATCCTGGCGATCCCTATGTGACAACCAATTTTGATGCTCAATTTACTCGCGAACCGCCCGAACTAACGCCCGACGATCCGTAAGTTTAATCGAGAACCCCACACGAAAGACAAGATGGTATAGAAACTTCAGCGTTTCCTCGTTGTTTTTTTTTTTTCTGTTAGTTTTTGTTTTTCCTTTGCATGAGATATTGTCCTTGAAAGATCGTTTTTAGTGTCAAAGACTAACACTGCAGGTAATTGTGCGTATCAATCAGCCACATTTCGACCATGTCCCTGCCATCGACCCGCTGCCTATTTATTCTAATAACAGATCAGACCTCGTTTACTCGTTTACATACATACTCTCTATGTATTTTATCATCGTCATGATCATGCTCAAAACACGACACGGAAATGAATGAGAAAAACTTGTCTTTATGTTTTTGCCTGAGAGAATTGGCTGAGAATTTTGTTTATGGTTTACCAAACATTCATTATGATTTTCTACTATCCTCATATGCGATCCATCCACCATCATGCAGCTTGAGCGCAAACAGGTCACGCCACCATTCAAGCCACGCTTAGACTCAGACCGCGACTTGGCCAACTTCCCGCCCGAGTTCACTGGCGAGGCCGTGCAGCTTACCCCGGATGATGAGTAAGTTGACAGATGAGATCTTCCCCCGACACTTTGGATACTTCATTAGCTTTTTTAAACTATTATTTTGGATGATTTTATCTAATTTATTCACTTCATTCCCACAGTCATGTCATTGACAATATTGATCAGTCGGAGTTCGAGGGCTTTGAGTATGTGAATCCCTTGCTGATGTCCCTGGAGGATTGCGTCTGACACCACGAAACATGTGACTTACATCCGTACAATGTAAGGGTAAGTAATATTAATTAATCATTTATGGAAGTTTAATATTAATCGTGCTCTTTTTTCTTAGCTTTATGGCGAAGACTCCAGTGATTACGATTCTGTGGCCGATGATTTGAGTCTCTTGCATTTGAATAGTGCAGGAGGTGCAGTGGCGGCTGTGACTGGCGGTGGGCCAGTCAATGCCAATAACAATTTAAGCCAGCAGCAACATTATCGCCAGCAGCAGCAGCAACAGAAACAACAGCAATATCATCCTCATTCAGTATACTCACAGCAGCAGCAGCAGCAACAGCAGCAACAGATGCTGCAACTTCAACAGCAGCAGCAGGTGCAGCAGCAACAACATCATCTTCATAATGGTAATAATATCAATCATAATAATCAAATGCAAGCAAATAATAATAAAAGTCTACTGCAGCACATGTTTTGCCTTCCATTGAACTAATTAAAATAACGAATTAGATAAAGCAACATGCAACAACAATGAGCAACACAGCAACAACAACTAGCAGAGCAACTAAAAAATAAAACAAAAAAAGAAGCAAAAAAAAATAATCCACAGAAAAACCCAATTTAAAGTTAAAACAAATTAAACAAAAATGGCACAACTACCAAAATTATATAAACTTCTTAACAGCAGATACCATTTCTCGTAAAGAAACTCTATATATTATATACATGAAACAAAGCAAAAAACAAAAAAGAAAGAAAGCCACAAGTTGCGAGTATTACACACTAAACAACATTAAGTATGAGAGAAACGATTACTTTACTACTTAAGCACCTAGGCAGCCCCGACTCTAAAACACTTTCAAAACTCAATGCAAGACTTTTCAGCCAGAAACCCTGTGGAGCCGACTCCCAGGTGTATCCCAAGAAACCATTTTTAAGCTACATCAAATACGAGTATATATATAATATAATTTTTAAACGTTTAACAGCAACAAAAGACATTTCAATGTTAATTTTACTAGAAAGTGTGCGTGCGGAGAGGAGGGACATGCATACTTCAAACGAATCAATCTATGTATAACGTATAAGAATATATAACTCTAATGTAAAATGTGTGTGTGTCTAGCGTTAGAGAGCAGAGCATGGTTTTTAAAAGCGACATAAATATGTGTACGAGTATTGTGAACAGCAGAAGTAGTTAACCGAAAGCAAAAACGAACATTTTGATTCCGCACAGAGAAGATTCCTCCAATAACCCAATGGGATGGTAGCATTCTCGTACCACACGAACAAAATATATTTATTTATTGTACTCCTTGTATTATTTATTGTTACAACAAGCTAAACAAAATCCGTCTACTGGCAATATTTCTTTGTTAGGTATTAAAAAAAATTCTTTTATGTTTTTTTTCAATGCATTCCACTGTACTTACAACAACAAAATACAAAGATATATATATATATTATACATATGTATATTTTTGTTAATCTATTGAGCCACTTAATAAGAGGTAACATTTTTTTAGTGGCATTAAATTTGCCGCGAAAGAAATCAAAATGCAAATCATTTTTGTTCAATCTGTTGCGTACGTTTTCGTAAACTTAAGCCTAAATATATACATTAGTAGATATTAAATAAAAATTGTATATTATGTTTTGATAAATCACATAAATATTGAGAACTTTATTCAAATTAAAACGTATCCAAAAGAAAACAAAAAACAAAACAAATATCATTGTGTTGCAAGAGTAAAAACTGGGTTTTTAACGGCAAGAAATTAAATAAATTTCAATGTTACTTGTTAATGTATGGAAAACGAAAAGATATTACACGTATATTGTTATAATTCCAGATACAACGCAATCTAAAGCAAAAAAGAAAATAAAATTGATCAAACCAAGTTTTTGATTCAGCAATTATCCATAATAGCAAGCAATCCACTCAAAAGCAACAAATCGACAAAAACACTAAACAACTAACAAATTGCACTTTAATGTTAACAAATGAAAAAAAAACCCCTTAAAAAGGAGAGCCCTTCCTTCTGGTAGCCTTTCCCTTTAATTTTCGCTGTTGTGTTTTGTTTTATAACCGAGTTTTGCGAGTAAGTTGACTTAGGTTTAAATGTTTTTAACTGCGCGTATAGTATATGTATTGATGTATCTCCCTCAACTGATGTTTCCGTCTAGTTTTTGTATTATTTACGTACACACTTGATGCACTTTTGGCATCAATATTGATGCTAGCAAAATGTCAAAACGAAATTGAGAACGTAAGCATTATTTTGCGTAACAATTATCCATATAAACAGAAACGAATAAAATATTGTATAAGAAAAAGAAATCATCTTTGGGGGGCCATCATCTGCCTGCCACACCTTTCGTTCACCAACAAATCTGTTTTAAATTTTCAAATTTTATTAACAATTGACAGTGGGAAAAAATCAACAAATGCAAAATATTATCGTATGGTATCGATTCGTTGGACACTAGGTCTGCAGTATGGAGACGGGCTCTTGCATAATCTCTTGAATCTTTGCCTCTGGCACGGGCACACCGTTGGCCAGCAGAGTGTGAACAATGCCATCAAGTTTATTGCCACTTGAGCGTGCCTGTAGCACGAACTCAGTGTCCTGCAGCATGAACTTGGTGTCCGTTCCGCCGTGAACGAAAACAGACTGCAAAATGGTGGGAAGGTTGTGGAATGTTTGGGGTAACTCTTTTTATTTTGCCACATGTTTTGAGACTCACCTCCTCCTGGCGTAGGTCATCGTTTACGTAGAGACTCAGAGTGTCCAGCTTGAGCATTATTCGATACTCCTGCGGAGGTGTGTCGGAGGTGCTCGAAGAATGGCAGGTGCTGAGCCACAGCCGGTACTGACGTGCTACGTCCTCTGTGTACTGCTCGTGTGACTTTCCGTCGATGTACAGTGAGTACTCGTACTTGAAGCCAGGTGCCGGATCAACGCGTATAATGCAGCGGGACTGATCGATGTGAAAGGTGTCCTCACCGACCAGTTTAAACATCCAGTCACGCCGCAGGACCTCCTGCAATGAATTATGACAGTGCTCAGTGGGGGATATCATGTAATCCACTTAAAAACAATGAAAACAACAAGTTTAATTCCATTCTACGAGAGACGAACAGTAATTACATGGCCGTACACTATGCAAATACTTCACTCCCCCCCCCTCCCCGGCAATCCACCGTTTTCAGCATGGGGTGGAAAAACTTACCCGACCATTGACCCAAATCATGCGCCGCCCACTAGTTGTGCCATGTTCCAGCTCGATGCGGTACATCTACGGAAAAATACACAACATTTTCATGGGTTTTAGCTGAGGTGTTTTTGGGTAATACGAGTACGCGTACCTTTCCATTGATGGGCACACACCATTGGGCCACTATATTCTGTTTGTTGTAGCGCTGGTCTTCTGGCACATGATCCTGCGTCATGATGGGCTGCGTGGACAGATTCTCCAAGCGCAGTGTAGGCGACAGAAAAGACATTGACTCGATCCAGCTCCTTGCCCCCTACTCTAAGGCGTCGCACAAGTGGTAAAAGAATCAATAGTACCCATTAAAATTCAGTAATTGCATTTAAAATGCAACAAACAAATTGGTATTATACAACCGCTTGGGTACTTTGTTTAGTCAAAAGTTCAAAGAACTTTTCTTAAGGGGCACAATGCGGGTTTGAACTAATCAAAATCTAGATTTAGCTGGTTTTACTTTACGGGTCAGCAGCGATTGCTCCTTGCCTTCTCTTATGGCCAACGAAGTAGACGCGATTTGGTTGGCTTTTGAATAAAGCCCCAAGCTATTGCCAGTAAACCGCAAGAACGAACCGCACGTTGTTAGCGCCAATGGCACACTAAACAACATACAATATAAACCAAATGAAGGAACTGAAAAAAAACTAGTAGTTGGCCGCCTGCCTTTTGGCTTTTGGTCGACTCGAGTCGCGCCGCGGTCGCGTTTGTCGGCCTTTGCTGCTGCTCGAAAGGCAAAAGAGAAGTGCAGAGAGCAGAGTACAGTAGAGCTAGCTAGCGACGCCGCATGGCGCCAAAAACAGAGTTGATTTGATGCCTCTAGCCCTGGGTGTGTGCTAGTGTGTGTGTGTGTGTATACGCTCCTCAATACCCAACCCCCACTTGCGTCGTTGTTCGCATAAAAATAAACTTTGCGCCAAGTATGCAATGGTTTTTGCATTGCAATTGCCATGCTCATGCCCAAACCCATGCCATCCGTGCGTTTGGAGAAGCTCCAATTGAGCGAATATACCCTTACGTATGTACATATTTTATTCTAGATGACAATTATATGGCCCAGGGGGATACATATCCACATCCACAGTCTTCCTCCGGCCCTTTTGGCAGCCTTTGGCTAGGGGCAATCGTCGCAAATAATTTGTCGCATTTTGTTTTGTTCTCGTGTTTATGGCGCAACATTTTGTATCCATAAATACACGCCGGAAATGCTAATGACCGATAGGATGGGGTAGGTAGGATCACGGCACGGGGAGGAAGAACTGCCACGTTTCGTGGCAACAGTAGCAGAAGAACTGTGAGAAAAGTTGGCGCCTCAATCGACCAGATCCGATATTGATAAATGTATTTGGGCCAGATGGGGTAAGGAACCTAAAAAGAAACAGGCAGCACATCATATGTCAAATCGAATTGCTTGGAACGCCTTGGTTCAGAGTGGGGTAACACACAACATATGCCATCTCCCCGTCAGAGTCGCAACACGCGAAGGTCACTGGCAACGCGCCGTTTGGAGTCGCTCTCAGTTGTAGTTGGGCTTTGGTATGTGGCAACAACAAAAAGACACCAACACACACAGATAAGGAAACATTTGACAAGGACAAGGCCCGACACCCACCAGCGCACAACGCTCTATCATCGGCGAGCTCAAAGTGTCCGTGTGTGCCTGTGCCTCTCTCTCTCTCTCTCTCTCTATGTTTCATTCTGTGTGTCTGTGTGTAATTATTATTATTAGTGCTATATAAAAAAGAAATGTGTATGTCTGCACACAGTCATCCTTTTTTCTGACGCCCGCTAGCGACGCTTCTTCGACGCGATGCACAGTGGGTGCTTACAGAGTTTTACGTGTATAAATCCATTTGGGTACATGCAAATATTAAAGAATTCAGTCATCAGGAGCTGAAGAGTTGATTAAATATTTAATTTTCGTTTACTTCTAGAAGTAAAGTATCTTCCATGGAAAATATTTCTTATGGGGTGTAAAATCAGGAAGGGCACCATTCGATGAGGTTTACTTGAAAAATATTTTTTTGTTATGTTCAAGTTTTCACTCATTTATTTATCCTCTCGAGTACACTGTATTCGGTTGCGCTTTTTCGTTGCCTACTTTCCTGCGGAATTTACCACCGCAGCGCGGTTTGTACACATTTTTTATGCAAATTTATTTGCCGAAAGTGCCGCCGCAGACAACATTCGTTGACGCTGATGATGTTGTTGTGGGCATGTGGGTAGTTGTGGTCTCCATACCCCAACCCCCCTCGGTGTCCACTGCCGGATTGCGTGCCTCGCTGGGTGTCGGCTGACAGGCACACTACAAATGTCTCCGACAATTAATTTCCATAGATAATTGCCTGTCGATAACGACAGCGCCAGCACCAGGGACATTAATCACTAAGCCCGGCTGTTGAGTAGCTGGTTGTGTTCTTGGCCTTTTCCGTCTCTTTTGTCTGTTGGGTTGTTCGATAAGATTTAATCAAAACTATGGCGAAATGACAAAGTGAAAGTTGTATTTCAGTGATTTGTTGGAACGCTCTTAAATCAAATTGAATTGGCAAAATGTGTGCGCTGGCTTTAGTTAGCTAGATTTGTATGCATATGGGTGTGTGTGTGTGTGTGTGTGTGTGTGAGGTGTTCTATGTACTAGATAAAGTGAATGGATATAGCAGTGCTCGACTTTGTATAACCAGCTACAATAGAACATAATACTGATCACAACGCCAATATAATAGAAAACGAAATAATTCTCACTCCCACTCTAATTTCGTTTCATTTCGTTAACAATTTTCCATGGAAAACAATGATTGGATACATTTCTCAATTGGACAATAAATATGGAGGAGTCTGCGTATGTGTAATGTGTAAATATATATGTAGAATTTATATTGCTGCACCATAACAACTAACATAAACAGCAACTATCCTTTGTAATCGAGTAATTCATCTATACATATACTTAATTTTGGGGCACAAATTTGAACGACGCTGGGCGTAAGTTGTAGGCGCTAGTTGTAGGTATTTTTGTCTGATTATCCTTTCCTATATATATACTTGTTCGTGTGCGCATGTATATATGCATGTGTTTACTTATAATCAACGCTAATTGCACTATTTAAATAAATACGAGTACGTCTTGCTGTCAGAACGTGTGCCTCCCAACTTGAGATACAAATGCGTTATGCATTTAAGCTAGTTCCATCATTTCCATAATGGTATCGAAGAAGTGCTACATGTCTATAATTCATAATTGACACAACTAATATTGCCTTTTGCTGATCGATCGCTTACATAACTATTTACAAAGAATACTGAGTAATCAAATTAATTTTGGATAAATCTAAGCAAGTACAGTCATTTAAATTAAGAAATTCATAGAACCATTTTCGGAATAAAGCGTAAAAAAAATACAAAATGAAAATGTTACAGACTATAAATACAAATATCATCCATATCATGAGGTTGTTCATCTATTTAGCGAGTAGTTACTTCATCTAGGTATGTGGAAAATGGCAGTTTGGATGCACCTATCTATCATATATGAAAAGCATAGGCTCTGTTAGCTGGCAATAGTTTTCTATGACTGATCTATGGATCGCCAGGGCGGAAGAGGGCGCGATGTATCAACTAACATTATGGTAGATTCAAGCGTTTTGATCCAAAATTGGCTTTTCAGCTCCGTTCAGGAAAAATGCTGTAGAAAAATGCACAAAAAGTCTTCGGTCTCGTGATGGGAATCGGTTTAGGTTTAGAAACAAATGGTCCATCATTTTCTTGACAACATTATGTTCATGACAGTGCCACTGTTGAGCAGCACCCGTTTGGCATCCTTTAGATTCGCATTGGTCAGGTCGTAGCCATCTATCTCAAGTAGCTTGTCGTTGACGCTCAGCAGTCGAGCAGCGTTTGTATTGGGCGTAATGGCACTCACAAAGATCCCCACCTAAAGAGCAAACCATCAAAGTCCATTCTGTCTATAAAATAAGATTAGAAATTTTACTCACGTGATTGAGGAGCTCGGCTACGTCGAAGCCCATGCTGTGCTCCCATTTGAGGGTAACCTGCTTGACTGTGGGATTCTTGTGGACCCCAAATATCCAGGTGGACTTTTTGTGACTTGCCCTGGAAGTGTTATTGGTGGCCGTAGAGTTCATCGAGTGCTGCGACAGGCTATCATCTAGCTCTTCTTCCTCATCCTCGGGCCCTTGCTCCAGATTGCTGACGTTATTTTGGTAGTCCAGCTGCTGTTCGATGGGCTCCTCTTCCTGAGCACCAATCGCAGTGGTCTTAAAGTTGCTATTCAGAGCATCCTGATAGATCGTCTGTTCCAACTGCTGCTGCTGCTGTTGCTTGCGCTGTCTCATGGACTCGTACAGATTAAGATCCTCGGGAGTTTTCTTGGTGTATACTCTAGCTATGTGGTAGGGTGGCGGCTCTAATCGAGGTGGCGGCACTCCCTGCTGCTGATGTTGGGGCAGCTGCTGCTGCTGTTGCTGTTGCTGCAAGGGCTGCAATTCATAGTCCTCCTGCTCACCATTCAGATGTGTGGTGGGTAAGGTATTGGCCTCGACATACAGCTGCTGATAGTGCGCCTCGTAGTTGACCAACGGCAGACCATAGTACTCTTGTGTAGGAACCGGAAGCTGCTGCGTCGTCGCCGGCTGCTGATAGACCCCATAGATATGGGCGTTCTCTGGCGCAACGCCGTATATTGCACTTGCTGCGGCCTGATCCACAACATCTTGTTCGGCATTGCTGCTATCACAGTGAACTTGGCCATTGGGCACCACGCGGGCCTCCCTCACTTCGTTGGCATTCGCCGACGTCGCCGCTGCCTGGGCTTGCCGAACGTATTTCGCCATTTGGCGCAGCTCCTTGGGATACGGCGTGGGTGACCGCATCAGCCGTACGGATCCTGCCATCTGCTCCGGCGTGGGAGTTGGCGGTGCAGCCACATAGTTGGGATAACTGGGAGCCGCCTGCGTTTTGGCATTGCTCAAGATGGTGGCCTCCTCGGCAAAGCAGATGCGTCGCGAGGGACTGGCATGCGGATGCTGCTGGTTGGCGTAGACAAACTCGTACTGCTCCTGGGCCTGCTGCTGGGCCTGCATGCTGTTCATCTTGAAGGTGACCTGGGGCAGCATGAAGCAGGTCAACTGTGTTTTTGTACTGGCATCCAAGTATTGCAGGGGCACCAAGGGCTGCGACTGATTGTCGCTTAGCCACAGCGAGGTGAGATTCACTAGGTTCAGCATGGAGACGGGCAGCGCGTTGATATAGTTGTTAACCACGTTGATGACCTTCAGTTTCCCCAGGTTTCCTATGTTGTGGGGCAGTGCGGACAACTGATTGTTGGCCACGCTCAAGACACTCAGCTGTTGGCAGCTGCACAGCTCGTCGGGCAGCTGGCGGAGCTGATTCTCATCGGCGAAGAGAAAACGCAGACTTCGCAGCATCCCAATGGTGCTGGGCAGGCGGATCAACTTGTTGTGACTCAGGACCAGCTCCTCCAGCTGCTCCAGGTAGCTGATGCTATCGGGAAGCTCCGTCAGGCCGTTCGACTCGCACTTGAACGTCACCAGAGACTTTAGCATGCCGACGCTAAAGGGGAATGCCTCCAGGTTGTTGGAGCAAATGGATAGAACCTCCACATTCCGCCAGTTGCTCAGCTCGCTGGGCAGTGTGTCCAGTAGATTGCCGTTGGCCTCAAAGTGCTGCAGCTCGCGCAGTTTACCAATGTTGGCGGACACGCGGCGTATTTGATTAAAGTCAATCCACAACTCTCGCAAAGATTTCAGCTCACCAACCACTTCGGGCTGCAAATTGAATTGAAATTGATGTTATTCATATTGATGTGGTTCCATGTTTCACTCACAAGCTCTGTAAACTCATTGCCACCAATATCCAGACGCTGTAGATTCACCAGCCGCACCATCGACTTGGGCAGCGTGATGAGATTGTTGAGGCGCAGCTCGAGAATCCTCAAATTGACCAGCCGTCCAAAGTTGGCTGGGAGAAACTCGAGGTAGGTTTCGTTCAACAGCAGCTCCTGCAGGGATATAAGCGAGGTAATTGCATCTGGAAGACGTTGCAGGCTGTTGCAGCTCAGATCCAAACGTGTTAAATGCTTGCAGGCTTTGATTTCATCGGGCACATTGACAATCACTGAAAGGAAAAAGATCTTCATGAGCATCTATTGGGGGATGGCGAGTTAATAATCTCACTCACGATTCCGATTGAGATCCAAATTCTGTAGCTGGCGCAGACTCCCAATGGCCTGGGGTATGCTCTCCAGATTGTTGCTGTTCACGTGGAGCACACGCAGTCCCTGACAGTAAAATAACTGCGGGGGCAGCGATTGCAGCTGAAGGAGACAAAGAAAGGTTAGCAGGAAACGATACATAACAAAGGGGCAGCGGACTCACCCTTGTGGTGCTCAGGTAGAGCTCCTCCAGCGTCCGCTCGTGCTGCCAGACCTCGGGAAAGTCGGTGAGCGGTGTATTGCTATAGTCCAGCTTGTCAATCACCTCCTCGTGCTTGAATTTGAAGCAGGGAAAGCATTTGCTCAGGAGCGGCATCTTTAGTTATATGTACATATATTGCTAGTCGTTCGATATTAAGGCACGGTTCGGGTTGCTGCAGAACAAAAAGAAGAGCACCCAACTGTCAGACACATACATACCGCATGCATACATATGTATACGGTGCGGTAAACCAGGCTGACTTATTGGGGTCGAGCCGAGGGCTTGCCGCATAGCTCACCTATGATTCATCGCAGAAGTTGGAGCATTACTGTGGGTCCTGCTCCATTACATTCCAAAGCCATTGACATTCTTCTCTCTTTTTTTTTGGCTTGTTATTGTTCTGTCCACCAACACTAGACATATGCACACACACCCACACTCGCATACACAAAAGAGACTTCTTAAGCCTCTCTTAGCTAGTGGTTCGCTGTGCTAGTGGTTTACCAATAACTCTTATTCTAATTAAATGCGATTTGATATTATTTAAACCATTTAATGCGGTTTTATTTAATGTTTTTTATTTTTTTGGTATTTAGTTCGATGATGGGGCTGTCGATATTCTTGAAAATTTGTGTTCGGTGTTGCTGTCGATATTTGTTGATGAGTGTTGCTATCGATGATTGTTGACGAGGGTATGCAAGGTGTTGCATTGCAAATGTTCTTATACTTTAAACAATATGATGCTAATTAAAAAAGTGTGTTCGTGTGTAAGAGTTTAAGAAATGATTGGATGTAGTGCGATGTAATTTCATAAATTGATGTGTAGGTGTAGTTGCAAGTGGAACTA
Source organism: Drosophila subobscura (assembly GCF_008121235.1). Lineage (NCBI taxonomy): Eukaryota > Metazoa > Arthropoda > Insecta > Diptera > Drosophilidae > Drosophila > Drosophila subobscura. The sequence goes on from NC_048531.1 coordinate 3,492,457, forward strand.
GTTCCAGCGAAATTATCGATTAAATATACCAAAATATACCTTCTCATTTTCAAAATACATATATCGTAAGTATACCGTACCGTAAGTCGCTTTCCTCGATTTTTATAGTTCATGTTACCAGCTAATTTTGACTTTCAGCTTTAAAACTATAATTTATCGAGTTATTAGATAAATTCTCCACAAGATTGGTCAGTTTTCATGACTCCCTTTAAATACATTGCTTACAAAATAATGTTCAGATAAATTAGCACACAATGTGAGAAATGGGAATAGAATGGAACTACTTGTTACCGGTATTATGGACCTGTGCATACCATATGTTCATTAATTAATGTTAAAATGTCGTTTTCCAAGCAGCTTATAAACGTTAACGACATGACGAGTTGAAGGTGTCATTTTTCTTTCAGACTATCGATTGATTAGCTGACACACATAGTTCAGAAAATGACAAACAGATGACGCCAGGAAGGAGCCGTTTGGATTCAAAGGAAAAAAAAGTTAAAAAAAAAAGCAATGCATTTGCTAATTTAATATTTGTTTTCCACTTCCTGGCGGCGTGCGCGTGTGCTCACTGTTGATAGCGAAGGTGTGTTAACTTTGCAATAAAGTAAGCAACCAATCAAGGAAATTAGCCATTTTCGAAGCTTCAAAGTTCAAATGGGTTAATGCGTATAGCCGAACGGCCGCCAATTAAAGCCCTGCTCGATGCCCCAGCCCAACCTATACTTTGACCGGTCAGTGTCGTCAGGTTTTCGTGTGTCGTCGTGTGAAAATTATACAAATAACGGCCACTTTTGTTGTTAATTTTTGTGTTTTTTTTGTGTTGTTGAGTCTGTGAGCATTGACGAATTTACACTTCAAACAATTGTTAAACTATACAGCATAGTGCAAATAAGTACGTAATAAACCACTGGCAGCTATTTGCAAGAGAAAACTTTGTGCGAGACGGCGTGGGTCGGCAAATGAAGGTGGAGATCTCAGTTTCGGTTTAAATGCTGTACGCTGCAGTTGATTCCCTTTCCGCCGGATAAGTCGTGAGTGGATATGGATAGCCGTGGATTGTTAATGTTGATTATGGTTTCCCCCAAAATATTGATTAAAGTGCGTCCCACCAAGATTTCTAAATACATATACATATCTACAATAATAATGCTTTATTGCATAATTTGTGCCCGCTGTCCACTGCTGTTTTTCCCACAGTTTACTAGTGGATTCGCCCCGTTTAGGGTCGATTTACATTAACAATTAACAAACATCTGTTATGGCTTTCACAACCAATTATCACCATCGCACGGTATTCTGTACGTGTATTAATAAGTAGATTTGAATCTACTACGGCTCCTGCAATTAAAACCACCTGTCGGCCTGAATTTCATTGAAGAAATGTACTCCATGACCCACACTGGCACACGCCACAAGAGGGCGATAGCAGAGAGAGATATGGAAATGGGTAGCACAACCCCCACACAGAACCCACCCCCACTTGAGCTCTCGCTTATCACTGGTTCATCCCCAATAAAAAAGAGCGCTGCGAGAGGGAGCGAATCGGTTTTATTGCATTTAAATTGTGTTCTAGGTCCTCGGAAATATCTTCGAGGACTCTTTTTTGTACGAAAGATGTCGTGTAATTTGGATTTTGTTGCTAGATTTCGAATATCTTGAGCACCATTACTTCTTCTTGCCCTTGCCCTTCTTGGAGCCCTTGGCCGCCTTCACTGTTGCCGGCTCTACCGTTGATGCGGCGGAGGGAGCTCCCGCGGGATCGGTAGTAGGGGCCTTCTCTGCGCCACCCTTTTTGGCGGTTTTGGCCGAATCTTTCTTCTTGGCCGGCATGATCTTAAAACGGAAGTTAATTTAATTGAATCAAGTTTTCGTTGATTCACCATACCTTGATTAAATTTTGAAATATGAAAAACAATTTTTCCGGGCAGAACCGATAGCACAAAAAAATGGATGCTTAGCTCTCGATATTTGGGAGAGAACTAATTTTCCAAATGATTTTACAAGCTTCTACGTAAAATTTAAAGTCCTAGGCTTGCTTTATCTTTTTGATTTTCATTTGAATTTGAACCGTTTCGTGAATCGGTTGACTCTGAATATTTCAACCGCCGCCCTCATTTTGCGCCTGCCACGGGGGCGCTACTCACCCGCCGTGCGCACTGACACTTTGGCCACTCTCTCTCTCTCTCTCTCCCTTTCTGTCTGTGTGTGTTCCGGGTCCGTGGAACTCAACGCTCCCATTTTCCTGCATTTGTGAAAACGAAGCCAAAGAGCGCGCACCAAGACCAGAAGGGCCGCCAAAGTTTTCTAGTGCAATTTCTGTTTAAGTAATTTTAGTTATTAGCGCAAAAGTACAACTAATTTTGATAGCAAAGGCAAACCCTGCAACCCTAGGCACACAATACTTCATAGATAAATAATTGTACAAAGGGGCATCTTCAATACATTCAAGCAGGCGACGCTTTTCCCGACGTCAAATAAAAAAAACAAATTATCGATTTTTGGACTCACGTGAAAGCCGGAAAGTGTTTTCCAAACTCCGACGGTCGGAACGTGTTATAAATAAACTTCGCCAAGTGCAATAAACCCAAAAAGGGGGAAGAATGGCAGCCAAACGGAATACTGTTACCACAGACGTGCCGGAATCATCTGTCGCGCCAGCTGAAGGAACCGCCCTCACCCTGGACCCACGCCTATCGCTACGCGTCGACAGTGTCATACCCAAAAAGCGGTGAGCTGAAGAGGATAACATTTTAATGGTCTTTCCAATTATTATTAAATATTAATCTACCTTTTCCTTACCATAACAGCCACGAGGCGTTGAAGTGGTTCGGCTGGGGCTACAACGACTCGCAGTTCTATGGCCAGAATGGCATCATCTGTTTCCGTGGCGACAAGTGAGTGTCCATGGGAAATGTTGCACATTTTATATTAAACCACCTTTTCTCCCTCCCCAATAGATACCCCTTGGGTGGATGCGAGCTGCCGAGCTTTACCAAATGGGTGGAGAAAAAGTTTGAGCTTACTGTGGACCCCAGAAAGCCGTATCCCCAGCTGCCGCAGACGTTCCCAAGGCCCGTGGAGAATGCGCCCTTCCTGAGCGAGCTGCGGGGCAGCACCAAAGTGGAGCACTCGCTGGAAGGCATCGACCGACTGATTCGATGCCATGGCCAGACCCTGAACGACATCTACAGCCTGTGGCACAACAAATTTCAACGCATACCCGACGTGGTGGTGTGGCCGCGGAGCCACGACGATGTTGTCCAGTTGGTCCAGCTGGCCCACAAGCACAATGTGATGATGGTGCCCTATGGCGGGGGCACGAGTGTGTCCGGGGCAATCACCTGTCCGCAGGAGGAGAAGCGAACGATTTGTGCCTTGGACACGTCCCAGATGAATCGACTGCTGTGGCTCAACAGGGAGAACCTCACAGTCTGCTTTGAGGCGGGCATTGTGGGGCAGGATCTGGAGCGAGTGTTGCGCGAGCAGGGACTCACGGTGGGCCACGAGCCCGACTCCTACGAGTTCAGCACCCTCGGCGGCTGGGTGGCCACCCGGGCCTCGGGCATGAAGAAGAACGTCTACGGCAACATCGAAGATCTCGTGGTGCGGGTGCGCATGGTGACTCCGACTGGAACCCTGGAGCGTGAGTGCAGTGCACCGCGCGTGAGCTGCGGTCCGGACTTCAATCACGTCATTCTCGGCTCGGAGGGAACGCTGGGCGTGATCACGGAGGTGGTGCTGAAGGTGCGCCCCCTGCCAGCGGTCAAGCGCTACGGCTCCCTCGCCTTTCCCAACTTCGAGCAGGGAGTGCTCTTCATGCGAGAGGTGGCCCTGCGCCGCTGCCAGCCCGCCTCCGTCCGGTTGATGGACAACGAGCAGTTCATGTTCGGCCAGGCGCTCAAGCCGGAGAAGAGCTGGTGGGCCAGTCTCGTGGATGGACTGAAGCAGCGCTATGTCACCGCCTGGAAGGGCATCGATCTTAGCGAGATCTGTGCCGCCACTCTGCTCTTCGAGGGCGACCTCAAGGATGTGCAACGGCAGGAGTCCATCATTTACGAGATCGCAGCCAAGTTCAAGGGCTTTCCAGCTGGCGGACAGAATGGCGAACGTGGCTACATACTGACCTTTGTGATTGCCTACATCAGGGTGAGCCTCGAGCCTATTTCATCTCAGTTCGCAAAAGACTAAAGCCATTTCCCGTTTCTCCCTAGGATTTCGGTCTGCATCAGGGCATTGTGGCGGAATCATTTGAGACATCGGTGCCCTGGGATCGGTGCAGTCTGCTCTGTCGATCTGTCAAGCAGCGTGTAGTGTCGGTAAGTACATTGCAGCCATTCGTCATAACTCTTGTGTAGACTCTTCCTTGATTTCCATCCAGGAATGCTACAAGCGTCATATTACATTCTACACGATATCGTGTCGTGTGACCCAGACCTACGATGCCGGTGCCTGCATCTACTTTTACTTTGGCTTTCGCTGCGTGGACGTGGCCAATCCTGTGGAGCTGTTCGAGGCCATTGAGCACAGTGCCCGCGATGAGATTCTCTCCTGCGGCGGCTCGTTGTCCCACCATCATGGAGTGGGCAAGATCCGCAGCAGCTGGTATCGCGCTGCGGTCACCGAGACGGGCAGTGCCCTGTACTCGGCGACCAAGCGTCATCTCGATCCAAAGAATATCTTTGCCCTGGGCAATCTCCTGCCGCTGGAGGAGGACACGCAGAAGCCAGCAGCAGCACCACCACCGAAAGCCAAACTGTAGAGTATTTTCCGTAGTTTCCGAGTTGTGTAATCCCATTACTGATTTCCTATTAGCTTTTGTGGTTTGTGTTATTTTTGTAACGGGCTCATGTTTTCAATGGGTTTTTATAAATAAATGGAATAATATTTGTAACTTCAATGTAGATCGAATGCACTGGGAGAAACCGCAAAATAATCTTCTCATCCGAAATTGCCATCTCCACCAGTGCAGGCTCTCTGGGGTCTGTTCTGTTCTGTCAGGAGTGGCAGGGGCTCACTTGAGTCAGTTCCAGACATGGCCAATCCCAATTGTGTATTTGTGTGTGTGTGTCTGTGTGCGTGTCGGGGCTTCAGACCAAATTCAAATTGTCGATCATTGTCTTCTCATCTGCTCATCGAAGTCATTTGCGGCTGACGGAGCAGCGTCCATGCCAGGAGATCAAATGTCATCAAGTTGTCAACTTCGTTAGCATGCCACAAGGCATCAGGCCGCAGGCACCATCGCTCTATCTCTCTCTCTCTCTCTTTGCTCACTCCTTGGAATCTGGCTAATGGGAATGTGGCAGGCAGCAGGCAGCTGCTTATTGATGGTCGGAGAGGAGTCGTTGTCGACTGTCTTGGCTTGTTACCCTGGCCAGTGGGTATCCATGTCCATGTGCATGCCCCCTAAGCGCCTTTAGGACATGCATATGTACATGAGAGGACTATAAATAAAGATTACAATCAGCCAAAAGTTGGCCAAAAGGAGTCCCGTCTAAGCCACGGGACTGCCGCCTGGAAATTGTCAGCAATTAACCCGCGGGTCAGTCGCAGTCGCATTCGCAGTCATTCCCGCCGTGATTTATGCCCCTCAAACAGCCTTAAAGTCACACACAATCAAGGCAGGCCAAAAGAGAGTAAGATAGAGACGGAGAGAGAGAGAGAGAGAGAGCGCGTGGATAAATGCCATCCTGACACGTTCTCCGAGAATAAAACAAAGTCGGATGCGGCTTGATGAATCTGCTTACCTAAGCGGAAGATGCAAGGAGATGTGCGCATCTCATTTGTGTAGTCAGCAGAAAGAGAGCGAGAGAGAGAGAGAGAGTGAGGAAGAGCACGAGAGAGGAGTAGTTCTGTCAACAAACATAATGCAGCCGATGATGTAACTAGCCGAGGTAGTCTCGTCGGCAAAAAATAGTCAACTATTAATGCTGTTACTAAGTGCGAGAAAGGGTTCTGCGTGCTAAGTGGGAGATTTTTAAATAAGTTACTACTTAAAAGTAGTCGTTAATGCCACAAAAATTTATAATTTTCTTGCTGCACGCACTGAAATATAATTGACCAAAGGCCGACGATTCGGAAAGCCAAGACGAGACCACCTTGTATAATTGCATCACGATGCAGTCAACGTGTTTTAATGCCTGGTGAGACCTGCAATAGTTTTATACATTTTATTTCTCCGCTCATTCGCTCTTTTTCTGTTATGCGTCGGCAATTGCATTTCGTGAGAGAGCTCTCCGGGAATGCCGCACCTTATTTTAACACAATTTGCATTGCAATACAGAATTTCGAAAGAGAACGAAAAATTCCACGAACTTCGTTGCTCTTAGCAAAAAAAAACAACAGCGTTAGAGCCAAGTTAACCCATTGAAGCCGTCTGTCGTCTGCCCACGCTCGGCTGGCGTCGCCGTCGCTGCTGCCTTGTTTTCCGTTGCCTCGGCAGCGCGCCGAGTCGCACCTGGCGCTCAGTCGCAACTTTGGCGACCAAGTAACAACATCGCAGCAAACGAAACACTCGCGTGACACAACCAACACAGGAATTACAGTTTTTATTAGAACTTTTCAGCGGCGAACACAAATAAAGTGAGTGAGCAATAAGTGTGAGAGCAGCAACTCCGTAAGAGAGAGATCGAACCGATCTCCTCTCCCCCACGCAGCTTCAGTTTGGTGGCACAATCACTCTTATTCGGGTTGCATTTGCTCTTCGTTCGTGTTGCCTGCCACATCGTGTCGCGGCGTTCGATTTCCTATTACTGTTTCTTGCTGTTTTGGTGCATTCGTTGCTAAACGTGCGTACGTGTGTGTTTCTGTGTGTGGTTGTCGGAAAAATGCAACAAATTATACGGCTGCTGATTTTCTGTGTTTTTTGTTTGTTAATTAAAAACGTTTTGTCGCTTGTAATTGAGCCCCAAATGAGCCGCAAAAACAGTGAAACAAGTGACTGATCATCAACCAAAACGAGTCCAGGCTAAAGCGAGTAACAATAAAAAAAAAAAAACACAGCCAACAATCAAAGCAAATAAATCCATTAAAAGTGCATTAGAAACATGATCAAACATTTCACCATAGCGCCCATCTCCAAAGAGACAGCCATTGTAGCGGCCTTTCATCAGTCAAGCCATCAGACAGTCAGTCAGTCAGTCGCTCACTCACTTTGTCAGTTTTAATGCACCTGCCATGACTCGCTGAAATAAAAATTGGTACCCCGTCATAAGCCAGAGATGCCCCTTAATGCGCCTCGAACTCTCGAGCTACCCGGCCTTTGGAGTCATTAAAAAAAGAACAGAAACAATTTCGCACTAAAAATCAACCCACAACGGGGGCTCTCAAGTGTTTTATAAGAGAGCAGCTAGCCCATAAAGCGATCTCAAAAAGAGCAAAGCAAAACATACTCGTATGTATAAAAATAATAAAATCATGCAAAAGGCATTTTGCTGTGGCTTTTGACCAATTTAAGTTTTTGTGGCTGCAACGCCAACGCAAAATTCTTTGTTGCTTTTGCGATATTTGGTTTATGAGTTCTTTTGGTTTGTGTGGGTTTACTTGGCATTAGTCCTGGCCTTGGAATGCCTTGGTGACTTATCCATTTAGAAAGAATATAAATATTTCGCTTCAGAACTGTTTGGAAATTCCCCCAAGCAGAATTCCCATACTCAGAGAAGAGCCATTGGCTATGCTACACCTTTTTTCAGTCTCGTATAGCCCCCAACTGCTGGGTAACTTTAGAAATTCCAAGAATACCCATCCGTGAGCGTACAATGTCTGGCGATAATTCATCAAATCTACTCATTCCACTCACCTTTTTGCATACTTGTACTCGCCATGACAACTTTGGACAGGGATTATAGAAACGTGCCTTTAATTTATCCAATAGATGTTTGAACTGCCCATCAGCTTGACGTTAAACAAATGTTACCCATAGGCCTGCACGTTCAGCATAAATGAGGCATTAAGCCGCAATTGCCAATGAACCGAAACAGGAGAAGCAGCAGCAGCAACAGCAGCAGCAGCAGCAACAAAAACAACAATCAGAGGCAAGTGCAGTCAAGGCGGGCTTAATTAACATGCAACTGGCAACGTTCCCTCCAACAACAACAACAACAACAACAACCTAACGACAACAACACGCTGCAAAACAACAGTGCAATTCCAAGCTATCAAAAAGCGAAAAAAGGTGTTCCTTTTTGGTTTTTTGTTGTGTGCTGTGGCTTTGGCTAGAAGGTGTCGAAGACGTCGAGCAGTCTAAGTTTTGCCCATCACAAGACTAATGATGCTGGGGCTGACGCTGCCACTGCCTCAGGCAAGGCCTGCGCCCTGCAGCTGTTAATTAATCTGCAACGGCAAACAGAGGGGAAGGAGACCAAGAGGAAGAAACGCAGCAGCCAAAAGCAATTACGGGAGCAGAGACAGCGTCGGAAACAACAAGCAACAAGTGCAGAAGCAACAGCAACAAATAAAGCAAAATGTAAGTACACACAAAACAATTCATAGAGCTATGATTTCTAAATCACACTTACTTTTAAATCACATTTACTCTCCTACTATTTCCCGTGAAATCCGTCCCTTTTCTAATGAATATGTTGAGCCACCCCTTTTTCCGGGTGGCTTCAAGTACAGCTGCCTCTGGACTTTCTTTCAGGCTGCTGCCGTAGCGGGAGCTGTGACAAAAGCAGCAGCAGCAACAGTAGCAGCCTCCCCATCGACTTTCTAAGCCAGTTGCCAATTTGGTGCATTTCGCCGATTTGGCAAGAGTCGGGAAAACTGGCCAAAACTAAAACAGGCAACAGGCAAGAAGCAGGCAACTGGCAACTGGCAGTGCAAACAGCCGGTGACAGTGGCTGTCGTCAATTGTTTACCGTGTTCCCGCCACTGGGAAGACGACTGCAGACCAAAGACCCGGCCCGGGCACCAAAGATTGCAGACGGCAGACAAAGATGCAGTCGTGTAGGCCCGTTCGCAGTCCCCGGGTCCGCGTCCAAGTCGAAGACTGGGTCGCGTGTTTGACACAAATGCCGCGAATAGTTTTGAAGGCGGTTTGGCCTCACTGCGACTTATGGTCAAAACCACCGCTGACTTGTGCAAACAAGAAGTCTGCGACTCTCAGTGTGTGTGTGTATCTGTGTGCCGGCTGCTTCCTGTGACTCTGCTTATTGCGTTTTAATAAGCCGCGGCGAGTAGCTGCGAGATAGTTTTCAACGATTGGTCCCGGGACCAAATGTTGCATGTTTGCCTAAAGTAGCCGCTCCAGCAGACCCCCGAAGAACCAATAATCAGGCAAGCCAAAGAGCACGCAAACCATGCCACGGGCCGGGGTATTTAACTCGCGTGCCATCGTGGGCAAACGGTGGGTCAGCATGGGTTAAAGTTGCTCATGTCGGCCCCCAGGCTATCACAGAAATCTCTTCTCGATTGTCTTTCTTTCACTGGACTCGAGGCACATTTAATGAATACTTACAATCTCTTGCGAGATGATCTTGAGGGTAAATGGTATCTTTGGATATGAATATTTGCCTAGATATATTCCTTAAGGTCTATTCATCTGTTAGGATTTTATTTTTATTCGATTCTTTGAATATAATTCAATAACAATTATTTTATAATTGATTTAAACGCCCCATTGATCAAAATTAGCTATGGATAACAATTCTACAAAATTCGTAGATATTTTGCCGATGGATTAATGAAACCTTTTCTGGCTATCATTAGGTCTGCATAATAAATATAATCGCTGTATCCGTAGATCGATCACCCAGCCCAATGGAAACAATGGGAAAAACTTTGATTGTCCAGCAGCAACAATTTCTATTTTGCTGGCCATTGTGCGGCGGCAGCTTTGAAGCCAAGATCCATGGAATCGACTCCAGCTTTGGGGCATTCGTATTTGCTATTTGGCAATTTGTCGTTGAGATACGGCAAGTGTTCGTTCGAGTGTCGGACGGACTGAGATGCCGGGCTTAGTCGTAAGTGGCCAAGTATCTTTTATCCATAAGCCGCGCTCTGCAGTTGCAGCGGCACATTGCTCAAGATCGATTGACTGCTGCTCGTAATAGGCTTAAAGTGGTTGGGAAATGCTGCGGCTTGAAGTCCATTCATAAGCCATTGGCCACGCCTCGTTATGGTGACCCTCAGACACATGAACTTGGTTCATAAAATGAACAAACACATAAAAACCGAGCTGAGTTGAGGAAAAAACAACACGCACTCAACAAGACAGCCAATAAATGTCCGACAGTGCAAAAAGGCCATAATAACAAACTAAAATAGACACACAAAAAAGCCACCGACTTAATGCTAACAAATTTGTGGCAACAACAGCAACAGGAGGAGCCACAGCAGCAGCATAAACAGCAACAAGTTGGTCAAGTTTTTGCTTTGTTTTAGTGGCACTCATTAGCCAAGTTATGAACAGTAGCTGCAAAAACGAACAACTAAAGATTCGAGCAAAGCAAAACATGGTTAAAGCGTTTTAAGCCGATTGCAGCTGGCACACTGCCTGACAGAAGTACTCACATACCTGCCTTGCCTTAAGGTGTTGCTTTAAGTTTTCCTCCTTCCTGTGTAACGAAACTTTTCGCATGGAGTGTAACTGATATTTGATGCGTTTCCTTAGTGTTTTTTTGCAGCCCCGTTCCCATGGCCCACCCAATCTATGGAAGTGTTCCCAACGCACAAAACACACGTTCTCCCCAAATCAATTAAATGAAATCAGATCTGATCAGATCTCTCGTCTCGCTGTGCGGTTTGGGGGGTTTCTAATGCCCCAACAAACACCAATTGTTAGACCACAGAGTTGCACGAGTCGTCGTGTCGCAGGCGAAACAGAATTGGTTTCTCATTTTCATTGTGCCTTTTCTTTTCTTTTTTTTTGGTGTTTTGTGTTTTTTTGGTTTCTCATTTTTGTGGCATTGTTTGAGCGATTTGTTTGAATTTCGCCGCCCGACAATGTCTGGCTGTGGAGTCTTTGCAGAAGATGCCTCGCCAGCTTTTTGGGGTATTTTTTTCCACATTTTTTTCTTGAGCTGTGTGTGGCTTGGCATTTTATCCCAGTCACGCTGCAAGTTATTTGCGCCGTCTCTGGTCTCTGGTCTCAGGTCGTGCAGGGACCCAAGTTCTGTCTTCTCTGTTATTATGCCAGCCGGTTTCATCGTCATAAAGAGGCTGAAAAGAAGAGTGGGGAAAATCAGGAAGACTAACCGTAGGGATCGAAGACGTGGATACCCTCAACGCTGCATTTTTCTAGAGAAGCTTTTTGGTTTGATTTTTATAGAAGATCTTCGAGTTATAGTGATAATAACTCAGGTTCCTCTGCTGCTCCCATAATTATTCTACATTTATCTGCCAAACTCTGCTTAAAATTGTTATGCCCCGTGCAAGTGTATACAAAACAACGTCGAAAAGGAACAAAATCCGAAATGAAAACGTCTTGGGTCTGCAGTTTTTGTTTGGTAATCCGAGCTCTGAGCCTTTTGATTTATGCAGTTGGCTACGTAAACTGTGGCAGTCTCAGTACTAGTATATTTGAGATTCTACTTTTTCTGAGGGTATTACCCAGGAGAAGGTATGTTCTATCAGGTTGCTAAGGGGGAACTGCAGATATTAACGTCATAATTGATTTGAGAGCTGCAGGAATCGGTTTAAGGTAGTCAGCTTTTTCAGCGAAAGTTCTCATTTATCGAAGGTAAAGGTGAAGAGCATTTGCGATTCTCCTGCCAGGCTTATTCTTACGTTGAGCTTTGCTTCAAGATAAATTTTTGTGGCTCCACTCGATGCCCCGCACTTGTTGCATTTTAATATTTTTGTGGGAAAACTTTTGCCAAATTGGTTGGCCAAAGAATCTTTTGGCAGCTGCTTTCGGGGGCGACTTCTCTCCCACTATCGAATTATTCATCGCTCGTTTTGTTTTGACTAAAAAGTAAGTCAAAAGCTCGTTATGCATGCAGCCAGCGTCACGGAGATTTGTGTGCCTGGCCTGCAATTTGCAAGTAATTCAAGCCACGTCAAGTGGCTGCCTTTTGTGTGTTTGTTAATTTCGGCGATGAATGAAATCGGCTCTCAACTGAACGCCAACCTTGCGAATACTTCGGCAGCGCTTCCGCTCTGTGGTAGACAATTGACGGAGTCTGTCTCTATTATGTATGTGTCTCTGTCCGTCGGAGTGCTCCATGTCCAATTATACAACAATTTGTACAACAGCAAAAAGTAGCAGCCACTTCATTGGAGCAAGCCCCTTCGAAGGCTGAACTGAACTTTGTGCGAATCATTTGGCTGCAGGCACTTGGTCTTCAAGTGTTAAAATACATCAAAATTACTTCATTTCCATTGTGAATGAAGTTGATGTGGTTTCCCATTCAAGTGGGCTAATGACTGCCGGTAACTCGAGACACTTGGAGATCACACAGATCTGCGTGTGTTTTTTTTTGTGGTCACGCATTAATTCCTAACCCATGGACAGACAGCCAGCCAGCGGGCACTGTCAGCAACTTTGCTGTCTTTTATTTTCACACCCAGGCAGGCATCTTCTAAGCTATTTTTTCGTGGCTATCCGATTACAGTTGCCCAATATCTCTGGAGGTTTGTGCCTCGTTTGCATATGACACAAATACACACAAGAGACAAAGGCAACTTCTAACGATGCCGTTTTTTTGTAAATGTTGTCACCATTTCGCGTCGCGTTGTTGATCTGTTTTGGCCTCCAAATATTTGCATAATTTTCGTAGAATCGTTACTCCTCCACCTGCTCGCCAAACTAGGTGCCAAATGCGCAGTTCGAATCGGGCCAAAAGTTATTCTCAACGTTTGTCAATATGCTCACGATTTGGCCATAAAGTGGCTGGCTGCCCGCAACTATGAAGTTGGCCAAATGGCTTGTACTTTCACCGCCGCACACATTTCAAATTGAAATTCAATTATGAAACCCAATGCGCCCAGCTCCAAGTGGAAGTCAAACTTATCGCTTCAGGAGAAATCAATGCGAAAAGCGTTAATATTTATTAATTGAGGGAGTGCCAGAGCTAACCTTAGGGTTCAAACTCAAACTCAAACTCACCGATATCCGATATTTGAATGCTCTTCGTGGGCAGCATAGTTTTCTCTTCGCTTTGACTTGGTTTTTAGCTTATTAATTACACATTTCTTATCAGCAGACTAAGATAAATGTTGAGAAATTAAAGCGAATTCGGCATCTTTAAGGCCAAAGTAAATTAATAAGCTCGCTTGATCCGATATCAGCTAATAGTTAGCAATGTGTCCTCGTGTACAACAATGTGTTATGGCCAATTAAGAGGCGGGTCCCTGGTTCATTTATCTGTGACATCGTTAGCGTCATCGTTTTGAGTCGTTCTGTATTGATTGTCGTATGCAAATGACGTATACGCCACGCTGTCTGGGTGGTGGTGGTGGGGGGTGCAAAAACACTCACTATTCCCAGCCAAATGTCAAGCGAAATCTGTGAATCTGTCACTGACTTGTCGCTTATCTCTCTCTCTCCCTCATTTATAGCTTAACCCCGCTTAACGAGCGCGCTGTCCGGTGTGGAAATATTTTCGTAGTGATGCAATGGCTGCGACTTGGCTCTGATTTACAGTCAAGATCCGTGCGATAACCTCACATTGAAATTGCATTAGGATTGCGATGAGACATGAGCTCTGCTGAATCGAGTGGATGTGGGTGTTGGCTGCGTCTCAGCCGAGATCTGATCGTCAAAGGCGATCACCTTTTCTCTTAACGATCACAAACGCTTGCAATTAACTCAAGTACTGTATTTACAGGCAGCAAACAGCTCCGTGTGTCTGTTGCCCCGATCCATGGCCATAACATGCTATATCATAATTTACAACTTTGACGTTTCTGCCGGCGTCTGCTGGAGTCGGCGGCAGAGTCAGGCTTCAGCGCACGCGTTCACCGCAATTCTGTTTTCGATTATGCGGCTCATGGCTCCCGGCAGTCGTAAGACTTCATCTCTAGCTGTATCTATCCCTCTCTATCTCTCCCTCTCTAACTCATAGTCCTGCTCTATCTCCCCCTGCAACTCCAACTCCATCTCTGGCCTTGATGGCTTGCCCCTGGCGGCGTTTTGTATCTTGCGCTTGCATCTTGTATCTGCCACGACCACATGGGGCGGTTGCAACAAAATTTGTTAGCCTGTCATAAACTGCGCCAAATCGCATAAATTACGAACCGCCATGGACCGTTTATCGATATGCAAAAAAAAAACACAGTATCGAACATTTTTACCATCTTGCGCCGAGCGAAAGTGTCGATGGGATGCCTTCGCCTGAGAACCATTTCGTGTGCCTTCTGGCAAAGCAATTTCTTTTAATTGATTTTCAACAGCCGTGTGAGTCTGTCTACCCCACTCGCAACCTCTTGTCTAGACTCTCAACGTCATCGACAGAGCCAACGCCAACGCATGAGATGCGGCCTGCCCGGTTGACAGGTGTTGATTGAAATGACCCAAAAAAAAAACAAAACTAACAGGCAGGAGGCAAAAATACAATGCGTTGAGGATGGAGACATGCGTCTCACACTTTTGCCATGTTTATAAACAGCTGGGGAAAACATTGCGAGGAAAAAGAACTCAATCAACTTGATGGGAAAACGAAAATATCAAATAACAATGGAAAGGGAAGAACTATTTAAAATAAATCTTTAGGGGCAACTTTCGAGAGTCAACTAAATACACTGAGAAGGGAGTAAGCCCACAGGCTTTCTGTGGTACTCGTAAACCCAATTGGGACAAGTAAAAGCTAGAAAAATCCACAAGCAAAAGCACCAACAAACCGCTAACATTGTCAATGCTGTCTGCCCCGTCAATTGTAATAACAGAACAAGAGGAATACGTTTATAAATGTAACGACTCTGACGCACTCGCACACATTGACAGCTCCAGCGATTAGATAAGTCACGCACTCATACATACTTACACATATTTATGCACTTGAGAGTCATTACAGCGCATGTCAAACTGCATGTCATGCAAGTCTCTGGGTGTGTGACACTTTAGATCTATTTGCCGACACTCATCGGACACATCAGCTAAGAGCTAAGAGGGCAGGAGCAAGGGCAATCAATGAACCCTAGAAATAAAAGAACCAAATGCATTGTGGAGTGAAAAGATCAGCAGAAATAAGAATAAGCGTCAGGAAGTTCTGTCAATTATTCCACACATTATCATAGGAGCTGCTGCTGTAACGCAGATGCCTTTCCTATTCTATAATCAAATTGTTTATTCAAATTGTAAGCGTAATTAAATGTTGATGTCGTTGAGAACAATCATCAATTGATTATTATTTACACAATTGCTGGCATACGGGGTAGGCAATCGATGTCAAGCTGCCTATCAGGCAGGGTCGGTCCGTCGGTTGATCGTCTATTGAACTCCGAGTGCCAGTCCATGAAATGATAATTTTATTTCATAATTAGTATTTCCTCTGAGCATTGATTTTGTAATTTATGCTAATTCCTCCCACTTTTTTCTATGGAAATATATAAATGAATATTGTATTAGTTGTTGTGTCAGTAATGAGCGGAACACTAACAAAATTTCATGCTCTATGAGTGGACTCGAGAAATTCTATAAAACTGTCACGGATCGTAGGGGCAGCGGCATCTTCGGGGCTTCTCTAACAACGTTAAGTGAGCCGGTTTCGGTTTCTGCCAAACTCTATTTTTGTGCCATTCATAAACAAGTTTTCTGTTTTAGCCAGCGGTTGAAGCCGCAGTGAGTGGTCTTCACGGCTTTTAATTAAGCGTTAGTGGATTCTCTCATTGCTCAAATGTCGAAATAAATTGCTGCAATTATTTATGCGTCACACCCAATAGATTTCTACTTGCCGGAGGGTCCACACAGCCCACGCTTCCACGCTCAATGGAATCTATCAGCTAATGCTATATTGATGGGATCCCTAACGAGTGATGTTTTCCTCCCTCTACCAACCAAGGGCTTGGGCTGCCCAACTCGCAACTAGAATTCATTGAGAAACTTGAAGTTTGTGCTGGTGTCGCACCATTATTCTTTCCACAAACTGCTGCTTAATGGCTGACATGTCAAAGGGATGTCTTTCTCAGTTGCTCAGCTACAATGTTTTCCCAGTCAGCTTCTGTGTGACCTAATGATGCCATCGCTAGAAGATCAAACGCAAGGCAGGCTAGCAGGCAGCAGGCTGGCAGGCGACACTGCGGCGACACCTTTCGAACTTCATCAATCATTGCAAATGCTTCCGCTGCCAGACTCTGAGCTCCAGCCACTACTCCCACCAACAAAGTATAGACACAAAGATATGTACAAGTTGGTTTTTTCGCTTATCGGGCATGTGTGGAATCGGGTTTGTTTGGGTGTTGTGGCGAACTCGTTACGATACTCGGCACGAACTGGTTTTCGGGGCTGGCTGTCCGCTAAGCAGTCACTTACTTATATTTATTAATTATCGTATCGATAGCTCTCGCACCCGAGCTCGAGCTTAGCCGCCCCCTTCCCCCTCCCCCTGGTCCATAACCGAACCCCTTTTAGCTGAACAGCTGAAATCCACTTGGCATTGTGCTTTTTGGGTATCGTATTGGTTCGCTGGGGTTCTGTGATTGCCAGTGTGCCGCTCTTTTATGGTCGACAACCAAAACAAACACAAAAGATACGGCACAACACACACACACACACACACACACATGCATGCAGCGAGAGACCTACACAAACACACGGATAGACTGGCGTTACAGAGCATAAAGTTCAGGCGGGCAACGGCAGCGGGCAACACTCGTGAAGTTTTTCTCCCGGCGCATTCAGTTCGATTCGAGCGATTTTCGAGCGCGGAGCGCACCAACTCGCACAGAAACAAAACACAACAACAACAAAGAGAAAAAGAAGAAATCTGTAAAGCAACTAAAAATGACCAGCTCTGAGTCAGCCAAAAACTAAACTAAACTAAACGCAGCAGCAGCGGTGTACAAAGTTATCCGCCGAGTGTGTGCCGTGTGTGTCGTGTGTGTCGTTTTCTGTCGCCTTCCAAGTTAATTAATTTCGGCATAGAATTTCCATTAGCTAAAAATAGCTAGCGCCTAGCCAAATGCTAATTAAATGCCAGCCCAGAAAGCCAGCCGATAAATACCATTAGGATATTACGTATTCCCCGGCGCTATGATTCTCTCCAGCCAGCCGCAGTACAATGAGTCAGAGTTTGCCGAAAAGATAAGACACCTGACGCCCACCGAGCAGGAAGCAGTCAAGCGCTTCTGGAGGTAATAATAATGCGGCCAGATCCGCACAGATATCGGTGGAGCTCCAAAAAAGGGGAAGCAACTCACACGCAGTGTCTCAAAAAAGGTTTAACGATTATGGTTTCAGCTGGGTGTGATCTTTGTGCGAGTTATGGAAATGCTTATGAAATATTAGAGACAAATGTGTTAAAAATCATTCCGAAATAAGACATGGAACTCTTTTTATTCGGCTGCCAACCGCACAACTTTGTCTGCAACACGAAACCGAAGCCAATTATCATAATTTCTAATTATGTTCCAACCAGGAACAGTCACAACAAATTGTGGCTAGACAGCAGAGCAGCAGCAGCACCAGAACATGTCCAGGGAATAGAAATACTACAACCCAACAAGCTGGGTGTATCATAATCATAAACACGCATATTAATTTGGTCTCTGCAATCCAAAAATACGCGATGCCGCAACGCGCTCCACATGAATGCAACAGGGCAAATGGTATGGGAATGGAGGGGGTGCTGGGTCCATGTCAGGCCTTTTTCATTCATGCAACAACATAAAGTTTGCCGCATAAATCAGTTGACGCATAAATTTTCATTTTACATACATTTTCAAATCGGTCAAAAAGATGGAAACATGAAAAATGACTCAACAAAAATATGGCAGCAAATTGCAAGACGGCTTTCCATTCCATTCGATATTCTTCATATAAAATGTTGGATGGATCCTTAGATCCGTACCTGCATTGCATAGTTGTAGTATTATTTATAACATGACAGGCAATTAATTGAATATTACACGTGAATAACAGGCATAACATTGCCATTCTCCTAATTTGGCTGAATTGGCTAATTGCATTGGGACTTCTTTTCGGATTGGATCCCCATTTTATGGGGTATCCAAAACAAATTATAAATAATTGCAGTTTCCGTTTCCAACAAAGTGGAAAAATGATAAATGCAGCACGCATGTTACATTTTCCAGGAATGAAGAAGGAGCAGCAAAGTTCACTAATGAGTTCTGGGGATGGGATGGGATGGGATGGGATGGGTTACCACACCGTGGAGTCTCCTCTCCACCGATGGCATGGCAAACAGATTATTGTGGATTTTGTGGCGCGCGCATATTTCCAAAGATGTTTCCAAATACCGAACAAAGGGGGCGACAACAAGAACTCAAAATGCTGACAGCTTGATATATTTTATTATAATTTCCTCCCTCCGGAAAGTGTGGCTCCTGAGGCCCATCCATCTCATCCACTCGGCTAGTTGTGTCTATATCTGTGGTATCTTTCTGCATTTGCCACATTCTGTGTGTCGTGTGCATGTGTGAGTGTGTGTGTGTTGCACTGAATTATTTTTAAATGTGATAGGAAAGAGAAATACTGACAATTGTCTAGGCCAAAGCCCTGGGACACGCCCGCGGGCGCTGTCTATTTACTTAGCCATAAGCTCAATAAATTCCATGCGTGCGTGTGTTTTCCTTGGCTCGTAATATTACTATTTGTTTTTCCATTTGCCAATTTCCTAACAAGAATTTCTTTTGTCCGACTTGTGTCTTTCCAGGTCGCTGGTTTTGCGAAGTCAACGCGCCTTTATTGAGGAAAATGGTAAGTTAAGACCCGGCGTGGGCCTCTAGAAACGTGTCTCAAACCCCCACATGGCTGGCTGGCATTCTGCAGCGGATGTGGGTCAACGCGACGCCCGCACATAGCCGCCAGTCCGGGCCAGGCCAACACCCACAATTGAGCGCTGTGTGTGTTGCAGCAGATACAGTGTTGACGATACACTTAACTTGGCCGAAATGGCAAATTTGTCACTGCACCACTCGGACTGGGCGCCGCAACGCACTTTTCCAGACCGTCCAGACCCACGCAAGCGGTTAACAAAATATCTTTCGACTCCTTTATGGAAATCACTTTTGGCAAGACCCACGCTCCCCCCCCACGAACCGATCGATCGATCCTCCTCCTCCTGCCGATGCAGCCTCAACTATGCGAGTTTTAATTAAGCCCAAAGCAAAGAGGCAAGACTCGAAACTGGTTTCTGGCTTAAACTGAAATATTTACCGCGATATCAAATAATTGTTGGTCTCTTTCACGTTTTGCCAATTTATGACAGGCGGATGTGATGTGACACTTTGGCTGTGGGCGTGGCACATCACGATAGCCCATGTTTCATTCGCTCATTCGGCGCTGGCATTAATTGCGGCAATTAAAATGGGAAATGTAAATGTCACCTGGTGCGCCGAAATCCACTCATTAGCCACACACGAAGTGCCCAGCCACTTCTAAGATCAGCAAACGGGAAACTTTATGGCCCGTTTAAAAATCATAAAAACCAAAAACAGAGCCCCGAAACTGCCGCTACAATAGCCCCACAGGAGGCACTCGGGTAGGCCAAACATTAATAAGATAACTAAAAATTAAGAAAATGTAGCGACAGTGGTGTGTCTGGGGAGCACTTTCCAAAGAAGAACTTAATGTTTGAAAAAGAAAATAAAAGAAAGTAATGGGGAACAACTTTTTACAAAAAGGCAGGGAGAAGTTCATAGAGTTTTGGCCACATCAATTTTATTCTAAATTGATAAATATTGAATTACAGACCAAGTCAGATTTGTCAGAGTAGAGCATCAAGAGTATCGATGGTATTGGGCGTTTCTTGCTTCTTGCTTCTTGCTCTCTCATACCCAATATGAATATAGCCATTACGCATTTATTTTCCAATATGTCTGGCTGTGTTTTTGGGGTTCGGTCATGCAATTAGATTGAAACAAGCGTTGCGCGTGTTTTGCATAATTAAATTTTTGCGCCTTACGGTAATTTGTGGGGCTGCTGCAAGTCTGGAACCGTTAGCTTCATTAGCTGTTGCAGCTGCGACTGCCACTGCCACTGCAACTGAAACTTGCACTGACGCCGCCGCCTACCTCAGCACCAGGCCCCATATGAGAAAATTGTAAACATGTCAGTCCGACAACCAGTTTGGTTTCGGTGTTTACATACCCTTTGACCCAGAGGGTATGCCTGTTCGGGAAACAAGTGTGCGAATCTGCAGCTTTATGTTGATGGAAATTGATACCAGATTCGGTGTAGAGATTTGTGCTGGGGATTAGGAGCACTTTTAAGTTACAGGGAATATCCAGAAAAGGTTTTGACAGCACAAAGCCAAAAGATTATATTAGTTGTGTTATATTAGATTATATTAAAGCTTTTTTGGCAGTGTATTCCCACTGCTGTTGATCTGTTTATCTCAGTTTTGTGAGCTTTTTACGAATTTCATTCACAAGTCGAGCTCATTTTGTATGCCGGGCAGCATCTGTGCATCATTCAGCAGCACGCCTACGTGTAAACATAGTCATTACAGAAGAGACCGATCCGCATGAGAGCGGATCAAGATAATGATGATTGGAACGGGGACAGAGCCTGCAACTGGGACTGGCACTGGAACATTGAGACATGGAGACCCCAACATCGGCTACGTGCAGCGCCTGAGCATGATCGTAATTCGAGTGCTTGGCTAATTTCTTAATTTATATGTGTGTCGGGTGCCGGAATACGATTTATGTTGGCGCCCTTACATGGACAACGATTGTGCTGCGAAATGAAGTTGTTAACATTAACTTTAAATGATTGCGGATCGAGTTCAAAGACTTGCAAGTTGCAATTACACGACAGAGTGAAAGTTAAACTTTGCATTAGACCAAATACAAATGTTTTGGTTACTCTGCTTATGGCACACATTAGGCAAACTGCATTCTCGGCACGCCCACCCCGTCCAAAAATCTTGTTGGATGCCAAATAACGCTCAACTGATTGAGTGATTGAGTGGGTGGATGTGCCTCAATCGCTGATAATTAAGCTGGTGAACAGCTTTGGCCATGGCCCTGGAGCCGGCTGCTAATTACGGCTGCCGAAGCTCATCAATATGCGGCACCACTTAACATCGTGTGGTGCAGCAGCCCCAACACTTTCACAAGACACGCCCACACACCCACACGACTATTGCCCATCGTCCCACACCCCGTCCACCCGTTTTCTGTTTGTGAATGAAAAGTGAAAAGTGGCAGCGAGATTCGATCGGAACTATTTTGTTGTTCGCCAAGAGATGGCGCTGCCGCAAAGCTGCGGAGTCGGGGGCGCTCTCTCCGACCTGATAAGCAAATGCTAAATGGCCGCGTATCTTATCGGGTCTAATTTGCTGCACAGTGAGAATATGACACCATCTAAACGTCCAGTTGGGTGTGGACGTGCAGTGGGAGTAGTACGGATTTTTGGAATATTCCTTAGCCCCTAAGACAGCCGCACTATCGTGGGTTGGTCTGAATCGGAATGCGAGTCGGAGGTCAGCCGCTGTGCTTCAAGAATTTCAAATGTTTTAAGTGCAAACTCGAGTAACAATTAAAATGTTGTGGAATCTGTTCTGGTGTGGGGTCTTGTGGCTGTGGTATGAGGGTAAAAGGCCCCAGTCTCAGCCACAGGCGGACGCATTTGTTGACCAAGAAAGTGAGTGAAAAGTGGTAGAGAGACCTTGTAGATAATTATATAAATACATAGCAAAACAGAGGGCTTCAACGTATTTGTAAAACATAAATCACAGCTGTTTTGAATCATTGAATTAAGGATATAAAAGTATCTGTTGATTGCATCTAAATTGCTTCCACTATGTAATTTCTCCTTGAACTTGTGCTCGATGCAATCATCAACTGCTTGAATCATTATTTAATTATTATTTTCCTTGATTGCAAAATTGTTTAAATCAATGCCAGAGTAGTGTGCTCTCCGTACTGCATAAGCCATTAAAAGTGATTCAGCTGGCCAAATGTGGTTTATCTAAATGAACCAAAATTAGTTATTATATGCCGCAATTAAACATAAATAAGGCACGAATTTATCTCACGGATACACAGACGCAGACAGAGACGACTGCGTTCCAAGAAAAGCGATGAGCGCCTTTGTGGATGCTCTGAGATTACCAAAGCCAAAGAAACTTGTTTTTGGCGGCGGTGCGCAGGTGTGGCTCTGTTTGTTTGAATGTATCGACTGCTGGCTTGACCTTGATAGTGACATTTGGATACATCTTGCATACAATATTCTCATCTCTCTCTCTCTCTCTCCCTCTCTTTCGTACAGCTCGTCAAGTGCCTGGTGGCAGCACCAACAGTTCCGTCTCCAGCCCGGAGTCGTCTGGTATGAACCGATCGGTGCGCAGCTGCAACTGCTGTCCCTATGGCTACCACATTGACCTGGACTTTGTGCGCTACTGCGAGGCGCTGGCCCAGGCCAAGCCCAGCGAGGAGGAGCAGCGGCGTAGGGATCGACGTCGCTCGCGCAAGTCCATGGAGGTTATGCTCGGCTTCGAGAGCCTCTTTGGCGGCGACTGGCAGGCGGAGACGAGAGTGCAGGGCCGACTAGCGGAGGTGAGTGCCGGCTACTGGGTGGCCCAGTGGCCGCTTTGATCTTGTCCAGCTTCACACTCAATTAACTTGTCACCTTTCCCTGTTCCGCTTGCAGGCCGCACATGAAAGCGAACCAGATTCGCCCCGCGGAGTAGTAGGAGCAGCAGGTCTGTCGCAATCCTATACCACAACGCCGTGCTATCGGCCGCGTTCATCGTCCGTGCCACGCTTCACTTACGGCAGCATCCCGCCGAGAGCCGAGTCTCCATTTGGCACTGCCTCCTCCACGTGCTCCTCGTTGCGCGGCGGCGTCGAGAGTGACGCGGGGATCTATCAACAGCGCCATCAGAGCTATGGTCGACCGGCGATCAGTCCGCCAGAGACGCGGGCCTTCCTCCACGACGCCCTGGACGAGGTCTGCAGCGATTTTGAGCGCACACTCGAACGGACATCGGTGAAGCGGCGCAAAGGGGGTGTCCCCTATGCAGGCGGCTCCCTCTCCATGGATCGGAACAACAATAAGTTGATGCTGAATCTCAGCCCGCGCAATGGCTATGGCCAGAAGGAGCGCAATCAGCGCCTGGGCAACAGCACGTGGGACCGCTACTTTGATGTGGCAGGTGAGTAGCCCCCAGAAAGAACTCAATTTAGCAGCCTCTCAGTCTGATCTGGCCACTTCCGACACGCTGACGATGATGATTCATAGAACAGCGAGCAGAGATGCCTCGTACTGTTGCTCTTTCAGATACTTTTGCTTTCTTTTCTTGACGCAATTAGCGCTGCTCTGCTGCGGCACATGTGACATTTATACGCACGAAAGTGTGAAAAATTTCGCACAACTGTTGGAGGGGGGCAGGGAAACGCTGTACAGTGGAATGAAAAGTGAAAGCCAGCAGCTAATTTTAATGGAAAGATGTTCGGGAAGTCTTTTATTTCCTTGGTACATTTGCCTACAGTTATTTCTCAACATAAATCTTCTGAGAATATGTCCCATATATGGCTGTACATCTGCCAATCGGTTACATCATAATGTCAGCAATTTTAACAACTTGATCCCATTGTTGCCATGGAGAAGTCACCTCCGCAGCTGTGTTAGATCAAAGAATATTTCAATTTCCGTTGACTCGGACTCTGAAATCGGAAAAATTATTACATAAAATTCAGTTAGAGTTGCAGCTCAGACACAGATACACATACTCGTAGATGCAGATGCAGATTCAGATGAAAATGCAGATACAGATACAGTGACAGTCGCTTTTTGCATCTTTGGCATTTTGAGACTCAATTGCAACGTACGGAATGGGGCATGTGGCAACTTCAAGGCAATTTTTGAGGCGTTCGTATCTTAAATCAATTTGAAATGCGCATTTGGCGCTCAATTTGCATGCAAATGTCTCTCGCTCCGTCTCGTTTTTCTTGTATTTTTTCATGCCATAAATTTTGCGATAGAGTGTGCAAAAAACGAATCAATGCAAATAAACAAATCAAATTGTCGCGTTTTAGTTTATTTTTTTCTTGCGCTGTTGTAGTTCGAGAGTGCCAGAGGACCTGGAGCAAACAGTTGTCATTGATTAATGGCCAAATGGCCATAGAGCCTTGGTAATTGCCGGAGTATGTTTGGGCCTTAAATAAATGGCTTTCAAATTGAAATAAACATGGCCAAAAAGTACTACAAAAAATGGATTTCTTTTTGCCAACATTTTAGCCAGTCAAAAATGTCCAACAACAACAAAAAATGCGTGTTAAATTCCCCAGCCCAAAGCGGCAGCGGCATTTGGCAGCCTTGTGAGATCGGAACTGCGGGCCCAGCCCATTGGCAACCCCAAAAAGTACTAGGAAGACATTTATCATAAGATAAAAACTGTCTGGAATCATAATTAGTATAAGGTATATGCTGGCTATTTATAGGAGTACCAATTGGTTGGGGGGGTTTTGAAAATCAATCAGATTTCAAATTCGCCATAATTAATTGCAAGACAGATAAGATATGAAATATACGTATTCCCCATTGAATACCAATAGAAACCATATGCCATGTGTATGTGTTTTGATGATGATTTATTCAACATTAATCATGAATCAATAGATCATAGATCTTCCCGGCCTTGACTCAGAGACACAGCGTTGGCATCAAAGCCAGGCCAAACACTGAATGCAAATTTATATGCAAATGGACAATCAAAAATCAATATTATTTGACTATGAAGCAACACAGACAAACAAACAAACGAATATCTCTTTGAAAATTGTAAGGGGTATATGCATTTATGGGATGAAATAAAGAAACGAGTACTGTTAGACTCAAAGGGTATTCACTGATTCGATACGCTCTTCAACCATTATGTACGAGCATTACCACACGTCACTGCCATAATCATTATCAGCTTGTGCTGTAAATTGTGCTTTTAGCTTATAAGCCACAACAACAAGAAGACAAACGGTTGCCCATGTTTTTTTTTTGCTTTCTGCCTTTTATTTTGATTATTTAATTTTGTATTTGCCGAGCGCAATACCTTATCGCCGGACTGTCTCTACGCTCTCGCGCGCTCTCTCGGCAAATTGGTTTATATTTTATATTGTTGTTAGTACGAACATAACATTAGTTTTTCACAAGAGTTGTGTTAAATAATGACCCAGAAATCTCTGCTGCTAAATGGTTTTTTGTCGCTCTTGTTTGCCCGATGGCCGAATGTGTGAGCAAAAAAAACTGACAGCAGTTGGTCGACGACTTTCGAACGAATAGCATAAAAAATGTGTCTGTCTAGCCGCGAAATACAAAACAACAATTATTTGAAATGATTGTTACGAATCAACTAAACAAAACGAGTGCAACTACATATAATAAAAATAAAATTGAAAATTTATGCGAAATACATGAGAAAATGTAATAAAAATTCGAAAGCAGCGAAAACGACAGAAGATTTTTAAATTAATTATTACGAAAAGCATAAATCTCATTGATAAATACGCCAGTATATGTTGAATTTAATGGGTTACCCCATTTTCGATATAATGCTAACGATTCTGAAAAAAATCAAACACGAACTAGTGCACAGTGAGTGTGGTTGAGGGAGCCGCGCTTGTTTTTGTGTCCGCCACTGTACGGCATGTACAGCAGATAGCATGTGATGAGCTTTTCGCTTTGATCTGTCTACGCTTGCCTCGATCCCGATATCTGGCAAATCAAATAATATAATATTGTCTCTAACACAGCGCTTTAATTAACGCCAACGGAGATTAAAAATAACACACACAAAAAAACACTCTTTAATTAACAAAAACTTTTCGCGGACAGACGGGCCCAAGTGCAATGTCTGCTGCCTTGGCCCATATGCCGCATGGTGTGCTAATAAACCAAGCTGAAGAATAGCAAATCAATAAAATGTATGCCACAGCCGATGATGCCCTGCCACAGAGACGCCGGCGGCAGGGCCAGAGGAACACCAAACACAAGACGGAGCCAAAGACCAGGCCGGGCAAGAGCTGGTGGAGTGACTGTAGGTTCATTAGCGGAAAGAGCTGCCCACTTGGGTTGTGCTCCTCACATTTCGGACTCCATTTAGTCCAATTTGTATGGGCCATAAAAACTGATTAATTATGCTGCCGGTCAATGCTACCAAGCGTCACGCGTGTATGCCACCCCTCCGGTTCCCACCTCATTTCGCCTTGACCAAAGTCGTTCAGCCAATTTGGCACCGAGAAAACAGAAAATAGAATTCTCTTAGCCTAAAAGTTCACTGCACAGCCGGCAGCATATAAATAAATTAAGTAATAGCAACAAAGTGGTCGAAAAACAACGCAAGCAGAGGAGGGGCAGGGAAATACTTGGCAAGGCTGACGGCCCGAGATGAGTAACAACTTGTTGTGGTAGGGGGGCACAGTGCGTATGAGGGAAACGAAAATACATATGCATATTGAAGATTGTCTAAGAAATGTGTGCAAGTAGATTGGGCATACTTGTCTCGTAGAATCTTTGCAAATATTCATCAATGATAAGTACAACTGTGGCTGCCTTGTCTCTTGTGCAAATACTTGGTTGAATATGTATGTACTTCTGTGACATTATGACTCAGAGATAACCCCTTCTAACTAATCTACCTCTTCAGTTCATTCATATATTGATGGCACTTTTTCTCTCAGTAATAGCTGATAATAGCCCTATCACTTAAGATCTTGGAGAGCGAGGTGCTCTCACAGACAATATACCCTTCTACCTGAGGAGTACCGGGTACAAAAACTAATATTGAATAATGCCTGCTTTGCTTACCTTTCTTTCACGGCGCATTTGTTCGCTCTCTCACAGCGAAAAAAGCCATCAAAATGTTCGCTTACTCATTTTGGGCTTTTGTTCATTGTCTTTGCTTTGCTTTTGCATTGTGTTGTCTGTGCAAATTATGCGAACTTTGGCACAATTATTAAAATTAGATTTGTAGAGCAAAATGTATTTTATCAGCACGAGCTTTTTGCTTTATTATTTCGCGAGCCGTGGGCGTATCTCCGTCCAGTCGCCAACGGGCAGTGCTCATGGCAACTTTACAAATCAAAATCGTTTTGACCAGGGCAAATGGCAGACCAAGTAATCAGCGGAGCCTGCATCCAGCATCAACTGTGATTTATCCTCGTTTTTTGTGCACTCCACAGACTCCTGCATAGCGGGTAATCGATCACCAACGACCACGCCGCACCTCTTCCTGCGCTCCAATACGCTCCCTCTGCAGCAGCGGCCCAGCCCTGCGGAGGTGCAGTATGAGAGCTATGTGCAGGCCACGGTGGCGGCCAATGCCAAGTCGCCAGTGGAACAGCTGGAATCGCCGAAGACTATGCCAGGCACTGCACCGCCGCCTCCACCACGTCGGCATCATCTGCTGGCAACTCCCAAGGAAGGCGAGAAGGAGAATGGCACCATGAGCAGCTCCATGCAGTCGCCAGTGAATTCGGAAACGGGTCAGACTACGGCGGATGCCCAGGCTCTGTTCCAGATCCGCGAGCAGATGGCCATGAGCCTGAAGCGCCTGAAGGATCTGGAGGAGCAGGTCAAGGTCATACCCGACATGGAGGTGAGTACAGAGCTGGCACTTCCATGTATATTCCTGAGCTCACATCAACGACTCCCTATCTTAGTTGGAACTCAATTCATTGCGCTCGGAGAAGCAGCGACTTCTGCGCAAGAACGAGGAGCTGGTGCGGGGACAAAGACAGACACCATCACCTCCCAGTCCGGGCCTGAAGAACGCTTCACCCGTGCAGTTCACGCCACAGCGCATAAGTCCCATCTCGCTGGAGAGCCTGGGGGCACGCATGCGCAGCAGTTCGACCTCGGCGTCGCCTTCGCCCAGCGTCATTCGTCGCGATGTGTCCACCCAGGCGGCCACCCGGGTGACAGCCACCCGAGACGTGGCCGTTGGCTCCACACTGAGCACCCGTCACATGGCCACTCAAGAGGCCGCGGCCATTTACTCCCAAGCGGAGCTGGAGCAGAAAATCGGTGTTGCCCTGAGCAGCCACCAGCAGCAGCAGCTGAAGAAGCTCATCACAGTGGGCACACAGATGTACGTGCCGAAGCGGGAGCAGCGGGACTCGGGCATGCAGACGATGGCGGAGCGCCCGAAGCTCAAGTACAATGTGGGAGTCAGTGCCAAGCCCGCGACGAGGGAGAACTTCACCAGTTGCAAGCCAGATGTGCGCACTGTGGGCAGCTCCGAGCACCGCATCGACGAAGAGCTATGCGAGAAGTGTGCCATCAGCAAGCGATCAGTGGGCTGCGGTCCGGAAGTGCCCACGACGGAGAAGCCAGCGAAGTCAGCGCCACAGATGCTGGGACGCAGCAACACCTTCAGCCTCGGAGAGAACGAATCGCTAACCCTCATCCGGAAGGCTGTGGGCTGTCAGACGCCAATTACCATGGTGCACAGTGCTGCGAGTCAGACTGCGATGAAGACGGTTCGCTCAACCGGCGCTCAGGTGACGCCGCAGCAGCAGCACGCGGTGGTGCAGTGTGGGGCAGAGCAGAGCAATCGGCAAACCGATACCGACGGCCTGCAGCGCCTCTCGCGTAGCGCCACAAAAACGGAACAGGTGGCCGAGTCTGTGCCACGACCTCGAACACGTCACACAGCCTGCAACACGGATCAGCCGGAGCAGAAACCGTTGCCGGAACCGTTTAAGGCACCCGCCACCACCCACTCTGCCTGCAACACGGATGAAATTCGCAAACGGGATGTGGGCTGCGGCGAGCTTGTCAAGCCACACATCTCGATTGCATGTGCCGCCAACTACTGTGATTCCTGCAAGGAGGCCATCCAGGACCTGGCCAAGGGCTTCTGCAAGGTCAGCCCAGAGACATCACCCGCACCGTCCAAGCCGGGCATAGTGCGTCGCTCCACGTCGGCGGACTCGCGCATACCGCGACCCAAACACATCACTAGTCCCAGTCCGGTGCGCAGGGAGCTCAAGCGGCAGAATACCTACACTCTGGCCACGCCAACAAAAACGCCCGATAGTCCCAAAGCGGAGCGGAAAACGCGACTGAGGTGAGTTCACGTGCTTTCTGTTTCTCCCTTCAGTCGACTGCGGCTCACTGTAAAAGCTTGCTTGATAAAGCTTTTGTATCGTGAGCTTTTAGCTCAGACACAACCCACTCACTCGCTTGCAAGCTTTTGCATGTCGCTACGCTCTGTGAGAGACGAACCCAAATGTAAACAAAAATTGGTCTTGCGCAGTGAGGGATTACCTGGAAGAAGGAACATCTCCGTTGGATGACCTTCAGTCAGGCTTTAGTTTTTGCTTTGGCACATTCGTGCCATTCGCTTCTTTTATCGCTTATTTTGGTTTTTGTTTGGGTTTTGATTTTCCGCATGGTTTTGCCAATGTTCTCCAGCCTGAGCAGTTTCACGTGCTACCCGCTGCTGGTCAGCGGGTGCTCGGCATTGCTGCTAACGTGGGTTGCTCCCACACTAATTCTCAACCGCTTAGTAACGAAATTGTTTTATTCCAGCTCCCTGCAGGAGAAGCCACCGACTGTGTCGAGTTTCCAATCTTCCGATACGTCGGGAGAGTCACAAAGTTTTATCAGACAACCGTCCAGCAAACAGAACACTTCATTGGACCTCAGCCAGGTGGGTGACGATGAGCTGATTGTGCGCGAGGAGAAGCGTGTGAGCATCAGCTGGTCACGCGATGCCTCCCCCGCACCACTCATGACCTCCTCGGCCACAACATCGGGCACAACAAAGTCGGCCTCACCGGAGCAGGAGCAGGAGCAGGAACAGGAGCAGGCCATGAGCATTTCCAGTGGCTCCTCGCCGCCCTTGGATATACAGATTGCTCAGGGAGCACGAAAAAAGTCGAGCACACCGCTAAAATCTAGTCAAAGCGAGGATTCCCAGGTGACTGTCATCGAGCGACCGGCCACAAAGGCGCAGCTTCATCAGCTGGCCCAGGCGGAGGCCGAGCCACGCAAGAAGTGAGTTGGATGAACACACCTTTTCCGATTGAGATTATCAAAGTGTTCCATTTCTAGAACCGAGATACCCAAGAGCCTGGCGGATGCACTCAAAGTCATCAATGATTCACTGCTAAAGAGGATGGGGGCCAAGCCTATCTCCTCGCAGAGCCTCAAGTTATCAAAGACGACAATCCAGGAGCACTGGTTCCGAAACTCCAGCACTGGCAAGGCCGATCCACATGAGGTGGAGGACCACTTGGACTACTTTGAGTCGCTCTCAGTGCCCCTGCTGGAGTATTGCGTTAACCTCTCCGACAACAATGTAAGTTCTGTGCTGTAATCCATGTTTAAGAGTCGAATATATTTGTATGTCTCCCTTCGATATTTTAGGGCAACACAGCCATGCATTATGCGGTCTCGCACGGCAACTTTGACGTGGTATCCATTCTGCTGGATTCGAAGGTTTGCAATGTAAACCAAACGAATAACGCCGGATACACGTGCGTGATGCTCGTATCGTTGGCCAAGTTAAAGCAACCGTCCCATCGGACAGTCGTGGAGCGACTGTTCAAGATGGCCGATGTCAACATACGCGCCAAGAAGGTTGGTAAGGGGCCGCCAAAACCCCAAAATCACATTTCTAGACATCTGATCGTTGTTCCCCTACTAACCGAACCCCGTCCGCCTTCTGATTGCAGCACTGCCAGACCGCACTGATGCTCGCTGTGTCGCATGGTAATGGCGACATGGTCGCCATGCTGCTGGAAGCCGGAGCAGATATAAACATTCAGGACGAGGACGGCAGCACGGCTCTAATGTGCGCCGCCGAGCACGGGCGTGTGGATGTGGTCAAGCATTTGCTGTCCAGTCCAGACTGCGACTCCCTGATACAAGATGTGGTAAGTAACAGAACTCAAGGCATTTGTTGCACTTTTTATTATACATACAAAATTTAATAGGATGGCAGCACGGCCTTTAAGATTGCCTGGCAGGCAGGTCATCGAGATGTGGGCCTGCTCCTCTATGTCCACGAGCAGATGCTGCGCAGCAAGCTGCCCAATCGTGGGGAGACCGCCCGGAATTCGCTCCTCACCATGGCGCTGCACAGCCGCCAGTCACCGGAGTAAAGCCATCTTGTATTAGCGGCCAAATTGTCGAACAAACCAGTTAGTGTATAGCGATTTAATTAGCATTTTTGTAGAGCTGCCCGGACAAAACGTAGAAGTGGCAAAGCAAAACACATTCCATATCGAAACTTACAGAAAACGGAAATGAAACTTAACTTAGACTTATAACTAGACTTTAGTTTCGCGTATTTACTATTAATTTGTATTAATTTTAGTGCTAACACGTAAAACGGCCTCTAGCCGTAACTCTAATTTCGATTAACCAACGAAAGCAGCCAGCTATTTTTAAACAATGTCTTTAATATACGCTACGCTAATAAGCTCAACTCTGCACACCACACAAACCAACCAACCAACCAACCATATCGGCAAACGACAATGCAACAAAACGATATTTACCTAACAATAATTGCGAGTAAATACGAATCAAAAGGACAAATATTTTAATAAATCAATTATACTTCTACCAAGTACTACTGTAAGACGGCAAAGTTACATATTTTAAAGCAAACTATTTGCTCTTTCGAAAATAAATAAATGAATTACATAAAACAATGCACAGACGAGTATATTAAGTAAGAATGCCATTTTTTGTGTCTCTCTAGTCCTCCACACTTTATACCTAGACATTTTTCGTTTTAAATTGCTTTCTATACTTTGTTCATGGTTTAAATTCTGTATCCCTACTTTCTAAATTTACAACTAATTTCCCTCAGATAGCCCGCTCCTCGTTGCCTGGCTCGATGATCCCCAATGGCGTCAGCTGCAGTGCAATGCCATCCTCCAGGCTGACCAGCGGCTTTCGCGAGTTTAGCGTAAATTCGTACTCCATGAGCAGCAGGGCGAGGGCCAGGCGCAGCTGCAGCTGGGCAAACTGTATGCCAATGCAGCAGCGGGCGCCCACGCCAAAGCCGAACCAGGTGCCCTGCTCCTGCAACGAGTCCCTCGGGCCACCCCATCGATCCGGCTTGAATTCATCGGGCTCTGGATAGATGTCCGGATCGTGGTGTATGGCATGTGTGGGTATGATGAGGAACAGCTCCTTGACCAGTATATAGTTGGGATGATCGGGCACTTGGTAGTCGGTGAGGGTGCGGCGGAGTATGTACGGCGTGATGGGATGCATCCGGAGCGTCTCGTTGATGACCTGGCCCAGGTATGCCAACGATTGGACGCACTCATAGTTCAGATTGTTGTCATGCCGCTCCATGGCCTTCTTGATCTCTTCCCGCACCCTGGCCTGCACGTCTGTGTGGAGTGCCAGCTCGTAGAGGATGTAGGACAAGGTATTGGCCGTTTGCTCGTAGCCAGCCTTCAGGAAAACGACAGCATGGGCAGCCAGTTCGTTCTGCAGATGCGTCTTCAGCTCCTTGTCCGCCTCATACTGATGGGTGATTTGCTCCAGTGCCTTGATCTCCACCAGCAGCTGCAGGTAATCCTGATGGCGAACGCCGGAAGCCTCGCGCTGATCCACAATGTCCGAGAGTAAATTGAGGAAGTAGGTCTCCGCCTGCTTGGGTGTACGACGCATGCGCAGAATGCGACAGAAGTTCGGGAAGCGGATCATCATCAGATTCATCAAATAGCCATGCTTGTGACTACTCACGGCCATCTCTGTCATTTTCTCAAAGTCCTCCAGGGGATACTTTAGTCGTTGCTCGGCATCCAGGCCAAAGACGCACCTGGCCAGGGCCGAGAGGACATATTGTCGCATTAGTTTCTGTATGTGGAGCGTGGAGTGCGGTTGCTTCATTAGCGTAGAGGTGACGGTGAGCAGCAGATGTGCCGCCTCTTCGTACAGACCGCCATACAGCCAGGCCATGCGATCGCTCTCCAGGCTGGGGTCCAGCTTCTGTCGCATCTCCTTCCAACTCTGTCCTCGCATGGCGTACAGATCACCCGAAAGCGGATCCGTTTTCTGATTGCAGTACATTCCGCGGTCATTGAAGTTCCAGAAGTCCTTGATCATTATCTGCCTGATCAGTTCGCGGTCCAGGATCAGAGCCCGCGGCTGTAGTAGTGCGTAGAAGCCGCAAAACGGTCCGCCGCCCTTGAACTTGGTGTAGAGTGCCGAGTAATGAGCCGTCTTCATCGCCTCGGTACTGAGAGTCTGTGTCACTATTTGCCTAACGATGGGCCATAGCTTTTTCGGCCTTTCGTGGGGAATGTTCAGATAGCGCCAATAGTCACGCTGATAACGCGCTGCCATAACAAGCAGAATCAGTAGGCCCAGCACCACCAGCCCAATAATCAGAAATATTATCCACATATTCTGCATAATGAGCGTTTTTCTGCCACAAATCACATGTAGATATAATTATATGGAAATCCCTTGTGCTTCTGGGACTCTACTTCCTTCCTTTGCTCACACACGCACACACAAACACAGTCTGTCTGTCTCTCCCACTCGCGCACTGAGACTCTCTTTGTTTCCGTCTCTCTTTCGGCCACCGCAGTCGTAGTGTCACCGACTATGATCTAATGCATTCCCCGGAGCGTTCTTACGTTCATTACCGGATCGCGTTTTTCGACTGAGTGCGTTGGAGAAAAGTAACTATTTACGATACTCGCTCGCGAGACCGACCGAGCGACCGACCTGGTGGGAGCTTTTAATTTGTTGCTTTTTCTGAAGTGTGCGCTACACTGAAGCTTATGGACTTCCACAGACGGTACGTGGGCGTCGGAGTGAGGCCAGTCAGACAGACAGATGGATGGATGGAGGGGATACTCGTATTATTTCTTCATTTTAAATGTTGGTGGGGCAATGAGATATTCTCGTTTACCATCTGGCACAGAGTATGGACCAGCCATTTATGGACAGCTATTTGATAAGCAAACAATTATTTAACAATTACTTTAAATCTAAAGAAACTAATCAATTTGGTTTAAAAGTTTTAACGCAAGGCTCTAATTTACTAGAGTTTAGAGCTCCAACCTTCATTGTAGGGCGTTTTAGTGTTCACCTTGGTAGTTCCCCCAATTTGTTATCGTTCAGAACCTACTCTTAAGTTTCTTTTTGGTTTGTTATCAGTTGGCAAGTGTATTTTAATAAACATTTTTTCTTCAAGTATTTGTACCTGGCTTTTACACTGTGCCAAAAAAATGTGTACCATTTAATCGAAAATTGTAAATAATTTGCATGTGAGAACTAACGATATTCTGGTGCTTTGCATTCCTCCAACTCGACGAATGTTACGCTCAATTAGCGATTAAATGGCATAACAAAAAAATAAAATATCAACAAAGGAAAAGCTCATCCACAAAGCCGAAAACAAACGAAACACAAACAACAAAAAATAAGCACAAAAAGCTGACAGGTTTAATTGTATTTGTTGTTGCGGCCCATATCCGCACTTGAAATCTAATCAATTGTCAAACAAAAATGAGACTGAAACCAAAGCTAACTCGTAGCCAGGGTTGTTGCCAATATTATATACTAAGTCCACAACTGTAAATCATGTCCCATTGATGGACACACCAGAACTAGAAATGATGAAGTTGCAGGCACTGATACGGATATGACGCTGTATTCGCGAGGGTTTCCTGAAACAGCTGATAAAGAGAGGGCTCGTCATGGTACAGTAGAGATTGCCTACCGTGTATTGACTATAGCATCATATCAGCTTAAATTATAATTTCTCGAGAGGAACTCTCCTAATGGGAAAACCGATGTAAATATGAATGAAAATTCGCTTGATTCCCCCCTTTATAATTACCATTTGTATCTGCATATGTGCTTGGCCTACAGTACCCATAAAGTGCTGCCTCACAGTTGCTTGCAACAACAAATCGCTGCTACTGAATGTACAGATTAAGAATTGAGATTAAGAATCAGGCCTCACGCAGTTGAACCAAAAGACATGTTTGCACAGACAACGTCATGCTGAGCGCATTTTTTCCGCATTGACATTTTTCAAGCGTCCGGGGATCTTCTAGGGAATACATATATGCAGGAAGTGTTAAATACACGGAAAATACTTACACTAGATCTTCAGATAGCCAAGTTCTCTTTGTAGGATTGTACTTCTTCCAAACGCCGGCAGCTTTTATGTTGGATCTGGAGCTGGTCAAACACATTTATCCTCCACATGGTGTCTGTAGCCAACAGCTTTGTACTTGCTGTGGACAGCTCAAAGTGGAGGCACTATGACCAAGTCACCATCTTTATCTCAATTAATATATGAACATATTTATGTAAATACAAAACAATTAAACGGTTGTAAAGCATATAAAAACTTGCTACTATCAAAGTTCTGTTGTGGTAGGCTGGATTGATAGACTTTGATATACATTAATAACGAGTGCAACTATTATTCAAATGAATGTACTCATTTACATAGATGTGTCATACGCACTCGTAGCAATTAGCACTAATTGCCGGGCACTAAAGATTATATGAACATATCAACGCCAACGTCGCTGTGTTATCATTATCTTTCCAGTAATAACGAGAAGGGGCGTGTGAGACGCTTCTTACGCGTCACATCTTTTATACCCGGCACTCAAATTTTACATTTTTTCTTCATCTGTCATCTACATCAACAACACTGCTCACGCCAACACGCTCCTTTAGCTCGCCACCCTCCCCTAGAGACACACTTTGCAGAGTCAGGGCCATGAAGAAACTATAAAGGAGGGCTCGTCGGCAATATTAAGAAATATGTACGAGTAAAAAGTACGAGTGGAAGGGCTCTCGCTGTAAGTGTGAGGGCAACGACAAGGGAGTGTGCTGATAAATCATTTGAAGGCAATGTGAAAAAACATAATAATTGTTTCATAATTTAATTTTTAATTGTTTGCTACATAATAGTGGTCTTTGTTATGAAAAAATTAACATTTTGAAAAAATTTGAAAAAAAAATTTGTCCGCAACCAACCTTCCGCGTCGACAAGCAAACGAGCACTGACAGTAAGAAAAAGCAGCGAGTAACTCTGCCACCGACGAGGCCTCCTGCCTCTGCAAATTATTTTCTTCATTGTGGCTATAATAGTGATCCAATCGGATCCCAATTTGGTGATCTGATAGATACGTACTCGAAGAGTAAATAGGGTATATTGTAAATGTGGTTGAAAAACACACAGAAGGAAGCGTTTCATACATAATATAAATTCTGGATCAGCATCAATAGCCGAGTCGATAAAGCCATGTCTGTTTGTCCGTCTGTCCATCTGTCCGTTCGTCTTGTTTGACGCCTCGTTCTCAGAAGACTCATGTGATATCACACTGAATGAAGTTTGTTTCAAAAGTAATTAAAGTTGTGACGCGTACGAACCGTCTTACACGTTTCTATTCGTTTTTATATGTAGAAGACACAACTATCTTAAAGCTAACAATATCATCACAAACACACGATATAATGTTCCCCCAACGGAAAGATTTGAACAAGAACAGCGTGAAGTTAGATAAGGGGGGGATGGACGGTACATTACAGATTGTGTCTCACTACAGTTTACTGTCTATAGACAATATAATCAATGCACTTTCAACAATTACGATTAATGGATTACGAAACCATTACAAGAATATAATAGAATTTATTGTTGGAAAATAGATATAAATATGAATGTAAGTCACTGAAATAATAACTTTCGATTTCTTTCTTGCCACGTACTTTCCCTATCTTACCCATCAGTAAGTAGGTGCCCACATTTGCTTGCAGCCACAAAGGTCTGCTTCAACATGAATGGTAAACATTGAGATTAAGAATCACGCTCACCGACAGCAGTTCATAACTTATAAGTGACTCAATCTTGTTGACTCGAGATGTTGCCTCGTCATGCTGAGCGTTTTCATTTTCTCAGTATTTAAAGGCAGAGCGTCTGGCGATCCAACATCAGTCCGGTCAGAGTCTCAACGGTTCCATCATGGGTGTGACTTATATACTCTTCCAGATAGCTGTCGCTCTGCTGGCGATCGTGACCTACTATGTCTACCGCCGATTGTCGTTCTTCAAGCGTCGGGGGATCCCGCACGATCCGCCTCATTTGATTCAAGGCAATGTGCAGGGCCTATTTACCAAACGGAATATGCACGAGATATTAAGGGATTACTACAACAAATATCGAGAGAGCAAGGTACCCTTCGTTGGGTTCTACATCTTCCAAAAGCCGGCGGCCTTCATTCTGGATCTGGAACTGGTCAAACACATTCTGATCAAGGACTTCTCAAACTTTAGCGACAAGGGGCTCTTCTACAACGAGAAAGATGATCCCATCTCAGCGCATCTCTTCAGTCTGGATGGACCGCAGTGGCGTATCCTGCGGAACAAATTATCCTCCACATTCACTGCTGGCAAAATGAAGTTCATGTATCCCACGGTAGTGTCCGTGGCCGACGAGCTCATCACAGTCATGCATGAGAAGGTGAAAAAAAATGCTAGTCTGGAAATTCGCGACCTCGTGTCTCGATTCACTGTGGACGTGATCGGAACTTGTGCCTTTGGCATTAAGTGCAACAGTCTGCGGGATGAAAACGCCGAGTTTCTGATGATGGGGAAGCGTTCATTTGTGGACAAACGTCATGGCTCCTTACTGCTCGCCTTCATGCAGAGTTATCCGAAGCTGGCGAGGCGTCTGCGTATGGTACGAACGGCTGCCCATATTCAAGAGTTCTACAAGCGCATTGTTTATGAGACTGTGGCGGTGCGGGAGAAGGAAAACATCAAGCGGAATGACTTCATGGATTTGCTCATTGAGATGAAGAATCAAAAGGTTCAACTGGAAAATGGTGAAGTGGTCGATGGTTTGAGCATCGAAGAGATTCTGGCCCAGGCTTTTGTATTCTTCATTGCTGGATTCGAGACTTCCTCCTCCACCATGGGCTATGCTCTGTATGAGCTGGCCAGGAATCCGCACATACAAGACAAAGTGAGGGCTGAGCTGGAGGAAGTGATGGAGAAACACGACCAGAAATTCACCTACGAGTCCACCAAGGATCTCAAGTACCTCAACCAGGTCATCTTCGGTTAGTAGATTACTTAAATTCGCAGTCAAAGCAGTCTGTAATTCTTCAATTTGTTTTCAGAAACCCTACGGCTCTATACCATTGTACCGCATCTGGAACGCAAGGCCAATAAGCGATTTGTTGTTCCTGACCATCCAAACTTCGTCATTGAAGCAGGACAATCGGTCATCATTCCATCATCGGCTAAACACTTTGATCCCAACTATTATCCGGAGCCGTACGAGTTCCAGCCCGAGCGTTTCTCCCCCGAGGAAACGGCCAAGCGACCCTCTGTGACCTGGCTTCCATTTGGCGATGGTCCCCGCAACTGCATTGGACTTCGCTTTGGCAAGATGCAGGCGCTCATTGGTCTAGCTTTGCTTATAAGAAATTTCCGATTTTCCACCTGCCCGGAAACTGCGGATCCATTGGTGTACAATCCCAAAAGTTTTGTACTTGGTGTCGAGGGTATTCAGCTCAAAGTGGAGGCAGTGTGACACTGAAGGAGTTTCATTATCTTCATATATATACACTTAATAGAGTATTAGCCATTCAAACGATGCCAAAGTAAATCAAAAATCAACAAGTGTTCATCTTTTAGAAAGCTTTGTTGGGGCAGGTTGAGTTGTTTGACCATAGGGCGATCGTTCGTTGCTTTCGTGTGTGAATCAGTCGTGTGCTTGAATAGAGCACCCTGTCACCACTATCTATACAACATACTCGTGTCTACACATACATAATCAGCTTTTGTTCTCCGTAATTCTTCGGCAATAGCATTCGGTTCCATCGGTCACAATGACAGTTGAGTTTCGCGTGGGGCATTTAAAGCAGTCGGAGAACGTTTCGGTGCTCAGTGAGTTCCCGAGAACGAGGAGGTTCGCACACTTGACTGCCACGAACGGGAACAAATAAACAAACCTAAATACGTAGTTATATACTTAAGTAGTATATATTATCGCTATGGTTGTGGGTGTGAGTACACTGCTGCTGACAGCGCTGGTGGCGATTGCTGGATATCTGCTACTGCTATGGCATCGCACCAGGCACTACTGGCAGAATCTGGGCATACCCTGCGAGGAGCCGCACTTGCTGTTGGGCAGCCTGGGGGGATTGCGCACCGAGCGATCGTTCAACGATGTCTGGATACATTACTACAAGAAGTTCCGGCTGAGTGGACCCTTTGCCGGTTTCTATTGGTTCCAGCGGCCTGCTGTGTTCGTACTGGAGCCCTCACTGGCCAAGCTCATTTTGATCAAGGATTTCAACAAGTTCACGGATCGCGGATTCTTCCACAATCCCGAGGATGATCCACTGTCGGGGCAGCTGTTTCTGCTGGATGGACACAAGTGGCGGTCGATGAGGAACAAGCTGTCGTCCACATTCACGTCGGGTAAAATGAAGTACATGTGTCCCACCGTGGTCAGGGTGAGTCATGAGTTCACCGATGTGTTTGGTCAGATGGTGGACAAGTCGCCCATCGTTGAAGTCAAGGAACTGTTGGCCAGATACACCACAGACGTGATTGGCACCTGTGCCTTTGGCATCGACTGCAGCAGTCTCAAGGATCCCGAGGCCGAGTTCCGTCTGATGGGTCGTCGAGCTCTGACAGAGCAGCGCCATGGATCTTTTGGCATCGGCTTCCTGAACAGCTTTCCACGTCTGTCCCGGAAGCTACACTTGAAGATGACAGCTGAACCCATCGAGCAGTTTTTCATGCGCATCGTCAGGGAGACGGTGAAGTTCAGGGAACAGAACCAGATACGACGCAACGACTTTATGGATCAGTTGATCGATCTGAAAAACAATCAAATAATTAAGTCCGAGGCGGGTGATAACATCAACCTCACCATTGAGGAGATTGCCGCCCAGGCTTTTGTGTTCTTTGCCGCTGGATTTGAGACCTCCTCGACCACGATGGGCTTTGCTCTGTACGAGCTGGCTCAGCACCCGGAAATTCAGCAGCGGGCGAGGGAGGAGTGCCAGGAGGTTATTCAGAGGTATAATGGTGAATTGACCTACGAGAGCATGAAGGATCTAGTCTACCTCGATCAGGTGATATCTGGTGAGTGACACAGAGCTTAATTTTCAAAGTTACTCTCCACTTACCCATTTCTTTACGTTAGAAACCCTTCGATTGTACACCGTTCTACCCGTCTTGAATCGCGAATGTTTGGAGGACTATGTGGTGCCGGACAATCCCAAATATGTGATCAAGAAGGGTATGCCCATTCTGATACCAGCCGGCCCCATGCATCGCGATGAGAGGTTCTACCCCAACCCTAATGTCTTCAACCCAGACAACTTTTCGGCGGAACGCGTCAAGAGCCGCGACTCGGTGGAGTGGCTGCCCTTTGGCGATGGTCCCCGCAACTGTATCGGAATGCGTTTTGGCCAGATGCAAGCCCGCGTTGGCATGGCCATGCTGCTCAAGGATTTCAAGTTCTCCGTGTGCGACGAGACGACTATTCCTATGACCTACAACATGGAGAGCTTTCTGATAGCCAGTGCCACTGGCATTTCACTGAGAGTGGAACGTGTATAACAATTATATATGTACATATATGTAACATATACTCGTGTATCCCGCATACAACAACTTTTAGATCAGGTTACCTCCAAATCTACATTTAATCTATATAAATTTGTTTGGTATTACATCATGATTGATCAAGCGTACAAGGTCTGAGGTTAATTGGTGTACGGGAAGCTAAAATTTCTATAAATATAAAGCTCAACTATTTTTTTGCATTTAAATGAGTCATGTAGAGTCGCCCGTAGCCGATAATAATAAAATTGTATTCAAACATTATTTCTTATCTTTTACGCCTAGAAAAAGTATGAAAAAATATTTAGCAGTAACCCTACCGCGTATTGTCATTTGATAATTATAATCGAAACTTGTGTTTGGATTAGTTTTCACTTGTTGTAAAGCTCGCGCAAATGTCTGAAAAAAGGTTTACTTGTTTTGCTATCTGCGTAGTGATTTTTGTTGTACGAGTAACTGCGATTATCTACAATTGTGTAAGTGTGGGTCCACATATACTCACAGGTTTGTAACAGGTTTTAGACTCTCTCTCTAAATAGTTATCTGTTTGCAGCTAATCTAAAAACAGTTCTCTGCTGTCTACGATGCGAAAATTGGTGTGGGGAGTCTGATGTTAGTTAATTCATTTGTTACGAGACAATTTTTGTGCGAAATTCCCTCTAGGCCACAATTCTCACCCTGAGACTATTCTGATTGTTTTTTATGTACCGTCTGCCAATGCGCCATTTATTTCATTGAAGCTTAAGTAAATATTGAGACCAAATCTACATTTTTACATGTCAT
The DNA here is from genome assembly GCF_008121235.1 of Drosophila subobscura. Classification (NCBI taxonomy): domain Eukaryota; kingdom Metazoa; phylum Arthropoda; class Insecta; order Diptera; family Drosophilidae; genus Drosophila; species Drosophila subobscura. Next base: position 3,533,897 of record NC_048531.1, read on the forward strand.
GGTGTAATCTTGCTCACATTCAGATGGACTCCCCCCTCGGCACTCAACAGAATATCGTCGACCCTGAACTTGAGCGGCACCGTAGTCTTTGTGGGGTGGACCTCAAACTTGAAATTGTGTATGAGCAGGGCCAGTCCGACCACGATCTGCATGCGGCCAAAGCGCAGGCCAATGCAGTTTCGCGGACCATCTCCGAAGGGCAGGAAAGTGCAGGGCGGTCGCTGCTGCACTTGATCCTCATCGAAACGCTCGGGTATGAACTTCTCTGGCTCCGGGTAGAACTCAGGATCATGATGGATGCCCCAGGTGGGGATGACAACGCCAGTGCCGGGCTCAATGAAATACTTTGCATTGGAATGCTCGTACCGCTGTGTGCAGATGCGAATCAAATGGGCCACAACTGGATTCTTTCGTAGTGTTTCTGGGGATGGAAATTGCAAAATTAATTAAAACTAATCTAAATGATCGCTAAAAATAGACTGCCTCACCATCGATGACCTTATCCAGATATGTGAGCTCGCGCATGCTGTCATAGCTCAATTTTCCATTGTGTTTCGCCATCACAGCGTCAATCTCCTTCCTCAGCTTATCCTGAATGTCCTGATGCACGGCCAGTTCGTGGAGGGCAAAGCCCATCGCAGTCGAAGAGGTTTCAAAGCCAGCCAAGAAGAAGATAAAGGCCTGTGCAGCCAGCTCGTTGAATGTGATGCCATCCTGCTTGTTGCCCCCATCGTATTGCTTCTTCATGTCGATCAGCATGTCCATGAAATCGTTTCGCTTGACATTATTCTTTATACGATAGTCGACAGTTTCACCAATGATTTTCATATAGAAATCCTCGACCTTCTGCACAGTGGCCTTCATGCGCAACTTGGCCGCCAGCTTGGGTGCCCCGAAGATGAACAAGTCGACAGTTTTGCCATAGCGCCGCTCCTTGATGGCAGCCGAGCCCATGGTGACAAATTCAGCATCGGGATTCCGCAAACTGTTGCACTCCAGGCCGAAGGCACAGCTTCCAATCACATCGGCGGTGAAGCGGGACACGAAATCGGCGACATTCAGCAGCTGTGGACCTCCTTGGGCTTTCTCGGCGAACACCCGCACCAGCTCATCGCCAACTTCCAGCACTGAGGGGAACATATTCTTCATCTTGCCCGAGGTGAATGTGGGTGTCATCTTTTGGCGGAGCTGTCGCCACTTTTGCCCCTCGATTGCCACCAGGTGGTTGGTCAGGGGATCATCCTGTTCATTATGGAATATGCCGCGGTCGTGAAACTTGTCAAACTCGCGGATCAGCACGGTTTTCACGAAATCGATGTCAGTCACAATTGCAATTTTCTTGAAATATAGGTAAAATCCAACAAACGGTCCATCGGTCTTGTTCTTGTACTTGAAGTAGGTCTCCCCGAAGAGATCCGACATTTGCCGTGTCTTCATGAGCTCGGCAGTATTGCCGGAAGGAATACGGGGTGCGTCATGGGGAATGCCGCGACGTTTCCAGTATGAAAAGTTCTGATGTACCCACCATACGGCGAGTGTTACAACACCGACCAGCAATACGATTACAATGGCCATAGCGAAAATACTGAATGAGCCCGTAACGTGGAAGGCATTTTATAGTCGCAGCTCTCTTTGCTCGGCGCTCTTTCTTCTATCCAATAAAGAGTCGACAGCTCATAGTCTGGAACATGAAGAAACTATAAAGGAGGTCTCGTCGGCAAAAACTAGGGAAACTTGCGAGTGAAAAGTGCGAGTGAAAGGGCTCTCGCTGTAACCTTCCGCATTGACAAGCACACGAGCACTGAAAATTGGGGAAAGTAGCGAGTAACTCTGCCACCGACGAGATCTCCTTTATAGTTGCTTCATGGTCTGGAATCAAATAAAACACATTAAGTGACAGTCACCGTTGGAAGCCAAATAGTTCGAGCTTTGCAAAGCTCTCTTAATGATAACACAAGCTCTCTTTCTCTTTCACTTGTGCGGCATAAAATGAGCGCTCTCGCATAATGTTTGAGTCTGAGGAATGGAATATGTACACTGCGCAAATAAATTGGCGCAAACAGGTTTCAAGTGAAGGCAACCAAAGATCACCATTTGTGTTCTGTTCCTTATATTTATAATTAAACAGAACCTGTCGCTGTACCGACCCGGCTATAGCCGGCTTTATAACTCAAAACGTGGTTAAAACGAAACCTGATAGTGCCGATCAGACCAAAGTCTGCAATCTAATCATATCTTCTGTAAAGTTGACTCAATGCTAAGGCGCGTGCTAGTATTTTAATGATATTTAAGAGTGCTAAGTTCTAGCCATAACATAAGACCAAAGTTAAACAAAAATATTAACAGCAAAATATTTAATTTGCTTTATTTGGAAACCTTTTCGACCTTAAGATGGATTCCATTTTCGGCCGACAGTAAAATGCTCTTGAGCACCATCTTCATGGGTATTTGTGTCTCCGAAGTGACACTGAAATTGTAACCCTTAATAAGGTAGGCCAGGCCCACACAGGTTTGCATGATGCCAAACCGCAGGCCGATGCAGTTGCGAGGACCCTCGCCAAAGGGTAGCCAGGTGCAGGCGGGTCTGGCGGCGATCGCCTCCTCCGTGAAGCGCTCCGGCTGGAATTTCTCTGGCTCGGGATAAATTTCAGGATCGTAGTGAATACCCAGAGCTGGGATGACGACAGTCGTTCCCTTGGCAATGAAATATTTAAGATCTTCGGGGGAGAAATCCGTATCCGTCTTACGCGTTAGATGCGCCAGCACCGGGTACTTGCGAAGAGTTTCTGGAGGAGAATTATCAAAAGTTGCAGTTAAAGAAACAAAAGGTAATTATCATAACTTACCCATTACAACCTGCTCCAGGTATTTCATTTCCTTGACGCCCTCGTAGGTGAACTCATTGTTGTGCTTGGCCAGAACATCGTTGATCTCATTTCGCAGTATATTCTGAGTATTCTGGTTCTGGGCCAGCTCGTAGAGAGCAAATCCCATGGTAGTGGAGCTCGTCTCGAAGCCGGCCACAAAGAATATGAATGCCTGGGCCAGCAGCTCGTTGAAGGTCAGACCCTCATCCGAGTTGCCCTCCTGCTCCTTCTGGTACATTTCAATCAGACTGTCCATGAAGTCATTGCGCTTTTCCTTGGTCCTCAAGCGATGGTCGATGGTGTCTCGCACAATTTTTGTGTAAAAGTCCTCCACCTCCTGCACATTGAACTTAAGGCGCAGGGAACGCGATAGCTTCGGAAAACCGAATATAAAGAAATCCAACAGACCCCAATAGCGATGTTCGGTGACGGCTCGCTTGCCAAATGTAACAAAGTCCGCCTGAGGATTCTGTTGACTGTTGCAATTCAGACCAAAGGCGCAATTGCCTATGACATCAGCGGTGTAGCGAGCCACCAGATCAACGATTTCCAGAACGTTTCCAGAACCTCCAACTCTGTCCCTGAAGATCTTGTCCATCTCCTCACCCACTTTGACGACAATGGGGAACATGTGCTTCATTTTGCCAGATGTAAATGTGGGCGTCAGCTTGTGCCTCAGATGACGCCACTTCTGGCCTTCAATGCTGAACACCGTCGCCGAGAGGGGATCGTCAATCTCATTGTAGAATATGCCTCGGTTCTCGAAATGATTAAAGTCTTTGATGAGCACACGCTTCACCAGATCGATGTCTGTGACCACAGCGGTTCTGGTGAAAAAGAAGTAGAACCCAGCAAACGGGTAGTTGGCGCTCTTGTACTTTCGATAGTAGTCCTTGAAGATCACTGCAATGTGCTGCTTCTTTGGCCAATCCTTCATGTTTCCGAATAGTGGGTGGGGCACATCGTGCGGGATACCTCGACGCTGCCAGTAGCCATGTCGACGTCGAGCCGCAAACAGAATCAGCGACACCACAATGGCAATTAGAGCCACAACCAACGACATTGTACTTTCTGTTTGACACTGGTCGCCGTTTGCTGTATCCACTGGGTTATATGGGTAAAAGCTCTCGCTCGCCGTCTCTCTCTCTCTCTCTCTCTCTCTCTGTCTCCAGTAAGCTTTTGATACTCTACTGAAATGCGCCTCTCTCTAGTTGAAATTTTACACCCAAGTGATGGGGTATCTTGACTTTGATTTGATTTCTGCAACGCATGGTGGAATAGCTAAAAGCGCATACATTCTAGCACACCAAAGTGAGTTTTAAAAAATTGAGTGGTACTAAACCAAAGTTCTTTACTATTTTTTGATAAAAACACAAGTTAGATTGATTGAGGAGATGGCTTTAGCTCGTGACAGACGTGAAGATAAATAAAACTGTTAACTAATTAATACAGTGGTAAATAAATGTAAAAAAAATAGTTGAATTCACTTAATAGCTCGGAATTTAAATATGATTGTGAAATACCAGCATTGAATGTGAAATACCAAACTTATTTGCCTAGTAACGCTGTTATATTCGCTATACCTGAACTGATAAACGTATTAATAATTCTGTCACCTAAAACACGAATTAATCAATATGCGGTTTAATCGTAAGTGCTAGCCCAACAAAATTTAACAGCAAGATAGAGAATTTGTTTCAGGCTCGATTCGGTATGATAAAAAACAGTATATGTATGTATGCTAGTAATATCAGTTCGAAATTCGCTGGTGAACACAATTATTTGTGGTATCTCTTACGCAGTCCATGAGTCTGGCCATCATTTGCGGCTGCTTATCTCTTGCACCTTCAAGTAGATGCCATTCGCTGGGCATAGCAGTATATTTGATTTGACAAATTCAATTTTGGGCGCCGTGCGTGGACAAACACTGAAGTGGAACCGTCTGAGTAGCTGGACCAGGGCAATGTTCGTCTGCATCTTGCCGAAACGCATACCGATGCAGTTGCGGGGCCCATCGCCAAAGGGCAGCCAGGCGGCGGTGGGTCGCTGGGCCAGCTGATCGGCCATGAATCGCTCGGGTATGAATTTGTGTGGCTCTGGGTAGATGGCGGGATCGTGGTGAATGCCATACACAGGTATTAAAAGCATCTGTCCGGGCTCTATGTAAAAGTGCCTGTGGCCTTTAGCGGCATACCAGTTCTTGGAGATGCGCGTGAGATGTGGCAGTGGTGGATATTTTCTCAGTGTTTCTGTGGGTGGTAAAATGCTCATAATTCATGTTTGACAGATGAACATCTCCAGTACATTACCTGCTATGACCAGTTCCATGTAGCGCAGCTCTTGCATTGAATCGTAAGTAAATTGTCCCTCATGCAGTTGCAGGGCAGCTTCAATTTCTTGCCTCAACTTGTCCTGCAGCTGTGGCTGGCGGGCCAACTCGTACAGTGCGAATCCCAAGGTCGAGGCTGAGGTGTCGAAGCCGGCCGCAAAGAAGATGAACGCCTGGGCAGCCATCTCCTCCAGGGTGAGCTCGCCGCTCCGTTTCATTTCGATGAGGAGATTCATGAAATCGTTCCTCACAACTCCCTGCTCCTCCCTCTGCTTCACGGTCTCCTTCACAATGCGTACGTAGAAGTCGGTGATGTCCGGATGTATCTGACACAGGCGCAGACGACGTGCCAAGTCTGGGAAGCTCTCGATGAAGCCATCGATCAGTTTGTTGTGGCGACGTTCGGTGAATGCCCTGCGACCCATCACGGCAAACTCGGCCTCGGGATTTCGCAATCCGTTGCACTCCAGGCCGAACACACAGCGGCCAATCACGTCGGAGGTGTATCTCGCCATAATATCACTGATCTCCAGGATGCCGCACATGGCGTTCGAAGCCAGCTCGCCGCAGACCTCGGCCAAGTCCACGCCCACCTCGCACACGGTGGGGAACATGAATTTCATCTTGCCCGACGTGAACGTGGGTGACATCTTGTGGCGCAGTGGCCGCCACTTGGGTCCATCGATTCGGAAGAGGTGCCCGGTCAGAGGATCGTCCCGCTCGTTGTGATACATGCCACGATCCTCAAAGTTCGCAAAGTCTCTGATCAACACCTCCTTGGCCAGTTCTAGGTCCAGAACCAAAACCACGGGTCGCAGCATCATGTACATGCCGGCAAATGGTGCTCCGCTGCCCTTGAACAGTTCGTACAATGGCGTCACAATATCGTTAAAGTGCTTTGTCCTGCGCAGTCCATCCATGTTGCCCATGGGAAAGCTGGGCCTCACATGTCCGATCCCACGCCTGGCCCAGTAGCTCAGCCTCGTGCGCACATACCAGAAGCCAATGGCCAGGGTAATCAACAGCGTTGCAATCACATCCAGCATTCTCCTCAGAGTTTCACTTTCAACTGCACTCAAAAGCTGCCTTCACGCAGTGATTAGAGCAGCAGCAACAGCTACCGGGGGAGCAAAGTCGGCGGCAACGTAAACAAGCAAAACAGAGAGCAGATAACCTCGCGCACAATTTGCACTCGAATGGAAACTCTGGCAAAGCGGAGAGCTTTGAGCGATGCTAAAGCGAATGTGATGAGAGAAGTGACAAGAGACGCACAAAAAAGAAACGGCATTGAAATGTGTATGTGTGAGTGTGTGCCTATCGTTGATCTTGAAAAATAGAAAGCAAAGAGGAGGGTGCAAAATTGTTTACGTGCGCTGGCGGGCTGGAAAAAAGGGAGAGCGGAGATGTGCGCCCACGCTTTTTCAGCAACTGTATGAGAGTTTGCAGGCAATCGCAATTTAAATTATGTACAACAGCTAGCTGATCGATCAATGCGCACTCTTAATATATGTACTCGTAAGAGTGTTACGCCAAAGAATAAGCAAATATTCTTTATTTTGATTTACCCTTTGCAATGCTCTCTCTTAATATTATTCTATGACCAATGGAGTGCATTAATTACACCAAAGAATGAGCACATATTCTTTATTTTGATTTACTCTTTGCAATGCTCTCATACAGAGGTTTTCTCTTAACATTATTCTATGACCAATGCAATGTATTAATACCATAAGTTTCGCATACAGCCACTGTTTAGGAAATTGCTGTTTCAAGTGCAGTTCGTTTGTTCACATTTCACTTTTCTCTCTTTGTGTGTGAAGCTTTTTATCAATCTGATTACCGGGTCTTAATATGTATGTATATATTGATGTACATAAGTACATATACATACATATGTACATATGCAATCACCTGGATTTTGGCACTCATTATCAGTTTTTAGGGTGCGGCCAGTTTTTCCATTTTTAGGTGTATGCCGGCTTGGGTCCCTATAATAAAAGTTCGACTCGAGAACTTCAATGGGATTTGGGTGCGCTCGGTTTGGCTGAACTTGAAATCGCGCAGAATGTAGGAAATGCCAATTTTCACCTGCATTTTACCGAACCGCTCGCCAATGCAGTTGCGTGGACCTTCGCCAAAGGGCAAATAGGCCATCGGATGACGGGCCTTTACTTGATCCGGCTCGAAGCGGCTTGGATCAAAGGTTTCCGGCTGTGGATACAGCTCTGGGTCATGCTGTATGCTATGCACGGGGATCATCACTCTCGTGCCCGGCTCCAATGTGAGTTTGCTGTCCGGTACACGATATTCTTTGGTAGTTTGGCGCACAAGATGCGGCAGTATGGGATACTTCCGTAGCGTCTCTGCGACCACTTGATCTAGGTACGGCATCTCTTGAATGGACTCATACGTCAACTGGTCATTGTTGCGACCAAGAACATCTAGGATTTCACTGCGCAACCTGTCCTGAACATCGGGATTCAGCGCCAGTTCATACAGGCAGAAGGACATCGTTGTCGAGGAGGTGTCAAAGCCGGCCAGGAAGAACACCATGGCCTGAGCGGCAATCTGTTCGAAGGAGAGCCCATCCTTGGTGCCCTCTTCCCGCAGTTCCATTAGCAGTTGCAGCAAATCATTGCGCTGCACATTCTCGCGCTTCCTGTAATCCAGTGTCTGGCGGACTGTGTCCAGGAAGAACTCGCTCACCTCGGGCCGGAAGAGTCGCATGTGTAGCATCCTCGCCAGGTTGGGCTGGGCAAACATGAAGGCCTGCGCCATGCCCGAGTGGAGAGGATTGGTTGTCACGGAGCGACCCATGCGACGGAATTCAGAATTGGGATCCTTAAGGCTGTTGCACTCCAGGCCAAAGGCACAGCTGCCAATGACATCCGTACTGAAGCGGGCACACAAGTCCTTGGCCTCTATCTCACCGACTTGCAACTCGCAAGCCTGCGTGAGCTTCTCCCCCACGCTAAGCATGGTGGGGAACATAAACTTCATCTTGCCGGAGGTGAAGACCTGCGTCAGGTTCTGCCTCAGCCAGCGCCACTCGGGCCCGTCCAGAAACAGCAGGTTTCCGGTCAGCGGATCGTCCTTGACATTGTGAAAGAGTCCACGGTCCGCGAAGCTGCTAAAATCACTTATCATTATTTTCCTAATCAGCTCCAGGTCCATCACAAAGAGCGCTTTGTTCAGGAAGGTGAAGTAGCCACAGAAGCGTTCTGTTGCTCGAAACTGTTGATAAATGCGCCAATTGATGTCAGTCCAGTGTAGCTTCTTGCCAAAGCCTCGCATGTTGCCCAGGAAAAGTTCAGGTTTCTCCCCGGCCACGCCCCTACGACGCCAGTAGTCATAGTGTCGACGCAGTCGGGCATAAATCAAAGCGCCAGCAACAAAAAGGAGAGCCAACAGAGTCCACATGCTGCCGTCCACTCGATTGAAATGCAACTGAATCTGGAAAACAACTGACTTTGCTTGTAGAGAGGAAAGCTTTCCATAAGTTCTCTATCTCTCTCTCTCTGCTATAATTTTATCTCTCTGACGTTCTGGATTGAGTCATGGGTAATGGGCATACCTCTGCCTACTCGGTTGCTTCCAAATACTGCGCATTTATCGCAAACGAAATGGTTTATTATAAACAAAAATAATCCCAAAACTCAGATACGCTCCACTTTCAGGTGAATGCCATTCTTTGTGGCTAAAGGAAAACCGCGAGTATCCAGAATCAGAGGAATTTCGGTGCGTTTGGAGACGCCAAACTTGAAGCGTCGCAGCAGTGACACCAGGCCAATCTTGGCCTGAAGTTTACCAAATCTCAAGCCTATGCAGTTACGTTGTCCGTCCCCAAAGGGCAAATAGGCCATCGGATGGCGTGCCTTGACTTGATCCGTCTCGAAGCGACTCGGATCGAAATGTTCGGGTTTTGGATATATTTCAGGATCGTGATGAATGTTGTGCACAGGTATTAATACGGTTGTGCCCTTGTCAATGATGATGTCCGTGTTGGGCACTTTGTAGTTCCGATTGGCCTCTCGTATCAGTTGAGGAATGATGGGATGTTTCCGCAGGGTTTCTGTAGGGAAAAACTGATTAGAAGAGAATTTTTAAATGTATATTGTATTTATGCACCTGCTAAGACCTTGTCTAGATAGTGCATCTCTGCCACTGCATCATATGTTATCTCGCCTCCTTCCGTAGTCTTGAGCACAGCTTCGATTTCCTCTCTCACACGCCGCTGGATATCGGGATGCAGCGCCAGTTCGTACAAACAGTAGGACATTGTGCTCGAAGAAGTCTCGAAACCAGCTACGAAGAATACGAAAGCCTGGGCAGCCATTTGCTCGAGGGTCAAGCCACTGGACAGATCAATTGCCTTTCCTTGCTTGGCGGCCTCCTCGTTCTCGGCACGCAACTGAATCAACTCGTCGAGAAAATCGTTTCGCTTGATTTCATTCTTCAGGCGATAGTCGACGGTGTTTCTTACAGCATTCATAAAGAACTCCGACAACTCGTCGGGCAACAGTTTCATGCGTAGTTTTTCCGCCATTTTGGCATTGGTAAAGACGAAAAATTGCACCAATGGGGAGTGGCGAGGCTGCTCAAAGATCATCCTGCCCTTTGCGCGGAACTCGGCATTGGGATCGCTCAAACTGTGGCACTCCAGCCCAAAGGCACATGTGCCTATTACATCTGTCGTGAATCTGGCACAAACATCCTTGAGCTCCACATCGCCATTATCCACTACGGCAGCACTCACGGCCTTGTCCATGGCCTCGGCCAGACGATGGCCAACCTCAACGATCACTCCGGACATTTGCTTCATCTTTCCAGAGGTGAAAACCGGCGTCATCTTTTGCCTCATTGAACGCCACTCGTCGCCCTCCAGAGTCAGTAGGTGAGCCGTCAACGGATCATCTTTCACATTACTAAACAATCCACGATCTTGAAAGATATTGAAGTCCTTGATCAGCACTTGCTTGACCAAATCCAGATCAATGATGAGTGCAGTCCGCTTGAAGAAAGTGAACATTCCAGCCAAAGGCGCGCGTCCCTTGAACTTGTCGTAGATCCTTTGGTTTATGTCACGAAAATGGTACTTGGATCCTAATCCTTTCACATTTCCTATCAGCGGCAGAGGGCGTTCATTTGGCACTCCTTTCCGTTCCCAGTAGCTGTAGGTATTGCGGTAGAAATTGTAGGCCAGAGCCAGGGCCACGCCCAGCAAAGTAAATGTTAACAGCATGGAGATTGAACTTCACTCGTTCCACTCTCAGCGAAGACTGTCCAGACTGTTTGGTTTGCTTCAGACCATACGTTTCCGGAGAACATTTAAGCGAAAGCTCTCAGATCCGAATTGCCCGAAGTGAGACCAATTAACGACTATACTTTTATACATGTAAAAATTTTTACATTCATGAAATAGGTTTGCAAAAACCAATGGTCAGGCCCCCCGAACACGTAGACTAATCAAAATTTTTCTTAATTTGACTATCAGCTTGTTTAATCCCCTATGCGTGGTGCAAAGGTTCTTGTTTGCTCGCTTAACTCTCTCTGCTCTTCTAAAATAATTCCCAAAATACACGCAGATATGTACATATGTCTGAAGCAATAAAAAGAAACAAAAAAACACAAAACAAGTTATGCTCCCACCTCGCGATTCCATATGCAGCACACTAACATCAAGACCAATTATTTTGTTTGTTTTATGTATCGGTTTTGTTTTGATCGTCATTTTCGTTGAAGAGCACGTTCAAAGAGAGTGGCAGAAAGAGATGAATCTCACAAAAGCTCCCACACAAAGTCTACAACTAATGATTACACTTTGCAAAAAAAACGTAGCTGTAATATCTCAAGCACAGTAGAAGCCACTTATGATGAGCTCATTGATTGTCTATTAAAATATGCAATACATTTTATAAATTATCAAAAGATATTCCTACTTACAATTCGTTTAAATATCTCTCAGAAGTATTCAGCTATAATTTAGTATTACAAATGTAGTAATAAAACAAATCATAATGATGTTAAGCTCAGGCTTGACCAGCCTGAAAGTATTCAACGAGAACAGAAAAGAGCTGTTCTGGTTGCTACTGCAGCACTTGTAGCAGCCCTCAAGGAGTGCTTTACATGTAGATATTTACATTCATTGGAAAAGCTTTTGAACGACTTGCAAAGCACAAAATATAGGGAAATTGAAGCAGAGGTGAGCTTTAGTGGTGCATGAATGAACTAACTGGTAGAATTAATAACGGACAATACGGTTCCTTAAGTGGAGCAATCAAAGAAAAGTGTTAAAAAGGTGATGCGAATGAAATCAAATTCCGCAAGTGGCACCCCTAACCGGTGATCCTGTCAGTGTCATGTGATTCTCATCAACTTTTGGGTAGGGCTAGGAGTAAACTTATCTTACCATTCTCAATCTCTGTACTTCCCAGCCACATTACCTGCAGATGTGCTAAGGTGCCTGAAAAAAAGAACACAAAATAAAACTTTACTGGTTTATACAGGTAAAAGCTGCTAAGCTACTTACCAATATTGTTGTCTTTTTGCGTCTCCGTGGCATTTGGCACCACTTTGATGCGCTGAAAGCAGCCAGCAGAGTCTGGAGCATCATCTGGCAAGGGAGAACAAAAGTCCATGGGGGCCAGCCTGCGTTGGCACTTTCATCGCCTTGACGACGTCACCTACCGGGTGTCCATCTGTTGGCCAGTTATTCAGTTGTCCATTTGGCCGTGTCCATTCCATGCTTTGCAATGTCGTTTCCGTGGTCGCATCCCAAGGTATTCGTACACTTAGCGGCAAGCAGCTGTTTATGTTGATGGGCCTGGCGGGAAAGAAAATGCTGAGGGTTTTGTCCATTTTCCCACCCATTTTCGCAGCAGCAGGTGGAAGAACTTGGTGGCATTGCAATTTTCTCTCAGCATTGCATACTTTTAGGATCAGGAATTTTTCCGCGCCCAGCACTTAAAAATATACTGAATATTTTATGAAGACAGAGTGAGAGAGTGGGGAGCGGTGTGCTGTACATGTGTTGCTGCTACAATGGGCAGTGCTGCCTTAATTAAAACAAATTTAAAACCAGTTAACGCACACTCACGCCCACATATGTACACACACACACACAGGCAGCCGGTTGACAGTTGGCAGCGGACTTCCGCCTCTGGCTTGGGAGCACATCAAATATGACAGGCTGGCCGTGGTCGGTGTGGCTCCGACTCTCTGGCACTGCCACTGGCTGCAGCCAAAATGTTGCCATGCAAATTTAAATGTCAACAAAAACTTGCAGTTTAACCCAAAAACCTTATTTTGCGGTGTGTGTGTCGGCGGTGGTGTTTGTTGTCGCCATCCAGCAATATCCCAGCCAGCGTTCGGTAGCCTGCCAAGGCTGCGCAAATTTATGCAAGCTCCATTAAAGGCCAACAACGATTAGAGATGAGTGCGTGATCTAAGGGAGAAATAAAACAAAAATAAAGTGAATATTAAAAGACGTACAAAGTTAGACAAAGTTTCATTAGGTACTTATCCGCTTACAGCGATGGAAAATGATTCTCTAAAAACAAATAAATGCAGCTGAAATAAACGAAATTTTTAAGAGCATTAAATACAATTTTATTTTATTTGGTAAATGGAAATGATTTGCCTTTAATTGCTTATGAAAAATGTGCTTAAATTGGCAATTCAGGCCTCTGCACATTTACTAGATTGAGTGTCAATTCTGCAATCTCTTACTTGGAATATAATATCATACTTCGGCTCAGCGCCTTCACATCTCTAGAACATACTTGCAAAATCATGGCTCGTATATGCGATATGGACTCGTCTGTGTGCGCTGGCTTAAAATTGTGCAACAGGAAATGGCTGGTTGGCTTGGCTAACCAAGCCCAGCCATGCGACCTCTTAGCACTGTCTGCTCGGAGTGCCAATGGTTGTTGGTCTTGCTCCAGTTCTACTGTGTTTTGTTTTGTTTTGTTGCTCGTGTTCAGGTGCATCGCTCTGGCAGATGTTTGGAGGCCATTGTTTAGCCATCGGATGTAGGCAAGTTTAGAAATCTAATGTATAATTTCGCAGCATTTTAATTACATGCAAACCGTCGAGTTCCTGGTCAGCGTCTGCTTCTGACATGTGGCTATGCAAATTCGTCGAATTATGACAGGACTTATGTTGCATGACTTTGATATTTGTGGAATGCATTATGACGAGAACCGCTGTAGTAGTTCCCCCTGAAAAAATGGATTTTAAATTTAGTGTTTCAAAATGTATGCTATGGAAATAAAATTAATGTTTTTAACTCACTTTTACGATTCCACAAACACTCTTTCGGTCCGATAGCACACTGACAGCCTTGTTGCTGCTGTATCCTGACTCTTTGGCCTTCGTCTTCCAACTTCCAAGAACTTCACCCGCCTAAAATAACAAGGAAATTCGAAATCGCATCTGGTGCTTTGGCAAAAGTTTCAGTGGTGAGTGGATAAGTTAAAGCCCAGGACAACTTTGCATAAACATATAGGGCTCAATCATATCGGCCATTACCAGCAGTTCGCCGGGTTCCATTCTGTCCTCTCCCCTTCCCCCAGACTCAATTGTTCTGCCATTGTCAGCGCAGTCCCTGCTGCTCGTAGCCCACTCTACGAGCAATTTGCCTTGACAATAGTCATGCATTTTAATTGTGCAGCAGCTGCGGTTCATCTTGTTCCCCTTCCCCAGTTTGTACCCTGCGCAGGACACTCTTCCCTGCCACCCTGCCACAGCTAAACGCAGCAAATTGTGTGGCCATTAAAAAAATGGCGCATAAAATAGAAACTTTTCCAGATATTTTTATTCGGAGATGCAACACGCAGGGCAGCGGGGCAGCAGTGCGGGAGGGGCAACAATTATTTGTAAAATATTTATTTTACAATTGAATTGAAAAAGTTTCTGCGTGTGGCATTTCCCCCAAAAACTGTGCAAGAGAGGAGCAACTTTCGACCACTAATCAAATGAATGGAAATTAACCCAGCGAGGCGGACAGACGGGACAAAGGGAGGCAGGGGGACTTACTTGGAGCTGTGTGCAAAACAATTAAGCTAAAATTGTTATTGCAATTTGAAAACAATTGTCAAATTATGCAAATGCCGTCTGATTGCCTCGAGTATTTTTCCCACCAAGCCCCCGTCGGCCAAAGCTAACAAGGTGAACACGAAAGAAGGGACGGGAAAGGGAACGGGGATTCCTCTATATCACCTTCTGGGGGGTGGCAGCTTCTCAAAGATTTATGGCGACTGCCTCAAGTGTCTGGGGTGGCAAAAAAGTTTTGCAAGTGCGTCGGCATCTTGGCTTGGTGCTGACGTTGTCAGCTGCAAGGCGGCTGCAATTTGCATAAAAATTCATTGGCCTGGTGGCAAGTTGACAGAAAGAAAACCTTTTGGGACCGAATAACCAAGTACTTCATGTATCTTTGGGATAACGAATATGTAACGCTCTTATGGCAAATATATCAAAACAGTTTCTTTTACATATCAAAATGCAAATGTGTACATAAGTATGTGAATAATAATTGGCTTTAGCAGAAATAATTACTTTAAAATTAAGTTTAAAATTAGCGAACCCTTAATGAAAGGGAAATGATCAAAAATCCGATTAAAATTGTGACTTTTAATATAAATTTCAAATTATATTCGGCTGCAGGATGTATGTATATTAGTGTTGCTGCCAACTACACAACGTGGAACCTAGCACTGGTCAGAAACTGTTAATGGTGGCGACCCGGTTCGGAACATGTGCTGCCAGCTTCCTACTATTGCTACCCACTGCTGGCGCTGATGCTGCTACATTTCCGTTACATTAACAAAGCGCCATTGTATGGCACCAGCAAGAGAACAACAATAATGGTGAAAAGCAAAGGGACGGCAACAGCAAAAATGGCGCACACGCTGCGCTTTACAAGCGAAAACTAGTTTCGGTTCAGGACCTGGACAGCGACAGCGACAAGGGTCATTATAGGGTGGAGCCGGACACACCAGCCACCCACATCCCCACCCTCAGCTTCCAGTGAGTCTGGCAATCTGCAGTGCGTGTGTATTTTTCGGTCAGTTTTGTAATTGAATCACGTTTTGTATTAAATAAACTTTTCAAATTATCGAAAAATTGACTTCCACTACTACAAACGCCGCACTGTCGACTCCCACCGGCTTCCAGCCTAGTTTTAATTTACTTGTGTGCGCGTGTGGGGCATACACACGTTCAAGGGCTTCCGCGATTGTGAGTGTGTGTGTGTGTGCCTGCGTGTGCTTAACCATTAACATAAAAAAACGACCAAACTGAAAGCTTTTCTCTCTTGTTTGGTTTTTTTATATGCAAAATACTTGACAGCCTCATTAGTATTGAAACGGTCAAAGTTGTGTGCTCTCTCCCTTTCTATTTCTCCCTCTTTGTTGTTAGTGTTGAAACGGTCAAAGCGGAGCCTCTCTCTTCTGTTCGCGCCTTAACGCGCTCGCACATAAGTAGGCAATGAAGAGAAAAGAGGACAAAGCGGTTATTACCAAGGTGTACGGTACAAGGTACGGCGCTTACTCTGCTGTGAGGTTCACACTCTTTTTGTTTTGGTTCTCTTTATGTCAGGCGTCGTTAAGAGACATTATCAATGCTGTTTCCCGCTCTCTATCCGAAAAGACCTCACCCCATGGAAATAGACCCTGCATCACGCTTTGCCATAATTCTGGCAATGTTAACGCACAGTTATCATACATGTATATAATTATATAAGCATATACATACATACATATGCAAATGTGTGTATGACATTTATACATAAACTGTAATGGTTCTTTTTTGTTTGGATGCCATTGTTTGCGCAATTTTGGAGTAAAATGAGTTAACCAACAAATATAATCGCTTTTGCAATCACGTGCGGGCCGAGGCGTCCATGCACTTGGTCACCTATTGGCCGTGCACAGCGTGCAGCTTGCACGTGTTCGACCACAAAAAGAAACAAAAACAACAGCAACATTCAGCCAGAAAGAGCAATACACAAATGCGAGTACAAGCGTCCGAATTCTTTTCATAGCATATTTTGCATGCAACGCTGCATGTCCGGCAAAGCTTGGCGCCATCATTTTCACCCATGCAAGGACTCCCTCGAATAAGCCTCTCTGGGCTGGGATCCACTCCCAACAGCCCACAGCCGACAGCCGACAGCCCACAGACGCAGGCACTGGGAGTAACTTGTTTTCGCGCCATTTGCACGCGTCATAAATTTTTCATAAACATTTAAAGCGATTTCATTACAACAAAAACACACACACACACGAGTGCATATTTAAATCGTTCAGTTCTGTTCGTTATATATGTATGTATGTATGTACATTTACACTCCCTGGTACACTTCACTGCATCCCTCTCTCTTGGAGAAACATGTAAATTAAAAATTAAATTCTGTTCACGACATGCGTTTGGCGATGCTCCTGCTCCTGCTGCTGCTCCTGCCGCTGCTCTGTCCAGCAGTCAGGTTTATTTACAAAAGACAATTATGAATGGAACGGCAATGCTGCCAGAATGACGGTGGGTGTGTGGTTCAGGGATGGCAGCGGAACTGGAACAAGTTAAATTGACATGGCTTCGGCTTATTTTAAAGCCATTAAGTAATTAAGGTGCAGCAATTTGCCAGTTGCCAATGCTTGCATACATATGTAATTGCAATTGTCGTTGCAATGCTGCCGTTGCCGCCCTGGAATTGATTTCAGTAAAAAATGTGTTTGCATACCGTTAAATACGTTTGTTATGCGATTTTTGTTACGGTTTCAGTTACATATGTACATCATTGAGCATCCGTTGAATTCTTGGAAATTGTTCAGCAATAATATATGCATTATTTATATGTACGCCTGCCCGTTATCGGAACTCAATTAGCATAAAATTAAGTAGAAATTGATCCTATCAACACTTTTAACGTCCCAACAAAATGATTAACCCGATAATCATCGATGTTCTTTTTTCGATAAAGCAGTTTTCTATATGTATCCCGTTTAGTAAGCAGCCCAATGTTAAACAGAATTAACAAAAATATAATTCAATGTGGAATATGTATTCTAATTTATATCTTTTAATGCTAATATGCTAATAATAGGAACTTTTAAACTGCATGTATGCATTTTTTTCAAACAAAAAATATTTAAAAGTCTAGAAGTGAGAGCCTCAGCTCGACTTTCTTTGGCCAATTCATGAGCCATTAAATTTTAATGATTATCCTTGGCACTGGCAAATCTGTTTATCAACCTTCTACAGGTTACAGGTTGCAGAGGGCACACAGTCTAAATCATCTCTACTTGGTTACACATTTTAATTAGAAGCACGTGGCTTAACAAATATTTAACTGCCTGGGCCAGCATGCAAATACCTCCTGCTTGTCACTGGAGCTGGGCTTCGAGAGACGGCATGGGGTGTGCCTTAGATCTCAGTGCCAGCCAGCAATTTGCAGTTACGGCGGGTCCCATCACATTAAATATAATACCAAAACATTATACGCGTCAAACTATCTCGACGGAACCACACCACGCACAAGCGCCACCCGCTGGCAGCGAATTAAACGAAATTAGAGACGGGTCCGGGTGAGTGGGTACATTAAATGGGTTTAGCAAACACTAGTACTACTTCTACGCACATCAAACTGCCGAGCAAACATGCACACGGGCTGGGGCCCATGGCTGGCATTATTCATATTTCCGAGCCCCAACAGCGGGGGCTGCTGACTGTGGCACAAAAAGCTCGCAAAAGTCAGGCTGCCAAGTACAACAATTATGGTTTCACTGTATTTGCCAGGCACAAGCATGGTTTCAGAGTGTGCGTTTCAGGGAGAACATCCTTCAATTACATGCGAATACACACGGATGTATGTATGTATGTAGGTACATATACATACATACTTCACATGTACATACATACATATGTGAATGCGTTTCTGCCACCGATTAGCAGACTTGCTGCAAAAAGCCAGAATGACAATGAGAATGCATTTAGTTTGTATAATCCGTGGTTGGAAGGCAAGACCTTTGCTGAACCCCGACCCCACCCCATTTGTATGCACAATTTCAGCATGTTTAAGCTCTTTTAATTGTGTGAGTTTGTTTGCTAATTATTGCCTGTTTGTCGATGCATTTCGGTCTTAATTAGCTAAGAAGAACAGGCTACATAAATGTGGAACATTTTTAATATTTGACGTTTATGTGTTGGATTTTCCTTGATTTATGTCTGATAAGCCTCTTAAAATATTAACTTTCAATATAGGATCTAAGCAATTAAGCATTCAGTGTGGCAAAAGCAAAGATTTCAGTTCGATTGAATACAAAAATAATCCAAATGAATATAAATTGATTCCGAGAATCTCGTTAGTTTACGTTTGCCCATCCGAAACCCATGAACTTCAGCATTAAAGTCTTAAAATATGATGACAGTGCAACGTGAAATACCTCAAACCAATCACACATTTACCTCCCATGCACAGGAAAGACTCCCAGTGCTGGATCGTTTTTCCAATTTGCTGGCGCACATCAAAAACTAATAGTGAAATGCAATATACAAAATGTAACTAAAATGTTTTGAAAGACAGCCAAAAACACAGAACGCACAGTGGACGCAGGGGGCGGTTGCCAATGTAGCGGAGAGGGCAGGGTATGCAGGATATATGGCAGGAAGGAAGCAAGTGGAAGCCACGTTTATTTCATCGTCTAAATGGAGTGCACTGCGGCCGAGGCGCAGGCTGCTGGCTGGTGCGGAGCTGATGGCAGGGCTCGATGCCATTTGTTAAGTGCAAGTTCAATAGCATTAAGAGTGCAACACAAATAACCATAAACCATTCGAAAAAGCTGCAAATTCTGCATATTTTTGCAAGTCGTAGGGTACTTCCTTCCAAACTGCTCTTTGTGAAGGGCTGGACGAGGGTGTGGAAGGTACATTTTCAATTCTGATTGGTAAGCCAAAAAATATCGAAAATTTGCGCTTTTCATCCTGCCAGCTCTGTTGTGTGCAGCATTAGGATTTAGCATTACTTTGCCAATGCCATTTGGTTGAAGATTACGCATACGTCCGATCGATGCTCTCTGGCTGTGTGATTTATTGTGGCGCCTCGCTGTCCCCTGAACCACTGGTTCAGAGGCGCCAACGGCCGGTCAAAGAATTTCTGGCCGACTTCCTTAAGTTATTTCAATATTTACACTCGTGTAACATATGGCCAGCGGGCTGCGTAGGGGCGGCACGATAAATGGCTGGGGCAAACCACAATGATTTACTGCCCCAGTCCTGCCAAGGCACAGCACACACTTGACCACGAAATACATGTACATGGAAACACCTTTTGGGGGTGTACAGAATGTTGCTGTAATTCTATTTTCTACTCAAAACCGCATTTATATTTATTACTTTGGCATAAATCTTGTCGCATTTTCACATTTGTGTCGAATTTGTCGAGTTCGCATGTGCTTATATATCCACATAGGGTCTGGACCGAGAACTCCCCACACACTCTCTGGCACGTCCACAGTTTTTTCTCTCTGTATTTTTCCTCACCTGCGAAGGCAGGTCAACAGGCTGCTGGAACATCTACCTTCTGCACCTGATGTGTGGGGACGGCTACAATATATGGGAACTGTTTTTCTTGCGATATTGTACATGAAATGAAGTGTACATAATTTGGCATCACATATTAAGGTGCATAAATTTTGTGCGGTGTTCCAATAAAAGCATTGTAGTTGTCAAACACCAAGAGGGCTGCACGGAATGTTCTTTCAGTGGGGTGGAATGGTGGAACAACATTAAGTTCCCTCTAGCACTTAATTCTGATTATGTGATTTACATTAACAACCACAGGGAATAGTTTTTTGTGCAGCTTGAAGTTGTTTCCTGACTGCTGGTATATGTACTTTCCATCATCTACATATGTACTATATCTACTCGACAATGACTGAAACATTTAGAATTCAATTGCTTGACGCACGTATCCAGAAGAGTGTGAAATTTTTGTCTAATAATTTCGACTGTCGACAAAATCAACCTGCCAACCAAATTGTTCAAATATTTGGGCAAAAACTGCCTGGACAAAATGTCAAAGCCAGAGAAACTATTCGGCTCCTGGCCATAACAGGCCTGTCAAATATGTAAATTTTGTTGCCTGCTCACCCCTTCTAACTGCCTGACTACGTGTGTAGCTTTCTATGCCTAGAAGAGAGGGTCAGGTCGTGTCCCCAGTGGAGTTTTGGGGAAAGTAAGCATTTTTCAGACAATTATTTATAATTGGTTATGGCATGCGTTGGAGCTGTGTGTGACAGGCGCAGAATGTGCAACAATTAATAGCTGTTAGGCAAAACAATTGCTGATATTAGTTAAATTATCTGGCCACATGGAACTTTGTGCAGAAGGAAAGTTTGAAATCAATTATGTTTCGCAATGGAGGAGGAACTTGCAGAAGGAACAGGCTGAAAGAACGCCAGCAAAAACACGCCCCGGAGCTCAAATTGTCAGCCAGGGATAGGCAAGCAAATTGCTTAACCTTTAAGGGGGGTGTGGCACATGGGGCATGGGCTGGGCGGGGGTTCATTGTGGTTCGTTGGCAGTGCTCGAAAAATAACAAACTTATTGTTTAGATTTTGCCAATGACAGTTTTCCAGGGCCCTTAGTGTGCATCGAAGTAAAAGAAAAGCAGGATAGACAAGGAGGCAGACAAACTAGGAGCCAGAGCACTCGTATGGGAACGGACAGCTCCTGTTCACCAGTGGAACCGCCTCTCTACCGTCTCCACTTTGCATAAATGTGGCAGAAATATAATGCAAACAATTGGGAACTGCCAATGTGGGTGGTGCTTATGTAGGAACATCCCTAGCAGCATCCACAAGTGTGACGAATGTGCCTTTTGCTCATACAAGAGACACACCAGATACAGATTCCTAAACTTAGTCGTTTGCTTACTTGAATTAAAATGCTGAAAGCTATCAGATTAAATATCACATTTATGGTTTATCAGCCACTCAGCAACTGTTAGATAACTCAAGAAGAAAAGGAAAAACTCGCTAAAAACAGAGGAGACTTTCCCCCCCGGAACAGAGGTGGCAGTCGTTAATTTGATCAAACTCAATTTTAGTGAGCCCGGGGGGAGGCCTCTCCTTGGCGTGACATGACTGGTGGCATTCGTGGCGTACCTTTTGGCATTTGAAAGCTGTTTGAAATCGCGACAGCTGCTGTCGCATATTCCTTCACTTTTTTATTAACTGCGTTGCCCTTTTATTTTCCACCACAACGAAGGATAGCTGGCGATGGAATATAATTCACTTTCAGCTGGGGGAAGACCTGTGCTGTGACAGCTTCCAGCATCCGGACAGATGCGTGGATGCATGAGGTGAGATGGATACAACGGGGTCCTGTCGGTGGGGCTGTCTAATTTGAAGTTGAGCTGCGCGCTGCTGTCTGCCACACATAAACCAATCTAACACCAATTTGCATTTGATTGCGATTCTGATTTGATTTTCTCGTTACGCGTGGAAAGTTCAACATGAGTGCCAGCACCCGGCAGCCAGCAACTGGCAACTGGCAACCGGCATGGCGGTGACAAAACAAAATTAGAAGCACCATTGCCACTCGCATTTGAATGGCTGCTGGCTGCTCCAGTTGCTGCCACAAAAACCAAGACACTCCAGAGTTGCACACTGGGAACACGCTCTCTCCGGACATCTGGCCGGCCACAAAGTGCGGTTGAGCTCGCTTCCATTCAGTTTAGCGTGGCCGGAGCAGAGCAGATAACTAAATCAAGCTCCAGCTACAGTTTTTCTCTCTCACACACATAATGGCACACTTTCCGTTTCCGCTTTGGCTTTGGCCAAAAACAAAATGGCAGTGCTGCGGCGGCAACTAACTTTTTGGTTGCCACCCGATCAATAATTGCTTAAATAAAATAATTGTAATTGCCAGAGCAAGAGCAAGAGCAGGAGCAGGAGCAACCAAACAATAGCGAACGATTGCTGGCGAGGAACACCCGCGTTGGACTTGCCAATGGCCACCGCCCACAGTTTCCGCAGTTGGGTTGTTGGTCAGCACTTGTCGGGCGGACTCTGCTCTCCGCTTCAACTCTTTTAATTGCAACTTTTGGTGCCAACTGTACACAGGCTGTGCACAGTGCGGCTTGAGCCGAAAGTTTCATCTTTCGCCTCAACCGACAGTCAATATTGGGGATTAGGAAAGTTTTCTCCAGCCTTTGAGGCACCTTATAGGTTTGACTTTGAGAGAATTGAAAAGCTAACTTAATGTACTTCTAGGAACACTAGTTCCATCACTTACCCATGTGGAATCATTGTAGATCGGTCCCCTCGAAGCCTGGCTGCAGCTTAGACCACTTTATGAGGCTGACCATCGGCACAAACATTTATAGGATGACACATTTTTTTTCTGCTGCTGCTGCTCGGCAAATTTGCGGCTTTGCTTTCTTGTGTCAATTATTTAGCTGCTTTTTCCGCTGGCCCGGCCTGGCCTCAGCCTGGCCTCTGCAGATTTTAATTGAATCTCATATACAAAGCAGCAGCAGAAGTGGAAGTCAAAGCCACAACAGCAGTTGCAGTCGCACAGAGGTTGAGGCAGAGGCAGAAACAGAGGGAGATTCTGAAGCAGAAGCAGGCACAGCATCAGGGCAGGCAGGCAGCTCTTCCTACTCCCCGTGTATTGTGCTCTCCGAGTGCGGCATTAGCTTGGCCAGTTCCCGCTGCTACCGAACGCGAGCTCCAAGCATCAGCTACGCTCAGGCCACGCTGCACTGATGTCGATGTCGATGTCGATGCCGTCGTTGGTATCAGGCACTTTTATCGCCGGCCACATCTGCACCAAATAAAATAATTGAACGTTTTGCGATAAGCATCACTCGCAGCAGCTTCAGCTTTAGCTCTATGTTGTGTCCAAAGAATGTAACGGACACGGGAAGTGTCGTCTCGTCAGCACTCTCTGTCTACTAAAGGTTGGCCGGCTAGGCTCAGGGAAAATGGGGTGGGTGTTGTGCTGCGAAAACGAACTCCGTCACCTAACAAAATCGTAGACAGATTTACGGGAACTGGGATCGGAATTACAAACCCGGACGGAACTTAAGGTCCACTACCTACTGTGAAGAGCAAGGTGGTTGTGCTCTTCCCTCTTGACCCACCCTCCATGTAGAATAACATAAGAATATGCCATTATGGTTCTACCCAAAACCTTCTGCTGCTGCGCTATGTGCCTTAGGAACCCCTCCCAAAAATCAGATTAGAAATTCATGTTAATCGTTATAATTTTACTTTGACTTGTATGACTTCATGTTGTTTGTAACCCCCATTATTTCTACCCTAACCCTTAAAACTATTTTTACTGCATGTGTATATATATGTGGGGCTAATTTAAGACATAGGAATTCAAGAGAATGATCAAATATGAATAAAAATAATATAATCAAAATATAAAGTAAGAATGAATTAATTAAAGGAATTAAGTGGCATAATTGTAGTGATTGTAGTTAATAATAATTCATTTTATATATGGTTAAGCATGCATGTCTCACTGTGTAGACGCTATTCTCCTGACCCGGAGTGTATGTGTATATATGTGTGTCTACTTACAGACTTTTAAACAGCTGCTGGTGTCGTTGGGCCCAATTTCACGTTTGCAATAAAAAAAAAAAACTGTTAAAGAAATGTAGAAATATGCAAAATAACAAGAAGCGTTATGAAGAGGTATTTTAATAATACCCTTCCATGGACACAATGAGACCGATGATGCACCTTTTAAAAATCTATTCTTAACTAGGCATAAATTTCATTTTTTTTTCTTCTATTTCTAAGTTAACGTCTAGGAATATTTAATATTATTTAACAATTTTCTTTTCTATTTTTTTCTTCGATCCATAATTTTTCATTAAATTTTCTTTTCTAGATTTTGTGATTTATTTTTCTTCCCTTAAGTGGCTTTTAGAATGTCGGCATCGAACAATTTTAATAACCTGAGAAAAGGAGAGAATAGGTGACATACGGTCAGGTGGGTCTAGTTAAATGCGCATAGGTGTATGGTCAGCCGCAAGGGCAATGACCGCTGAGCTAATTTTTCCACACCCTACATGTGCAAGCACCAACATTTTCTTTACACAAGGCGCGGTGATATAATATTTTAGATGGTTTTATATTGTCGTTGTTGTGGAGCGGCTTAATTGCGCGTGAGATATATGTATATAAACGGCTCGGTCCCGATCGCCAAGTCCATCCGTTTCTATGCCTGCAGGCAAGGTCCGGTGGCACCAAGAAGAAGGACTGATGATCGTCATGAAGCGGACCCCCCCTCCTTGAGGGGTGGTCAGGCCAGGTCAGCAATTTTCTGCCACACGTGGATCATAACCTATGTACAGTACATACGTGAAATTATGTAATAAGGTCACTTTTTCATTTTCTTTGCGTACCTTATCCAGGGTTTGGTTTTAGTTTTTGTTCTTTGCAGCCACAACACTTTTCAAATGGTTTTTATTGGGTTTATGTTCCCTTTTATGGTTTTGCAGAATTTTCACCACGTTTTTCTTTTTATACGTTCTGTACGCACATTAATTAAGTCTTCCAACTTTGAATGCACTTTTTGTTCTGTGCAGCATGCACTTAGCCTAACTATTTTACCCCTCCAAAAGCTGGGTATGAGAGAGCTAAGAAGGTTCTCGAAGGGCTAGCCGTAAGCTATGCTTGCGGAGAGAAAAAGCTCACATGTGAACGGCGCTCGCACGTGCAATTTCGAAAGAGAGAGCTTTTCAAGATAAAAGCTTCTGATCTTGCATTTGGGCTCTCTATGGAATGCATGTACAGTTGGGAAGGTTCAATATTTTTGCGATAAAATAAGAAGACTGTTCCCAAAAAAAATTCTTAATACAATTCTTGTCCAGACATTCTAAATTTTGTATTTTTGGTCTGCAACCTTCACACCCCCCCGCCAGATTTTATCTTAGGGTTTTGACCCAAGATAAAACTGAAACAACAACAAGGAAGGGTGCAGACTTTTGTCTCTAGCTACCAAATATCCTTAATGTGAAATTTCCCCAGCTCTTTACAGTTCAATTGAGATTGTGAACGCAACGGTAACGAACAAATCGGCATGTCTCATTGGATGTCAACCAATCCGATAAACACGACCTGTGATATTTGTGTTTGCAATGGGTTTCTAAAATGTCGGTGTCCTGGCTGGTATCATTGCATATAGTGCAGTGTACGACTACCTCGCCGAGATTAACATTTATATTGTCAATACTTCGCCTTACCGCCATTGTAACAAATTATGATTAAGGAAAAACGATATAGTCTTTAAGACTATGAAAGATTGTTTTTTTTTGTTTGATTCTAAATTGGAAAATATGGGCAATGATTGTGAGGGTCTCCTATCAGGCACCAGCACAGCAGAAGGAATGTCTTCGGTTGTTATAACCTTAAGTCCGTAAGCAGAAAGAAAGAAAACAAAATTTTGTTGTTGATCCTTTCGAGAAAAAAAGAGGAACAGGACCGAATTCTCCAGTCTGAACAAGTCTCAATTAATCTCGAGAGAATAAAGGTCATTCATCTTCGCTACTAGGTATAGAACCAATTTACTCAGAACTATCGTTCCTAGTATCCTGATGAAATGATATAATGAAGTCTACTGTAATCTTCTTCTATGCAATATATCCACTGGTCTGGGTCCGACAATGATCAGATTCCCAGCTGTTCCGAGCTGGATATATAACACAAAAACTGAACTACTTTAAAATTTGGATCAATATTGGGTTGCGGAAGGGATTGGGAAGGTTATTGGGGAAAACGTGGGGAACCTATAACCATAGAATATATAGTTGGTAGGTACGGCCATTCGGGCCCCACGTTGGTAGATACGGACCATTTGGGGCCCCACGTTGGGCGCCATTTATTATGTAACGGACACGGGAAGTGTCGTCTCGTCAGCACTCTCTGTCTACTAAAGGTTGGCCGGCTAGGCTCAGGGAAAATGGGGTGGGTGTTGTGCTGCGAAAACGAACTCCGTCACCTAACAAAATCGTAGACAGATTTACGGGAACTGGGATCGGAATTACAAACCCGGACGGAACTTAAGGTCCACTACCTACTGTGAAGAGCAAGGTGGTTGTGCTCTTCCCTCTTGACCCACCCTCCATGTAGAATAACATAAGAATATGCCATTATGGTTCTACCCAAAACCTTCTGCTGCTGCGCTATGTGCCTTAGGAACCCCTCCCAAAAATCAGATTAGAAATTCATGTTAATCGTTATAATTTTACTTTGACTTGTATGACTTCATGTTGTTTGTAACCCCATTATTTCTACCCTAACCCTTAAAACTATTTTTACTGCATGTGTATATATATGTGGGGCTAATTTAAGACATAGGAATTCAAGAGAATGATCAAATATGAATAAAAATAATATAATCAAAATATAAAGTAAGAATGAATTAATTAAAGGAATTAAGTGGCATAATTGTAGTGATTGTAGTTAATAATAATTCATTTTATATATGGTTAAGCATGCATGTCTCACTGTGTAGACGCTATTCTCCTGACCCGGAGTGTATGTGTATATATGTGTGTCTACTTACAGACTTTTAAACAGCTGCTGGTGTCGTTGGGCCCAATTTCACGTTTGCAATAAAAACTGTTAAAGAAATGTAGAAATATGCAAAATAACAAGAAGCGTTATGAAGAGGTATTTTAATAATACCCTTCCATGGACACAATGAGACCGATGATGCACCTTTTAAAATCTATTCTTAACTAGGCATAAATTTCATTTTTTTCTTCTTCTATTTCTAAGTTAACGTCTAGGAATATTTAATATTATTTAACAATTTTCTTTTCTATTTTTTTCTTCGATCCATAATTTTTCATTAAATTTTCTTTTCTAGATTTTGTGATTTATTTTTCTTCCCTTAAGTGGCTTTTAGAATGTCGGCATCGAACAATTTTAATAACCTGAGAAAAGGAGAGAATAGGTGACATACGGTCAGGTGGGTCTAGTTAAATGCGCATAGGTGTATGGTCAGCCGCAAGGGCAATGACCGCTGAGCTAATTTTTCCACACCCTACATGTGCAAGCACCAACATTTTCTTTACACAAGGCGCGGTGATATAATATTTTAGATGGTTTTATATTGTCGTTGTTGTGGAGCGGCTTAATTGCGCGTGAGATATATGTATATAAACGGCTCGGTCCCGATCGCCAAGTCCATCCGTTTCTATGCCTGCAGGCAAGGTCCGGTGGCACCAAGAAGAAGGACTGATGATCGTCATGAAGCGGACCCCCCCTCCTTGAGGGGTGGTCAGGCCAGGTCAGCAATTTTCTGCCACACGTGGATCATAACCTATGTACAGTACATACGTGAAATTATGTAATAAGGTCACTTTTTCATTTTCTTTGCGTACCTTATCCAGGGTTTGGTTTTAGTTTTTGTTCTTTGCAGCCACAACACTTTTCAAATGGTTTTTATTGGGTTTATGTTCCCTTTTATGGTTTTGCAGAATTTTCACCACGTTTTTCTTTTTATACGTTCTGTACGCACATTAATTAAGTCTTCCAACTTTGAATGCACTTTTTGTTCTGTGCAGCATGCACTTAGCCTAACTATTTTACCCCTCCAAAAGCTGGGTATGAGAGAGCTAAGAAGGTTCTCGAAGGGCTAGCCGTAAGCTATGCTTGCGGAGAGAAAAGCTCACATGTGAACGGCGCTCGCACGTGCAATTTCGAAAGAGAGAGCTTTTCAAGATAAAAGCTTCTGATCTTGCATTTGGGCTCTCTATGGAATGCATGTACAGTTGGGAAGGTTCAATATTTTTGCGATAAAATAAGAAGACTGTTCCCAAAAAAAATTCTTAATACAATTCTTGTCCAGACATTCTAAATTTTGTATTTTTGGTCTGCAACCTTCACAAGAAGCGGTCCCAGCCAACCAGCCATGCGGCAGCATCCCCAATCTTCTCTCAGCCCAGCTTGGCCCGGGCTCCCTGCTGCCGGATTCGTGTACAGCAAATGTCATGTTTACAGACCGCACTCAGCCGATTTGTGTCAAAGTTGAGTTTAGTATCTATAAAATTATATAATACACTTCCTGATTTCATTTTTTCTAGTCCTCTTTGTTTGCTTTTTTTTCCTCTTTTTTTGTTAGCAATGAGCAGAAATCTAGTTCAGTTCAGTGGCCGCTGCCTCGGGTCCTCCACTGTTTGGGTTTCCCTTGTCTTTACAAGCCGCGGCATTGTTTGGCTCTGGCCCTATGCTGGGCACTGGATTTGGGTCTGCCAATGCCAATGGCAATGGCCATTGTGCTGCTTCCCCCTTCTTTGCCTGAACTTGAGCGGCAAGTTAATGCTGCGATGTTGCACTGCAAAGAAGGGAATTACAAGGAATTAAAATCGATAATTGATGGCTGCAGTAGCCTACTTTGCAGGCATCTGTGAATACTTACTTTAATTACAATCCTAAACATTAAGTTAAAGTATTTTTAAGTACCACTCACCAAGTGTGCCACTGGCAATGCGTTGGCTGCACAACAGCTAACTCAACAGTATCGCTTGCTCCAGTTTTCGTTCGCTTTTTGAAGTACATATTCGCAAATATTTGGTTTCTCCTTTAACGATGTGCGGATAAAGTGCTGCGCAGTTAATAAATAACTATCCAAAAGAGGCAGATGGCTTCAGGGGGAGGCAGACGACTCTGACCATGTTGTGTGCCGGTTTTGATTAACTGTCGTCAAGGCGGAAAGCAGCCGTGGCACGAGCTCTCTGATGGGTCTTTCCGATTGCTACTGCTGCAAATTACTTATGCATTATTATAACTTTGATTCCCGGCTTATAGTGGCAGGGGCAGGTTGCAGGCCCCACGTCAACAGCAGCAGCAGGAGCAACACAAAAAGAAGACGCACGCTCATTTATCTTGATGTGGACGCATCCTCTTCGCCATCTGATGCTGGCCCTGCCAGAATGCAGCGATTTTTCAACAGCGGCGCGTTATGCTGTCTTCATTGTGGCATTATCTGCAAGCGCGGTTTCTGTTTCTGTTTCTGGTCCTCCTTCTGCTTTGTTCCTCCTTTTTTTGGGGTGCATACGTCAGCGGAGCTGCGACTGATAAGGAAACGCTGCGAAGTTGCTACCATTTCTGCATTGTACGCTAAAATATTTCTCATGTAAGGGCCCCGCCGACAAGGAGACTCTGATTTGGCGCGGCCAATGGGGGTTCCGTCTTCCACTCTCTTCAATGCCGTCCCTCCTGCAACGTTGAGGACCATTTAAAGCACCAAAGGGTAGATCTGAAAAACTGATAACGTTACGTATACGCTCGACTGTTTTTCCTGTATTTACTTACCTTTCAGCCGCATCCGAGTGCTCGTCCCGGGCCTGTGAATTATTTTTTGACAACTCTCTGGTCATCGATTAAGCAGCTTAAGGCTTATCAGCTATGCGGCTGTCGGTTGTCGATTGTCGGCTGCCCCAAAAAAGGGGAGAAATCTGAAAATCTCGGTGACTGACCCCGGCACATAAAGTTAAGCTCTTGGTAAATACAGCCGCGGCTGCAAAAATACACAGATAAAGTTCTTTTATATAAATATTGATATTTAAAGATACTTACGTATTTTCGACAGACAGCGAATTTTTTCAACAGAACTTGGAAAACTTATACATCAGACCAACAGCATGAACTTCTTGGAAATCTTTCTGTAATAAGAATAATTAGCTCGGAAAATGAAGCAGTACTTAGAAGTATCAGAGTAACCTTTGGCATCCACCAACCTCATCATTGCTCAGTTGTCAGTTGCACGGGGGCCCATCTCGATCCAAAGATCAGCTAGAATCAATTAATACAATACAAAACTTCTGCTGGGAGCACTCTGTTTGCCCAGATTCCAGCCAAATGCCAAGTTCAAATGGATTGGCAGGGAGATATGTAAGAAACGGAGGAGCTCCCAGCTAAACGATTTATTAATGCAAACCGTCTACGAAAAAAACTGTCTGTGTAGCATTCGTCTATCGACTGGCTGTTCATTTGATTCTTTTTCGTTTGTTTAATTGAAATGAATTCATTAAGCCTTTGATTTGCCTTGCAAATCGATGGCCACGAATCCGCTGGGAGCTGAAGCTGCTACTGGTACTGGTACTGCTGCTACGACTGCTGCTGATGATGGCTGTTGCTCTCCTTACCTTTGACGTCTCGACTGGGGCGCACATCAAAGCGCGGCCAGTTTGCTACCAACGTCATGGCCGTCCGTGGCTCTGCAATAATTTAAAGTGAATTAAATATACGAAAATTAACTGCAGCAACAGTTGCTCCAGTTCCAGTTACCAATTGCAATTCCCCGACTCTGTTGCCCTGTTGCCAGCAACAGTTGCACGTTTTGCATGTCGGGAAAATTGCTTCATTTATGTCCGTGCGACTGTCAACAGGGAACATGATAAAGCGAACGGACATAATGAGTGACAGACTTAGAGGGCTCTCACTTTAGTACTTTAGTAGCAGGAAAGTTGCCAGTAACAAGGCAAAAATTTAATTATGGCTGCTGGCAGTAGAATTTATAATACCCTAAAATGTCCATGAGCATGTCCTTAATGGTACACTAGCCACAAAAATATCAAAGCCATTAACTTACATTTTCATAAATATATAAAAGTACTTTTGGGACGTTTGCGAAAACCCGAAAATGCCCTATTTAATGGGTACAAAATATACCAAGTAATTTAAGAGCAACAACTACATGGATGCTGCAGGACCTGACCGGAGTCAAGAGACTCGCCGACGCGTTATGGGTACGTGACTGCTCGAAAACTTGGGCCAAGCGCACTTCTGTTCGAGCGTAAAATTGTTGCACTCCCAGGCCATGGCCCGAATGGGCTCTTTGATGGAATCAAGCTAATGGCACGTGCTTATCGAGCATATTGGGTGACATAATATCGACAGTGGAGGAGCAGCCCACTATCAAAGTAAGGATAAGTGTGCTATAAAAATTGAATTTGCACTTGAGATTGCAGATTGCTGAGCTCTGAATTTATAAGTTGCACAGCCACAAGGCTAAATGCTGGCCAAACACAGACTTGAATTATTTCGAGGGCTGGCAATTATGCAATCGTTTTGTGCTGCAAACAAAATAAAGCCAAGGATCCGTTGGATAGTTTTTGGCAAGCAGAAAGACAGACGGACAGACACCAACCAAGTTGGCTGAGTGGGTTCTGGCGGACCAAAAACTCCAAATCGATATGCAAATAAACGAATGAGGCGTACACACAAATCGCAGAAACGAGCTAAGTTGCCACGCCTCTCCGTACCGCCCTTCATCCACTGGTTGACTCTCTCTGTCTCTGTCTGTCTCTTTCTATGGCCAGCAAAAAGCCGTTCTGACCAAATTCGTCGATGGGACCTGCATTCGGTCAGATTCCGAATCCGATTCCAAACTGCAACTCTGTGAATCCAAGCTTTGGTGGTCTTCCATGGGTACTTTGTTGCTTGCTGCTGCTGCTGCTTCTGCTTCTGTTGTTGCAATTGCTATTGCTACCAATTGTGCATGCAATTTATTTTAAAGAAATAATTGCTTTGCCGCATGTTTGCTTGGATTGCCTTGGTCCGGGCTCAGCTACTGCTTGCGATTATGCAAATATTAGTAGTCCGACTCCGAGAGTCCTCGTCCTCGTCCTCATCCTCATCCTCAGCCTCATGCTCGTCGTGGACTCTGCTGTTTTTGTACGGCATTCCAATATAATAATAAAGAACAGCAAGTGAAAGAGTGGCCGGACGGTGTTTGCATATAATCTAATTTGAATTTGAATATGCCACACACAGTGCCACACACAGACACTGTGATTCCATTTGGTCAACTCCATTCTCCCAGCAGCAACACTTTGTGCATAAATCAAATTATTGGCCACGCAATTTCCTTCCGATTCTACACATTATTTGGATGTAGAAAGAGTCCATATTCCTAATGAATATATAGTACATATTTGCATACACACAGATGGGCCTAAGTTGTTGTAACGTGCCAGACCAAACCCCTATAAAAAGTGGAAAAATTGAGCACAAATCGGCTAGAATCTATGCATTTCGCTTCTTACTTGTACGCAGTGTTAAATAATCCTTTTCCTGGCAGTTTTCAGTCAAATCCAAAGCGTAGTTCCACTAAAATAGAAAGTTATTTAGTAAATTTGGTACAGTTTTTGACTAAAAGATTGCCTTCCACTCAATACCAGTGGCAACATATGCAGCCACGTCCCACTCGACTATACTCTGCTGTTTAAATACAGCAGTTGCGAGAATCGCGCACTCACTGTGAATAACTGATTGATATCTATTGCAGAATCTGCAACGAACAAACTCATATCATTTGAGTACAGTTCCGCGAATCGCTTCAGAGGAAGAGCAAACTTTAGTGGCAATTCGCTGAGCCCTGCATCAGCATCAGCCCGCAACTTTCAGCGAGAAATAAATAAAAATGTAAAAAAACAAACTGCAATTCGTTTTTCCCTTTATTTTTTTGGTGGGTTGGTTAATGAAAGTGCCAGTAAATGGAATTGGCATCACGGTACTGTACCGCCACCCATTTCCCTCACACTCCGCTAGGTCCTTGGGCCAGTTCTTTCATTTCATTTCAGTTTTGGGCACAAGACATATACACAAACACACACAATTGTGGGCTTCGCCCTGCAAGAGTTTATCTTATAAAACAACAACAAGCACTTAAGTGTTATATGCCACCGTATTACAAATGCCGAGGCCTCAAAAACTCAGACAGAACAGGCCCTGGACCCGCTATCATGTGCCTGCCGTGCCCCAGTCGCAGTCGCAGTCGGAGTCGGAGTCCCAGAACGCAGCGTAGCATAAATGAAGAAAGCTGATAAGAATAAAAGGGCAACACAAAGAAGTTGGCGTTGAAGTTGAAGAAGAAGGCGGTAAAGGAGAAATTATTGCGACCCGCATATATGTATGTATGGATTTGAGGGCGAATGAGAACCGAAATTGAATATTGCGTTTGGCGTGGAGGTCGTGGACAGGGTGACAAGCCACGCCAGTCCACCAGTGGCCACAGTACCCACAGGTGCACTCCAAGCCAAAGTGGCGGAGCGTACCTTGCTCCCAAAATCGGGCCATGTATTTAGCAATCTCGCCTTTAGCCAAACATTTTGACATGGGTTACAGCGGGCTATGTAGGTGAAAATGAGGCAGGCCAATACCCAAGAGTGGCACGCCAAAAACCCTTTCCACGCCTGGGTGTTACACCTATGTCAGAGCACTGACATCTGGCGTTAACCACCAGGTCGGAGCTAAATAAAGAAAGTCTCTCCGGCACAGCCGCAAATCATAACGTATCATATCACATCATATCGGAGTATAATTTTTAATGAGTTGGATTTCTGCGAGGCGAGCCAAGGCGCGGAACAGTTCCCCCAAAAATGCTGTATTTCCGTTCATTATTTTCACCAATTCCCGTTTCGTATCTGTTGCACGTTTATGCATTCGTTTCTTGTTCCTTTTTTTTTGGTTTTTGGGTTGGGTTGGTTTGAACTTATCAGGGAAGCGTCATTGTCTGTCTGTCTCTGTCAGAGTGTGTTTGCGATATGCTGCCAAAAGCACAGAAAAAACGACAGGTTACGCTATAGGAGAAGCTACGACTAAAGGAATACCCACTACACATATTACATGGCATTCAAAACGGTCGCTAAAGTGGACTCCAATTTGAGTTCGTCGCAAAAACTCCGCAGAGTGTTTCGGGGCAGCAAAACCCAATTGGGAAGTGCCAAAATATATCAAATTATTCTGTTGTCTGCCCTCTGGCATTACTGGAACCGAAATGTCAGTGGTGGAAGAAGGTGCAGGTCGCCAATTAGCAGCTGCTGCCATTGCCACGTAAAATTGTGTTCTCCGAGTCGCTCGTTTGACCAGTTGGAGTTATCCATCCAACGGCCACAACTTCCGTCACATAATAAATTCATAACAAATCAGACGCACACAACACATTCACGAGCAGCATATTCTACTTAGAACATGCGACATTATAATGCCACATTATGTTGCCAGTGCGTGAAAGAACCGTACATCAGAGCATCGGAGCAACAATAAATCAAAAATCCACAAACATTGGCCGCTGCCAACACACAAACACACACACACATAGAGCCACATGAACATGCATGTACACATGTTTGTTTGCGTCCACCATCCATGCAATGTTGTCTAGCCGCTGCCAAGGTGAGACAAACACTGAAATGCAACTGACCATTATTACTAAATCTTTCTTTGGCAATGTTTCACCTTAAATTAGTATACCTTGGTGCCAGCGTCTCCTCCAGTCCCCTCAAACCACGTCACATACATACATACATATGTATGCCAGTGTGTGTTTGCATGTTTGTACGTGGAATTCGCAAAATTATTACACTTGACATGATTGAATATGCCGCAGAGTACCAGTTGCGACCACAGCTTATGCGGCGTCCGTCCGCAGGTGCCCAGAAAGTGGCTCTCAATCCTTCCATGCTATGGTGAAACACTCGCCGCGTCCCGTGGTTCTCGTTACCGATTCTGCTGCTCTGCTGCACTGCTGCTGTTGTGTCGACTGGACATATGTACATAGTTTTCGCTGTCTCTGTGGACAATTCCCGTTTCTCGGTTGCATGTAGTATGCAGTTGGTGACATGCCGCATAAATGTAAGTGAATACAATGTTGTTTTAGTGGATTTACACTGCTAGCAATTTTGGCGGCAAAAGATCCGCCAAAAGTCGACGATAGAAAAATCAAGGATGGTACAAGACTCGATAAGAGATTTTATCGCGATGAATGAGGGAATGATGGAGTAAAATAAGGTGGTCCGTCGGCAGCCAAATCGTTTCGTTTTCACGCCCCTAGCGTGCATGCCTTCAATGGTCTTATCGCACACTCTATTGTCGTTTCACTCACACCTACCACGGGCGCCGTTTTGCCGACGAGACCACCTTATATAGTTATCATGGTTCAGATCAGAATATTTAAATACTATTTAATACCAAAAAAAGAGACAGTGGTATTTTGCAGGAGCAATTAGGCGGCACATTTAAAATGGAGGGACGAAATGAATCTTGCCGGATTAAAGAAAATAATCTAGTTGGGATTCTGATTATATGGAAATTATAATTTAGTAACTTACATGGGGAGATTGACACCAAACGCAGAAATAATAATATACAATTTTTTAAACCAAACCCCGGTGGCTGAGCAGTGCAACCTGGTCACACTCTTTTGGCACTGCAATAATTTTTCTGATCTGATCTGAGAAATATGTGTCATTATATGTTAATTATTTGTTTTGTACACTCTAGACCTGTTCCGGAAATTTATACCTTCCCACGCTAACCTCTGGCGGAGTCCGCTCTACAAAATTTAGCATCACAATATATTTGACGCATCAACAGGTGAGTTTGTAAGAGTTTTCCTGACGATCCCAGTACAAATATCTTATTGTCCTTCAAGAGCTGGACTCCCACCATGTGGTTTAGCTGTAACAACGCAGATCAGTGCGCTGTCGTCCGTCAGGGCTACCAGGTGCTGGCCGAATACCATCTGATCGAGCAGGAGCAGCTGAAGAACATCTATGCCATACCCAGCTACGCCAGTGCACTGCACTGGTACGGCATTATCTTCATTCACAGCGGATTCTATGCGGAGAGCATGTTCCGCTTCTCCATAATGCTGCCGGAGAACTTTCCGAACGTTGCCAGCCTGCCCACGGTCATATTTACAACTGCTTGCTACCATCCACACATTCGGCCGCAGACCCAAAGCCTGGACCTGTCGCCCTTCTTCACGGAGTGGCGGAAGGATTACCACCATGTCTGGCACTTGCTCAAGTATATTCAGGCCATCTTCGCCGATCCCGAGAGCAGCATCTGCTCCTGCGTTACTCCCTCCGGCGAGAGAATGTACATGGAGGAAGCGAACAACATGGAAGCCTTGACCATACTCTCCACCGACCGAACTGCATTCATTAGCAAAGTGCAACAACTGGCTGCATTCACCAGGGAACACATATACGACTCGCCAACATCCAATGATCCACACTACATTGTCGTCGAACCCTTCTGTTCGGAGCAGCACGAGAAGGTTATGGAGCAGCTGAAGAGTCCCAGCTGGAAGGAGGCGACCTGTATTGACACTCTCCCGCCAGCTCAGTGTTTGGCGTGCATCGACTCATCCAGGCAAATGGATGAAGAGGAAGCCAATCAGGTTGCCAAACTTTCCGCCATGAATGGCCGCTTGAAGCACCCAAAATTGCAGCGTTATTAGACCAAATAAACGAGTATGTACTAAAAATACTCTTGATTTTTCGCTATTTTTCAAGTATCGGTTGCACACTCATCGATAATGAATTTACTCCGCACTACGCTAGTCGATAGTTGCAATCCGCCGGTGCCTACAATTTCCTGAATTTCGCAATTGGTTTCTTTTCAAGTTTTGTGTGTTTTTATTGTGTGTGCAAATATTTAAACACTAACAGTGCTAAATAATGGGTGAGTGGAACAGTTATAAAGCATTTTTTATTGGCTATTAAGCGACCAAATGAAGGGGAAACAGCTAACAATTATGTTTGTTTTTCTGTTTCTTAATTTTTGTTTGCCGTGGAAAAGAGCGGGCTTGCGGACAGCACACATATACATATATGCACCTACATCTGTGTGAGTGTGTTGCTCCTCATGTTCCCTTCGCATCATTTTCGTATTGGATTTTTTTATGTTTCTTGAGTTTCTCGCAGTGGAAAAGAGAGCGCTGTACTTTCGGAGCTCATACACGTGTACATATGTATGGATTTGTGTGAATACGTGCGCGCTTCTCTTGTTTTCCCCTTTCCACCATATTCGTGCACAACCAGTAATGATGTTAATAATGTCATCTTTCACGTGCAATAATCAAAATAATAATAATTATGACTCGTCGCGCGTCGGCAAAGTGAAATGCACTCGAAATGGCTCTCTGCGGCCCCTGCAAATCAGGAACGAGTTCCTGCACGCACGGTGCCCCGCTCCAATCCATATCTAGAGCCTTCCTTTTTGCATGCCGCCACTGTTGCGCTCGGCTCCAAGGGTGACGTCGCCGTCGTCAGTTGGCGCAAATATACAAAAGTGACAATTTGATTTATTACTGCACTTTGCCTTTTGCTGTGCACCGTCGTCCGTGGCCATGCGAGCCGGTTCCACCGATCCCCCCAGCTGCCCGCATGTACCAAAATTGTTGGTGAAATTATGGATGCGATGGTTGGTGGCCACATTTTAGGCCATTTCGTTGGCGGTACGGTACCCATGAGTACGGTACGGGCGCACAGTGTTTTGAGAACTAATTGTCTGGGAATCTGGTAATCTATGCACATGTGACATTGGTCCACCGTTTAGGGACAGCAGAATATGCATTTTCGCAGTTATTTCTAGGTTATGGTAGATCTCATGGCTTTTGTATACGCTTTCCTTCGCCTCTTCTTGTTCCCTTGATCGATCGTTTTGTACATTCAGGAACGATTTATCACATGAATATATTTGTATATTTTATTTATAGCATCCTAATGCTTGCTCAGTAAAACTAAGCAAATAACAAGCTAAATGGTTTAATTTACTGCTGCGAATTTGCATATTGTACCATATCGAAATGCACTCGCGTCCGGTTGAGGAGCCGCCCAGTTCCAGAATAAACAGCCCGTTTATTTGGTAGGCGTTGCGCCAAAAATAAAGACACATTCGTAAGCACAACAGCAACAGAGAAACAGAAACAGAAACAGAAACAGCAACGACAACATTAACAATTAAGTTGTAATAAATTTAAGCGCAGTTGTGCGTGGGCTGGATGTTGGTCATGGTGCGGCCAGCTGAATGTTAATGTTAATGGTTTCAGCTTCAATTAAAAGCCCATAAAGAACTGTTGCTGTTTGCCCGACGGGTTGACAAAGTATGAAACTTCCATTGTATGGGACTGTGTTTTGTCTGGCTTATTTCGGGGTCGGTCCCTGGTGGAATCTGGCGAACGACCGATCGTAGTCGCAGCACATCCCCTGCTGGCTGCGGTTATCAGCAGCCATCAAAACAATTGCCACCATCGGGTTGGCGGATGCGACAATGATCATCGGGAATGCTGCAGAGGGGAGAGGAGGATGGCGATGTGGCTGGTGGTGGTGGTGGTGCTGCTGTTGCTGGATTCGTTAGCTTCGCATTCGATTGTCTGACAAGTTGGCGGCGGGCTAACTAAACTAAAACGCCAAAGCCGAAACGTATTCAAGTTCAATTGCGCCAACAGGTAAAGCGGGACAGAGACGACAGAGACACTCGGCACAGTGGTCTAAAACGAAGATTATGGGGGCAATTTTCTTGTGTTAGCAGCAGTCGTAGGTGTATTTATGAACTCCCAACCACTGTGCGGCCTGTGGGCAGACCAGATTGAACTAAAGCTCGGCAGTTTGGACCTCTCGGCAGCAGCAATTCGATTTCCTTCGAAAACCGCTAGAGACACAACTCCGCCTGCCGCCTGCTTCTGCTTAGCATTTGCCTGCCTGCCTGGGTGCAGGCTCAGACTCAGACTCTCTCGCTGGATTACTGGCAGCCATCCACAGACACACAGATTGGTATTTATATGCAAGTTCATGGCTTGGCCGAAGCGCGCACACACATCATCATCGATTATAATCGAAATGGGATTGTAAATCAAATCGCATTGAATGGTAGTGACTTTAAAATGGGCTTCATTATCGCCGGGGCCCCAGCCAGCCAGCCAGCCAGTCAGCCAACCAACCAACCAGCCAGCCAGCGGACACATCCTGGCTGTGTGAAGTCGACTTTGTCGCTCCAGCTATTGTCGGCGTTTCGCGTTCGCGGTGGCAACAATCCGCCGCTCGCCGTCTCCGTCTCCGTTTGCAGCTCCGTCTTCACTGCTGCCGCTGAAGTGACATTCAATGCCATAATTTATGAGTTTATCTTTTTCACGCCGCCAAATCGTACGCTAAATACTGTCTGCCCCGGCCCGGACCTGGACCATATTGTGTCTGGGCCGGCATAGCCAGGGCATAGCCATATGCAAACAAACGGCAAACAAACGAAACGTGCGCATATTTTATGGCACTGCGAATTGTACTTCAGCTTGGGCTTATACATATCTCCTGCTTCAACTCTCTTTGTGCCTCAGTGCGCGCTCCTCTTTCTCATCGTAGTCGGAATCGGAATCGGAGTCGGAGTCGCCACAGCCGCCGCCGCTGCTGCTGCTGTCGTTGTCGATCGTTTAATGTCGAGCAATTAAAATTGGAGTTTTCTCGTGGAGCTGGAGTTTGGTGTATTTACTCTGGCATACCCTTGGTATTTGGTATTTGGTATGTGTTGCATTTTATGAGTTATGGGCCTCGTTGTCGGCGGCCCTGCATAGCTTTTTGTGCTGTCAATTTGGTCGGCAGCCATTATATACATGGGGATACTCGTACATGCAGCCAGACTCAGAGTCAGAGTGTTGGCATTGGCAAGAAAAAACTTACACAAAAATGTGCTTGTACGAAGTACCTCCGTTTGGGGTTGAACTCTGAAAAATACGTTGGGTGAATTATGAATTTTATACCTCATTCAATATGCAGATTTTCTCTAATAAATATTTCAATTTAAGCATTGAACTATCTCTACCTGTGAAACGCCGTTTCTTCCACTTTTCAATTGCTAATATTTTTTGCACCACCTTTGGCCCCATCCTCAGCTGCGCCATAAAAACATTCCTTAATCCTCGGTGATGTAACTGTGCCGTTTGCCGTACCTTTCCATCATTTAGAGCACACAAAGAGCAGAGAGGAGCCCACTCTAAAATCACATTTCCTGTGAGCGCGCTCCCCACATTCCTGAAAACGTTGAGAGAGTGCACTCGAATCGTGGAGCAGCAGCCATGGCCATGCCCATAGCAATACGCTCAAGTGGCGAGGAGGTAACTAACTAACCTGATGCCTACTTCTTTTCAATTTCAACGCACTCCAATGGAAGGGGAGTGGGGATAGAGGCCGAGGCCATGGGGAAGTGGCATGTAATCACAGCTCCTAATTCTGAACCGTTTTTCATGGCCGAAATGCGAACCGGTTGGCCAAGTTTAACTAATACATCATTATGCTGGCATGTTGCTGTTGTTGTTGTTGCATGTTGCATGTTGCAGTTACTGTTGCTGTTGCCTTTGCTGGTGTTGCAGCGCTTCGTCGTACTTCTCGTAATAATCAATTACGCGTCAGGCACGATCTCTGGGCACTAAAACAAAAAAAAAGAGCGCGCGATCTTCGCATGCCAGGCCGCTCAATCATCATCATCATCAGCAGCAGCGGCAGCATACCCAGCATCATCATGATCATCAGCAGCATACCCACCATCATGATGATGATGATAACCGTGGAGCTTGAAGCTCGCCCAGCTTGAGCTATTTTCAATGCCCTACCAAAGGGTATCCATCATAAGACGATGACAGAGAACTTTTGCTGATCCTTTTGCGTATACAAATTGGATCCCCAGAAGGTTCTCCCAACAGCTGCCAGTGGGCAGAGTATCAAAGAATTCGGTGACAGGAGCTTGCTTTCCTTTGGTGTTTCCAATGCATTTCGGCGTGCAACTCATGCACCAATAATAAATTACGAAACAAAACTCTAAGAACAGGTTCAATTACATTTAACAAGAGCGACGGACAGACGGACAGACGAGCGGACGGATGGCCAAAACAGCTGATTTGTGGTTAGCAATTGCAGAGGGGAGCGAGAGAGTGGAGAGCGCAGAAGCAGAGGCACAGTCGCTAGTCGGCTGATGGCAAATTAAATAGATTTACGCTGGTAAAGTGTTGCTGATTGGGATAATCAACGCGCCTGGCAGAGAACTGTTTTTTGCAGGCCTCATGTTGCAGCCTGTCAAGGCATTATTACCGGGTGCTGCTGCTGCTGCTGCTCTTGTTGCGGTTATGTTGCCCCGCTCCAACAACTAGTAGCTCCGACTAGGCTCTACACCCAATTTTCGAATACGAATTTGCATGGCAGCAGCACATTCGACACACTTAAAGTGCCTGGCAAAAGCAGCCTTTTGTTCTTGTTCTTGTTGTTGTTGTTGGTATTGCATTTCCGGTGGCGTTGAGGTACGCGTCCGGTGTTAATAAAATTGCTGACGCTGGGCTCAAGAGTGTTGCCCCCAGCAACAGCAGCAGCATCAACAACGTCTCTGCTTCAGCCTCTGCTGGGTTGCTCCTGTTGATATCACCCGCAGCGTAAATCTTCTGGATTAATCCAATTTAACACTTTATGCTGCACTGCGCTTTGGCCATGTTGCAGTAGCTATGTGGAAAGTACAACACCAAGAGAAAGCGGCAACGATATGTGGCCCCATGTCTGGTACACTGTGGAAAAGTTCTTGCTAAGAATCTGAAAGTTTCCTCATTGTTTGGTGCACAATTTTCATCGTTTCCTTCCAGTGCATTGTGGAAGGGTTGACCTTTTCCATGGGCATCTCTTTGTGACTCTGTTAGCCGGGCTACCTTTAGCCCCACATACACACACACACACACACACACAACGCCTGCAGCCTCTGTGTGTCCTTGTCTTTATTTTAAGCTTTCCCCACTCTCCCATCCAGCAGCATCAAGCCCCGCGCCTGATGAACTCCTCCTCAACAAAGCCCTGCGCCTGTCCTGACCAAACCCACCACCCACCAGAGTCCCAACCCACCACCCACCAGTGTCCCAACCCACCACGAAGTCTTTGCCTTATTTTTCGTGCTTTTTTGAGAGCGGCCAAAGTTAATACTCTTGTGGTCACATGTGTTGCGCTTCTGCTCTGCCCTGCTCTGCTCTCTCTCTCTCTCTCGCTCAATTCTATTTTTTTGTTCTTGCTTACCCCTTCCGCCGCTCTGTTGCGCTTTTTTCTTGCGCGGGGAGTTTCTTTTTAATTTGGTTTGCTTCTTTTTTTTGTTAATTTTTTTGTTGTATGCCGTGGCAAAGCGCGAATTGAATTAAAATATGCAAATCGCTTTGTGGCATTTTGATCAAGTGTTGAGTGTGTAGCGAGAGCACACTCTGGCGCAGTCACACAGCCATGGCATTCCAAGGGAGTTCCTTCTGGCTTCACGACATGACCCTCCCCCACACTTTCGCGCACTTCCGCCAGGTTATCCAGTGCACCCAGCTTAAGCCACAGAGACACACGAGTGAGTGGGGGTTGGGGTTGCCTCCTATTTTTTGTTGCTTCTCACTTTTTTGGGGAACTCTTTCGATAAAATCAAGCGATAAGAGCAGAAGTTGAGCAGAGATTTCACAGAGGGGCAGCCCCTCGGTCGGTTGCCAGTGGAAATTAAATTTATTGCACATTTTATTCGCTTTGATGTTCGTTTGTTAACAAAATTGTTTCAAACCAGTTGGCTGGGGTGAGCGTTGCAGGGATTAGTGTGATGGACGCGGATTAGCCAAGGCATTAACCAAGAGAAGAGGAAACAACATTGTGATATGGCGCAACTGTTGCACTTCATCAATTTGCTGCCAGTTGCTCTTGGTCTGCTTCTCTTTTTGGGTGCTTCTCTGCTGTTTTTGGCCTGTTTCCTCTTGGATGCCTCTTGGTTTAAGCCTTCTTCTTCCACTGGTCTGATTCATTTGCATTTACACCAGAAGACAGCGAGAGAGAGACAGTGACAAAGCGCGAGCAGTGCGGAGTGGTGCAAAAAAGTCGCGTAAATGCGATAAAGTCATTTGGTTGCCTAGCATTGGGTGCTGGCTCTCATTCAGTCTCTCTCACTTGCCACTTTTGCCTTCCCTTTTGGCCTTGCTGCTGTTCATTGTCTCTATTTGCCATTCATTGTGCGCTTTGTGCACTTTTTAATTTGGTCTAATTAAGCTGGAGAATGTGTACGCGGATCAAAATCAAAATAAACGAGTAAAAATATTTAGTTTCCGCTGCAGCGACAAAGCGGGCAAGATTACCACAACAAAATTACGTCTGGGAGCAGTGCAGTGCAGAGAATTCCATGAAAATTAAGAAAACCAACTACAAAACGGGCCAACACCTAATCGTCAAAGGCAGATGCCAACCTCGATGTTGGTGGTCTACGGAGTCTAAATACAATGTGGCGAAAGTGTCATGAAAAGCTAGATAAGCTTGACATCAATGCCAATCCCATTTCCGCTGATTGCATTCCACATTGTCTTTCAATATCCAGCCAAATGTGTATATTATATCCGTTCCATCTACACTTCATCATACTCCAAAAGCTTGCGACAACACCTGTGTGAAGACTTTGAGCAGCTCGAAGTACCAGCAGCACAGTCCCCTCCTCGCCGATGTTTTGTGACAATGTGAGCCAAATTGTAGACGGGTGAAATTTCCGTTTTGCCACTGCCACTGCCAGCAGATGTTTGCCCCCAAATACAAAAGTTGCATGGGGCATAAAGGAACTACGAAATGAGAACGGGGGCTAAATGTTTGAAAATTCATTTTCTTGGAGGGGTTTCGCTTCTTTTTTCTTGAGAATATTTGCAGTGGGTAAATGGGCTACCAGGATGTTTTGCATTGGTAATTTGCAGTCATTTTCAGATAGTTTGCCACATGCTACACATTGTATAGTGAGTCGTGTGACCCACTTTCACCTGCCGCACAACCCCCCCACGCTGTCACCGTCACTGGGCCACCCCCCCGACTCACAATTGTAAGCAACAAAGCTTCGAAAACACACACAGAAAACATGCTGCCCATCGACAAATAGAAATATCCTTGCAACTTAAGCCAGAGGCTGTCCGCAACACGTACAGCTACTGCGGATTGCTGCACACTCCCAAGGATTTCCTTCAGCATTTTTTCCCTGAAAGAGAGAAAGGGAGGACACGAGAGATGTGTGTGGCAGATCTCTGAGGAATGTTTGCTGTAAAGCTTCTAATCAATTTTTGAACTGCCTGAATTTCCAACTCAAGTTTACCATTTTTCCCTCTGACCCGATTCTTGTTTTGTTTTCACTCTCTCTCTCTCTCTCTGTCGCCTCTCTGTTT
This sequence comes from Drosophila subobscura, assembly GCF_008121235.1. NCBI lineage: Eukaryota > Metazoa > Arthropoda > Insecta > Diptera > Drosophilidae > Drosophila > Drosophila subobscura. The sequence continues at coordinate 3,578,081 of NC_048531.1, forward strand.
CCCCTGTATTTTCCTTTTGCTGTGGTTTACTATTCTAAAATTCGAGCACTTATCGTTGGCAAGGGGGGGACAGCAGCAGCAATGGTATTGTCAGGTGCAGAAACGAATGTGTGCTGTCTTTGTAACTTTGGTAGTTGTCATGTACAAAATGTCCAACAAGCCCACTTTTATTTACCTTTGCATTTGGCTCTCCGCTTCCGTGGTTCTTCGTCTCTTGGCTCTTCCTCTCGTGGTTCTCTGCCTCCTGGCTCTCTGCCTCCTGCTATATTCGTTCGATTGGATCATCTCGGTTGAGTTGCCACTGTGTCAACGCCCCCGATTGTGGCCCCCAAACGCACTTTATATAATCGAAAATTCCTTTAATTGAATGCAGCTCTCGGTTTCGGTTACGGTCTTGGTCTCGGTCTCGGTCTCCTTTTCTATCGTCCTCATCCATGTCCAAATATTTGAGCTTCAATTTAAATTCCGTGTAACTGATTTTTATTTCGTCCGCATGGACATTCATGCAAAGATTTGTGCTGCTGCAGATGGACACGAATTAAGGACTCTTTGATTGTGTGTGGTCAGGGATTTTAGATACACAATTTTGTTGTGTTCGTTCTGCTTTCGTTTTTAGCTGGGACTCCAAGGACTAGGCCAATTAATTTGGGCAAAAAGTGCCGCGCCATCAATGAATTTTATGGGCATAGAAAATAGAAGAGCCAAGTGGAATGCTAACAACAATCATCCACAGGCGGTCTTAATTGTACTTCAATAAATAAAATATTTTTGCATTTTACATGGTGTTATTTGGCTTTAATATTTATGGAGAAAGGAATTTAAAGCCAAGAACTAAGCCTAGACTGAGGGATACCCTCTTTGGCTGTGTATTTTGTTTTAGCAACAAATTTAAATTGTTTTGTGTCGATTTTCCCATGTTTTTATTATACAAATGTTTCTATTAAGATGATTAATATAAACCAGCAGAATTGAGGATTAGGGAAGATCCCTTCCTATAACTTTTCGTTCCTACAGATGGCAAATACAATATCCCTTCGTAGTCAAATAAAACAGTAAAACAAATATCTTTTTGTGCTTTTTCTTCTTTTTCAATTGTCTTTCGTATGTGTGCCAAAAAATTCTTGTCGCAAACAAAAAAATGCTTGCAAAAATTCTATAAATGACTTAAATCAACAATTTTCTTATGAATAATTCAGAATGTGGCAGACTCTGAATATTGAATGGTGATTGCATGTGCAGCCACAGAGTGTATTGAATGATATATGCCCAAAAACCCAAGTTAAACCCACACACAAATTGTACGGAACAAGGTTGGTCTTGAAAATCAATTAAAGTGTTTCGAATGCAACCAAAAACCGCAACAAAATCAGCAAAGAGCAACTACAATGGTACGAAATTGATTGAAAGTTGCTACAAAAGTCTGCCAGTTGTATAAATGAGTGTAATTTTAGGTCAATTGGAGCGATAGATAATGTTAGAGCTCAGCAGGAGGTCCAAAATGCAATTAACCAGAAGGCATACATCCAATTGCATGTACATCAGATTGATTTGCGCTGATAAGCCACAACATATAGTAATTAATTAAGGCCCAAATCAAAGCCACCCCGTAGGCATAGTATTTATGAAACGATTCAAACTGTGGCGACTTGGTTGGAAAATGTTAAAATTAATTGCGGTGGAAATGTTTTTAGTCTGTCTGTCGGTCGGCCTGTCACTGTCCGACTGTCTGCTGGGAGGAGTTTGAAACTTTAGAAGCTGGAAAATCAATTTGCGGCTAAACAAACATGCATCACAGTCGCTCCGTCTCTGTCGCTCTCTGTAGTGGCAGCCTGACAGCCGCTGGCCGACTGCCGACTGCTGGAATGCTCCGACTGCTCATTTCTGGTAAGATAAGAACCACACTGTAGATTTCTGCCAGAGATCTTTTCGGGTTAGAACAAGCTACAACGCCGAGCTACAAGCCAACAAGCGCCAATTAGAAAGAGTTGGAAAAATATTTCACTCATTTTCGTTTTGTCAAAGCAAAAGACTGGTTCCAGCTCGCTGTTCCTCTTGGGGTTCCAATGTTTCTTCGTTTCTCTGATTACAGTCAGCGACATTGAGAATGAGGAGATGTCTTCGCTGTGTGTCTCTCTCTCTGTCTGTCTGTGTGTGTTTGTTGCACAACAAGATCATAGATAATAATATTAAATTGGTTAAATGCCGTCTTGGATTACCCAAACCCAGAGACATGTCCAGAATGCGACTCCGAATCCGATTCCGGGGACAAGCGACGACCACCCTGAGGAAGAGAGTGAGAGAGAGAGAGAGAGAGAGCGAACGAGACATGAAGAGAAAGAGGAGAGGGGAGCGACAGATCTTGATCTGCATTTTTGTTTTGGTATTGATATTATATTTTTTTATGGGTTGAAAATCAAGATGATTTTTCTGGGTAATTAATACTCTAAAGTTCATGATGTTTTTCCTTCGATTTGTTTCTCCAGCGATAAGTAATCGCAGTCGTTGCTCTGTGCTGACATTATTGAATTACCTGACGACATTTGATTAATTTGCATACGACAACAAATTCGTGATCTAAATTATTTCTAGCTCTGTGGCTGCCTCCAGTAAAACTGTGGGACCAAACAGACCAGAGATAGAGAGTGATCGTTCTACGTTCTCCGTTGCTGGTCCACGTCCTGCCTTTTATGGCGTTTTGTAAAATGTGAAATGCTTTTGGGATTTTGGGGAATCGGGATCTGTGAGGCGTGATTGAAGGAAAAGGGCATGTTAAGAACCAACCACCCACACCCCAGTCCCACCGTCGCGATCGGCTGACAAGGCGCCCGCCTAATGAGCTACCATAATTCAATGACTCAAAACAAAAAGAAAACAGAAAAACGACCCAAATTTGAATAGTAGTTGGAGAAATTTGTGTGCACAAAAACAATGGCAGAGCGATTTTATTGTGCTTTTATTTGATTGTCCAAGATCATGAACTTGCTCACTCGCTCCGGCGATCCAGCGATCCTCCCCAGACCCCAGATCCCAGTCTCAGCCTTTGTCTGGCCATCATTTGTGGTAGCAGAAATCAATACAATCAATTCGATTTTCAATGGTCATAATCATGTGCAAACAACAATAACTGCAATATTTGTGACAAAAATAAAACCAAAACGAAAACCAAACAAAGAAGTAGCGAAATTTGGGGTTAACGGTTTCATGACTGATCCTGGTAGGTGGTGCAGTGCAAACAAATAGTTTATACTTTAATATTTATGCTTATACATAATGGTTATAATTATGCGGAAATTATAAAATATAAATTCATTTTGGTTAGCTGAAACTTTAATTTTTACCCTTCAATAAAATGGAATTTCCCATCCACTTTTCCATTTTTTCCCCCTAAAAAATGCACTTTTCCATCGTTATAAAATGTAGTTTAAAGTGTATTTTCCTCTTTTAAATTCAAAGGTAAATATGGCAGATAACAGAAACAACAAAATCGGTAACATGGACAAATTTTGTTGCTTTTGTTGTGCGATTTCCTTGGCTTTATTTCAAACTGGCAAACGTTTAAGAAAAAAATCAGCTAAAAAAGACAGACACAGAGTCAAGAGTGGGAGTCAGCGTCAGCGTTCGGGCAATACCTAATTTCATGTCATTAGTTTGTGTGATAACTGTTACCATTGAAAACGAGCCAAAACGGAGACGCTATAGAGCCATAGAGCGAGTCGCTTGGAGGAGCTGGAGCAACCGTCTCCGCCTGCGCCACAGTAAGATGCAGGCAGGGATGGCAGGGAGACAGACAGACAGACAGACAGACAGTTGGACCCAGCCAGAGCTATTGAAATCATTTAAACCATTTAGACCATTTAAGCTATTTACAATTTGCCATCATCACGACATTTTCGGCTGCTGCCGTTGCCGACGCTGCTGCCGCCGCCGCCGCTAGCATTCGCGTTAACGTTAACGTTTTGGCAATGGCGATGGCGTTGGCTCTAACGGGTCTAGAGACCTGGCCAAAATCAGAGCAATTCAATTGAAAACATTTGTAAAATGTCTCGCTCGCTGGCTGCCTTTGGGGTCTCTGTCTCTGCCTGGCTTTGGCTTTAGCTTTGGCCAAAAGGGGGTCCCTATATGAGAGTCAAACCACGACGACAGCAGCAACATCAGAGTTAAGAAGTCACACAGAGCCACAGAGCCAGTCAGAGCCAAAGAGCCGAGCAAGAGCCATATGTCAAAAGGTCAATGCTGATTTTTTTCTTGTGATTTCCTCCCGTTGTGGCAGTGGCTGGCTGGCTGCTGCCTGCTGGCTGCTTACTGCTGTAAAATTTGTTAGCAAAACGTTTGAAATTGCTTAAATGTCAGCCAAGTCGATGGTGCCTAATGGTGACATTTCTTTCAGTTCAATTCCCTACGGTTTGTGGTTTCGAGTTTCGGTTTCCGTGGGGCCATGGTGTGGCATGATGTGGCATGCTATGATGTGGCATGGTTCCAGCCCAAAATTAGCGATGCAGTCGACTCTTAATAGAGTCAAAGTTGCTCGCGTTTCGCATTTGCATTTGGCTTGCATGATCTCTTTCCAGCTGGATCTGTCATATTAATTAAAATAAAATGACAGAGGAGTCTACACCCCCTCCACATGCGACAGGAAGAGACGAAAGAGCCCCAGACCCCCGTGATTCATGACTTGGCTTTGCTTTTCGTTAATTTTGATTGCATTTTGATGCATTTTGTGGTTGGGGGAAAACAATTTGCATGGCTCTGAGTCAGCAGCAGCTCTCGTGGCTCTCTTCTGATTGAAAGATCGATCGGTTAGACAAACACAACAAAAAATAAGAGAACCCCCCAAATGAATTTCTTCAAGTCTCTGTTTTCGCAGAGACACAAAGAGTCACAGCGGTATCATTGTCTTGCCAGTCTGCCCCACAAAATGGAGGCAGAGCAAGAGGCAGAGGCAGGGGCAGAGGCACACTGGGGCCTTGTCAAGATTCTCAAAATGCAAATGCCTGCAACCAAGTGACTTGGCTTGTGGATGTTGATGCCTCGTCGCTGCCTCGTTGCTGTTTGCCTTTCTTTCATTGCACTCATTGGATCGTCTGTCATTTGGCTTTGATTAAATTGGCTCAAAAGTTGCAGTGTTCTGGGTATCCACTTGGCTGGTATGTACGAGGGCTGGCGGCGTGCACTCTGCCATTGGGCATGCCCCCACCGCATCGATATTCATGTTGTGGCTCATCCCTGGTTGCGGCTGTTATCGTTTCGCTTTACCGTTTTGCCCAAATCGAAATGCAAATTATGATGATCTCTCCCTTCCTCCTCCGCCTGCTGTTGCTGCTAAATTGCTGGGAAATTGAGGCGGCTGTCGCTCTGCTCTCGGTCTGCTGGAATAATTAGTGCGAATAAAAGATACAGGCCATGGCGAGTGTCCAGGAAACTATTTCAAAACTGCTGCACTCCCACAAACAGTTGCCAAGTCAGCAGGTTACACTCTTTTATTTTTCTGCTATTTTGGGAGGGACACCCGCCCGCATGCCACAAAAATTAAATGCAAAGCAAATCTAATTAGTAAACTATTTGAGGCGTGAAATTGCAAAAATGTTATTGTTGTCCATGGTCCGGGTTCGACTTTAATGCAGATTTTGTTGCCCCAAAAATGCGCTCAGCTGTAAGTCGCACAGATACTCTTGTGTTCCGGATACCCGGATACCCGGATGGGGCAGATGGTTATAATGCCCCCTGGCCATTTGGCCAGCAACAGTTTCTGTTAATTTAAGCACAAGCTAACGCATTAAATTTAAATAAAGCACTAAAAAAACAGTTGTTTTTACGCTCCAATTGGTTTTGTATCCTTTCTCCATGCACTGGAAAAAAGACCTGCAGCTGTGTGGTGCATTTTGATGTTGGCTTTTAAGCGCATAAATTCTTAGCTGAATAAACATTACATATGCTCAAAGTATTAACGAATTGTAAGCACTATTTTTATAGAAGGAATGATCTGTGAACACCTGGCTTTGGTGCATACTTTCAGGGTGCAGAGCCAGTTGGAAACTGACGTGTCCTGTCACACGTTGGCAGCCACATTTAACCTTTTCTGCTGCTGCTAAAGCTTCTGTAAAATTTATTAAAAAAACGAGAAGGGACGTGTGAGACGCTTCTTACGCGTCACAACTTTTATACCCGGCACTCAGTACTACATCTGCACTTTAGCGGTTATTTGTCAAATTTTAAATTTTTTTCTTCATCTGTCATCTACATCAACAACATTACTCACGCCAACACGCTCCTTTAGCTCACCACCCTCCCCTAGAAACACACACTGCAGAGTCGCGGCAGAGGCAGCGGCAGAGGCAGAGGCAGTGACGTGTCAGGGGCCAGGCCATAAACAGCGCGAAGCAGAGTGTGAATGCTGCGGGGCGGGGTGGGTTTGGCCACTACAAATTAATTTCTTCATTGTGGCTATAATAATGATCCAATCGGATCCCAATTTGGTGATCTGATAGATAAGGTCATTCCCTACGGAATGGCGTTTTTAGTTTTCTGCTATCTTCAAAATTGTAGATTTGGGAGGTTTTCGCCCTTTGCGGAGGCGGAAGGGGCGTGGCTCATTTTGAAATACACTGGTTTCAGTGTGAGCATACAGCAGTCTGGTGCCAAAATTTGGTGGCTCTAGCTCTTATAGTCTCTGAGAACTAGCCGACAAACAAGACGGACGGACGGACAGACGGACAGACGGACGGACGGACAGACGGACAGACAGACATGGCTCAATCGACTCGGCTATTGATGCTGATCAAGAATATATATACTTTATGGGGTCGGAAACGTTTCCTTCTGTGCGTTACATACAACCGTTATCCGCACAAATACAATATACCCTATTTACTCTTCGAGTACCGGGTATAAAAAACGAGTATTCAACTACAAAGATTTTGCCTCTGGAGTTTTTTAAAAACAGGGAGAAAAGAGGAACTCGGTTGATACTCTTCCACCAAGGTGACGACTGGCTAGTAAAATTAAAGCAATTTTCAAATTGAATTCGCATTTATGAATAGAAATTGCCAGACACTGCAACAGCCACTGGGAACTGCAACACGAGGAGTCATTGCTGCAACTGTTTGCAGCAAGCGCCCACGTGCATGTGGATGCAGCAGCCTTTGCGTGGCACAGTAGGCAGCAAATTGGTCTATTTTCCAAATGCATTCGCATTTCGCTTCCTTGTACGCTTCATATCACGTGGGCTGACGAGTCGCGAGTGAGGCTACAGCAGGGCCAGCAGCGGTGTGGCAATGGCTTCCTAAATGGCGTTGTTGTACGCGCGCAATTCATGTCGCCAAGGCAACCTCATCATTACGATCATATCCCATCCAGCACCACCATCATTATCAACTGTGGAGCTGCAACTGTAGCCCATGCCTCCTCCTCCTCTGTGTCTCCTCTTCATCATTGCTGTTGTCGCCATCGTATATCATGCACAATTGCTGGTCGGCATGTTCCGCTGGGTACTCCAGCAACAATTGCGGAGGAGATGACAGCATAAACAATCCTAAATGTAATCCAACAGTATCATCAAGTCGAGCGCGACGAGACCCCCGGACTCAGCAGCCACCAAAAATATGATTGCCTACAAATGCAGGCAGCAATTCAGCGTCAGACGCCGCACAGTGACGTCGAAAACTGTGGATTACTTAAGCATCTACTGATGGCACTCTGTTTTTTTTGGCACACTTTTGATCCACTGTGCAATGGGGCCACTTGGCTGGCAGGCAGAGGCGTGCATTATGCGATATTCAAATGCCTGACGGCATATTTCACAGCTGTCGCCTGGCATGGCGAAAACTTTTCAGTGCCGCCAGCGCGCGACGTCCAAATCCAAGTCCACATAGAGTCCCCCAGGCCCATCATCATCATCATCATACCATCATTGTTGTTGTAGTCCAGCGTTCTGGCTGCCTCGTTTTCCATTCTCCATACTCCATGGTGGCTGCTGTCGTCGTCGTCGCCGTCGCCGTCGTTGCATTGACACTCCCTTTTGGCTGGGCCACGAGGCATATGCAACGTGCCAGCATTAGCTGCAGCGAGAATTGTCGCTTAAAAATGCGTACGAATTGCTGGTTCTAGGCAAGGAGGGATTGTGCTTGGGATTGGATTGAATTGGATTGGATCCCGCACCCCCTTCCTGAAGCGCAGCGAGTGCCCCTTATGTTGCAGCACATACCACACGCAGACATGCAGCAGTTGCATGCAGCAATTTGTTGATGCATTTGGCTGCTGCTGCTGCTAGTTGTTGCTGAATTTTGATTTAGTTACGCGGCCAAATACGTGAATTTCGCGAATGCAGAAGGCAGCAGTCAGCAGTCAGAATTCGATACAGTAGGAGCAGCTGCAGAAGGGCTGGGGCTGTGGCTGAAGCTGGAGCTGCTTGTGGCTGCCACAGCGGTATTAATTGAAAAATGCGCATGTCGGTAGTGAAGCGTTTATGCTGCGATGCGGACCGCCCCCTTGACATGATATGCATATGAATATTTGTCGCCTGACTGCACTGCAACTCTGTGGAGAGAGACTGAGCGTCGTCAACACTTCATTTCAATTGTCAGGGCAACCCACACACTGCCGGATATACGCTTGCCAATGTCACATTTAATTATACTAACTCAATTTGGCTGCAGTGCAGAGTTTAAGTGCAAGTGCCAGGGCGGGGGGGACTGTCCCGTGTCTGTGGGTGGGCCATAGGAGACATTTCAAAAGCCAAACGGCATATTGCCGACACAGCAATGCTTAAAAATAAATACAAGGCAGATAAGTCGCTGACTGGATGCTCTTTTTAGTGTATAAAAATATAAAAAACTTCTTTGGCAAGAGAACAAAAATTCTTTTGCTGCAAACTGCATGTAAAAGTTTAGCCACCCGTTTGTCGTTGGTGCTGTTGGTCCGTGTGTAAAATAAATGAGGAAAAGACATTAAAGAAAGTCATTAATATGCAACAGCAGACTGTCAGGCGGTAACGGACAAGCGAAACCACAGAGAGATAGAGAGAGGGAGAGGAAGAGAGACGCGGCGGACACGGACACTGAGACAGTGGGACCAAAAGGCAGCTGCACGGACAGCTAGAGCATGGGAGATGCTCACGAGATGCGTTTCAATGAGATGGCATGAGATGAGAGGCGAGACGAAGCTGCGCTGCAGAGTATCAATTACTTGGGGAAAAAAGAATTACTTGTCCATCTACCAACAACAACCGAAAAACCATTCCAAAACAGAACGGAACGTGTGTCGGCGTCGGTGCTGATCAAACGCTTTTGTGATGATATTTGAAAAGGGGGGAATGGGAGGAGTAGGTGAGGGGAGGGCCACCTCGAAAGTCTTAATTTCCTTTAGGTAAACGTTGGCCATTTGTCGTCGTCGTTCCGGCTAAATGCTCCATTCATTCATGGCCCCTTCATCTTTGGGGCCCTCAGCCTGTCTGTCTACCCCCTCGCAGCCTCACTTGTTCTACCCCTCACTCTCTGTCTCTCTCGAGGGGAGTTATCAGTCGTTGGGCGCTGGTTTTTTGTAAGGCTCGTGTTTTGTGTTATATATTTTGCACTTCTAAGACATAAATTTTATGGCGACTGCCGCCCATAAATATACACTGAGTACGAGAGGGCGAGAGAGAGAGAGAGAGAGCCACTGGGGAGTTCTGGTTTTTTGCTTGCCCCCACACAGAGAATAACAGAGGATTAGTTTGGTGCTGGGAGGTCCCCCGTAAAAGCCATTAGAACGCGTAGAGGTGTGGCCAAATGCCAAGTTTTTTAATATTTCTACATTTAGATATGAAAGTTTTGCTCTTAGTTGTTCTGCAGGGTATGCTGACATTCGAGGCAACAACTGTGAGCTCTTAGCAACTTGTTTTAGCCGCTGACATTGCCTCAATGTCTATGCCTGTGACTGCAATTGTGACTGTGACTGTGACTCTGACTTTGTCCAGCTTATTCATTGGGCTGGGATGCAGACTGGAGATGCGATTGATGCTGGAGCTGGGACTGAGATTGGAGCTGCGACTGAGACTAGAGCAGGGATGCAGACTGAAGCTGGGACTCTTCGATTGAAGCTCGTACTCCGACTGCTGCTGGAGCTCAATGAAAATGTCATCCTGCTGTGTTCCAGTTACTGGTGCCCCATGCATTCGCATTCCCATTGCCATTCCCCCATTCCCCCGTTTCCCACTTCCATTCGCATTCGCATTCGCTCTGTGCCCGCGATTGCCTCGATTGTGTGGCTGAGGCGATGTATCTTTTGGCGTCCCCCGCTGCTCTCTCGATATGAAAACGTTTCGCTTTATGGGTTTTGGTAACGCACAGAGAGGGGTGGAGGCTGCGCCTAGGCTGCGACAGTGAGGCTAAACTTGATTTGATTTTTCTTATCGTTTTTCGTTTTGAGTTTTTTGCATTTTTGGGCAACGCTTCAAGCCAAAAGGCTCTTGTGGTTCCCTTGTGGTGTGGCTGCACTTGTGGCAGTGCGTGGCATTGCTGCGCTCGTACTCGTACTCGTATCTATAACTGCAAATCTTTGAACGTGCCTCAATACACACAGAGAGGCACAGAGGGGGAGACAGACTTGCGAGGCAACGCACATGCTCCACAAAGATTAAGCCAAAATCGTACATCAGGCGTGGTCTTATTGCGCATATGGCCATGTTGTGATTTGTATGGCCAAAGCGTGTGGCAGGGCAGAGCAGACCAGAACCGGCTACAGTCTACAGTGCCCCATTCCCAATCCCAATCCAATCCACTCGACTCTCTGCTACACATCCATTCTGTGCGCTGGCTGGCATATTGGGTGGCATGGCAAACATTAATAATGTCAAAATTGAGACACTCCAAATGGATTTCATGTCGTTTGTAATTAAAGAGCAACGCTTGCGGTTATAAATTTCTAACACGCTTCGATGCCACTCCAACCTCCATTCTCCATCTATTCCAGTTCATGGCTTAAAGCCTTTTTGGCTGGTCAAGAAAGTCAAGAAATGATTCCGTTTTTGTCTGTATAAATATTTAACTCTCTTTTTTTTCTACTTCGTTGATTGAATTGTCCATTGAGCAAACAGAAGACTTACAAATGAATTTTGTTTATTTTGATGTTGTCGATTTTTACGCTTTTCTCTGTCTGTTTTCGAGAGCACATTTGTCAAGCGGCGAATTTTCTCCACTTGACGGCACACGTTCCCTTGGCAACGGGGTCTGTGGGTCTCCGTGGGTCACACACGTGTCAAAGGTGCGGGGGCCCCCTGACTAATCGTGCATTCAGTTTTTTAATGAAAGCGTATTAATATATGACGTTAAGAAAACACCCGAGTGGCACTATGGATTGTCTGGACATTTGTTATGTTTCTATTTGCTGAGGGAAATCGAATGAAGTGGAAACTGGAGACAAACTTTCGACATATCTCAAGTTCTTTTGTTCACAAAATGCAGCTAGAAAGTTGCAGCACACCCCAAATAAAGCAAACAAAAACCAATGCAAACATTCGAGTAAATAATCAACAAAATTGCCAGAACAACAGCAGGAGCAGCAGGAGTAAGGGAACTGGCATCTGCAGGCGCATAACTTTTGTGCCCGTACCACTGCCTAATGCCAACGATTTGCGCTCCGATTAGACACAAAATGATGCATCACAAGCAGCAGGGGTTGTAGGCACACAGGCAAGGAATCCAGCAAGAGATGCCCGCGATAAGGAGACCGCGTGGAGAACATTTCCAACTAAGGTTTTGTCTAGTTTCAAGGAAAGCTCACATAAGGGCCACTGCGTAAGAAACGAAACTACAGCTCCACTTACGCTGAGCAAATACTCAACGAGGCAGCAGCAGCGGCAGTTGTTGCAAGCTGTGGTTGCTGCTGCTGCATATGAATAATCCAAAATTTGCAAATAGAACGCTGGGGTACTGCTGGAATTTAGCAGGCAGCAGCAGAACATCTCAGCTCTTTGAAATGCTGCAAATCTCTGCTGTTTTATCTGCGTTGGTTTCTCATTTTTGCCCAGGCTCAGGCTGTTCGGCTCTTCTTCTGGCCACTGCCGGAGCATACCATTTTCACCATTTGCTCAGCGGGCTGTGAGTGAGTAGTTTTTTGGTCTTGGCCCGTCTCGAGTAGTAGCAGTGGCAGCAGCCGCTTTTGTTCATCCAGATTCCACTGATAAGCATTTAAATGAGGCTCCGGCTGGCAATCTGCTCGGGGAGGCATTGCTGCTGCTGGGGATATACATTTGCATGTATCCATGTGCGTTTTATACAAATATTGCACTAGTTTAGTTATGGATTTGTGTAACTAGAATGTAACCTTGGATGCAACACACACAAAAGAGCTACCAACAGTGGGCGCAAAGTCGGTAAATTTATATTTACTTGCTGAAGAAAATATCAATATCAGGACCAGCAATATTTTAATTGAAATTAAATTCACAATAGAAATTTTGTTGCTTGCTCGTTGCAAAATAATTACGCCTTCGAGTGGTAATATCAAACTACAAGCAAATTCCTTGCTTTTGTTCATGTCTTTGCGGGGCCCACTGTACTACTGTCTGCGTTCCATGGAAAAGCAGCAGCCAGCAGCAAGCAGGAGCCAGGTTCCAGCTAAAGCAAGAACAAGACAGTCATTGGCCATTTCTAAGTAAAGAAATCGAAACCGTCCGACAATAAAACATAAAGTGGGGAGATGGGACGTCTGAGAGGGGGGAGAGAGAAATCAGTGCGCCTGCAAGGCTCGAGGCGTTCGAGTGTGGAGTCCAGTCTAGGAACCCGAAAGGGAGCAACAAATGGGCTATTCCTTGGTATTTAGTGCAGAGGCAGCAACAAATGCACTTACGACTGATATTATGATTATTATTATGGCCAAGGGGAGAGCGCGAGCGTAGGGCCAACGGATGAGGATGAGGGCCCAAGCCAAAAACAAAGACAATAAATCTGCAGCCAGCTTCTTTTCAGCGGCAAATGAAAATGTTTTGAAAGCAGCAGCAGGGTTCGAGGGGGCAGGGCAGAGTTGGAGAGTAGAAGCAGAAACGCTCGAGGTGCACAGATGCATACCAGCTGATAAGAAATATCTCATATTTTTTGCTGCACTCTTGCCTCCTGGTTGCTGCCTGCCTGCCGCCTGCCCCTCCTGCTTCCTGCCTGCTTTTAAGTGCAGTAAGTAAGCCCTTAAAAGTAGTGCAGCCTGCTGCTGCTGCTGCTGCTGTTGCTGTTGCTCCTGCTGTGGCAGGTTGCTCTGGACCGGACTCCAAGTGCAAGTCCAAAGTTCCAACGCTTGGATCTCCAGTTAAAGTCGTGGCGTTTCTTTGCAAGCGCGTTATCGCTGAACAGCCGCATAAATAATGCGGCTTAAAGAGCAGGTTGACGCCTCCAAAAACAAAGGCTTTCGGACTGGCTCGCGATCCCATCCCGTTTTGGTTACCTCGGGTAACCCTAAGTAGTTGTTACTTTTTGGCATTTGTTGAAGTTCCGAGCGGTGATTAAGTTGGCCAATGCATGGACCACGGACTTTGTTCCATAACCTGGCCAAAATAATTGCATTTCAAAATATCTTTCGCTCTCTTACTCTCTCTTGCTTTTTGCTATGGCCCTCGCTGGCACTTGTTCTGTCTGTGATTTCAATTAAAATGGTCAGCAAACGCGCGCATCTGAAAAGGAAGAGGAACCGTACAAGCAGCTTTTGGCCATGCCCCCGATGCACTTTTAACTGTACAAAATTACATAAAAACCGCCCAAACACACAGCCAATAGATGGAGAATATAATTGTGCAGACTTGTTCTCTAAGTGAGCAGCGTTTGGTTTTTTTTATGACAATTTCTACCCAGCACCAGCACCACCGACACTGCCAGCCATAGCGCCTTGCTGGTGGGCCCATGGCCCAGAGCCTCCCGAAAACTCGTGGCCAGAGTTGGCGCTTCCGTTGCCAGCAGCAGCAGCAGCGGCAGCACTCACGGTCAGCTCGAGAGCAATTATACCCAATGGCCGGACGAATGGACCGACGTCAGGCAGAAGGAACAACAAATATTTTACGAGGCAGCATTTCGAACTCCATTAGCTGTAGAGTTATGAAAGTTTTATTGCCAGTCAACGTGCTTTTACCTGCTACTCCCACTCCCACTCCCACTCATACACTCATGCTACTCCAACCTGTAAAAGAAGTCATTGGCATTGGCATTGGCATTGGGCTGGGGACTGTGTAAGGCTTAAGGATGGACCATGAATCTATGTCTGTACGTGTGTGTGTGCTTCTCCATATGAACAGGTGTATCTGTATGTGTCTGTTGCACTCTGAGTCAATGGACTTGGATGTCTGGATTTTGCAATAATTACTTTTTGATATATTTTATGTTATTTTCAGAGGCCCTTTGGAAATTGTTTTCCCATGTTTTTCCCGCTCATTTGTCGAGATAAATTTGTGTTAGTTGCAGGCGCAACCGTCTGCAATGACTGTTTCATCTAGAATTAATGGAAATAAATGAATAGACAATGCCAGAAAGGAGTCGTTGAATGCTTTGAGGGAATACATGTGAATAGTAGAAAATGTTATTAATATTAAAGATCTATGGGGAATTGTCAGCTCTCTTCCAGGAGTTGTTGTTCCCCCAGACTAATAATATTTCAAAGCGAATGTTCAAAGGCAAAGAAACAATTCCTCATCTGCATAGTTTCAGTGTTGTCGTTGGCTAAATGAATCATTTTAGTAGTTGTTTTAGTTGTTTCACTTGTTGTTTTTGCTGTTTTATTTACTCTTGCGGGCTTTGTTTTTGTTGTTATTGTTAATGCTGCTGCTGTGCTGTTGTCGGGTTTTTATGGCCAACTGCTAAGTTTGGTTTAACGTGCGGCTACGTGCAGCAATTAAAAGTCACAAAGCAGACATCAACATTCCAGCCCCCGACTCCTGCAACACTCCCACCAACCTCAAAGAGCAACAAATGTATCTTGTTACGAGCTGTTGATGATAAAGGACCATCGGTAGGGGGCTGGTGCTGCCTGCTGTCTGGCTGCAGGGGTCGTCAAAGTTATTTGTTTGGCTTTTGCGGCGGCGTTTGTTTTATGACTTAATTAGAAACTGCACTTCTACCCAGTCCACCAGTACCCCAGTCGCCGGCTCCAAGAATTTGTTCAGCCAAATCAGCGTGAACCATAACGGGCAGTGCGGTGAAGAGGGAAGACAGAGGCAGCATTGGGTTCCGATTAGCCTTCTCCACCGTCAGAGAGCTTCTTCGTCTTGGTAATTATGCACGCGACACATGTTCCAGCACCAGAACTGGCAGAAATGCCACTCCAGCTGGGTTCTCTGCCGTCCCCCCACCAGCTGCCCGTCAGGTGAGGTGTAGAGGTGACCATGGGTTAGTCGTCTTGTCTCATTATCATTACAATAATCACTTGGCGGCGATGGAGCTGGCGATGGTGCGCCGGCACTGACACTGGCACTGGCGTCGACGAGGCTGCCGAGTTTGATACCGATCTGCAAAAGGCACATCCGAAGCGGCAGTATTATCATCATTGTTGTTGGCAGAAATATCTACTATGTATGGTTATGTGTGTGCTAGTATATTTATGTGCATATCAGGCGGGCAGGGCCACGCCCTCTGACGCATTGGCGTCGCGAGCAGATCCAACCAGGCCAAGCCAAGCCTGACATGCTGTGTGTGTGGAGTTCGTAATTAAACACGGTACTCGAGGAGCTTAGGGTATATTATGTTTGTGGGGTATGTGATGTGAGTAACGTAATGCACCAAGAAAACATATCCAAACAGCTTCAATAGCGGAGTCCATGTCTGTCTGTCCGTGTGTGACATTGTTACACATTGTTAAGAAAACAGTGCAAACAGTTGCCCAGCAAAATATTTCGATTCCCAGACCGAAAAAATGCATCTTCTCTCTTCCGTCTGCTACCTTTTGTCCCTTGCTGTTTGCTTTCCTCATACGGACGAGAAACATTCGTTTTTGCACTGCTTCCTCTCCCCTCTTCTGCCGTATGCCAACCATTCTCACCCTTCACCGTTGCATTAACAAGTGTTCACTCATCAGACTCACAAACGTTTGCTCTCTTGAGGTAGGAAACGGTAAACAAAAATTCAAAGTCAAATTAAAGAGCACTAAGGAAACAAGCGCATTAGAAAGAGAGCGTGGGATGTTATATTATACATATGTAATTTTGCGCCATTCGTTTCTTGCCGAAAAATTGAAAGTGAGAGCGGCGCAAAGGCTGCTCTCTGTTCCCTTCCATGTTCCTCTTATGCTCTGCTCAGCTTCTTTTCACATCGCCCAACTTTTCCTCTCTCCCTTCACTCCAATGGGTTAACAAGTGGTGACACATCAAACGCAGAAGCTTTCCCTGTCTTGAGGTAGGAGAGAAAGAACAAAAAAGTAAAGTCAATGAGAGAGAAATTATGAAGCTCATCAGAAGGAGAGCATGGAATGTTCTAGAAACTAAGCTTCCGACGCATGCAAGTCTGCGCAGCCCTCTCACTTTTAATTTTTCGGCCGAAAGAAGCGCGCTTATTTTAGGTCAGTTCCGCGTTTAGGGTCGCGAAAATCGGGAAATGGATGAAGATCCATCGGGAAAAATGTCGCGTAGTGGTGTAGTGCAGTTTAGTGGTTCCTGATCAAAAGTGGCAGTGTTCATCGTCAAAATGGCATAAAAAATGCCGAGCGACAGAGTAAATATGAGGCCATAGGTGAAAGTGAAAAGTGTATTGTACATTTGATGTACGAAATGTGTAAAAGCATTTTATTCTTTGCAAAACATAAATATTTTTTTTGGTTGGTCTACGTGATCTCTGGCAATGCAAAAGTACGCGCGAAGCGCCCACCCCAATACCCAATGTGAATAAAAGGAGAAAAAGCAATACGAGAAGAGCGGGCGCAGGTCGACGCTCTCTTGTACACCAAGTGTCTCCTTCCATGGTGAGGTGAGGTCTCGCACTCTCTCATTAGTGTTTTAGGCTTTATAGTTATCTACCCAAAATATGTGCTCTTATTGAAATGTGCTTGGAATTATTGCAAATCCTTTGGTTGTGCCGGTGCGTTTCGCTTTTCGTTTCGTAAATCGTTCGATTCGAAAATAGTCCCGCGTTTACGAGCCTCACATTCCCGTTTATCCTTCCGACGTACTTTTCATGTATGAGGGAGAATTATATTATTGCCCAAAAGGTAAGATCTTTCATATTCCCGCATCGTTAAAATAATTTTCTAACGAATACATAAGTATGTACATATGTACATTTGTAAATATGTATGTATGTACATATGTATAAGATGCAATGCACAAATGTACATATGCAGACATATGTTTGTATGGAGCAGCGAAGTTTTCGTATTTGTCGTCCCCAAAACATGCAGAAGCCTGAATTTATGTTTTATTTAAAATCAATTTCCATTTTCACATGCATCGCAAAGCATGCCCCAGGACTTGAACAAATATACCTAAAGGCACATATAGTTTTATTATATAATTTAAAACAAATTCTATAAAATATTAGTCCTAAGCCTTGACTTGTTCCAGCTGCAATGTGTAACTTTCTAATGACAGTCGTCTCAGTCCCCTTTCTCCCTCTCTATCTCTGTGTCTCTGTGGCGGCAATGAAAGGTTAACAGATTTTCCTTTGCCTTGTTGGCCACAAAAACTAAAACTAAAACTAAACACTTGTCGTCATCTTGCAGTCGTCGTCGTCGTCTTGGAAATCACAAAAGTTTAACAAGTTTTTCGTTTTTCATGTCTCTTGAAAAGTTGCTTTTCACAAATTTCTTTCTTGTTGCTTCCGCTGGGAACAGAGCAAGGCAAAGGCCTGAAGGCTTGTAGGCAGAGGCCTGAAGGGAAATTTTAATTAAACTATTCATGGGACTCCACACAGAAGAGAAGGACGACTGGGAGAAGCAGAAGCCCGCAGCAAAGTTTTGTGTATGCAACAGCTGCCAGACATAAACACAGACTCTTTTCAAGTGCGTACTTTCTAATTTGCACTTGCAACACGCAGAAAACAATACGAGTCTACCGCACAGAGGCAGTGGCAGCGGGTAAGGATAGCTGATTTTTGGCAGTGACTGTTACTGTCGGGGGATTGTGGGGCTGTGGGTGTCTGGGCCACGACAGCAACGGCGGTTATTGTGTGTTTCTCCGTGTCTTGTGTCTGAGCCGCTTAGACTGTCTGCTTGACGTCCTCCCCCTCGTTTCTCTGCCCACAGCATCGCTGGCGGTTTCTTGTTCACCAGATTTCAATGTCGGAACGAATGCCTGTATGGTTGCTCCGGGCAACAAGTGCTCTTGACTGGTTTCTCTCCCGATTACATGTGTATGTGGAAAATGGTCTTGTAATCAGTCTGCTCTGCACTTTGCTTTTAACCAGCCATATTAATTTGGCCAAGTAGAGCTTAGTTAGGGTTTCGACTGAGTTACCTGTGCCCTGTAGAGTGCAGTTTTCCGGGAGTCGAAGCTCATTATGACCCTCGTTAGGGAGCGAAGATTCTTCAACTACGAGAACTCACACATTTATTTCCATTTCAATGAGTTAAATAAATGCCCGACTTTTCAACAGAAAAGTGAAAACTGAAAACCCATTTCAACTTTTATTTTCCATATAAAAAATGATGTAAAAACAATTGCAAAAACCGCAACAATCATTATGGGAGGTGTGAAAAGCATTCAACACAATTCAAAGCGAATGTCCGGCCATTCCACTGAATACACTGAATATACGTAAATAAATGTAAAAAGGAAAACTTTTTATACATATTCTGGGGCGTGAAATGATGCCGCCTGCTTATGACATTAACAAATTGAACAAATTGTAATGAAACATTTTGAGAATTTAGACCAAGTTCCGAAAGAGTTGTCCGTTGGGAGCGAGACTGAGAGAGAGAGTGGTGGATTCTGTGGCAATGTGCTACAAAACTATGTTTTTTCGTTTTTATGAGAGATAACAAAAATTTGTGTATAATAATATTGGGGTTGGGAATCAGTTCAAAATGTCAAGCCTTCCGCCATGTGGAAAGTGTTGCAACAATAAAAAAATCCATATACACGAGTGTGCATATGTTTTGTTCAATGTTTCAATATTTATTTATAAATGTATGTACGTATGCCGAAATCGAGGCAAAGTGCTGATAACGATTTCCGTTTTGTTCGCTGTTCGCTCTCCCTCTGTCTCTCGCCGAGGCCCCTTAATGACTTCATCTCGAAAACGTTTTGTTCGGCCCTTAACTGCATTTGCATTGCCTTTCTGTGGCCGATAAGCGTTGACACCATTAAAAAATTAAAAAAGAAAAACCAAAAATATTTCTTTATACAATACTACTGGCTCCGGCTGGGGCCGCTGCCTCCTGCTCCAATTATAATTTTCAACGGGATTGGAGGGGCATCAGTCATTTGCATTTTGGCTTTTGGCTGGGGTAAGGCACTCGCTTTTGTCCGTGTATCGGCTGGCTCTCGTATCAACGGACAAGTGACAAACTGGAAATTTATGATTTAAAAGTGTGTCGCTTAGCGTAGCTCCACTCTCCCCGAGTGTCAATGCAATAAACACTTTGACTGGGTCCCCAGCAAGACACGTTTGCATGTGTCATCCGCAGCAGCATCAGAATCATCTTCATGGTCGTGCCTGGGGCACTTACTAGTAGATAAGGCTCTCCGACGCTCTCTCTCTCTCTCACTCTATAAATTGTCAGCTCCATATGCATTTCACATGTCTATTTGTAAGCACCTTATTCGCCCGTAGTCAAATAAATTTAGTTGTGTTTGTTAATGGGCCCCTGACTCTAGTACAAGGGGCTTAGGGCTGGCAAAACACCATTCATCAATGCAAATCGTAAATACATTAAATTAACATTAAAGCTTAGGGGTCATCTTTAATAAAAATGGTTTTAAATGGCACTAGCAGCTTCTTGCAGCTAAACATTAAAAAGAGAAAATTCCCCACACAAATCTGGAATTTTATTTAAGTAATTCTAGCCATAACTATAGCATCCAAATGGGTTTAGAAATAGTCGTCGATCCACAGCTTTCTTGGCTGCCGTCTATGGCTCTCGATGTATATATTTCCATATTACAATTCGAGTGCTTCGATGCAACCCTAAGCCCCACATCCACTGCACTCCTGCCTGGCCTCACACAAAGTGCAGTTTAAGTAGCCGCCTCACAGCAGTTGACAACTGCAAAATGTTGATGATGACTTAATCTTGGCAGTGGACACAGCAGCAGCAGCAGCAGCAGCTGCATCCCCAACTGCAGCTCCAACTTGAGCTGCAACTCCAGTGCCAGCAGTAGCTGGTTGCAGTTGGCAAGTGGAATTCTTCGTAGCTACGAGGCAGGCGGCTACGGCCAGGGCCATTACCAGACGCCATTTGGCTGCCGCTATTGCTCCTTCAGCCTGGCTTAACGAGTGCGACGCCGCCTGCCTGCACGTCCCTCCCTTGCAACGGCAACGGCAACAGTCAACAGTTAATCTGCAATTTTATTATAATTTGATTTTTTAATGCTCAGCGAGCAATGCGCGCGCTTCTCGGCTCGTTATATCGGTCTGTCTGTACCCCCGATGCCTGTCCTATCTGAGAGCCTGAGAGTTATGCTTTCTCTTAGCCATGGCCAACGCAGCGTTTTACGATTCCGCGTTTTACAATGTTGCCTTGTTGGCCGTCCGAACGGCCGTTCTGCCGCCACTAAATAATGCACATTTTAATATTCGGCGGCGAGCGAGCAGCTAATTTTTGCAGTCTATTTTCATGCAGCAGACGAGGCCACAAATGGCATATGAAATGTTTCCGCCTCGACGACGTTCGTTGTGTTTTTAATAAAAACATAAACCATGCCCCTGCACCAACCCCTGACCATGGTCAACATTGGTCCGTTCTGTTCGGTCAGCTGCAACCGCTGCTGGACAACTGCTTTCGTGCACCCGAGGCGGGGGCCCTGTTCTGCCTGCCATGGGCACTCGTAGAATTTATGCAACAACAAGGTACAAAAAATATACATTTTTCAGCAATTTTTCCCACAACAATCAATCAAAAATCAAGTGACATTCTAAACTGCTGGCCCCAACAGTACGAAAAACACACACAGAAAATATAAAAAGGAATTGTTTTTTAACCACAAACTCCCTCGGGGTAGTGGGGGTGGGGTGTAGAGCTGTGGCCGCTCAGTTTGTCATTCGGTCATTCATGTGTAAGCTGAAGTGGGGAACCATGGGGACACATACTGCCCAAACCGATTGGCCATTCGCATATGCAGGGAAGCTGCCTCCTGAGAGGGCAGATCGAAAAGTTTCAACAGTTGAGGAAAATGTAAACAAAAATGTACAAATTTCTATTCGAATTTTGTTGTAAAAGTGTAGTATATTTACTTGCATATTTGTTTGAATTGTTCTCTTGTCTTAAAGTTTCCACTCAACTCTCTTGATTCCCATCAATTTCTGCTACTTTTTTGGCAAAGATGTTGAAGTGCAAAACCCCATCGACATCTCGCGACTCTGACTCGCAGCCAATCTTGAAGTCTCGTCAAAACGGCATTTTGACTTGAACTACCACGAGTAGCAGAATAATATACAGAAAGCGTATTTTCTCCGGCTCCACTCAGGCAGGCCATGAGTCGCCGAATTGGATTCTGAGTCTGAGCGTTGGGTATGTGGATGGGTATGTGGCAGCAGCAGCAGCCCTTTTAGCTGGAGCTCCTGCACATTCTGCTGCTGCTGCTGCCTCTGTTGATGCCGCTGCCAACTTTTTTGATGGCATAACGACGCCAGACGACGAAGCCTGCCGTTGCGGGTGTTGCGTCTGATGGAAAATGACTAGGGAAGGAGTTTACTTGTATGAAAAAATGGGAAAATTCTGAAATGCAATTTGTATCTTTTGTTGGATATTTTGTTGCCGCTGCTGCTGCGGCTGCTGCTGATGCTGTTGGCGTTGCGCTCTCGCTGATTTGTTTTTGTATTTGGTTGGCTTCTGTTTCTTGATTTTATTTTCTTGCATTTCTGCTGCTTCTTTTGTTTTAACAAATTCAATTGTGTTATGCAACAGCTGCCGCAGCAGCAGCCAATGCCGTTGGCCGCGTATCTAAAACTAAAATTTATACAAATCTGCCATACACGAGAGGAGGCTGAGCAGAGCTGAGCTTTTGGATGTTGCTACAGCCGGCAGCATTTATTGTTGCCATCAATAAAGCCGTGTGAGCGCACACATCCAAAAACACAGCGAAGAGAAGGAGGAGGAGGGCTTTCTGAACCGTTTTACATATGCAACATTTTAGGTTTTTCGTATCAACGACGACGACCCCATAGGAGGATGGAAAGCGAAGGGAGGTGGAGGCGGAGTGGCAGCCAGTCAGTCACTCGGCGAAGGAGGCAGTCAGGCGGCGAGTGAAATTTACATGAAGTACATCATTGTTCAGGGTTGTCAAGCGCGCAAAATTTGTATGAATGAATGCAGCAAAGGCAATGGCAAAATGCAAAAAAAGAAGCTACACAAAAAATTGCATTACAATGAAAAGGGGAAAAGGCGGCAGCGCACAATGAATGCCCTACCAGATGGGGGAGAATCGTAACGAAATATTTGGTAATTTCAATAAAAAAGTTTCTCTGAAGATAAACTTCAAATAATTCGATTCTTTAAGATGCTTAAATCTTTTATTATTTAGTTGATAAATACCCAACCACATTCGATAGTTTGGGTACCCGCTCAGGAGCTGAGTGCATTCATAAATCGTTACTTTTGCTACCTTTTGCCCAAACGTGGTGTGGCTGCTGTTGCTGCTGCGGCTATTGTTGCATGCCGAGAACGAAACGAGCATGCAAGTAGTACACAACAAAGGAGACCGGGATCGGGGCAGCTTGGGTCTTGGGTCTTACGTACATTTGTACACATGAATGTCCATATGTCTATAGGTATGGACCTGGACCGGCGCTGGAACAGTCCGTGTTCGAGTCCGAATCCGAATCCGAGTCGGAGGCAGTCAGTCAGTCTCTGTGATGCAGCAGCATTTGCATATGTTTCCTGTGACTTTTGACGATTATATGATTTTTCTGCTCTTTACACGAAGCTCTGGCTTCGGTTTTTATTTTGTTTTCGGCTGCCACTTGCGCAACGTGGTCGAGGCACAAAAGCAGAGGCCACTCCACCTTAGGGTTGCCGTTGCCGCTGCCGCTGCCGTTGCCACTGCAGCAGACGCGTTGCATAAAAATAAATCTCTGCACAGAATAGAAATACTTGCACAGGCCAAAGGGGCTGGCGGGAAGTCCGGGCAGGACAGGGGAGCGCTGGGCAGCTCGACTCCGATATGGTGTCGCTTCTCTGGCTCTGGATCACGGTGCAAAGAGTGCAAAGCCCTGGAGATTTACGTGCAATTCAACAGTTTTATGACTTTACCATCTTTATACTGCAATTGTATAAAGGTGCACACATACCCATAAACATATTTATATATTCTGGTAATACTCTTGCCGTGAGTGTTATCGAATTGGCCAGAAGTTTGTACACGGCATATAAAATGTGCATGCTAATTAGTTTAATATTCCATCAATGTCGGATTATTATAGAAAAGCAATGGGCCTGCACCGAAATGTAAAAACTAAAAAAAATGTTGTAGCTTATTGTAGCTATGGTAAGACTTTTGGAAACTTTAATATTGGTTTTAGAGTTATCTGGAAATTGTGGATTAGTAAATGATATACAGGAAAATTTATACATTTCAGTGACCAGGCTTTTGCCTTGTTTAGAGTGCTTTTAACAGCAATTGTCTTATCTCTTCATCTTTAATCTCTCGCTGAACGGTGCGCTCTTTCCTTTATTCTACCCACTTATAAATCAAAGGGACACATTTGCCTCTGAGAGTGCTTTCTGCACATACGAAGCTATCGCCTGAATCTCATACATTAACTAACAGGACCCTTGCTGTACTGCTTAGTCTCTCGTTTCTTGATTAACTCAATGAATCTTACAACTTTTTAACATTAAAATCTTGACTAAATATTATTTTCCTAAAGCAAGCGTATTTAAAGCTTCGGTTTCAGGAGTAGAAATGTCTCCCAGGTTTTACTTTTACTTTTGCATTTTGGTTTCTTGACTTCCAATATTTGTTTTTAGGGTTTCCTTTTGTTTTTGACATTTTTAAAAATAATGAGCAACAAAAATAAATGTGTTTAGTAATTTACGGAGATTTTGTTTTGGTTATAAATTATGCAGAAATTATACAAGAACATATGGAAACAT
Source organism: Drosophila subobscura (assembly GCF_008121235.1). Classification (NCBI taxonomy): domain Eukaryota; kingdom Metazoa; phylum Arthropoda; class Insecta; order Diptera; family Drosophilidae; genus Drosophila; species Drosophila subobscura. The sequence goes on from NC_048531.1 coordinate 3,602,267, forward strand.
GAACTTTTCCATTGCCTCTTAAATGTGTAAATATTTGTGTACTTATTTATATTCCAATTTCAAAGATCCTGTTTGCTGAGAATAAACCCGTCACTAGTCAGACAATGAACCATCTTTAGGCAAAACTTCCCCAAGACCATTTTAAGATGTTGCTGTGGAACGGACTATTGAATGGTTGGCCAGTACAATATACCACGTTAATTTGGGGTTCACGATCTGTGTGTCTGTTTAAGGTAAAGTCGAGGTGACAACCAATTAAATATCGATATGTTTCATGGCCCAAAGAGGCCATTAATACTTCTTAGCCGAGCAGCTGCTTGGTGCCGCTGAGCTGATGAGCGACTGAATGGGGGAGCAGCAGCAGCAGCAGGAGGAGGCGAAGGTGTCGGAGGTGTAGTATATGTAGCTAACTAGCAAATGAAGCCATTTAGTTGCTTGTTCTCAAGCTGGTCAGCAATGGATCATGGGATCATCGGATTTTTTAGAGCATTGTTATGCAAATGCCACATTCGGCAGGCCGGCCGGCTGCTGTGTGCTCGCAGATGATGTATGCCCGAAATCAGAAAATATATCCATAATAAGAGACAAAAACACACTCGAGTTTTGAGTTGGAGTCTTAATTATAAGCCATGAACCGCCAAAACCAGTTACAAAACGTTTTCGACCATCCGCATGCCCACAATTTGCATAAGAATCGCCTGTCCCCCAACTACAATGTATTAACTTGTTTTATGTTTGCCATTATTGGCGATTTTACAGACATCTCTCGGCGCTACCGTGCACCAGGGGACACTGGGCTGGGCTCCGGAGTCGGAGTCAGTGCCACAAGATAATAATAGGAAACCCCTCCAGTAGCAGCAGTAACAGCAGCAGCAGCAGCAGCCACATCTCCAGGTGGTTCAAGATCATTAACACGCAGATATACATATGTATGCATGTACAATGTACATACATACATACATACATAGATAGTTACAACGGGGAGTGGGGTGGGAGGTAGTCGGGCAGATGAGCTAGTGAGGGGGTCCCATAAAACTATGTACACCCAGTTTTTAATGTGCCTGGAATGTTGGGCCGCGCTGTGCTAATGAATATTTATGGCATCTTAAACATAAATTATTTCGCATAATATCGGAAAATGCAAAAGCCAAGAGAAATTTATAGTTAATTTGATTGATTTTATGTGCAGCCTGCTACCTGTCTGTCCCCCCAGATCCCCTGGTTTCCCTTACTATCCCCCACATCCCGCTCTTGTGTTCAGAATCCTGTTCAGGCACCAACAGCCACAACACAATGGCCCAGACAATGAAGCATTCTCCTAAACAATTTGTAGCCAACACTTTGATTAATGGACCCTCTTGAGAGTGTCCGAAAAGTGTGATTTCTAACGCGCCCCCCAGTGCTAAAGATGCGCAATCATTAGGCAGCTGCGATCCTTTCAACATGACTTCGCAGGATCAAAAGAGGGCCCAAATGGAAAACGAAATGAGCCACGAAACGTACCGCTCCTAACGATGAAGAAACAAATTTGATATTGATTATGGTGCGGCATAAACAAAACGAAACACAATCAAAACGCCTCAAATGCGAGGTCATTGGTGGAGAAAGATCATTAGATTGATTGATGTTCAAGGATGTGTGTTGTGTGTGCTGTGTGGGAACCCCCAGTGTTGATCAAAATAGCGGAAAATGTATATTCTGGGAGAAAGATTCAAACGAGAAGAGATTCCGCGTGGCTTTTCAATGATTTCCGAGCATCACTGGTGGAGTGTGTGAGGCCCCGTTGGGGAGTTGGAAAATGAGAGAATTCGTAGAGTTGAGCTCCCTACCCTGCTATGTAAATCAAAGCCTTTTGCATTGGAAGACACCCTGCAGCTTTCTAACTAATTAACACTTAATTTTACATCATCCATTTCGAGTGAGAGGTAGAGGCGAAGGCAGAGGCAGAGGCTGGGGTTCTGGAGGCAATGGAAAAACGAGCAGCTGTTCTGCAGCCGAAATGCAATGCATTTTCATGTTCTCAATTTTGTGGCAATGTCTTCGGATTGTTTGCTGTGTTAATCGCATGTTTGTCGAGCGTGTAATGCGCCCATGCTGCGGCAGCAATTGCTTTTGGCCACACTGTTTCGAGTGTTGTATCTATAGACCGTACATGTGTACAAATGTACATAGATATATGTATGTATATGTATATGTACATATATGTATGTAAGTATATGCATATCTAATGAAACAAGCGGCCAAATGTTTGGCTTAATGATTCACAAAATTGTGTCGAAAATTTATGGCAGACCAATGACCGCCCTGAAACTACTCGTTTTGGGTTGTGTCTACTCGTACCTTCCACCCGTCCACCCAGCATTAATTATATATCAGTCTGGTTAATGCATTTGCCACATCAGCCTTGCCACCACCCAAAGTATTGAATTTTCATTGCAAATTGGATTTCGGTCTGTTGGATTATGCGTAGCACATAACTTGATAATGTCCTGACTGAAACGGATATTCTCTCTTCATTATTACCAATACATAATCCATTTAAAAGTGTAACAAGTCTCCAGGACGACTAAAAGCTGAGGGAATTGAATCCAAATTGGAGGAACATACCTCTTTCTATTCTGATTTAGTTTATTTCTATATTATGTGTGCCTTAGAGCTCTTGAGATTCCCATTTAAAGCCAGTCTTCCAGAATCATACTCTCGCTAAAAGCTTCCAAAACTCTTTGGAAACTTTATACAAGTCCAAAGGTTTCTACCCGTGTGGCTTACAGGCGCCACATATCGTGTACCAAGGGGAGGTATGGGAATGGAATCATCTCACGCATGGTGGATGCCACATGAACGGGTGGCTGGCGCTTGGTCTGGTGCGGGAATAGTCGCCAATTAGCGTTCAAAATGGGAAGCCAATTCTAGCATGGCACGGCGAACGTTCCCAGTCTGGGCTGCGACAGGAGCAAAACGAAACTAGAAAAGAGAAAGCAGAGCAGCGTAGACTGCAGACTGCAGACCAAAGAGGTGCCAGAGCCAGCGCAGGGGAAGGAAGGAGCTTGCGTTGAGCATGCCATTGCCTGCGGGTGCCGGCAGCTAGTCAGAGGCATATCCACACACAGCGAGGAAAAGCCAAAGTGCAGCAGCTCTTAATTATAATTATGGCAGCAAGATGCTGCACACACACGAGCAAATTCTCTCTATCTCGTCTATCCCCTGACATCTTTGACATTGGCGTGACATTGACACAAAATGTCGGTAAATAAATATCCTTTTGCTGAAAGCGAAAACTTGAACTTTTCAATGGGAAGAAAGCTTAACGCCTGGGAAATTGTGGCATACAGGCAACAGGGGAGAATTCTTTAAGCTTTTGTTGCCATTTAAAATTCTTAAATTTGCTTCTTTAATCTTTCTTTGGCTGGCATATTTTTATAGGAATATTTAAAGAATATTCCAGACAAGGATAACTTGGCAACCTTAAGCTGGGCTTTCCTTTGCACATTTCTTAATTAAAAATAGTTTCGAGGTCACGCTTCAAATTGAAGTAACAAAGAGAACAAAATAAAAACAGATGCGTACACATACAATATTTGAATGTATTTATATGTTATCCCCCTGTGCTTGCAGAGCTCTCTGTGCGGGTTTTTTGTTTGTGACTGCGCTGCACTTTTGATATATGGCCACACCTTTAATCACTCCGCCACCGCAAATGTCCGTCAGTCTCTGGGCTTTGATCTGGCCGAAATGGCAACCAACTTTCGACTTTGTGTGTCCGAGGAGTGCGGGAGAAAGACAGAGAGAGAGAGAGAGAGAGAGAGAGAGAGACGGCGAGAGATGGGGAAAGAGAGTGGAGCTTAAGCAGTTGATTTGTGCCGAGATATTCGACGAACTCGCGGCCGAAAATTATAATTTATTTAGAACAGCCGCCTCCGAAAGAGCTTCTGATTCTTCTGCTTTTGTCCGTCCGGTCTGCCAGACGAATGAAATGAAACAAATTCATTCGAATTTCGGACTTAAGATCGTGAGTAAGTTGCTTTCGCATTCCTCTTCCAGGGTTCAGGCAATTAAAACAAATCGCACGCCGGCCACTGTGGAACTAAATCATTCGTGGGCCATTGAGTGGCATTTGGGCATTTGATGTGGGGCATTTCTCGGCTTGAAGTTGGTAAATAAAAAACGCAAAAAATAAATAACTTTGTTTCCTAAGCTGCTGAGCATGTCGAAGAGGATCAGCAGAATGAGAGTTGCAAAGATGCAAAGATTGGAGGGGATTTAAAATAACAATTTTATAACAAGCTTACCTAAATCTTTATGCCATTTACTGAGCAGCAAAATAATTAAATATTCCAAATCGATTATGGCTCAAAAAGTCGTCTTTTATCTAGCTCTTGAGTATTCCTTCGAGTGTCAATGATTGCATTGAGCATTCAGTTAAATTCATGGCTTTCATCTTAATTATTTAAGCAGTAATTAAATCTTGCTTCCAGCCTTCAAATTGACACTTTGACGGCGGCAGACTGCAGACCAAAGTCAACACATGATAGACAGAAAGACTTTAAAGACTTTGTTTGGATACACTACGAATGGAACACTACGGCTGGGAGCAATTTTGGACGATTTAGAATTGTATTCTCGTTTAGTTACTTTTTGTTTTATTCCTGGTTTAAACGGGATTCCTGGTTGGAACAGTAACTGCCCTGAATATGTACAAAAAGATTGATGCATAAAGACCCCGCATAAAAACTAATAATACCCACTAAAAAGTGTATCGCGTACAAATGATTTACTTAAGTTAACTGAAATCCAACCAGAAACGACCACAAAAGTCTGCCAGCTTCAGCGTCAGTGCCAGCTTCATGTCATCGTTTGATGAAGTGCACTTCAAGGCTATGCCCACAAATGATTTCCAGCTTTAACTTTTGGGCTTGGCTTTGTGCGGTGCAAATGTGTACGTTTTGGCATATCATGACTGTGGGTATATTTGCCCAGCTGTGTTGCTGTTATTTCTGCATAAAAAAGACTTTTGTTGATTTAAGGCTGCGTCCTGTGGTACGGCCCAGGACCAGGACCATGCCAAACCGCACTGCATAAACGCTGCATGAGCTCACCTTCTGAAAGAAAGGTTTTGCAATGCATAAAATATATAATTTGCAAAATTAATTAATTTTTACAACACATTAATTTCACCCCGGCACACACACACACATGCATAAAGAGACACACACACAATGGCATACACGCAACGGCACTCAGTCAGCCATGCCACATGCACCGTTGGATTGCCCCAGTGGCGAACGCAGCCAACTCTACCATATCCCTGATTCCCTTCTGGCCATCGACCAGGTCCCATCGCACCGACCAGCCCCCGCACCGCCCCCGCCCGCAGACCAGAGTTGTGGTCCGTCTGGCCATTGAGGCAAAAGTAACTGCAAAAGCGCTTCAAGCGCTCATTATGCTGCGCGCCACTTGTATAATTTTTATTTAATTTATTTAAAGGTAGCGCTGCAGCAGAGCATCGGCCGACAATATGACCGCAAAATGCTCAGGATGCTCAGCCCAGTAGACCAGGGATGCACAAGAGTATCACGGTAGCCACAGGAGACCCATAAAGCAGAGAGGCTTTCCTTTTCAGGCTCTTAAATCTTTAAAATTCGATCTACATATTGTAGAGCAAAAATATTTTAAATTGGAGAAACTATTATTGGGTGCAAGCTGAATGCTGCATCACACATTTATTCATTAATTCCTGTAATTATTTAAAATTAGCATTTAATATAATTTATTTGCATTGTTTTAATGTTTGCATATTTTTGTATTTATTGCAGGTGAAGTGCTTCAATCATCGATGCCAGGAAGCTACAAAGTGCACTCCCTACTACAACGAAATACAAATAGGTATGTGCCCATCCCTTACCATTCCTAACAGCTCTACAATGGCTAGAAATTTACCTAATTTTTGCATACACATTTTATTCGTATTAAGATCTTTCACATGTCTGCCACAGCAGTGACCTACATCAGTCTCATTTAGAGCAGCCCTGGGGAACATGGACAGAACCTGGGACAGCGTCCATTTCCTTGTGTGTTGTGAGAGGTGTGTGCAACACCCAAGTTCATGTAGCACTTAGCTGTATGTAGATTTTTGTAGAGGAAGCATAACTTTTTGAGGGCTTCGATCATTTGGCTGAGGCTGAGGCCCAGGGCCAGGCTCAGGCTCAGGCTTCGGACCTTGCTGCCATCTGGTCGTGTAGGAAATTATGTCTTTTGACACGAAGGTCTCCCTTCATTCGGCCCGGGGGCAGAAAGAATGAGAACTTTAGCCGGGGGTAGTCCGGGGCAGTCGGAGGCACACTTTATAGAGTTGCATACGAGGAGGACATTTGGCTACTACGAGAGAGAGAGAGAGAGAGAGAGAGAGTGCCCTATAGAGCTGTCTGTTGTTGTGCAAAATTAAAACGTGCAACATTCGCATGTTTAATTAATGAATTGTTTGACAATGATAGGGCCTGGGGAACGGGTTAGGTTAGGGATCGCACTTGGTGGCTCCCTTCTGGGTTCCCTTTTTGCGGTCGGTCGGACAGGCCAGCACTTTGATGGAATGCTTGCGCACAAAATGCCAGAGCAGGCACAGCGGCACGCACATGACTATAAGTGTAATGTAATGGGTCTCTTGCATTATTGAAATCGACACAATTTTACTTTTAAGCAGCAACGGCAACATGTGCATCGTCTCCGCTCCTCACCGCACCGCACCGCACCCCTCCCATCCTGCTGCACGCCCAGCGCCAGTCTCCCGACTCGTTGCGTTGAGTGACGGAGCAGACTTGGATGACTCCAAGGCCCCGGCAGTTAGTTGCGTGCGTCCTGCTGCCGCTGCCCCTGGTTCTGTCCTCCGTATTGGTGTTGGTAATGTGTGTTCTCTGTGGCGGTGCCCGACAGAGACAGAGGCAGAGAAAGAGACCCGCCATCAAGTTCAAAGTCGAAATGCTTGTAATATGCAAAAATGTTTTAATTAATCACTTTGATGCTCACCGGCGGCAACTCCTCCCTGGTGCCGGCAGGCCCGGAGCAGGCTCGTGACATATTGGGGAAGAGGCAAACACGAAGACGATGGGTTGGGTGCCGCCGAGGTGCCGTGGTGCCGTGTTGCTGGCGTCAGAGATTCCCATATGCACAATAAATGGCATCCACTGTTATTTATGTCTTAATAACATCGATTAATCGACCAAAAATGATCAAGGCGATACTTCTTTGTCGGTTGAATGCAATTTGTCAAATTTTTATGAATGCTCAGCGCAAAAAGGCACAAGATGAGGCAAGTTTATTGATATTTTTCGAGGTTCAAAGTGGCTGAAATTTCCATGTTTTTCGAAATTTATTTCTTTGGGTAATTTTGGTTGAAATTGATTTAATTGTGTTAACCGCAATCTGTTCTGTGCCAATAAACGACATTGGAGACATTTTTCCATTTCCCATTTCCCATACAGTTTTGTATCAAGTCAGGACCGAATTTTAATATCGTTTAAATCGCGATCCATAAAAAATGTACATATACACGGCGCATAACCGACAATATAATGCAGTTGCATCTGCGGTCACAGTACCTCGAAACTGGGTTAATGACAGGCCTTAACGCAGGCACAGGCGGAAAATGCGAAAGCTTTCCGTAGGAACAGTGAAAAAATGCCATACCAAAAGTGTGAAAAGAACATCTGGGACGAGGAGGCCAACACCCAACAGGTGGAATGTAGCACAACCTACAGACACTTTCCATATTGGTAGAATTTCGCTTTCATTGTTTTGGTTGGGTTATGGCTGGTCTCCCGGAAGAAAGTCAAAGAATAGTGGATTTTGAATAAAGGCATTTTTAAGAGCGGTTTAAATGCGGCCCTTAATGCCAGCACCAAAAGAATCAAGGGAAAAGCGCGAGAATTCATGCACCCCATTCGCTGCACCCGAAAAAAGCTAGGGCGAAGCCCAATGTTTTAATGAAAAAGCAGGATTAAATGTCCTTTGTTTATGGTGGTTGGAGAAACGTTGATAATAAAGCTGAGAATGAAGAGGATGCCAAGGTTGTGGCCTAGGGACCAAAAACTTATAAAACTGACTGCAAACTAAAATAATTTCTGAAGCGACCAAAATTAGATAAAAATAAATGGAAACACGAATCTCTACCGCCTTTAATGACAGAAAGCGAGAGGACGGATGCACTTTTCGGCATTAAATTTGAAGCAAAAAAGGGAAACTTTATTTTAGAAATGTCTCGAAAAGTGCACCAATAAAAATCGTATCAAGGTCTTAAAAGATTTTGCCGTTGAAAGAGGCAGAGGAACAACACAATACAAACCATAAAATTCCATAAAAATATGTTCTCTCGATATTTCTATATTTTTATTTTTTGCTTTGTTGAGTTCCGTCCAGACCAAATGCCACACAAAGAGTGGACAAAGGTCTCTGACGGGGATCGTAAAAAGTTTCAAAATGCCAATAAATGAAACAAGAGGAACACAAATAAAGAGGCACCAGGCAACAGACACGAACGAAAAACATAAATGGAGCGGCATATTTTGCTTTTATATTAGTAGAATCTTTTAGCCGCCATAAAGCGTCGAAATAAAAGCACTCAAAGTTTGTCAGCGACGGGGGCATGCATGGAGCCACAAAACATGTTCAACTCGAACGAAAATTGCGGCAGCAGCACTCAAACCTAGGGGGAACGGGTGACTTGCTGGCTGCCTGGCTGGCTCTCACCTTCAGATGGGAGAAATTTATGGGCCAAGTGATAATGCGAGGCGCCGCAAGGTGCATGCACGCACCTCTGACTGGGACTCAGAGTCTCGTAGTCAGAGTCAGAGCCAGAACCCTCATATGCATTATAATGATGATGATAAGGTGTATTCTTCTGCTGGCTGCCAAACTTCCGATTTATCTCAATAGTTGGAAATTGAAACGCCAGCGCATTTAGCACCAATTTGGAACACGAAAACCTGGAAAGACGATACCGAGATACCGAAACCGAAATGCTTTTGAATTGGAATGTCTTCATTTTTGCTTTTAGATGGCTTTAGCTTAGTCTCGCAGTCTGCTTTCTGGATTCATTATGATGATTAGAATAATATTCTCGTTCTAAGGCTGTTAACTCTTTGAAATTGGAGCTCAGAGCGGGAGGCGAAAGTGTCTTTGACATCGACGTGTAACCAGAGAAGTTGAAATACCATTATGACCTTAGGTGTTTAGTAGAAAAATAATTCTATTTCCATCTCCTCAGCAATAAAATTTATGTAATATTACACGTCCATTGATTGAAAAATTGTGGAAAAATTACACGATTAAAGAGGGTTTTTTCCTCTTACTTGACTGATTGCTGCACCCCTGCCCCTGCCTCCTCTGGGGGCACGCAGCTGTTGCCGCGGAAGTGAACGCCCAGCAATATAAAATTTGCTTTCAAGGGAACATATCAAATTATTTGCAAAAAAAAGGAGAAAGAAAGAAATAAAAATCTGTCCAAACACTTCAAAATAATTTGACATCAAATCGCTTGATTCCCACAAAAATCTCGAACCCGAAACAGATTTCACAGATATCCAAGAGATTGTCAAACTAATTTGGGGCAGGTAGCGCAGGGGATGCCTCACCGCCTGACTGCCAGGGGATCATTATGAAGATGTTGGAATAAAAGTATCACATGACAGAGTTCTAAAAAGGTTGACAAACGTCTAGAATTTCCAAAAGGGAACCAACCTTTCAGGGTCTCCAGACCCCAGACCCCAGACCAGACCAGACCAGAGTCTGGGACGGCTAAGTTTCAATCTGTGGCCGAGCAGAGTTTATGAAGCGTATAATTTTCATATTCAACACCTGCTGCTGCTGCTGCTGCTGCTGCATCATTTTGGTCTGAGAAGAGTCCTCCACTGATGTTCTCTGGCATAAATAATAAAAAAAACAACTTTATAATTGCCGACGGACTGTATGATACTTTTGCATTACGAGTATTATCCTTGGCTGGTTGTGGTCTGGTGTGGTGTGGGAGCCTGCTTATAAATTAAGTGGAGCTCCCACGGGCTACCGCTGCTTGCACTGCTCCACTGCTTGCACTGTACATTAAGGACACTTGATAGCTTAATTTATTGCAAGGCAAAAGATGCAAAAGGACGAAAGGGGGGGGCTGCGCAGCAAAAAGGGCAATGCAAAGATAATTGCATGCAGAAGCAACGAGAAAGCCAGACCAGCACCCAGAACCAAGACCATTACCAGAACCCCTGCCCCCAAAGCAGATCCCAGACCAGACCAAGACCAGTAGCGGGCACTGCCAGTATACCCAGCACGGACACACTCGGGGTCCTGGCATGTCCTTGTTGTATTCCAGCCGCCACATGTGTCTGTTTCTGTGTGTGTGGGTGTATGTTCGTGTGTGGGTGTGTGTGTGGCCGCCTTCTGCGCGCTGCTGCTGCATAAAACATTTTAAATTGAGCGTTAAAATTAAACGATGCATCGCAAAACTAACAAACGTGTCCGGGCAAAAGGGCACCGAGGAGTACCGACTGCACCCCCCGCCGCATTGCACTGCAGAAAGAGACACAACCAGAGGGCAAGAGCGAGAGAGAGCTAGTACTTATGTGTGGAGCAGGGAGTGGGAGTTCCTTCTGTCTTTGGTTTATAAGGACGTTAATCGTATGTGCCCCCATAAGCAGCACATGAAAATGCACATTATATTGTTGATAAATTCAAAAGTCAAGTGCTGTTTGCTCCACTTTCTGCCATGCAGGAAATTAAAATGCACAGATTTGTTTAGCTATGAAAAATGGGCAGTCATTACAGGGTTAATATGGTTGGAGGATTTGTTTGCCAGTTGAAACTGTGCGAATGCCAATTTTTTCTGCACCAGCTGGCGATTTTCCTTTGTCTAAAACTCAATATTTGTGTGAAATATTTCATTTTCTTCGGCCTGTGACCAAATGTCCAACATTTCGGTTCCATTTCTGTGCCAATAAAGTCGGTCGTAGGCCTAATTGATCTGGGCCACACATTTTTCATAAATTTGCAATTACAAAGCTCTCAAATTGAGGCTAAAATGGAAAGACTGCACAGCCACTCCATCCTCTTAGTCAGTCAGTCAGTCAGAGTCACTCATCCAAGCACACAACCTGATAGAAATGTCTAAACAAAACAAAAGGGTGTCGTGCCCGTCCCCCCTTGAAAAATAACAACATAGTGAAATGGAAATGGACTCTTTGCAACAAGCACAACAGGAGGCAGGCGACCCATTTGGACGGGGGCTTGGTTAGCATTTTCGGGTCGCTTTTGGGGCCGCTTGCAAATTGACAATTTAGCCTTTCACCTGTCTAAACGAATCTATCGCACATCAAAATAAATATTAAAAACCAAGCTAACAATGGCAAGGCTAGACAGGGCAGGCAACCAACCAGCCAGGTAGAGGCAGCCAGCCCAGCCAGGCAGCCAGTCAGCCAGGTGGAGGCAGCCTTGTTTGGCCAAGTAGCGCAACGTCACTCAAATGCTCGGCTACGGCTTGGTTTCGTTGATCAAATTTTGAAATTTGAGGCCGCCGCAGTGTGCCGCACACTGCACGGCACTGCACTTCACTCGACAACCACTCGAGAGTCAAGGCGAAGCCGTGGCCCCATAGTTTTATTGACATTTCGGCGCGTTATCGCCGCGCTAGCCAACAAAAGGAGTCAACTGGAGAGGCCGCAGTCAGGCAGGCAGTCATCCAGTCAGTCAGTGAGGCAGGCACTCGGACAGGCCCCTAATCAACTCAACTGGTTGGCCCGCACTCTCAGTCCTCTCGCAAAGCGAAACTATACAGAAAGGAAAAAGCAAGCAACCCAAGAAGAAATTAAGGCCACGTAAATCGGAAACAACGAGGGAATACTCTTTCCACTTTGAGAGAGTTCGTTGAGGGCTTAAACATAACTAAATGATGCTCCTCGTTCCGCTTATTTTTCGTTGATTGAAACTTAATTTTATTCACATTTTTACATCGCAGCGAAAGTGCTCTGATTGCCATTAAGCTTAGCTACCCCTTTTCCTTTTGGTATAATAAATGTTGCTTATAAGTCATAGAACTCTTTTCTTATTTTTATCATTTTTTGGACTGGTTGAGAAACAGAAAATGGCAAACGGCAAACGAGGCAACTGAAACTGCAACTGCACCGCACATTATAATTTCCATTAGAAGGCAGCAACAAGTTGCAGTAGTCGTAGTTGTGGCAGAGTTCCAAGCTCCAAAGTGGCGCTGCCTTGACGTCTCGCTGACTGCGATGATGGCGTAAACAGAGAACTGTCATTATGACAGTTGATTCTTTTGCGGCTGCCTGCTGCTGGCTGCTGGCTGCTGCTGCACATTTAAAATGATGGCCACCGACTGCAGTTGCTGGGGTTGCTCTTGTGGCAGTTGCAAGCACTGGCTGGCAGGCAGAGATATATAATTTTATACTTTCGCATAATGTTTTGCATTAAAATTATAATAAGTTGAAACTTTTGCAGTGCAGTTGCAGTTTCAGTCCCACTTCCATGGCAGTTCAGCAGCTTTCAGTTTCCAGTTGCCAGTTGCCAGTTGGCTGTTGGTTGTTCTCTTCGTTGTTCTTTGGGTCAATATCTTTGCCTTATCTCGACCCGGCTGCCAGCAGAAAGTGGAGCAAGCGAACCCATTCCCAGTCCCCCGTCAGACAGTGGGACGCACAGATAGATGGACAGCCTGTCATTTATTTTATGCTCGGCTGTTTGCAGCGGAAAATACAGCCATTGCTGTGTATTTTTAATAGGTTTCCTAATGGCACTTACACTAGTTGAAAGGGTCGTTGTTGCAAGTGGTGTGGGTGGTTGGAGGCTCCCTTCCTTCCGCACTTTGTCAAAGTTGTCTCTGGGATTCACCCACAGCAAATATGCGGATGGGGGCTTAGAAAGTTTCAAGTGTGGGCAGTCGTAATGAGTGGGTGGACCAGGGCAAGCCGAGCCACTCTGCTGATTGTGCGGATAGTCCTTGTTTAAGTAGCATGCACATTTCCCACTTGACACAAGTTTTCCCCTAGTTTCTTTGGGACTTAACTTTTGATTAAATTAATTTCGTAATTTTCTTTAAACAGTTCTCTGCCACACTTTCAATCACCTTTCTCCATGCGGCTGCTGTACATTCCCCCGAAAAAACCCATCAATAACAAATTGTTTAATAATCTTGGCCGAACCAATCCGCCCCCGAAGCGTCCACCGGGTGATTAACACCAAATTTGGCCAAACAATCTAAAGTTTGCCTCTTTCTTTGGCCCATGCAACACGATGCAGTTACAAAATACCCAAAACATCAATTTATTCTCATTAAAAGATATGAAGGTGGTTTGTGCCTGTCGACAAGCAAAACTTTCTGTGTGCAAAATCTGAACAAAAGGCGTGCAATTTTGCAAACTGTTGCTGCTGCTGATGCTGCTGCAACTTGAGCAAGCCACTGCTGCTTGGGTATTCATGCAACAAATAGACCACAAATCCCTCAGCGAGGAAACTTTTGTGAAGCGGAACGCAGGGGGAAGCTGTGGGGTGTCCGGGCAGGCAAGTGCGGCCAAAAGGTAATAAAGTTGAAATGAATTTTCATTATACGCAATTTTTCTAGGCCCTTTTTGTGGGCCCCTTCCAGATACCCTAATGAAAAATGCATCTTAATATTCAATTACGGGTCTTGCAAACAAACCTCACAGCCAAAGAGGGTGGCTCGAAAAGTTTATTGTACAGGAAAAAGTGGGTGAAGAACGGAACGCAAAGTTGAAAACAATTTTGAGCAAATGCAAAACAATTTCGGGGAAAATGCAAAAATAATGCGAAACGAATGCATTTTTCGCATTTACTTGAATTTCTACCATATCTACTTCCACAACTCTCTGAGCACTCCTCTCGGAGACCAGTTGAGCGAAGAGAACCTGCCGGATAGACCTTGCAAGCAAAGGCGCTGAACAGCCTCCACAGTACAAAGAGCAGCGCGCAATTTGTGCGGCCTTTGTAATGCAAATTCAAGTGGGAGTCGAGTTGAGTCGGAGGAGAGTGTTTTTTTTTTAGCCACGCCCACGTTGGAGCACGATGTAGCATTTGGCACTTGCGCCCCCATACAGCGGCAGCAGAAGGAACAGCAATTGCATTGGCATTCATCAACAGCTTGGAAAAACACACACTGCCGTGCCGTGCCATGCCGTGCCGTGCCGCCTGCTGCATATAAATGTGGCCCATCTCTGTCATGCCCTGCCAGCCACATATGGCTACAGTTATGGCCTGCCACTGCCACTCCATGCCACTCCGTTCCATTCCACTCCACTCTACGCTGCTGCTGCAAGTTGTAGGCAAATCAAATCACTGCCGCCGCATTGCTCATCATGAGCATCATCAGCATCGCCAGAACGAGCAACGCGCAATCCAAGACTTGAGCCACTCTACTCGACATTAGCCCCCCACTTCCCTTCCCTGAAATGGGGGGCCGTGTCAAGTGCAACATCTAATAAATCATTTTTTGTCGACGGTTTGTTTGCTTTTTTTACGTGTTGCAGACAGTCAAGCAACCGCCTCCACCACCGCGTAACCAGACCAAATTGGTCTCATTAATGGACCGCTGCTGTTTTCACCCAAACTATTTCAATATTTCGATATTTTCCTTTTCGTGTGTGGTGGGGAGGAAATCTTTTACGCTTTCTGTCCATTATGGTCTACAAATGTGTGTGCCCTGTGACACGCTCATTAATCAATTTTCAAAGCGATATCCGTCACAATTTATAAGCAGTTCGATTTATGTTAAACATCATCAAAAGTCACATCAAAGCAAAAATTTGAACATTTATACATTTTGGCATGCGTCTTCGTCGTCAGAGTCGCTTTCGATTTACATAAAATTGTATTTAAATTATGGTTAGATTGATTGCGGGTTTCAGAAGCGCCCAAGTCCAGTTCGGCGCCTATTATGCCTCGGGTGAAATGTTGGTTTCTATTAATGTTTTTATACCCGGTACTCAAAGAAAAAATAGGGTATATTGTATTTGTGCGAATAACGGTTGTATGTAACGCACAGAAGGAAACGTCTCCGACCCCATAAAGGATATATATTCTTGATCAGCATCAGTAGCCGAGTCTATGTCTGTCTGTCCGTACGTCCGTCCGTTTTGTTGAGCGCCTGGATCTCAGAGACCATAAAAGCTAGAGCCACCAAATTTTGCATCCATACTTCTGTATGCTTACACTGTTACAAGTGTATTTCAAAAATGAGCCCCGCCCCTTCCGCTCCCGCAAAACGGCGAAAACCTCCCAAATCTACAATTTTGAAGATAAAAGAAAACTAAACACCATTCTGTAGGGAATGACCATATCAATGACCATATCTATCAGATCACCAAATTGGTGATCAAAGATCGCCATTATTATAGCCACAATGAAGAAATTAATTTGCAGTGGCTAAACCCACCCCGTCCCGCAGCTTATATTTGTTTTTTGCACATTCTTTCATTCACACTCTGCTTCGCGCAGTGTTTGCGGCCACTGCCGCTGCCTCTGACATGTCTCTGCCTCTGTCTCTGCCGCGTCTCTGCCCTGACTCTGCAGTGCGTGGCCTAGAGCCAGAGGGTGGAGAGCTAAAGGAGCGTGTTGGCGTGAGCAGTGTTGTTGATGTAGATGAAGAAAAAATGTAAAATTTGACAAATAACCGCTAAAGTGCAGATGTAGTACTGAGTGCCGGGTATAAAAGTTGTGACGCGTAAGAAGCGTCTCACACGTCCCTTCTCGTTTTCTATTAAGTATAGTTTTTGGAAGGGGTTGGATTTGTAAAGAATTAGAAAAGAAATAACAAAATACTGGTTTATGGTAGGGGGAAAGTGTAAGTTTTGTAAGATTTAAGTGGATCTTCGCGCAGTTTTGTTTTCTCTGCTTAGAGTGCATTAAATCGCAATTGTCTTATCTCTTGATCTTTGGCTTCTACCTGCAAGCTGTGCTCCGGCTTCTCTCGCGCTCAATGGCCCGCTCTTTACCTCATTAAGCTCTCTCAGCGACAACAAAAACAACTAAAGTCCGACGACACATTCGACTGTGATCGTGCTCTCGCTCTCTCTGCACACACGGATCGGAAGCGGGTGGGTGAATCTTACAATAACTAACGGGACCTTTATTTTGCTGCTAAGTTTTGTTGTTTCTATTTCGCTGTTCTTCTTGTCATTTTTGCGTTCATTTTGTTTTCTCTTACAAATTCATAAATCTCTCTTCACTTTTCAGTTAAATGCCATTTTTACACCCAAGAGAGTCGCTCTTTATTCGCTCAACAATCCCATTTTCCCACATTACCAAGTACTTTAATAGTATTTGAACCCTAAGAGGGTTGCCACTTCCTTCCATCCTTAATGCTAATGTGGCGTCGCTTCGTCTAAGCATTTCCTACACCTTTTCATTGGAGTGGGCATAGCTGGGGGCAAAACCTTTGACATTTTCCATTTAAAAGTGAATGCCGTCCTGTGGTGGTGCTGGAAATGTTTCAGTTTCGAGCTAATGCTGAAGGTGTTTCATAGATAGTTGATACATAAAGCTGAAAGCCGCAACACTACGACCATTGACAATAAAAATTCTCAATTGAAAACATCTCACGGCACCGGCACGGGCAATAAAACACCGAAAATGTGTTGGATTCTAACCGACACACAGAAAGAAAAAAAGAAGAGAAAAACCGCAACATGTTTGGGGCATTTACACGTGCGGCGGCCAAAGGCGATGGCCCGACAGGAAGTAACTATGTGAGGAGGAATCGAGTCCAACGGAATCGTGTGTGCCTGGCAACGTTGTTTGCGACCGCTGCAGCTGCGATGTTAGTTTGAAACTGTCTCAAATACATACATATAAAGGAAATCAATTACTTTCGCTTTGCACACTGAAACTGCCAGTACAACTGCCACTACCATTGCCTTGGACTGGAATGGACAGTCAGTCCGGACAGTCGACATGCACTCACACTTCCGCCCGGCGATGGTGTTTGGCTTGACTCGGGGCTCTGCACAGTTCGACTCGAGAGTCACGTGCCCCAAAGAACGCGCTACAAATTTGTTACAACAAATGCGTGGGTGCAATTCGAAATGTGCTATCCAGTAGATACTCTCTGCGGCGAGGGCTGCTCAATAGATTCGATGCAGTGACAAACCTTGCCCCGAGATGTGCTCAAACTGCCCTCGCATTGAACTTTGAACACGAAATGGACCTGGAGCAGGCGGGACATGTGGGGTCTAGTTTGGTGCGGCTTCTCAATGGCACTTTGAATATTGTTACGCTCCATTTGGGTTCGTTGACTTTGGCCCCGGGGCGTGCCATGGCATGCCGTGCCGTGCCTTTGCCTGTCTGTTCCATGGCCGATCCGATCCAACCCAATCCCATCCAATCCGATCCATCGACGGACACTTTGAAGTGCAGTTTATTTTATCAAAGTTATTTTCGTTTGCGCTTTCGCGTTGCCTCCGGCCAGGGTCAGGATAAGATGCGTTAAGTAATTATAAATGTTTAGCGGCCAAATGCGAATGCGAATGCTGCGAGTGGGGGGAAACGCAACGCCACGTTGTCTGCCTATCTGGCATCTTAATGCAAATATTTGACGCGCATACGTGCTGGGCCCTCCACACACTCCCCGCCCCTACATCCCCAGCCCCAAGAGAAGCCGTTTGTTCCGTCTTTGACTCCGACTTTGACTCTGACGCTGACTCTGCCATCAGGTTATCTAATCAAAGCAGCAGCAGCAGCGGACGCAACGGAAGACTTTCTGCCACGCAATCCACTTGCCACTGCCGCAACAGTCAACTGTCGGTGGCACATTAAGCACAGGCAAAGGTGTCGGTGGCAAGAACCCAAACGCCGTCATCACCAATAGCACCACCATCTGCCGCCGCCTCAAGGGAACCACCGCAAGAGCGAGGTGGGGCGAAACCCACGAAGGAGCAGACGCCGCAGCCGAAGCCGTCAACGACGAAGCCATTATCAACGAGGCGCAACTAAAATATTTTAATTAACGCAATATTTGCACAAAATAACCAACATTACAAGTTCAAGGCGCTAGATAAGAGAATGTATCCTACAAAGTACTGGGCGGTGACTGCCTGGAGGGAGGGGTAGGGTTGCTGTGCCGAGGGGGGAGGGGAGTATGCGCCAGCCAGCCCCCCAAGTCCGTGAACATAACCCAACAGGCATATGTGGAGGGAGTTTGCCGCATAGATTATCATATTTGGATTGAGTTTTTTTAGGGTTTTAGTTGGGAATATTCGCTATTATCGGGTTTTTGTTTGATATTTTATTCTTTAAATATCAAATGGGAGTGCGTGCTTCCCCGAACTCCATAGAAGCATTTTTGCACCACAAAATTGTTTGCTGGGTTGCGTTGTGCCCTGTACCCTGTACCCTGTTTGTCGCTTAGGTTTTCCCTGTGTGTGTGTGTGTGTTTGACACAGCGACGTCGCTTTGCTGCACTTGACTTGCCACAACACGCAATGGGCCAGAGCTAACTCCAGCAAGTAGTAGCCACTGCCGCTGAAGCTGCCACGCAGGCGTATACCACTCAACGCCTCTTGCAACAGTGCGTACAAGTGTGTGTGTGTGTGTGTGTGTTGCTGGTGCACATCTAAGATAGACATGCAGATATCATTGTGGCAAGTACTTGCTGGACACTAGCGGAGTACATAAGTACGTCGTCCACAGTCGGCAGTCGCAGTCGGCAGTCTCGAGTCTCCACGACGTGGCGACTATCGCATTGCAATCAGCGCATGCGTTTACAACGTCCGATCAACAACTGGCCAT
Source organism: Drosophila subobscura (assembly GCF_008121235.1). Classification (NCBI taxonomy): domain Eukaryota; kingdom Metazoa; phylum Arthropoda; class Insecta; order Diptera; family Drosophilidae; genus Drosophila; species Drosophila subobscura. The sequence goes on from NC_048531.1 coordinate 3,621,053, forward strand.
CGTCCCTTTCACAGTAGCCACATTGGGAGTAGCCCGTTTTGCCCGGTGCCCGGTTCGGTCGGAGCCCCGACTGGGGTCGTAGTGGTTGCGGCTATGGCCCTGCCTTTGCCTTTGGTTCTGGTTCTGGGGACTTGGGGACTCCATTCGTTTGGTTGCTCGCTCGCACGCTTATCGCATTTTAGTAGTGCAGCGATTTATCAAAGTTAACATAGACTTTTAGCTTGCGCACCGCTCAAGTCCCAGAACGGGAACCGGGCACCGGGAATGAGAACGTGGAACGTGGAACGTGAAACGAGGCAATCTTCTCGCTCTCTCAATGTCCATTTGCCAGCATGCTCGCCTCGAGGGCCACTGCCGCTGCCACTTGGCGCTTTTGGCGGCGTCTCTGCAACCTCAACGCACTGCGTTATAAATCATTTTTATTTGTTTGCTTTTTTAAACCCGACACAAAGGGAAGGCAAGGCAAGGCAAGGCAAGGCAAAGTTTTCTCTAATGTTTTTTGGTTAGACTCGACTCGACACGAGATTGAGATTCTCATGCGTGGTTATCGCTGCGCAAAATCTAAGCCAACAAATGCACCATTAATGATGCATTTAAAGCGCCCCAAACAGAGCCCAACATAATCCAAGCAACCAGCCAGCTAGTTAGGCTAATGCTCATGCACATTTTTGTGTATAGCGACCTTGCCAGAGATTTCAGGTACTTAGATGCTTGGATATGCGGAAACGTGTTGCTGCGGAATGCTCGCTATTCAATCCAACCGATAAGCCATCTCTCTCTCTCTCTCTCTCTCTCTCTCTGTGGGTGTTTTGTGATTTTTAACTAAAAACCAAAATAAGTTTCTGGCCAACATTCAGTGTTTTTGGTTGGTTTTCTTTTCATTTGGGCGGAAGTTTTCTGCCACAACTTCCGAGACGATTGCAACAAGTTCCTTTTGCGCTCTCTCAGCTCTGACCTTGACTTGAGTTTCGCGAGTTGCAACCTAGTGGGTTGGGGGGTGGGGCAACTGAAAGCCCTGCCACAAATCAGAGGAAAAACAAAAAGAAGAAAGGAAACGTAAACTTTTTCCCACTGCACACGCACAGAGGCCAAAAGTCTGAAAGCCCCAAACGTCGTAGTTCGTAGTACAACTTAATTACAGTGTCTGCCAAGTGTACGCTGACGCTCGACACTGAACCAAAAGCGAATGCTGGTTAAAAAGAGAAGGGGGAGGAGATAGCTGCTGGGTTGTCTGGACCTGAAGCTGGCTGTTGGGTGCCGAAAATATCACTTAATTAACATTTTCGCCGGTCGCCCGCTGCCCAGGCCCCTGCCCCCTGCCCAGTTCGTTTGGAAGCCACGTCTCGTCGTCGTCGCACGGTGGCGGCGTAATTAACGCGTCCACTTAATGCAAACGCCATTGAATAAACGAGTAATTGGACGACATGTTCCTGTTCCTTCGATGTGGCCAAAAAGGCGAAAGAAGAGCACAAAGCACAACGGAATAGCGGGGAGCAACGCGACGCGGCAACCGCCTCTGCCTGTGGGGCAGACCATTGCTGGGCCCGGGCCGTGCCGGGCTATGCAAATTATTTGGTTGGCTCCATGGCATTGGCTACTCCTGCCTGCCTGCCTGCCTACTGGTCGCTTGTTGGGTGGCCGTGCGACAAAAATTAAAACCAAACAACGATTTCCAATCAAAGCAACAACTTGGGAGGAGTCGCTGGAGTGTGGAGTGTGGAGAGACCTTGGCTCCATGTACCTGTACCTGTACCCTGGACTTGGAATCGCAATTCGCGCCCCGTAATTATGCGACAAATGCATGAGGCATGAGGCATGAGGGGGTTTGGGTTTATAACGTAATTTAATTAATTTATGCACTCGCATTATTCAATGAAGCGCGCCACCTGCATGCGTAATTATTGCAGGCGCTGTCCAGGATCGCCAATCGCACGCCGCTCGGCTATCGCCTCACTCGATCCTTCCCTCCTCCCTGGCTGACTCCTGCCTGCTGGCTCTGGCGTCGCTTTGACTGCCTCCTGGCGCTGGCGTCGCTTTGACTGCCATTGGGGGCGCCTCTTTGCATGCCTGATGATGGGCCCCAAAACGTTGACAGCACTTTACAGTGGATATTGTTGATGTGCAACAAAACAGATACTGTGGCTCTCTCTCTGGCAATAATATTTATACGGTCCATAAGACTTTTAACTGCCTGCAGAGAGGGAGGTAGAGATAAGGTGCTATAATGGCTGACAAGACTGGGAAATATGGTTTTTAGAGGAATCTCTTTACGGCCATCAACGCTGCACTAAAAAAACCTTTTAAAAAAATGTACTCCTAAAAAACTATAAGAATTCGTGAGGCACTTGGAGACACTTTCAAAGTCGAAAGTCTAGAACAGAGTCAGAGGAGGTTCCCAATGCAAAAATAATGAAAAATCTCTTAGTGGAGCTGCGACGATCCATCACAGCGAATGTATCCACAGTTTTGCGCCAAAGTATCTCGATATTTATAGCTAAATCAAAACAATGGTCCGAGAGATCGCACAATTCCCTCATTGTACACTCGTGAGCCAAGGAGAAGGTTGGGGGGCTGTTGTATATGAGGAACAGACACCCATGGGGCGTGTCGTCTGGCCGGCCGGACATGTGCGCACAATTAGACATGCCTGGCACTCAATATCCCCGGCTGTGCTGTGCTGTGCTGTGTGTGTGTAAGCCTAAGTATCTGTAAGATACGCGCCGTTGTATCCACTGGCTACACAATACACGAAATCATAATCCGCCACAATCCGTTTGTAGAATTGAACGCACTGTCGTTGGGGCAGTGGCTCTAGCTGGAGCAGCCCCAACTTGGGCATCGCCCGTTGAAGTTGATTGAATGACTTATAGATGTGTGTGTGTGCGCGTATCTGTGCCTCTGACAGCTGGACAGTTGAATAGTGGTTGTTGCTGTTCTGTGCTTTTGTTTATGTGAAGTATCTGCAGTTGACGCTGTTGTTGCTGTTGCTGTTGCTGTTGCCGTTGTCGCGTGTGACATGACACAAAGTGGACAGTTTGGATTACTGTTGAAATCGAAAGGGAAATTGTCGAGGCACAGTCCGTGTCGGTGTGCATGTGCGCCTCTCTATGTCTGTGGGTCAAACGTTCGTCAAAGCCTGCAGCTCCACTTTTGGGTTTACAGCGACCCAAAATTGGATATGCTCTTTGGTTTTAGGAGAAAGAAAAAGCAATCAAAGGAATGCAGAATAGAGCCCACACACCCGAAACATATCTGTAGACCATTTCCATTGGCGTCTTAATAAGCCTCTTTAGCAATAATGAATGGCATAACCAGTGCCATTTAATCGCAATATCTTGCTGGAATGACAGCGACCGAGAGAGAGAGAGAGAGAGAGAGAGAGAGAGAGAGCATCATTAGATTTCTAATGTTTCCTGCTTACTACCTCCCCTCCCCTCCCCTCCCCTCCCCTCCCCCCATTTTATCACGAACAAGTTCGTCGGCCCACTCTGTCAGTTCTCCTGCCCGACAGCCCGACAGCCCAACAGCTTTGTCTTTAATTCCGGCCTTGATTTATGATCATTACCCAGTCGCAGTCGCAATCGAAGTCCCTGAAGTTGTACTCCAAGGCTCCGAGGCATCTATTTAGATGTGCAGCTCGGCATCCATTACTCATAAGCCAACGAAAATCAATTAGTGCAACCCACCCAGGACAGGACAAGTTCCAAAGGCAGAGATTGAGTCGATGTTGGAGTCATCTTTGGCTAGAAGTCCCGCTGCAGCAGAACAAAGTCATCGCAGCAGTCAGCGCGCTTGATGAATTGGTTTTAAATCAAAGATAATGCAATAACAAACGTCATAGTCAGAGTCATAGATACTCGGTTAAAGTCGAGATGCTTGGATGTGCTCTCTGTGTTGGCAAAGTTATAAATTCAAATCACACAACCACGCAAATGTGGAGAATTCATTCAACGAAGTGCAGTTGAATCCGCATTGCCGCATGTGGGTTGGGTTAGCCATGGACCCCGCGACACGAGCTGGTGCCTGGTGCCTGGTCCGTTGTTATCTGCATGGGCAACATGTTGCTAGTTGCTTGGCTGTTGCAGTTGCTGCATTTGTTGCTGCTGTTGCACATGTTCCTGCCCGAAAACTACATGCAACAAAAATATCAATTATGAAGCGAAAGTCGCCAGACAACAATGATGATGATGATGATGTGGTTGTGGATGGTACTGCAACTTGCACTGCAAAACTGGGCACCTAGTCTCCTCGTATCATATTAGTCGGACAAGCCAGTGCTGTGTGGCTCTGCTGCTGCTGGCGGGTACACATGTTGCTACCGTGTTGTTGCAAGCAGCGAGGCAGACAGTGCTACGAGTATGACATTTGTTTTAGCCGCTTATCGCGATGTAAAGGAGGGAGGTCTTGCCGCGGCCTCGCCCCAATGAAAAGAATTTTCTATTCCTGCAGTGCTCCTCTGTCGCTGCTTCTGCCTCTGTCTCTGCCTCTGATTATGCGCTAAATTCCGATTGCAGCTCATTTATTATGTGGCAGGAGTGGCAGCCTCTGTCTCTCTCTCTCTCTCTCCATTCGTTGGCAAATAATTTGTTGGCTTAGCCATGTAATTGATGCATCGGGGCTATGACATAGTTTGCGATAATGCAATGCGGCTTCCACGTCTAATAATCCAAGCAGCATAGGGACAGCTCTCTCTCTCTCTCTCTCTTCAGACTCTATCATGCCCCACTCATCCATCCATCTGATGTTGCATGCAATTGTTATTGCGGCCTTGGGTTTTAGGGCCACAAACACAGTGGCTTTAAGCCCACTTTGACAACTTGATAACTGTGCTGGCTGTGTGTCCCTCTCTCCCTCCCTACCCTGCCCTGAATCGTATGTGTGGCATTCCGAAATGTCAATTTCCAATGCGGTTTTGTCCTCAGCAGGACATGCAACAACTGTGTGGCATCTGTAAACAGCTTGATGTGTTATTTTGCAACTTGATGAATGTGGCAAGACCAAGGAACCACAAAAGGTGGCCTGCATAGGAAATTGTAGGTTAAACTGAGCAACCAAAAAGATTCTAGACGGTATGAAGAGACAAATATAATCTTTACCTTTGGTCGCGGATTGATTTAATTTCATACAAATTTTCCAACTTTATTTTGAGCAACTTCTCGCAGCGATCGTACTTGAGAATAAATTCCAGCGAAAGCGATTCCTGTGGCACCACGAGTATCTTGTAGTTTCATAGCAGCCACATTTTAGAAGATTTTCTATTGCCATAAAATAAATATTTGAAAATTAAAGTGTAAAATTTCCAAGTTCTCCCAGCTTTAAGCCGATTTGCCACCTAAAGTACTTTCTGAAATTTGATTTAAAAAATGTAATAGCCCATCTCTATGTTCTTTTTTGGCTGTGTCACACATTCTTCTGTTTATAAGTATTAATCGTAAAAATAAATGTTATTTTCTTAGCACACAATTTATGATCCATCAGGGGAGGAAGGAAGTTTAAGCTGCGCTTAGAAATCTCCGTAATTATTGGCCATCTCTCCACCAATGATGGTTTTCCATTTGTGACTGTGACCCCACCAAAACTCCCCAATAATTGTAATTGCAACTGCTTGATAATATTTTTATATGACATTTTTTCTATAAATTAAATGTGAGTTTTATGCCCGTACACTTGGAGGAGCCGGCAGTCCACTCGATGGACGATGGACGATGCTGGGGATGCTCAGTCCAACCTCTGTGGTTGCATCGTAAAAATCAAAACAGACAAATCTTTATCAGCAAATGCAAGGCATCTTTCCCCTGCTCCTCTTCCCCTCCTGGAGGGCCCTTTGAAAAAACAGAAAAATAAATAAATAAATGTTTTCGTTTGAATACAGGTAAAAGGATGAAGCGGCCAGAGGGGCAAGACGGGGGGATAGATGCATGCCAGCTACTGTTATCTAGTTTTGATTTGATTTTCCCCCTTTGGCCCCTTGCCCATGGCCATCTGAGAATTTTTAATATGCATAAATAACTCGTAAATATGCAACATTTGCCGGCGAGTCTCTTGGTTGCTTGGTTCTTGGCTTTGAATGTGGCTTTTGGTAATATGAATAGCCCGGGAAACATCTCAGACAACGTCGAGAAAGAATATTTTCATTCAAATACGTCCAGTCCAAGGCACACACACATCTGCATCTCGGACCATTTTCAATTTATTTAATTCTTTTGAATGTCAAACGGAGAAGATGCGATGAACAGATAAAAGACGACATCTCACAATCTATCCGGAGGAGTGCGGTGGGACGGGGACAGGCCCCCGTAATATATTCTAATTTTTTAATTAATTGCTAATGGTTAGGCACACCGACAGACAACGAACGGGAAGGGGGATGGGGATGGGGATGGGGAGGAGAAGTCTCCTCAATCGCTGCTAATGGCTGTCTCGCTGGCTGTCTTGGGATACCTTAACGGGTTCGGATCGGATCGGCTTATCGTAACAAATTTCTGGTCGTCAACGCTTGCTCCATGTCTTGTTCTGGGTTCCTCTTTAATTAGGTCTCTGCATTCGAGTTTTATGGCCAGTCGATGCTCAACGATCGTAACGAGGAAATCAGCTGCTGCTGCTGCTGGTGCTGCTGCTGCCGGTTTCCATAAGCCATAAAGCATAACCATTCAATTTGTACGGCCAATGCAGTTTTTGGCAATACACCATGGACTTCCATGGGGATTTATCTGCCTCAACAGATCGGAAATGTGAGGGGAAGTGGGTTGCGGGGATTGGACTGAACTGGGCATCGCTGGATCTGCCCTCCTTTGCACTTTCTTTTCGACGGCGGCGGTTATGAGTCCACACAGACAGAGAGCCCAGAACATCATGTAAATCGCCCAGATATCGAACTTGTTAACAAGTACTTAAGGGCTCTTTATAATTATGAACGGGCCCCGATCCCGGTCCCGGTCCCGGTCCCAGTCCTTTGCGCCAAAAGGTGTATGCCATAATGAGATTGTGATTTCTTTTTCGTGTGGCACGGCGGCTACCAGCAAATTATGTGGCATGCAAAGAATTTCGCGGTCATTCCCATTCCCATTCTCCTCCTCCTCCTCCTCCTCCTCCTCCTCCTCGTTTCCTTTGGGTGTTTTTGTTGTGCCTTATGGCTCTGTAATTTTTGGGTAAATCAGCAGAAGGAGAGGCCAGAGAGAACTGTTGCATATCGGTAGCTGTCATCATTAAGTTGCTGTTACTCGAACCGCATTGAGGTCAGTATTCGGAGCTAAATCCAAAGCCCAACCATGATATATTGTGTGCTCTGGATCAGCGCTGGCAGTTTGATGGGAATCGATGGAATGTCGGTGCCAGCAAAGAGTTTGGGGAAACCGAATGGTTGGATCCTTTTGAAGTAGAGGACTCTATTGTTACTCCCCTCTTTTGGGAGCTTAAAGAAAGATAATTCCCATTTCCATTCCTCTCGAAATGCATTGGCTGCTTGAATGTGTCGCCAAAAAGATAAATCTGCGTTGATATTTGCTTAGATTTGCTTCGTTACTTTCTGGGTTAGAGGTCAACAAACACACACAAGGCACTCATGGGGCACTCTTGGCATTGACAGACTTTACGCATTTAGAAAGCCAAAAGGTTTTTGGGTAGAGAGAGTCAGTGCCTGCTGCATCAAGGCCCCACCTTTTCATAATTCCAATGGCTAAAAACTTAAACTCCAGCGTCCCAACCCATACGAAAAACCCAATAAGATCCCAAGCCAGCCAGCCAGCCATCGAGCACTGTGCTGTGGAGACTCTGGGGAAGAGTCTCTCTGCCTCTCAATTAATGACGATCATTGTCAAGGCTTCGGCGTAGCTAAATAGAGGCAGGCTGTGGATGGCATGGACCGAGATGGGATGGGATGTCGCTGGTGCGTAGGAGTCGTCGACATCGTCATCATTGTTGCTGCGCTGGCTGCACCGTTAGCGTGTGTGTGTGCCATGGCATACACTAAGCGAAAACAGCCTCGTGATTGGAAAGAAAACTGCCGCTGCAGCAGCATTTTCAATGCATAGTTTCGCGCTGTGTAAGCGATCGTGGGGCGCATATTTAGGCATGTTGCAACATGCCATTTACAAGTGCACGCCACGTTCAACGACTGACTTTAGTACATATCTCTCTCTCTCTGTCTCTTTGCCCCCAGAGTTCGTTGTGGCTGCAGCGCCTTCGGCGTGGCCGATTATGTTGTCGCTTTTGGGAGGGTGCGTCAATTTATGAGTTCATTGTGCGTTCCTTCCACAGCTCACAGGAAATGCTGCAATGATTTTTCTTCGATGCTTTAATAATGGCCTGTAATCATATGATACGGCGAAAAAGAACAGCAACAACCCAAAAACCAGCGACGTACCCAAAGCCATATAAATATTGCCTTTAAAGTGTGGAGGTGGCTCAAGATGCTCACAGTCTTCATATGGGTTAACTCCCCCAAAGGTTTGCAGTTAGTTTTATTGCAGTATCAAATGCCACTTGTTGAAGCTGGATTGAGGTTCTCCCTCACGAAAAACCAAAAAACTTTTAAAGCCACACGTGGAAAACTTCCAGAGCTTCAGATATAGTTTTCACTTGGAGGGGGTTTAGCTGGGGTTGCAGCTACAGCATCCCTTTTGGGTGGCAGGGTTTGGACTCTATTAAACATTTTGATAATTTCATTTGCTGCTGCCATTCTTGGAGTTTATGTGTGCCCCAGGGGCTTGCAGGAAGGAGCACCAGATGAACCCCAACGTTGCCTGTTTGACTTACAACTTTTGCGGTTGCGACGGTGTTATGATTTTTTCTTCTTTCTCGTTTGCCGCGCCAACTTTCCATTGTGGTTTAAAGCGTAAATAGGTTCCTTAAGCAGTTTTATTTTTATATTGTTTCTTTTTTGTGTGCTTGCTGCAAGCATCAGAGGGCAAATGCCACATTGTTGCCGGCGAGAACTTGACAAAACATTTCAACAACGGTGCAGGCAGGAGGAGGAGCAGTCAGCCCAGCCCGCATGCCGATGCAACTTGATGTTGATGTTGGATGTGGCCGTTGATGTTGGCAAGTTTTAGGCGCAGACAACGCCTCAAACTAAACAACAGGAACAGCAGGCAGGGAAGGAGAACCACCAACCAGCACCAGCACCACAATGCGGTGCCGCCATGGAAAACCAAACCGAACCGAACCGAACCCAAAGACTGTGCTGCGGCTGCTGCTGCAAACGATTAATGATGCAAATATTTTTTGAAAGCGCGAAAAATTGTGCATAAATTTACCATGACCATGGACAACAGCAACAACAAACTGCAACAACATTTTCGCTTGTTTACGAGCTGCACTTTGTTGTGGATGTGGGATACCCTTACCACTCGCAGGGGCGGCATAAGTGTCATACGATGGGGCAGAAAGAAATTCACAAATAAAGATTAAATATTTAGATATCAAAGAGAGCAACAGAGGCGATGATCAGAACTTTACCAGCACTGTTTTTGTTCGCTGTTATGCAGCACTGTGAGAGCGAACATTCAAGGGCATCTGGGAAACAGGGTGGGGAAACAGGCCCAGACTCACACACCCGCTCCTCCTGCTCGTGTTCTGGCGGCTGTTCTCGAGTTGTTTTCTTGCCCATATGCCGGGCGCGATGACACTTAACAAATGATCGGCATAAGTGCACACAAAACGCACATTGCGCGGAAAGGAAAGGACCAGGAACCACCGAGAGGAGGCAGCGGCCATTGATTGGGTTGTTCCTGCCCAGCCGCTGGTCGTGGAGGAGCTCTGGCCTTTTGTGTGGGCAAAAATTCTCAAGTGCTATCACTGCTCAACCGGCATATTTTGTATCACAACAAATCGTGCCGCTTGTTTAGGAAGTGGGGGGAGTCGAGTCGAGTGTGATGTGAAATGTTTACAAAATAAATGCGGCACTTGAATTAGGCAACATTTGTTGGCTGGCTGTAGCCGTCCGTTGCATGAACCTTATTAAACCCAATCTGTTTAATCAAATTAGTAGAAATCAGCACTAGAAGAGGATGTGGGATAGCGAAAAAGGGAGAGCATGAGAGAGGAAGAGAAAGCTGGGGCACAGAGCGTGAGGACGAGAGACTGAGGATGAGGTGTGGACCCTCACGAACAGTCAGTGTCAGTGCGTTGGCGTTTGGCGTTGCAGTTGTGGCTGTGGCTGTGGCTTTGGCTTTTGGCTGTCTCTTTGTCTGTGGCGATGACGACCCAGGTTGGCAATGGCATTTTGTGCCGCTACACCCACTTTTTATTTTGGCACTGGATGCGGGGGATATGTAGAGGGAACAACCTCCGGGTTTGCCTGCGCTTGACTCTTGAGGCAGGCCTGCCTTTTGTGTGGCAAGTCTTAGGTCTTAGTCTTAGTCTCTGTGTTGCACATTAAGCCGTGCATTTAGTCCCCCGAGAGACTGGCATTTGAACTTATTGCCACAGTTTGGGCTGTGTGGCTGTTGCGCTGTCATAAAACCGAAATAAAAACCAATCCGTTGGGGGAAGGGAACACAACTTTCTGTAGGTTGTGTTTTGGCACTGAACTCCGTGCTTGGGCACTGGCATATGGGTGCCCAAAGGGCCATGGAAGTGGCTCAAAGGGGACATCTAATTAATCAACACTGAACCTCAATTTTCAACACTGCTTTAGTTGTTTTCCAACACCGTTTCTTCAGCATTTCGATGGCATTTCGTCTAAACATAAATGTTGATCAAATAGTACACCCTTTTAATGTATAATTTTTAGTGTTGTATAACTCTGAAACTCTTTTGAAATTTCCCAATCGATATGCCCCTAAATCCCCTTAGCTACACCAGTGCCCTCGCCATGTTTATGGCTTAAAACAAAAGCCACTAAAAGCCAAGACACTCGGTGCCATGTGTGCCCTTTGGCACTTTATTTTTCTTCAGCTGCATATTGGCCACGTAGCCTGAGCAGAGCCAGCCAGCCAGCCAGCAATGGATGGATGGATGATCCAGGGCCCAGAGATTTTTGTTCCTTTTCTTCTTGCCTTTTTCTACTTTTTTTTTGGGAGTGGGTGGGATGCGACTGCGACTTTGGCTGTGGCTGTGGCTGTGCCTGTGGAAAATCCTTTAGAGCGTAACTAATTAAAATATCAACATTTTAAGAGGCGTAGTGAATGTGTTAAATTGACTTTTCTCTCTCTGTCGCTCTGTCTCTGGGATGAATACTTTTTGTCACCGCTTGCGCCATTTCGTCGATGGCTTTTCCGTGAGTGGAGTGGCGCGACCTCCGACTTCCGCCAGGGAGGTCATTGCAACGGCATTTGGCAGAGTGTGGCATTCGTGAGAATCGCCTGCATCCAGGGCTACAACTAATTAAGTTGCAATTAAATGTTTTAATAGCTGGAGTGCCGCTTCCCCCCTCGAATGCCCTGGGTGCAAAGGGGCACAAAATGCGTGGCGTCCAAATGAGGAGCGCGCCTCATTAAAGCCCAGCACGGCTTTGCCGGTGCCGTGGCTATTACCAAAAGACGTGCAAGGCGCTCACAATGCAATTGCAAAAAAAAAAAAAAAAAAAAAAAAAGGGAAAATATCAAAAAAATAGTTGAAAAACGAAAGTTGTGGCGGCTACTGAATGCCCTTTTGCCATATCTTACTTCCAATGTTCCTTTATATTCCATGTACCCCTGCCAAAGGGTGCGCAAAGGCTCGTCCCCCTCCTCCTGCTTCTTCTCTTTCCTCTTTGTGCCTCTTGGCCGGCTTGAGCTTTAGTTGTTGAAGGGCTGCGCGCATGCGCAGAACACATGCCGTGGGCATTGCTTTTGCTGTTGCTGCTGCTGTTGCGGCTGCGGCCCTTGCCACTGCTGCAATAAACGTCAAAATGCGGCCCATTGCTGTCCATTTCATCAACGTGTGAAATAAATCACTCAAAGTGCTGCAGATCCATTAAGCGCAGCCGCAGCCCCAGTCGCAGTCGCGGCCAGAGAAACAGCAGCCAGCAGCACCAGCGCCGCCGCATTGGGGGCTAAGACCCAGCTGAGTCGCTGTCGTCGTCGATGTTTTCGTCGTTGTTGTTGCTGTTGCATTTGTGGTAAATACATTTTTAGCATTTTGTCTGCTGATACCTTTGGGTGTTGTACATGGCAGCGACGACTACTACGACGACGACGACGACGATGAGCAGGATGAGGCTGCCGCTGACTACTACTACGAGGATGATGATGATGATGAGGTCTGAGGATGGCGGCTGCGCTCCAACAATAAAGACGCAAGCAGGCTGCATGCCACTGACCACGCTTTTTTTTTTGTATTCTTCCCCCCAACCCATCCTAAAGCCATTCTATACCAAAACCCAACCAGTCGGTCAATCCATTGCATGTTGTTCACCTTTTTGCAATTTCATTTCATGTTTTAGCTTGCTTTTTCTCTGTCTCTCGTTTTCGCTGTTTCGTTTTCTTTTTCTGCATTTCCTTCATTTTCCCCCCGTTCCGTTCTTTTTTTATGATTTTTGGCGTGCTACGCGAATGGGGGCCTCATGCAAAAATCCAAATTATATTTCATTGCTTAAATTCAATTAGCGGCGAGGAGAGGCAACACCACACCACCACTCGAAATGGGAATTACGAGAGTACGAGGTTCGGGGCTCGACATGCGCTTTCGTTTGTTCTCAACTCAGCAGCTGTGAAGTCTGATTTGAAGCTCTGACTCTGACTCTGACTCTGATAACTGGGTTGAGATCTGGGGGCTCTCACCTGCCATTATGTATGTTTGGGGGGCTAATCAAAACAAGTAGCAGGAGCAGTGGTGCAGAGGAGTGGTGGAGTGTAGCGTACGTAAACAGAAAGTTGATTGAAAGTTACGCCAAGTGCAGCTGAACAATGAAAACGGCAAAAGGATATGCCGAGAGTGTGTAATCTCGAGGAAAGCAAAGGATGGCTAGAGACAGTTGCAAAAACAGGAATATTTAACATATTTTCTTATTAGATTCGGGCCAGCTGCCACAGCCTGCAGTGTAGCACTCAAATGAATAATGCAAATGGCTTTAATAATATCTACCCAAAAGCCGCAAGCCCAAGGTGATAGATGCATCAATCAAAATGTGATAAATATTTGCTTGCTGGGTCACGCCACTCATTAGGGAAAATTCCCTGCGGCCACTGTACATTTGGTAATTGTTGTAAAATGCAACTAATTGCTTTAATTTGCAACACGCCCTTGCCACAAGAGCATATGTGGGGGCGGGGCAGGAGTGTGGGTGAGAGAGCACTTGTAATAATATGCAATCATTGAGGCATATAAATCTTATAGAAAACTCTTTCTACTTAATTAGTTTTAATGTCGCACAAACAAAAGACGCATAAGTAACAATTAGGGGCATGCCACACACACACACACACAGACACTCTCTCGTACGCAACAATTTGCGGATGTTTGAATGTAGATGTAAGCATTTATGGGTTCAGATACATTTTGCAAGTGAGTATGGAGCATAAATCTTAATTACGCTTCGTCGAGCGTAAATCATCATCAGTCGCAGTCGCCGTCGAAGTCTCAGCCTCTCAGTCCCAGTCCCAGCCTCAGTCTTTTAGCCTCAGTCTCAGCGCCAAGGGGTAGCTGCTCTCCGGATATTCACTGGAGCAAACTCTGACAATTTGTTCGGCATTTTGCATTTTTTACGACCCGCCCGCCTGTCAGACACTCTGAGACTCTTTGAGTTTTGCTGCGAACACTTAACCCACATTGTGGGGCGACTCTTTTGGCAGTTCATAAAGCAAAAGCAAAAGTCAGGTCAGCTTCTGCCCAAATCCAATTCAGACTCATGCCAAATGGCTTCAAGATTTTGCTTTATGGCAATCAAAGTTCCTTTTTGGCGGCAATGGAAATTGTTTGTTACAAGTTGTAAAGATTAAAAGCCCATTAGGCAGGCCAAAGACTCACGTAGAACTTGTTTGAGACTGAGAGGGATTTGGTTACACATTTTGTAGAGATCCCCATGAACAAGCCCATGAACACGGAGGCATCCCATTTAAATGCGCGCAATGCAATCACTCAAATTGGCCAAAGCGCCAGAACGTGCAGATGGCAGCCGCACGAATGCGACTGCGACTGCGAATGGGAATTGGAATGGGGAATCCATGAAATATTTTAATCCATAAGAAGCAGTTAAGTGCATCCATCAGCGTGTATTTAGAATTTAATAAATACGGAAGCGAGAACACGACTCCAGCAACTACAGAGATTCAGAGAGAGAGCGAGCGAGCGATCCCTAGCAAATAGACTTTGAGAGGTATTTTAATTTATTTAAATTTTGTTGCCTCCTCTCGCTCAGCCTAGACTGGGACTGGGACGGGCCTGGACTGAGACTGAGACTGGCCTGGGCCGAAGAAAAGTGAACATCCATTAGTTGTGCTAATGATGCGCAACCCACTTTGCCGCGCTCCGCCCCATGCAGAGGTGGAGGCAGGCAGGCAGCAGGCAGGCATGTCTGTTGCGAGTGTCCTGGGCTCTCAGGAGTGTGCGACTTATGTTTGCCACTTTGCAACGCATTTGCCTAGGTTGGTTAGTTACCATCGCCACTCCTTCTCACTCTCTCTGTGTGCAGCTGTGTTTGTGTCTTTGCCTAAGGCTAACGCAGTGCCAAAGTGGCCAAGGGGAAAGTCTGAAAGGCAACAGCAAGAGATTTCCTTAGTGAAAATAATCAGAATATCAAATACAGTGTTGACGCTGTTTTATTTGAATTTGCAGAGATTGTCCAGAGCCATCAGTGGCTACAATTTGTCAAGGACTTACAGATAAACCTACAAAAAACCAGAGAAAATTGGCTATGGGCTTCAAAGGGCTAAACGTAGCATCCTTACCATCAACTGATTCAGGTAGAACTCGTAGGGTATGTGACCGCTAATGGGATCTATGGCAACCGGCCACATTTCATCCATTTCCTCTTGGGTGAAAGGTTCGCCCTCCTCCATCATCAGCTTGCCAAATGCCTCCTTGGTGAGGTAGCCCTTGTTCTCGGGATCTAGCATCTTGAAGGCCTGCAGGATTTTCTCCGGCGGTGCAGGTTCCATTCTGCAAGTAAGTGTGGAATAAATATATTCAATGTATTGGCAGGATCTGTCACCAACTTGCGTTCCATTAGCAGCTGCGAGACATGCGGCAGAAATTTAGTCAGATGCACCTCGCCGCTGGTCTCCTCGGACTCGGTGGCCGAGATGACTTCATTCACCTCCTCCTCGGTGGGCACACAGCCCAGCAGCCGCAGCACCGTGCCCACCTCTCGCACATCTATGAACTTGTCCCCGTGATGATCAAACACACAAAAAGCATCCGATATGCGCTTCTCCAGATCGTTGTTCACTGAGGTAGCATTTAATTCATTTGAGGGAGTTGTGGGGGAAATATCTGAGCCACTTACAGTCCATGTCCATGCTGCAGGTTCAGTTCTTCGATTGCAACTGCTAAAAGTCGTTGAAAATTGGGCGATAAATCAATAGATTCGTGTAAGAATCGCTGTTGCCCGTGGCAATGTGAATGGTGAATGTTTGGCTGCTATAAACAGAAGTTTTCTTTGTGTTTTTTGGTCTAAAAGTGGAAGTGTCTTGTGGATAAAAGCAGCCAACAAGAAGCTGCTTCCTCATGCTACATATATGGGTGCAACAGAACCATCATATTCTGGCCATTAGACAGCTCGTGGTGGCCATCATCATCATCGTATTGCTCCATTACCATTTCGACCGAGTCTCTGTCTAGCTATGGGTGCATGGAACACGGAAGAGGCTTTTGCCCGCTGTCTTTTGGCCAGCCTCGCCTTACTGGTGGAGGCAACAAGTGGATTTTGGTGCTGTGCCCACTTTAATGGAAATTACTGCAAAGTTTGCCATTAATTTTCCTGCACATTTGTCGGGGTTATGGATGGATGGGGGCCCCAGTGCTCTCTCGCTCTCCCTCTCTCTCTCTCTCTCTCTCAGTCTCTTTCCACGCATTGGATTCGATTAAAAAATGGCAAAGGCAGCAAACAGCAAAGCAGCAAACCAGCAACCAGGCAAGAACTACTTCATTCACGCTAATGCGTGTCGTGTACAACACGCTTGCCACTTGAGCTGTTTGCTGTGTGGCTGCATCGTCCTCGTACTCATCCTCACCTCCCTCAGTTCAGCTCACTCCACTCCACTCCTCTTTGCTGTGTGTGTGCAGCTCTCAACGCCATCAGCCCCGCATCAAAGCCACGTACACACTTGCCTATCTGCCGCAATCTTTCGCTTGGGTTCTGGGACGGAGCCGGGGCCGGGGCCCTGGACCATGGCCATGGGCTTTGGGCCTTCTACTGCACTGGGGCTACTGCCATAAACACTAAAAGTGTTCGTCATTTGCTGTTCCAGATCCAATTAACCATTTTGATGCATTTGCCTCCATTAACTTTTTCCCTCTCTCCCGCTCTCTATAGACCCTTTTTCTGAAAAGGCCTTGGCCATGGGGTGGACGCAGTCTTCAGCAATTTTGCCGCTGACTTACAACGTGATCGGAAGTTTGTCTTGGCCTGGTCTGGTCTGGCCTGGTCTGGCCGCATCTTCATGCATACCTGACGACGTGTCCGTGACTCTCACACATGCCTCGAAGTGTGCGCGAGTGTTTGTGTGTGTGTGTGTGTGTGTATCTATGTGTAGGCCTTTTGCCAAGTACTTTGTAAATGTTGGCATGATTTAAGTCGGCTCTTAGTCTCTTTATTCTGACATTTACTCCGGGTTTTGTCTATTAGGCATGCGATTAAAATTTAAATTGAACTCAGGACTCAGCCTCAGTCTCAGTCTCTGGGACCCAGGTTTCAGTCTGCGTATTGGGTTTCCAGGCCTGTGTCCGCTGTTGGGGTAATTTTTTATACACAACTAACCACGCCCTCCCCTACTTGGCAATTACTGCGCCCAGTTCCGGTTTTTTGCAGCGTGCGGGGCGATGGTGCGGGCATTTTGTTCATCTGTCTATTTCGACACCTGCTCCAGGGAAGGGTTTCCTGTGCCTAGGGAAGTGCTTTATTTGCATGCGAGATTCTGCATCTACAAGGCTTTTAATTACTTTCCAGACCGCACTTGGCATACATATCTGTGGCATCTGCAGCTGTGTGTATCCGTATCTGTATCTGTGCAATTCTAAAAACCATTCGTAATCATTGTTGCTTTTTTTCGTTGAGGTCACATTGAGGCATTCAAATCGATTGCCCTTTTTACAGCTCCAGCTACCAATCGCCACACAATTTTCCATTAATAAATAATTATTATTGTGATTTTTTTGCTGCATTTAATATTCGATTGGAATTGCTTTGCAATGGTTGTGGACTCTTGCGTGTGTTCGACGGGGGCAAAGTAATTAAATGGATTTTAATAAACATAAACATACGAATAAATGAATGCTGCTGCCTGCCAGCAGCCCACCTTTCACAGCAGCAGCCAACGGGAGCCGCGAATGTAAGCGGAAAACCCTGCTGCCACAATGAACGGCCCAGAAACTTTTGTTGAATTAATTAGAGTGAAAAAAAGGCAGCCAGACAGACAGCTCCTATAGCTTTAAACGATACGTAAAAAGAATTCAATTCAAGCGAAATGATATGAAAGAGTTGATTAATAATCATAGCGAAAACCACAAAAGACTTGGGGACCAATGGAGACTCAACCCAGCCATCTCTCGCCACAAAAGCGCTGACGCCATGGCATGGGCCTGGGCCTGGCTGTCTCTCGCCTCACATCAAGGCCAATTGGGCTGCGGCTCCGAGCCATGGCCGGCCAGAGCATCAATTGTAGGCCTGGGCGCAGCAGCCACAACCAGAGATACACATGTTGCTGCCGATGCTGTTGTTGCTCCATATTCTCGGTACACTCTCAGTGTACTGGGGGGAGAGACTGGTTTCTGGTCTCTGGTTATGGTACGGTCTGGCCTGGGCAACGACTTGACTTGACTTTGATTCAATTTCCATATGAAAACATCGATTTGCGTTTGTGCGCCCGCGTTGTCGTAATCAAAGTGTTGTTTATGGAACACGTCCGGCGTGTTCTGGCTCTTTACTGCTACCCCTTACTTAACCAGTATACAAAAGGTATATTCATTTGTGGGAAATGTGTGCAGCAGGCAAAGGAAAGAGCTTCGCAGACCACTTTCACGGGGTTCTGCAGAAACAAACTGCCGGAATGTACAAAATTATATAAAATTCGAACACTTTAAAGGGGTTTCTGGCTGTGGCAGGGTTGTCTGGCATTTTAAGGGGTATCCCTCATTCGTAATGTGTCCAAAACTCTCTCCTACTTGTAGCTGCTGCCTCGTTTTCTTGGCTCGAAATTGCTCACGGCAACAATTGCGCGCGTCGGCTGGAAAAAATATGTAGCCAACGATTACATTTGCCTATTGAACGGACGGTAGAGGGGACGGACGTGCGGGGTTAGACGTGCCTGAAAAGCTAGAACGAGTCCCCGTGTCTCGCGAGTTATGATTGAGTTCTAATGAGTTGAGAAAAATGTATCAAGGAAAAACCAGTTCCCGGAATCGCAATTAGATAAGTGGGTTCCTCGCCACAAGAAAGCGCAGCAGAGGAGCAACAAATCCGTTGGGCAGCCGTTGGCGGCGATTCCGAGGCGTGCTCTGTGCCTCTGTGACTGTCAGGAAATGGAAATTGTTTTCCACCGGCCTTAACAAATCTGTAGCACATTTTCCATAATAAGGCGTTAAAAATATTTCGCAATTTGAATTTTCACTTCAGTCTTTTTGTGGGTAGCGCTGGAAAATGTTGAGAAAAACTCGTTCTACGTGCCAGCAGGTGGGGATCGGATATGCAAATTGAAATTATAAAACGAATTGTGTGTGTGTGTGTGTGTGTGTGCAAAATCGAATGAAGCCATTAAACCATTAAGCCATAATCTTGCGAGGCATTCACCTTTCGCATAGTTATTGGATTTTCCGTGCTAGTTTGGGAAGGCGTGAAAAATTAATGCGTTGAGCACGCCAAAAGGGAAAGGTCCCAGCCCTTCCACTGAACTGCTTTACTTTCTAGCTGTAGAAATGCACCACGCCCTAATGTGCGTGCCTTTCCAATTACCCAACTAGCTGGACCGCCCCAGCAACACCAACAAAAGCAGTCCCAGTCCCAGCTACAGTCCATTTGCCCCATCATTAGCCACATTTACTAATGATCTTTGGAGCCTGGGAACTCTAGAATTTTGCATGCATGTGATAATGGTTTTTGTCGGTCGCTTTGATACTGCTCTCTGGCCGAACGGACAGCCAACAAGACAATAAATCAATAATTATTGCAAAATAATGTTTGAGCAAGAGCAACTGCAACTGCAACTGCAACTTCAGTCGCAAAAGGCAGCGAGGCAGGCAGCGAGGCAGGCGTATGACTTAATTTGCCAATTTGAACGCCAAAGGCTAAAAGCGTACTTACTTCTTGGCCCAAAAAAGGCCAGACAGCTGGGTCCCGCTTTAAACGTCAATTTCCGTGGCAACAGAAAACAGCCACTGAGACCAGTTGCCAGTCCCAGTGCCAGTCTCTCCCCTCCCAGCCTGTTGTTGGCTCAAACGCGTGCGCAGCAGCCACAGCCAAGCAGCCAAAGCAGCAACCACAGGAGAAATAAGAATTCTATTATATTCATGCCACACAATGTGATTAACTTGTTGACCCTGTCCAAAGAGCAAACACAATAAAAATATTCTGCAACATTTAGAACGGATTTTCGAATGGCTGTCTGCTGGCTGTATTTCTGTTGCTGTTGCTTTTGCCCCTCAAATTGCATTCGAATCCCTCAAAGGCACTTCCGTGCTTTGTGGTTAAAAAGATTTTATGTGCAAACAGAGCGGGAAAGACAGAAACTGAAACCGAAACAGAAACAGAAACACAAAATTGGCATTTGTTAGGCGCTGCAAATAATTGAAGAAAATATCCAAAAAGCCCGGTCAGACTGCAGCCAGGGGGACAATGGTGCACCACCTGCCTCTCCCTGTCAATACAAGGTGAATCGGGAGGAGGTCACAAGCAAAATTCCCTTTCAATTTAGCTATATTTCGATTGTGGTTTATCTATGCATAGAATTGAACTATTTTTGCTGCTTTCTGAATGCTTTTCTGTCCACACAAAAGTATTTAAAACTGTGATGTGCTGCCCGCAGCCTCCTTTCCTTTCAATTTCAGCAAACATTTCATTGTAGTTTCTCTATTAGAAGCTTGAGCCATCAATTGAGGTGCATTTTAGTACCTGTCCAAAAGAAATTGATGCAAAATCAGAGCTCCAACTGTGGCCATTGTCAGCTTTCGCTGCAAAATGTATAGAAAAAATACCTTGCTGGAAAACTGGCTGGAAAATTGATTTTTACTCGTACCGCTAGCATGACAATCACTCGCCTCAAAAACAGCCTTTAGCTGCAAGGCTCACGCCCACCAATGAAAAAAAAGGAGTTCGAATCGAGGCATTAGACGTTGCTAGGCCAGCTGATTCATGGCTTAATCACTGGCAATCGGTAGCACAGAGTCTTGCAGCTAGCAGCCAAGTTGCTGCACCCAAAAAGCAAGAAAAAAACGGCTTTATCAGCGAGTCGAGTGAGTGGCTTGTGCCTGGAGGCAGGCAACGGAGCCACCGAACCGCGGAACCACTTGTGGGCAGGGCGGACAATTGATTATTTGCTCCATAACTGCAGGACTTGATTAAGATTTTTCGAGGTCTCTGCTGGTACTTGATATTTTTGTGTTGTTGGCAAATTTTCACTTTTTGTTTCGCAAACCAGCAGCCTTACATCCGCTAGACACATGGATACAAGAGTGAGTGTGTGTGTTGTGTGTGTATGTGGCAAGATCAGTAACCGCAGCAGCAGCAGCTTCCACAAACCATAAACAACTGTTTCGTGTTGATCTCCACCGATCTCTCCTCCGATCACCACCGATACATCCATCCATCCATCGGCATCCGCGCATGCGCAACGCTCGCCAAGTTATAAAAGTGTAAATAAGGTAATTAGTGCTTCCGGGCATAATCATACAAACATGACGTCGCTCTTGTGGGCAACTCGCAGCTCGGGCTCTGACTCTGGCGCTCCATGTGAGTGTCAGCCACTGTTTGTGCTACTCTACCAGAGGGTATGATGATGTTTGCAGCGCCCAAAAGCGAGTGAACGTCAAAGCTAGTTCTTTGTTGCACTTAAAGGGTAGCCAAGGCTTCGGCTGTTGAATTCTTTTTGTTGTTTTGGGCGAACAGCTAACGAACTGACGCATCGCGCGTTCCACAAGTCCCCCAGAAGCACAGGGTCCATGCTGCCGGCAATGACAACGGCGACGACGACGACGACGACGACGACGACAACAACAATGTTACGCTCTGTCGTCAGCAGAGGAAGCCAAAGAGTCGTAAGCTGTAGCCAGTGCGGAGGCAGCAATTGCTGATAAGCAATAAAAACAAATGGCAAAAGCATGGCCAGAACAGAGCCCCCAGTCTTAGTCTTCGTTTCCCCTCAACCCCCGCTCAACCGTTCCCCGTGCCAGTCAATAAAACTTGTGTTGTCGACTTGGCGCTATCCATTACTGCCTCGAGATTTGGCTAATTATGATGCCAGATGATCGGTTAGTTGACTCTTAAGTACCCCACAGACACAGAGTGCTGTTTGCGTTGCTTAATTGGCAGGCAGATTGAAGGGGGCATCTAACTGCCAGCTGAGATGAGTCTCGTCTCGGCTGAAAGCCTGAATTAGCTTAAAGCAAATGTTTCTAAAAGCTTTGATACAAAAATGAACAGCAAAATCCAATAAATTCGGTAGGCAGCAACATGTAGGGAAGTACACACCTGAAGGTGGCTTAGGGGAGATCTCTATTTAAATGTAAATATTAATGGAAATATCTTTTAAGCTGAATTTGCTTTTTCTGATTTTATGGCGCGGATTGTCGCTGCTCTTGGCCGATCAGTCACTGACAATGAGTCGAATTAACTTTAACTGCCAAACAATGAAAATACCCACAATATATTCAAGCTCATGTGTTTGGGAACTGACAATTTAATTATGGCCAAGACGGCACTTTCTTGCGACTTTTGGTGGTCGTTTGTGGGCACATTAAACCGTGATTTGTAGTGTTTAAAATGTTGATTTTTCTCTATTGGTTGTTTTTATTTGGAAATTAATTAACTGAAAACTACTGTTAACTGTGGGGAATTGCTTTTGTTTATGTTTTCGTGTTGATGGATTTCTCTCTGCAAAAGGGAGGAGCCCTGCGGCCGTTCTCTGTGTCGCTAGAGACCCATTTTGATGTCTTAATTAGTGGGTTAATACGTAGAATGCAGAAATCGGCTGGGATTTATTTTTGCATATAAACATTTGTACATTTGCCCCTGAAGAACATCCCACCCCAGGCGGCGTTAATCAAAGGCTGTAAAAAGCTGTTTGGACAAGCCGTGTTTACTCTGCCCAACGCCCATTTAAGTGTGAAATTTAATCAGTGTGCGACCGGGAGACACATTCCCCATTCTGCCATTCGCCCATTCATTTATGCCGTTGTTTATTAATTTTTACTGCCAAATTTATTTGCCTTATTAGCATTTTCTCATAATTTCTTGATAAAACAATTTGCGTTTTGTCTGTGCCAAAAGACAACACGAGAGCAGAGAGATATCAAATCAGACATCACCGACGACTCCGATTCATGCATTCATTTTTTTTTTGTATGGCATCTCATTGACTTGCTTCACGTAATTTATGGATATGCGGCAATCGGAAACGAAATTCATGCGAGAAGTCACCCGCCTCCACCGATTTCATGGATAGGGTATATCTGCTAGGGGATATGCTGGCTCAAGGAGTGGCTTGTGGCGGAATTTATAACTAGCATTGCCTTGCAAGTAGAACTCTTTGCAGAATAAAGCCATAAATGAGGCATGGACGGACCTTCTTTGTGCTGTTCTTAGGGCATACCCCGTTCGTTGTGCGTGTCATTGGCTGCCATAATTCTTTTTCCTATTTAATTGTGTGTTGGTATTGCCATTTGGTATCGCTTTTGCTGTCCTATCATAAATTTGCAGCCTTATCTACACAGTCAGATCGCAGCGTCTTCGTCTCCGTTCCCCCCACCCATAACCTGAGCATTTGTGTACCCCCAAACCTGAGCATTTGTGTTGATTCTCATAATATGCTAATTACAATTTGTAGTCATCGCCGTGCCGTGCCGTCTTCGTGTCCATTGATTCGACTGAATGATGCCTGATGCTGCCGCTTTGGCTTTGCCTTTTCGGCCAATTAAACAATATCGACATCTAGTTTTGTTTTAATTAGCATAAAAGTGTTTTTTGGACTGCCGACTGCCGAACTGCCGGACTGCGGCGATGAGGTTACAAATTACGTACAAGCATTTATTATGTTATTGGCATCGAGCTACAAATAGGTATAAAAGATTCATATTCAAATCGAGCAGATAATGCTGGAGCATAAATTCACTTTGGCTTTCATAAAAGTGACAGTTTCTAATGTCAAACATTGGCCCCCCTAGCCCCACCACCACCACTATCCAATTGGCAAATCCATAAGTTTTCGTTTATTTTTATTTGACATTTGTACTAATAGTATAATAGTATATTTGAATGTTAAGCACGTGGTTTAATTAAGTTGATTTATTGTGGGTGAGCATTTGATTTGTTGGCCCGCGCGATTGCTGCTGCCAATTGGCAAAGTTCAATTAAGCGGCAAATTTCCAATGCAAATCGAGGGACAGAGATCTTTAAGTAACTTCAACTTGTGCTCGTTCTTGCTGGCAAATTGCTGTAAAATGACTTGAATTTGTTTAAATTGCCGCATAATTGCTAGTCCAGCATTTCTTTCTCTCTCTTTGCTGGTTTTTTTTTCGTAGCAATATATTTAAATATGAGCAAGACGCAGCAGAGGCACTCACAGATTTATAACTGTGTCTGATCATAGCAATTAGTGAGAGTTTGATTTTATTGCACGACCCAAAGAAAACGGAAAGTGTTCCCTCTCCCGCTGTCCCCCTCTCTTTTTAAAAAAGTGCCAGAGAGCCATAAAGCTGAGGCGTAGCTAAAAGCTTGCCCTGCCTGCCGACGAAGCTGCCCGCCTGCCGACGAATCTGCCTGCACGCAGCTGCAGCTGACCCATTCCATTCCATTTCATTCCATTCCATTACCATTCCCGACAGTTAATTGGGGGGCTGTCTTGCGGTCACACGCAGCCGCAGCAGCAGCAGCCACAGACCAAGTCAAAGTCAAAGGCAAAGCCAAGGCATTCATAATAAAAGCTGAGGAATGAGTAAATTAAGAATTATGGCTTTTGCATGCAAATTCAAAATTTCCGATACACAATAAATTACTTAAGAGGCGAGCGCTCTCAGGGCAGCCGAAAACCAAAAAAATGAAGTTTAAATGCTTAAAAGCACTTGGAATACTCTTTTGTGGCAACGATTCTGCTCACAATTGTGGTACAAAATAACTAACAGAGAGATTTGTTGTCAGTCGTTTGGAACAAACTGCTCATGCCACTAATAATACCCTTTGGCAGGGCATGCACGACAGACACAAAACGATATGTGAACAAAAGCGTTAAGCTACAATACGATGCCTCCAATAAAGAAGTTGTAGAGAGGCTAAACTTGTGAGTTATTCGAAATGGAGCGGTCTGTATTTCTGTCTGTCTGTCTGTGCAGGAGAGGAAGCCCCCAGACCTTGAAGCGAGAGGGAGAGAGAGAGAGATCAGGGGCTTGGGGAAGCTGAAAAGGGTCAGCGTTTCGGCTTCATGTGGGTGGGCCGCATGTGGAGCATCTGTCAGAGCTAGAAGTCTGCATTCCGCCAAAAGTTATGATTGTGCTGAAAGTGAAACTGGGAATCTTTAATTGCCCCAAGGGGCAATGCCCATGCCCCAACTCTCTTCCCCCCTGAATGTTGATCTATTCAGGTCAAGGCAGCAGTCGCCGTCGTAGCAGTCGCCGCCTCAGTTGGGGTTCACAGACCAGAAGAAGCAGCCAAAAGCCAGTTTTCTGTGGCGCAGCCATCCAGCTGGCAAATTAATATACGAAATTAAGTGCGACTCCTAGGGAATCGGAGGTCTGCCAGCGACTGCAAAAGTCTATAGTATCCAGCGGTGGCGGGCATTGCCATTGGTCATTCCCTGGCTACATTTACATATCCTGACCATTGCAGCCAGAGCACACCCGTTTCCCACAATAAAATGATGAATGCAACTCAAACTGTGCAGCGTAACTCAAAAATCCAAAGAACTGTCTATGCATTCGGTCGGGAATCGCACATGCCACATGCCACATGGCCATGGCCAGCTAAATGGTTCATTCCGGTTGAATTTAGTACGGAAATCTATAATTTTGAATGCTTTATTTCGCTTTGGGAGTATTTACTTCAGCTTTACAGAGCAAATGTTTGCTCAAATGAGAATCCAACGAGCAGCAAGTCACTTTCAAGCCTCCTCGTCTTTGGTTTGTGGCCTTAACTGTGGAGCATTTTCTATTATTGCTGCCATTATCATTCTGGGTTGGCCTTTCTACGTTTTGTAATTACTTTTGGCCGCGGCAGGCGTTGGCTGGGGGTAGGGGCATGCGTATGTTGCAACGCTTCTTTCATCTACCAACTCTTTTGGCCAGTCCGAATGCTGATGTACTAAACGTGCGGCAGTCATTTGTGGCAAACGATTGTCGATCATGGAGCGTCGTGTACCATTTGATAGCTGACAAGAAAGTTGCAGCAGGAGGCAGTAATATGAGGAGCGGCAATTAAAGTGCAGCTGGCCAAGAGTAATGCACAGTTATCAGCTGGCAGCAGGGGCAGCATCGCTCGCCATGTGCTGACAAGAGTGCCGCAAGTGTCAAAATGCCTGTCAAAAGCCACCCACATGTCGTCACACAGTGTCGCTCGGCGGCAGATGACGATCAGCATCAGCATCTCTCATCTGGATATTTCAGCGGCAATGTGTCAAAAGTCTCTTGGCTGGCGGATTTATGAGGCTCGACTCGGTTCGGATCGCGGTCTCGGGGCCACAGTCAATAATCGGCCAAGGAATCTATAATAAGCAGCTGTCGCCGCGGCACTTGGTATATATTTATGCATTTATGTATCGCGCAGACACACAGATGCATTGCATGACTGTCGGCTTAGATTGACTGTGCGTGTTTCGCTTTGATTTGCAATGTTTGTTGGTTTTTTTTCACTCTTTTTTTGCTGGTTTTTTTAACTGGCTGCTGGCATTTTCAATTAGTTCTCTCCACTCTAAGCGCTTTTGATGTGTCAAGGTTGACACTGAAACTGAAACTGAAACAGCGGCTGATTTATGCTAATGCCCTCGGTATACGGTTAGCAGATTTAAAACTGATATCTTCTAAAAAAAGCGAAACTAACTCGAACTGGGTCATTGCTGCACTGTTCGGAGAGGTGATTGAAGCGTAAAGTGACTTGTCTTGCGTCTTTCATCTTTCGTTGCTCTGTTCAAGCATTAATCACATGCTGGCACTTTCTCCGTCGCCAGGCACTGAGTAATTCACAGCTGGCAGAGGTGCGGTTCTTCCTGTGGCCAAAATAGCCATTGAAAGTATTCTATCTTTGGCAAATGCCACACAGTTGAGTGACGACATGCTGATGCTCTCCATTGGGGAGTTCACGGAATTTGCATCCTCACACACACAGCAAACATATGCCCTGAAGGATTCATGCCAGGCTCAAGCCATAATTGCCTCAAAATGGTTAACTGCAAAAGCCAACTTGCAGATTGCTGCCTGGCACCCTTACCGCTGGCCGCACTTAAGAGACATTTAACACTTTTGCCGAGCAAATTAAATTTTTGTTGCAAACAGTCTCTGAGTCAGCTTCAACCGGAATGTCACTGACAGCAGCAGCGGCAGCATCGGTGATGGCTGTGGCCACATGTCAGAGAGAAATGTGTGCTGAAAATAGGGAAAAAGGGAAAAGTTTTCTATCCGCAAAATGTGAAATGAGAGGAGTGAGAGGTGTGCAGTGGAAGTCGAGGCAGAATCTGTCAAAGATTACATTGGGCTTAGAACCAGCGAGAGAGAGAGAGAGAGAGCCTGCAGCAGGCTTCACATGTGTCTCTGCCGTGTGCACGTTGATTTTATTAATTAGGTCATAGAGTAACGTGCCCCTTGGGCAACACAGGATTGTTCTTCTTCAGTCAGTTGTCTGGGGAACCCAACTTACAGTGCGTATGATTTATATATTTACACTCAATTGGCAAATGTCACAATAAAAGTTAAAGCAAAGCAAAAATTGCATAACTAATCTGCGGCATCATTGGCAGCGACAGAGAGTGACATTTTAATTGTGCCTTCATGATATACGGCCAGCAAGACGGTCAAAGAATTGGCTTAAGACTCTCGCGACAGCCACAGTCATTCCCCCATCTATGCATCGAGAGGGTATACAGATATATAGTTGTATGTATCTGCCATATGTTGCCGCTGCCAATTAGACATCGCCAGTTGTTGCCACGTAAATTAATTTAATTATGTCAATGCAGCTTACCTTGGAGTCGACTCTGAAGTCGCTGTAGCTGTTGACGCTGGATCTGAAGCTGGAGCTGCTGCTGCTGCTGCCGCTGCCTGATGTTGTTGGCTTAGTTTATTTGTCAAGCGGTGTAAAATGGCGTAAACAACATTGGTTAGCTGGTTGCCAGCAGCAGCAGCAGCAACAGCAACAGCAGCATCTGGGACGCAGGAGCACTGGTATGGAATAGGAGATGCTGACATGCAATATCCCGGGGTTGCTACACAAATAATGGCAACTAAATAGAGACGGAAAATAGTACCAATATTATGGGGCATCTACAGCCGCTCCGTGGTTCTTCCTTTCAGCACAATCTTTGAGATATTTTAAGCTCTACGTAGAAGGTTATTTTATGCTCTAAAATGTCTCATACTCTTGGTGCTACCCTCGCACAGTGTGGTAGCTGTTGTTGCAGTTCGTTGCTATGCGGCGCTTTTGTAATTAATCAAACCCAAGCACATTGACAGCGCGCGGACAGAGCCCAGCGCTGGGGGCTTAAGACAGAGACGGGACGGGGAGAGAGCGGGAGAGAGGGAATGAGCTATGCCAGGGCATCTCTCTGTACACGCTTTGTCCTTTCCCCCTGACTCGTACGAGCAGCGAACTTTAAACTATTGGCTTGGCTTTAAGACCAGGTCCGCCCGCAATGTCATCAATGCCAATGGCACTGCCATGAGAGACTTGAAGCTCCACCGCAGCCCACAGCTACAACTGTACGTAAATATGTCTGTATGTACATATGTATATCTGCTGGTCCAATAAATTTGTGGTGAATGTGTGTGGAGATGTGTTTGCCCGCAGTTGGATGCAAAAGAAAATAAATGGTTTGGCATTATCGCACTTGCCATCAAAATAAATTTCCACCTGTACAATTGCAAATTGCCGTGATTCTTCCCAATGTCCCCCCTGCCCAATGTCTTGGCTGGCTTTTCACTCAACTCTGTCTCCCTCTCTCTTCACACGAGTGGCGAATTTCCTTTTCGTTGGTAACAAGCAAAAATCTCCCTCTTGGGATTGTCGTGGCCTGCTCCGGCAACGACGTTCGTCTCTGGGTAATTATAAAGCAATTTCCACACGTATCGAACATTGATCGCATTGAGAGCAGCACCGGCAGGAACACCAGGACAGGGGAAGTGTGTGGATGTGTGGGGATGTGGGGCCCTCTCAGCAGTGGACAGTGAAATTAACTGGGGATCCGCGGCAACTTCGTCGAACCAACTCCAACTCTCCCGTCCGGCCACAACTAGTTTGTCCAGCTCTCTCGCATTTGTCAGGGCAATTTATGCGCCGACCAGCGCAGAGCACTGCTGAAATGTATCTCGAAGTTGTGCACACAAATGTATCAGCGCTGTCCGAACTTCAAAGGAAAAGGAAAATGCTGCCTTGCTGCCCGTACGTGCAATTATTCGCCGCGTTGCGCATTATTAGAAGTGACTCTCAGATGTCGATGATGTGGTTACATTTGATAGTCCTAGCCCTACATGCCTGCCCGCGATTAATCGCTGATTAGACAGACACTCGCGCACACTAGGATACACTAGATAGAGGGCCACAAGAGTCGCAGGCAGGTGATGGTGTTGTTTGGTATTTCCTGGTGGAAATTGATATTAAAAGCAGCCAAAGAATGGCTGAAACTTGCTCATCCATCCAATAATAGATGTATGACTGCATAACGCTCCACCTAAAGACACAAAATTTATGGATTTTCCCTTGCACTTTAATGGGAAAATTCGCATAAATCACGAGCGGATAGAAAGAACATTTGGATCGAATATTTGGGTCACTAATCAGAGGCCTCTTTAAAGCACTTGAAGATTGCCCCAGAATGGAAGTCAACTCCACATCAATGGGGTAGAAACCACATCCAGAAGCTGCCCCAAAAACGAATGTAATGTAAGTTGCACAATGCGCCGTGTTGTGAGGCAGTGCTGGTGGTGGGGAGGGGGGCCAAACAATTATCAGAATAAGATAAACACAGATGAAAGGCAAATACGTAAAAAGGCAACAGTCGGAGATTGAATTGAAACCAAAACCAACGAGAATATGAATCTGAAATGAAAATATGTTTTTTTTTGTATCTGTATCTGTGCGATACGTGCCACCGTGTCTGCTGTAGCTGCTCGTTTCATTTGTGTTCCCTGCGTTAATGAAAAATTTCACTTTTTTCCAATATACGCGCCGCCTATAGAGAGACTTGAAATGCAAACAAACAATCGGGGCAAGGAAAATAGAAATCCACTTGAGCTACTTTTAATGCAGCGGCAGCAGCTACGCAGTGGCAGGCACACAACCGACAGATACAATAATTATTACGATCAATTTAGATGCAGATTGCATGCGGCGGCAATTGAGGTGGGTCCACGTCCCCCGTCCAACGTCCACGAACAACGCCCACAAAGCACACGCACACACAGAGAGCATACTTGTAGATACAATTTTGAAGTCTGCCACACTGCCACAAACTTGATTACTGGCCAGCTGGCATTCGGACTTTAGCCGGGTGTTTTGTTTGCATACCAACTGCAGCAGCAGCAGCAGCGGCAGCAGCGGCCCCCGAAAACATTGTCATAATAATTATGAACCAAAAATCAAAAAGCAAAAAGCAGACAACAAAAAAACGAAGGCCTCAAGTGAAACGCCTTCGTGGTCAGTCGAGCAATTAGATCGGAAACTGAGTGGAGTGCCACAGTGCCACAGCTGAGAATGATCTCAGCTATGAGATACTTGTATCTGCAGTCGGGTAAACCTAATGAAGTCGGTTCCACAGTCGTAAACAAACCATTGTTTGGCTTATCCGTGGCTCATGTCTGATTCAGGCATCGAAATGTATGTATATCCTTTGAACAATCTGTGTACTCCGTGCACTCGTCAATTCCGAGATGTTTTATTGCCACAAAAATACTCGACGATTGATGTTTTTTGGCTGGCTGATAAACAATTTCGATGGCATATAAATAGAGTCAGTCGGGGAACTTCTCTTGGTCGATTCTTTCGCATAATTCCAATCAGATTTTGTTGAAATGTATTCCCACAATGCTTTGATTGATTTGAAGTGCGCTCTAGATATACTTTCCATAGCCACTTGGTCAACAAAAGCCACTTGAAGAAGTTCTGTGACGAGTCTTCAATCAAATATAATCAGCATTTGCACCACCCTCCCACAGCCCCGATAAGCATTTCCATATGTGGAAAAACTAATTAGAAGATGTTGACAAGGCAATGAGTGCCGGAGGAATGCAAACAATGTGCCGTCTTGATTGCTACTTGTTGCTCGCTCGAAGACAACTGCAATTGGCCGATAAGACACGCTCCATGGAAGTTCCAACAATCTTTTCACTTTTCAAATGCAACTTGTGGCAGCTCTCAAAAGTCTCAGTCTCTCTCTATATCTAGTGGCAGTTTCCAGTCCATTTCCAATCCATAAATAATTGCCGACTAATGGAATGCTTCCGGTTTTCAGCCGCCCGCATGGCACTGCCCCGAGATGCTGCACAGAAATCTTAACTTAAATTAATTTTAGAGTGAAATTCTTAAGACCTTCGTTTATGAAAATGTGAATATCGAAGCCTCTCCGCTCTGCTTGCCACAAAAGCCACAAAGTCCGAAATGACAAGCGGAAGTGAGAGCCGGAGAACCGTTGTGGGGCGGAAACTACAGCTTTGGCATAGCTCAAACCCCCTCAGATACGATGGTTCATACATTTTTAATTTTCCATTTTCTTTTCAACGGATTTCAAATCAATGAATCTATGCCTTGTGCCTGTGCCTGTGCCTGCTGGTGGCAGCAACCGCAGCACGTTCAGGGGCCGCTTCGACCTCTGCCTCTGGCTGTGTGCGAGGCCACCAAGTGGACAGGTGGCGCTCTTCCTGTCTCTTCGTCTGCTGCGGGGGGCTCATAAAAATTGAGCTATTAAATAATTTCTGTCACACAAATTTGCTTTTATTGTTTATTTCCGTTAAAGGGGGGACGACGACGGTACCCAGCCCAGCCCTTTCCTAGGCGCTTGTGTGTGTGTGGTGCGCTGTCTTCCCAGGTAATTAGCATTATTATGCACAATTCCACATATTTACTTAGTCGTTGTTTGATGTTCCATTAACTCGTCGAGCCGGGCGAACGCATTTTCCACTTAAAAGTTGCGTGCACTGGCACCGTGGCTCGTTTTTCTCTCGATTTTTGTCACTTTGTTTCTTGTTTGTCGTCTGTTTGAGGTGTCATTGGTAGTGGGTCTTCCTTTGAGTTGCTCCCCCCCTCCCACTTGGACTGTGGACAATGTGACTCATCCCAGAGCTGCGACTTTGATCTCCGGGCTTGTCTTTGCCGAAGAGGGGAGCGACCGCCTCCCGCTTTGATGTCTGTTTGAAACAATAAAATTGCATATTGTTGCGAAGTTTTTGCGCAGCACAAAAACCCATTAAAAACTCGAGGGAGTTGTACCAATAGTTTTTCTTTTGCTCCTCCCTTTCACCATACGGCACGCAACAAGTGTCGTCGCTGGAAATGTGAATTACTTCTCCTTGGCGATGGCTCCAGCTCAAGCTCTGTCGCTGTCTCTGTCGGTATTTTCTCCTTTAACTCTACCTCTATTATACGATGACAATAAAACGGAATGAAGATGGGGGTTGGGGCTGGGGTGGGGTGGGAGGAAACACCAACTGTCTGCCCATATAATTGACAAGCTGGTTCCACCTTTTCCGACCGTTCCGACTGTTTGTTTGTGCGGCTTTTTTCTCACCCTAGTTTGTGCCCAGTTTCAGCTTCAGTTCCAGTTCCGGGGCCCCCAGCCCAACAGCCCGACCCGACAATCTGTTATCAGTCCACAGAGTGAGTGTACAGAAAGGCAAATATGGATAACTGGCACAAATCATTGCTGGCCGCGTAAAAATCATTTTTAAATATTTATGTTTCAATGGAATGAAAATTGCAGGCAAGCAAACAGATATTTTGCGATATTTATTCGCGTTATTCACGTTCCCAAAAACAAATAGCGCGCGATTCTGTTTGCTACAGCTGCTGTGACATATTGACCCATCGTGCCCCCGGACCCGTGCCCCAGCTTCAACCTCAGCACCGACCCTCTTTGTTTTTTTGCAGCAGCAGAACGCATTCCTTGTTCCCTGTTTTTTCGCTTCGTTTGTTTGAATCTCCTGGGCTGCATTTCGAAAGTGTGTCAATAATTGCAATGGCAAACAGTGGCATGGGTCCGAGGGGGTAAGCCATTCCATAAATGATATTCAGTTCAGGGCAGGCAAGTACAATATTTATCTGAAAATTATGAGTTAAAATTACGCTGACTTATCAGATATCTGGGGAATATTTTGCCGGCAAATTGATCAGATTTTAATTCTGTAGATTGCAACAGAATTAAATACGGGCATTCAGCCATTTGCTTGTGCCATTTGCACTGCTTTTCATACACTTATTACCTTTATATACCATAATTCTTACCAATATTCCCATTAATTCTTTCATTCAAGGTGCGTTTCCCCTCATTTCCTGGAGCCAACCGCCCGCCCACAAAGCCGCTCATCAGCCGCTTCGAAAGTATTTCCAGAGTTCAGTGTTTCGGGCTTAAGCGCATTTCCGTTCGAGCGTTGTACCTTCCTTCGGTGAGTTGAGTATATGCTGTACTTTGTATGTATATATTTATGCCGCAGCGAAAACAAACCAAAAATGTTGTATAAATAAACAGCAGTAAAACTCAAACAAACCGTTTGGGCCCAGGCCACAGTCGTCCCATGCTTCGCGGTTCCACGTTGGGACTTTGCTGTTCCGTTCTCCTTTCGTTTTCGTTTTCGATTTCCAATGTGACGACGCATTGATTACGGCCGCACATTCGTCTGCCTCTGGGGTTCGCCCTGGGCACTGCTCTGACCTGGTCATAACTGAGTTTCCTTTGGAGTGCACTGCTCTGCGGGCAGCATGAGTGACGGATAAGATCGCGTACATAACTCATTACCGCTCGAGCGCGATAATGATAGACGACTGCGTTCAGAGTCGAAAAACCGAAGTGGGTAGAGGGTGGTACAAGGGGGGAAGGTGCAATAAAACTAGAGCTGAAATCAGAACGACTGCAACTGGCGCACGCGGCAGTGGGGTAGACTCTGTGGTATGTGGGGTTTATGGAGCATGGAACTTCTCCCTTCAAAGACTCATCAATATGCTGGCTACGCATAGATAACTTCTAAGACCCTTCAAACAGCTGTATCTGCGTATCCATCTATCCAACTATTGTTGCATTATCTTATGTACTTTTCCCTTGCATAGATTGTAGAGTATTTCACACTTCGTATGTGCATTGCTTTCCAGTTTCTTGATTGTCTGTTGTTGTAGTTCTTCTCTGCTGGTCGTTCGCTGGTTGCTGATAATTTGATTCGTGCCCACTGCCCCGATATGAGTGCAGTGCAGCGGGTGGTGGCAACAAATCAGACGTCGTTGACACTCTGCCCCGACTTCGATTGTTTTTCCACAGCCGTACTGTGGTTGTGGTTGTTGTTGCTGTTGTTTTTGTCCACACATTTCAGTTGTTTGTGTTGTCACAAGAGGGAAAAACGCACGCGTTAAGCACACAATTATGCAGACAGTCAGGCATTTGGCATTTGGCTCCAATGCGGTGCGTGAAGCGGAGTGCCCTGCCGGACAGCTCCATTTTACACACCGAAATTAGATAAACAAACAAACAGTAAGACAGTAAGAGAGCGAGAGAGAGAGGGAGACCCAAAAATTCAATAAACAAACACAAACACTTTGATTGCACTGCAGATAGCCAGAGCCTCGGTTGGAGAAGACGGACACAGAGATACTTCAGATGCCCCTTGCCTGCGTGTCGAAAATGACTCAATTTCTCTTGGCTGAGAAAATCAAATTGAGAAAATTTGTAACTTTATGTTAATATGCAAAATCAATACATAAACCCCTTGCGGAGGATTTTTGGGGTCGAGTGCATAAAGTGAACAGACGACGCTGACTACCGTTTCCAAATTTCCAAGCAGAGAAAGAGAGTGCACAGAGAGAGTAAGAGAGAGAGAGAGAGAGAGAGAGAGTGGGCGATGGCGTGGCGCACTTTAATGCATAATTTATAATGCAATATTATCCAATGACAAAAAGCAATTAGCAGGCTTTATAAATCAAACAAACACAGCGGGTTGGCACGGACCAGGGGTCTGTGGCTGTGGCTGTGGCGGAGGCGGAGGCGTGCAGGAGGGCGGCTCATCTGTCTGGCCCAGTACCGAAATCGAGAGACCGAGACAGCACATACGAATATCTGCTACTCATACGCTTTTTCGCCTCTCCATTTGGATAATTCATACATTTTCAATGGCAATTCTTTGGCAATGTTAATAATAAATGGACATACACATGTGAAGACTCCTATTGTGGCATTAAGTTAATATTTAATTGACTTTAGATTGACAGCAAAGTTGATTATTCGTTTATTATATTTTGTATATTTTCCAACAGTGAATTTTCCTTTAAATTTATGCATTGCAAATCGTTAAAGAGCCGCAAAAACGAACTAGAGCGAATTGCAAGCCAAACACCTTACGTTTATCCTCTCAACCCATCATTAACCGGCGAAAATTAATTTCAATATTGACCGCAGAAGGATAAAAAGCTGCTCGCAACTGAAACTAATATAGAATCAATTTCAAATCAATTTATTGAGACACCCACAGAAAATATCCGAGAGAAGTTTCCACTCCTCCTGCTTGGGCGGAGGAATATACTCTTGCCAGACGATAAATGTTTAAAAGGCTGTTCCGAATCTGCTCTCCCGAAAATCAAAGTGGGCGGTGGCGCAGTGTTTCAGCCTCCACCTCGGCTTCCTTCCTGCCTTCCTTGCTGGCTCAGATACCAGTTACAGTATCTTGTGCCGTCTCTGGCTGCCATTTTTGGTTTTTGCAGCTCTGTGTGGCAATTTAGATAAGTATTATGACATATTTGACACTCTTTCACTTGGGCTTGTGTTTATTTACTCGAAATGAAAATGCAATGAACCCGGACTACAGTTCTGGCTCCAAGATCTGGCTATTTGCTGCAAAAATCAATGAAATGCAATTACTGAGAATGCCGGCAGGCCAGCAGGACAGACGGACAGACTGACAGGAAGAGGCCAAGTGGAACTGTACGGCAATTGTTGGTGTTATTATTAATATGTACATATGGGTACCATATTCTATTCTAGGCATATCTGTGAAAAGGGCGTGGACTGTGAGACACGCACCTAAAACCCCAACCCCAACTCCAACTCCAACCCCAACAATATTTGTTGTCGCCTAAGCAATCAGCATAACTGATAAGCTGCAATTACCTGCATTGATAATTTCGAATGTATTTATATGTATAATGTGCATACATAAAGCCCCAGCTATAATAATCGGAATACCATGCCATAAAAGCCAAATGACAGTGCCCCAGTATCTGTCTAACTGTCTGTCTGACTGTCTGTCTCCCTGTCTGTCCTTTCCCCACTATCTGCTGCACATGTGGTGTTGGTGTTTGTGTGTCTGTTGCATCTGTCTCCTATGGTCCTGCAACTCCGACTGCTCCTCTGTGTGCCCTGGGCGCACCCATAATATAATTGAATAGCCCCCAACGACGTGTGTGAGATTGCGGGTGTGTTTGTGTTTCACTTTGGATTGCTTTTCGTTTTGGTTTGGTTTTGGCTTTCTGTTGTTATTGTTGCACCTCCGTACCCTACCCAGCGTGCGCTCTCACGTATTATGCTTCTAATTTGTTAGAGTTTAATTTGATTATCGTCTATGAATATGGATGCCAATTGGAAATGGAGCCTCAACAGTAGACTGAGCTTTGAGTATGGAATCTTTGGCCACTTTCCTCTCGAGTTCTTATCGCAGAACTCCCTTCTTCTGCTGCTGGAACTTCCTATCAGTTTGTCCCACTCTTTCGGTAGCTGATATCAGCACGAACATAATTTCAATTTTCCAACGACACACAGCTCATATCTCTCTCAGCATGTTTCCCAGTTCCACTGCTGATCAATGATAATGTTTTCCAATGAAGAAAAACAACTTCTAAGGCATGAAATCTTATCACGAAAACTGCCTCCGAGTGCTAAGAATTATTAATAATAAATTACAAATTAATACTGGGGTACCAGGCCCACAAACCCACAGAGCCGAGCCACTGAGTCGTCAAGTCTTGCCCCACGCTAATGAAATTTCAATTAGCTTGTCATGTTGCAGTAGGAAGTGACTGTCGCTGGAGTGGCAGCCAAATCTCTTATGAAATCTTAACCCATTTTATATTGACAAGTGTAATTATGCGCACGACACAATTGTCATGTAAAATATGAACAAATGATGGTGCAACCCAATGCGCAGAGTTATGCGTTATGCAACAAAAGCCAACAGGGAAACAAGAGGTCGACAGTGCAACAGAGCCGACGACTACGACGCCCACGTGCAACCAACTGCAGTCACGTTGCAGTTTTGTCATCCTTCTGGACATGCCACAATCGAGTGGCCAGGAACAACAGAGAGTCAGCCAGCAGCTAGAGTGTGGGGGAGAAAAGCATTCTAATGACAGGGCTACGTGCTGGCGTTGGTGGTCCTTTTTGGACAATTAGTGCCTGGACCCACCCACACACACACACACACAAACATGCTGTAGGGGGGCACCTGCAGAACAGAACAGTTTGAATACCTTATGGATACACATGCATAATTTATGAAATACTTTTCTATTCAATGAGAGAATTGAAGTGGTGGTGGTGGGCCGAAGACAATATCCATATTCCTCATCTCCCCTCTCTCTAGATAAACAATGTGTCTCTGCTTTTTGCATATAATAAATATTTATTTCCAGATTGCCAGATGCAAGATGATTATAAAAGGATGTTCGAGAGGGTATATCTAATGGAGAATTAAGATTATCTGGCAGGGATTGTAGCAAATGCTTTGAAAATAGGGGAAAAATATGATTCATGCTCAGCGATTTACGTGCAGGAATTATTTGGCTGTCGTAAATGGTTTTTTTTTTAATGGAAATCATTTTCAAAAATTGTATTTTTGTTCAAGAAAAATTTAGAAATTATCATTTGACATTTAAGTTTCATATATGATGAATTGTAGACACCAAGGATTATTCTCAAGTTCCTCTCTCTTCTCTCTGCATGAACTTCTCTGACACTCAACGTCGTACATGGAGCACACAACTCTCTGGGTAGAGTATTACCACTTCACTGTTTGATTCTTTTGTATATATTTGCCCACCCTTTATTTGTGTTTGAGTTTTGGGCCCTGCTTACAATTTTAGTCATTGATTGCCCAAGTGTGTGGTGGCTGCACGTTTGCTTCGTTAGTAATTTTTTTTGATTGGTAGAAAAATTATTTATGACTGTAGATATATTGAAAATTCAAACACACGCACACACACTCGTACACACTTGGTTTTGTTGTTCCTTTCAGATTCTTCCTCCACTTCTTTTTGCCTAATTGGAATTCATTTACCGAGACATTTGCATATTGCTTTGTAGGCCCAAAGCACTTGACTGTGCCATCAGCCTAGGGTTCTGCTGTTGCTACAGTCACTGCCACTGCCAATGCCACTGCCACTGCCACATGCCCCTATGGTAACTGTAGTTTGTTTTTCGAGTGCCTAGAAAGGTTCTGCTTAATTGTGGCCACTGCGCAAGGCTCCACTCAAACTTAATCATAAGACATATGTACATGCGAGCACCCAACCTTGTGTCTCTCTGGCCATATGAGCAGTCAACACATTATAAGGGGCTGCTCTGCCCCTGCTGGCTGGCTGGATGCCCCAATCAAGCGTGCGCGTGAGTTCCATTCCCAGCCTTTTTTTTTGTTTTTGCGGCGGCTAACTGAATTCAATTACCAAAGTGCCTGCTATATGCAAATAAGCTATAAGTGCACTTGACAAACGCACACACACACATTCAGATAGAGATAGAGATAGAGATACAAATACGGAGATACAGATACACTGACTGAGATCTAGAGAGCGAACTCAACAGGAGGCTACAGGCGGTAGCAGTCATCGTCGTCTCGTCGCTGGTTACAAATAAGTCGAGTTGTTGCACTCGAGCTACCGGCACTTGCCCCGTGTGTGTGTGCCGGTACCCTCTTTGCCACAGCCACGGCCAGTGCCACTGCCACTGCCACTGCCACAACTACTGCCTCCCATGTGAAAAGTCAGCCGTGCAGATAAAAACCTTAATATAAGCATAATTAAGTTGATGATTTGTACAAAAACGGGAAGGGACGTGTGAGACGCTTCTTACGCGTCACAACTTTTATACCCGGCACTCAGTACTACATCTGCAACTTAGCGGTTATTTGTCAAATTTTACATTTTTTCTTCATCTGTCATCTACATCAACAACACTGCTCACGCCAACACGCTCCTTTAGCTCGCCACCCTCCCCTATAGACACACACTGCAGAGTCGCGGCAGAGTCAGCGGCAGAGGCAGCGGCAGAGGCAGAGGCAGTGACGTGTCAGGGGACAGGCCATAAACAGCGCGAAGCAGAGTGTGAATGCTGCGGGACGGGGTGGGTTTGGCTACTGCAAATTAATTTCTTCATTGTGGCTATAATAATGATCCAATCGTATCCCAATTTGGTGATCTGATAGATATGGTCGTTCCCTACGGAATGGCGTTTTTAGTTTTCTGCTATCTTCAAAATTGTAGATTTGGGAGGTTTTCGCCCTTTTGCGGAGGCGGAAGGGGGCGTGGCTCATTTTTGAAATACACTTGTAACAGTGTGAGCATACAGAAGTCTGGATGCAAAATTTGGTGGCTCTAGCTCTTATAGTCTCTGAGTACTAGGCGCTCATCAGGACAGACAGACGGACAGACGGACAGACGGACAGACAGACAGACAGACAGAGACTCGGCTATTGATGCTGATCAAGAATATATATACTTTATGGGGTCGGAAACGTTTCCTTCTGTGCGTTACATACAACCGTTATGTGCACAAATACAATATACCCTATTTACTCTTCGAGTACCGGGTATAAAAAGGGAGAGAGAGAGAGGGAAATGATAAACACAAGTGGCCTGCCTCTACTCTGCGGCTGCTGGCACTCTCTGCTGTGTGTATGTGGTGAGTGGTGTGGTGCCTGCTGTGGCCACATACGAGTGTGTGGCAGTGGCACTGTGGTTGCCATTTGAACGGTTAACTCTGGAACTCTGGATATATTCCCATAATTTCTGTAAAACTGTTACCCCAAGCACAGTTTCGTTTATGCACGTTCCACTGTACTTTGCACTTGAAGTTCCAACATTCAGATTGTGTCTCAGGCTTTTTGCCACCGCACAGTTATGATGGGACGGTCCAAAAAAAAAGTGTCGATGACGTCGCACCAAGTTGAATGACTATTTCTGGTCTCCTCTCGTTTTGTCATTGTTTCCAAAATTATTTTCAATGCTTCAGTGCCCCCGTCCATTGCATAACAATTAGTTTGTCTTGGCTCTGAGAAAATGTATGGTAAAAAGTCAATCCAAATGGGCCACAAAGAATAATTCACGACGTCGCTTCCAATTTTTGAATAGATTTCTTCAGTTGCTTCCAATTTTTGAATAGATGTCTTCATTAGGCAGCTTTGATGGGGCCAGATGTGGGCTGGTTTGGCTGTCGATGACACATTTCGAATGCCGAATCGGGCTGCACCCTTTTTTTGGGGTGGCGGGAATGAGCTCTGAGCACACTTACACCATTGTATCTATGCTAAATTTATGCCTAATGAGCGTGGCATTCAGTTTGATAACTCATTTGTTTAACTCTCGATTCTGGCTGGGGCTCTGTCTCGATTCTGGCAGTGGCTCTGGCTCGATTCTGGCTGTGGCTCTGGTCCCCATTCTGTCTCTGGCTCTGCCTCGATTCTAGCTGTGGCTCTGCCTCTTGTTGGGGGCACACATTATAAACGAATTGAGGCTAAATTTGTTCCACATGAGACTTCGTTGGGCTACCGACGCACACTTCTACGTAAAGTATCTTTTGATTTTTGGTTTTTTTTCATTTTTGGGGTTCATAAATAACATATTCCAGTTTCTGCGGAGTGTCTTCTTATAACCACATGTGCAAAGGGGCAAAACTATAATCAAAAGAAGCTAAAAAACAGAAGCAATTCAAACGAAAAGCCGGGCGGGGAGCGGCAAGCAAACAAATATTAAGAAATTCTCTGGCACAGACACGCACACACTGGCACACACTGGCACACACTTTGGAGTTTATCATTGTAATGCAAATGAAGGAAGTGCGCGATTCTGGCGTTGCCATTGCCTCCACTTCTGTAGAATTCGAGGTGAGGCTGTGGGGCAGAAACAGCACACAGCACAGCAACGCAGAGGCAACATTTTGATGCCGTGGGAAATGCGAAAGCGGCACACGATTTGCCTTACGCTCCTCTCCTCTTCCGTTCTGCTGGCGGGAAGACTAGGGTGGGGCGCGGCAGAGCTTCTCCTCTCTTACGGTTAGTGCAGCCAGTTTATCAGTCAGTCAGCCCGTCAGTCCATCAGTCGGCGAATGGAATTGCACAAGAATGGCACAAACGAAAAAAAAAACAAGAAAAAACACACAAAGTTATGAATATGAATATGAATAAATAATTTTACGCAGATTGGCAAAGCTAAGATAAAATATGCTCACACACACACACACACTCGCCCTGTGCACACCTCACACACAGACACTTTCTTTGACAATCAGAGTTCCAGCATACGCGAAAAGCTCTCTCGAGTCGCGGAAAGTGGAAAAGTGCGAAAAGTGTGCAAAGGAAAACAAAAGTTTGAATGTCACAAAAGGTGCTGCCAGCACACTTTATGTGTAATTTTAATGTCAAATGAATATTTCGACACTGCAGCTGGGAATATTAAATACATTTTTAGGCAGAAGATTTGCCTGTAAAATCATTTCTGAAGGTGATGGAAATTTATCTCATAATTTAGATGAAGAAATGTTATTGTTAAATAAAGAGAACACACGCCATAAGCCTTGAATATCAAAATGTAGAGCGAGGAATGCACCGCTTTAGCTGTGTTATTTAGCTACTTGCATCAGGGACACGGGACACGGACACGGGGCACGGACATGGCGTATAACAACTTTAGCACCGCACAAAAATAGTTAAGTATTCGCGTTCACGAAAAACCGCATGCATAAACATCCGACTACATCAGACAATAGTTTAAACAAAGCTTCAGCCGGGGATTTTGGCCCGATTTTGGAGTGGAAGCGGCACGGCGCACTGCCAAAACTGACCGAATGCACAGACCAAAAGCACCGAAACACCACTCCGCCGAGCCACCCAATCACCCAACCCCCTAACCACCACCACTCTGCACTCTTGTAACTGCAATCCGAGCGATTCGAGCGGCCAACTTGTTTTGTAGTTGTCTATTTATGCGCTTAGTGCTGTATGCAAATAGTTGGCGTACCTATCGTACCTCCCCGACTGCCACACTGAACCAGTTTTTTGTTTCGAGTGCCCTTCAGCCTCGGCCTCCCTCCCCACCCAAAATCCGCCCTGTGTTTGCATTTTTTATTAACAAACAGCAGCAGCAAATAAATGAAAGCAAAAACGTAAAACAAATCCAAAAAAAAAACCCCATCAAGGGGATGCAAAATATTTGAAGAAATGAGAACCCTTTTTCGGTGTTTTTTGTTTTATTTGTTGGGTGTGGGCGACGATAAGCCAGTGGCGAGGGGGAGGTTTGCCCGCCTGAAATGTACCCCAGAAGCGGGTGTTGTTGTTGTTTGTGTTGCTACAACGATATTTCATGTATACCACACGCATAATCGTTGTTGTTTTAGTGTATTAATTTTGGTTTTTAATAAAGCATAAATATTTGTGTTTGCGCTTTCAACGTGGCCCCCGGTCGCGTCACCCTTTCCTCCGTACACCCGCTGTGCGTTTTTATTGAAGTTTGGTAAATCAAAGTTTAGTTTTCATGGCCAGAGGGTGCATATTCTGAAAAATGTTATTGGTATGTATGATAAATGTACGTACATGGGAGAGTAAATAAATTTCTACTAGTGGGTTAGCTGTGAGGTTAGCTGCATCCCAGCGGTCTCATTACGTTCCATTTACATCGCTGTTATCCGAAAGCAAACTTATAAATGGAAAAAAATACAACTACAATAAATATGTACATATGTATGTAAATATGTATGCCTGAATGGTCTGAATGTGCACTGCCGTATGTCGGTCCGTATTAATTGTAAATTCCTCTATGACAGCTCCGACATATTCATATCCACAGCCACCGCCATATCGGGGCTGTGTACCTTTTATGGAGCTGAAAGTGATTTGCCTTACATATGCATTTTGCATGTTTTAATTATAAAACAAATCAATTTCCCAACCCCCACTGGGCTTGCCGGCGAACAACTTAATGACATTTATCCATTTCTTACAGAAACTGTAGCCGTGCACTTTGCATAAATGCATTTATTATATTCGCGTTTGTTTTTCCACTTTCCCATCGTTAGTGACAATGTGGGGCTCGAAAGGGAATGGGAAAAGGAATCCAGATGGGCTTCTTGGTGTTGTGAAAACTTTAAATCGATTGCAATACTTTCAGTCTACTTTCTAAGTAATTAATAATGGCAAACTGATTGAGTTTTTTTCTTGGTGTTTTCGAACTTTAACAGATGCTCGCTCGTGTTTAACGAAGTCTTCAACTCTAGTCTACTTTCATTTGCTAGCTTTACCTGTGCTGAAATTTGATTCAATCGAAAAAGAACAAGGTAAATGAATTATTTTGTATTTCAAGGCCTCAATGGTAGGACATTTCTTTGTCTCTCTCTTCAATTAACTCACGGCTTTGCTGCCCCCTTCGCTGATGTATTTGCCATAGCTGAACCTTTTCCGTTTTGCCATTACATTTTGCTGCTTTCTTGACGCTTTTGATTATTTTTCTTGTTTGTATTTTCCTGTTGATTTTCTCGTGTTTTGTGTCTGTGCAACTGCTTATTGATTTTCAATTAGTTTGCTTTGCTTTTCAATGTAGACTGGTGCGGCAGTTGCAGTTTGCAATTTGGATTTTCCCTCCACTTATTTCCACGTACATATATTTTCCGCACCAAAATGACATACTTAATTTGCCATCGAGTGTACTTTTCGCGTGTGTGTGTGGCTTACACTCATAAAATATGCAATCGCCAAGCGCTTCCAACGATTTTTGGCCAACGATTGCGGCAAGACTTTTGGCAAGAGATTGTGGCTCCGACTCTGACTCTGACATTGCCAAAAAAGTGTCAGGGTTAGAGCAGAAACACATAGACACATGCCAATATGCTGGTATGCCCATAAATAAGAGACAGCGCCAGCAAATTTCGAAGCCTTTAGAAGCATCCTTAAAGCCTTGCCGGCTCTGGGTAAAAATTAAATCTTCACTCAACTGCGGGCTAATTAGAGACTATAATATTAATTCATTTACCAATCAGTTTTCCCCCAAGCGGCGAAAATAAATATATCTGTCCTTTTTTTAGTGGAAATTATTAGCTCGTTCGAGTTGTTGAGGTTTTTGTGAAATTTTGCGGTTTGTTGGAGCAAAATGTATGCAATTACAAACGCAATTTTCGCACGGCACCGCATTTTAATTTCGTTTTATAATTTCGACAAATAACCATTTACATAAACGAACAAACGGACAGCACATGTGTGTTTTTCGGTGAGTGGTGTTTGCGGCATATGCAAAGTGTTTGTTCGAGTGCGTTTTCCCATCAGAGTATACCAACATTTGTTGGTATTAATAAATAAAATAATTATTTACAAGCAATTAACTTTACGCTACGCATAGCTTTTATTTAGTTAGTTTTGTATGCGAGTTTTAGTTAAAATTTCGGCCATTGTAGCATTTAATGTTTTGCCCTGAATAAATCGCATTAAAAATTAAATATAAAATAATGGTATTTGTGGTGTCTGTCAGTCCATGGGGAAGGCTGTCGGAACGTTGAAGG
The DNA here is from genome assembly GCF_008121235.1 of Drosophila subobscura. NCBI lineage: Eukaryota > Metazoa > Arthropoda > Insecta > Diptera > Drosophilidae > Drosophila > Drosophila subobscura. Next base: position 3,665,470 of record NC_048531.1, read on the forward strand.
TTTCGTGGTGATGTTTGTTTGATGAGCGAAAATAATTGAAATTAAAAGCAGGCAGATGTCCATGGGTACTACGAGGGCAGCTGCCATGTGCAGGCTCAAGAGCTCTCCGACTACTTCCTGAAAATTAACAAAAGTAGGTTCCATCGCATCTTTACCATTTCTCTGCCATATCATGCCATAGATTTCCCGGCCAATACCCTTTTCCCTCTGCTGAAATTGATTAAAAACAGTTGAGTTTTGTTTAAATGTTTTCACAATATTTTGTAATGTTTTTGCGTTTATTTTCTCAGATATATTTCTTGTTCTGTTTTTTGTTTTGTTTTTTGTTTTTCTGTTTGTTGTTTTATGTAATTGTAATAATTAATTTAATAATACATTTGCCATTAAGTAAATTGAATTAAATTAATTTAGTTTCTCCTTCTATACAGTATACAGTACGACATTACATTACAGTAATAAATACATTAAGTGCTCTAAATGGTTGTTGTTGTTGTTGTTTGCGATTCTGCTATATACACACATTACATTCAGATTAAATTTAATTGAAATATTTGAAATAGTTATTGTTTTCGTGTAGCTTAGGATGAGTGGTGCTCCAACGTTGATGCGAACGAACGACGAATGTATATTTTTGTTTAGTTGTAGTTTATGGATGTATTTGTTTATTTAGGTTCTTTTTATGCCTGGCTAGAACTACTAAATATATCTACGAATTACAGTGTTTGGGGAAGGGGACAGTCGGGCTCCCCGCTTTTAACTATAGTTAATTAATATATCACATTGAATTTGAAATTGTTTTAACAACATTTCTAGTAATTGTTTTTTTGTTTTCTCTTTTTCTGTTCTTGTTTTTTTTTTATATAGATAAATGCTAATTATTTTATAGTTTTTTTCTTGTGTACTTATATACGTGTCCCTCTATCTCTCTCTCTCTCTCTCTCTCTCTCTCTCTCTCTCTCTCTCTCTCTCTCTCTCTGTGTCTGTCTCTGGCTCTTTCTGTCAGTCTACAAAACGACAAACACAATTCTCTACCCTAGCGACAACGACAACAACGACACATGAACGAACACCAAAGGCGAAATGCAAATAAATTATTTCAAGAAATGCCTACGAAAAAGTCTTTTTGTTTTCTACTAGTGTGTGTGTGTGTGTGCTTCTGTGTGTGTGTGTGTAGTGTATGTTCTACTTCCGCCGGTTGCGCAAGCGAGCGAACAGCTTCAAGATGGCCGCCCCTGCGCAGGAACCGCCCGTGGGCAGTGCGAGGGAGAAAGAGATGGCAGCAGGAGCAGTGTGTGGCAATGGGGCAGGGCATTCTCTTTCGCAGCTTACACCAGGAATGCCTGTCCATTCTTATTGGCCGTCTCACCGGTGGCAGCTGCCTGTTGCTGCTGCTGCTGCTGTTGTTGCTGCTGCGCTGCCGCAGCGGATGTGGAAGCCTGCGCCGTCGACTGTGTACTTGTGCTGGCCTGACTCAAACCACTGCCACTGCGCAGATGCACGGGCGCCGTTGCCTGCTGCGGCATGGGCATGGCCGCGCCCACCGCCCGGAACTGGGGCTGCAACAGTCGCTGCTGCTGTTGCTGTTGCTGCTGGTGGTGCCGCGCCAGCTGCTGCTGTTGTTGCTGCTGCTGCTGATGCTGATGGTGGTGCATCAGGCCAGTGGGGATCATGGAGAGAGCCTCGTGCTGATCGTAGGCGCTGTACTCCGACTCGATGCTGTGGTAGATGTGCTCCGAGGGCGGGCGCATGGGCATGGGCATGGAGTCCACAATGCGTGCCGGGCCCCCTGGGCGGGTGGGCCTGGGCGAGGGGGTGGCTGTGGTGGCGGAGCTGTAGTTGGCCTCCATGTCCTCGGTGCAGTAGTAGGCTGGCGGCGGGGGGGCCTGGCGGAAGATCATGCCCGGGGAGACGGGCTGCTTGAAGCGCTCATGGTGGTCCAGGGTGTAGTTGTTGCCTCGCGGCGACAGCTCAATGGGGATGGCATAGCGGAGCTTCTCCCAGAAGTAACGGTCGCAGGTGAGCAGACGATTCGATGGCACGGACTTCAAGTAAGGCGAGAGCTCGGCCACATCCTCGGCCTCCGAGGAGACGCTCGTCTCCTCGATGATCACCAGCTTCTGGGCGAGTCCGCGGAGTGCCTCGTGGAAGGCGTTGCGGAACTCGACGCGATTCCATTCGGTGGCCAGCAGGTTGCGTGTGAGCACCAGAATGATCTTGCGCGAGGCACGAGCTCCCTCCACCAGCTGCAGGTGGGAGGCCTGCGGGGGCAGATCGCGCTGCTGAATGCACAGGCGAAACGGGGGACGGCCGTGCTCCAGCTCGGCGGCAATGTTGCGGCAGACAAACTCGTAGTCCTTCTCGGAGTGCAGAATGATGGCGTCGTACAGCTTGCCGGCATCCTCGAAGCGCGGCTCGCAGACGCGAACTCCGTAGTGGGCGAACAGCCACATGCGCACGCTCTCGCGGAAGACAAAGACCACGATGAGGACGACGACCAGGAAGATGAGCACCAGGACGGCGGCCAGCAGCGGCAGGCGATAGCCACCGGCAATGTCCTGCGACGAGGATATGTTGCTGGCGCTGGCATCGAGCAGCTCGGAGCAGTCGGGTCCCCCGGCTGCATTGCCGAGCAGCTCCAGCTCCCGCTTGATGCCCGCATCGATGCAGTAAATGTCCGCCGAGTCGCGCACCACCATGGCATTGTCCGACACAAACTGCGCCAGCTCCCGCAGCTGCTGGCAGCGGCACGACCACGCATTCCTGCCCAGCGTCAAGCCCTGCAGGCTGTTGCGGTACTGCAGATGGGGCAGCGCGCTCAGCCGATTGTTGTCCAGGCGCAGCACCTTGAGGGAGACGAGCGGCTCGAAGCTGCCGTTGGAGATGTGCGTCAGCATGTTGTTGTGCAGGTACAGCTCCCGCAGCAGATTCAGCGCCTGGAACTCGGTGCCCTCCAAGGTTGTCAGTTTGTTGTTCTCCAGATGGAGCACGCGGAGATTGGTGAGCTGCGAGAGGCTGCCGTTCTGCAGGGTCATCAGATTGGAGGAGTTGAGGTAGAGGGCGCGCAGATTGCGCTTGCCCGCCAGCTGTCCAGCCTCCAGCACGGGAATGTTGTTGCCATCCAAGTAGAGATCGCTCACGTCCTGGGGTATGCGGGCGGGCAGGCTGCCGAGATCCTGCTTGCCGCAGTCCACGATGTTCGTGGACCAAGTGGCGTCGTGGAAGCAGCTGCAGTTGTTGGGGCAGATCACCTCGCACTCGCACTGCTCGTACTCGCAGCAGTGGCATGTGGGCGGGCAGTGGCTGTCGTACTTGCAGACAAAGTCCGTGGAGGCCAGGCTGGAGAGCGGGCGCAGTGGGGCGTTGCGGCTGTGGGGCATCAGGCACTCGATGTTGGCCAGGTCCACAACGCGGGGATGCTGCCGGGTGGTCAGGTTGTTGATGCGCTGCAGCCACTCCATGGAGCAGTCGCACTCGAAGGGATTGCCACCCAAATAGAACTCGGGCACCGGCTTCTCCGCTGAGACGGGGGCCACACGCAGCGCATTCAGCGAGATCTTGGACAGAACGTTGGCGTACAGATCGACACGGGCCAGACGCGTCTTGTCCACAAAAGTGTTGGCCTGAATCTGCCCAATGATGTTGTTGTTGATGAACAGCAGCTCAATGGAGTTGGGCACGGACATGGCGCCGATCTCGGTGATGCGATTGTGCGAGGCATCCAGCGTGGTCACGCGTATCTCCTCCTGCAGCTTGTAGTAGTTGCCCAGCGCCTCGATGTAGTTGCCATGAATGTCCAGCCACTTGAGGTTCGACGGGATGAAGGCGTAGTCGAACCACACCAAGTGATTCTCCGACAGATTCAGCCACAGCAGCGAGGCCAGTGTGGCAAAGATGCCATTGATGTCGGTGAGAAAGTTCTTGTCCAGCCGAATGGCCTCGATTTCCGTGTTCTTGTCGAAGGCGCCACGCTCAATGTTCTGAATGCGGTTCTTGGCCAGATTGAGTACGCTCAAACGTGGCAGATCCTGGAACATGCCCACGGTGATGTTGCCGATGCGATTGTCGATCAGCCGCAGACCCGTCAGCTGGTTGAGATTGCGGAATGTGTTGTTCTTGAAGTCCGAGATCTGATTCTCGCCCAGATCGAGTGTCTTGAGCATGCTCAGGTCCTGCACGGCCTCGGGCACCTCCATCAGCTGATTGGAGCTGAGGTCGAGCTCCTTCAGGTCGGAGCAGTTGCGGAATGCCTGCATCTCCACGATGCTGATGAGGTTGTTGTTCAGCGTCAGCTTCGTCAGCACATAGAGCCCGTTGAAGATCTTGTTGTCGAGTGTGTGAAGACGGTTCTCGGCGAGGTTCAGGGTGTGCAGATTGTAGAGCGGCAGGAAGGCGCCCTCCTCCACATGGCCTATGGAGTTGTTGCGCATGTCGAGGATCTGCAGAAAGTACAGCTCCTTGAAGGTCTTGGCCCCGATGCGGGTGAGCGCGTTGTTCGAGAGATTCAGCACGATGAGGCGGATCAGGCCCGCGAATGTGTTGTTGTCCACGTGATGGCTGGTCAGCTGATTGCCGCTCAGGTCGAGCACCAGCAGCTGCTCGAGGCGATGCAGCAGACCCTTGGGCAGATCGTACAGATCGTTGCCCTGCAGATGCAATTCGCGCAGCTCCTTGTTGCCCGCAAAGGCATCGGCGGGCAGCGACTCCAAATGGTTGTACGAGATGTTGAGCACGCGCAGAGAGCTCAGACCCGCCAGCGAGTTGGGCGCCAGCGAGCTGATGTTGTTGTGCTGCAGACTGAGCGTTTGGAGGCGACGCAGCCGGGAGGCGCCCCAGGCATCGGGCAGGGAGCGCAGCTCGTTGTAGGAGACATCCAGCACCTGAAGCTCGGAGCCACCGCTGACGGCACCGTTGGCATTGCTCAGGGCCGAGCCGACGCACAGTTTCTCGGAGAAGCCGAGATACTCGGCGGACCGGATGCGATTCTGGGTGAGATTTAGCAGCTGGAGGCTGGGCATGGAGCACCACAGGCCCTCGGGCAGCTGTCTCACATTATTGTCGGCCAGATGCAGCTCGCTCAGCTCGCGCAGGCCGTGGAAGGACTGGGCATGCAGATCCAGCGTCTTGCCCGGTCCCCACATGGCGTTGTGCGTCTGCAGACTCAGCCGCTTGAGGGAGAGGAGACCCTCGAAGGCATTTGCTGGTATGCGCTGCAGCTTGCAGGCATCCACCTGCAGCTCCTCGAGCTTCTGCAGCCGCGAGAAGAGACCGGCGGACAGCTCGCTGGCGTGCAGCAAATCCTGGCTGCACTGCAGCTCCAGTCGGTTGGCCGTCTCGGCCACCTGCAGATCGAGGGGCGCGGTGGCGTCCAGCGCCCGCACATTGCACTTAATGTCCATGGTGGTGCGAACGAACTCCCAGGCGCACTGCTGCGCATGCGTGCTGCGCACGGGCACGGCCACGGCGGCCAGCAGAAGCAACAGGCAGTGGGCCAACATGTTGGATGCTTCACTCGGTTCTTGGGCGCGTTGGTTTTGGATTGTTGGAGGTGAGAGCCTCGCCACTCTGTGTGGGGAGAGGGCTCTTCTCTTTTTTGATCGGTTTCGATTGCTCTTGGCTTAGGTTTTGGTTGTTGTTGTTGCAACACTCTGTCACTTTCTGGTTTTCATTTTTTGATCGCTTTTTCCAACCCGCGTGTACCCGTAATCCTTGTGTGGCGTGTGGTGGCGTGTCACTTAGCGATTTGCACTCTTTTTTTTCTCTCTTTAATATTTCCACTTAATTTCTTGATAGTATTTTTTTGTTAGCTCTTGTTTTGTTTTGTTTGGTTATAATTGCTTTTCACGTTACGCGTTAGAGACGACGACGACGAATGAGAATGAGAAATTCAGTTTTCGTTTCGTTTCGTTTTTGGTTTGAAGTAATTCTTGTTGTCGGTTCGCGTCGGAGCTCGTTTCCTCAGCACATGTTTCGTTCGCCGCGTTTCAAGCCAAAGTGATTGCTGGAGTTGGCCACTGCGACTCCGTTGGCTCGTTGAAAATGTGAAAATACCGACGAGGCAGCGGCAGCGCCGACGACGCGACGTCGCGCAGCAGCAGCAGCAGCACACCGACACGAAACGGGCAGGCAGCAGACAGACACACAAAATCTGTGTGCACGTTCGTGTTCTGCCGGCGCGCACTCTTTTTCAATGCACATGCAGTCTCACACACACATGCAGGCAGGCAGGCAGCATGCATGGCGCTGCTTCGCTCTCACACATTGCGCTCCCACACAGCAGAGGCAGAGGCAGCGACAGCGACAGAGGCACTGGCCGAACGGAGAGCATGCAGAGCAGCAACAATTGCATTTCCTGCCTGCATATGCTCGTATAACATGCATGCTCTCTCACGGCTGCTCTCACTCTCTCGCTCTCGCCAAAAGTAGGGGAAATGTTGCTTGTACACAAACACGCACACATGTGTCCACAGCAACAGTTAACCCTGCCATGGCCCAAGTGTTGGTGGTGTGAGCGTGGAGTGCTCTCAGAGAGTGAGATTGGGAGAGCGCAGCGTACACAATTAGCATTGTGAAATGGATTAATATTGGAGGAGTTCAACATGGGTTATCGCTGAGGCTGCTGCTCCAGTCAGAGCTCCAGCCAGAGATTGTCATTTCAGTGCGCTATAAGCGAGGAATTTATTATCGGGGAAACATGCACTTGAAATGGGAATTATTCACTGGAAATTAGTACACAGTCGCTGTATGCCAGATAAATGATGTTTAGTAACCAAATTGGGGAACTTATTGTTTGGATTTATTTAAAATAAAACTCTTAATGGAATGTGAAGCATTATCAAAATCCATTTGTTGATCGTTCGAAACTCTTGGGATGTTCCAGCAACAAGTTCTTAGTAGTGCCCCCACAACAGCATTCTCTGTCTATCCCATTGGACCCCGTTGGGGTTAAATCAAACCTGCAACAGGCTGCTGTTGGCTGGCAACATTTCGCTAACCCACCACCCAGTCCCCACTCTATGCCGGCTGCCTCTCTGCTGCCAGTTGACTGACTCAGTTCGTTTAGAGCCCCTCGTGCTGCACACTACACACGATGTGCCCCCCCCAGCAGTGGAGAGTGAAGGAAGAGCCGTGTGTTGCTACAGTTTAGCATGTTGCATGCCGCTTGGCTTTTAACAGCTGCCTGCTGGTGCTTCTGCTGCTGCTGCTGCTGTTGTCGTTGCAGCGGCGATTTCTGTTATTGGTGGGCACAATCCACTGGCCAATCCCCCACTCTCTCCTCTGGTGTCTGGAGACGCCGGAGAGTGTTTTGTTGTTTGCCATAAAATGCTGAATCTATTGTCGCATGTTAAATATATTTTAGCAATATTTGTTGTGTGTTTTGCTGCTGTCAAACATTTCTTGTGGCTTCTTAGTGGGAGTCCGTTTCGGTTTTTGGCCATGTTTTTGCATTCAGCCACATCTGCGACTGCCGCTCTTCTACGTTTTTCCGTTCGCCACTGGCAATTTGGCAAATTGCTTAGCTTTTTTTCCCCATCCCCCGCTTAAAGCTGATCGGTAAGAGCATCTGTCTGTGTGTCTGTCTGTGTGTGACGGGGTAAAACTTGTTTGTTAGAGACGTTGTGTTCTTTATTTCCATTTGCAGCATTTGTTCCACGGTTGCTACTGCTACTGCTGCTGCCTGCTGCTACTGCACCTCATTTGGAGGACTGACTCTGTTACCGCCTGTCCCATAAACATTGCATATGAGTGTTGCAAACCAGCAGTGGCAGCAGCAGCAGCAGCAACAGCAGCAGCATCCGCAACAGTGGCAATATTACAGTTTGAATGCCACTATTATGCCATTTCGAATGGCAACTGCATTCAGGCGTGCAACAAGCTGCTGTTGGCTGCTGCTTCTGCTGCTCGGCTTGTTGCACAAAAAGGTCTTTGGGAAGATTGTCTATTCCTGCTGCTGCTGCACTCATTTTCCCCCTTCGTAAACTATTGTGGGGGGCATTGCCCCTACCTGGCCCAGTTATCCGGCGTATTTGTGCGAGTTTTGCCTGCTTTTTCGGCTGTCGACTTATGCCACTTAAAATTACATTAAAAAACTTTCCTACTCCACCTCCTCCGCGAAGTGTAGCCACCCACCCAGTGGCAGTGGGGCAGGGGCAGGGGCAGAGTGGCAAACTTTGCCCGGCTTTTTGGATGTTTACGCTTCCACTTCCATTTCGGGGTCTGTTGCTTCTGTTGGCTGCATCAGCAGCAGAGCCGCTTGCTTGTTGTTTTGTTTTTTGCGGCACTGCAAATATGAAAGTTTTCTTACTTAATTATTTTGTTTGTTTGTTGTTGTTGCTGCTGCTGTTAATGTTGCTGCTGCTGTTGCTGTTGCTTCTGTTGCTATATTGCTATTAATTAATTGAGTTACACTTGCCCCCTTCCCTGCCCGGCTGCTGCTTCAGCTTCTGCTTCTGTAGCTGGTGCCCTAGATGTTGTTTGTTGCTCCCCTGCTGTAGTTGTTGCTGCCGCATCCCATAGTTGCTGCTGCTGCTGCGGCTTCTGCTGTTGCTGTTGCTGGTCTTATTGTTGTTTGCTTAGTGGTGCGAATATTTTATGAATTTTTAAATTTCATTAACTCGACATGTGCCCCGAAACTTTTGTGACAGACTATGTCGCATGTCGTCGACCCTTCCGAAAGAAACTGTGCGACATAACTGGGGGACATATTCCCATATGTATGTACATACATATGTTAGATTATTGGGTGTTGTTTTTAGGGATTTTATTGATTCTATAACTTATAATTTATACATTTAATGCTCTGTAATTAGATTTAGTTTTTAATGAATTTCTTTTCTTTTTTTTAATAGCAAACGTTATTTAATTCGAAAGTTATTTATGGGGTAAGTCATTCAAAAATGTATTTATATTTATTTGCTTGCCTCTAAATTTAATTGGAACTACTAAAAATTCCACATAAAGATTATTACAACTGGACAGAAGTCTCTTTCTGGTGTCCATACACGCATTTCGCGCAACTTTCGTGGCCTCAGTTCTTTAGACACCAAAATTGTGTGGCAGAAGGCTTTCATAAAAGATTCAAAATGCTTGTTGTTCTGTCAGGGCAGGGGTGAGGAGGAGGAGGGGTGATGCTTGAGCCTGAATAATATTCATACGCCGCATTGGCCACGGCCAGAATGAGAATGAGAATTGAGAATCCTGTGACTGCTCTCTCGGTGCAGCTTCCATTTCGCCTCGCATAACTATGTCAAATTAGTGTCTGTCTGTCTGTCTGTCTGTCCGGGCGAGTCGAGTCGAGTGCCTCTGCGGCAACATGGATGCGATGCGGTGATGCGCCACCAACTTTCCCAGCAGTGTATTTAGGCTCGCCCCTAAGAGTGGGAGTGGGTGAGGAAGGAGGAAGGAGCAGTGGAGCGTCATGGAAACTTTCCCACTCGACTCCTGGGGAAATTGTATTCAAATGCAAACTAAACAGAAACCGAAACAGAAACAGAAACCGAAACAGAGGGAACAAAAAAACTATTTTAATTGAATTAGAAAATGGCAATGGGTCAGAAGCACGTTTGTAATGCATAATTTATGTCTGTTCAGTGAGTTTTGTTTTCTGATTTTCCATTTTGCAGCAGTGGCTGCAGCAGTGGCAGTGGCAGCCCGTTGCCAATCCGCATCCGAATGCGGCAAGCGTTTTGCCCGATTTTTTGAGGCCAAAATTTTCATAATCTTTTGGTGAAATAGAAAATTGCCAGAAGGAGCAGCAGCAGCCGCAGCAGCAGCAGCAGAAGGAAAACTCATCTTGTAAATGCAGTTATGAATATCATTGGCGGAGCACCGCTGTAATGAATGAAATGTGGAGTGGGGTGGGGTGGCGAATGGGCATGGAAATGGGGACGTGGCAGCCATCAATGGATGTGTTTGTCTGTGTGTGTTTGTGTGTGGTTATCCAAATGGATATGGATGTGGCATCGAGTGGAAAGTGCGTGTGACAGCGAATGCCTGCTGTTCCCGTTGCTCCTGCTGCTGCTGCTGCTGCTGCTTGATCCAGCCTTTGCAGAAGAGTCGTCCTCTGGCAGCTGTCAAGCGCACTTGCAATTGCATTATTCCGCCCAACGCCCCCCCTGTCTGCTCTCAGGGCTTTTATACTGATCAACAAATTGTAGTTGGATCGAAAGATCGATCCAAAATAATTGAACATTTTACTTGCAGAGAGAATTGTTTTGGTGACCAAAGAAATGAGAATATTCTGTAAATTGATGGAGCATTCAGTTGCTCCTTCTATCTCAACTCCTGTTGTGTAGTGTGATTTGCTATTGAGTCGAGTTCTTGTTGTTGTTCTTGTTGTGTTTGGTTTCCAGACCAGGACACTCATTTGATATGCGGGTTCGGTAATGTGCGCCCACACGTCGATGCGATGTCGCTGAAACAATGCCAGGCATTTTTATATATGCCAGGCAATATTTATAATGCATATACAAACTTGTATATATTATATGTATGTACATACATATGTATATAGGGAGTAACGAGCGATGCCGACGACCGTTCAAGTGCATCTTAAAGATACTTTTGCTGCCTTGCAGGGCGGCGGCTGCATTGTGTGCTGTTTGCTTGGCTTCGGCTCGAGTGGTGTTTGTTTGCCGTCAGCCTATTGTTGCTCCCAGCAGCCTCTCATCCCCCAGTCTTTACAGTCTACAGTGTGTAGGGGTTGTGATATATGAGCTTTAATGTGCATTAACTCTTGTGACATATTTCTCTCTCTCTCTCTCTCTTTGGAATGGGGTTAATTACGCGTTTATCGAGCAGTTTCTTGGCCGCAAACTATTTATTGGTCGCCTTTGATTTATGTGCAGCTATAACTCTGGCTGCTTGTCTCTTGTGTGGCAAACGGAAGTGTGTTTAGTATTTAGCGTGGAAAGATGTCTGGCTCAAAAAATAAAGTGATTTGCATGCCGAGCGATTATTTCTGAGATTCCAGAAGCCACCAACTATAATCACCAACTTCCCCAAGTCTTTTTCGAGTAATTTAAATATTTTTATAATTTTATAAAAGTCCACGAAAAGTATTCCAAAAAAAAACCAATTCATGCCGCTGCTCTTGGCCACAACCTGTAATCATGGCTAAGCAGAAAAAGCCGGCCAGACAATTCTAATTGTCAGCGCAGCTCTTTTCGCTTTATTTTTTTTGTGCTCTTAAAGATTTCGTTTCGTTTTTCGGGGTCGCAATTTTTCAGCGTTTTGCTAATGCCACACGAGAGCTGCTTTAAAGATCAGACAGAACCCTTCATTAGGCACACGAAGAGGAGGCAGCCTAAAGATCGTTCGACAACTCATGTTTATAAATTGGTCTATAATTTCGCTTCGTTTTTATTATTATTTGTGCAGCTTACAGGGGGGAGTGCACGGAACAGAGCTGGGAGTTTTCTTTTGAGTTTCTGGCTGGCTGGAAGCGCAGAAATGTATTTCCTCTAACTGGTTGTTTTTGCAGGCCCAAACTAATTGCCAAAAATCTCTGGAAAAACGGTCGGAAAGTACTATAAATATTTTTACTGCTGCGCGGAGTCTAAAAATAACATTCCGCTGAATGCCGGAGTTGTTGTTTCAGCAAACAGTTTAGTCGTCGGTTAGTGGTGGGGGAGCGAAGGCGGCCTAAGCCCTCGTCTGAGCCTACGTTTGTAATGGGTCTATCTCTAAGATACTTTTGATACTTATGGCAGGTAGCTGGGTCTCAGAGAGTGAGAGAGAAAGAGAGAGCGAAAGAGAGTTGAGTGCCAAAAGAGCGGGGAAATGTCACGCACACCAGCGCAAAAGCAGCGCTGCTCGCACGAATACCAACACAGCGCAGCGGCCGCTCACTCATACAAAAGCAGCAAGATCTGGTTCTCGCTCTCCCGCTGTTCGACCTTCTCGCTTACGCTTGGCCCTCAGTGTATCTGTTTTCCCTTTCGCACAGTTTCTGCCATGATCTGCGCGCTGCTTGTGTGCGTGCGCCGCTCACTCACACAGCTGCAGTGCGCTCTCTGCTGCTGCCTTATGCTCTCCCTCACGCTCGCTTTTCGGACCGCTCTCTCTCTCTTTGCGGCCGCTCTCTCTCCCATTTTGCTGTCATTGACACGCCACGCTGAGCGAGCGGCAGGTTTTCTGTTTCTGTTTGCTGGCAGCAGCAATTATGTATCTTGTATCTGCAACTCGCTTGCCTGCCTGCTTGCTGTGTATCTGTTGGGTTTGGTCCAAACAGCTTCAAATGCCTGACATTTTACGCCACTATCCAGGGAGATTTCTTCAGCGATTTCTGCTCGGATTTTTGGCCTCTGAGCACTCACTGAACCGGGCCTAGCACAAAAACCGTTCCGTATTATCATATCCTTTTCGCACCGGCTTTGCCCCGTTGCGGTGTGGTTTTCTTGTCCCTGATTGAGACAATATCGTAAAAAATATATTCCCCTCATGTGAAATTCGATCGCTAAGCAGATCCCGCACCCCCAGCCCTCTCCTTACTGCATTTCTGCCACAAATTTAGTTGCTTTTGTCGCCGTTTATTGCCACTTTAAGGCCTGCTCCACACCTCTTCTCCACTCTGCTGTCTCCACTGTTCTGCTCAACTTGTTTTACCACACAAAATGCTCTCATTTGGCCATAACAGCCACAGCCACAGCAACAGTTTCAGAGATATATTTTACTCTTTATACACTGCCAGAGGAGGTGTTATGGGTAAAGTAATCCCGATTAAGCCTCAGCCCGATCGAACTATTTGTTTTCTGTGCTGTAGCTCTTTGGTGGAAGACTCTAACTTCCAGCTCCCAAACAATAAATTGGTTTGCAAGCGTATCCGCAGCTTCGGTTATAGAATTTTTGCCTTACTTTTTCTTTTTACATTGTGCTTTTGTTGTTGTTGTGTTGGTCTGGCGTCTTTTGGCTTAAATGAAACTAAATGAGGCAGTAATCAAGTTGTGCTCAAAGAGTCTCCTCCTCATCCTCCTCGCTCTCCGTTGTGGTATTTTCGTTTCGCATTTTTTCTCCATATTTTTTTGTGTAATATGTTTCTTGTGGTTTACAGCAAATTTCACACTTGGTCGTGGCGGTGGTGTGGCAGTGGTGTGGCGAGTGGGAAGACAGCCACAAAACATGACTGAGGCATGGAGCTGATTGATTTTTTAATATCGAGCAGAAAGGAGTGAAAGGGAGTAAGCCAAAGAATGGCAAAATGGGTGGGGCAGTGAGCCTTTGTGTTTGGGTTCGGTTTCGGGATTTTCAAAGGAAAACCAAAGGAGTTGACAGGATGGAACCGCCATTCGAGTTCGACTTGTGGGGAGTACCTGATGATGGCTTCCCCAGTTATGTATTGTCGAGTCAGCAGCGCTGACTGATTTATTCATTGGCCTCGACCCACACTAGCTTTCACTGCTCGCCTCATGGATCCCCATGGAACTCTTGACAATTTCATTTCAATATTTTCGTTACACTTGAAGGCGATCTACCGGCTACTGCTGGAGGAGGCCCATCCTGGTTGCCACTTCACATGCTGCGGCTGCTGTTGTTGCTGCTGCCACGGATTGTATAATAAATATTATTCATTTGGCTCTGATTTTTTTTCGAGCCCAATGATGCCACTGCGTCCACTCGAGGCCCACTACAGAGCCACCACACACTCTCCAGCTACAGCTCCATCTCCAATCCCAATACCAATACCAATCCCAGCCATGACTCAATTAAGAGCCGCACGTTTATTGTGCTTACCCGCGTAGTTTTGTCTGTTTTGTGTGTGTGTATTTTTTATTAACTTTATAGCCTCTGTTTTTGTTCAGCTTACTTACTTATTGTTTTCTTCCACCCGTCGTCTTGTTTTTGTTGAAACGTCATCGTAAATTGCAATTAATTTTGTGGCCCAAAACGAACCGAACCGAACTGAACCGAACCGGCGACAGATGATGGCTCATAATTTCTGCCTGTAGGTGTTTCATTAAACGCAGCCTTGAGTGGGGCTGGCTGTCTTCAATTATATTTCACACCTTCGAAGAACAGAGCAACAAAGTTTACGAAAAACAAAAAAACTCGAAAGCGAAACTCCACTTAAAATTATGCCAATCACGAGTCCGTCCAACTTATTGTCTTTGAGTGCCCCGCACTTCAACACAGTTGCGGGTCTTCAATATCTTTCGAAAAGTGTTTGCATAAATCACACACAAAAATATTTATTCATATGTATGCCAAATCATGGCCAAAATGGAATTAAAGGCTATTTTTGGATATATCAAAAACTATTTTTGGCCAAACAATTATTTGGGATAGGTGCAGGAGAGTCCTTGAATGGTAACACTGAAAGTAGTTGGCCAATCATCCAGCCAGCGGCTATTTTTTTAGATAATTTCTTTCGTTGTTGGGTGCCCATTATTCTGGTATCTTTCATTCGCTTATTATTCAAATTTTATTGTGTTTTATCGTGCTCTAAAGTGTAGTCCAGAGGACTTAAAGTGGGGCAGGTCGCGGCGTTTTTAAGACTTTTGTGTGGTACCACACACTATCTATGGCCGTGGCCAGTCATTGGAAAGTGGCCATAAAAGTGCGTCAGCTCGGCTGCTGTCCCTTTTTAAGAGTTAATTTCTAGCCTTTTACGACCCCCAGCAAATGTCAATTGATACGGAATTTCATTTGATGTTACAGCTGCTTGAATGGGGCAAACGCTCGCGTGTTGATCCACGCCTACTGGTTGCAATGGCTGTGACTGTGGCAGGGGAAGTCCCACTGGCAGGGGGAGGCCCAATGCAATTGGCCATTGCCATAAAAAACACTTTTTGGAAGAGTTGGACGCTTGTTGTTGTTGTACCTTTTTTATGCATCGTCGAGCGGAAAGTGTTGCATTTATCTGCCGCTGCTGCTACACGAAGGCCCAACCTTAGCGAGGATACCGCACATACCACAAGCAACTCCTTGGTGCAGCACTGAGCGAAAAACTTGTGGCCAAAGAGGCAGCCATAAATACTACGATGATGAATAACCCTACCAAGCGCTTCTGTGGACCCTCTTGGATTTGCATATCTGCCACTTCTTGGCTCTCAGTGTGGCTGAGAGAAATTACAATAACCACAGCATAAAAAAGGATATGCACCGCGACTTGCTTTTAGACTTTGTCGCCTCCCTGCCCAGAGACTGGGCCTGGGACTCTGCCTCGCTGTTCCTTTGCTTTTATTATCATCAGGCTAAGTCGGCGACTTAAGGGACGACGGGACATAAAAAAACTCAAACACACACACAAACTCCCAGATAGAGGGAAAACAACAGGGAAAACTGGTAGCCTAGGCCATTAGACATAAAACTCAAGTCGGGTAAGTGCAGGTCGACTATCTGTGGCAGGCACTGGATAGCGCTACAGATAGATAGAGAGAGCAGCTAGAGGCTAGAGGCTATGGGCCAGAGGGGAGTGTGTGGAGTGTGGGCTGGCAAAAGGTGCTACCACTAGAAAAGTTGACCCAAATTTTATCATCAATGTGACAGAAAGTAGCGATTAGATGATGCCTTTTATGTGTCTCTTCTGTATGTGTGTTGCGGTCGTCTGTGCCGCCGACAAAGGTGCATTCGAATGAATGGCCCTGCCACTGTGTGCGGGTTGGTTCCTGGTCGGGTTACGGGTTACGGGTTTACGGGTGCACTCCACCCTATCCTAGTACCGATATGAATGGGTTTTTTTCTCGGCTCCATAAAGCGTTTGCTGATATCTTAATTTGCCGCATCTATCGGAGGCACTTGAGAGAAGTCTGAGACGCCACTCGAGTTGTTGCAGCTGCCGCGGCTGCTGCTGCCGCTGCACTTGTTTGAATTTCCATGCACCCATATCCGGCCTGAGGCGCCGCTCGAAAAGGCAAATAGAGGCGCATCCTGTGCGCCGTGTTACAGGCCCTTGAGTCTGGAAACGATGCAGAAAATCGCTGCCAGGCCGTGGCATTTGATTTGTGTGTGTGTTGGTCCCGTCCCGCCCGTTCCATCTCCAACTAGCCATGAAATGTCCGAGCAGAGCCCAGCCTATCGGAAGCTGATAGCGGGACGGAGATGCCGCTCGCTCGATGGTAACTCTAGACGTGGGCTGCTGCTTCCTTTGAAGTGGTCCCTCGGATAAAGTGTTTGATAATCCAATTTACGAATGCAAATCTCAGCTGCTGCTGTCGTTTCCCGGACGTCGTTGGTCCTCGCATGGTCAGGGAAAAAAGAGAAAGAAATTTTTCCAGAGCTCTTTACGTTGGTCCCATAAATATTTATGGGACTTTGAAAGGTTTTCTTTCACGCTGGAAATAAGAATTAGCTCCATTCTGCCACACTCTAGCCTCCCGCTCTCCCTGTGTGTTGTGCCACTCAAAAAGACGGCCGCAATGTTGTGTGAAGGAAGGCTCTTTCAATTTATATCAATAATGCCGTTAGCTCCGACTTGTTTAGCCCGAGTTAAGCCAATTTTTAATCTTTAGCGAGTTTTCCAAGGCTGTGGGATTTACCAGCGTACTCGCTTGACACGCAACACGGAAAAAAGAGGAGCAAATGCGACGACAGGCCTCGGCCTCGGCCATGTCGTGCACTTTCCAGTAGTGCCCGCCCTCAGCCCAAAGTTTAGCTCAAAATCAACTGCTAACATGACATAACTTACGAGCAGAGCGAGCGGCTCATGCAAATTTCCCCACTACTTTGGACAAAGTTTTTCCACTCTTTGTGTGTGATGGGAACTAGGCTGAGACCGGCGACCGCGACCGGGGCCCACAGTAATGGATAGCCCAGACCGGCCAGAAAAAGGGCTGCGCGACGTCAATTTAAGCCAAAAAGTTATTGGCACTTTGTCAGCCATGGAGTAATGCACTAGACCAAAGGGGGGCAACACACGGAAGCGTGCGTTTATGCGGAGTACAAAATTGGAATAAATATGATTTATATACATGGGAAATTGTTGAGGGACAGCCGCGACTTACAGAAGATGTAGAAGTGCAGAAGGTGTGAAAACCTTCTATGGAAATTGTATGCAAACTTTTGACAGTTCTCTTCATTTTTTATTTTATTATTATTTTATTATTATTATTTTTTTGGTCAGTTGAATTTGGTAGTCACACTTGATGACTTTCAATCCATAAAACTATGGGACAAATGGGCACTATTTGCATGTACTTTTGTCCATGACAAAATTTGGATTGTAGGCCTCGAGGAGAAGATCCCTTGATCATACTTCAAAGGCGCAAAAAACACCAAATAGTAATTATTAAAAAAATTCAAACCGCCATTCGGTGACCTCTAATTCTGATTCAGTTTTAATCGGAATCTGCAGTGTGGATTTCCACAAAAACAAAATGTTTGTCAAGGAAATCGTGCCAAAATTTCAGAGGATTTTCGACTCAGTGTCCATTATTCGGCATAAGCTTATCCGCATGAACCCCAAGGAGCGGGCTGCGGCGGACTGCACTCCTTGCGTGTGTTCCATATATGTGAGTGTGTGAGTGTTTGAGTGTGTGTAGGGGCATTGTAAGGAGTAGTTGGCGGCGGTATCTAGGCCTGGCCAGGCACGATAATTGGCCCCCAACTAATTTACCTATTTAACTGGGATTTGCCGAGGGCGAATGGTTGCCTCGGAGGCATGCAAATCGGGCTGGATTTTTTCTTGGAAAACACTTGGATGTCAATTGGGGAATTGGGTGAAAGTTTTCGCGGACCCTTTGGCCCTAACATCAGTGTAAAGTGGTGCCTGGCACGTCATCTGCCACTCTGCCCCACTCGTCCGTATCATTATCAAAAGTTGTTTAAGATTTCTCAGTTATGTGGGGATATTGTGGGGGTTTGTAATCTGAAAACTTTGTCAATATTTGTGCGAGTCAAACGGGGCGTTGTTGCCACATAATTGGACAGACTGGGGACTGGGGACTGGCGACTGGGGGGAGTAGCTCTGTCTGGGTGCTATCTAATCTGTGTGCCACTCTTGCTCCCTGCTGCAACCACATCTAGCAGAGGCAGCGGCAGATGCATATGCTAATTGCATTAATAAATGAGCAGCTAACTGCGCGGTGGTATCCCGCTATGGGGCCTGCCACTGTCATTCAATTAAAAAAGAAAACAACGACACATTAGGAAAAAACAAAAAGGTCTTGTAGCTGCGTCTGCCACCCCCCTGCCTCTGCCCCTTTACTGACTGGTGGAAAACACAAGGAAAATATTTAGAAAGTAAAGAAAGAAGCAGGCAGCAGGCAGACCTAGGCCCATGCCCAGACCCAGACCCAACCCCAGTGACAACAATGGTGGAGCAACATATGTACCAAAGGTAATTGTCAAGTAGAGCAGCAGCAGCAGCAGCAGCAGCAGCAGCGAAGCGGCAGACGACAGCCAAAGACAACGTTGGCGTGGCACGAAGAGCTGTCTGCACGGACTTGGACTTGGCACACCGCAGACACACGGATACTACGTAGATGGAGCGGACGGAACCGCCTGCACAGTGGCATACACACACACACACACACACACACCTTAACCCGTTGCAGGTCGATTGCCCGCCCCCCCCTTCCGTCTGAACCCACCACTACAAATGACACACAAAAATGGTAACACAAACAACAGGGGAAAAACGCACAGCGAAGCTGCAATGCTCTTTGTTTCCCTCTAACTCCTCCAACTGCTCCAAGCTGCCTTCCGCTCTTCGGCTATGCCCTCGCCAATGAAATGCACAGAATAACAACAACAACAAACAACATTTATTCCATGTGTCTCTGGGCACCCGGCGTACCATTTGCTGGCAACACTTTTCTGGTAACATTCTTGGTTGTGGTTTTTTTTTGGCCTTTCGATAGGCCCGAAAAAATATGCGCGGTGGCGCGGTGGCTCGGTTGCGCGGCAGCAGCGGTTTGTGGTTTTTGGGTTTGTTTGTCCGGGAAGGTTAGAGACATATGCGTGACAATTAATACAAGAGAAGCACCTCCCCCCTCAAGGGTGAGGGGGCAACGTCTCGCTGACAAAGGTACACAAAACGGAACTGCAGACACACGGCGCTGCTTGTCTCGTTGTGTCGTGTCCTCTTGGCGGCATGAAGGCGAATACCCATGTTCCCTGCATTCAAGTGACAGCCCCGCCAGCGCCAGGACCAGCACTGTGACTGTGGCTGGGGCTGTGGGTGGGTGCTGGCTGGGCACCTGCCACGAAACTCCAACTCCAAAGTCAAAGCAAAACCAATTTGCGGGCATAAAACAAACTGTACCCGGAGCCCAGTTCCCTGCACCCTTGGAAGTTCCTGCTGCTCGGCCTCCGTTATTACTCGTACTGTGGACCCTGTACCCTGGACCCTAGGCATGGTCGCGTGTCGCTTATCAGGCTGCTTTATCAGCGCAGGAACAGCAGCAGCAGTGGAGGAGGCACTGGCAGTCCAGTTGAGCAAAAACTTTGTTTAGCGTCTCAAGTCTCGAGCTATTTGGCTACTTGTTTTCAGTTTTGCGTCCCGCAAACCCTTCGCTGTGGAGCCTCTCCCCGGAGCCTTTTCTATGACTCTCCCCTAGCCCTTGAGGTGGCATTATTATTCCTGTTGCTGCTGCTGGTTTGTTGCATATTTTAATTCTGCATTTGCCTCGCTTTTCATTATGCACTCGTATGCATGTACAATATTGTGAAAATGCATTTCCACTTAGATCTTGGCTGATTGTGGGGATGTGGGATGTGGGCCTTGGGGGGCAAAGGCAAATCGACAGAACTGGTGGCATGTGTGCTGCAAAAAGCATTGCCAGAGGTCAGTACTTCAAAGGATATTCATACCTAAAGGAAGTATAGATTTAAGGATGCCGAATCTTGAGATTTAAGAACCTTCCACAGCGGAAAATAAGTACTCTCCCAAAGGATGCGCTTCCTGAATATTCCCCGAATTTCTACGCGACTTTTACCCAGGAAAATGCATAACAAATCGCACCCGATGGAGCAGCTAATTGCGCGACAAATTTGGGAACGATTTCCACTTTAAATGTTCAGCGGAAACTCCTTCGAGAGCGGATATATCCGACGACTTTGCTGCACCAGAAACTACAACGAATTCAAGTGGGAATCGAGTGCGCACTTGCCACAGAGCGAAGGGGCAAGGCACACATTCATTGAATCTTTGGCAAATGCGTGAAATAGATACTTAAATGTCGTGCACGGACAGCTGTCAGGATAATGCTTGCAGTCCCACTCCAAAGGGACCTTCGAAGTGGGGAGTGGGGCACTGAGCCCTGCAATAACTCAATTTGCTCTTTGGGGAGGAGTGCACATGCGAGGAACAACAGAGCAAATTGACAGAAATATGAGCACGCGAAAAGAACGAGAACAAAACGAGGAGGAGTTTGTAGGATTGTATAAAGGACCAAACAACGACTGGGAATGATGCGTCCCGCGAGTCGCATTTTAAGTGGCCCCCGCCCGACTCTGTGGCACAGTCATAAATTTGTCATTGATTGCATGTGAAATTTGAGGAGCTGCCGCACGATGCATCTGCCTCTCCCACTCGACAGAGACTCGTCTGCTCTCTGGGTTTTGTGTTTGTGTATCTCTGGGGCTCTGTTGTGTTTGTGTGTTTTTGTGTTTGTTATCCTTAAAGCAGTTTTATTGCTTTATTATGTCGCTGCGGCGTATCCTTACCATTGTGTCAGTGTTCCCTGTGCTGCTGGGGATCAATCTCCATCAGTCTCTGTGTTTCTCCCTGTGTCTGCCAGGGGATCTACTTTGTCTCTCTGTCCCTCTGCTGAGTTGCATTTTATGCGGGCCTACAACTAAACACGGAACTCTGCCCAGACCTTGCCTTGTTTCTCACAACTTAAATTACGCCCCGTAGAATATTGGATTACATTTAGTAAGTTTTTCTGCTGTTGTGGCACTGCTAAAAGATAAAATGTAGCTGCGAGGCGGTGGCGAGGGAACATCCAAAGTATCTCTGGGAAATGAGGGGGGACAGTGCAGGACTCTTTGGTTTGTTGCTCACTTAACTGGAATAATTGACATGAACGATTCCTTGGGCTCCAACTCTTTTGTGTGGTTTCATATTTTAGTATCCCAAGTGAGAGAATCCTCCTGCTGCTGCTCCTTGGGAGCAACTTTCCAGCAATGCCCGTCGTCGTCCCCTGAGCACAACCGCACGCTTGAGTAGCTCCGCTCAAGCTGCAACAGTTTATATTGCATTATTCTGCTTGAATGGCATTTACACTCCAAGAGAGAAGAGGGCGCAGAGTGCACAGAGAAGAGCAAAGAGAGGAGGCACAAAAAATAGCAAGAAAAAACCAAAAAGGGCAAAAGAGAGCGAAGGCAAAGGAAAAAAGAGCTCGCATTGCCCCAGCGAAAACAAAGTGAATTTCATTATGCCATTCCATTATGGAATATCCCTTAGCACACCCCGTGACACCCCCCCTCGCAGGACACGGTCAATTTGAATTATGAAAATCACAGCAAAAGGAGTCTGGGAAGGAGCCAGCCGCCTGTCGCCTCTGCGCTGTGACTTTTGAATGGATTTTACTTCCATATCATTGAAGCGTTAACGGCTATCAGCTGTTGCACAGCGAAAGGACCCTGCCCCCAGCAATCCTTCCCCCCTCGTGGCACTTTTGTGGCACTTTTAATGGTATCAGACGACCATCAGGTGTGGAATTTTCTGCGTTTATTTTTTGGCTCCAGCAAGGATATGGAATGCCTTGGCAGCGATCGCAACTCTTTTGTGTGCAATTTTCCATCTAATCTGTATATCAGAGGAGACCTCAGACCCACTCTCTCTCTTTGTCTCTCTTCTGCTTAGTTTCTTTTTATTTTCCAGCTTTCTGTGGCATGAGGCATTGTCTGTGCAACGATCTTGTTGCGTTTCCTGTGCCAGCCTTAATGCCCCACATAAACCATTCGCTGCCACACAACAAAAAAAACTAAAGCAAGACAACAGAATTTGTCAAGGCTTGATCATGATTGTGGCACACACACACACACACACACACACAACAGCTCTTCCTTGGACTTCGACTTGTACTTGGACCCTGGCCTCGTGCGTGCTAATGGCCAACAATGTTCGGTTATACCCACATGCCACGGCTGGCAGCAGCAGCAGCAGCAGCAGCAGCAAACAAAAGCCAAACAAAAGTGTGGCACAAAAGTTGTTGTCACACGTAGGTGTCCACCGGGCCACAGTCATACAGCACATAGAACAGGCACAGAGAGGCCCATAGCTCGCAGCTTTCTTTACCCAGAATGATGCCATCAAAGTGCATGGAGTGGACCAGGGACCACGAAGCGTTGGTCAGCCATAATATCACATTGGAGTCTGCTGATTATACCTGGCACTTGCCCGAGCATCGAGGGTATATGCCAGTCAGCCAACAGGCAGCGGGAACGACTCGCATATTGGGTATCTAATGGTTCGTAGTTCCCCCAACTTTGTGTGGCTCTTTTCCAACCCATTTTGTACGCAGCCAAATCGACAAACAGTTTATGCAAAACGTAACAAGGCCCCAGAAGAATTTCCTCTCTACGCTTTTTACGAGCACTTCGCGTATTGTGATCTAATCGTCTGCCGCTCCGAGACGAGACCTGAAGGATGTTCGGACTGTTCGGGCTTGCCCACGCTCTTGCAGTTTTATTATTATTGGTTTTTTAGCTGCATTTACCAGGAGTAGAGTAGAGACGGACTGCCTGCCATTTGCATTTCTTATTGCCTCGAATTGTCATTTGAACGGGCCACAACACTCAAGCGATAATGCGCGAAGATCGCCAAGAGCTGCAACTGCTGCCTGCCCCTCTGCTGGCCACAAAATTAATTGCTTTGCTGATTTGATGCTACAAATTTGTGTATGTTGCCGGAGGAGGCAGTCCCAAGCGCAGCCAGAAGGCAGCCTCAGCTGCAGCCACAGTCTCAGCTCCAGTTCAAGTCGTGCCTTGTGACCTTGCTGTTGGGGGAGGGGAGTTGTTGGTGCTGGAATGAGCGATGTAATTTGTAGATCTCAATTGGGTCTTTGCATGTACGTTGTGGTATCTGGCGGACAACCTAATAAAAGCCCTTGACCATCCATCTTCGACCTCAGAGCAGCACCCGACCAGTGTCAGTGCCAGAGTCAGAGCCGCCTTTTGATCAGAGTCATCTTGGATTAGCTGTGGCGCGCCGCTTCCTCTGCCATTTGTGCTTCCCGACTTCGATTGAAGCTCACTCTCGTCGTTTATAATTAACTTCCAGTGTCCATGACAAGAAACTTGGGAACAACTTTTGGTCGCTGCCTGCTGCCTGCTGCCTGCTCCTCGTCTCTTCTCCTGTCACGCGTGCCTGTCACACACGCTGGCCGTGCCTCTGCCGCCTCAATGGCTCTTCTCTACTATGGCTGCGATAGCCATTTGGCCAGTTCCTGGGCACCCAGTTGCAGTGCCAGTCTCCAGGCCCCTCTTTCCTGTCTATGGGCTTTGATAAACGAGCACATCAGAAATGTGACTTGTCATAAATTTGCCTGCGTGGCCATTACTCATGTGTCATGTGGCTGCAGCCTCTTGCCGCTGCTGCACTCCTCCTCCCCCCGATGGTAGGTGCCATGCAATGCGCGCAGTTTTCCCCCCGGCAAGTTCGACAATATGCCAAGTATGTGAAGTAATCGCCGTTATCAACTTTAGTGACATGATCAGAGTCAGAGTCAAAGCCACAGAGAGCACTGCTCCACATTTGCGGAGAGGCTTTTGCTGTGGCTTTTGCTTACCCTGTGGCAGGTTGACTTATGAAACCCATCGATATTCCCAGTCCCATGAGAACTGAATGTGGAATCATCCATTCTACATTCTACATACCAGCAAAAGTGTCGTTCATTAGTTTTGCGATTTAATGTCTAAATTGGTGGATCTGTAAACTGTTTTCACAGAAAAATCTGAAGCTCTCTTGAGGCTCTGTTCTGTGTTACGACTCTCTTGCTGCTCTCTGTTCTGCTCGCAACAGGCGAGCTTTGCTCATTAACCCAATCGGTTGGGTTCTTTTCGGTTGTGGGCCCCCACAAATGAAGTCATTAAACAATCGACAGCAGCAGCGCCGCATGGAATTGGATCGGGTTCTGACTGTTGCTCTGCCACCTGTACAAATTTCTCAATAAATTGTTCACACTTCATTTTTCATCAAGACAACGCAAAGAGTGCAGCTCCAGTCGCATCTCCAGTCGCAGTCTCAGGCTCAGTCCCAGTCCCAGGCTGAAGAAAAATGAACCACTGACAACTCGTGCTGGGTGCTGCTGCTGGAGCGGTACACCAGCGGAACTTCACGCCGCATGCAGCGCGCTGCATAATAAACAAAGCATCAACAACAGCAATGAAAGGCAGCAGCAACAACAACAAACAGGCCAAGTCCAGGGCAGGGCAGGGCTGTATCTACTCGGCAGTAACCTGCAGTGCATACATTTAAAATTTATTAATTGGTTTTTAAAAGCACTCACACCCGTCGAGCCATTCATAATTCCACAAAAAAAGAAACACTCCACTGGGGAGAATGTGGATTGTGGAAGTTCCTCTTCCAAGTTCAATTTCCGCCTAATTTCATGCACTTTTATGTGGCTTTTGTGTGGATTACGCAGCAGAAAAAAAAAGTAAGTTGAATCGGGAAACCGGAGCGGAAAAAGATACAAAATATGCTGGGAAATACACTACACACATGTAGCCAGAAATGAGCATGTTATTTCTATGTAATTTGGCAAGTCGCCCCGCGAGGCAGTGGATGGGAAGTGTGAGTGATGGGAAGTGCCTTTCAAATTTTGTTGAATGTGGGTTAGATTTCGGAAATAACTTTTGCCAACTGGCTGGGAATAAAACGAAATTGATGTTTTGATGCAGAGAGCTCTTGCCAAGAGTTGGATGGGTTAAAGGATGCCTCAAACTGACAAATACTTGACTCATTTCTGAATCTTCCAGCACATTTTTGTTCCAGATCCAAGCTCTGGGTCAATGTCTTCTTTTTTGGCACACGCACACACAAACATGAATGAAAGTATGAAAGTTTGCTCTGATTAATGGACATCGTTTTTTGGGAGTGATAGTAGAACAATTAATTAGCATTTGCTCGGTTCTGTGTCTGTCTTTTGGCTACCTCAACAGAACCCGCATGTGCGCAGAGTGCCACATAAACTGCGCGTTAACAGCGACGCTTACAACGCTTCCCATAAATATATATATGAATATCTGTCTGAATTTATGTATGAAATTCATAAGCCATAATGAATTGCTTTTATAGACGGCTTTAGTTCGCCCCCCGATCTGATCGCCTGCTGTGCCAAAAAGCAGCGGCTGCTGAAGAAGTGCTGGGAGTCAGACCCAGACGAAGACTCAGGCTCGGACTCAGACTCAAACTCAAACACCAACTCGAAGGCGGCATGAGTAAGTGTTTTGCTTAATTGCCTATGGCTTATTAGGCACCACAGCCGGACACCAGCGGACACCAGACAGCGGACAGACGGACAGCGCAGAATAGTCAAATTAATTTTGATAGAAAAGCAAAAAATCACCAACAACAGATCCACAGATCTTTGGTGATTGGTAGATTTGTGTTGGTCTCTGTGCGTGGTCTTCAGGCCGTCTTTGGTCCAGTCTCTTCACTCCGTCTCTGCCTCTGTGCTGTCTAATGATGATGGCGTTACGAATTTCGACTGCCTGCATTGACCGGACCCACAACAATTACAAATCCGAAACTTTTCTCCATTCTCTTGGCCCATTGTGGCAGCAACACAAAAGAATCTCCAGCAACGGTGGCAATAGCCAATCGAACAATGCAGAATCATTAATTAAATTCCCTGAACTTTTTGAGCATCGATCAGAGAGAAGTTTTGAGCACTGCAGCAGCTGATGGGGGTCCACAGATACAGTTTTATGGACCGCGAAAATACATTGAAATGTTATTAAAATGGTGGAAAAAACTAAGCAACAAAACGTATTTTTTATTGAAAGAAATTCAAGAGGGAAACATGGATTTTTGGTGTTTTTCTTCTCGCGCAGTGTAGGGCCGGTCACAGGATGAGACGCTGCCGCTGGCCTCTGGCTTAAGCTAAGTCTTGGGCCCTAGAGTCTAGGTGTTAACTATAAACAATACTTGTCTGGCTGTGCGAGTATTTACGACTTCCCCCAGTACGCCTCCTCCTGCTCAGCCCCTTCCTTCGCCTGCCCCCGAGCGTAATTGCGCAGAGAGAACACAGCAAAAATATTTTAAAATATTCGACTTGGCATCATTTTTCAGAGCAACTACCGAGCTCCACATACAATTAACCGCAGCAAGCAGCAACTATCTTGTTACCTGACGCGTTTTTATGATTTCTGCATAAAATTAAATCGTTCTTTGCACCTCGCGGTATGTGCCATCTCCGTCGCTCTTCTCACTCGCAACAGGTTGGGGCAGGCCAAGCAGAACTAGTTTCTCGCTCTCTCCATCTGTCTTTGCGCGTCTGCTGCTTTAATAATTTTTAGTTTGGTTTAATTATAGTTTTACGCTTAATAAATATTCGCTGCCAGCTGCCAAGCACAAGGCACTCCTACGGCCCTTTTTTGCCATAGCAAAATGGCAAAAATATGAGCAGCTGGAGCAGTGCAAAGTACTAGGCATTTGTTGAACAATTTACAATGTTCAGGGAAAACTGTCAGAAATATGCTGGAATAAAAGTATTAATAAAGGGATAAGAGAGCAAAAAGGAGAAAATAAAATGGAGAATCTTTTCCGCTAAATGGCAGTCCCCGCAGGTTGTTAGAAAGTGAAGATGGAATAAAGAAAATGCCACCAAAATGCTGCAATTTTAATCTCATTTATCAGGCCTTAAAGTCCGTTTTAAATGCTGATTACTTATCAATTAACCGGAACACATTCGAGTATAAATATTTTGTTTCATTTGATTCGATCTCACTGAAATATTCCATATGTTTCATGCATGGAAATGTGTGCATTTATGTACATACATATGTAGATTGTACATATTTTTTGCATATTTCTTTACACCCCGTTTGTTTGCACACTCCCTCCCACAGCAAACATTTTCCATGCTCATTCTCATTTATTATTCATTGCACATTTTATGCTTCATTCACCTTTTCAATTAATTAATAATCACCATGCTAATAAGTTTTTTTCTTCTCCTCTCGTTTTGTTGTTATTTTCATCTGTCGCTGACTGAGTGTTGTTTTGCCCTCTCCACCACCCACCAGCTTACGGTTTAAACATACAACATCATTACGTTAACTGGAAATGCTCTGTGCACAAATTAATTTAATTTAATTGCATGTCAATGACATTTCTGTTTCCATATGTTTCCGCGCTCGCCAACATTTTTTCTCTTCGGTGTGGCATTTTTTGCATGATTTTCCTTTATTTATAATTAATTTATAAATCGTTGGATCTATTTAATGCTTCAATTCAAATTGTAATGAGCTCTCCGCCTTGAGGTCTCTCTGGGCCGAAAAAGACACTCTGTGTTGTGCGGGTCAGAGTGCATTAGCCTTAGATGAGCCGCCCGGCAGACAGCGCCTTAGAACATGGTTTTGGCTGCCGGTTTTTATGGCGGTTCTACATGCGCTCGTACATGGTAAATAAAAGCCTCTAAATAGAGCATAAACTGCAGGCAACAAGAACGGCCCAGACGCCAGACCGAGACCCAGACCCGAGACCCGGGACGTGACCAGCTTGCAGCTCCTCTCCATAACCATATAGACACGAAATTCAAGAAACCAAAACGATCCCCGACACACTACATGAAATTTCTCATTGAAGTGCGAAACGGCGGCGGCAACGCCTTAGAAGTAAGCGCCGCTCGCATATCCGGAAGTGCAGCAGCGGAGAGACTCCACCAGAATCTGGACTCCTGTGCCCCTCACTCTCTAATTAACAACAACAATGGACCTGTGCAAGGCATGTTGCTGTTGCTGTTGCTGTTGCCGTTTGCCTCCCCCAATTACAATTTCACAACTTTTACGCACATTTGTCAAGTGACATTGTTCGAGGGGATTGGGATTGGGATTGTGAACTGGGAACTGGAAATGGGAACTTCTTTGGGTTTCTGTCTAATTGCAGTGCCGTTAACGAGCTGCTGCTACTGCCGGTGCTGGCATAACGTTTTGTTTGCTGCACTCTCGAGTGCCTCACGCATAAATGAAAAATTTTCTTAATTATTGCATTGATTTTGCATGGGGCAGCCGAGGGCAGGGGAGGGCCTGCAGCACTGCTGACAGCCACTCGAAAGAGTCTGTGCAGTGGGGGAGGGGGTGGCTGCAATTTGTCGCCAGTGTTGCACCAGGGGGCAGTGCTGCTCGAGTGGCTGAAGTGGCCCAGTGCTTCGGGGGCTGCTGTCGAAATTGTGTGGAGAGACAGAGCCGCAGCGTGCGTGCACGAGCTGTAGTTTGTGGTGGGCTGTGCCACTCGTCATTGTGCCGCAATGCAGACGTCATCTCTTCAGCCCGTCAGCGTTCCCGTCGTCCTCGTCGTCGTCGTCATCCGGCAGAGGCCACTTCAGAGTCGAGTCCTCTCGCTTTGACAATGGCTTTGGTCGGAGCTGCCGCCCGGGACAGCCAGCAGTGGCAGCGGTGGCAGCTGGCACGTTTGGTGGTCGGTCACCGACCGTTGGGTGTGGGGAAGGGGGAAATTTTCGCTCAATATTTATGATTAAAGTCCATCGTTTGACTAAGTTCCACAGATTAACACATTTTCAGCGATGACACGCCATTCCAGCGGGCCAAAAGCCCACCTAATGTGACCAAAGCACGGAAGGAGTTTCGGCCACGTTAGCAGCTGCCAAAAACGACTTTTGATTGCTCTTTAAAGTAAAGCAAAAACCAAATCAGGGCCGGGGAAATAATTTAGTTAAATTGTGCAAGAAATGTGATTAAAATTTAAAACTAAATTGGCGGTAAATGCATTTTCAGTCAATAGAAATTAAATCATGGCTCATGTATCCGATTGTTTAGAGCGGAAACTAAAGTTTAAAAGGATTTTTAAAGCTGTGCTGAGGTAAATTAATACAAATCCCATCGCTAGTGCCAGTTTGAATTAAAGTTTGACGTGAACTCCTGTTTCTGTTGAAATGTAACTTGAAATACAAATGAAATTCCATGCGCAAGCCATGCCATAGCCAAAGAGTTTTTTGTGTGCGGCTAAAGCCCGGCAGGGAGCAACACAAACACCTACCAAAAAACCCCCCTAGTTGTTTGTATTAGAACTAGCACTGTCATTAAGGTTGTACCCAGCGTATTGTGGAAGGCAATTAAAATATTTCTGTAAGCAATGCAGCGACTCAAAGGTCCTGCCCCGCATGTATGTATGTACAATGGGACAAATAAATAAATACATAAAATTCCGTACATAATTTACAACATGCCAAACAACAGCAAACAGCAGGCCACAACGACAATGCAACATGTTGCATTGTGCTGCCATGGTATTTATGCAAATTTGTAGTGCTCCACAATGTCCAGGCGACGGAAACTGAACTGTGAGTTCGAGTGGTTTATTTATTTCCCTTTGCAGATTTTTCTGTGTTGTTAAATGTTTGAAAAATGTATGCCGCCTGGCCAGCAAATAAATATACGTGCCATATGTGTAAAGCGGGGCATATTTTGGGGTAGTGATTGCGAGGGAACGAGACCTTCTTGGCACAACAAAGAGTTTGTTGTGTTCCCTTTTTGATTACATCAAAATCTGTTTGGTAATCGCTAAATTAACAAATTAATTTGTCCTAAAATTCCCGTATTAACCGGAATTTAAGCCCACAACATCCCGATCCAAATCTCTCACAATACTTTAAGTTAAGCCAATAGTTTGTTGCCTTTAAAATCAGCCTCGAAACTGACTTCAACGCCAACGCTTTACATGAGCCGCTGCCGTAGGCTGACGGAAGTCGGGACAACAATGTGCAACGAGTTGCAAATAAAACGCTTTGACGCATGCGCCACATGGCCAATTTGGCCAAAAGGTGGACCTGGGACCCACACATTAGGCTGTCTCCAAACGAGGGGCCTAACACTGATTATCGGCATTACATTTTCTGTGCACTTTCGTATGCAGCGCTCTTTCGTCTAACCCAAAATTAAGTGGAAAATCAATCACTTTCACTAATTTTAAAGTGATTTTTTCTATATATTCCCCAAATGCAATGGGGCGGCCATGGGGTTCAGCTAGGGATTGGGACTCGGACGGGTCTTGTTATCAAGTGTTGAAACGGACGCCGATGCAGAGTGGAGTTCGGGATCGGGAGAAACTCTCAAAGAGGCAGCCTAATGATCGGGCATTTGTTTCGGCATCGGGCATTGAAATAAAGAGATTTTTAACTCTCGCACCAAATGAAATTTAAATTAAAGAGTGAAAGACAAGAGAGAGAGAGGGAGAGGAAGCATATTATCGGCATTAAAGTGCGGATTGATTAATTGCTGTCTCTCCGCTCTCGCTCTCTGAGTGTGTCGTAGGGGAATTTTTAATTTGATTCTCAATGGATGTTGTAGCGGCTGCTGTTTGTGCCTGAAACGGTTTGTGGGCCGGGCCGATTAATCAGTGAGATAGTGCTGAAGCGACCCGACCCTCTCTCTGGGCTCTGCTGTCTCGTATCTGGTATCTGGCGGTGTTCTAACTAACGGTGCTTGTGCTCTGTGCCAAGAGTTTTGAATTTCGCACAGAAATAATTTGCCAATCGTGAACGGAAGCGCGATGCATGCGTCATGTGAGGTGGCAAGAACTAACACTCTTCAGCTGCAGCATGGCTCTTCCTTCACTCTTCACACTCTCCACACTCTTCGTTCTCCCTCGCGCTCGCTCTCCCCGTGCCTCCTGGCTGGGGTCGTGCGTGCCGCCGGTGCTGCAGCCGCGGATTCGGTTTCGATTTTGGCCCCCGAGACTGTTTGTTGACTGTTGAAAATTTCTTATTTATTCTCATGTTAATTTTCTCTGTTGGCAACTTGCGTGACTTGATCGTTTTGGCCAGATATTATTTTGTTACATTAAAAAATAATTACCGCATTTGCCTTTGCCTTTGCGTTTGCGTTTCTTCCATGTCTCATTCTTTGACTCTCTTTTCTCTGTGCCTTTTCCTGTATCTTGGCCATAGCTTTGAGCTGTTTCTGGGTTCACTTCTTGTGGCTTAATCATTTCGAATGCGTTGCTAATTTGTTGATTGCCACTTTGCTGTGATTGCATTTTTCGCCTAAATACAGCTGACAGCTGTGTTTCCCATTTAAAATAACGAATAAAAAATATGTAGATGTGCAGTTTTCCATTTAAATATAATTTTATAGCTGCACAAACCCAAGAAAACATTCTGATTGTTTGGCCAAGAGATCAATGACCGTTGTGACCCATAATCAGGGTTATACTAACAAAGTTGGGCCATCACTAGCCACGCTTTAACCCAAAAGAAAAGTGCCTGTCGATGGCTCTTCACATTGAAGTCTTCACTGTACAACTTATGGCAATATTTCGCATAAAAGTTGAGTCCTACCAAAAGTGCTCGCTATTGTTGAACCCATGCCACAGTTCGTGCTCCTCTGTTGTCCTGCCATGTTCCGCAAACAAGCTGAGAGCCAAAACAGAGCATAAAATAAAAGTTTTGTGACAAATTTTTCATAAACATAAAGCCCAGCGCCCATACATTTTGATGGTTTTAATGGACAAAACTGCGCAAAATGATGGCCGCGAAACGTGTTGTTTGGGCCAGAGCCCCAAAGGGAGATACAATAGGGGTAGGGACGGACATTCTGTGGAATGTGTTGCCAGGCACCTTCTGCCAGTCTGCGTCTGTTCTTGCTCCTGCTGCGGGAGCTCCATCTACACAGAGTGACAGTGGCAATGTGCAGGCGCGCGCCCATTTAAAATGCAGCAAGTGTCACCATTGACTGAAACGAGGCGCAATAAATATATATGTACAAGGCAAAGACAGCACTGGCTATATACAAAGTGGCAGCCAGCAGTGCCAGTGGCTGTGGCAGTGCCTCGTCTTGGCCTGGCTTTATACGGGCAAGGCATGCGCTGCATATTGGCAACAATGCAGCTGAGCAGCGGCACCAGCAGCAGCAAAGCGGAAAAAAAGAGCCAAGTAAACGGTTGTTACACTGCCTTTAGCCTGTGGTGTCTGTCTACCCATCCCTCCTCGTCATTTAAATAACAATAAAATTTGATGACAAGCCGTAATGCAGATCCCCCCACGTTCCTGCAACCTGCTGCAGTTTCGATTTTGGAGCTGATTGGCTTTGCCAGCATAATAAAGACATTCGATGCCTTTTTAAGCGTTTCACTTTCGCACGTAGCCAGCGTCGTCGTCGTCGTCGTCGTCGTGGCAGTGCCCGTAAAAAGTTTGCACCATGTCCGGCTGTAAAAATAAATATCACCAAATTCTTCACCAGCTATGGCTGCTGGCCCCTGGCTGCTGTCGCTCCTGGCTGCTGGTTTTCGGGGGGAAAGTTGAACACAGTCTAGAGTCTAGACAGACCCCCAAAGCCCACCCAGATCCACGCTTTCCATTTCATTAGACAATGCCAAGTTTTAATAAAGAAATCGTGCTCTTCGACCGACTCCTCCTCGATATTGAGCGGGAATCACCACAAAACAAGCGACAAGAAAAACGAAACAATTGCAATTACTCGAAGAGCGGAACTGCAAGTGAAAAGACATCAAAGCAATGAAGTTCCCTGCATTGGATCAACTCTTTTTTCGGGCAGTATTTATTACATTTGCTCCTTGCTGTTGATTACTTCCAAACGCTCTCTTTACGCACTCTCCTCTGGTGTTTCTTCTCTGCTGAAAAGTATTTTTCCTGGGCTTTGTCTCTTGCACATCCCATCTAGCTACCATTGTGCTTTACGTGCTCTCGGCGTGCCCCAAAGCTGAAATGTCGAATGTGTTCTATATGCCACATGGCTGCACCCGTCCCGTGGGGAGTCTTGCCTGCCTATGGCTCCTCAATGGCTGTGGCTGTGGCTGTGGCAGTGTGAACAAAATGCACGTTTCTCAGTGAGGATGCAAACAAGTTTGTGTCTCTCCCTCTCCTGCTATCAACTCGATGCTGCCACAGACGAAGACGAGAGGGCCTGCTGCCACTAGTGCTAGATGTTGCCTGCAGTTGCCATCGCCGACGCTTTGTTTGAAATGTTGCTGACAAACCACTTGAAGTCTCCTCTTGCTCTTCTTCAGCTACAACGTTTTTTTTCGGCGTTTTGACACTGCCCCAAACCCATAGCCTGTTTGACAGGGTATTTGAAGTTCGTTACGCTTAGCCTTGCTTTGGGGTTTTCGTTTTTACTTTGCCGCTGATGTATTTCATAGAAAATTCGAGTGACAAGTCGGCCCCCGTCCGCTATCCACTTTACACAGTTGTGGCCGAAATTATGCCGCCCGAGACAGACACACACTCGCCTGGAATGGAATCGTCTGGCAGGGAAAAAGGTTAAAGTGTAAGTGGGGAAAAACAAATTGTTGGCTGGACCAGACAGACTGGCTGTCAGACAGCCAGTCCACGCTCCCCGCGCTCCCCCCTGCTGCAGACATCACTCTGACGACGATGCGTTCACACTTGGACAAGTGTCGAAAACTGGCCTACTCGGCGGCCGCGCACAGTTCTGTTCTCCCCCCCGCCCCGTCAAACAGAAACAGAACTTTGCGTGGTGATGACGACGAGGCTGGTTGGGCAGAGGGGGGGTATGGGGCAAAATGGGGACTGTGCCCAAAGAAAAGATGAAGGAAAGTTTTGTGGGGCTCGGTTCTTGCTTTTTTCGATGAAACATTTTCGTAGAAAATTATTTCGAGTGCCCGCCCGGAACATCCCAAACGGCCTGACAGCTGCGCTGGGCCTCTCGGTCTATGGCTCGGCGGCTTTTTATCACTTCACTTCAAGTTTCTGTTCCCCATCATCGGCGGCGGCTCCCAGCACTCCTCTCTGCTCTCGACCATCTTCAATAACAATTTTCAGCTAGGCAAATGGAAATTCTTGGGAAAATGTGCACATTCAAAGCGGTTTCTGGTCGCTTTCGTAGCTGTTTCAGCGAAAGTGTGGCCCCCCCAGAGGCATCTCCAATCTCCTCCCTCTGCACACACTCAAACACTTTCTAATCAATTATATCGCACTTATATGCAAATTTCTCGGTGAACAAACAAACAAATAAATCAATTCCACGCCATTCAATTCAATTCAATTTCAATAAGGCTACGCAGGCAGCACAGCACCGCACCCCGCCCCGAGGCGGCACAATTGAACCAATTCGAAAATCACCTTTCTCGCCAGCGAAATTGCGTTGTCAGCCAGCACCACCAGAGCCAACGAAGCCAGCCAAGTGTTTCACTTTCTGCCTAGTTAACAGAGTTTTTTTTGTTTGTTGGGGGTAGAGCTGCCTGGCTGAATGGCGCTGATTCTACCTCCGAGAATGTGAAAGAAGCGCTTGAAAAGCTCAAAATTTCATATTTGAGACGAGAAATTGGGGAATATCAAATTTCAAAACGTGAACAAATCAACTGAGCGGAAGTGGGCAAAGGCGACACACGAATGCTCTATCAGTTAATGGTAGATTTAAGGCAGCTTTAATTAATGATTGGGCCACGAAATTTAAGAGAGTTTTCGGAGTGTCTAAAACTGATTTTTTGCATTAATTAGTGCAAGAAAAGAACTACATAAACATGAAAGCTTCTCATGTATTCTAAGATCTACAACTGTCAGATTTTAATTGTAAATTATTCATTCATATGCAGGGAACTTTAGAGATTTTTTGGAGTGTCTAAACTGAATTTTTGCTAGAAATATTGCGCGTTTTTGTTTGGCTTTCAGGAAAAGGTTGTTGATTCTAAGATCTATTAATACAATATTTTAATGTTAATTCATTCATTCTTCTACCTTTGCCACTACTCATCGAGCGAGACTTTTCCCCATTCGCATTTGCAATTCCCATTCGAACCATCGCATTCCTGTTGCCATTACTCATCCTGTTGTCCGATCTCTGCTCTGATCTGCTCTGCACTTCTTAGATATTCAAATCCGATCATTCATCCGTTTGGTTGAGTCATTCGCAAGCCGCAGCAACCATCCGTATGCCGCCTGGAAATTCCTGCGCATATAAATAAATGTGCCTTATCATTGAATTTCAATTAAATGACAAAAAAATACAAACGAAATTGTTTTGACGCCCAAATCCACTTTTCGGAAATTGTGTGCCCCTTGGCTTCAGCTTCAGCTCAAACTCCAGCTCCAGCTCCAACTCCAGCACTGGCTTCATACATATTTCTTATATTTTTGAACGTACAACATACATTTTGCATGCTCAACAATTGTAGACACCGTGGGGCGATGACATAAACACGAAACGGGCCCCATTCATTGACAGTCCACAGAAAAAACCCCGAATCGTGGATGTCGTCTGTGGCTCTGTCAAATCGAATAACAAATTTTTGGCGCGTGTGTTGAAGCCCGTAAACAAATTTTGCAGAGTATAAAGAGGTATATGGAAGGAAGGCAGGATTTGTGCAACAATTTCCATACCTAAATTATCTTCCATAACCATTAATGGGTAACTGTAAGTCGAGGAACTCCTCCCAAACAGCATTCACTTTGATTTGATATTATTTTTGGTTGCTGCTGCAATATGAGTCTCAACTCCATGTTAAACATTTGAATATGCTCCGTCCAATGTTGCTGCTTCTGTTGCTGGCTGGGATGTATTTCTTTCCAGCTTATTTGACAGACAGCCAGACGGAGAGAGAGACAGACAGACAGACAGACGGACAGACGGCAGATACGAGCAATGCTGTGCACTAAAATTTGATCTCTCGCGCTTTGGCACGAACTGTAATTGAAAATTTTCGTATGTATTTCAAGAAAACACCAAAAACAAGACACTCGAAACACTTGGCTTTGGGCTTTTCACGGATATCTTTGGTGTGGTGTGGCATGGGGGAATGGTGCGGGGTGAACGGTAAGTCTCAGCTTCAGCTTTCTTGTCCGGTTACGTGAAATTTCAAATGTCATAATTTCTGACAGTTTTGATAGTCATACAAACCGAGTGACAGCGCGCAGTCAGAGGCTAACGGGGAGGAGTGTAAGCTCAGGTGGTGGTAGCTGGAGATTGTTTTTGGCCAAAAGAGCAAACAAAGTGACAAGTTGAAGTACATCGAAAGCCGCACAGTGGGCTCAAAATGGAGTATAGAGATCTAAGGGAAACTTCTGCCCATTGTCCAGGGTTTTTTGTAACACTTTGACCCAACAACAGGTTTCCAAGTGCTCGAGTATTGATTTGCTAAGTTGATTCTGATGTTGCAACCTCTTGGACCACACAATGAGCTTCACTTTTGCCCAAAACTTGTGCTACATGGTACGACATGTAATGTTGCATAACACGTAGAGTTCTGCGCAAGTCGTAATGGCCTCCGCCTAGAGTTAGTTACATTTTTGGGTTCATTCCCGGAATTTCCAGCGAATACCAAATTTAGGACTGTGTCGTAGCTGAGTTTTTACACGTTTCTAGTTACTTGGCTGTGGGCTTTTTTGTGAAGCACAGAACTTGCCCCAAAAAGTGTGTGGATCTTTTTTGGGTACGTTGAGGCATTTGACATTGACAAAGTGGTTCTTCGAATGAAATTGTCATAATTTTTCTCGGCTTTTCTACATGTCTTTTGAATGCATACAAAAGCGTTAATGTTGCCCACTTTGTCATACTTTGCGCTAAACAATTGATAAAAGAGCCACAGACAAACCGAACCACAAGAAAGATGTTTGAGCACAAATATCCCAAAAACCAGGGCGAATGAACTTTTTACTAACGGTGCATGCTGAGGTCTTTACAATCCAAGCAATTGTTATTCCAATATGGTACATACATTCATGAGTCACTCATGAGTCATTCATGGCAACTTTCTTAACAGCCGCCGCTGCGGCATTGCTGCGCAGGAGCAGTCGCATGCCCTTTAGCTCCAGGGTGATGGCAGGGGACAGTGGCGTCCTGACACGCTGTGCATCGGGATTGAAGATTTTCAGCAGCGAACTGGGATTACCATGAGGACCGATCTCCAGCTCGGCAATGGCATCGCCAACGGCACGTATGGGCGCGGCTCTGGGACTAAGTTTCGGTGCGGCGCTGGGCAGCTTTTGGCAACGTACAAGGACCAGCACTACGAAGGGATTGAAGATCTATCAATCGTTTTCCTTGAGGTTTTACTTACACAGCAAAGTGCCCAACCATGGGAGCTGCCATTTCCCCAGCAACATCTTTGCAACGTTCAGCAATTGAGTGACCAAATGCTTCATTTTCTTGGGTATAACACACGTTGAAATCAATTTGTTTCGCCGCCTCAAAGTGTGTCGCAGAACAAACTCTGCTTGCTGCTTATGTAAGCCTCTAAAGAGTTTAAGCCGTGGCACGTATACGCCAAACTATTATTGCTATCTAGCCCGTGAATTGTCGCCAGATTGTCAGAGTTTGTGCCGTGAGAATTGTTGTGTTTTACGAGGCATCTAATGAAGCAAAAGGAACTCTCCGTTCGCTCCAGTTGACACTGACCGCAGATGCCTATCTCAATATTTAGGTTGCCGCACAAATAAAAGTCAGAGCTGCCGCAGCACAGCGTTGTTGGAGCACTTGAAGATAAATCAAAAGATGCGAAAAACGAGTTGGAAACCCTAAAGGCAGCGACGACACTTTTAGGCCGCGTTCGGCGCGAGAGATCCCAGCGAAATGATAAATGTTCCCTCTGTGTATCAAGTGTGAATTTTAAGTGAAAATCCATGGGGAAAAAAGAAAAATGTGTGCGGAGAGCTCTACTACGTGGTTTCTCAAGTAAAATTCAAGCTTTAGACATGCCAATAAATGATTTTAATTACATCAGCTGTCGGGCCCCATCAAAAAGAGAGCCATGAAGAACCTAATACTCTCTTTCTATTTTCTGTTCTATTGTTTTGGGCCAAGTTCAAACACGAGAATTGTGTGTGTTCGTTTTATGGGCCTGCTTTTGCCACCGTTCGGTAGTAAAGGAAATGCGCACTGTGGCCATAAAAGCCGCACATAAAACATAAAACAAAACACAAAACTAACCAAAAAAAAACCAAAATAAAATCAAAAAGAAAACTCAAACCCGAAGCCGAAGCCGACCTGAACCTGAAACTGAACCCTGGAAGAGTTGGAAAAAAGGGAAAAAGAAGTTGAAGTAGAAGTAGAATTATGTTTTCTGGAAGACATATTTCTCGCTTGGTTAGATTCCACATAATGCCCAAGCCGATAGAGCCAAACCCGGGTTGGGATCGTAAAAAGTGCGAACTGTAAATCTTGACAGTTTTTACAACCAGAGCTAGAGAGCTACCTGGCTAGAGAGTAGTTCTCAGTGCTGTTGGTTCCCGGTCTAGAAACCACTAGAGAATTTTGTATTTATGAACCCGCTTTTATTTTGCGCCGCCAAAAACTATTAAAATTAAATCGAATGAATCGGGGGCAAGCACTTGAGTTATTTTCAGGGTATTTTTACCATAAATTCAAAAAATAATTGCTTATGAAATCGTTCATTGCCGAGCTTAGAGCGGAGCTTAGACATGAGCCTGCGACGGGGAATATTTATGAATTGAATTTACGATCGCTTTTTGGTTTGAATTTACGACACGGATTTAATCAAAAGGCAAGCAGAGGAAATT
This sequence comes from Drosophila subobscura, assembly GCF_008121235.1. NCBI lineage: Eukaryota > Metazoa > Arthropoda > Insecta > Diptera > Drosophilidae > Drosophila > Drosophila subobscura. Next base: position 3,704,031 of record NC_048531.1, read on the forward strand.
GTCCTTAGGTTCTGCTCCCCATTCGAGTGCGGAGGCAATATTAATTGACGGCCATTAGCAGCATCACTCAGCTGAAAGCATATGCAACCAGCCAGACAGCCAGCCAGCCAGCCAGCCAGCCAGCCAGCCAGCCCCATGGACGTGCCACGGGGGCGGCAGAGAGCTCAGCTGGTGAAGGCTATGCAAAGGAAAGGAAACTATCTGTGAACTCATACATCAATGCCGCTAAATCCACTTGTCAGGAGGTACAAACGTGAGAATCGTTCAAACATAAAAAACCAGAGACAGAAACTGAAGCAGAAACAGAAAAAAACACACACAAAAATGAAACAAAAAACACAAAACTGAAACAGATACAGATACAAAAAAAAGAGAAGAGAAATATAACAAAAGCAAACGACAAACGGCAAACAGATCGGCCAACGAGGAAATATTGTCAGGCGACACTCTTTAACCCACGAGATGTAGATGTGTCCCTGTGTGCTGGGTATCTGTATCTGTGTGTCTGTTAGTTGCACTCTAGCTTTTGCCTCCTCCCTGGGGAGATTTGTGGCCGGGACACCTGCAGCAGCCGCTTGAGGGCCCGTTGTTGCAGCGAAAGACTTTTTTATGCTAAATACCAACACAGTTTATATTGATGACGACAGCAGCAGCGGCAGCGGCAGCCATGCTAAGCATATGCAGATCTACCATATATATAAGTTTATATATACCCAGAGTTGTGTACGTGTGTGCAGGAAAGGTAGGGAAATGTGTGACAAAACACCACAAGGAATTTTAATCCCAAAATGATTGATAATCATTTGCATGGAGAGTGAGAGATGCAGAGGGAAAAGCTTCATCACGTTCCATTTGCCTAGGTGTAAAGTCCATGGGGTATTATCAGCAACGCCCAAAACAACGTCTTTAGCATGCAGCATTCAGCATTCAGCATCATCATCAGCATCATCATGAACATCATCATCGTAGTCCCCACTCTGCTCTGCCTGGCTTTTGTTTGCTGCTAATGTTTGCACTTAATTCACCAGACAATAGGCAACCAAAGAGAGTGGATCCGACGGGGGAAGTGTTTTCTTTTAGCTTTTACACACTGAAAAAGTGGGGGAGACATGGCGGAGATGTGGAGACTGCGTCTGCCAAGGCGAAAAGTCTAAATTATATCGCCCGACGCTTGCATACGAGAATGCATCATTTTGTTAGCTTAAGCAAAGACGATGCGCTTTTTGTGAATGGGGAAACCAAGCGAGACACTGAGAGAAACGAAAAGAGAATGCATAAAGAATTGGGGGAAGTGTAAAAGTAAAGATTAGGGGAGTAGCTCAATCCTCGGTGCACTTTTTCCTGCACACACCCAGCTCTCGAAATTTGCCAGCTCATGTTGCAACAATGTGTGTTTACACCCCCCCTTGATCCACTCCATTTTAGGTGAACATTTTTCCATTCAGCTCAAGTTTTATTTCCCTCCATTTAGTCTTTTGTTTGCGGCTTTTTCGTATGGTGACACCTTTTCTTCTTCATCTTCTTTTGGGGCTCCAACTATTTAACCTGCCACACAATATCCCCTCCCCACCTGAGAATCGAACAAAAGCCGCTGGCCCGAGCATCATAATTTATCATGATGCTGGGATTAGTTGAGTTTCAGTTTTAACAACTGTTTATTTTTAACACGTTGCACATACGCCGTGACAATGCCCCCAATGCCGAGTCGCCTCTTGCTAATGTTCAAATTTATTGACTATCAAATGCCTGCTGCATGCATTGTGTGTGTGCCACTGCATTGGTTTGTGCCACTTTCGAATGAGAGCCACCCAAACTGTGCATCGAACAGTGGATACCCTGTCCTTGTGGTACACAGACTGGACTGGCTCGTTCCTCGTGTTTGTAGCTCGCTGCCACGCCCCAACTGCAACAAAGTTGAGTCCTCTATATTAGCTTTAGTGGCCCAAAGTGTTTGTAATTGTTATGGCCAAGCGGAGAACTCGTTCTTTCACTTTGGCTGAGGCCTGCAAGCGCGAACTTTATGGCTACACCTACCCAGAAAGCAACGGCAGATGATCAGTCGTACCCCCAGCAGTCCGCCAGTTTACAGTCCACCAGTCTCCAGTCTCAGCTCCATCTGCATCTCCTTTGGCTTTGAGTTCTAGCGGTAAATAAAGTTTTTGGCAACACGGCCGCGCCCACTGCTTGCCAGATGCCAGCCGGCCAGGGACCACCTAATGAAATGTGGCCAATACTCACGGGCACTCCTCACCTCACCTCACCCCACCACCCCTTTGGGCGTCTCTCCTTTGTGGCGCTGTATTAAGAAATTACAAGCAAACGCTTGTGTGCCCCACGCATTACGATGGAAATTAATTTGCGCGCTCGGCAAATTTAATTCAATTTTTTGTTGCGGACCAGCGCGGATGCATGGCCACGCCCCGAAACGAAAGTTGACCCACTGTTGGCTGGAGGAATGTGCTGGGATCAGTCGATGTCTATCCGTCTCTCTCTCTCTCTCTCTCTCTGCAGTTGCCCAAATCCCCAGCCAAAGAAGTATGCGGGGTACGAATTAAGACATAATAAAGCTGTCCCTCAGTCTCAGTTCTCTTGTCGGGGCCCATCCGTCAAGCTGCTGCTGCTGCCTTTCGGTTCTTTTCGGGGCGTGTAACGACGCACTCCGAACACCTTCGCCCCAGACAAGATGTTTTTGGCTTAAACGATATTTATTTTTCGTTGGCTGGGGGGCTAAGACGACACACAGTGAGGTCGTCATACTTGGGAAGTTCATTTTGCAGTCGCGGCTGAAACTTGGACTGACTGGAGGAGGGCAACTGATACGAGGGGAGGCAGGGAGGCACTGTCTTGGTGCCCGTTTGACAAACGAGTGTCATTTATCAAAATGTGACACTATTTGCGCCAAGTCATGTGTTAACTGCACTTTATTTTATTGTTATACGTTCAAGTCGAGTCGAAGTCTTGGCCCTGCCCTGCCATCGTCTCCTCAAGTGCTCTCACATTAAATATATATCATAATTGAGGGTTACGTTGCTGTGGCTTTTCGGTTCTTTTTGGTTCTTTTTGGGGCATAAAGCTAAGTAGAACAGCAATTGACTCTCTGCCAGCAGGATGGATGAAGCATGAGGCATGTTCAGATTGAGATAGGAGGAAATATTGCATTGATTTTATTTTAGTTTTATATGAACTTTGCCGCAGTAAACACAAATTCCCAGCATAAAATACAGTCCCAAAATATCGTTGAACAATTAGTTGAGATATTTAAATATATGAAAATTTGTTTTCATCTTTTAAAGAAGTAATTTGGGTTTCCCCTTCAATTTCTTTTTGGGCTCGACCTGCATTTATTGCCAATAATATAAGTATTATGATTATGTGCTCGAAACGAACGACGCTCGTCGCGCTCTTAAATGTTGTTTTTACAAAAAATATCCCAAAAAACCCCCTCCCATTCCCGAAAAAAACAACCAAAGTCCGCAGAGTAATTTCTTGCACGACATTAATTTCTTTTAAATTACGCATAATTGAAGTACGGCCACTCGAACTTGATCGATGGCCGCAACGCGGACTCCAAGTACTCCCCAGTCTCCCGGCTGAGGTGCTCTTGTACACCAAACAAGTTCTGCCGACATGTGTGTGAGAGGTACTCTCTGGTACTCCATCCATCCATCCACCTCAGAGTGAAATTTCCACAAAAACGATGGCTCTCTGCGCTGCCATAATTATTTCATTTTTTTTCGGTGTGTGGTTTCCATATTTGTACGTTTATGAGGGCAAGTTCTTGGACTGAGCCGGACGACATTGACATTCGAATTAGACACCTGACAGCAGCAGCAGCAGCAGCAGCGGCAAAAGTAAATTTCCGAGTACGGGGGCTCTAAGCCACTGTCATGGGGTTGACGGTAATTCGACGATTTCTTCTATTTTCTTCCATTGAAGCTGAAGTTGAAGCCGAAGCCGAAGCCTTGGCTGCACTACTTTGAAATTTGATTTAATTCTACGTACACACTCATTTCCCTTTTTTTTGGTCGCTCTGCCCGTGGGCCGATTCGAGCCGAGTCGATCTCTTGGCCTGGCCTGTCAGTCAGTCTAAAATTTCATATTGTTCGCTGGGTATTTAGTTTTTGTTGGGGCTTTGCCAGCGGCTTTGTTGGCGCGATAAGCGGATTTTTTATTACATCAGTTTAGTGTCACATTAGCGCGCAGCACTCGCTGGCTGGCTGGCTGGCTGGCTGGCTGTGGGGGCGACGGATCTGATCTGTGTGGATTCCAAATTCATTCCATTGATGCCCAGTTTTATGGTTAACCAAGAGCGAGCCAGAGACATTTTATAGTCACAACTAAATGGAGGGCCACTCAACAAGGCACTTTTGTATTATATATCCATCTTAATCTGCAACGGGGCATCGGGCATCGGCGGGACATCGAATCGGTTCAGATCGGATTGGATTGTATCGGATGCCTGCAGCTCTCTTGCAAGCCATAAAATCTTTCAGCGCGAAACACTACAGAACTTATGAATTTCTTAATTTTGTAACCCCCAGCCCAACTCTCTGCCGTGTCTTGGTTCTCTTTCATTTTATGGCATTTCGTTTTGTTGGCGATTGCTATCTCTGCCTGTTTCAGGTTTTTGCTCTTTAAAGTGTCTCGCAGCAGGGCTCGGTAGGGGTCTCCGTCTCTCGGGTCGATTCATTGCATGAATCATGGAGAGCCAGTTGAGAGTCGAAATTCTTAAATGTTTCGCTTGCTCCGTAACCCAATTTAATTCCACGAATTAATTGTAAATCAAATGGCAGCCAAAAATATATTCCTCGCGTCCCGTTCCCTTTGATCACAGTCACCTGGTCTTACCCTTAATTCCCTCAAAATACTGCTTGAAATATCTTTATTTAAAATGGTTTTGTGTACATCATTTTGCTATTATTTTGACCTACGTTGGGGCTGCATTTTGTCCGGATTGGCATTGCTCTTTTACTACTCGTTAATGGCATATCTGCAGTTCGATGATCTCGAGAACACAAAAGTGGAACTCGATGATAGCATCGATGGACATCTGGATACTCAGGGCTTTTTGGTGTTGGGCACAACATACAGCGTTATGGCAGTCGTCTGTTTGGTCCTGTTCCTGGCTGGTCTGCTGGTAGGCATTTTTCTTCCTGAAGCATTAAAGAAATTCTTGGATCCAACCCGTGCAGAAATCCCCTTGGTTGTGCCTGGCCTTCCTGCTGACCCAGATACCAGCGGTCTTGGTGAATTGTTTCTACCTTTTTGTGGCCTTTCTCTATACCATTGAGGTGGAAATGTTCATCATGTATGCAGTGCCGCAGAGTAAGTCCTTTGCATGCTAGATCAGCACATGTTCCCCTCTTTTGTTTGTAGTTTTGGTGATTTACATCGATCTGGTGGCATATTCCTATATGGCGGAGCTTAGGATCGTTGCCAAAATCCGTAAATATGCGAATGCTGAAGCCAAACCTGAAGAATATTGAAGTTGCTTTACCCTGGGGGCAAATATCCAAATTTTAACCACATACTAAATGCTTTTTCCGGTAGAATACACCAACAACCGCGATAAGGTCGTCGCAGGGAGAGAGAGTAAGAAACAAAACATGTCAAGAAATAAAAACCAAAATGATTTATCATAATGGGAGTTTGGAGTCTGAATCGGTTTCGGAATCAGAGTCAAAATCAGAATCAGAATCCAAGTCGATGCCGGGCTCTGTGCTCCCAGCGGCGTTGCCTAAACGGGCGATAACGATGTCCAAGCAGACGACAACCGACGACGACCGACGGAGACCACAAAGATGATGATGATGACGCCCAACGTAGACGATATCGAGACCGAGAACGGTGCTGTGCGGCCTTTCCTCTGGGTTGGTTGGTCCTCGCAGCGTTCCGAAATGTCAACTCTTCATATAAAAATTAACGAAATATAAATTAAAAAATATGCTGGGACCTGGACTGGGCGATGAAATGAAAACCAGAAATATTCCTTTTTGGTTTTCGGTTATTTTTTGGGTTCTGTGGCGATTTACGAGTATGTCCCTTGGCTCGTAACGGGTTACGCCTGCGCGACATTGTTGCTCGGAGCTGGGGCAACCCGAAAAAAAAAACAGAAACTGACAACAGAAATTATGAATTGGCTGTGTTGGCCGTTGGGGCGCCCGTTTCGGGTGTTATCGCTGGAATGCATCGCTGCGTTTAAGACCTTTATCTATGGGCCAATGCATTTTTATCTAATGGAGCCAGCAGCCGCAGCAGCAGCAGCAGCAGCCTCTCTGCCCATTGATTGGGGTCTGGTTTCATGTCTGACTTATGACAGGCTCACATCCACGTAGCCCAGGCGCTCTGATAGCTTCATAAGCCGCGATAAGGCGCGATCCGAGAGCGCGCTAATTGCTAGCAAAACTTTATTTCGGTGGGGCGCCACCGAGAGACAAGGGATTGGTTGGGGAGTGGAGCCTGCGGCAACGTATCACCTGCATGTTATCGCCAGACAAATGCATTTTGCAAATTATTAACATATGTGGCTGCGGACCAGGCCAACCAGCAGCAGGAGCCAGCAGCCAGCAGCCAGCAACCAGCAGCAGCCTGTGCAGATACAGATACATTTGTATCTGACGCCACCGCTGCTGTTGGCTGGTCCGCGACTCTGGTGCTGCAGCTAATTGATGTCGGTGCACAAAACTTGATTTATTTCTATTAATAAAGCAGCCAAAATGCACACAGGTAGTGGGTCGTTCGCTCGCTTTGGAGTATCGGTTGGCCCGACACTCCGTGGTGTTACATTTTCGGCTGCCAAGAGACCCAGTGGCAAATCGTTGCTGACCAACAAATGCCAACTGTTCGGAACCAGCCGATTGGCTTATGCATTGAGTGGCTTTTCCACTGGGAGGCACTAGGCCTGGTCTGGCCTGGCCTGGCCCCAAAATTACACTCACACGGGACACGGGGAAGGCAAACCGAAAATGTTCGAATCAGAAATAATCTGGCAACAGTTGTTGCTGCTCTTGTTGTTGATGTTGTTTTGTTGTCGATAGGAATCACATAAAAAGCTGCTTGCATAAATTTTAACACCGATTTTAATCGACGTATTGTCGAGCGAACCAGCGAGCACAGCACCAGTGCCCCTGCCCCTGCCCCCCTGTCTGTGGCTCATTGAGCCACGCCGATCACACTTTATGGCCAGGTTTTTCGGTGGTAATTACCAGCCGGCAGCAGTTCCGGTCTCCGCTGCAATCGGCTGCTGCCAATGCAAACTATAATTTTCGTTATAAATTATTGATATGTCAAATCAAATTCTCGGCTGGTTGCGTTTCTTTTCGTTCGTTTGGGGTTCGGAGCACAAGATTTATGGCCAGCAATTTGCTCGCTGGGAGAGTTTTTATTTTTTGGTTAAGATAATTGTAAATTGGGAGGGGAAGCTGGGGCAGAGTGATGGCTGGAAAGTTTATCAAAATATATCTGTGAAATGTTTTTGAAAATTAATTATTCACTCACGAATTAATATACCAACAATGCTTGAAGAATTTCTACGATTTTTGGATGTAAAAATATTTATTGAAATTTCTCAACATTTTCTAGGAATCTAATGTAAGACTTTGCACAAATGTAAGGGATCGAAATAGGGAAATCTCTACAGCAACTTCTGGGAACTGTTTTTTCAATTTATTGTGTATACAATTCCCGATAAAATATTCTTTTAAGATTTTTGAATGATATTTTTCATATTTTGAAGTACAAATATTGCACAAAATATTTATGTAATTTGTATAATTTCTTTGCTTTCCGCACAAACTTCTCCATCGCATCTCGCATCTCCGCAGCACACACATAAATATTATTTATATGAGGAAAGACTTCCACGTCGTCTGTGGACCCAAACAAGACAGATTACGTTGATGGCGTCTGTGGCCCGGCGGACATGTACAACACTTTGCTGAACAAAGTACGAAAAACAAAACAAAAAATATACGCAACAATTTCCCTGGCTGCCTAAGTTTTTCCGGGCCTTGCGCTGCACTTTTCCGCTGAATTACCTCATGCTATTTTTTGGTTTTGTTTTTCGGGCCTCCTTTTCGACATAACTGGAGCGCTTTTGGGCCACAACCTGATTTGGGGCGACGGCGGCGACGACCCCAAAAACAAAATGCCTCAACGACTGCTTGTCTCAGGCATTTGCATTTCGATCTTGCTGCGGCTACAGCGGCGGCGGCTAACTGGCTAACCAGACTAACAAATCCTATCGTAATAAAAGTTTTCTGTACAAAATTACAAGCGCTCGGTTTTGGCGTGGTGGGGGAGGACATGGACATGGACGTGGACGTGAGCGTGGTGTACGTGGATGTGGATTTGGATTTGGATTTTAGACAGCGGAGTGTGTGTACCAGAAGGCAATGCCAAATTCAGGCTGGGTCCGTGTCCGTGTCCGTATTCGCTTCAGCCACATTAGACTTTCACTTTTCAGCCGCTCAAATGGCCATTTGGTTGGGCATTTTAGTCAGTGCCCAGACCGCGCTTTGAATTTATGTTGATTGGCCGCATTTGTGTTTGTTTTCGTTTTGTATTTCGCATTTTATTTTGCAGCCTAAATGTTGTTAAATTGTTTTTCCGCCGAAGTGACATGTTTTGACAAATGATCTGGGGCAGTACATTAGCAAATAAACCAACATAAATCGGGGGATACTTGTGGCGCGTTTTGATGCTGATTGAAACTCTCAATGAGCAAAGAGAAAGCCCCGTAATAAATCCCGGCATTATGACTATCCTTTGACCATGCCGTGCCCCGAAAATAAACACTAATAAACCAGGACAACGCCAGTTGCTGGCTGATTGGCCCTGTTCTGGCCATCCTTGCTCTCGCGGCACTACATAAATTTCCAAATTTATGGCAGAGTTTTTTGTTTTGGCCTCCTCCAACATATGGGCCAGGGAAACGCGGGAAAACATGGCCCAGATAGACCAGAGAAACTCGGGAATTGCGCTACGGATTTGTAGGCGTATGACAAGCTGTTGTGCCGCCCCCAAATAGAGGCGTTGACGCTTACTCCTTTGCCGTTTTTTCTCCCTTTTTTTACGACTAGGGACAAGAATCTGCGGATAACTGGGGTGCAGCAAACAGTGGCAGGATTGCGACAGCCAGCCTGGACATCGTAAATCGCTGCGACATAAATTCAGTGCACTTTCTGACGTTTTGTTTGGGCTCTATGAGAAGGAGGCGTCGTCCTTCAGCTACAGGATCTACCTGGCTGGACGGTGGCACCTGACACACACATTTTCGCTGCTTCTGCCTTCGCTTCTGGTTTTCCTGGCACGCTAATCTCTGTAAACAAATCACTGACTCCCTCTCTCTCTCTCTCTCTGTGTATCCTGTGACTTTGACTGGGCGGCGTGTCCTTGGGGACATGTTGCCTTTAATTGCTGCCAGACGTCGCAAATTTATGGCCATCAATAAAGTGTCAACTTTTGTGTGTGTGTGTGTGCTGCTGCCACAGCGAAAAAAGGCCAGAATAAAATGCGCTGCTGGCTGTAAATCATCGCGCAGCGACTTTCCTGGAAACTAGCTGTGGCAAGGAAGGCAAGGGAATCTCTCTGGCAATGCCACAGAGCCACACAGAGCCACTGCCACTGCCACTGCCTTTGTGGCGATGCTTAACTTGCCTGAGACACGCTAGCCGGACTCTGGACTGCAGTTTTGGCATTTGCATTTCAATTGAAGGCGAGTAATTAATGTATCGCATATCTGTAGAATTTTAATTGCCAAGTCAATGCACTGGCCCCGGGTGCACGGAGAGACTCTGTCTGATCAGATGCATCTGCAGCAAAAGTTTTCCTTTTGTGCACTCCATTCCTCTGGGCTGTAAGAGGCGCGCGTGTGGTCTTGTCACGTACCCACTGTGCTAAGCCCCGCAATGCCAGCTGCCGCACAGAAAGAGCCAACAATTAAAATATGAAAAGGGTTTCATATTTTGTTTCTCTGCCATAGAACATAACATAGAACTATTCATTCAAACCGCAAAAGCCGAGTGAGCGCCCCCCAACTGACCAAATCCCTGGCAAATCATGAATCCATGGACTGCCCCTCCTTGATCCCCCAGCTGTATTACACAGTATTTGTGGCAACAACAACAAAATGTGAAGAACAAACGCAACAAATGCTGTGGCAGTGCCACACCGCCCTTGCTGCCGTTGCACGTGATGATTGCATCATTGTGTCAGCTTAGTACGTGCTCGGCCACCTTCTTGTCACATAAAAAATGGCACAAAACTCTACTCGGCATTCAATGCAGTTCCAGGGGATCTCCCCCCGCCAGTACCATAACCATCCTGAAGAGCATTAGGAACATTTGCAAGCTGTGTGATTTTTGGTCTGTTTTTTGGGACAGATGTTTTGGGTGCCAGAGAACTGAGGAAATGTCTTGTTTTGGCAACTTGTGGTGCAGCTATACAAATGCTCAATGGGACTTGACATTTGCAGCCAGGGATTGGGCTATGATCGTTTATTACTTGCTGTAGATACAGCTTAAAGCAGCCAAGATTTTCCTTTGCTGAACAGAAGACTTTCCTGTTACCATTTCCTGGGCCCAAGTTCTGTTCCAGCCCAAGAATCTTTTTTTTGCCCTGACCGATATCCGCCTTATTGTTATGCAAAATCCGGACATTGAATTCATAAAAAAGTGATATTAAAAACGCATAAAACGACGGAAAGCCCCAACCCAAAGCCTGCCTTATGCTGAGGCTCCACAAAAGGCTGCGAGCTCTGAGCCAGCGCGGAACAAGAAGTTTCTCATATAATTTATGTGAAATGCGCGCATTAAACTTCATTAGATCGAAATTTAAGGGGGCTCCATAAAAAAGAATAACCCAAAAAGTATCTTTCGCTTTTTGTTTGCAATTAGTTCGAAGAAGCAGAAGCCGCATGAAAACTGGAGCTGCAGGCTGGCGGCTGGCGGCTGGCAAGTTCATTAAGAAACCATCGAACCCGAATATCAAAGGCGCACATAAATTTATTTTTAACGTAAATGCCCAAAGAAATGCACCACCAACTGCGTCATTGTTGGCGGTTGCATTTGTCAAGCGGCAAGCGGCAGCGGCAGCCGTCGAGCAACTTGCACCCAGCGTGTGTGCCACACAAAAATGAATTGAAATTAAAATATATTTGAAATTTCCACCCAGAAAACGCTCGTCGCAGAGGTAGCAGCCATGTGTAAACATTTGGTGGCACTGTCAAAACTCATTTGGTGGATGCCACAGCGTAGGCTTTTGGGGCAAGTGCACAGCAGTACCCCAGTCGTTGCGTGATCAAGCGTGGCTAGAGAGCTTCACAGCTTCACACTCGACGATGGCGAGAAGTGTTGAAAATGTCATAAATTTCATTGCCATATGTGGCCCTCCCGCCCCCAGCGCCCCTCTCCAGATGTGGCCGCATGTGGAGGGCCCTTGGGGCCACCAGCCGTATGTAAATGGCATTTAGGAGGCGGCAACAGTTTAGCTTGAACTGAGAGACTCGAGACTCGAGACTCTCTGACGCTGCTTCTGCCACGTTCCAGGCGATTTTTCACGCTACCTAAACACGCGTTTGCCTCACGGCTGCATCCGACCTTGACCATTACGCGGCGTGAAGCAAGCCATAAAGATCAATTGAGTAAAATTCTGATATATTTCGGGGAAAGTTCTGTCACTCTGCATGGGAACCAGACAGCCAGGACCTCCCGGGCGGCGTGTGTCGCGACAAGCAAACGAGATCTGTTCTGTATCCGGGAAATATTGCTGGGAAATATGAACAGCTCTTCAGCTTGGCTATCGCTGGGCTGCCCTTCGATTTGTCATGCTCGAGTGTCCTCTCTGTGACGTCTTGACTTGGCTGGAAAACGGGTTTCCGACTGCAGCTTCCTCTCTATTGAATGGCCATAAATCAGGAGGAGGGAGAGGTGTATGCAGGACGCGACTTACGCTCGAGGCGCGTGCCTGCCCTGTCCTAGCCTGCCCTTCGCTTGAACTGCAGTCTAACGCCCTTTGGCGCATATTTTACGAGGCCACATTCATTCTCAGAAGTCCTCGTTGTACCTGTTGCCACGGCAACAAGTGTAAAACTAGCAGCCATTTTGCTCGACATCAATTCCAAAGCTTTGCAGCAAACTCCCCAAAGTCAAAGTGAAGCTGAATGGACCACAAATCAGAGACAGAGTCGGAGAGCCAGAACCTTGAGTCGCAGTCTGGAGGTGGAGGTGAAGGTGGTGCTGACTGGCTGGCTGGTATCCATCGCGTAAATTGTGGCAGACACTTAAGAGTCGAGACAAGATTAAATGTTAAATTACGTTAAGGCAGCCGTAGATAAGCCCTGGCAGGAACAGCAACCAAATGGAACCCCTTTTGCTCAGGAACCCAGACAGTGCGTTCCTTCAGGGAGTGTCTTCGGTGCCTTCGGTGCCTTGGTGCCTGCTTCGTGTCCAGGCCAAGGTGATAATGATAAGGAAATGCAATCGAGTGGAGCTTGCGCTGCAATCTAGAGCCAGGGCGCGTATAAAGTATGAAAACTGATGCGTGGCATAAATTATCAGCACTTACAGTGGAGCAAAGTCCGTTCAAATTTAAGAAAAATCTTTGCAAACTCTCAAAGGGAATGGCCACTAAATTACACTTTGTTTCTGATATATTTGAGGAGAGTGACCCACAGGCAGTTCCTTCTCCTCGAGTAATCTCTTATCCTTTTTTTTTGTCCCTAAGTCTTGCTGCCTTGCCCCACTGCTCATCAGCATTTGGCTCTGTCTGGACCGTATCTGCGCGCTCTGCTCTCCGCTCTCCCCGCTGCTGCTTGCTGCAGTAATGCACTTGAAACCAAATCACAGTCGGCATCGCCATCATTATCGTTCCAAGAGAGAGAGGAAACAGCCAGCTCCCCCTGCACCCTGCCCCCTGCCACCCCAGTGACCCAGGCATTGCTGTCTGATAAGCGAAATTGATTTTTGCAATTATTTTGCAGCATTCTCGTATATGTGGCACGGGAAAATGTGGCTGGAAAATGTGTCAAGCGACGACGACCTCATAATTTTTATGATTAGTTGAAATGCTTGTTAGTGGGCAGGCAGGCAGCCCTGGCTCAGTCTCCAGCCTTCAGCTCATGCTCCTCCTACTACAGCAACATCAGCCGCGCTGCATCTGCAACACGTACGCACACTTCTCACCCATGCAACAGCAACAGAAGAAGATGCAGCACAGAGAAGATGCAACAGTGTTGCCGAGGACGAAACCTTTTGCCGCGCCGACTGTCCGTGATAAATTGCAATGATAGCAAAAGTACTTGACTGTTGCTGTTGCCAGTTCTCTGTCTCTCTCCGTTGCCGAAAAATAAAACGAAACATTTTTTGGCAGACGTGTCCCCGCACCGGCAAGAAGCAAAGAAAATTAACCCGCTGGCAACGGGCAAGGCAAGAACGCTGCTTCGTGTTGCATGTACGAGTCAAGTCAGACCCAAAAGATGATATATCCGAAAATTCCATATAATGACTGCCAGGCAACAGCGCCGCAGCAATGGCAGCGGCAGCAGCAGCGGCAGAAGCATCGGCAGCGACTGCAGCAATAACGGAAAGTTTGCAACGCGCATTAGAGGCAGAGAAAAATGCCCCAACCCCCAACTGCCAGCACCCAGACATGGGAACTATTTTCACGCTCAGTTGCAATCTGTCAATGCCGTTCGCCACACCGAGTCATGGCAGCCAGCGCCGACACCGGCAACAGGCACGACACCTTTTTGTGGCATGTTGTGGCTGTTGTTGTTGCTGTTGCTGTTGTTGCTGCAACGCCCCGGCCTGGACAGTCATCCTCCCAGCCTGCTGGCCAGCCAGTCAGCCAGCCAGCCAGGCGCGCTGATATATCAAAGCCAAACCATCATCATCTTATTAAAGAGTGCCAACTTAATTTGCTTCTCCATGTTGCCAGACAAGTTGTTGGCCGTTGTTGTTGGCCACTGCTGTTGCTGTTGCTGTTGCTGGTGCCGAATGAGGTTCGATGCTGCGGTTCTGTGGCTCTGGCCTAGGTGTTGCTGTGGGGCGTTGCTGCACACAGTTAGAAATGGGAAGAGGAGTCGCAGTCTGAAACGCCGAACAACCAATATCCTTGCCAACACAATTGAAGGCCAAGAACTTCTACTGAAATTGTGCCAAGAATTCTGCTTAACTTACACACTTTTATTATTTATATTATTGCTTTTAATTATTTTATATCCACATATCATTGAGCATCTTGTGTGCCCAGAAATATGCTCAAATTTTGCTTCGCTGATGCGTGTGCCTCAGCCTCAGTCTGAACCTCCGCCTGCAAGAGCGACCCTGCCACATGCCGTAGAGCCACCTCCACCACCATCTCCCCTTCACCTTCATTCTCCACCCACTCCCGGCCAGCGCGCTGTGCACTCAACACCTTTTGGGGGACTGCTTGCTGCTGCCGCGCTCAGAGCTATAATTAATAGATTATCATCGACAACATTTTAAATTCGCATTAAACTCGCCAGCGAGCCAAATTGCAGCGCCAAAGTGGAAAATGGCAAAGAATATTTTCTAACAATTTTTCCAGAATATTTTCCCCCCCGCTCTCTCCCTCTTCTTCTACTTCTTGCTCGTCGTTTTGCTCCATTCTTTTCATTTTGCAGCATTATTCCTGCCTTTGACTGCTGTTCGGCTTTGGTCACATACGCGGAAGTGATTTTTCCACTCCAGTGACGTCGTCATTCTCTTCGTTGCCATTGCTGTTTTCCCCTTACTGTTTTCTGTTTTCTGTTTTCTGCTGGGTGCAACAAGTTGCAGCAGGTTGCAGCTTTTGGTGGGTGTCTGCTGATGATGTTGCCTCACGTGCGGCAGCTACACCAACTACAACTTGTGTTTGGCCTTTTGTTGCTCCCTCTTGTGGCCGTCTCTATTGATAGACAAGATCGATGCTGAGCCAGTGGCTGGGCATGTTCCTTTGCCAGTTAGTTAGTCGCTGGATTTTGATTGGGAAAAGAACATTTTCCGTTTTTGGCTACGCCCTTGGAACGAATACCGTTTCGGTGCGGCTATTTATGCGTGAAATGGCAACCTTCAACTCTTCCGAGTCCCTGGCAGCGTAAGCCTTTCCGCACGAGCTGCGGCAAGGGCCAAGCTTCAATATTTGGCCAAGAAATTAACGTGATTGGGCTCATTAAGCAGTCAACTTATTTGGCCAGGGCCCACAAAAAGCGTCGTCTCGTGTTTAATAAGCAAATATCAACACCTCTCTCGCACATGGAAGTTGCATGCCGCATGCCTGACCTCACATAAGGTTTTTTTTGTGCCAAAGCTATGGATTCCCTTCGCTGCGGACTGTCTGTAAGTCATCCATCTGCTTGGTCGTACACAGCAATCAGCAAAGAAAACAATCGCCACGACGACGGATGGCATGAGGATGGACGATGACGATGCTGATGAGTTGAGTAAATATAATTTTTCAAGATCAATGTTTATTTACAGAGCGCAGAGCGTAGGCCGAAAACTGCATTATTGGCAGCATATCGATGGAAATATGATGGAAACAAAGACAAACAATGGCCAGGAGCAGCAGGCAGTTAGCTTTGGGACACGCAATTGCAATTAATGGTAACCGAAAACCAACCAGCCCATGGATGGCTCCGTCAAGTGTGTGTGTTTGTGTGTGTGGAGGTCTGGGCAGGTCTCGAAGGCGTCACTGCACGCACACACATACGAAGCTGGTGGAGATCTTCTGTCTCTGTGGCTGTGGTCAGGCAGATGATGAAGAAGTCTCGGCTCAAGTGGCTTTGGCAACTTGACTGGCGACGGCAGCCAGAAAATTAAGACGTCAAGCGACGTCAATTGCAGCTCAGGCCCAACGCTCCGCTGCTCGGACAAAAATGTCTATGAAATAAACTCGCATAAACAACGGCATTGATGAGGATTGCTGCTGCTGATGATGATGGGTGTCACGAAAGGCTCAGCAGCAAGTTCAATGGCCAAGGATGTGTGCCTTCAGAACGAGAGCGAGAGAGAGAGAGAGAGAGAGAGATCTAAACAATGGTCAGCAATTGCGTGCCACATGCATCAACAACGGCAGACTCTACCGGGCCACTGCAACTGCAACTGCAACTGCAACAATATGAGATGCTGATTAGGCATCTGGTCAGCTGGCAGACACGCATGTCCATAAAACGCTAAATGCATATTGGAAAAAATAATGATGACAGTTGCCAGAGACACACACACAGCACCCCCCTTTTGGTCCATGCAACAAGCCAAAAGACACTTAACAAATTAAGATGCTGTGGCAGACAGCGCGGTGGCTGCTTCTTCCTTCTTACCCAACGTAATGAAGATGCTGATGACACTGATCAGCAAAGGAATGGTTGATCGAAGTGAGAGAGAGAGAGAGGGAAACCTGATGTTTGGTTGCCAAGTTCTGCCCATATTGGTGGACTGGCAACACGAGACATGGCCTGAGACGAGACGACACTGTCTATCCGTTGTGCATGTAGAACAACTCGTACTCGTACGCTGTTGCACAGTGTAATTGAAGCTGAAATTGCCTGCACCTTATGTCACATTACGACAACGTCGTTGACAATGCCACTGATGCTGGGATGCTGGATGCCTGCTTGCCTGCCGGCTTGCTGAGAATTGGGTCAGTTGTGGGGCTCACGTCAAGGTGTTTGTTGCAGTTGCAGTTGCCACATGTTGCTGACGAGACATGAGACAAGCGACTAAGCTGCATCTTAATGACAGCCAGACAAGCGTGCACAGACCCAGGCCCAACGCAGCGATGAAAGTTTTGTGGCAACAATTGCAATTGTCTCATTAGCGTGACAGAACCGACTGCTCGCTCTCCCACCCACTCTCTGGCTCCCACTATCTGTATCCATGCCATGCCCATGCCACCTTGATTCAAATGCAGCTGCTCTGTGCTGCTTTGTGGTTATATTTTGCTGGCGTAATTAATTTGCGTCTCGTAATGATTTCTGTACATTGTTTCTCACACAACATTTGCATAATTGTTTCGCATGGTTCATGGCTGTCCTGTCGCGTGGGTGTTTCGAGCTGCCACCCACCCCCGGAGCCCCTGGCCGAGTTTCGTGCGCATATCTCGGTATGGGTATGGGGAGGCTAATTTCGCCATTGCCACTCGCAACTAGCCTCGATTAATCAAGCGGCTAAAACAACACATGAACCGCGCCCACAGTCCAGCAGTCGTCCAGTTCTCCCCCTCTCTGCAGTATCTCTCCTTCTCACACACGAGAGTTCTGTGTTTATTTTGTGTGCGAATTTTCGCTGCATTTTTCACAGCATTGCGCATTTGCACTGTAATTGATCATGTTTGCGGCCGCCGCCTGGCAGCCGTATCTAACAATTGTGCTCGTAAATTTTCCGTTTTGCCCAACAACAGGAAATTATGGTTAGAAAATTCGCTCTGTTGTTTGTGTTTGCGTTTGCGTTTGCGTTTCTGTTGTTGTTGTTTTTCCTTTTGCATATGCACTACGTATGGCCATTAGCCCGGTTTACACTGCCCCGGAGAGATAATCAATTTGCTTTCTCAAATGAAATGAATTGCCCATTAATAATCAAATGATTTCGCATTTAAGTTTGGTTGAGCAATCGCTGATGCAATACTGAAAATTTAAAGTGGAAATGAACTGAAAACCGTAACAGCAAGAATATATGTACATATGTATGTATGTATGTATTTCGTCAGGGTTTTGCATTTGTTGTTTTTGCCATTTGCACAGATCTACGCAACAAGAGAATTCTGCTCTACCTGCTTGCAATGCAAAGTAACCCTCTCTCTCTCTCAGCTTAAGTTCGACCGACAGCTCGCTCTTATCGCCTCGCAACTATGAGCATCTCTGAGAGAGTCTTTCAATAAGTAACGCACTCTCCCAACAACACATCAATGCAGTGCAAGGGAATAGGCAAACCAACAAAAATAACGGTGGACAAGGCAAAAGGGAACAAGCGAGCAGGTAGAAATATGGTAAATGTAGACCCGCAGCAGCAGGTAGAATAATCTCGAAGTCAGTTCGGTGAAGCATAAACTTACGATGCCGTTACACGCGTACATACAAAAAGTACTTCCAAGTGTTAATTACGATTTTGCTGCTGTGCACATGCAAAAGTTGTTTGAAAGCGAAAATATTATTGAAATTAGGTCTGCATAATCGCTCCAACATTAGGTATGTATGTTCAACCCTAGTCCATTCATTTCCACTTGCCAAACACACACATAATCATAATCACGCTCAAATGAATTATAATTTCCATATGCGATGAGAGAGAGAAAGAGAGAGAGAGAAGTGTCTGTCAGCAATGGATTTTGAATAGAGCTGCTGTGACTTTTAATTAACTTTACTATATAATTTTCGATTTTATGGCATTTTGCTGTGCCAAAATAAATTGCAACGTTAACCAGTTTCCTCCATCAAAATAAAAAGGTGGCGGCTGGCGCCCACCGTCGGTTGCAATTGCAATTTCAATTGCACCACTGAGCCACTTTCCACAAAAGTGGGGAGGGAGAGCGGTCGGTCAGGGGCGGGTGCACGGCTGACTGGCAAATCTGCATATGCGACCCGGCCGACCCCTACATGGTGGCGTGCGTGATATATATTTTCAATTAGTTGGCAACATTTTGCAGCAAAAACTAGTTGTGTTTGAGTTAATATTTTTTTGTTGCTGGGCAGCAATTAATTTTAGCTTAATTTGAATGGTTAAAGTTTTTGTGTGCCCTGCACTGCACAGCATTTTTGCAGCGCCAGAGATGCCGGTGGCTCCAACAACGACCTCTCACTCTTTCTTTCTCTCTCTAAATATTTCTTTTTAACTTTGGTTTCATTGAAAAACTCTCGGATCTGCTGATTTATGAACTTTCTCGCATGGCCACAATAAATTCATGTGTGTATGTACATACATATGTACATATGTACATCTGTACGTATGAGCGGCAAAGTGAATGCAAATAATTTCAACACTTTGACTCATTAACGCGACGGGGAGTTTTCATTAGCTCTCTGCCGATGAACCGTTTGGGGGCCCTGACTGGTGCCGTGCATTGTTGGCCATTCAAAAATAACTCTGTGGAAGGTGCGGCCCAGTTTGGTTTTTATGGTGCGAACTTTTTCAATAATATTTATAATTACAATGAAATGTGCTGGGGGGTTGCGCCGCTGACCTAAATCCGGAAAATAGTTGCACAGATTACCCCGAATACCATTTGAAAGTTGAAATTCCCGAAATTGGGGAGAGGCTGGCTGGCTGGTAATCATTTCATTTAACCGCAAATACAGTTTACAAAGCCCATCCATACATCGATCCATACATTTCTCTGCACCTTTTCCATGGACCTTAATCCAATTATGGCGGGTGCCCCTCGCCGGCTGGGCATTGGAATTTTTACATTTTTTGCAGATGCGAATGCCGACACATAAGTAATTTTCACACTTGAGTTTTCTTGCCTTTGAAAATGTGTGCCCAAAAAGATTTTCACGCTTCGGCATTGTCCCGAGTGTCAGGTCATGTCCTGTTCGTACCGTTTTCCCGGTGTGTATTCGTCATTCGTTCCAGCACGCATTTCGAATTGGATTTTGAGCGAGACGAAAATTGTGTCTTTTACCAGTTGGCCAAAAGCGAGGGAGAACAGCGAAGCTAATTTCAGAATTGGCAGCTGCAATGCCCATGATGGATCCCCCCGCGTTTGACAATCACTGAATCAGGCAGTAGTGAGATTTAACGACTCGTGTTGTTCAAAACTAATGAACTTTGATTTGAGGCTGGCCCTTTGTAGTAGATTTACGCGGCTTTAAATGCCAGATGAGAGACGAGAGTTTTATCTATTTATCTAACACATGCTGCGCTTTTGCTCAATACTTAACCCGGTTTTACTTTTAATTAAAAGAGCCACAAACACAAACCCGTACCCCAAACTCTCATCAAATGGCGTTAAATTCGAGTCCATAAAAAGCCAAACGCAACGGGCGTCGAAAGGAAAGTGTTGAGGTTGGCACAGGGCTTCAGGTCTAGTGTTTTGGATATTGGATTGGGCTTTGTTTATGGAGACCCAGGGACCGCCCTGTGCCAGCTTATCGGCCCTGCCCGCCTGCGATAATGTTAATGATGGCCTTTAAATTATTTTATGTACTTTGTAATGTGCCTACAAGTTTGTTGGCGCTGCTGCAGTGTTGTGGCTTGGGCAGTTAAATCGAATTTGATTTTAATTTTTATGACAAGTTTTACTTTCCGCAGCGTGCGCAGATCTATTTGGAGTGGCACAAGTAAGACAACAAATTTTGATAAGCATCGGGCGACAAGCGAAAGCACTTTGATTTGTAACGAAGCGGATTAGATAATCCCATCCTGAATAATTAAAGTTGAAAGTGGAATAGATGTCGTTTCACTCCTTACACGTTTCCATCATCGTTATAGGGTGTCCCCACCCTGACAGACAGTGTTCTTTCTGTCTGAAGTGCATTGCATTCCGTGGCAGACCTCACCCAGTTACCATTCCATTGTCAATCCCCCTTCCCACTTGCTCCATTCCAATTCCAATTCCAATTCCAATTCATTGCCCGCTAATGTGCTGTAATCTAAAGCTAAGGCGCTTTGGAAATCAATTACAAATGTCAGTCATTGTCGGTATTGTGCCCAATACCTCAGACTCGGTGTGTGACAGTTTGGAGAGACAGTTGGGTGGTTAAACCCAGCTCCAGGTCCAGGTCCAGCAGTCGTCATGTCCGTCGGCTAATTCCCCAGACACATCGTACATATTTTTTACCAATTGCATTTCTACTCCCCAGCAGTCTGGCATTTGAGGTGTGTGGCTCAGCTTATGACTGATGGGTTGACCTTTTGGGGGGCTGCAATTGGCTCTGTGATTGGTTTGAGGGGGGGAGGGAATGACAACATCGATGAGGTCTAGGCCACACAGGGCTGCCAGTTCATTTATCAACATGATGATGGCCTCAAACTACTCTTTCGTTCTGACGATGACTTCCAATAAACAACAATTAATCAATTTGTAAATAATATTTCTGCGCCTACGCACAGCCACAAAGAACGAACTGAACTGGAAGTGGAACTGGAGTTGGAGATGGCATTGGGGCTCTGAGCAGTTCATCAATTAGGCGGCGACTTGCCGGCAACATGTGCGCCTGATGGGCCCAGCAGCCCCATCCGAATGGCGCCACAGCCAAGAGAACGAGAGCAGGGGTCTGGCTCAGCTCGTTAGTTTGTGCCTGGTTTCATTTTTCATAATTTCCACACACTGGCCGGGTGTGTCCGGAAAATCCAATGCCAAAACTTACGACTTCCGCTTGCAATTGATGGCTAGTCAGGGTCCGGTCTGGCTGCTGCTGCTCCCCTTTGCTGCATTGCCAATGCCAGAAGTCAACTTAATTAATTTCAGAGCCAACAGCGCCGCCCTGCTGCACTCTGGAGAGGCTGCTGCTGGCTGCCACTTCAGCTAAATCCATTTCAATTCAAGTTAAAGCCACAGAGCGGGTAGCGATAGAGTTGGAGCCCAGGACCAGGTCCAGTTTCAAGTCCCAAGCCCAGTGCAGACACAGGAAGTGCAGGCGTTTGGATCTGCTTCTGCTGCTGCTGCTGCTGCTTTTCTTTATCTCGTTATTGCCGCTCCAGGAGCTGAAGCTGCAGTTGCAGTTGCAGTGGAGACCGGGCGCTGGAGCCGGGGCTGTGGCAGGTGTTGCAGATATCGCTGATTAAATGGCGTACGCCAAATCATGGCCAAAAGCGTTCGACGCACATTAAAGCATGCTCAAGAGCAGGGGGAACTGCAGCAGCAGGGGAGGGGAGAGGCCCACGCGATTCTAAGTGAAACTTGAGCTCATCTCGAAATGTACGAGGACGGCCAGCAACGGGAAGTCTGATTAACATTCACCCGCTGGGTGGTGGTGGTGGTGGGGCAAAAACTACTCGAACATAAACCGAGAATTTGAGTAGCCAGCGATGGGGAGATTACGTTGCAAAGAGGCGGCTAAAAGTGGCAAGAAAAGTGCATTCTAGCGTGGGGCAAAATCGCAAATTTAAAATGATATCCAAAGCTGGGAAGTTCCTCTTGCATTTCGGAATATTTATTGAATTTATTTGTATTTAATTTGTGTAATATTTTGACCTCCCAAAAGACAAACTTTCTTTCGTTGGAAAACACTCGGGGAGCCATTGAAAAGTGAATTGTTGCCGCTTTGATCTCCACCCAAGTGCTCGACTGTACCTCCGGCAGCATCCTTCCAGACAGCTTGACGTCTCCGCTGCATGCCACCCCGAAGCCGCATGCTTAATATGCGGTCGCTGCCCGCCCACGCTGCACAGCTCTCCGATGCCGCCTCACATGCTCTCTGCCACACCGAAAACTGCCAAAAGTCACACATTCTCATTCTCGAAACGAATTGTCAATTAGTAATGCTCGAAAGAGACAACTCTCCGCCTTTTCGGTTGACTACTGTCATCGGCCGTTGGCAAGATGAATGGGCCTGCCCCCTGCCACTGCCACTGCCAGGGCACACTCGATAGATCGATCGATGATGTGGACCTACCGCAAATGCCATCATTGCCAAAAAAAAAGAGCAAAGAAGAGGAAACAATGCGGGAGTCAAAGTCGAGGCCGGAAGATGCTCGGGCAGCGTGTGAACCGTGTAACAAGTGTAGCCAATTTCCCCCGCCGAACAATACTCGCACACAAAAAATGTGACACAAATTAGTAACGCCTTGCGACGGGGTTCCTTGTCCCGTCCCTCGTGCAGGGAGTCCTCTCTCTCTTTTTGTTGCTCCTGTTGTGCGTGGGTGTCGTCTCTGTGTTTCCTCCGTCTGAAGCTGCCGCCTGGGCTGTCTTTGTGGATTGTGAGACACTTTCATCACTTCTCAAAGCAAATGCATGTCATCCATGCCGACTCGCTGTGCTCTCGACTCTCGACTGTCGACCGTCGACTGTCGGTGGGCGTTTGTTTTAATAGCTTCGCTCTTGTGATCTTTTTTTGACTCTTCTCACACTCTGCCGCCGACACTCTCTGCGATGGCTCTTTGAGCCCACACACACGTTTCGCACTGAACTCATACATAAATTATGAGCAGAAATCAAAAGGTTTCCCAGCCCCGAAATGCCGTCCATCCACTTGCAAACTGAGCTGGCATTAAATTGGAACCTAATTCTCCATTTCGAGCAGTGCTTTAAAGCAAGAATATTTACCTACCCTCAGCACCATCAAGAGCCATGCACAAAAGTGCAAAAGTGCTTTAAAGTGCTCTCAACCTGCCGGGCCAAGCAATTACCTGGCCATCTATCCATCCTCAAGAATGTCGTAGCTAATTTGTGTGCCATTGCTGCAGCAGGAAGATGAAAGTGCTGAGAGGGAGAGAGAGAAGGAGTCTGGACAATGGATGGACTCTTGGCAACCTGTTCAATATGCGAGCAATGCACAATGACACAGATTTTCATTTTCATTTTCATTGGCCCCCTCCCCAAGCCTAGCCAGAGCCGTTGAACTGCATTGGACTGACCCTGGACAGAGTGAATGACTGACTGACTGACAGACAGACCCACTGACTGACCCATTTCTCTGCCCTGCTCTGCTCTGCTCCATGTTGTGCAATGACTGATTAGAGCGCAGCAACAGCACGAACAGAACAGAACCCAACCCCAGCAACAGCCAACATCCAACATAACAACCCACCAGGAAGGCGAGTGACAGCCCGGATCTGAGGCAACGTTGATAAAAGAAAAGGCAGCAGCAGCAGCCAGTAAACCACAATACTGAATACAGACCATGATGGCTCTGCTCTACCAATGAATGGTTCGGCTCCTGGACCAGGCCGGGGCCCGGGACTGGACTGGGGGCACAACATTGCACTTGATTAGTGCAAGCGGAGCCACAATGCGTGGGTCTGGAATGGGGTCATCGAGTGGAGGGATGGAGGGAGTGAGCTAGCTGCTCTGTTAACGGAGCACCCAAATCTGGTTACTGGCCAGCTCTCGGGCAACGCTTGGCTCGTCTCTCTTGCATGCGTTTCATTATGTCAAACAGTCAATCATGCAAAACAGTTTCAGCTTCCAACAACCAACAAGCAATCGGTGAAGGGTGAGGGGTGCACACAATAGTCACAGCACAGTGGAGCGAAAGCCTAAATTTTACTCCAAGTTTTAGTCCTCTCCAAAGTCTGTCCCACTGTACCATTTGGCCTTGCTGCTGCTCTGGCGATGAGCCGGCAAACTGGCACTGGGCAAAAGTCGAACCCCTGCAGCGGTCCCAGCTTCACCTCATCAGAACGCAGAGTCGAGCGAGCGCATGTTAAGCATATGCAAAGTCAGGCACCGAACTGCACTGCTCTCCGTTCCTGCACTGATTCCCATCGTCGAAGCAGAAGCTGGTCCCAGACCACACACAGAAAGACACACAAAAGCAATTGGCAGGCCTCAGAACAGTTTTATTTTTGGCAATTGAGCGCAAAACAAATGCACATCGTTTGAGGGGCCGCCGACAAAAAAGAAAACACTTTAAGGAAGCGCAAGTGCCGGCCAAATGAGTTTGAAATGGAAACAAATCGACCGACAAGCAACAAAGGCCAAAACGAGCGGTCCTAGGGCCAAGCAAGAAAGGATCAAACGTAACTCTCCGGCCCATGCAAAGTGCTGCAGTTGCGATGTGGCCCATAAGTACAACAAAATGTGTGGCACAAACAATGCAAACGACAATCAGTGAGCAACAGAGAGGGGAGTGGCATCAAAAGGACAACAGGAACAGAGGGGCCTTGCCTCAGGTGACAACCGATTCGGGTGACATTTTCCCAAGGCTTGAGCTCGGTTGCTGCCGGAGATGCTGCTCTATTGTCCACTTGCCTCAAAAGGAGGGAGTGTAGTGGGCCAGAAACGATGACGGTGACAATTTTGTTGTCTTTCGGGAATCGTATTAAGGTGCCCCCCCACTCAATCTGCGTCATCGTGTGTGGCGGCTGTGCGGCAATTAGAGAAGTCTTTGGCCCATTGTCAGCCCACCGACAGTCGCCGCTCAACCTTGTCAAATTAGTTAATAAAGGTGGGAAGAATGTCATGTTATATTGAATACACAGGTTCTGGCTCTCATCTTTAGATGCTTTGCCGCAATGAGTTTGCGAATCTTGGCCCAAGACGGCTTCTTTGAGCCATCATTTTCCCTCTCAATTCGGTGGCCCTTTGGTGTCTTTGATCGCTTTCAATATTGTGACAGGCGCAACAATCGCATAGCCCATTGAGATTATCGATTGCAGTTGAGTTGAGAGAGTTCCCACGTTTCAGATGAAACTGGACAGGACAGGCAGCGTGCTGCTCTAATGATAATTATAAGACAGAATTTGCCTCGCAATCAGCGTCGCAAAGTCTGCCGCGGGCTGGCGCACAATTTTCTGGTTCGGGCAGCACTTCATTTTTATTAATTACCCAAAAGAGCAGCCTAATTACGCTCCCAAAAAAGGAGCAAGGAGCAGGCAACAGCTGTAACTGGGAGTGAGACCCTTTGGCTTCATTGCCACATTGACGCATTCACACCTTGCCCCAAACAGATGGCCCAGACCAGGGGCAAACCCCCGGACAAGTTTAATAAATATTTTTAATATAAAAATTGCAGCTCTTTAAGAGGGAGACGCCCCCCGCCGGAGTGCAACAACATTGTTGCCGAGAGGCTTTTTTTGCGCCTCAGATTAAGACAAAGTCCAGCTGCTAAATAGTGTGCCGCTGCTCTCTGCCTCTGCCTCTGCCTCTGCCTCTGCCTCTGTCAATGTTATCATTCATAATTTTACACGCTTGTGATTTTATGAGCGTGAAATTGGCAATAATTACGAGGAGGCTTATAGCCATTTTCATGCGTTAATCAGGTTCTGTTCTGTCCGCTGCCTGCTGCCTGCTGCCTGCCCTTTGTCGTAGATCTTATCGGCTTAATCAGTCGGCCGATTGTGAGGCAGCGAGGAAACTTGAAATTGCCAATCCACGAACTCCACGCGAAAAACTCTTCTCATTATGCGTCGCAGCCAGGGGCAAGGGCAGAGGTAAATGCCATTTGGTAGTTGCCTTTAAGCCGCTTGGCCCCAAAAAAAAACTTCATTGTAACTTTTATTTGGTGCTTTTTCCCGGCTCCCTTTTGCCATCTTGTTGCAGATTTGAGTTTGGCACAAATTGGCTTAAGCCGCGCACAAAACGTTTTCCATCAGCATGGCAAAAGTTTTCCGGGCGCTGCTGCTGCTGCTGCTGCTGCTTTTCCGCGCTTTTGTCACAAGTTTCACTTTGCCGTGGTTGGAGTTGCACTCGTCCCCCCCTCTACCTTCTCTATGCGTAATTGCATTGCATGTTGCGCTGCATTAAACATTTAATAATTTCCCTGCCACATCTGCCTTTTTGTGGCTTACTTTTTGTGGAACAGAAAAGTGCTTCATCATTTGAAAATGTTTATAAGCTCATACAAATGGGGTTTCCATCATGTTTTAGTGGCCAAGCAAAGTGGGATAACGATGTTTTCGTAGACTGATTGAGGATGGAATTTTTTGCTATATTTTAGTACACTAAATATATGTTTATTAACACTCAATTCATGTATTTTCTTGTCTACTTTCAGAGATTGCGATTGCCCCTGCGGTCTGCTCTAAACAAAGGTAAAACACTTTTCATTTTCATTCCACAGAATACGTTTCCCTTTGGTGTTTCCTCTCTATCTCTGCACCGGAATCACAGCTCTGGAATCAGTTTATAGCACTTCCTGTAGCTAGGGCCAACTAGCCCTGACCGTCTTACGACATTCCCCATTTGGCCACGCTTATTAACAATGGCCAATGGACGGGGGGCATTAATTTCTGACTGCAGCACGTGACATTTGTCTTAGCCTGGGCAGGGAGAGACGCGCTTTAGCCACGCTTTTTGTTGCCAAAAGGATAATGGTAGCCGGCTACCAGGTGGGTGTACTAAATGCCGCTCAAGGCGATTCGACTGCCACTGTCAGTCCATGGCACTGCCACTGCCCTGTCCCGACCCATGCCCGTCATAATTTGCTGTGACTAAATGCGCTTTGTGCGCGTGCAGAGGTGCAGCCGAAGCCGAAGCTGAAGCCGGAGAGCTGGACACACGTACCGCGATTGGCCACGCATGCGCAGTGGACACAGGATGGACGCGGGTCTAGTTAGTGGAATTGCCTTGGAAATGTCAACTGGCAGGCCGGCTGGATGTCTGATTTGGCACGCATGAGGCCGGGCAGGGCAGGGCAGCAATCAACTCTGCTTAGAGCTCCACGGGGCCCTTAATGGCATGGCCATAAAATGCTATTTCAAGGCTTCTGCTGCTGCTGCCGTTTTCGGTAGTCCTGCGACTACTGAAATTCCAGCTACTGCTGCTGCAGCGTC
The DNA here is from genome assembly GCF_008121235.1 of Drosophila subobscura. Lineage (NCBI taxonomy): Eukaryota > Metazoa > Arthropoda > Insecta > Diptera > Drosophilidae > Drosophila > Drosophila subobscura. The sequence goes on from NC_048531.1 coordinate 3,731,402, forward strand.
CTTTGTGCCACGTTTCGGGGAACTGCTGGCCCACTGCTGGCTCATTCGTTGCAAATATTTTGGTACAAACAAATGTCAAGCTGCGCCAAAAATGTCTCAAAGGACGACAACTCCTCTGGCTCGTGCTGGGCACGATTTCTATTTTTGTTTTGTTTTGGCACATTATTAGGAAGCTAACTGTTTTGTTTGCGATTGTTTAACTATCCTGCGGTTTGGTTCAGGTGCGTCCAGAGACCTTTCAGCTGTCAAGGAGAAAGAAAACGGGAGAAAACTATTCCCCAGCTGCCTGGAGGGGCATCCCAATGCCGGACAGCTGCTGCCGCCCCCGACAAAACTGAAATCCCACAGCGAAAAGTCATTCCTCAGCAAACAGTCATTAAAGAGCAGCCTAGCAATGGTTCCAGCTTTATTGTGGCAGTTTTCAGTCTAGAATTTCGTGGCAAAGCTTTCATGCATTCTCGAGCAGTCCAGCCATGTGTATTGTCCAATTGATTTGGCCCAAAAGCTGGCCAAAACTAGTGCAGCTGTGTGGCAGGGCAGGGCACATCTCCAACAATTGCAACTAATTGGGCCGAGCAGCGTCGAGGGTCCTTCAGAGGCAGTCTGCTGTGGTCTAAGCTGCACTAAGTACCTTGGAATATTGAATATTAATGCAGGCGGGATTCCACTTGAGGCTGGCCATGGCCAGGAAAATTGCAGCCATGGCATGCAACAAATTACGTACATGCAACTCTCTGAATCTCTCCAGAAAATGCAATTGAGCGAACAATTTTGCTCTGCGAGTCGCATTTCCATTTGCCACGCTCGGCAGCTGCCTACGGCCCAGAGTTGATCTCTGCCCTAAGCTAAAAAGGACATTTCATTAGCACTTTTTGCATCTTGTACGCAGCTCACAGTCAGTCCAGGGTCCAGGCCCAGTCGAGCGTTGAAAATTTCGTTTCGTCACAAGCGATTTGCTCTTTTCACGAGTTTCCAACTGCGCAGCCGCGCAGCCTCGTGGCTCGAGGCTCGTGTGTGATCCCATGTCATCCCTAGCCTAGCATTGGCTTAAATGTGTGTCAACCTCGTAAATCCTGTTTGAAATTAAGTGCATTGCGGCGCGTAACGAATTTCTTATTTGATTTTGTGCATACTTTGTCACTTGCAATGTGTTAACTGCTGCAGGGGAAAAGCAAATTTCCAGCAGTTCGCAACGCTTTTCGATTTTGAATCGCTCTTTAGATGCTCTGCGTCTGCGCTCCCCCTCACTGCTGGTCGGTGGCAGCTGTGGCGCAACAGCCAGAGCGGCTCTCTCTAACAAGGTGTGTCATGGGGCACACATTTGTCCCCGGGTCGACGTGGCTGACTGGCAGCCTAAGTATTGTCACAGTCCGTTCAGGTTGATGTGAGTTGTAATGGAGTAGATAATCCCGCACAAATTCTGGGGAAAAAACTACATTTCTGGCGGCGTTTTAGTTGCTTTCTGAATAAGTTTTGTTAGGATCCTCGTTAGGGAGATCTTTACCAAAACAGAAGCTTACCCAGCACAGACGCTTAAAATAATAAATAGATTGACGCTCAAGTGTTGGCCAGCCCAAACCAACGTGCGGTAGGTCAGACTTGGAAAAAGAAAAACATATTGTCTTCTCACACCCAAATGTGAGTTCCATAAGCCCCGGGCCAAAACACAAACATATTGAAAAACGTAGAGCTGGCAGGACAACAGGAGGATGTGCATCAACTGTGGCCACATATGGCTTGAACACACACACATACTGACACACATACAGGTGCATGGCTGGCTGCACAGCATCAATTGTAAAAGGATTAGGGCTTCATTTGGAATGCGCATTCATTTCCAGCAACACCACTGGAAGGAGCTTCCTCATGCCCATGCCCTTGCCCAGACTGATTCTCCATTCCTGCAGCCTCTCATCCTCATCTGTGTAAGCGGATTTCTGACTGCTGGCTGAGCCCTACCATTCTCTGGCTGTTTTTTGTTGTCCCATTTGTTTGCTGTTAGTTGGTGTTTTTCCTCCCATTTCCCTATTTTGTTTTTGTGTCTGTGTGTGTGTTCGTGTGGCTCTCATTAGTTTTCAAATGGCTGCATTAATGGGTAAAGAGCCAAAAAGTGCCGGAGAGATCGAGAGAGTGGTCTCCGGTTTATGCGGCATGCTGGAAATTGCTCAATTTGTGGCATTAAGCCCCCTGGTTTTTGGATTGTCCTTTTGTAGTTTGCTCTTTTGTTTGTTATTGCAGTCGCTGCTCCTTTCTACGGATCCTCCGAGGGCTCGAAAATAATGATTCCCAAAGAGTGTGTTGAACAATGCAGCGGCTTTAGACCAGGTGGAAAAACACAGCCACACAGGGAGACACACCGTGAAGGGGGTTTCGGAGCAGATCCTCCTCGTATCGTGGCATCTCCAAAGCAGCTCACATAAATCAGAGCCCGGAGAGTACGTCGCTTTCTTGGCCAATCTGCTGACTGTTTTGGTACGCTCTGCGATGGGGAAAATCCGCTTAAAGAAAGGGCCACGACAAAAATCGAAATTAAAGCGCAACAAGAGAGAGAGAGAGAGATGGAGAGACATTCTTCTTTGCAGTTTCGCTCTCGCTGATGGCCAAATTCCTTGTCTCCCTTTTCCTTTTGCACGGGGAGCCACGACAAGTGGTGGGTACAGCGGAGGGGAACACAAACACATGTCACAGATTTGTTTCTGTTGCTGTTTCGGAAGCACTTAAGCACTCAGCAAATTTGTTTGAAAAATCTGGAACTGGAACTGAAACTTGGAGGGGGAACTTCGCCATCTATGGGGCAATAAATGCGGCTCATTGTTTTGCTCCGGATCGGTGGATATGTGTGTGTGTTTTATTTTTAAATCCGTAGCAGGAGAGGCCAGGCAAGGGGTGGAGCGAGCAACAACAAATTGACGATGTGCCCCTTTGACACTCGAGTCCATTATTTATGCGCAGGCTCGCGATTATTTTCACATTCTACTCACTCTCAACTGACTCAGAGCAGGACAGATACCGAACAGACGGGCGGCGGCTGACGGCTTACGGATTTCATGCACTTCCATTTCCACTCCACTCCAAATTCGTCCACAGAGTGGAAGTCCACTTGCCAGGGCTTTGTCTTAAACGCTTACCAAGTCCCACCCAAAAAAACGCTTTCTCTTTGGCTTTTGTTTGCTTGCCCACTCATAAGCGCATTTAAGGCTTAACGGTACACCATATACAACATTTGATTAATTACCAACTTTAATATTTTGTTTGCCATTTTGGTGCCTTTTTGGCATAAGTCCTTTTGGGCATAAATCTCTCTTTCTCTGTCAATTAATGCCACAAAGGGGGACAGTTCCTCAGAGCTGCCACAAAGTCATCTAATCGTATGGAAAATGTGCCAGATAATTCCTAAAAATTGTAGTTCCTTCCACCGAATGTTTGATCATAGCAATGCCTAGAGATTGGCCATCTAATCAAAATAGAACCAATGCCGGCACACATGTTGTCTGAGTGTTTTTTGCATTTTGTGGCCGGGTTTGGTGCGTAAATCATGCCCCACCATATAACCACATTAATGAACTATAAAATGCCACAACCAGCACACAGTGAGATGCCACAGTTTGCTGGTTTGCTCTTTGCTGGTTGCTGCCTCTCTTGATCTTGCCATGGAAATGTCTTTTTGAAATGCATACCAAAAGCAAACTGGGAGTCCCAGGACTGGCATAAATAAATTTATAATAAATTGCAAACTTTCAAAATGACGATATATCATGTGTCGCAGCATGTGTCACACAGAGGGGAGGGTAAGGGTATGGGTGGGGAGGATTCCTAGGGTACGAGTATGTTTGGCAACTGGCAACTCAAAAGTGCGAACGATTCAATTAATCTTGACACTATTTATTATTATTAGGGGAACACAAACGGAGCCACAGGCCGGCCAGAACAGGACCAAGCCCAGGTCCCAGGACTAGATCTAGTTCGAGTTCGAGTTGTGACTGCCCATGTAGTTGTTACATTAATTAGTGGAGCAGCAGTCTGGTGCCTGTCGGAGCAGGTACGAGCATACGAGTGGCTGCATTATCATATTTATTAAGCAGCCGCATCGCCCGCAGCTTCTCCTGGATGGTGCCTCCTGCCTGTTGCCCGTTGCCTGTTGCCTTGCTGCCTGTCTGACTACCCGCGGCTATCACAACAACGAAAATTGATTGCTTCTGTTGTTGTGGATGGCTTTGATCGTGTTAAGATAGCTCTCGGACGGTCCTTGGCATCCTATCCTCTTCTGCTGGTCACCACCAGGCTTTGACTTCTATAGAAAGTTTTATGCATAACTTTGGCAGGGATCCCAGGTCCAGGTCCAGCTACAGCATGGGCATCGTAAATATCTTTTAGTGCCTTTCCTGTTCCTTTCACAGTTCTGGGAGCAGCAAGTCTCGGTCCCCGCACTGCACGCATTTTCATGCCGCATGGTGCATGGCTGCATAGAGAAGGCAAGGGGACTACGAGTATGGCAACTATTTTTGTGACAGATCATAAATCAAAAACGAGAAGGGACGTGTGAGACGCTTCTTACGCGTCACAACTTTTATACCCGGCACTCAGTACTACATCTGCAACTTAGCGGTTATTTGTCAAATTTTACATTTTTTTCTTCATCTGTCATCTACATCAACAACACTACTCACGCCAACACGCTCCTTTAGCTCGCCACCCTCCCCTATAGACACACACTGCAGAGTCGCGGCAGAGTCAGCGGCAGAGGCAGCGGCAGAGGCAGCGGCAGAGGCAGAGGCAGTGACGTGTCAGGGGCCAGGCCATAAACAGCGCGAAGCAGAGTGTGAATGCTGCGGGACGGGGTGGGTTTGGCTACTGCAAATTAATTTCTTCATTGTGGCTATAATAATGATCCAATTGTATCCCAATTTGGTGATCTGATAGATATGGTAATTCCCTACGGAATGGCGTTTTTAGTTTTCTGCTATCTTCAAAATTGTAGATTTGGGAGGTTTTCGCCCTTTTGCGGAGGCGGAAGGGGGCGTGGCTCATTTTTGAAATACACTTGTAACAGTGTGAGCATACAGAAGTCTGGATGCAAAATTTGGTGGCTCTAGCTCTTATAGTCTCTGAGTACTAGGCGCTCATCAGGACGGACAGACGGACAGACGGACAGACGGACAGACAGACAGACAGACAGAGACTCGGCTATTGATGCTGATCAAGAATATATATACTTTATGGGGTCGGAAACGTTTCCTTCTGTGCGTTACATACAACCGTTATGTGCACAAATACAATATACCCTATTTACTCTTCGAGTACCGGGTATAAAAATCATACACGCTGCAACAGCCCGAGCCCCAGATCCAGCCCCCAGCCCCAGCCACAGCCCAAGCTGCCACATTTCAATATTGTGCTGCTGCCACCCCACACACACACACCCAGGGACACACACAGAACTACTGGCAACTCGCAACTGGCAACTTGCAGGTGTTTGTCCCAAATGAATGCCTCTCCTTGCGATTGTAAATTAAGTTCCCTCCCCATTGAGTCGTGTCTCTGACGACTCTGACACTTGCGATCCGTGGCTGCCGTTTCGCGATTTTATTATTTCTTTTGCATATTAATATTTACTTTTTTTTTGTTGCTGTTTGCTGTGGGCAGACCCGCTGCTAATGGGGCAGCGAGTGTGGGATTGATATGGGAACGGAATGGAATGGAACGGAACGGCACTTGGGGGAAAGCACTCCTCGGATTCTGATGATGTCCGATGAGTCATCGTACATTCGGTCGGGCATTCATTTTAATGAATCAACTTTATGGCAAATGTGCAGGGCAGGAGGATTCATTAAACAAAAGATGAATGGGGAAACCTATTACAGGATTTATAGCTTATTTTTTCCCAACGCATAAATATTTAAATATTAATCCTAACACTTTCACCTAAAAGAAAAATTGCCAATGCCTAAATTTTAACCCCCAATAAATACACAGATAACCCAAAAATAATTACGCAAAAAATCCCAATGCAATTTATTAGCAACTGAAAGCACTTCCAAATTGCTCATTTATTTATGGCGAAACCTTTATTTTGTTTATGGTTAAAACGAGTATTATGTACATATTGAAATAAAATTTAATTTGGCTTGGATTCATTCATGAGCATTCCCCCGGCGGATGATATCGTTCAATATTTAGTAGAATTTTCACTTCGCCATGCCAGACACGTAGCCGGAATACCCCCGCCTAATCGTCCTAACAGATCTGTGGCATATGCCTAATAAATCTAATTTTCCAATGCAGCCCCAGCCCCAGTGCTGGTTCCCCGCCTGAGCCTTGAACTGAATCAATTGCCTCTAATTTTTGGTGCGTTTTCTCGAGCGCACACAGCAGCGACGTGTGATGCCCGAGATGCGATTACAATTTGACCCACAAAAAAAAACACACCATCAGGGATAATCGGTATAAAAAAAATCATATCAAAATCACGTAGCAAATTGCTTCATTCATGGATTGACCAGGCCGGGGGTTAGTATTACCTGAAAGAATGATGGGAACTTGTGGCAGTACCCTCTCTATCGCATCTAGAATTATTCTGGGAATCTCTCTCTCCAGACTGGAAACTTAGTGTAAAGTCTGGCCCAACTACTGGAGTAGCATTTTAATTGGTTGACTGCCAGCTCTTCATGGAAGCAATTACCCCAATGGGTAACAAAACTTTTTGTCACAGTTTTTGTGGAACAGCCTGGCAGGAGGAAGGTTTCTTTTTTTGGGGGGAGACTTTGATTTTAATGAATTTAAATTATGACAGCTGCAGTTCACGACGAGCCCAAGCTCGGGCCACAAACATTTTATGGCCTTTAAATGTTGAAATAAATTCGACTTAAAAACGCCAACGGAAATGCAGAGAAAAACGACAGAAAGAAAACAATTCTACAGTCCAGACTGACTCTGACTCTGGGGTTTGGGGATCCCAAAAACCGAACAACAAACCCATTAAATTGTGTGATTTGCTTTGTGTGCAAGTCAAATGGCAGTGGAGATCGAACTGGAGGAGATCTTTTATGATTTAAGCCCCGAACAGTGAGGCAGCGCGCGTAATCCTTTAAGTTATGGACGCCAGTAGAAGGCATTGATGAAATTTTATTTATTTATACGCAACCCTTTTGTTCAAACGAAAAGAAACGAGTGGAGGAGGAGCAGCAGCACTCCTCCCCAATAGCTAGATCTTATTGGGCGACGGTTTATGGGCCCTGTTGCCCCGCTCCAAGGCTAATCCCGCAGGAGCAGCGGAGACGGAGCAGCTCCAAGTCTCGATTTTTATGGCTGGTAATAGTTGAGGGATTTGGTGTGCTGTTGGGAACTCTTCTCATTGCCCTTCGCCCCTCGTTGTAGCTGTCGTTGTCTGATGTCTTATATAACACAGTGTTACTTTTGACACTTTTATTGCCGCCGCCTAGACGGAACCCTCCAATGCGGTCCGGTCCGATCACAAAGGAATCTGAAATCAGAGTAGAGCCTTTGGGGTATTGCGCGGAATGCCTTAAAGTGGTAATTAAATTGGCTGGCATTGTGTGGGTCTGTGCCAGGGCCTTGTTATGTCTCAATCTAAGCAGCCGTCACATAATTAGCCAAACACTCAACGGGGCAAGCAGCCAAACAGGCCACATCCAAGCGGAATCACAGCTTACAGCCAGGCTGGAGCTGCTGCAATATGACAAATTAGTTAACCGGTTTCTTATTTCATGGCAAAGATCTTCTACGCATGCCCAGGCGACTGCAAACTGCAAAATCCAACTGCAAATCTCAGCTTCAACTGCAAATCCCAGCTCCAACGGCTGCCCGCTGCTGGCTGCCTTTTAATTTTGGCTCTGACAGTCGCTGCATGGCAAATTAACACCTCAAACGGACAGGCCAGGCAGACTCCAGTCGCAGCACCAAAGTCATTTGCCATTGGGATGTCTAATGCTTGGTCCGCTGACAGCCGCGAATTGCATTTGACGCTGCGGCAATTGGACTTGACGGGGAACTCCACCAGTTCCCCCCTCTCTCCAGTTGAGGCGCATTTCCTGCGTTCTTTTGAAACCTTATTTGTAGGTACCCTTTTTTGTGGCCTTCTTTTTTGTAGCCTTCTTTTTTTATTGCGGCTAATTTGGTTGCTTGGACAGGAAGTGTAAGATACAAATGATTGGCGACTGCCAGCCACGATGATGGCTGATAGAATGAGTTGAGTGGAATGGACTAAAGTGAAGTGATTTGCAGGGAGATGAATGATAATGCCTGCCACGAGTAAGATTGTCAGACAACGAGCCAAACGATCTGTCCAAAAAGCGCACCAAACATTCACACTGAGAGTGTGCCCCGGCAGTTATCACAGCCTCCATCGATAGCCACTCTGCCAGGCAGTCGTCAATGGGTGAAAATTAATTAAAAACTCATCAGATAAATGTGGGGGCCATTGTCGGGGGCCATGGCCGTGGCATAATTATTATTACGGTTGCGTTTCTAGAACCTTTTTGGGGCTACCTCGAAGCTGTGGCTCTGTCTGCCCAGTTAAGTATTCATAACTATATTTATCAGCCATCAAAAATCAATTGCACTCAAGCCAAAAGGCAGTGGCAGGAGGGATGCTGCTGCATGGAGACCGGTCTGCTGTGTATCCCGGTGCCTTGTTAACATTTTTGACCGCCTGCTGGGGGGCTCCGACGAAAAAGCCAACAAACCTGAACGTGTTACGCATAACAATTTTTGCAGTCGAATAAATACTTCAATGGTTTCTCGCTCTCTCTCTGCTCTGCTCTGTTCATCAGCTCAAATGCATGTCGTTTATCTTGGAGCCAGCATCGCCCTCACGTTGGGGACACTGCCACGGGGACGGGTACAACTCAACTGATAAGATGCTCTTCAGTTTTGGGGTACCATGTTGTGTGACTTCTCTTATTGAAATAACAGAAATCATAATGTTTATGCCATTAAATTGTTAACAAAAGCGTACAAGCTACTGCCTCAGCCTGCCTCAGCCTGCCTCAGGTAGAGGACACTGCGAGAGAGTCCCGCATGTCAGCACGCACATAAATTATCGTTGATATATATTTTTTTGGGGTCTGCTGTGTGGACTTGTCGTGTGAATGTCCAGTATCCAAGTCGGCCAGCTCCGCTCCGCCCCGCTTCTCTCCTTTATTTATTTACCCTCGCAAAGTCGCTCGCTTGCTCCTCGCTCGCTACGTGACATTCACGCTTGGACGTCCAGCATTTCCACTTCCATACGTGACCCACTGTCCGAGGGTTAGCCCCGCCGGTTATCCTATCTCTCTCTGCCTCTTGGAATCAACTGATGCCCACTGACTCAGCCTCAGCCTCTGCCTCTGCCCCTGACTGCGCTGTGTATCTTTTCACTTTGCTGCCTTTTATCTATTTGGTCTTATCGCCTGGCGGGTCATTTTCTTAATTTTTCCCCTCACTTGTTCGAATTATTTCCTGTAATTGCGAGCAGCCATTCCCCCAGCCACCCCGAAACTCCAAGAAACCGTAAAAAATAATCAAATGCTTCCTGGGGCTGGCTCAATCCATTTCACGAGCAGATTTCCAGCAGCAAAATGGTTTAAAAAAAGGGATGCGCGTGTCGCTATTCGAGTGTCAACCATAGTAGTTGTCGGCCCTCGACAATGAATTGGCCAAGGGACAGGGCCAAAGGTTTTTGGGTTCGGCATAGCCCTGAGGGGTTTGGTTCGGGGCAGCGGACATCGGGCAACGCTCCAGTCCCAATTTTATTTATGACTTTATCTTTCGCTTTGTTTGTGTGTGAGATTTTGTTTATGTTTTTCCAGCTTTCCTGGGAATTCTCCGAGATTCTTTTCTGGTTGTGTGTGCGGTCGAATTTGTTGGTTTTTGGTTTTCCATTTTTGGCCCGCTCTTGGGGTCTTAATCACGTGCCCCTGTTCGTGGTAATTATACCTCCGAGAGTCTTTAGTCTGTGGCCAGTTCCTTAGATTGTGACTAAACTTAATTTAGACAATTGCAAAAGGTGTTCCGAAGTCATTAGATTGCTTTCCTTTGGTTTAAGATTTAAATTGTATGTTTAAGACGCATTATTTATGTATTTATTGATTTTCGCAACTTATTTCATGTTTCATGTTTACAGATTTTGCTCAATTGTCTCTGCCCCACAGCCACTCAAAGCCTGCCCCACAAGAGTCTTCAGCACAAATTGAGTTGAATGCGGCACAAAACATTCTCAAACATTGATTTAAACAAAGGCACAGATAGAATCTTTTGTACAGCCGTTGATTATGATATCCACTCTAAGTATTTCTGTTCTGTTCTGTTCTGCCCCCTCGCCCTTAAATGCTGCAATCAAACGGCACACAAAACATAACGAAAATTTGATTAGCACAATTAAATTATTACAGGCCACAAAACGGGGCAATTACGGAGCCGTTGCGAGCGGGTATCGGGTAGCGGGTAGCGGGGATGTCTATCAGGTGCCGGGAAATTGATGTTTTGCCGCCTGGCAGCTGACTTTGACCCACGCAAACTTGACTTGAAATTCCAGACACAAAATCCCCCACCGCAAAAGGCAGAGAGTCAGTCGGGTCCAACCACAAATGAACGACATTAGTTACACTTGCAGAGAGCACAAATAATTAACAAATTAAATGAACAAATGCCACGACAGAGAGAAACGATTTTGAGGCATCTGCCGAGCCAAAGGAAATTATGGAATTGTCGTGCGAGAGAACAATAGAAATAGATCCAAGAACCACAGCCAGAATTTGTCTGTTCTTTGGGGGTTTTGTTGGGAAGGGAATGGGAAGCCAGCCGCTAATTGAGGTTTGGGATTGGGATCAGACTCGGACGAGATGCTGGCCAAGTTTACACAAGCTAATTGCCATACAACCTCCTTGGAACTTGTGAAAATTCCTTCATCATCGATACCATACACTTGTCAAAATATATACCCTAAAAACACAATGCGGCATATCGATGCGCGAGTGAGGCATTAAAAATGCATTTTGACAGGCTCTGGGCTGGGCTGGGCTGTGCTCTACCTGTGGGCACGGGCTGGGTTTTTCCTTTACTTCTACCTGTTGGCACTTTGCGGCTTTGATCGATAATCGCAGCCCACGCAAAAGTGTCTGTCACGCTAAGCCTCTAATGGCATTACAATACACCTAGACAGACCCCGACCCATGCCCGACCCATGCCCAAACCCAAACGAATCAGACCCGATCCGGGCAGACACTAGTTTTTGCGGTCCTTCTCCATTCAGGGACTAGTTTTTGCGGTCTGGACAAACAACAGAAATAACATAAAACCGCGAAGAGGTTTCATTCGGGGCGGCAGCTGCTGTCCTTTCGCGCTTATCCTTTAATGTGCTTTTGTCTGCGAACAGCGTCGTGCCGGAATCCGCTCAAGTGCAACCGAGCTGCTGCATCAGATTAGAACAGGTTCGCCTTTGTCTCTCTGACAAATAAATCCAAATTTTAATGCTCTTTCCACATTGATGGACTTGACGACTGACGACTGCAAAAAGTTTTGCTGGATTTCTGTCCTCTCCTCGCTAATCGCATTGACTGAAAAGTTGCCTGGCCTAAGCCGCGTGTTGTTTCTAACTTTGCAATTAAAAATCCACTGGCAATCCGAAAACGCTCTTCACACTTTTACAGTCGAGCATTTCCATGGAAAACTGTCATCCAGCGAGATTCAGAGCTCAGAAATTTCGATAACAACTTGTCACAAATTCTGACAAGTTACTGAAGTGGTGCCTGGCAGCCAGGCAGGTTCCCTTCTCTCTGTTCTAATGAAGAAATTATCTAGAATGATACGCGGAAAATGCATTGTGTGTGCCTCAAACTGAAACTGAAAATGAAATAATTGTTCTCTTATGATAAAAATCAAATTATGTGGAAACTGAAACCTGCGGACTGACTGACTGAAAAGGGTACGCCGCAAGGGTTCCTCTATATCGCATGATTATGAGTGGGGAATGACGTATTATTTTATGATAAGCATGTGAAATATTTGATGGATTTATTACACAAAAATATGGTAGGCAGACAGACAGGCAGAGGGGGCAGCGTGTGCTTGTGCTTGTGCAGGATGTGTCACTCAGCAGCAGGTGAAAATAGTCTCTGCTGATGGACGGGGAGAGAGAGATACTCAGCCATGGGTCTGTGCCTGAGGTGGAGTAACTTTTTAGTGCATCAATCAAAGCCAGTGCCATAGCATACTTTCCGGCGAGGGCTCCTGGGCATGTCCTTTGAATAGAAAGGATTTTCCTCATAGAGTTTTCAAATGTTTATTTGATAGTTGTGCAATTTAAATGTAATTTAAGAGTATGTTTTGTGGGGGGGAGGTATTCTGCATGTCCTGAGTCGCTTCCGGTTTACGTGATTCATTTTCCAGTTAATTTCTTAACCCGTTGTGTTGCGCCTCCTGCGCCTGGTCTTGCGGTTCCGCCTCCTTCTTGTCTTGCCACCCTTGACACGGCGCTTATACTTGATCACCCGCTTCTTTTTTGTGCCGGTTGTGGTAGCTGTTGTTGTTGTGGCCGCAGCAGAGGTTGCCGCCGTTGTTGTATCTGTGGCAGTAGCAGCGGTTGTGTCGCCAGCAGCCGTCGCAGCTGTAGTCACCTCGGCAGCCACAGTCGTGACTTCAGGTGCCACCGTAGTTGCCACGCACTCGGCATTGGTTGGGTCATTGGTGCAGTTAATGCAGGCCGGATCCGTGGGAGCGTCCGTGCAGGTTACGGCTTCCCCAAGGGGCAGATAGCCAATGCACAGGGCTATGACCACACAGCCAAAGATTGCCGTTGTCTTCCTCATCATCTTGGTTGGGAATGATGATCTTCCACCCTCCGATGTGATCTTTTATATCCAGTTCCCGATTCGATTCGATCGCCGCGAACATTTGTACAAATTTGCACAGCAGTTGGCGAATTTTATTTTGCCATTTTTGGCACTCCAAAGATCAGCCAACACAAATATTTGACGTTCATCAATATTTCGATGGCCAAATTTCGCTATTAGTTAAAGATCTAATGGCATGTTGGTTCAGTTGATATTTGGCACACATCGTTTGTGTTTGTTTAAAAAACAATGCCCATAAACTAGATGTCGTTGAATTTTGGATGTTCCCATTTCAATTTGATGGAATTATAGTTAAACCAATGCCAGCCGACAGAGACAATACGCATTCAAGAGTGATAGGAAGTGTCTTCCAGATAGCAACAGGTGATTGCAGTTGTCTGTTGAACCTCTTGGTAACAATATTGTAATTGCATCTGGTCCGAACACGTTTCGGGCAGCCACTCGAACTGTCAACCCATTTGTAGAGCAGCTTGACAGAAGCAGTTCGTGGAATTGAATGAGTGAACTGAACCCCGAAGTGTTTTCAGAGCTAAAAGCATGTTATCACTCATCTGTGTGTGTGTGTGTGTGTGTGTGTTTACATCTGCATCGGGGGAGAGAGAGCAAACCTAATCAATATGCTCGTCATTTGCGCCAAGTTACATTTTCCTTTTAACCAAAGTACGTGTCAACGGGGCCAAAGAAAATATGTTGGCTACGGGGTACGCATTAAAAGGCGAGGCACACAGAGGACATGTGACAAGGACACACGACTCAAACACAGACATGTACAGAGACAAAGAATCCAAAAGAACTGCCGAGCATATCTGTGTGATATTTTCGTGCCTTAAACTTTGCTGAGTTATCGCACAGAGCAGCCAGCTTCGCTTTCACAACTTAAATAATTATTTATGCCCTCTTTTTGAAGTGTAAGGTGGCACGGACTGTCTTGTAATTTATGTTCATGACCTTTAATGGGCACCAAACATACACACGGCGAGCGCCATCAGCCAGCTGCCATCAAACAAATTGTCTCCGAGGAGCGGCGTGCGTGTGTTGGTGTTGTATGCACATTGAATTTTGATATGGATAAGGATACGCCGTGGGCTCTGCTCCCAATGCTCAAGATTAATTGATACATGTCCATTTCGTGTTGACAAGCTGCGTGAATGGAGGCGCAAATCTTGGACCAGCCACAAAAGAAAACAACAATAAAAGGTACGACCCGGACAACGACTACAACTACGACTGTGGCCAAAATAAATGATGCAGGGACACTTTTATCGCCCCACCAGCACCAGCCTGATGATAAACAATCTCTGTGGCGGAGGCTCCATTGTCCGGCCGAGACATATGTGTGGGGGGAGGACGTGCCATTACGTGACCCAGCCGAAACAGTTCCCCCACTACATTAACAATCTATCAATCAGAGAGCACTTTTGGCATTACAAAAGATGCTCTCTCTCTGGCCCATTGTTCGGTGCACGAATTTTGAAGAGAAATTCGATACATAAATGTTTGGCGTTCGATTCTACCCAGCTTGTAGGTCAATTCGTCGTTCCGCCAAAGGTCAATCCGTCGTTTCATGGTAGTTCAAGCCTTCGTTCCATGCGGCTGTTTAATTACCATGCGGATCCTGCCAGCCGCTCCTCCGTGCGTATACTTGACGGGTCACCGGCCTGACATGCGTCGCGGCTCAATCAGAAAAGGCTGTCACGGCGCCACCCCGCCACCCCCCCGATCCCATGCTGAGCCGAAGCGCCTGCAAAAACTTTGTCAGCGAGGCCATAATGAAAAACCGCGTTGCCATATTGCCCCACCCCCACGCCCACTCGTTCGCGATGGCACACGGCTCTACGCCCACTTAATTAGTGCCCCGCCTCATTGCCACGCCAGTGTGTACGGCCATCAGGCCATCACCCATCTCACATCCCACTCCCAGTGTCTGTGTCCGCTCGCTCTGCAGCTTGATTGTTTTTGGGGTTTGACCCATTTGCGAAAATGCAAAACAAAAAGGACTCCCAACGGGCCAGGCCAGGACAAACAGTGACGGGATTGGCTCTGGTGTGGGCCACTCACGTATTCCGTGTTCCGTGTCTGTGCAGCGCGTTGACAGCTGTAATTTCTATGCAGCTCTTGTTGCATTTCCAATGAACATTGACTGACGGGGGCAGACGACCCACTCGGCCGCCCTTCTCTCTCTCACTATCTCATAATTTAATTAATTAAATTCAATAGCCACAGCAAGCGTTGCAGCAGTGTGCCTTGCGCTGAGGTCATAATTACGTCCTGTCGAGCCGCTAACGAGCTGACAATTCAGTTGAGGCCACCCAATGCAGACTTTGGCCTCCTATTAAACTGATCAGAGGGTAGAGATTCTTGTGGGCGCTCTTTCGCTGTCACTTCTAGAGGGGAATAACCTCGCAGATGTGCCAAATACTCGCCATAAGAGTTACTCAAAGTTGCATCTACTTCGCTGGTTGTGTGGTGCTGCCCCTCCATGGAATCCAATTCTGCACATTCAAAGTGTTAGATTTCATGAAATATCTCTCCAATTTGCCGCCCATTGTGCGCTGCTGCTGGGTGTCTTTTGGGGGCTGCCTCTGTTGCACCTCCAAAACGCACAATTATGAGTGGATGGGGAGGCTGAAGGCAGGAGGCAGGAGGCAATGAGACTCCAGCAGCGCCAGAGCTCACAAATTGGCAATTTGACTTGATCCAGCGCGCAGTCCCCATACAGCACCCCGCTGCTTGAGGTCTCCGGCCAGTCAATACGATGATTTAGAGCACGGAAATTGTTGTCGCCCAGAGAACAGAAACTGAAACTGAAACTGGAGCTAAAGATAGAGCTTTGGCTTGTGGTCTGGGGTTTGTGGCTGTGACTCTGACTCTGACTCCGACTGGTGGTGGGTGCTGACAGTGTCGTCTGGAAATTGGAGCTCTTGTTTTGCCGTTTGGTTTCATAAAAAACGCATTAATTCTAATTGGCAGCAATTGCATTGAGCCGCCCGCCCGGTGTGCATTTACTCCCGCTAGATCCAGACACACAATTGAGTCACAGACGGGGACCCCAGACCAACTGTTCATCATCCGAACAGTGTGAGAAAGTGTTGAGGGGCAGTCCCTGGTGTTGGGCTTGGTTTTGTGTTTGCCTTTCGGCAAATGTACAAAAGGTAGCACAGAAATGGAAGTTACACTACAATTTAGCGGCAATCGTTCAATCGATGAACAAATAAACTTTCTGTGGCCCAGGGTTTTTGGACTGTCTTCGGGTCTTGCTCTGTGTGTCCTACCAATTCTCGTCCAGCTGCTAATTGTGTTTTGTGTGACTGGGTCGAATGCGTGCACTTTGTCTTAAGTGCAGCAAACGCCGAAGATCTATCTTTCCATCGAGCTCCAAGGTTACAAATATGGAAAATTTTGGAACGTTTTAGGTGGGCTAAAATACAATAAAAATATGAATATATTTCGAAACTGTTGTACATAAAGCTAACCCTTGCCAAGGATCTTTGCTTTATTTCTCTTTGTTTTGCTGAGCTTTTGGGAACTCTTTCTTTGGGCAGCTGTTTTCCATCCAATTTGGCGATGCGCAAAAATCGGAGGCCAAAGTGCGCGGCATGCAGAGCGACTTGCACTTAAAATATCAACCGCAAAGTGTCAAAGAGTTGGACACTTGAAACGAAACGAAGCACTTGCCTCACCCACATGAGGCGGCATTAACTTTTGGCTTTTCCTAAGGAATTTTCAACCGAGCGGCGATGGCGATGGCGATGGCTTAGCGGGGCAAATTCGGGCAGACATGCGATAATTAATTGCTTCATTACCGCAGCCACTGAAAAGTAATGCAAAAGCAACCACAAGAGGCAGCAGCAGCGCAAATGGTGGCAAGTTTGTAGCAAGTCATCAGAGGGGAGGGTGGGTGGGGAGAGAGCAGTCCGATTTGATGGACGGCCATACACCGGGAGTTTGACAGTTCAGCTAATTGAATTGTCTTCCTGAACGGCAGCCGTCGTGGATTTTAAGATGTGTAGACTATCAGAGAAATAAAATAAAATTCGACCACAGAAACCGTAGAAGAAAAGAAAGCCAAGCCGCAAGAAAAGAAATATTAACTCGGGTGGCAGACAGCGGCAGAGGGGGAGATGGGTGGCTGCTGCACGAAATAGTTTCCAAAAATGTTTTCAAATTATTTTAATGCCCCTCCCCACACACCACACACCGCACACCGCACACCACACACCGCTGATGTTGAACTAAATGTTTTGCCGACTGACACAACAAAGCGGCAAGATAGGAGACCTCAGAGCCCAGACCCCGTGCCCCATTCCACCCACTAATAGTGTCAAAAGTTTAATGATGAGCCAACGGCTGTCAGTTTTTTGGGGCCTGTTTTGCCATTAAGAAGTACGAAGTAGGCTGACGGACTGCCACGTTGCCAGCCGTTCGTGTGCGGAGCAGCTGTCAGTGCAGCAAAGTGACAGCCACTGTCCGGCCGTCTGTCACTTGGCAGCGCGTCCTGCGAGGTAGAACGCGGGAAAAAGGAATTACACGTTGAGCGAAAGGGTAACAGAGAGAGAGATGGAGAGCGAGAAATACGGTTAATTACGGTGCTTTACAGTGGGAGAAGTAGAGCAAAAGTGAAGCCATTCTTTGGAAAAAGTTTTGTCTGCACATGTCCTGGGCTGTATTTTTCTTTTGGTATTCACATATACTCCCAGATCAATTCCCAAAGATCTGCGCGGCCCTAATCTTGATTTGTGCCATCTGTGGCACAAAAAACCGCACATTTGTGGATGGCCTCAAACTCAATCTGTTCCATTAAATCTAAAGATCTTTTCCTTCACATTTGCCTATCAAACAGTTGGTTGCGGCGACCTCAAGACAAGCCTCAAACCTGGCGACAAAACAACAACAGGCTCTGCCTAGTGTCTACTCCCTCTCCCTGTACACACACACACGTGCAGATAGCCATCAGAGCAGGATCCTCATGTGGCTGACACCTACAAGGGACCAGCCAGCAGCAAATCCGCACATGTTCTGCTGTAAGACGAGTTGCTGCAGGAAGAGGATGTGTGTGCTGGCAGGGGTGGGGACGGAGTACGGGTGCTTGCGTGTAAGCAGAGCAGAGAGAGATCCGATCCGATCCGATGCCGATCCCTATGCATATTCCTTTGGCCACTATCGCTCGCCAGCAATCGCGCTGTGGCTGTGGCTGTGGCTGTGCCTGGCTCCTCCTGATAGCATCAGGTTTGGGTTTCTGCCGGCTCTCACATGTGTGTCCTCCAGCCCAAATTGCGTTGTTAAAATGCGTAAAAGGCGTTGACAATGGGCAACAGCAGCAGCACACATGGTCGGGTTAGGAGTCTAGTCACAGGACTTGTTCTGGATCGTTTACAAACGGCAAACAAAGAGGCAGCAGCGGGCCCTATCGAGGATCGGGGCTAGGCACGCCGAGATGGAACTATGAAAGGAGTTGATAAACGCTCTCTCAGTCGCATTCTCAGTTGCAGTCTCATCCTCCTTCTCTTAGTCTTAGTCCCAGGTTCGCTCTGAGACCTTCCCGGAGGAAGCAGCTGCTCGGGGGTTGTTGCCAAAAAATCTGTCAGCCTTGATCGAGGTGTGAGCTTGATCGCGCACACCCTGTAATTACGAGCCGCGAAACTTGCATCCCCAGCAGGTGTCAAAATAATTAGGCGCCTACTTAGCGCTTTGCTGGAACGAATGCCCAAAGGAGACGACAGCCGAGGGCTCACACAGCTCACAGCTCAAAGT